>NC_064615.1:395055185-396305185 GCF_023898315.1 Schistocerca nitens | reverse complement strand
GCTTAGTTACTGGGATCTTCGTTATTTTTATGAGTAATCCAAACTTCACTAATTCTATGACAAATAAAAAAAAATACTAATTGTACTCATGAAATTTTAAATAGCTCACCGTCCAAACACAGAGCAAGTAATCTGACATTCATAAATTGCGCTGTAAAAACCTTTACACAGCAAAGTCTAAATACAAAACAAAATCAACAAAAGAAAAACATTGCATGCACTAGTTACACGTAGAATGTCAGGCTCCATACCATTACTCTAAAATATACCTCAAACCTACAGAGAAATAAAACTGAGAAGAAAAACAATGAAATATACCACAAGTTACATATTGGTTACGTAATATAGTTCGTCTAAGACATCATGTCATACCTCATTAACTATCATCACCTAAACAATTGCCACAACTACTCGACAGTGAGTTTAACCTTATCCTTGTCCATCAGTACAAATACCTGCTGCTGAGCTAGTCAGTCCATCAACTTTGATTAATACACGCAGTAAATAGTTTAGCAATAAGTGCTTGAATCCACCAGTAGCTCTCTTATCTTACTCTACTGTTCATTTCTCTGTTGTCACACATATAGACGACAAGAACTTGCATTTCGACTAGCCTTCGTTACACTTTAATGTGAAATATCACCACTGTGTTAATGAAAATAAGTGGCTTCAGTCAAAACACCAACAAGATTATTACAATGCACGACATCAAAATGCATCAATTAATTCCGATATTTGTTGTGCAATGCAAACTCTTCTCCCCTGTGACAACCTTACTGATCAATGCTACAAGAGCCACTACGTTAGTATTACGCCACTGGCTAATAATTAGAGCATCATTGTACCAAATATTCTAATAAACATGTTACGTGAACTTGATAACCCAGAACAAACCAAAAAACAAACACTAACTATTCTAAACACAAATGATAATGAAATACAATTACGCTTTCTGTCCCTTCAGGAATGAAACATATAAAAAAAAACATTTACACAATTACAAATACATTATTCCCTATCTTGCGAGTCACACGGAAACATTTCATTCTGTGATTTTCTTGGGGTCAAAAAGTTGCTGATAGTTTTCCTAGAACCACTGTCTCGGTGTCAAAGCTCTCCCATGGTTACCCAGACGAAAGTCTTTGAGTCACTCAAATCGGCATTTTGAACACGCACTGAACAGTAAACTGTATCTCATTAAACACGAATGTCATAGTCACTCTCAGAGTACCATCCACACGAATCTGTTCGTCCAAAAAATGGCCCTACAACTACTATTACCCACGGTTCTGTCCTTTCAGTTCATGGTGTAATTAAAAGTCGTAAGTTTCAACAAGCAGCACTTATTCCCGCGCCAATTCAAGAAATGTCTCCTACTACAGACGCAAATGTCAATGTCCCACTCTAGTTTCTTGCCTTCATACAATAATTGTTCACCAAACGACAACTGTCCTCTAAGTATACCAAGTGTCCCACATGCAATTCACAAAGCACACTTAACAAGTCACTGTCAAAAGTTCATGGATCCCACCATTCAGTGGTCAAGACAAAACAAAACAATCGTCCTGTCTGCTAAAGACAAAATCTTTTCCACCACTCACAACGTGGAAACACCAGTCCTTCACTTTCCACCTTATGGAGACATACGAGCAGTCATCTTGTTTCACAGCTCCACAGTCCAGTACTACACTCCTGGAAATGGAAAAAAGAACACATTGACACCGGTGTGTCAGACCCACCATACTTGCTCCGGACACTGCGAGAGGGCTGTACAAGCAATGATCACACGCACGGCACAGCGGACACATCAGGAACCGCGGTGTCGGCCGTCGAATGGCGCTAGCTGCGCAGCATTTGTGCACCGCCGCCGTCAGTGTCAGCCAGTTTGCCGTGGCATACGGACCTCCATCGCAGTCTTTAACACTGGTAGCATGCCGCGACAGCGTGGACGTGAACCGTATATGCAGTTGACGGACTTTGAGCGAGGGCGTATAGTGGGCATGCGGGAGGCCGGGTGGACGTACCGCCGAATTGCTCAACACGTGGGGCGTGAGGTCTCCACAGTACATCGATGTTGTCGCCAGTGGTCGGCGGAAGGTGCACGTGCCCGTCGACCTGGGACCGGACCGCAGCGACGCACGGATGCACGCCAAGACCGTAGGATCCTACGCAGTGCCGTAGGGGACCGCACCGCCACTTCCCAGCAAATTAGGGACACTGTTGCTCCTGGGGTATCGGCGAGGACCATTCGCAACCGTCTCCATGAAGCTGGGCTACGGTCCCGCACACCGTTAGGCCGTCTTCCGCTCACGCCCCAACATCGTGCAGCCCGCCTCCAGTGGTGTCGCGACAGGCGTGAATGGAGGGACGAATGGAGACGTGTCGTCTTCAGCGATGAGAGTCGCTTCTGCCTTGGTGCCAATGATGGTCGTATGCGTGTTTGGCGCCGTGCAGGTGAGCGCCACAATCAGGACTGCATACGACCGAGGCACACAGGGCCAACACCTGGCATCATGGTGTGGGGAGCGATCTCCTACACTGGCCGTACACCACTGGTGATCGTCGAGGGGACACTGAATAGTGCACGGTACATCCAAACCGTCATCGAACCCATCGTTCTACCATTCCTAGACCGGCAAGGGAACTTGCTGTTCCAACAGGACAATGCACGTCCGCATGTATCCCGTGCCACCCAACGAGCTCTAGAAGGTGTAAGTCAACTACCCTGGCCAGCAAGATCTCCGGATCTGTCCCCCATTGAGCATGTTTGGGACTGGATGAAGCGTCGTCTCACGCGGTCTGCACGTCCAGCACGAACGCTGGTCCAACTGAGGCGCCAGGTGGAAATGGCATGGCAAGCCGTTCCACAGGACTACATCCAGCATCTCTACGATCGTCTCCATGGGAGAATAGCAGCCTGCATTGCTGCGAAAGGTGGATATACACTGTACTAGTGCCGACATTGTGCATGCTCTGTTGCCTGTGTCTATGTGCCTGTGGTTCTGTCAGTGTGATCATGTGATGTATCTGACCCCAGGAATGTTTCAATAAAGTTTCCCCTTCCTGGGACAATGAATTCACGGTGTTCTTATTTCAATTTCCAGGAGTGTAGTTAATAGCTGCTGGTAATAAATGCTCGCCGGGCTCTGCCGCGCCTCGTCCATTCTGCAGTAGCGCCGCTGCGCGCGCCGTTGAGCAGAAGAAATCACCCGCTGTTGCCTCCGCGGGGTACCTTCCCCAGTCGTAAGGGTGGCGGAACTCATGAATGGCCAGTGGTACGCGCGTGTCGCCCCAGGCCGTTGACCTGCTGTAGCGGGCGCGTGGAGTGTACCTCGTCCGACAGTGGAGTGGGGAGTGCCGCGGCTCTGTCGCCCGTCGACATGGCAACGTCAGCTCGGCCCGCTAGCGGTATGGGCGTTACGACACCCAATCAGTCAGAGCCTTCCGTGCATTTCGCAACATTACAGACAAAAGGATATTCTTACATTATTTAAATACTCATTGATTACATGTATGATCTATTAGATACATTGGTAATAAAAGAATCTTTGTTCTAAAAAACATAAAATTATACACCCTAGTTTTCTACACATACAACATCAACATTTATCTCTTTTCTATAGACAGCCCACACTCGTGCTATTCATTGTACCTGTTGTCCCTCATACAAAACATGAAAGTGTAAAAAAAAAAACAAAAGGAATAATAAGCAATCTATACTGCTCATAATTACAATATCAAATAGTAGGCTACTCTAACATCCTATCACAGTGAAAATATTAGAAACTTTATTCTAAAACTACAATCTACAATGAACTTTTGTGCTTGTGACAGACTGAAATTAATACCCCTTGAAAGTGTTCTAACAAAAAATAAGAATAATCCACACAGCTCACAATTACCTACCACATGTTATTAAATAGTAAACTACTTTAACATCCTAACAACAAACATTTCAGAAACTGATGACTCTAAATCTACAACATACAATGCACCTTTGTGCTTGTGACAGACTGAAATCAGTATCTCTTTACATATTTTACATTTTATTATATATAACAACATTTCTAGGACATGTATGAACCATCCACATGATGTCAGATCCTGACCTGCCATCGAGGTTCATCCCAATCAAACAATACATAATAATGTTTTAGTTACAGATCGGTAGCATCCCCTTTACAGGAGTGTGCGCATTGATCACACTACTCTACGACTCTCACTCACCAGACATCACATTTTCCTTCTCATTCAATCCATTAATACACTAACAGAATAGGTCTAGAAGTCAGCTAACCTTAACACCACCACACTCACGACAACATACCATACCTTTGCTCCCTTATACTCAACCACATAACACATGAAGCTGCTTCGGAGATAGCTTCCCAGTCTCCGAATTCGTCCTTTCACTCTGGCACCTCTCTCCATCGGCTTACCTCCGCATTCGCTTTACCCATTAATCATTCTGCTGAACACCAACTTAGAATTGCGAAATTTCATCTAAGAACAAAAAATACACAAATTAATCAACCTGCAAAATAACTGTACACATTCTTGGAACCGTTTTGATTAGTTATACTGGTACCCGGCTTCAACAACAACAAAAAATATTATTTTTGCCAAATCGCAAATGTTGTGCTAAGAATTAGATCTACACTTATATTACATCTTCCGTCAGTATTCCATAACGTTCACCATCTGGGTCTCATACTCCCTTTACGTCCTTTCACATTGTGCAGTTGTCCTCATCTCTTCATTCGTATTTCGGCTCTCCGTCCGTCCATCACTCCATCATTTCCTGGTCTTCCTTCGCCATTGGCATCAATCTCTATTGCAGCATACTCAGGCCTCTCTGTAACATACATCTAAGACATCTCCACATTATTCAATTCTACTCACCTTTATTTACCATTGTTTCATCACGTCGAATCTCTCTTTATTAATCACACTGCTTCACGTCGCTTTTCTCCTCATATACCACCTTTATCCACTACTATTTATCACGTCGCTTCTCTATCTACCATCTTTAACAACTCATTAATCACCACGTCGTTTCTGCTTGATCCTTATTCATATGACAAAAAATACGTATATACACCACTCTGTCGACTCCTGTTCATGACTCATTCGACCAGTCTGTTCTGTCATACTTCCTGACATCCCGCCTGAAAAATCTTATGTTCGATTTGACCCTGCACAACGTTACACACCACAAATAATTACACTGACTATCTAAATTGCCTACTTTAGATCTATCCTTAACTTTTCCATAATTTGATGTTAGAAATGTGATGAAGCCCACGAGATTGTTTTCCCTTGATCGTCTCAATCAGTACAGCATTTTCATGGACAATCCGCCTCACTCTGAATGGTCCACTATACACAATAAAGAATTCGCTAGTTAGGAATCTGTGCTTACACGAAAATTAAATGTGTGCCGAGAATATACAAGCTGGGAGAATTGGGCAGCCCAAGTGTTAGAAACTTAGGTGCTAGTGGCCTCTTTCACTAACACCAGATTCCGAACAACCATACACAGCACTTCATTATAACTGTCACCACGACAATGACATACTATAGATCAGATGGTATCTAATTTAAAAACTTCGATCACAATGTTTACCTCTTACATTACGTGTTTAGCACCTGCCATAGTCAAATCGCACTAATTAAACTGGACTCATTGGCATTATTACATAACATTTTAGCAACTGGTTCCTTTGAAGAAACAGTTCTTTTACTTTACTGTTCGAAATAAAAATTTGCAAATTTTGCTCTGAGAGACCAGCCTAACAGATGCCATTACTGGTGTTTTATTCTCTGATCAGAAGTATGGTATTTGTACTCCTACATATCAGTAGAGTATGTCTGCTACATAGACAATTTTCAGTGCCAGCTGCATGTGTTTTAAGGCAAGATGCTAAGGGCTGATATATTGGATTAGTTTCTCCTATCCATCAATCTATTACGACAAGAAAGAAATGCCTGGATTCCATGCTCTCCTGTCATTATGATAGTTTCTGCCGTTCCTATCCTCGACACTAACTGACCTATGAGTCGTGTCTCCGTTCACGATATTGCTCTCATTACCCAATCCTTGTAACAAGTGCTGAAATGACGCGGAATCGTCTAAGCCTCTGCCTGCCATCACTATACCTCTGCGCAATCTCACTGGCAACTTATTTATACAGATTCTAATGGGCTCCCCAGGTTCGTATGTCACATCCAAGTACCTGTTTCGTCTGAACATCCCCTGATAGCACGACACTGTATCTCTTATACCACCTTCGTTACAATTTGGCATCATCAATATGCTTTGCGTAACCTGGTCCTGCTTACTTTTCGACCAGAATTCATTTAAATAGCTACTACAGTCTTTAAGGTCTTCCTGCATTTTCGCTCTAGCCTCGTCCCTCAAATAGTTATACACAAACTTCGTTTTGCGGAGCAATCCCCTCGATGAAGGTAATGAATCTTGAAATTGAGACAGCCTTAGACTATACCCAGTTGGGTCTGCCACCTGTTTTATCTGACACAACCGTTCTTCTGACTCTCTGAATTCGTCTTGCTCTTTCTGCCTATTTTCGTTTTTTGAGTTTATCTCACTCTCCCTCTGCAATCTACCTGGTGGTGTGTCACCTTCGCTACTGCACGCTAATTGCAACTGTGCTAGTTCACTATGTTTCCTACTTATTTCTAATTGTGCCTCTTTAAACTGTAATGGTGGTTGTATCTCCTCCTGATCGGCACAAACCTCTCGCTGCGTACTGTCAGAACCTGTCTCGCCTCTTGTACTGATCTTTTCTGCATCTGCACTAATCGTATTCATTCTGACCACTACCTCTTCGATTCGCTCATCCGGTAACACATCCCTACGTTCAGTAGTATCACTCTCTATTGTAAATACTTGTACCTCCAAATTATTAGCCCTTTCTTTCACGATGTCACATACTTGCTTCAACGCACCCAGATTCTTCTCCCCCTCATCTAACCGATTATTAACTGCGGGCAGACGCTCATCGATAACTGTGTGTAGCTTCCTCATTGCCTCTTTATTTCCCCTATCCATTGCTTCCAATCTCTCCTTAGCCTCCCTATCTCTCTCCTTATTCTCCCTATCTCTCTCCTTATTATCTCTATTGATTGCTTCTAATCTTTCGTTATTTGCTTCCAATCCTTTCTTAGTCTCCCTATTCATCGCTTTATTATCTCTACTCATCGCTTCTAATCTTTCATCCATCCTCTGTAAAAACTGCAGTAGCCCACTGTCATTTGCTACCGTCGACGCGCTCACCTCGTTCGCCTGAGAAACCGTAGCTTCGCTAAGGGTAGCTGCACTTTCACTGCACACCTGGCGTAGTCTCGGCTCGCCCGCGTCGTCGGGAAAAGCCCGCGTTTGTGGACAAATCCCGCCCCATAAAGGATCCCCTTGCAGCGGTCCACTGAACAATACAGCCTCTTCGGAGTGTCTGCCGTCCCCGCTCATTAACCCATGGTCAACAGCTACTTCCTGCTGCACTGCTACGTTCACGCCAGAATCGCTATTCTCCATTGTGGCTACGTTTTTCGACTGCGACCTAATTACTACGGACATTACGCAAAAAAAATTATACCACGATCTTCCAGCCTAGGACGATACAGCAATTAATTACATAAAATAAAATAAAAGATCCTCACCAATCCAGAAAGAATTTGCAAACAAAAAAAAATTTTACTTCTTAGCGCTATCACAATATATTCCATCAAAAAATAAAAAAAATTTAATAGCAAATCCTAACAACAAAATATCCTAACAAAAGGAATCCTGGCAACAAAATATCCTAACAAAAGGAATCCTGGCAACAAAATATCCTAACAAAAGGAATCCTGGCAACAAAATATCCTAACAAAAGGAATCCTGGCAGGGTCGAAATTATGAGAGGCACCCACTTGCCTTACTCATACTGTGGCATCAAGCAGACAGGCCTGCAAGATGAGTGGCTTGCCAAGCGAGTGGATTCTTCCTTAATTTATCGAGTAACATGAATTCTCGTATCTTACTATTTAGTTACAAATTATCCTCCTGTGTGAATAACACGCAACGGAAACACACATCTGACTATCAGTGATTTATAGAACTCTGACTGTACACTACGCATTGGCAATACCACATTTACTTTTTGTCTTTGATTTAACGGCTTTTATATAAATTCGGGATATTATGACAACATACAATTTAATGAAAAAGGTCACCAATCTCTTTCTTTTCACTATTTGATTTATTCCTAAACACACAAATTCTACAACCTACGACAATATCATATGAGAATTTCCGCCCAATGGGCATGGCTTTACATTAGTGAACCTCTATACTATGGTCTCGTAATCTATTTACCGCAACAGTGCACTTCCTGGATAGGATGGTGGATCTTTTATTATACCTCACACTTCGACTCTCACAATCATCCTCACGAAACTTTCCTCCAGATCGAGCGATACAGAAGGAACAAGCATAACCCACAAATCTTTCGAAACTACCTTGCTACTCCCATGCAAAACACACATACCCAAATTACATGACATACACAACACAACAATATGAAATATTACACAAAGAACGGTTACAACTTCATCACTTTCCGCTTTCCCACGTCAATCAATATTTATCCCAGTTTCACACGACACTGCCCCAATTTGTAATTCTACTTTCCTACTGTGAACTCTGGAGATAAACGCACGTCTTCCTGTGCAATGCAAGCCAAGTGGCGTTGCTGGAAAGACGGCCGACTCACCTTGATTCTCTCTCAGAGTTTAAATTTAGCGTCACACGGAATGATATTTCTTAAATATTTCAACTTATGATACACACGCTATTTCTTAAATATTTCAGCTTATTGTACACACGCTATTAATTCAGCTTAACTTAAGCACACGCAAGTATCTCAACTTACAACTACACGTGGGCTCATTGTGACCGTTGGTTTACTACAATCCCCTTAAAATTACCTGCCTCACATTTAATTCTCCCCACAAAAGTTCCTGATAAAGAGAAATTATTAATTCTAACTACTATTAAATATTCCACATCCATACCATGCCTCCACTCTTTCATTACGGAGCACAACAAAAAACAGGTCTTTACAGCAGAAGGTCCAGCGGCAGAGTGCCGAAACATGGCCGTATTCCGGTTCTCTCGCACCTCTGTCGAAGTGGGAGAAGCACCTTGCTACCTTATTGGTCAGCCACATTTCAGACGCTCAAAGCTCTGGTAAAATTTTCATCTCTTTGGTCTCACCAAAGGTAGCCAAAGGATCGACTCAAAGATGATCATATATTCCCATTCACTATCTGTGGTTAGCAGACGACCATACATTCATTCATTTCACAGATCTCACCAAACTGGATGTAGGGATTTATTTTGAGGGAGTGCACATGTGATCAATTAAATAAATAAATTGTCATTCTTTCCCACACTGGTATCCGGCTTCGCTGTATTAATTGAAATTGAGTTACTTTACAAAAAAATGTGTTGTTCTTACAAAATAATGAAGTATTTCGTACCTATTTTCAATGTTGGGCGGTACTGTACCCTTTCACATTAAAACAACTGAACGCCAGCTGTGTGGAATATGGAATAAAGGTAAATGTGAAAAAGGCCAAGGTTTTACAAGGCAAGCAAGGAAGATAAAAGTGAAATTTGTGATGAGTTAGTGAAACAAGTTGATAACTTTTGACACCTAGAATGTAAAATGAACAGTAACATAATACACTCCTGGAAATGGAAAAAAGAACACATTGACACCGGTGTGTCAGACCCACCATACTTGCTCCGGACACTGCGAGAGGGCTGTACAAGCAATGATCACACGCACGGCACAGCGGACACACCAGGAACCGCGGTGTTGGCCGTCGAATGGCGCTAGCTGCGCAGCATTTGTGCACCGCCGCCGTCAGTGTCAGCCAGTTTGCCGTGGCATACGGAGCTCCATCGCAGTCTTTAACACTGGTAGCATGCCGCGACAGCGTGGACGTGAACCGTATGTGCAGTTGACGGACTTTGAGCGAGGGCGTATAGTGGGCATGCGGGAGGCCGGGTGGACGTACCGCCGAATTGCTCAACACGTGGGGCGTGAGGTCTCCACAGTACATCGATGTTGTCGCCAGTGGTCGGCGGAAGGTGCACGTGCCCGTCGACCTGGGACCGGACCGCAGCGACGCACGGATGCACGCCAAGACCGTAGGATCCTACGCAGTGCCGTAGGGGACCGCACCGCCACTTCCCAGCAAATTAGGGACACTGTTGCTCCTGGGGTATCGGCGAGGACCATTCGCAACCGTCTCCATGAAGCTGGGCTACGGTCCCGCACACCGTTAGGCCGTCTTCCGCTCACGCCCCAACATCGTGCAGCCCGCCTCCAGTGGTGTCGCGACAGGCGTGAATGGAGGGACGAATGGAGACGTGTCGTCTTCAGCGATGAGAGTCGCTTCTGCATTGGTGCCAATGATGGTCGTATGCGTGTTTGGCGCCGTGCAGGTGAGCGCCACAATCAGGACTGCATACGACCGAGGCACACAGGGCCAACACCCGGCATCATGGTGTGGGGAGCGATCTCCTACACTGGCCGTACACCACTGGTGATCGTCGAGGGGACACTGAATAGTGCACGGTACATCCAAACCGTCATCGAACCCATCGTTCTACCATTCCTAGACCGGCAAGGGAACTTGCTGTTCCAACAGGACAATGCACGTCCGCATGTATCCCGTGCCACCCAACGTGCTCTAGAAGGTGTAAGTCAACTACCCTGGCCAGCAAGATCTCCGGATCTGTCCCCCATTGAGCATGTTTGGGACTGGATGAAGCGTCGTCTCACGCGGTCTGCACGTCCAGCACGAACGCTGGTCCTACTGAGGCGCCAGGTGGAAATGGCATGGCAAGCCGTTCCACAGGACTACATCCAGCATCTCTACGATCGTCTCCATGGGAGAATAGCAGCCTGCATTGCTGCGAAAGGTGGATATACACTGTACTAGTGCCGACATTGTGCATGCTCTGTTGCCTGTGTCTATGTGCCTGTGGTTCTGTCAGTGCGATCATTTGATGTATCTGACCCCAGGAATGTGTCAATAAAGTTTCCCCTTCCTGGGACAATGAATTCACGGTGTTCTTATTTCAATTTCCAGGAGTGTATATAATAAAGATATCAAAACAAGAATATCTATTTTAAAAGAAACGTTTTACGAAATGAGATGTGCTTTCTGTGGTCCATTAAGTAAACAATTAAGGGAGAAATTCATGTAGTATTTGTTGAAGCTGAGGAAAATACGATCGTCAGAGGAGTGGTGAAAATTAGAACCTGTAAGATATTAGTTCACTTTATTAGAAGATACGATGCGCTTTCAATAAGTACTGTAGCATTTTTTTTTCTGAAAGCAGGTTAGTTGTATTAAGGATTCCAGTACACCGTATTATCTCCCCCCCCCCCCCCCCCCCCCCACACTCTTATGGCTACAAAATACTATTTTTCAACATAATTTCCGTTCAAAGCGATGGGCTTACGCCCCCTTACTGGGTGTGTCTGTATGCCTGCATGGTACTATTCTACTGGTCGACGTCAGAGCCAACACCTTGCTGCTTCAATGAACTCTCCATCATCCACGCACTGCTTCCCGTGGAGTGCATCCTTCATTGGGCCACACAGAAGGAAGGCGGAAGGTGTGAGATCCGGGCAGTAGGGTGGATGAGAAAGAACAGTCCCATTAAGTTTTGTGTGTTCCTCTCGAGCGTGCAGACTTGAGTGAGGCCTTGCGTTGTCACGGAGAAGGAGAAATTCGTTTGTATTTTTGTGGTGACGAACACGGTGAAGTTCCAACACTGCAGGAGTCACAGCTGTGTATGGCTGATCGGCGCGCAGAGGTCGGACAGGTTTACGCGACCTTGTTGCGAAGATGACTCATCGTGCTTTCGTTGCCGCATGTAGCGTGACATCTTAAACTTCTGTGGTATCGATGCGAGGTGCCGACTTTGTTACGCTCCCGCGATCTCTGGACGATACCACATTCTGTGTGGACATTATAACGGGATGAAGAGAAGTACTTTGAGGCCTTTGAGATGTGGATTTGGAGGACAATGGAGAGTGTGAACGACTAAAAAGAAATACTGGAAAAAATTAGGAGAAGGAATAAAAATTGGCTCGGGTACTGGATGAGCATAAAGAATGCAACAGAAGGAATCGTGAATGAGAAGAGAACCAGGGGATGTATATACCAGCTAACTGACGACATACGGATAAAGGGATCATGCGCTGCAATGAAAAGGATGGCAGAGAACTGGGAAGAAAGGAGAATGCTGAACTTGCAGTGATCAGTTTTTCTTATGAGCAGAAGTGATAATCAACATTTTACTCTCCATTGACAAGACGAGAAGTCCGCACTATGTTTTTACAAGCTGAAATTCGTTTCTACATGAACGACGTCTCAGCTTACTAGTTTAATCACTAGAAAATGCTAGATCTGTTAATTAACATAACGACAGTAGAAGCAGATGACAGTAGCTGCCGCGTTGCACGCAAAGCTATTCTATTGCCACAGAGAAAGGAAGAGATTGGCGTATCGCATGACAGATGTTGTCAGACCTAGTAAAGATCGTCGGCAGGGCAGTTGGCAGTAGAGGAAACAAGAGCGTCGCCGCCGCATTGGGTCCCGGTCATATGGTAAGTCCCCTGAGACAGTGAAGGCACTTCGCTTTTCAGGTGTCACCATATCAGAAGTGTGGCCGGAGTATCTCGATTCGGGGAAAGCTGCTTACTGCCTAACGTAACTTACGTGAGAAACAAGTTATTGATGAAACATACTCCGCAGTTTATAGCAGCAGATAGCTGGGCCACATGCAGTAAGTAATTAGCCAGTCCAGTGATGGACAACAGATATGACAGCCTACCAACTCCTCCCTATGAGATGCAGAAGCCAACATTCCAAATATGTACTTTCGATTCTTTTTAATTCGAACCTCCAAAAATCAAAAATGTGTAGCTAAATCGAACTTGTTGTCGATTTCCTCGAAAAAATCTTGGCAGATCGAAGATAACCTGTGCGCTTTTGTACACTCTATAAATCTAAGCGAATATCATGAGAGACTGCTCTGCAAATAGTCTAATTCGATGTCAATGGCTGTCTATTACGTGGGTAATTCTAACTGTTTCGTTAACTGTTCCGATAACTGTTTCGTTATTCAACTCTTTTAGACATCCCATTGTTTTCTCAACTACACTTTACTTACGACTGTTCGTAAATCAGTTGTCAAAATAACTTCAGAAAAGAATAACTCTTTGACTTTTGGAGAGAAGAAGCGAGCTATTGACGCTGAGGAATGTGAAATGAAAAAAAAAAAAAAAAAAAAGGAAGTGTGATAGGACCGCTCTTGTTTTTTTATGTAGACAAAGAATTTGACGAATACGACGACCAGCAGTCTGCGACTATTTGCTGATGACGCACTAATGTACGAAAAAAATGTCGTTTATGAGTGACTGTAGGAGATACAGGATGACTTAGAACTTCTACACACACCAAAAAAGTTTTGCAACACCTCGGTTCCGGGAGTTCCGGAAGTTGTACCATCATACAGCAAGACCTACAGAGGTGGTGGTCCAGACTGCTGTACACACCGGCACCTCTAATACCCAGTAACACGATCTCTTGCGTTGATGCATTCCCGTATTCGTCTTAGCGTACTTTCGACGAGTTCATCAAGGCACTTTTGGGCCAGATTGCCCCACTCCTCAATGGCGATTTGGCGTCGATCCCTCAGAGTGGTTGGTGGGTCACGTCGTTCATAAACAGCCCTTTTCAATCAATCCCAGGAATGTTCGATAGGGTTTATGTCTGGAGAACATGCTTTCCACACTAATCGAGCGATGTCGTTATCCTGAAGGAAGTTATTCACAAGATGTGCACGATGGGGGCGAGAATTGTCTTCCATGAAGACCAATGCCTCGCCAATATGCTGCCGATATGGTTGCACTATCGGTCGGAGGATGGCATTCATGAGTCGTACAGCCGTTACGGCGCCTTCTGTGACCACCAGTGGCGTACGTCGGCCCCACATAATGTCACCCCAAAACAGCAGGGAACCTCCACCTTGCTGCACTCGCTGGACAGTGTGTCTAATGCGTTCAGCCTGACCAGGTTGCCTCCAAACACGTCTCCGACGATTGTCTGGTTAAAGGCATATGCGACGCTCATCGGTGAAGAGAACGTGATGGCAATCCTGAGCGGTCCATGTGGCATCTGTACCGCACTGCATGGTGTCGTGGTTGCAAAGATGAACCTCGCCATGGACGTCGGGAGTGAAGTTGCACATCATGCAGTCTATTGCGCACAGTTTGAGTCATAAGACGCCGTCCAGTGTCTGCACGAAAAGCATTTGTCAATATGGTAGCGTTACTGTTAGGGTTCCTCCGAGCCATAATCCGTAGGTAGCGATCATCCACTGCAGTAGTAGCCCTTGGACGGCCTGAGCGAAGCATGTCTTCGACAGTTCCTGTCTCTCTGTATCTCCTCCATGTCCGAACAACATCGCTTTGGTTCACTCCCAGACGCCTGGACACTTCCATTGTTGAGAGCCCTTCCTGGCACAAAGTAACAATGCGGACGCGATTGAACCGCGGTGTTGACCGCCTAGGCATGATTGAACTACAGACAACAAGGGCCGTGTACCTCCTTCCTGGTGAATGACTGGAACAGATCGGCCGTCGGATCCCCTCTGTCTAATAGGCGCTGCTCATGCATGGTTGTTTACATCTTTGGGCGGCATCTATGAACAGTCAAAGGGATTGTCTCTGTGATACAATATCCACAGTCAAAGTCTATTTTTAGGAGTTCTGGGAACCGGGATGATGGAAAACTTTTTTTGATGTATGTATTTTGTGTGATAAATGGCAGCTGGCTCTGAATGTAGACAAATATAAGTTAATGCAGATTAGTAGGAAAAAACAACCCCGACATTTTCGAATACAGCATTAGTAGTGTGAATGCTTGACACAGTCATCTCGATTAAGCATCTATGCAAAACGTTGCAAAGCGATATGAAATCGAACGAGAACGTAAGGTCGCTAGTAGGGAAGGTGAGTGGTCGACTTCGTTGTGCTGGGAAAATTTTACTCAAGTGTAGCTCACCTAGAAAAAAGACCGCATATAGAGACTGGTGCAGCCTATTCTTCAGAATTTTTCGAGCGTTTAGTATCCCCACCAGGTCGGATTACAGGAAGATGTTGACGCAATTCAACATCGAAGCAACTGAGAAGCGTGTTGCTAGATTGGTTACTGGTGGGTTCATCGACATGTGAATATTACAGGAATACTCAGTGAACTCAAACGTGAATTCCTGGAGGGAGGACGATGTTATTTCCGCGGATCGCTATTGAGAAAATTTAGAGAATGGGCGTTTGCCACTGATTCCAGAACGATTCTACTGCCCCCAAAGTACATTTCGCGTAAGGACCGCGAAGGAGAGACAAGAGAAATTAGGAGTAGTACGGAAGCACATAGACAGTCGTTTTTCCGGCACTCCATTTGCAAGTGGAACAGGAATGGGATGCCTAATAGTGGCACAAGATACCCTCCGCCTTGCACCTTGTGGTGGCTTACGGAGTATGCATGTAGATAGATGTAGCGAAAAGTTTCGGTATTCCGTCATTGGTGTTTTCGAATATCCTATAGGATAAAGATAAAACTGCTGGAAACACATCATAAGAAGGGACGAAGCGGAACCGGCAAGACGAGTCTCCACGTTTTGCAATATGATTAATGAAATGGCTTAATCACTGTAAGTTGCGTCCATTATGGGGAAATTCAATATTTTACCAGGGAGGAAGTTTAACTGAAGGTGCAATGGAATTCATAGTATAAATTTCACATTACTAGCCAGGGAATGAGAATTGTGAACTTCTCTATACATCTTTCAGACTGAGTTCATTGTAGCCGCTGAACTTAGAGAGGATATGGGTAAATGTCGAACTGAACGTGCTTGTGGTACGGTGAATGAACTACTTCCCATTAAGTTTGTTGTTTATTATTGTAATTTCCATGAGCAACAACATAAACACAAGTTGAAAACAGAGAACAGTACTGTGACCGATAATTACAAGGAAGAGTCAAAAAACAACTGTCATCGTCAGTGAACACGACTAAACTAATGATCATTTGATCTGACAGAATCCATGGGAAGTTTAAGTAAAAGTGAAGAGACTACCACCTCACAAATCAAGCGTGAATATACCTAGATATGGCGGGCGCACAGTGGTTACTCGTATTTGACCAGAGGGGTATCGAATTACTACATGGAATTATATGTAAAAGCTACCGCATCACTGGTAATCCCTCGCTCACTTGGTCAATATGTATGAACGGCAGTCGTAACAGCTTCAGACAAAGCGCCTACACACGCCTATCAATGCTTATAACTCTGTCGCATCTGTTGTGAACTCTTACCACAAGTCATCAGTTAGTGGAGGGCAGCTGCGGGGTTGGTGTGGTAGCTGCACCAGAGCGAAGCGAACACTGCTGTCCTCCCGCCCGAGACCGAAGACCGAAATGTTCTCTTCAGAAATCGGTGTCCAGGGAAATGGTTGAAGCAGACGTTATTGTAGTTAATCGTGAGTGTTCTGCGTCCCACAAACCTTATCAGTAAAGTCAAAACTGTAATTCAATCTTCTATTTTTGAATAATCAGTTAATATTTAAGGAAATTAGAACTTGTTTCCAGAATGAGAATTTCACTCTGCAGTGGAGTGTGCCCTGATATGAAACTTCGTGGCAGATTAAAACTGAGTGCCGGACCGAGACTCGAACTCGTGTCCTGAGTTCGAGTCTCGGTCCGGCACACAGTTTTAATCTGCCAGGAAATTAGAACTTGATTATGAGTTCACATTTATGAAAAAAAACCAAGACTTGCAGTGCTATTACTGTCCATTAAAACTTCCTTGGCAAATAAGTAACAGACAGGGGAGACAGCTCCAATCTGTTAACAAAATTGTTTGCAGCATTTCTCTTAAATTACATGCTAGACTACGAAATATGTTTATAGCTGGATATTGTTAAAAGCAATAAATCTGAAGTTTGATAATGAAGATTATTCCTTCTTCCGTATCTTTGATTGCGATGGTTCTCTCACTTAAAATTCTTGTTACCTAATGGTGAGAAACGAAGGCAATATACATATTGTAGCCTATCGGCTAAATGTGTAGTTCCTTAGTGCTGCATAAAGAGGTGCAATGAACTGAAATTACGTACTATCACTGTACACAACTGTAAGAAACAGAGTTGCATCAATACAGATTCTACAGACCTAAGTCAATAACTTTCATCTTCAAGTGTCTATATCATAGACGTACTTACGAGCTACTGTGAAACTTTCTGAACTCAGACATTTAGCATCTCACTTTCGCAACATCTAAATGAAGGTGTGAAGTTATTTAAATGCGGAAGGAGTTGCAACTGACCAGCGATGGGAGACCATCCCATACAGGGAATTATTGTAACCCACTAGAAGACGCTGCTTATTGTGAATGGAGCTCCCCATGGTTTCTTTCTCTATGTGCAAAACCCGTCGAAGTCTTGAGACAGACGTAAGGCGTGAACTGATGTGTTCTAGCGAAAGGTAGAAACCCATATGCTCAAGTTCCAATCCACTTAATGCTTTGTCTCTAACATCAGAATTATTAGCCTAATAACAAATAATTACCGACAGCCCAGTAAATCAAGATAAATAAATATATCTCTACGCCCTCTTTTTAAGAGGAAGTGAGCCATAATTGCATCTTAAAAACACAGGGATTCTTAAATGCTAATTCTATTCAAAACTTACCCTAACCCGTTGTTTATTCTGGGTTTAATTAGCACAAAAAATGCGTATAGATATTTTCAAGCACACTATGGTTTTTAGGGCGTAATTACAGAAGGACAGCCGTACGTTGTCGTCGGTCTGACCTGGCGCAAACTGGTACTATGATCCACTAAACAGCACACGTTTATGTCAGTATCCTGTACCCTGTACGTCAGCAGTCCAAAAGGAGCGGCAGCGTAACGTACCACCAGTAACGTATTGTGTGTGAGCTTCGTCCTTCAAATTAATTATGCTAATTTCGGTCTTTCGAATAAAGCAGTATGTACTTAACTGGCTGACTCGTAAAGTTTGTACACTGAAATTTATATACTACCTAAACAATTAGTATCGTTGTCCAACTCAATATACAGATGCAAATATAGCAATCATATACGTCTTACCCTTTTTCCGAGCTAAAATACTAAATTTTTTGAAACATTGTTCGTGGAAATAACGGACAAAAAGAACTATTAAAAATTCTAAGTAAAAAAACTGTCTTGACTGCATGAAATAATTCATTTTTATTTTAAAAGGTCGCCGGTTTCGACCTGTCCAGATCACGTTTCAAAACAAAAATAAATTATTTTATTCGGCGAAGATAGTTTCTAATTAAAATTTTTAACTTTACTAAACCTCAGCTGATTTTTAACTTATCTCTCAAAATTTCAGAAATTTGATCATTTGATCCTTCTTTCGTTATTTACGAATTAAAGTAGAAAAGATCTATTTAATCACGACTCAAAGATACTGTTCTCCTGTGAATGGTCAAGTTCAGATATAGATTTATCTTTGAAATATTGCTAAATTATATTCTTTAATTTCTTTTCGCAGTTTTGAAACTTTCGCAAATTTCTTTCCTACATGTACCTTTCTATCTTTAAAGACTGAATTTTTATTATTATCTGACGGTTATTTATTCCAATAGAACTAACACTTGATCTTGAACCTGTAGTATGTAAATACGAGAAATATTTTATCTTTTCTTCTTTGCTCTCTTTTTTGAGCTGTGCATTTGGAAAAATATGATTCTGATTTTATCTTTTTCTTGAGGAACGTACAGATTTACTAATACGTCAATTATGTACTGAGTGACAAGAGAAGAATTTATTCTCTTCAGCACTTTAACGACGACTGATTCAAATAATGTCAGGTACAGATGCGAAAATCGAGTTCCAGCGTAATGGGATCTTACAGAACCTTATAAAAAAACAAAATAAAAGAAGTCTGTTAGTGCCACTATCACTTGAATCCTAACAATGTAACGTATATCCAAATATATATGTATTTCTTCACGTGTTGGCGACTGACGAACACCGTATCCCAATATTTGGTGCAGAATAGGTTGGATTCTCGATTCAGCTTCCCATAAAGTGTTAGCACTTAAACTGCCCTGTTTAATGGTCCCATAAAAGTACAATGAGAACTGGAATTCGATAAAATAAACTTACTAAGTTAAGGACAAATACGGCTTGCTAACAACTCGAACTTTTCGGTAATAAAGACGTAGTGCCTGCCACAACAACAAATCTGCCCTTGGGTATCACATACGTACTCAGAGCAATCCAATACGTCCTTCATACACTATGAGAACAGAAACCACTCTCCCTCGAAACGATTCTGTGCGGGATCACAACCATAAACAGGAACTAATCGGAACTTAAGCTGATCCAAA
The DNA here is from genome assembly GCF_023898315.1 of Schistocerca nitens. NCBI lineage: Eukaryota > Metazoa > Arthropoda > Insecta > Orthoptera > Acrididae > Schistocerca > Schistocerca nitens. The sequence goes on along the minus strand of NC_064615.1, from coordinate 396,285,651 downwards.
TATCATATTCCATACATCCATAAAACTGCGCTCGAGATGTTATCGGCCAGTGATCGGGTTGTGAATATTAGACGTTTTACCAACTGCCAATACAATACACTTGAAAACGATCAGACTGGATGGTTGGTTGGTCGTCGGAGTTAAAGGGACCAAACTGCGAGGCCAATAGTCCTTTCATCCTATATGTATCGAATCAGAAATAACTTTCAGAAGAAGGGCAAAAAGGGCAGATCCTGGGAAGTCCGATTGTGGACAAGATACAGTACGACAGAGATAAAATTAAGGACAAATGGGAGGGGTGTGAGAGGGGGTAAGGTGGGCGAGCCGCTCACTCAGAATGAACCCCAGAACATGTTATGCGGTGGGAGACGCACTCTCTACATCCCACGAGCATCACCTCACGAGCAACACAGTCTAAAGTTTAGGAAAGATAAAACATTAAAAACGGCAAACATAAAAGAACAGGAAGAATAAAAGGCGGGAAGGGCAGGGGCCAGGCTACACTGCCGAGCAGGGGCCGCCAATGGTATTCCCGATCCATAGTAGGCGAGGGGTGCCCCTCCAACCACTCAGGAGGTCAGACGAGAAGAACTACTAGCAATTAATTAACACATCGTGTCTGACGCGCGTCGGGGTATGTTATAGCGGTCAGCTGCTGGTTCGTCACATATTCTTTGCCACCGTGGAAATCGTATATGGGTACCCTTGGCACCAACAGCTCGCGATATCTTTTTTTCTTCCTTCCAGCTACAACAATTTTGCACAACAATTTACAGCAATAAATCGCAAATAAAGTATATGAATCTCTAATTCATATGTTCGTTTCGTATCTCGTTAATCTCAATAGATGAATACGGTTGGGCGAAATCTGTTTTCCTTTCTTGTGATCATCTCCATGTAAATTTTGGCGCATTACACACTCAACCACTCTATGCAGTCTCCAACGGTAAAGATAAACTCAAACGCAATACATAAATGATTCTGGATATTAGATAAGAACGTAGGCATTCGTAGCCGTTGTCATCAGTAAATTGTTTGTCGCTTTAGCAATTTCCACTACTATTCTGACTTTTAATTTACAATGATACACTGCTTTTGTTAAAATGTCAACTTCAGCAAAGCATATATTTTGATCACGTCTTTCTTTATATTCAGCTACGAATAATTTACTGGGTTGGGTTGTAACCTACCCCTCACTTATCGACCTTAATGACAGTGAAAAATTAAACCGCGTGCACCTAATGGAAATTTGGGAAAAGCAATCGTCACCGAAGTTAATTTGTCGGTAAAGAGGGAGGAAAGGGTTACATCTAAATGAAAGGAAAAATGCAAATGAAATTGGTGGAAATTAATTTTGAGAAAAGGGTAAAATTAATAAAGAAAGTAAATGTGCGGTCGTTACGTTAACAATTAACTGGCGTTAATTAGATATTTGAGATTTGGGGAAAATTACGGTCGCCAGTCCTATGGACAACTACTATAATAACTGAAAAAGAAAGGTTATTGCACATTTAATTAGCACTAAAAGGGTGGCAACTGAAGGTTGACACGTGTTGTGTGACAACTGAATGTTTGTCAGAAGTAATAAATTTCGCTACACTCTGACTTAATTTAGCAAAAGAATTAATAAAACCGGAAAATTGAAAGTTAATTTAGTGACTGAAATTAATAGTGAACTTTGTTTCTGAAGCACTACGAAATTCAATAAAATAAGGTTAGTCTTGGGCTACCTCAACAATCATTTCAAAAGCTACTTGAATGTACACAATTTAGAAATAAGAGATTTAACTTTGAACTTGAATTAAATGGTTCTGAACAATTAACAATAGTAAAATTTATTACGTACCAAACTGAGCTGCAGTCACAGGTAAGCTAAAATATGACAACAAATCTTGTACTCTTAATTCGTGCTTGTGTAATCAAAATATTGTAGCCAGCTATGAATACTTTAACTGAACTTTGAAATTAAAGCAGTGAAATCGAATTATATTACTTTAATGCTGGCGTTTGAATTTCCTGCTTGGTAATGCAATTGGGACAATGAGCAACAAAGGTTCATGCTAAGTTGCTGTAATTTTGTGATGCAACAGTTTGAAAAGCTGAGGTCTGCCATACAGTTCTAAAACTTTACGTGCTTTTAGTCTTCCTTGTTGGTTGATTGAAGGTTTGAAGTCGTCGGTCGAGGAGGTGGCGACAGTCACTCATTGTCGGCCGTCGGTGTTGCAGAAGCTGGATGCAGGCGCACCTTCTTCTCGACACTGTCACGAGGCGAAACGGGCTCTTGATGTGCGCCAGCTAATGCTTCCCGACCGCGACACCGTGTCAGAAACTATCATAGCAAGTCGAGCGCTATTACATGCTGCCAAACCCCGAAAGCGCGGCAACTCAACACACCTGCTCCACCGCCCTACTCCAGCCAGACTCTCTCTGCCCGCGCTCCATGCGGCAGAGTTAACACTACCAAAGATCCTAAACACTTTTGTTCTCCACAAGACCTATCGATGTGATCGTTCGATAGCATAGTTTTCCCTAGGCAAGACCCAGCGTAAAAATACAAATAATATTTACAAAACAAACCAATTATACATCGACATAAATGCATATATATATATATATATATATATATATATATATATATATATATATATATATATATATAAATTGTGAATTGTGAAACAATTACAATATATAAAGACACAGAAATGTCATATCTTCAGGTAACAAAATAAGGAAAAAATTTATAGTACAATAGATGGAAATAGGAGGATATGCATTTCCGGCGTTACAGGGTGCATAGGTCGTTCATATTATTTTAAGCGGGACGATCACTCACTTTAATAACGCACTACACAGATGGGGAGGGGGGGGGAGGCTGTCACTGGGGGTTTCTGAGAGAATGGCCGAAAGGAGCGAGTGCACTACGGCAAAATCCTTACACAAACCCGAAATGACAAACCGAGAGGAAACCAAGACGTGAAAACCAAGAATCGTCAACAGCGTGTGAAGATCCACAATAGCAAACCGAACGAAATAACCAAGAGCAAATGTGATCTTTGTGTGAATGGTAACATAAGCAATCGGAAAGTTTCGGATCAGAGGTGTGTTCTACCAAAACTACGGCACGGTAGTTTCGGTACACTACATAAATGTCATACTGTATGATAGGATTAATGGTAGTATTGCAAGCATTGGTATGGAGAGAGATATAAATGAATGTTTACGAGAGAAACTGGGAGCCGACGACTTCTCCTTTTGTGTTGCTCATAATTAGGGCCACACATCATTCAATGTTAAAAATGGTTCAAATGGCTCTGAGCACTATGGGACTCAACTTCTGAGGTCATTAGTCCCCTAGAACTTAGAACTAGTTAAACCTAACTAACCTAAGGACATCACATACATCCATGCCCGAGGCAGGATTCGAACCTGCGACCGTAGCAGTCGCGCGGTTCCGGACTGAGCGCCTAGAATCGCTAGACCACCGCGGCCGGCTCATTCAGTGTTAGTCCAGTGTGTATTTTATATCCTTACGAAGTATGCATTGCATTTTATAAGCAATAAAAGTTATCTGATCGTGCAACTTCTGCTCTTCCATGTAACCAAAGTAATTACTTTTGATGCAATTACAGTGTACAAGCACAAAAATAAAAATATATGTAATTATTGTTGTTATTTACTACTCAGTAGAACGATCTGCGTCGTGATCAAAGGCAAGAGCTTCGTGTTATTACTCATAAATGCGAAAGTTGTTTATGAATAACAGAAACATGCTTTATATAAGTTCGACGAAGACTGCAGCGATTTTTAATATATTTTTATTTTGCGGTTTTCATTTTACCTTTTTTGTCGAGGAAAATGCATTTTCTAGCGCTGTGTGATAAATCTGTAATTTTTAAAAAAATTTCACGTTACATATCAAGAATTTTCGAATGAAACCTGAATTAAACATTGAAAATTTCAGTTCTACTGTAAATTCAGTTTACTTTTAACTAACAGACAGGATAATAACTGTAGATTACGAGGCCCTTCATATGTCCTCACTAATTTTATAGAGGGTGCACTGCTTCCACTTTTTACGGGAATCTAGTAAGGCACTAATCGCATGCGCAAAGAAAGCGATCGTTATGAGGTAATGCCCGACAGGTGTGCAACACATCTAACGTACACGTAACACAGGTATGACCTGAATCGAACAAAGTTACAAGGAAAACTACCGTAGTCGACGCTTACTTATCATAATCTATAGTAGTAGTTTTACAACTCTGTTTCCGATGCATAAACACAGCTGGTCTAGGAAAACTCGTGCACTTTCGGCGTAGGTTATGCCACCAGAGGGTATCGCCAACTGACGCCGCCCGTGGAACCAAACATCTCTGGACGGCGCAATACTTTTGAGTTCACCTCGATAACAATGTCCGAGTCCGGCGACCATACTAAACTTATCCTTATGTGCACTTTATTAGACCTGCATCTAATTTGTACAGCCGGCAGTATGTATAAGTTCGGGTGATCTTTCGGCAATCTTAAAATAATCTTTAATTTTAGTATTGTAACCTTTTACGTCAGAGAATGTTTCCGATGCTATCGGTCACGCTCTTTGTATATGGCAGAAATATGAATCGTTCTAGTTCTGTGTCCTATTTTAGTTCTGCGTCCTGTTTCCCCATCTTCCCTAAGCCGTGCTCTTCTTTTGTGCTAACATGTAGCTTCTGTTGCAGGCAATGGAACAAGCAGCAGCAGAAGAAGAAGCCGAGCCTTATGAGCGCCATCGGCGGCGCCTTCTTCTGGCAGTACACCCAGCTGGGGCTGCTCGTACTCGTCAATGACGTCATCGTTCGGTGAGTTCTCGCTTCTTCTATACAACACTGGAAACCTATCATCGCTCTTGTCCTCTAGATTGCTTATTCATATTGCCACTAGCTTATTTTTGCCCTTGTGGTAGGCTATTTTAAACATGATATGCCTCTGCAGTATTACTTCCTTTCAAATAAATCGCACAAAAATGTGATACCAAGTGATACCAAGTATTAGTAATGTTATTCAAAATTAAATAAGACATAATACTTTCAAATGAGTGTTCTTTATGATTGCAGACAGATGATGGTACAAAAATCCATGTTATTTAAGAAGCAATACAGGGTGATCCGAACAGTCTGAAAAGCTTGTAAGGACATTGCAGTGTAGACTGTGCTGAGAAATAACTGCGAATTCGATACGTTGCACCGTTTCTGCGGAAATCAGATCGTTGCGCGAGAAAATCCAAGCGGCCCGATAGAGGCGGTGTCGCCAAAGGCGTTCTTCGTTTGGTTTTTCTAAAACCGAACTAGAGAGCGATACAAAAATTGGATATGAAACATTAGTAATGATTGAACCTGAGCCAAAGGCTGAGCGGTCTCGTGCGCTGTTATCTATGCTATGAGAACAACTGACATTAATTGTATCTGTGGGGCATCTTGAATTTGCGCGCGAACGCCTGATTGGCTAACTTCGATGCTAATTAATTCAGAAACGACGTAATGTAACGAATTTGTTTCTTAGTTATTTCTCAGCACAATGTATCCTCCACCAATCTTACAAGCTTTTCAGACTGTTTCTGATCACGCTGTATACCACTCTTTTATTTGTCAGGAAGATGAACAATTTAAGAGATATGTTTCTACAAACTTATACAAAAAGTATGTTATTACAATGAAATGAATACCCCTAGCTGCATACAGGCGTTGATATACGTCAACGGGGACAGGTGAAAATGTGTGCCCCGATTGGGACTCGACCCCGGGATCTCCTTCTTACGTGGCAGACGCTCTATCCATCTTTTTTTCCCCTTTTGTTCGGTATTGTTCGTTGCGTTTGGTCTGGGCAGACGTCACAAGACATCCGTTCAAGTTGATCGTTGATTCCTTTATTCAGTTTTTTATTACAGAGGGCGAGCAGCCCTCTGACCAAACACGCTGAGCTACAGTGACGGCTAATATGAGCCACCGAGGACACAGAGGATAGTCCGACTGCAGGGAATTATCTCTGGCACGCCTCCCGTGGGACCCACAGTCCCAACTTAGTGTCACACACTATATTCATAGTGCCCCTGCCCATTATACTCATTACTCGCGGCTTTTTGCCGATTCCCTGTGCAGATGCACTATTTGTGCCTTAACTATATATATGAAGATGGTATCTGTTCTTCCGGACATGTCCGAAGGAACAGATACCATCTTATATATAAAAACTATGTTGTAGCCCTCCTAAGCCTACTCAAATTCAGGAATTTATTAATAAAAATGTATTACTCACTTTTCACCACCTCGGGTTCCTTCACATAGGCATCAAAAGTGGCACAATTTGTTAAAAGTGGGAAAGAGCAGATGTACATTAGGTGTGAAACTTTGCCTCGAAGAAGTCGACTCCCGAATGAGAAGCGTCATCGCGTCTCCTTCATTACAAAATAATATTCCACAGCATGATTGTTGTGCGGTGGGGTTTACGTAAAAATGACGTGACAGGAGACAGGGCATGAACTCAGTGGAGAAAAGAATGTAGGCAACGCGGTACTGCAAAGAGTTGTTACTGTCTTCTCTCTCGCGGATGCCAGTGATTGATAATATCGATGTCCTGCTTCTGTTCCCATCAATCGCGTTCGATTTTCCTACTTACGGCAGCTTCGTGTGGCTACCCTTAAGAGGACAACTGGACAAATGAGTAGATGCAGCAAAGGAATGAAGCAAGAGTCACCCTGGCGGATTGAAACTGAAACATGTCAACCGACCAGTGAGCTGCACGGCCTGCCCTCTTAAGTTCACGTTCGAAATACAACTAGCCACAGGTGCCGTGCTTCTTCACAAACAGCAACACCTTATTGGAGTTTCGCTTTTCACAGACAACACTCTACCAGCAGAACCGTCCGCGTATGCCTCACGTCTGGACTCACAATTTCAAGAAACGAACACTTCACTAGTTGATGAAAGTTTCATTCTAATTACGTTTACACGTGTTTTAGATGTTTCACTTATTCTGTACATGCTCCATACAGATAAAATACGGAAGATGATAATATCGGCACTCCTGCGGCACAGCACGCTGCACCGAAATAAACTTGCATTCCCGACAAATGCAAACTCGAATGTAACAAAGTACGCCGACAGTCTGCCTTAGGCAGACAAAGGCGCAGCTGGCTTCGGAGAGCTCGCAAAAAACCGATGTGCGCCAGCTTTGTGTCACTTGACCCATCGCTTCGGACCATTTGAAGCGTGTAACGCCAGCCGTCCATCCGTCATTCCGGGCCCACCCTGAGTCTCATGCATGTGAGATCATCATCACTGGCAAGAGTAGCTCTCTCTCTCTCTTTTGCTCGCTGTGTCCCTTGCGCAAATATTTGGTTGCTATAACAAGTGCAACGCTATTATTTCTGTGTGCTACCTACACAAAATACGTAGGTCACTGTTGCAGTGGCCACACCACGTACTTCTGCAGAAACTTGCCATTGTAACTGAAGTCGTTACACCGGTCAAGGCTAGAAGATAGAGGCGTACAGCTGCTGATCAACACATTGTTCATCAGTGGCGTGCGTTTTCCAGTCACCAGTCTTCAAACTGGTTTGATGCGGCCCGCCACGAATTCGTCTCCTGTGCGAACCTTTTCATCTTAGAGGAGCACTTGCAACCTATGTCCTCAGTTATTTGCTGGATGTATTCCATCTCTGCTTTCCTCTACAATTTTTACCTTCTACACCTCCCTCTAGAACCATGGACGTCATTCCCTGATGTCTTAACACATGTCATATCATCCTGTCCCTTTTTCTTATCAGTATTTCCCTGTATTATTTTCCTTGCAGATTTTAGGAGCACCTCCTCATTCCTTACCTTATCAGTCCACCTATTTTTCTACATTATTCTGTGGCATCACATCTCAAATGCTTAGAGTCTCTTCTGTTCCGGTTTTCCCATCGTTCATGTCTCACTGCCATACAACGTTGTGCTCCATACGTACGTTCTCAGAAATTTCATCGTCAAGTAAGACCTATTTTTGATACTAGTAGACGTCTCTTGGCCAGAAATGTTATTTTTGCCAGTGCTAGTTCGCTTTTTATCCCTCTTTACTCCGTCCGTCCTAGATTATTTTGCTACCATCAGCAATTCTCATGTTAAATTTCTCACTGTTCTCGTTTCTGCTACTTCTCATTACTTTCGTCTTCCTTCGATTGACTCTCAATCCCTACGCTGTACTCATTAGACTGTTCATTCCGTTCAACACATCTTGTAATTCTTCTTCACTTTCACCGAAGAAAGCAATGTCATTGGCGGATCTTGTCATTGATCTCCTCTCGCCTTTAATTTTAGTTCCGCTCTTGAACCCTTCTTTCATTTCTATCATTGCTACTTCGATGTATAGATTGAACGGCAGGGGCGAAAGGCTACATCCCTGCCTTACACCCTTTTCAATCCATGCACTTCATTCGTAGTCTTCCACTCCTATTTTTCCCGCTTGGTTCTTATACATATTGAATATTACCCGTCTTTCCCCGTAGTTGCTCCAATTTTTTTCGGAATTTCGAACGTATTACACCATTCTACACTGTCGAACGGTTTTCGTAGGTCGACAAATCCTATGAACGTGTCTTGATTTTACTTCAGTCTTGCTTCCGTTGTGAACTGCAGCATTAGAATTGCCTCCTTGGTGCCTTTACCTTTCCTAAATCCAAATTGCTCGTCATCTAACATATCCCAAATTTTCTTTTCCATTCTTCTGTATATTATTCCTGTAAGCAACTTGGATGCGTGAGCTGTTAAGCCTATTGTGCGATAATTCCTGCACTTGTCAGCTCTTACTATTTTCAGAATTGTGATGATGACTGTTTTCCGAAAGTCTGATGATATATTTCCAGTCTCACACATTCTACACACCAACGTGAATAGTCACTTTGTTGCGACTTACCCAAGCGATTTTAGAAATTCCGATTGAATGTTATCTATCCATTCTGCCTTATATGGTCTTAAATCATGCAAACCTCTTTTAAATTCTGATTCTAACACTGGATCCCCTGTCTCTTCCTTGTCGACACCCGTCTCTTCTTCTACCATGTCGTCAACCAAATCCTCCCCTCATAGAGGCCTTCAGTGTTCTCTTTCCACTTATCAACTCTCTCCTCTGCGTCTAAAAGTGGAATTCCCATTGCACTCTTGCTTTTAACTTCACTGTTTTGATTTTCCTGTATGCTGAGGCAGGCCTCCTGACAATAATTTCATTTAGGATTTCGTCACATCTTTCAAGCAGCCATTTTTGTACTCCCTTCTTCCTGAAGTATTTCTTCTGTTATTTACGAATTCCTACGTCATCCTCCTTATTTCTATGTTTTTCTTGCCGGCTTCTGTGACTGCCCTTTTTAGAGATGTCTATTCCTCTTCAACTGAACTGCCTATTGGGCTATTCATTATCGCAGCACCTATAGCCTCAGAGAACTTCAAGCGTATCTCTCCATTCCTTAGTATTTCCGTATCCCACTTCTTTGTCCATTGATTCTTACTGATTAATCTCCTAAACTATAGCCTACTCTTCATCGTTACTATTCCCTATGTCAGAATAGTCCCAGGACAGTTTTTTCTCAGTTTGCAATATTAAAATGAATAAATGTTGTTTTTATACTACCTGGCGTGTGTGCCTTCTTGAAATTGCCTTGGTCATGTTTCTGTTCTAACTCACTAGGCGGCAGGCCTGCGCTAGCAACACACCGTATGCGTTCTTGGCGCAGTAGTTATGGTGACACATTGTATGCTGACTGTGAGCAAAGAGTGAACATTAATCTCGGGAAAACCCCTAGCGAAACGTGGTCAGCCATTAAGCAAGCATATGCAGGCGAGGCACTTTCAAAAGTCGCGTTTTCGAGTGGCACAAAAGGTTTTGTGAAGACAGAGATTCAGTGCAAGATGATCCCAGAGCTGGTATTCCGATGCAAGCCTGGAGCGTGTAAGACAGTTATTGCATGAAAACCGTCGTGTAACTACGCGTGCAAAATCAGAAGAACTTAATTTGAATCGTGACATGTGTCACAAGATTTTACGCTAAGACTTAGGGAAGCGGAAACTTAATGTAAAACTCGTCCCTCAAACACTAGCAGCCGAACAGGAAGAGGAAATAGGAAAATTATCTGTTACCGAGTATGTGGCCAGACATTCTGTTATTGCCATCCAACATCCGCCATATACGCCCGACATCTCGCGTTGCGATATGGTCTTCTTTCCGGGAGTGAAAAGTCGATTGAAACGAAAGCTTCATCAGGATATTGCAGACTTCCAGCGGGCTGTGACAAATCACAAGCATCATAGTTGAAGATCATTACTTGGTAAGTACAACTTTCTATTAAAAAAAAAAACTGTCCTGGAGCTTTTCTGACACAGGAAGTGTATTGTATTGGGTACGACGTACAATCTAATATCTGATTTCGGAATCTGTGCCTCACCGTGATGTAATTAACCACAATCTTCCCGTATATCCCGGCCTTTTCTTGCTCTTCTTGCGAGTCTTGAATAGAGTATTCGCTATTACTAAATGAAATTTATTACGAAACTCGATTAGTCCTTCCTTATTCTTACTACTCCAATAATACCACATTCCAATCCCCCATGAGTATTTGATTTTCATATCTCTGTTGTTGTTGTGCTCTTCAGTCCAGAGACTGGTTTCATGTAGCTCTCCATGCTACTCTATCCTGTGCAAGCTTCTTCATCTCCAAGTAACTACTGCACCCTACCACACTTCTGAATCTGCTTAGTGTATTGATCTCTTGGTCTCCCTCTACGATTTTTACCCTCCACGCTGCCCTCCAATACTAAACTGGTGATCCCTTGATGCCTCAGAACATGTGTTACCAATCGATTCCTTCTTCTAGTCAAGTTGTGCCACAAATTCCTATTCTCCCCAATTCTATTCAGTACCTCCCCATTAGTTACGTGATCTAACCATCGTATCTTCAGCATTCTTCTGTAGCACCACATTTCTAAAGTTTCTATTCTCTTTTTGTCTAAACTATGTATTTTCCACGTTTCACATCCATACATGGCTACACTCCGTACAAATACATTTAGAAAAGACTTCCTGACACTTAAATCTTTACTCGATGTTAACAAATTTCTCTTCTTCAAAAACGCTTTTATTGCCATTACCAGTCTACATTTTACATCCTCTCTATTTCGACCATCATCAGTTATCTTGCTCCTCAAATAGCAAAACTCATCTACTGCTTTAAGTGCCTCATTTCCTAGTCTAATTCCCTCAGCATCACCCGACTTAATTCGACTACATTCCATTATCCTCGTTTTGCTTTTGTTGATGTTCATCTTATATCCTCCTTTCAAGGCACTGTCCATATCTCTATATACTGAATTACTTGTTCAATATCCTGATATACTTTCTCCATCTCTTCATCTTCTGCTTGCGACGTCGGCATGTATATCTGAATTACTGTTGTTGGTGTTGGTTTGCTGTCGATTCTGATGAGAACAACTCTATTACTGAACTTTCCACAATAACCCACTATGTGCCCCGCCTTCCTATTCATACCGAATGTTACTTCCGTTATACCATTTTCAGTTGCTGTTGATATTACCATATACTCATCTCAACAGAAATCCTTGTCTTCTTTCCATTTCACTTCACTGGCGCCCTTTTCAGATTTTCTAGCTTCCTTATCACGTTCAGACTTTTGATACTTGACGCCCTGCCTTACAGTACGTTATCCTACCGTTGGTTTCTTCAGTCTTTTCCTCATGGGCACCTCCCACTTGGGAGTCCCCTACCAGAGATCTGAATGGGGTACTAGCCGGGACTCTTTTTTCCAATGGAGAGATGGTTCTGAGCACTATGGGACTTAACATCTGAGAACTACTTAAACCTAACCTAACCTAAGGACATCACACACATCCATGCCCGAGGCAGGATTCGAACCTGCGACCGTAGTGGTCGCGCGGTTCCAGACTGAAGCGACTAGAACCGCTCGGCCACACCGGCCGGCAATGGAGAGATCATCATGACATTTTTCACTTTTCAATTACAGGCCACACGTCCTGTGTACACGCTTTATGTGTCCTTAAAGTAACGGTTTCCATTGCCTTCTGCATCCTCATGCCGTTGATCACTGCTGATTGTTCCTCCCTCAGGGACAGTTTCCCATCGCAGAGCAAGAGAGTACCCTGGGCTTCTGTCCGCTCCTCTGCCCCCTTTAACAAGAGAGAAAGAGGGTGACTTCTTATGCCGGAAGTCCTCGACCGCCATTGCTGATGATTGTTACTCAAAGTATAAGTAGTGAACCCGGGACAGATGGAGTCAAAGTGGTTAAACTACCAATCCTCTTCATAGCGTCTTGCGACGTGAAGTCATGTGGCACTGTTGATATGGGACGTTAAGCTCCACAACGCCAGTTGCGATATTAGAGACTAGCAGGTCACATGCACATACCGTGTTTCGAGTTCCCTCTGTTCCATCATAAAATTCAGGAACAAATCATTATAATTTACACCCAGACATCACAGTCGTCCATACTTAAGAGTTACACGTAAAGCAAAGCATTCTTATTTCACTGGGAAAATTTTAGAGCGCACGAATTGAGAAACAATTTCTACTTTTCGTGGCTGACTACGTTCTTCGGATGACAGTTTTGTACGAGTTTGGTTATTTCGTTTACACGGAAGATATGCCACAACGTAGTCTACTTTTATCGATGCACATTGTGACCAGATACAAAAATTTGTAGAGCTGACTGTTTAAAGAGAAAGATCACAGCCTTGAATGACATACAATAACTGTAAAGTAAATGACGCTTCACTTTATTGCTATAGACGGAGTCTTCGATTCATTCACAGCATATTGGGAAAATGCAGTCATTCTACAATGTAGACTGCTTATAAAGATCACTTATGCGTCCCGTCCTAGAATACTGACTATTGAACGAATAGAAAGAAGTGCGGCACGGACAGTCACAGTTTCATTCGACTCATGAGAAAGAGTAACGGAAATGGCTGTAACAGCGAGACCATCGAGGACAGCCTACTTACAAAATTTCAAGGATGAATGTAAAGTGAAGAATCAAGAGATTTTCTTCGTCCCCACATATCGGTCCTCTAAGGATCGTGATGAAAAGATAAGACTAATTACGGCGCGCAGAGTCATTTAAGCAGTCATTCTCCAGCGCTCTATTCGTGACTAGGACGGGAAGAAAACCTATCATCTGGTATAATGCTAAGGTCCCTCTGCCATGCACTGCGGTTTGCAGAGTATGTATGTAATGCAGATATGTGGATGAGAATACTCGCAACAGAGCTGTTCTACCTAGACCTGCACGAACTATTCGATCGACTACATAAGAACAAAGAACGCCTACTACATTGACATAGAAAAGGAACATAAACGGTGAGAAAATCAAAGAATTTCGAGCAGTCCCGGTAGACCCCTGTAAAGTTAGCTATGGCGGTTCCTCGAATCAGCTTGGAAGTACTATCCTATCGGAAACTGCGAAAACAACAGTTCATTAATTACAACACAGGAAGATACATAATTCAATCATACTTCTCACGTCTTCATCAGAGGATTGAGGGCGATGCGGTTTTGGCAGCGTTAGTAATGTAACGAGAACATCTTGCCCAACAATTCACTGTTATTCAAGAAACAGAAATTGTTTTCAAGTATCGTTATAGCTGCCTGAACAACACACAGCCTATCGAGCCGCCTGAGAAATGATTTCACCTAGTGTAATCACGCCTGCTGCAGTTCACAACGAACTTCAGCCTGTCATGAAGAACAGAACTAGGTCGGAACACACCAATGAGAGACTACGATCCGATGTGCAGAAGTTTCGCGAAATGCAGGAAGGGAAGTAGGATTAAAAGTGAGCGGCCTTCTGGGTAATGATATGTTTAGGGTTTGTGATGACCGGTCCCCAGAGTTATTGAACAAGTGCTTAAATGATGTAGATAACTTGATTTCATTGAAATGGCAATGGTTTTGACTGGTGACTGTGCACATCCTCGGAAGATATGCTTCGTGGATTGGGAAGAAGTAATAAGAAACAATGTTACGTGTTTGCAGGACGTGATCCGACTGGAATGACGACTGCGCTTTTCCTAAACTACTTGAAACGATTCCCGGGATCTAAAGACCACATTTTCGTATTTTGACGGTAATTATGCTCCTTGAGTCCACTATTGAAATTTCGGCGTCGGCGCTGTTTTCATGTGGAACACATCATCCCTTAGCACATGTCAAAAATGTCACGCACAAATCTACATATACATGCGGGCCATGTTTGATATGTGTTGTGGGACTGCTCTTCAAAATGGCTCCAAATCATGAATTGTAATAATAGACATAATAACCATAAGTATGATCAAATGACAACAATTTTGTCATTTAGAAACGTCTGGGTTAGTGTGCTACCCGATAAGGAAAATATCATTTGCCGGGATATTTCCTTCAATAAACCACGACCTATTATGCTCGCCTCCATATCCAACCGAGAGGCAAAACAGCAGCTCTACTCACGTCGGTGTTGACTTGCTGTTACGATGTAATCTTCCCTCCGAGAAGTGCCAGTCACGAGTCTAGCTATCGTTTTCTTTCGATATTCCGAGTGTAGTGGACTTTCCTCCCATATGCTTCTTTCTGTCAGCCTTCTCCGCACATAAACAAGGGTAAAAGGGGAACCGGATTTCTCGATAAACGCTGAGAGCATAAGGCGAGTTTGATTGGAAAGTAAACTGTTTATCATCGTTCAAATAAACTACATTGACCAAATAAGTGACCAGAGAGAAATAAGCAAATGAGATCAAAGCAAGGAAGCAATGAACTCATCATGTACAAAGCAGTATAATTAAGATGGTGTTCAATTTATTTGTAGTTGTAGTCTGAAAGCTGAATGAACTACTTGTTCTCTCGACTCTTTCGTTACTAATGGTGAGATGGTGTTATCTTTATAGCAGTCGTCACCCAATAAATATCCTTAATACTGTGCCAAACGCTTTCCGCTGTTATCGTGAAAGGATTGTCAGTGGTGATTTGTGTGACTCGTACTTTTCATGGTTGTCGGCTGGTCGCAATTTTTAAATCTGTTTTGGTTCCACAGCTATAGATTGATATTTCAGTGCACAAAAGAAAAGAAAAAAAAACTGTGTCATGTGGCAATATCACTTATAATGATGCAATGAAGCAAAATAAGAAAAAGAGGAGCAACACTAATCGCCATCAACGATAATTTTCCAGTAGCAGCCTAATGCCTTTGACGTAGCCCTAAGAGCATTTATACTTCGCACAAAGGGCAGATACTGCAAAGGTAGCACTGTAGTAGGTGCTACTTCATGTACACGAGACATAATACTTTCTCTTATTCTTAACAGAATAGCTAAAAATTAATAACAATGTAAAAAATATAAAATATATGAATGACCGGCAGTAGTTTCATTTACATTTACGTGCAATGAGTATCTGCAAGTTCTAAACAGTCGCACATTTGTCGGGGAAACAGACCTGTCGATGACGTGACCAGATGTCAGAAATAACGGTAACTAGAGCTCCAAGTCTCCTGACGAAGGTACTGACGCGAGTTGCTCCGACCTTACTGTCGGACATGAATTTGTGCCGTTGTATTATCATTGATGATACGGGTATTTCTCACAAATTTAAATGACATCTTCTAACCACCAAGAACTGCACTTAAAATTTTTATTAGCCAAACACGTATTGGAATATAACTCATCGTCAGTGGCATATGTATTTCTACATCAATGACACGTTTGTCAATTATAAATTCTTTATGAAGTTCAGCTTCATGTGCATCTAGAAAGCAAACAACCATGTGGATATCTAGAACACAATTACTAGCATGTCTACGTTAATACGATAGGCTATGAAATCCGTCCGATCTCACAGTACACAGGTTGTCATGTATGTTACTGCTGTCAAATCTTGGACAGCGACAATTCTTGACCATGTCTGACATAACTGTCATCATAATTAAGTGAACTATTTGCAGCTTACATGGAATTATTAATTATAAAGTGTCACATTATGACGTATCCTAAGCTGCGGGTATGTCGCCTGTGTCATATGTTGCACATCATGTACAATTTTTTTGTCGTCAATGGCTCCCCCTACGGTCTCAGTAATTCTAAGGGAATGTCGTTTACTGCAGGGGTCTTGTTTCCACTTAAGTCTTTCACTGCTTTGTCAAATTCGACTCGCATTTACCTATCGCCCCTTTCATCTTCATGTACTGACTTGTCATCTGACCTGTTGATATTCATACAGCTACTTCCCTTTCTTCCAAAGGTCTCTTTAGTTCTCACGGAGAAAGTGCTATTAGCTGACAGTATCACTTGGGCGACATGTCCATGGCGCTGTTCGGACTTAATCGGACTGAACGTTTCCGATTTTGGAGGGAGATGGTAGAGTAGCTAAGTTATCACCTTCTTCAGTTTTTGTAGAGTTGAATATTTCCTTCTTGAGACACGGAAAACCTCTCGAAGAGTTCGTGAGGAGAGACTATCACACATATGTGCGAAGTAGTGGGCCCTGGTATTATTAGGAGCCAATTATCATGGCTGTGCATGTTTCTCAACTATTCCAAATGTGCCCAGACTCTCCCCCTGTTTCTTAAATAATATACATAATCCTAAACGGCATCTTGTGTGAGTTAACCATTTTCATGTTCACTCGAGTGTCATAAAAAAGTGTTTTTACACAGGGTGGTCAGAAACGGTGTAACGGTTGTAAGGGTGTTGCAAGTGATGTTGTTCCGAAACGTAACGGTTTAGAAAAAAAGCCGATATGTTGCGCTGTTTCCGAGTTATTTAGCATCGAAGTTAGACAGTCAGGTCGTTGTGCGTACAAATTTAAGCGCTTGCAGTGAGTTAATAATTGAAATGCTCATTGTCAGTTAAAAATTCCTTTTTCAGAAATGGTAAATTTAAGTTAAGTGTTCTAAAGCAACCTTGGTTCGGTTTGGGGAAACCAAACGAAGTAGAAGTTTGGCGACACTGCCTCTGGCAGGCTGCTTAAATTTGCGCGTGCAACGACCTGATTGGCTAATTCAATGCCTAATAACTCGGAAACGGCGCAACGTATCGATATTATTTTGTAACAATTATTTCTTACAAGCTATTCAGACTGTATGTAGTCACCCAGAACACTTCAAAAAGACGTAATCTACAAGAATGCGATCGCATTAGACAACATATGATGCAGAGAAAAAGATAGTGCTGTCAGCCTTTTTCAACTCACAAGATAGGTGGACGTTTCGAAATCGGGATGTTAGAATAAGAAAAGAATTTGTTATGACTGATTTCTCGAAATTTCGGCAAGGTAAATAATTACGTGTAAAGAAAGTTTGAAAATCATAATCAACATAGTGTGCCTTTTAAAAGAAATAAAATCTTTCTAACAGACATCACAGTCGCCACTGATTTATTTTCTTCATTACAGGTTTGTCCTTTAGGCCATTATCGAGTGATTTGCTGCGTAAGACTATGCATTAGCGTATGTGAAACTTTCAAAACATTCTGACATTTACACGTGTCATTGTCGTACCTGAGACTCATAGCAATGTTACCATCTTTAATCTAAACCCCCCAAAAAAACACTGTTCTGTTTTCTTATGAACATGAGAGCTCAAAAAATAATTTACTGGTCATTTTAGTATTCTAATACCAATATATTTTAATAATGTTTTTCGAAACTTAAGGTAAAATGTATCCTTTTGGCAGAATGTAGCGACTGAACGGGAGAACCACCGTGCTAAGAGTGGCCAAGCTATGGGCTCAGTAGCTTTCAGGGACATAAAGGCATAAATTGTTAGGTTTCCCAAGTGGAATTGTCAACAGACAAGTGACTGAACGGACAGCTGACACACACTGTGAGATATTTCTTTCTCCGGTTTCTGCAGTATCAGTTTCAAGTTAGTGTAGTCGACCATGCTCAGTTAGCTGTCAAGTATATAGGACGAACTTGGAGCATAACGCCGGCCGATGTGGCCGAGCGGCTCTAGGCGCTTCAGTCTGGAACCGCGCGACCGCTACGGTCGCAGGTTCGAATCCTGCCTCGGGCATGGATGTGTGTGTTGTCCTTAGGTTAGTTAGGTTTAAGTAGTTCTAAGTTCTAGGGGACTGATGACCTCAAATGTTAAGTCTCATAGTGCCCAGAGCCATTTTGGAGCATAACACTAACCTGAAACTGACAATACGTGACCTTAAACTATGGCAAGAAATTTTCTTATGGCTCTTCCTATCCCTGTTCAAGTTTTTAACGCTTTTGTTCAACACCCTTTATGCTTCACGGATACAGCCTTCAGTCCTTCGGGAGTAAGGCGATTCAAACCCACTCCAGATTTTGGTTTTCTATAATTTTCCTATGTTGGGATTACCACTTTGGAAAGAGCTTCTGCTCCGTTCCTAATGACTTCATCGTCGACGGGACAGTGAGCTCCAGTGTCCATTTCTCTCCTCCGTTCATTCCTCGTTATCATACAGCACGAGGTCGCTGTTTTGTTTTTGTCGTTCGGAGCAACGGAAGATTTCTTTGGCAGGTTGGTGCAGCCGCTGATGCTGGGTTACCTGCTGGCGTACTTCACACCGCCGCGAACCATGTCCAAGGAGAGCGCCATGGCGTACGCAGGCGCCATCGTGCTGTGCACGGCGTTCAACACGCTCTTCTTCAACCACTACACGCTGGGCGCCTTCCACGCCGGCATGCGTGTGCGGGCCGCTTGCTGTTCGCTCATCTACAGAAAGGTACGGTAGCTCCCCATACTCTCCTAGTAGCTACACAAATCAACAGATATATTGCATGAACCCCACATGTGTAGGAGCGTTGTTATTGTGACTGTTACTGTAACAAACGGAAGGACACCTCTGGTGTTGAAACTTCCCGGCAGATTAAAACTGTGTGCCGGACCGAGACTCGAACTCGGGACATTTGCCTTTCGCGGGCAAGTGCTCTACCAACTGAGCCACCCAAGCACGACTCACGCCCCGTCCTCACAGCTTTACTTCTGCCGGTACCTCGTCTTCTACCTTCCAAACTTTACAGAAATTCTCCTGCGAACCTTGCAGAACTAGCACTCCTGAAAGAAAGGATATTGCGGAGACATGGCTTAGCCACAGCCTGTGGGATGTTTCCAGAATGAGATTTTCACTTTGCAGCGGAGTGTAATTTCTGTAAAGTTTGGAAGGTAGGAGACAAGGTACTGGCAGAAGTAAAGCTGTGAGGACGGGGCGTGAGTCGTGCTTGGGTGGCTCTGTTGGTAGAGCACTTGCCCGCGAAAGGCAAAGGTCCCGAGTTCGAGTCTCGGTCCGGCACACAGTTTTAATCTGCCAGGAAGTTTCATATCAGCGCACACTCCGCTGCAGAGTGAAAATCTCAATCTCTGATGTTGTTTGCAAACGTACATATGTAGAACGCTGCATTCGAACGGATTACAGTATTTAAGTTGAATTAAAATCACCAATAGGGACGTATTAGAGACGCCTACGGAGCAGTAGAGTGAACGTCCATCATGCCACGAAAGACAGCCGCGACCAATGATCGAGTCCACATCATCACGTTATCTGTCGAAGGCTCGTCAACCTGGGATGTTGCTCGACACGTGCACCGGAGTCAAAGTGATGTAGTATATAAGAAACTATCAACTTCGAGTGGGGTAGTTTCTTATACAGGGTGTTACAAAAAGGTACGGCCAAACTTTCAGGAAACATTCCTCACACACAAAAAAAGAAAAGATGTTATGTGGACATGTGTCCGGAAACGCATAATTTCCATGTTAGAGCTCATTTTAGTTTCGTCCACCTACGCTCAATGGAGCACGTTATCATGGTTTCATACGGGATACTCTACCTGTGCTGCTAGAACATGTGCCTTTACAAGTACGACACAACATGTGGTTCATGCACGATGGAGCTCCTGCACATTTCAGTCGAAGTGTTCGTACGCTTCTCAACAACAGATTCGGTGACCGATGGATTGGTAGAGGCGGACCAATTCCATGGCCTCCACGCTCTCCTGACCTCAACCCTCTTGACTTTCATTTATGGGGGCATTTGAAAGCTCTTGTCTACGCAAGCCCGATACCAAATGTAGAGACTCTTCGTGCTCGTATTGTGGACGGCTGTGATACAATACGCCATTTTCCAGGGCTGCATCAGCGCATCAGGGATTCCATGCGACGGAGGGTGGATGCATGTATCCTCGCTAACGGAGGACATTTTGAACATTTCCTGTAACAAAGTGTTTGAAGTCACGATGGTACGTTCTGTTGCTGTGTGTTTCCATTCCATGATTAATGTGATTTGAAGAGAAGTAATAAACTGAGCTCTAACATGGAAAGTAAGCGTTTCCGGACACATGTCCACATAACATATTTTCTTTCTTTGTGTGTGAGAAATGTTTCCTGAAAGTTTGGCCGTACCTTTTTGTAACACCCTGTATATTAGATTATCACGTTTGCTGACTGGGCTGCAATGTTGAAAGTACTCAAAGTGATGTAATTTGGACACGGAATCCGTTTCAGCTGATAGGTTCTGTTGAGGACCGACATTGCATAGGGCGTCCAATTTCGACAGGAGCACAAGTTGATCGATATACACGACACAGGAACCGTGGACTGTGTGCTCCAGAACTGGATTTGAGGTTCGGAAAGGATACAGAACGGTGTGTAGGGCATCAAACTGTTAGGATACGATTGCACGATGCGAATATTCATTCCCGACCATCATGGCGAGCACCACGTCATACACCACAGCACCATTGACTCTGTTACACGTGTGCAAAGAGTAAAACAGAAGGGGCGCCACCGTATTGGCGTCGTGTGCTGTTCACTCTCGAAACTAGGATGTGTTTGTACCCTGACAATCGCAGACAATGTGTTAGGAGACAACGCCTCGAACACTGTGTCCCACTGGTACAACAGGGTGGTGGTAGAGTGATGTTGTGTTGTGGCATATCACATGTGGCCATCATACACTTCTCGTAATTGTTAAGGGCAATGTTACTGCTGTATGGTACAGCAGAGAGATTTTGCAGTCAATAGTGGGACCGCATTACCAACATTTTGGTGAGAACTTCATCTTGATGGATGTTCATCGTGCCGGCCGGAGTGGCCGTGTGGTTCTAGGCGCTAGAGTCTGGAACCGCGAGACCGCTACGGTCGCAGGTTTGAATCCTGCCACGGGCACGGATGTGTGTGATGTCCTTAGGTTAGTTACGTGTAAGTAGTTCTAAGTTCTAGGGGACTGATGACCTCAGTAGTTAAGTCCCATAGTGCTCAGAGCCATTTGGACCATTTTTTGATGCTCATCGTGCTTTTCTTGTGAAAACGTTCCTTCAGCTTGCTAAGATCACCAGGACGAAGAAGCCTGCTTGTTCTCTGGCCACGAACCCAACGGAACAAGTGTGATATCGACTGAAACTAGCTATTTTTGGACATCGACAACGACCACATACTCTGCGTGATTCACGCGGAATCGCCATTGAAGACTGGGACAACTCGTATCAGCGCTGGCTTAATGATCTCATTGGTCGTATGCCACGAAGGATTAAAGGCTGCATCCGAGCAAGGGGACGTTTCACACGCACTGGCGTTGCTCAGTAGTGCTGCGGAAAAAAAAAACCGGGGGAAACAAACGATTTTGTCGTTACACACATGTTTCTCTCTCTCTTCTCTCTCTATCTCTCTCTCCCTCTTTTTTATGTAGATCTGGACACATTGTAAATGAATATATAGGCATACCTAGGAGTCAATTCATGTTTTCTGTTCCTTGAATTGCGAAACAAACGGATAATATAAAACGTTTGTTGATGTGTGTACAGCTGTGCTGGTCTTTCCCTCAAACTGTCCTTGTCACTTAAACCTCATTTTACTAACATTTCACACGGTGGATGAGACATTCAGTCTCTCCTCGAAACTGGAAGAGATGATTTCTCGTATGACTCTGAGACGGGGGAAATGTATCGAAACCAACTTCTCCTCTGATGACCAACTCTTGTACCTCATCAGTCTCGTATCTCATCATCCCAACAGCAAAAAATCTGCATTCTTTCCTTCTTGGCGTCAGTAAAGCATACGGATTTGTACGACATTCCTGTATACTCTTCAGCCTTCATGATTGGTGTATAATTGATAATGAAAACTCACATGGATCAAAGTGCACAATAATGAAGCAAAAACAGTCCAGTGACAACGGATCCACAAACGAGCTGTCTGCAACAGAATTTCGAATGTGTGGTTACGAGCGACCACTTACGTCACTGCAAAATATTGTCCTACTTAGTAGAATAATAGGAGATTAGATTAAGTCGTCATCCAGTTGGGTTCAAATTTCGTCCATGGCATATCTTAACAAGAAATACAATACTACTTTATCACGTTGCATGCTACAATTTACTTCACACTCGTACGTATTAAAGGAGCTGTTGCACGTATTATCCTCGCATTCGGATAGAATACTACACTCGTCTCAGCAGTGGGTTACGAATTCTTTCAAACACCCCCTGATCATCTCGTAAAGCTTGACAAATGGTTCAAATGGCTCTGAGCACTATGGAACTTAACATCTGAGGTCATCAGTCCCCTAGAGCTTAGAACTACTTAAACCTAACTAACCTAAGGACATCACACACATCCATGCCCAAGGCAGGATTCGAACCTGCGGCCGTAGCGGTCGCGCGGTTCCAGACTGAAGCTTGACAAGACTGTACCATTCGCTGCTCCGATTCTTCAAGTGGATCTACGGTAATGCTGTACACTTATTTTTTGAGATGATCCCATATAGAAAATTCTAAATGACTGAGGTCGGGTGCTCTTCAATCCCCGTGTACAGGCTCTGTTCGACCTGTCCATTTTGGACCATACTGGCATGGTATATATCGTCTTACGACAGCAACAGAATGTTCGGTCTTCCATCGTACTTGTATAACTTGTGCTAACTGACAAGAAAGATATTGTGAGTTGTAAGCTAGTCCCCCATCGGGCGCCTCCCCGGGTGGCGGATTGGGGAATGCTCTCCAGATATGGGGGGTACCGGGGAAATAAAATACCCGGGGTGGACCAAAACTAGCACGGGTAGGGAAGACTCGTTAAGCCATGGTGAAGGCAAATCCCTAGGGGTAGAGTACCCCAAAATCAAGACTCCTGGTCCTCCAGGTTGGGGGTTGTGCAGAGGGCTACCAACCCACTCATGTAAAACAATGGCCGGTCAGGACACTCAAGGTATGCCTCGGAAACAGGACAGAATTTACTGGAACAGAAATTGGCAAAGTTACAAGGATTTCTCTTTTGGTTCGTGGAATGTCAGAAGTCTATACCGCCCAGGAAGCGCACAAATACTAATAAACGAACTAGGAAAATACAAGGTACAACTGGTAGCGCTCCAAGAAATAAGATGGCAGGGAACGGGATCAATGAAAATAGGAGACGGGACAATAATGTATGGAGACTGCGGTCAGCGCCATGAATTTGGAACGGGCTTTTACATTCATAAAACAGCAATTGACACAATAAAGGAATTCAAATCAATTAATAACCGAATATCACACATTACAGTTCAGGCTCAGTGGTTTGATATTACATTTATAAATGTTCATGCACCCACAGAAGATAAGGAAGATGACGTGAAAGAAGAATTTTATAGTCAACTGGAACAGACATATAATTCAATAAGTAGACATAACGTAACAATAGTGTTAGGAGACTTTAATGCCAAAGTAGGAAAAGAAGAAATCTACAAACCAACCATTGGGAATTACAGCTTACATGATGAAAGTTCAGAGAATGGTGTGCGACTCATAAACTTTGCAATGGCAAATGGTCTCACATTAAGCAGCACAAAATTCCAACACAAACGCATTCATTTAGGGACATGGATATCACCAGATGGAAAAGTAGTGAACCAGATTGACCATGTCGCCATCCAAAGACGATTTCAAAACAGTATTAAAGACGTTAGAACTTTTAGGGGAGCAGATTGTGAGACAGACCATATGTTAATCATAGCTCAAATGAAAATAAAGCTAAAAAAGAAACAAAGTACAAATACGGTTGAAATTAAAAGGTACGATGTAGAAAATCTGGCAGAAGAAAAAATAAAAGAAAACTTTAGGAAAGAAATAGAAATTAACCTATCGGAATCTAGACTGACACATAGTGACCAGCAAGACGTGGAAAGTAGATGGAGACACCTCAGAAACAGTATTCAAGATGTAGCTTCCAAAACTATAGGTAAAAGAAAACGAACTAACAAAATCTGGTTTAATATAAAGTGCCAAGAAAGAGTACTGGAGAGGCAAAATGCGAGGAAGGCATGGTTACAAGACATGGACAATATTACACTAAAGGAGAGATACTATAAAATCCGCAAGGAAACACAACGAACTCTAAGACAAGAGAAGAGAAAACACTACAACAACATGGTAAGAGAAGCGGAGGATGATTTCACGCATCACAGAGCAAGGCAGATGTACCAGAATATAAAAAAGTCCTTGGGAAAATTCACTAAAAGGGAACAGTTTATAAAGGACCATAATGGGAAAATACTTACAAACAAGAATGACATACAAGAAACATGGAAGACATACTTTACACAGCTGCTCAACTGCAATGATCCACAATATTACTTTACATTTGAAGTACCAGATACAGTTGATATACAAGTCAACACACCATCAGTAAATGAAATAAGACAAACAATAAAGAAATTAAAGAACAACAAGGCCTGTGGGGAAGACCAGGTATATGCTGAGCTTTTAAAAAATGGAGGACCACAATTGGAAATAGAACTACATTCCTTAATTGAAACAATTTGGGAGACAGAAAACATACCGACCGATTGGAAAACTGCAATTATATGCCCCATCTTTAAGAAGAATGATCCCCTTGTCTGTGATAACTACAGAGGAATTGCCCTACTCGATGTCACGTATAAAATTTTGTCGATGTGTATACTACACAGACTGATTCCCATAACCGAAGAACTGATTGGGGACTACCAATGTGGTTTCCGCACTAACAGATCCACTTTGGATCACTTATTCACATTGAGACAAATAAATGAGAAGGCATGGGAATTCAATGTAGATATCCATATTCTATTTATAGACTTCAAGAAGGCCTATGATAGCATACACCGACAGACACTCTTAAACACCATGAAAGAATTTGAAATACCATTAAAATTAATCAAATTAGTTAAAATGTGTTTGGAAGAAACCATATGCAAAGTTAAGACACCTGCAGGAGAGACTGAAAATTTTAAGGTGTACACTGGACTGAGACAAGGGGATGCCATCTCACCTATTCTATTTAATATTATCTTAGAAAAGATTGATAGAGAATTCACCAAAACTAATCCACAAGGGATCCAACTGCAGGGACAGAACATTACTAGACTTGCTTATGCAGATGATGTAGCCTTAATAAGCACTTCAAAAGCTGAATTAATCAGGATGATGCAAAATTATTACAAAATAGCTGAGAAAGCTGGACTTCATGTGAATGAAGAAAAGACAGAATATCTAGTCATAAGTAAAAAACTCCAAAAGAATACGCCACTGACCGTAAATGGTCTCACTTTCAAGGCAGTTGACCACTTCAAGTACTTAGGGAGTCTTTTTAGCAGAGACAATAGAGCAGAAATAGAAATCGACGCCCGTCTAGCAGCAGCTAATAGAACTTTTTACAGCTGTATCAAAATTTTAAGGATGAGATCACTTAGTACTGAATTCAAAATCCGTTTTTATCAGTCAACTATTGTACCAGTAGCATTATATGGATGTGAAGCTATTACATTCAGGAAAAAAGATGAAGAAAAACTGTGGATATTTGAAAGAAAAATACTAAGAAAAATATTTGGACCAATCTTCGATGAAAATGTCATGGAGTGGAGGATAAGGAAAAATGAAGAACTACGGGAGCTGTACAAACATAGTACCATTGTGGAAATGTTAAAGAAGAGAAGACTGAACTGGGCTGGTCATGTAGCAAGGATGCCGGAGAACAGACTACCCAAAATAGCATCCACTAAGAAATTAGAAGGAAAGAGAAGAAGAGGAAGACCTCGAATTAGGTGGATGGAGAATATCCGGGAAGATGCAGCTAGGATGGGCATCAACTCTGATTGGACAACAATTTCCCTGGATAGAAATAATTGGAAGAGGCTCGTAGAGCAGGTGTATGGTCGATAAGGCCTTAGCCACGTGTAAAGTAAAGTAAAGTAAGCTATCATCGGCGCCTCTTTAATTGAATACCTGTCAACACTGTCGTATCTGATGATGCTTGACGAGTCGCTTCTTTAACTAGTTTAACTTCCCATCGTCATGACCGTACCGACAGTACTTGTACGTAGAGTCTAGTTCAAGTGGGATCTCAAAATTTGTTTTTTTTTGAAATGTATGAATATTTGTAACTTTTGTGAACAGAAAGGAGACATGCGGTTATGCTGTGATGTTACACATTTTGGAGCCTCTTTCTATAATGCATATTGGATACTACAAATACGTTTTGAATTTGTGATTTGTAGAGCACACACAAACTGATTCTCTCTAACTGTGGTCGACACATTGTTCCCAAATTCAAAGTGTATAGCCACAAAATCAGAAGAAACGCATGAATTCATTTCAACTTCTCTCCTCCACATAGATGACATGATAGTTTCTTTGACATGAGGCGAAAACTGATAGTTCGGAACATAATGCTGGGAAAATGTAATAGAAAGTCAGGCATTTAGTTCTCCGAAGTGTTCTTATTTTCCAATCTATGATACAAAATCTTTTTGTCAGTATTCGTGACAAGTTGTTTCATTTGTCTATAATCAGACCTGAGGAAATTATTATAGAGTAAAACCGATGGTCTGAGGTTCGTATTTAGTGAGAATAGACCGTTAATAAAGAAATTCATGTATCTTCTGGATCAACACATTTGATAAATGCGACTGTGTCGCAGCTATTCAGTTTTGTTACTGGTTGTCGTGGTGTTAAGAGTCGGCTTTCCCAAATTTATTGTAGTCCGTTGTAAATGGCACAGGAAAATTTTCACTACACATGACTTTACAGTTTACTGAAAGCCACCTGAAATCGTTATTCTCCTAAACAAACGAAAATGGTAAAAGACTTAAACGTTCTTATCCTCTGGCATCAGAGCTACTGAATAATAATTCACTAACATCAATCTTCTGATTGGCTGGTTCTGTCAATGTAAGGAAAAACAGTAATTTTTTCCAGGATCTGAAGGCGAACATGTACACCAAAAGGCAACGCAGAGCCATTGTGAATAACCGAACTCATGCATTAGTGAGTGCCGCAGCACGGTAGATGCTGGATTGAATTTTCTCATTCAACAGCCAAAATCGTATAATTTTCTGTATTATTTAAGATAACCGGTTTCAACAGACTATGCAGTAATTTTCAGGTATTAAATTTTTTGTTGTAAAACACGTTCATTTTACTCTGAACTCACGCACAAGATGTCAAGTGGATAAAAATAATACGTTATAAAACATCTGTCATCACTAAAATATTTAAAAAGATAAAGCACCTTGTGTAACAGGCTATGTCAATATACATATTGCTCATACCTGCTTATTGCATCATACAAAAAACACTGTACACAGTAGCACAACTGTTTACATATACTGAACGTACTCTAAACAATGTGAATCCACTTTAAATGGCGAATAAGGTATAACTCAGTTGTACCTTATACTCCATTTAAAGTGGATTCGCGCTGTTTAGAATAAGGTACAACTGAGCTGTAATTTATACGCTATTTAAAGTGGATTCGCACTGCTTAGAATATGTTCAGCATATGTAAACAGTTGTGTTGTGTTGTACCGTGTTTGTATGATGCAACAAGCAACTGTGAGCAATATGTATATTGACATAGCCTGTTGCGCAAGGTGCTTTACATTTTTAAACATCTTAGCGATGACAAACCTTTTATAATGTGCTATTCTTATGCACTTGACAGCTCGTGCGTGAGGTCAGCGTAAAATGAACATGTGCTACAACAAAAGATTTTAAGGCCCGAAGATGACAGCATAGCCTGTTGAAACCGGTTGTCTTAAATAAAAAATATTTTATGGGATCTTGGTTGTTGAATGGTTTTTAACTTTTGTTGGACTTTTAGTACCAGGAAGAAACGCATGAGTGGGCAAAAGACTAGACATCAACTGATGTCTACAGGAAAGCGGTTAGCAGGTGGGTGCTATTAGATTGTTCGGATATCCAGAAACACAGCAATACGTTCTCGCATTTTATGAGAAAAAAAGGAGGCAACCTCACGTACTGCAGCGTTTGCGTAGTTGCCTCCCTCTAGGCGTCGAGGTCTTTCCTTGAAAGGTTAGCACAGTATTGATAAAAGCTGCCGCTAAGAGCTAGAAATTTTGTTGCAGTATAGAGGAGAATATACTGGACATATGGAATTATCGTACATATATGGCGAAATATAAATGTTTCTGCATGGAGGATTTTATAAGATGCACCGCTACCATTCAAGACGGTTCGAAATGGCTGTATATTAAAAGGCATTGCGAATTGAGCATTTGTTTGAATGACGTTTCCTTTTTCAAATAGTCTTTACTATAATCTCCATTTAATACTGTAACACCTCGTATATAAGGGACAACCGAATTGTCATTGACATTACTTAAATTCTGCCACAATGAAATGAAACAAGGACGTCAAGCTATAAGAAGTGTACCAGGTAATTTTGAGAAATTTTTCCACTCATTTCGAAAGACGATTGAGGCATTTATCTTGTTGCGAAGGTAGTTTCGAGATTCCGCTGTTGTACACTGCTGCCGGCAATGTTCGAATTTCGTCATAAATGATTTTTCTCACATGTTAATCATTCAGAGACTCTTGATCATTAAATAAATCAAGACAGCAACTCCACCTCAGTCAAAAATGAAACAGATGTTCTCAACATCGGCTGCATTTCATTAACTGTACCACAATACGCAGAGAGCCAAGCTATTCTATTAGGCTCGTCCAGCTGTAAACTGCTGCATCTTATATACTAGGTGTAACTTCTGTGTAACCAAATGCATTAGCGTAGTATATTCCGTCACCAGGGCTCGATACAGAATGAAAAAGCGAGGAGCTGCAAAGAAAAAATATTTAACTTATTTATATCACAATTAGATAACAAAACACTATAAAGTTCTTATTGTTCGACCTAAATCAGTGGAATCTAATATTGTCACACAGAACATGTGTGAAATTTCACTATGAAACATCAGCTAAGTGCTCAGTCGCAAATGCATCACGACCGCTTAGCCATGATGAAATCCCGCAACAGAATACTTCTGTACTCTCTGAAGTATCCGAGCCAATCGATCTGGTGAAAGACGTAAACGACAATTATGTTAAGTCTGCAGAGATGCAGTTATAACCAGCCTATGGTGACGCTCCGTTCCCCCACCTAACGGCAACATTATTTTTACTAATAATATAAATTAACTCTGTGTCTAACAAGGAACTCCTTGAGTGCGAGGTCCAAAAGGCCAATGACGTTTACGGCATTCGACGCCCCACATATTGTCTACTATGCAACCACAATATTGGCTGATAATGGAAGCAGAGGGCGGGACTCGACGTATCCAATGGCGAGCACAGCATGAAGCTACAGAGCGTAGCTCAAGTGCTTAGTCGACGAGTAACTCACACCTGTGCTACAGTGGTACAAAGCAGAGCAATGGCAAGGATAAAGAGTGAAAACATTGCATTATATCTTAAATAACAGTTGCCGAAGCTGGCATTTTGTCAGAAAGGAAACCAAGAAATTTCAGATAATGAGAAAGAAGAGTTAGATGAAATATTAGCGTTTCTGCAACGTGAATCAGTGGAACGTGTGGTGTCGTATACGCCCGACTCTGCGGACAATGATGACGATACGTGTTTTAACAAGTGAGTCCGCCTTCGATATGAGTGATGCGAGCCTGCGTGGTCACTTTTCATTCGGTGTTCATGATGCAAATTAATTGTTTGTTTTGAACATTTCTTGAATGTCGACGATGTCAATTTTGTGAAGTGTAATACATACATCCCATAGAAGGCTGATCTCTACACTTCCCGGACATTCATTTTCTGTCGACCTCTCTGGCCGCGGTGGACGAGCGGTTCTAGGCGCTTCAGTTCGGAACCGCGCAACTGCTACGGTCGCAGGTTCGAATCCTGCCTCGGGCATGGATGTGTGTGATGTCCTTAGGTTAGTTAGGTTTAAGTAGTTCTAAGTTCTAGGGCACTGATGACCTCAGATGTTAAGTCCCATAGTGCTCAGAGCCATTTTAACCATCTGTCGCCCTCCTGATGCACACGGTAAGCCATTAGCGGCTAATATTTTCCTATCATAACTGTTAACACTTTCAAATGAACCTTACTAAAGATTGAACTTACTATCTCGCAATCAGGGGGTTCCTTGTAAGTATAATGTAGGGAACTGCTTACTCTTTTACCACAAAATAATTCGCAAATATATATTAAAATACAATTGTGATAGTCTGGTCTCAAGATATTCTTTTAAATTTCACTAGCATACAAATTCGATTCCCGTTGATGTTCGCAGAACTGACCTTTTTAGGTCTGTACTTCAGTATGATTATATAATTAAATAATATAATGGGGCATAAGAGGAAAGTCTGGATTAGGATTTGTCTTTGCTCCGTTGGCTTAGTTCATATCGGACGAGATTCCTTCTCTCAGGCGGAGAGTCTTGAAATGTTGTCGGAGGAGTATGGCACACAACATGTACGCTTGATAATTATGACGAAATTTTAGGACTCGCGTACACTATTTGACCAAAAGCATTCGGACACCTATTAGTGCCCATCCTTCGTCTTTATGACATCTAGAACTCTGTTGGGAACTCTTTCAGTGATGAGTCTGAATATCTGTGGAGGTATGACAGTTCATTTTACCTCGAGAGCTGAAACCGGATAACGTAGTGAAGTTGAACGATGGGTTTGGAGTCGAGCTGCCGTTCTAACCCATCACAAATATGTACAGGCCGGGAGTCTGAGTAGATCAGTCCGTTTCAAGAATATTATTGTTCACAAACAAGCCTCACACATGCTGCTTTATGTCAGTGCACCTAGTCATACTGATACAATCACCGTTTTCGAACTGTTCCCCTACTGTACGTAGTGCACAATGCTGCAAAATATATTCATATTCTTCATCGTTTAGTGTTTCCATAAGCGAAAAAGGGGGCTACGCCCTAGTTACAAAAAACACTCTTCTTTATAACGTATTACCACTTCCCCTGTACATTCGCCAAACCGAAACCCTTCCATCACGGGCCCAAACCACTCGTTTCCAGTCATCCACCGCCCAGTGGCGTCGCCCTTTACAGCACCTCTGGTGTCGCATGGCATTGTTTATATAAGTGTGTGACTTATACGTACAGTCATTGGGCTAACTGCACTGCTGGCAGCACTTTGGTACTCACGAGTGTTCCCTTCCAGTGATATCATGCCATTTTCCTCAGCCATCCTACGCATTGTTCAACGGTCTGTGACCGTCAGTACATGGCGTCTTCCTGGTCTTGGTTTAGATATGGATGTTCCTCCGTGATCCCACTTCACAATCCCAACAGTCGACTTCTATGAGGACTGAAACGTCCCTGCTGGATTTGTTACCTATTGCTCAATTCCGCATTACATAGGATGTTCGGATAACTTTGATCGTATAGTATACTTTTTCTCAGGCTCCAAATACACCACCTGCTACTTGAAGTGTATAGCGTGTGGTCGTTGGTTGCAGTCGCTACGCCTGAGCCGCACGGCGCTAGGGGAAACAGCGGCTGGGCAGGTGGTGAATCTGTTGTCCAACGACGTCAGCCGGTTCGACCTGGTGTCCATCTTCATACACCACATGTGGGCCGCGCCGCTCACCGCCATCATATGCATGTACTTCCTCTACAACGAGATCGGCGTCGCGGGATTCGTCGGGGTCGCCGTCGTCTTCGTCGTCGTTCCCATACAAGGTAAGCATCGCACGTGTTAACATTTTAACAAATCCAACAGATGCCGGATTTTCCACTGTCCTGAGGAATAGAATTCTATGAAAGATGGCTTATCATTTAAATGGGGCAAAAGCAAGCCAGCCTCTGAAACAGGTCTTCATACTTTTGATCAAAAAGTGCTCCGACATTTTGTAACATTGCAATTTGGTTCTGTTTATCTCGTGACGTCGTCGAACAATGAGGGTCCGATGCGGTTACCCTTACTGCGAATTTTGCGGCTTTACCAGGTGATAAAATGTTACCAAGCTGACTTCTCACTGTTGTGACAGTAGTTCAGAAATCGAGCTTCGTTTTGTTTATGGTATTAAAACTCTAAACCCCGTCCGAGAAGGCTTTGGAAGTCCCAACGGTACTGACCGGCCGCCGTGTCATCCTCAGTACACAGGCTGCGGATATGTAGGGGCATATCTTCAGCACACCGCTCTCCCGGCCGTATGCCAGTTTACGAGATCGCAGCCGCTACTTCTCAATCAAGTAGCACCTCAGTTTGCCTCACAAGGGCTAAGTGCACCCCGCTTGCCAACAGCGCTCGGCAGACTGGACGGTTACCCATCCAAGTGCTAGCCCACCCCGACAGCGCTTAACTTCGGTGATCTCACGGGAACAGGTGTTACCACTGCGGTAAGGCCGTTGGCTGTTTATGATATTTGGTCAGATTTAATAACGTAAAAACTTCGTGGTCAAAACTGAAACTTGTTGGTGATAGGAACGCACATTGTATGTAAACAACTGGAGCTTCAGACCCCTTGCTACCGCCGGTGGTTGTAAAACTGTACTCTCAGTCCCTGGCCACAGGACCACCTTCACTTTCACTCCCTCACGACCGCCCTACCCCTCGCGTTTGGTTGTGTAATATAACGCTAACTATTCGCTGTGTAAAGTATTCATTGTGTGGTTAGCGCCGTAACGTGCAGTTCTGTTTAACGTCTTCCAATATACTCGTATTTTAGTATTTGACGACTCTCGAGGATTGTGTGTCTTTTAATTCTTTGTTTCCCCTGCGGATTTTGACGATGGTTTTATCCTATGAGACGTGGATTATTATGTGCTGTCCGGGTTCGTCTTTTGACAGTGTTTTGGAGATGTTCTACCGATCATGCACGGTTCGGATCAGATGCCCATCTGCTGGTTCATCTATGGTTTTACTGAGGAGTGACTTTTTTGTGCGCACTTGCACCTTGGAAGCCGTGACACATGAAGTATTTATGACCTGAAGACATATGTCCAGGGTACGAATCCGGTCGTCATACAGGGAAAACGCAATAAACAGCTATTGCGGATTTGTACTTACACTTAGATTAATGTAGGCTATTTTACATCTTTGATTTTAAATTGTTTATGTTCTTCACATTACGCCTAAGTATAAGATTTTACACTCTTAGTACTACTTCAGATAACTCTGTGCACTGTGTGTGATACTTTCAGCAATGTAAGAGGACGACTCTTACTTTCGCGGAACAAGTCAAGGCAAATTAATGTCAGCACAAAACATAGCAAATACCATTTACTCAGTTTAGTAATTAACGTGCGCTCAATACAAAAATAAAATATTGTAAATAATCATCTGTGTTTGACCTGTATTTTGTGTAATTTAATTAACAGGATTAATTAATTAGAAAGAGCATTAGGCAGTCGATAAAGTTATCGTTTGCTGATCTATTGTTATTTAGCTCTATAACTAAACATGCATGATTTTTTTTTCAGCTTACACTGGGAAACTGTCAGCAATATTCCGACGACGGACAGCTTTTAAAACAGACGAAAGGGTTCGTTTGACAGACGAGATCATTTCTGGAATACAGGTCATTAAAATGTATGCGTGGGAAAAGCCTTTCTCAAAGATGATCGAAGCAGCCAGGAGGTGAGCAATGTCTGCATAACTTTCGGCTTTGCCTTTGACTTCACCTTTTACGTAACAAATTTAAAATTGCAGCTATCATAAATTACGGTTTAGATTCTTACTATACGCTGATGAAGATCGTCACGGTGCAGGTTGCAGCGTGTTACCATAGAGTAACTATGAAAGGATATTGCACGGAATGAATACAGTAACGGAAGTATAGGTTATAGGTTTCTACTCTCTAATAAGATTATGTATGTCAAGTATGCAGACGGACTAAATATATGACATTGATTGATCTCATTTGTGCACCAGTATTACCTAAGTAATCAGTTCACAATACTCACTGCGTAGTTCTTAAATTTATCTGAAGTAGAAATTTAATGATAACTGTTAAATAACTTGCTTTGTATAATTAATAATTTCTCAGGGCAGAACTGAAGGTGGTCATTAAAACGTCCTACATCAGAGGTATTTTCATGACGTTCAACCTCTGCACCACGCGTCTGGCGCTGTGCTGTACACTAATAACATATGTGATGCTAGGCAGCGATCTTACGGCAGACAAGGTACGTCCCAGTGAGAGCAGTTCGCCGGCCGGGGTGGCCGAGCGGTTCTAGGCACTACAGTCTGGAACCGCGCGACCACTACGGTCGCAGGTTCGAATGGTGAAGGGTGTTTCAAGAGGGAACAGGCACACGTTAAGACCATTATGAATATAAAACCATACGTAAATTTATGGTATCTTTTCATAGTTTTCGCAGAACGTTTGTTTTCTTTTGGAACATCCTGCTTAGGTTACGTTGTCTAGAATCCGTTCCCATTTTTCATTTGTTTCTTGTGCATGGTTACAAATCAGGCTATCTCGCTATGTTTTTACTTAATCAATAATCTATTAAATCATCTGGTATTTCATTCTTCACAAAACCTCAGCAGAAGGAATATAAGTTTTCCATTCGATTTTTATTTATTAATAATTCATTTATTTACCCTGAAAAGATTAGGTCCTTCGGGCGCTCTCTTTCATTTAATCAAAGCACTCAATCCACGTTACTAGCTTATGATCAACATGTAATTATGATCACAGTGATAATGATAATAATAATGATGAAAATATATTTAACAATGAATCTATAAAATTTATGAAATGTCAGTCTCACTGACATTAAGCAGTGTCCTGATTACGTTCTTGTCGAACGTGAATAATGAGTTCTTAAACGTGTGGCAACAGTACAGATGTAATCAATCTGGGGAAGAAGTTGACTGGCCAAAGAAAGAGCGAGAAATAATAGGGTGAGATTATCAGATGAGATGAAAGGAGCAAAAGAGAAATACAAAAGGGTGAGGAAAACATACATGGCTTACAGTGTGGCAACGATACTGCTTCCTGTTGAACAGAAAGAAATGCCAAGTGGATAAGTAAGTCAACGATGACTGGTAGAGCTTTAATCTCCTAATTAATGCAGAGTGGTTTTGGAAATACGCAGATTACGACGTAATTTGTTCCGTAGTCGCATGGCAAAATTGAAGAAGGAGATGGAGGAAGATTTAGTGTTACGCAAAGATACAATCAAGATACTGTACGTAACCAATTTGGTTTTGCAGTAATGGAGAGGTACTGAAAACACTGTGACAAAAGAATAAAATAAAAAAAATTGAGTATTTTCGCATTTTGTTTCATATTCGTGAATTGTGTGCAGTATTAACACACTGAAGATCTGTTCACACATTAAGTTTGTTACAGTTAATTGATGTGGAGGTGACTCAAAAAAGCAATATCATTCCATGCAGCACATCGGAATTCCAGCAGCCGAAGCTTTCTTGTTAATATGAGAACAAATAAATCGTATTGCAAACGGATCATCTCCATGAATTTATGTTGGATTCGTGGCTAAAACCCTAGTCAGTTTGTGAGGTGATTTCATTTTCGAGAAAGGTGATCCATACACATTTCCATGTTGTCGCTTAATCAATTGGAGTGAATGCCGTGGTGGTTCCTTAAACAACGTTTACTCCCTCGACCAAGTCAAATCCGAGGCTCTGCTCCAACACTAACGATGACGACTTAGAATGGATATTAAAGTCGATCGTTCTCTTCTTTTTTGGGAAATTTATATTCAGCAAGAGGTTGAAACAGTGCGAGTTGACAAAATAAATGAAAGGAAAATGAAACGGAATTCGTTTCTAGTATTGTGAAACTCAACAAACTTAAAATCCCTTTTTTTTAATGTAAGTAAATTTTTCATTTGACTATGCTTACTATTTTAGGTGTTCGTGGTCCTCACGTACTTCAACATTTTGGCGCAGACAATGTCAATGATGTTCGTCCGAGGAGTCGCCGAAATAGCTGAGGCTCTGGTCTCGGTTAAAAGACTGCAGGTGAGATTGACATGTTTCTCAAAAGACACTTGTAAGGAATAATATTTATTAGATTTTAGGTATCACATGACATGATCAGACGACCGTTAACTTCCTACTCCTGATTTTCTGTTATACGTTAGGCATGGTGCGCCTAAAAAATGAGGCGAGTGTAGTGCCATCTAAAAGGCAGCATGAGTCAGAACTGTGTGCAGGCGCATACCCAAGGAAAAACTTGTCGATAAGTGAGAGTTTAACACACTAAGGTCAAGCAAATTTGTCTGCTTTGGCCAGTCGAACGTAACGAGTGTGACGACTTGTGTCGTAGTATAAAGATCAAGTTTTTCATAAATTTTAGGGCAAAAAAGGACCGTAGGCAGAAAATATGTTCAAGATTGCCTGAAAGGCTTTCGGGACGGAAAGAAATCTACGGATGATTCTCCACGTTCAGGCTGATCGTCAACAAGTATAACGACGGACAACACCATCAAATGCAGCACATGCTGACACGAAATAGGCGCCTGCCTCTGAGAAGGCAAAACGGATTAAGCTGCCACAGACTTCACTGACAGAGATTATCATCTCTTCTGCAGACCATCACATCAGAAGACGAGATGTTGTGCTAACAATTCGATAACTACTACCGAGCGAGCTGGCACTGTAGTTAAGACAAACACCTCTAATTCAGGAGGGTGGTGGTTCAAATCCACATGTCTTCCGGGGTAGCCTTAAACCGTTTTCGGCATATACCGGCATGGTTCCGTTGAGACGGACAAAAGATCTCTGTAGATTTCCTGCCTCATCATTCTCCAATCCAAGTCTATTATCCGCCACTTGTCATCGATGGGACATTAAGTTCGGGCTACGAAATAGTCACAGTCTACAACGCTCTGCACTGCTTTTCCTCCAAATAAGTGCGGTGCTTTTACAGGTTTCGAAGAAGGCTTTTCTGATAATTCTCCTTATTTTATAAACACTACTCGAAGCGCATTGCAGCCAACGAAAAGTAATTTGAAGATAACTAAAAAAAAATTGTTGTGTGGTCCCCATAACACTCAGAGAATTTTCTACACACACTTTGGATCAGTATTAATTATTCATCTTATTGATATTTGCGATCGTTGTCCTGTACATAATGTTTTCTCACTGCCAGAGGTGTGAGGAACAAGTGAAGCACATTTCGTATGAAATGGTAGAGAGTGGACCTCTTGCTTGTCCTCCTCTGTAGAAGACGCGATTAAAGATAGTTGGTACTGACGTGTGACGGCGCTAATACACTTGTTTGCAAAACGTAAGGGGAAAATAACCCTCGTATAATGTGTCACTGCCAAGTAATTTATCTCTATGAAACTTGGACTGTACATAAAAAGAACTACTTCAGTATAGTACAGATGGTAACTGAAAGAAATACGCAATGAGACGAACTGAAATAGCACTTTTATTCAAAGACAATAATTATACTGAAGTAACCGCGATATGCGTGGTCCTTTGGACATTGGAAACGTCGGGACATGGTTCTTAGCCAGGTTGGTAATACCGTGGTCGGCAATGCATGCACTGCGACGACTTCCCACGCTGGCCACAAGACTGATAGGGAGTTTGGTGGTAGGGTGTTTAGTTCCTCCTCCTAAGCGATTGACTGCTGCTGAATGGTCTTCGGTGCATGTGGACGTCTTATACTACGTCTCCCAACGCATCCCACATGTTACCGATGGGATTTAAGCCGGGAGAATAGGAAGGCTAATCCATCCGTTGATATGGTCATTTTGGAACGATTCGGCGGTCTAGGTGTTATAGTGTCGGGAGGCACAATGTTTCAAGGGGGTCCTGACCTCCAAACCTTTGAACACGGTACACCATCAGTCAACGTCTATGTGACACTATACTCCATCCCCATGTGCGTCTTTTCAGGGGTGCATTTGGCTCTGATATCATTTTATGGATGACAATGCGCGTTCTCATCGAATAACGCAGGTGGAAGTACTCTTGGAACGGAAGGATTTTCGGTGAATGGATTGACTTTCCTGTTCCGCTGACTTAAATCGCATTGAGTACGTGTGGGACACACTGGGGAGTGTTATTATAGTATACCAGCATCCACCAACGACCATCCAGCAGTCAACCGGGCTGGCAGAGGAATGGAAAGCCCTACCACAAGAACTGCTTACCTACTTTGTGGACAACATGGGAGCACGTTGTGGACGCTGCATTACACACCCTTTTAAAACCCATTCCCCATCTTTTATGATGTCTAGGAGACCATCATGACTAGCGGAGATTTCAGTGTCTTCTATGTGGTCCAAGTTCCATCGAGCTATGTTACTTGGCAGTAACACATCAGGCAAGAGTTACTTTCGTCCGTAAGTTTTGCACACGAGTGTAAGTAACGTATTACCGAAAACTTACAGTTTCTTTGTACAAAGAAAAAAAGACGTAATTTTTTATTGCAAGCTCTAGGAAGTTTAACCCTTGTATTAGATTGACAAAGACAAAAGTTTTAACAACAACGAGGAGATCGGAATTATAATGTGTCTCAATTCCTTTAAAACATGAGTCAGAGACTACAGAATGAAATTCTGTGAAAATACGAGAACCTTAGATGATTTTCCATATCTTCTCTTTCACGGCATTTTAACAGCGCACTGAAGGTTAACCACTAAACACTAAACAAATTTGCCAAATTAATCGTATTCCTGTGTTTATTAGTACTGACGATCGACGTCTTAAGCGAGTGTGTTCCAATTCTCAAGAAAAAGTCATTTTTAATTGTAACTGTGAATATATTACGTTTTAAATAATAGGTATTAAAACTACAACACCATCAATCGACATGCAACAAACTGTACATTGGCATTAAGTGTTTTACATGCTTGGGTGCAGTTAGCAACTCAGCTCAATCGCACAAGGTACCTAGGTATAACGCCATCTATATGAAAGGAAAGATTATGTATTGGCTTTCTCAATCAGAAATCGCATTTGAGTGTCGTTTGTTTGCGAAAAGATAGTGTTGCGATTTATTTAAGAAGGAGAAACATTTACCTGCACGTGATGGAATTCAACAGCGGCTGGATCGTTGAATACAGATACTGCGGTTTATCGGACCGCGATATTGCTTCCCGCTTTGGTAGGGATCCGACAACTGTCATACAAAAATGAAATCAGTTGTTTCAGAACGGCCATATTCAACACGACACAAGACCTCAACGAGTCCATACCATTGGTGTCCAAGAGGTATACGTATTGTTTGCTCGGTCGTGCAGAATCGCAAAACCGACGTCTCGTACCTTGAGTCAGGAATGGATTTCTTTGTAGTGAGACAAGTATCCACACGCACAGCGCCACGAATCTGACCTATTGCCACCATGGAGACAACTGTTACGGCTTCCCTTGCTGCTGTAGAGGGCGCCCGCTGCGTGGCTGGAAACCTCAATTGTTTTTTCAGGACGCAGACTGAGCACCTGTGTCACATAGACGCAATAAAACAGTGTTCAGCTTGTGGGGGCAGAGTATTTGTGTCGTCAAGGAGAGGCTCGGCTCTAGACGCCATTCGTAGTGACCGAATAGATTCTGATCTTCTCGAGTTGTCAGCGGCCTGCAGTTCCTCAACATTTGCTTAAGAATTTGTTACAGTGTCTTTACTGCTTAGTCAAACTCCTGCTAGGCGATGTTGCGTCCTATATAGTAAATAAATATAAATGTCGTGTGACTAGGGACTGCCGTAGGGTAGACCGTTCGCCGGGTGCAAGTCTTTCGATTTGACGCCACTTCGGCGACGTGCGTGTCGATGGGAATGAAAGGATGATTGTTAGGACAACACAACACCCAGTCCCTGAGCGAAGAAAATCTCCGACCCAGCCGGGAATCGAACCCGGATCCTTAGGATTGATATTCTGTCGCGCTGACCAGTCAGCTACGGGGCTCGGACGTCCTATATAGTGTCTCTTACATAAAGTTACGAGAGTAACGAAGGAAGCTCGGACTGTGCTCTTGTAACCGTTTCATGGTGAGCTCGCTCACAGTATCACGCAAGAGTGTCGAGATTTTTGTCTTCCTATCCGGGCAACGGTGTTGGAATGGTTACAATTCCCGGCTAGCGGCTGTTGATACTTCCGCGTGACTGAGTAACGCCGGCTGATAGATAATTTTACTCTCCCGAGCCCTTACTAATTTGTCGCGTAACAAAGCGCTAGCAGAGACAGGCACGACGACAGCGGAGCGCCTAGTCACTACACTGGAAATAGGAATGACACCACTTTCTCTTTTCAGACGAGTCTCCAATCTACATACAGCAACTCAATGGAGACATTCGTATGTGAACATTCCGAGCAGCACGAATTTTATCAGACTGCAATCGTCTATGTCAGATGGGCCCAGCACCTGACGCAATGCCACGATGCCACTGAATACGCAACAAGATAACCTCTGGTTCGCATAGCCGGTAATTTTGACAGTAGTCGTTACATTTCAGGAGTATTAAAGCTTATGGTTCCGCTTGAGCTTCAAGGTCTCCGTGACGCTATCTTTCCACAAGTTAACGCAAGGCCGCACGTTGCCCGTACCTACTTACCTACCTTGATATGGAGGGTGTTCGACTGTTGCCATGGCCAGAACGTTCTCCAGGTCTCAAGCCCATTGAAAACACAGTCATGTATTGCCGAGGTACTGGCACACCACCTCTCGCCAGGCACTAGTACTGATGAATTCTGCCGTACAGCTGAAGCAGTACGAAGGACCCGTACATGTCATACAATTTCAATTCGACTCGAGAGCCATTGTTACAGCCAGATGTGGCAGCTCTGTCTACTGAATTTCGCGCTGTGCGTAACCCAAATTACTTACAAACTTTTTCGCGTATTCTTGCTAATACACTGCCTACACACAGTAATTAGAATTTCATTGTTTGCTATTCTTTCTGGTGTTGCAATTTTTTTGCTGCATCTGTATACTAGATAAACATCTTTTCCTTCATACAGTCACTTGCTTGCTTCGATAATACAGTTCTGCATATTGCTTCCCTTGACAGACTTTTCTGATGAATGAAGAATACGTGATGAATACGTCGAAGCTGTCCATAGTTCAGAATGGGGTGAGTCACGACTACGATAAGGAAGAGAAGGAAGAAGAAGAAGCGGTCATCATGGAGAGCGTCACCGCCAAATGGGTGGACACTCTCAGCGAGAACACGCTGGACGATGTCAACCTGCGAGTCCACCAGGGGCAGCTGGTCGGCGTCGTCGGCCTTGTTGGGGCAGGTAAGGTGAGTGAGTCTGTGCCCACTGATCTTTCCTCATACCCTGTCTGCCTACTTCCAAACGTAGTTTCAAATTATCACCATTATTTAATCTCCTTAGTTGTAACGTAGAGGGGCCGGCCGGTGTGGTCGAGAGGTTCTAGGCGCTTCAGTCTGGAACTGCGCGACCGCTACGGTCGCAGGTTTGAATCCTGCCTCGGGCATGGATATGTGTGATGTCCTTAGGTTAGTTAGGTTTAAGTAGTTCTAAGTTCTAGGGGACTGATGACTTCAGATGTTAAGTCCCATAGTGCTCAGAGCCATTTGAACCATTTTTTTGTAACGTAGAGGGACTTCTGCAGTATCTGCTTAGTCCAAGCGCTCTACCTCGTCGTGAAGAAACTTTTCGCGACGATCTCAAACCGTCTTTAATCCGTGACAAGTGTGGACTAAATTTAGTTCACCACATGTCACACATTACTGCACCCAACTTCTTTACGGGCTAACAGTGACTGAAACTAGCTGCGTTTCTTATCATAATTGAGTGCAGTGAGCAATACATTCACCATATCTGTTGAACCGTACCGTATGTATTTGCATGAACGGACTGAAAAAATTCAACAGTTACATGTTCAATTTTTCTTTGCTAACAGGAGAGTCTCCCTATAATCAAAGTAATTTCTGCATAACTTGTTTCTAAAATCTGAAAAAAGTGATTTTGAAGAAAGTCATTCATTAGAATCAGTTCATTTTCCCTCGGCAATAATTTATCTTTTATAGTGGTATTTCCAAATTTACAAAGCACTTTAGAAGTCCTTACATGAGAGATCTGAAAAGTAATCTAGATGCTTCAGTGTACCAAAGAAAAGATTTTCCATATTCCGTTGCGTGCCAGGTACCGTAAGGGAGAAACGTGTTGTGTTCGGAGAAAAAGACTTATTTTCAAATATCGATGCTACGTCTTGAATGCATTCGTTTTTGCTGTTGTCTTTTAACTAAAACAATTAAATGAACTGTCCTGGAAATATCACCCTTCATCTAATTATCAAATTATTGACGGCAAACTGGATGAACTAGTTGAGACACTTCCTTTTTTTCCCAACAGTCACAGGTTTCTACGTTTCGAATGTTACCAGTGCTAAAGACGAACAATGTTCAACGAGATCAGAAAGGATAACAATTCCTTACACCATTTAAGACTGCATGATACTAGAAATTTAGAACATACATCGAGAAAAATCGCCCACACTAGGGATTAAAATTTTAGATACAGAGAAGTTCTCAGGTAAATTAGTTAGGGACTGACTTAAGCAGACTCTCACAAAATTTTAAACCGTTTCGTGCTTTGGTTGAAACACATTCACACATATTATAATCCATTCACAAAAGAAAAGGGCACAGGATGATACCACAGCGCCCAGAATCAATGGCCAGGGTTGTGATACTTGTCTTTTAAGAGTAATTGGAAATATTTTTTCTCCTCAATGCACTCTCATTTAAAACCATAAAGAGTCGTCAAGGGTGTTGGAATAATTAAATTTGAATAAAACATATATACATGTATAATTATATGTGTATCAAGTTCAAGATTGTAAAACTAATAATACTTCAGCATTCCCTTGAGAAATGAAGATTCATCGTCCATTAAGTTGTGGTGAGCAGACGTGATATGGCTACGAGTCTTCGCGATGGAGTTTTTGGATGAAAAAGTACATTTAGCAATCTGTGCATGCAAGTGTGAATTCTACAAAGCAAGATCACAGAGGATGGCTTCGTATAGTTTACCAACTGATTATGAATGATGACGTTGTTAGGGACGCCGCATAGCAAGTGCCAATCGTAGTCCATGGACGCCGAGAGCTCCTCCTTGGCATAAGCCATTTCCGCGTTATTATCATGAACTAATGTAGCCAATATGAAGCCGTTCTCTGATGATAAAAATGGAAGCTCGCGCTTGATGAAGACGATAGAGTCCAGCAAGTTAGCAGCCGAGTTAACGATTTAATTCAATAGAATCAGCGAATCTTAAATGATATATGCTTGCAGATGGCGTATTTCGTCATAGAATATGGGTGAAATTAATTTCTTTTCTCGCTCACAAACTCGAAATTCGTCACCAGCTTCTATTTCGTAACTAGATAGAAGGTTAAAATGTAATCCTCAGTAATATCACTGCAGATGAATATTATTGCAAACCGAAGTAAATTTCAAGTCCATAAGGTATCATTAGAAGGACTCAATAGAGATGTTAAGATATTGCCAAAGTATGAAATGTAGCGGTGCAAATTTGTGGGATATGGATGGCGGAATCCATACTGTTATTTTAGAAATAAATTGTGTTAGATATGCTTGAGGAAAGTGTTTCATTTCTCTTCTTTCTACAATATTTGACAACCATTGTCTTCGAACTGTTCCTCCTCTATACATAGTACACAATACCTTGAAATACGTTCATATCTGTTCGCATTTTCTTAAGCACCACACACTATCCACAAAACACCTTGAGACCACATCACCACTTCCTCCATACTTCGACGTTGGCATTTCAAATGATGGCAGGTAACGCTTTTCAGAAATTCGCCATTTGAGCACAAACCCTTCTATCGGATTGTCACAGGGTGTAGCGTGATTCGCCACTTCAGTCACTCTTTGCTAGTCATCTGCTGTCCTGTAGCCTCTTTGCATCACCTCAAGTGTTGTTTAGGACTGAGCACAGAAATGTGTGGTTATGAGCAACTGCTCCACCGTTGTAGCCCATTCTTTTTAAGTCCCTGCGCACAGTCATTATGCTAGCTGGATTACTGGTAACATTTGGAACTCACGAGTGATTCCTTCTGCTGATCGTATGAGATATTTTACAACTAATCTCTGCAATGTTCGACGGTCCCTGTCAGTACATGAGGTCTGCGCGATTTCGGTTTAGCTGTAGTTGTTGCTTCAAGTTTCGTACAGCCAACCTATGGTGTCTTGTGAACTCCATTTTTTTATAAATTGAGGGATGGACTTCGAGGACATCACTACGGAAAAGGATGGAATGGAATAAAAAGCGGATGGACTCCTTCACTAAAGTAGTTCACCAGTGAGAGGAGAGTATGTAATTAACGTCGAATTATGATGAAAAGTGAAGCTGTTTGAAGAAAAATTCTGATGACGCTTTCTGTCTTTTTATTTCTAAAAATATTTCCAACCAATCACACGTAAACCTCATGGAGACTCAAATTATATGTCTGCCTTAGATTCAAAGGGGTCGTTCATTCTATTCTGCAGTCATTCCTAAACTTACTAGGTATACTATTTTATGTGGAAAAGTCTTACTCCATTCCATGGAAAGTCTTGCTTACATTCCATTTAACTCACTTTAAATATCTGTTATTACATTAAAGAGATTCCTGATCTGCTTTTATTTCGAAGAAAAGTAAGAGA
This sequence comes from Schistocerca nitens, assembly GCF_023898315.1. NCBI lineage: Eukaryota > Metazoa > Arthropoda > Insecta > Orthoptera > Acrididae > Schistocerca > Schistocerca nitens. The sequence goes on along the minus strand of NC_064615.1, from coordinate 396,240,762 downwards.
ACATAAGTCAGTCTCGCAGCCTCAGTAAGCACCGTTATAAAGACACAACTCCGTTTGCTTTTATTATACATATAGGCTTACGGCGCCAACTCAAACGACCTCAGAAAAGTGATGCTAAGCCGAAGTTGTTTCCAAACGTACGTATCATATCAATTCCGCCTGACAATACGCACAAATTAAACAAGGAAAATCTAATTCTCCTTTAAAGCTTTCTGGAGAGAGGATGTGGTCGATATATGTGTTTATTACCTGACGTTTCGTCCCAATTGCGGGAATCACGGTCTCTCATTCTTGAGGTTTGATCTGAAATAAGCGCCGACCGACGAAGCGAATACACTGATAATTTGAGTTCTTCAATACAACTTCATATGCGCATTTGAAAGTCTTTTGTCGAAATAAGGTTCAGGTTTTGTAAACGAACTGCGAGAGCCAAAAACGTCCAACTAATGCAAAAGGCAATACTGACGATACGTTTTAATATTGTTGAAATATTCTAAAAACTGAACGTAATCGAACTTGGAATTGCTAAACTTATACGTTATTTTCAATTAGCTATGTATACGTTACATCAAACCACACTGCCTCGTCGCCTACTATGATGACACGCGTCGGGCATAGACGCACTGTATTTCTAAGCAAACTTACCTCTCTGACGAGGCTGCAACTTGCAAGCTATCGACGTATGGAGCTCGCTATCAAATGTTATCGTAGCTCAGCAAGATGGCGAAGCTTCCTATTCCATTTTCAATAAATTCACCCAAAATCAATTCTGCGTGTTTCTGCGACTCACAGAGAACCATTCTGGAATATCAAACGTTTTTCGGTTTTCACATCAGTGTGAGGTAGGAAAGGAATAAGGTCGTAATTCACACACGTATTGCGCGCTTCTGGAATGTCTACAGTATTAGTTAAATGTACTACACTGACTACACCATTCTTACCGCTTATCGCCAGTAGTTTACAGACCAATTTTCAGTGCTCCGTCCAGCTTGATATAGTAAGCTTCTATAAGTATTCCCATCCCATAAATGTCGTCAGTCACAACCAATATTTTCCATACAACTTTTCAAGCCCACAGTATAGTGCAGTTCACCAAATTTATAAAACATTATTTCGTAATAAAATTCTTTTACATTCCCAGAATCAGAAATTTAGGCTATTGCATACGAAAACCACACAATAATGACCAGAGACGTTATTTATCAGTCACTTATTCCAGAGATTCACTGTACGCGAATTTTCTAATACATACAATAATGAAATTCTCATACAGTTAACTATCTTTACTATATTATTTAGAGCATCACAATATTCTACAATTTACATTTTACTTTTAACTGTCATCGTAAAAATTCATTTCTGTTCTGGGACTAAAGTATAATCATTAACGTTTTACCTTAGACATAGAGGGCGGGTTTCTGTGGTCATGCGTTTATTTTGTGTCTCGATACTGCTACCTCATTAAATTATTTCCTCACTTTTTGCCTGCTTTGAGTGCATTCAATTTCTCATCCTGCCTTATGACAGTTTTTTCGTCTTTGCATATCTGTTGTATACAACTTCTTAAGCAATCCGTTTAATGTACTTGACATATAAACTGTCCTTACAGTGTCAAATGTCTTTCGCTTCTTGTTGAGCCGAGTTAATTATTCCTTCAACTTTTAATACTATCCATTAATCGATTTAGTGAGGAATATTGTCTGCGAGCAGATTACAGAAATGTGATATTATGCATCTATTATTGGCATCTAAGTATGGATAATGAAACGCCAATGTCATTACTTAGTACTAATGTTAACTAGCATGCAGAAAAAGGTTTTCACGTTACTTAGAGCTACCAGTTTAGTATAATTTTATTGCCAAAAGCGACATTGCTTACTTTTAGAGCTCCTTACTACAAGCCTTCCTCGGAGAACTCCCAGTGAAAGAAGGCATCTGCAAAATCAACGGCAAAGTGTCGTACGCCTGCCAAGACCCGTGGGTGTTTGCGGCCACCATAAGGCAGAACATCGTCTTCGGGCGGCCTTACGACCGGCGGAGGTACAAGGAGGTGATCCGGGTGTGCGCGCTGCAGCGAGACCTGGAGCTGCTGCCGCAGGGCGACCTCACCGTCGTGGGCGAGAGGGGCACCTCGCTCTCCGGCGGGCAGAAGGCGCGCGTCAACCTCGCCAGGTGAGGACGCTGCTCCATAGTTTCCTTTCTCACATTCCTCGTTAAGGCTTTCTGCTATCCCCACTACACTGCACGTTCTCCTCCGAGGAGAACATCTGAAAATGAAACCACACTGTATTCGGTTCGGATGTTGTTCTATTTATTATTTTCTTATTGTCATATTTATTACTTTTGCCTACAACATATTTATTGACATTATAATTATTTGAAGGATTCTGGGGCTGAGCGAGGATAATATTTCTTCTGCTGTTTTATAGGCATCGGGAATTTTGCTTGTTTGTAACTATTTATTATCATTTGCGGATAAGTCTATCAGGAGTACGTGAAGTATTTAGTGGTAGGCATTTGTCTTCCTTTGTACCCATATTTTTTAAGTCTCTTACAGTGGGCGTCCTTTCTCTCTTCAGACCTTGTTGTTGTAGTCTTCTTTTTTGGGTTTTCCTCTTGATCAACATTTCTGAATTTTGGACCCGAAGATTTCACGGAGTTTCATGTCTTCTTGAATAATTCTTGCCCATTTGATATCAGTTTTGATCTCTTACTCATTTGATAGTATCCGTTTTGGCTCGCTCCTACTGAAGAAAAACGACTAATTGTTTTGCGTGTCTGTCTAGGTTCATTTGTTCGATGTGTCCATAGAATTTTAACCTGCTTATTCTAATGTTACTGCGGATATTTGTGTATTGCTTGATACCCTGATTCCTTCTGAGTCGGTATTATTCGTCTACAAGTCTTGGGCCTAGAATTCTTCTTACGGTTTTGCTTTCTTTTTTCTCACCGTTTTCATTTCCTGTTTCCTGAGTAAAATAAGCGTTTTTGATCCATAGTGGCAGCCTGGTATAGTTACTAAGCTGTAATATCTTAGTTTTGTGTGCTTGGACATACATTTTTATCGAAGACACAATCTAAGGCCAGCCGGGGTGGCCGAGCGGTTCTAGGCGCTACAGTCTGGAACAGCGCGACCGCTGCGGTCGCAGGTTCGAATCCTGCCTTGGGCATGGGTGTGTGTGATGTCCTTAGGTTACTTAGGTTTAAGTAGCTCTAAGTTCTAGAGGACTGATGACCTCAGAAGTTAAGTCCCATAGTTCTCAGAGCCATTTGAGCCATTACAATCTAAGACAAACAAAAATAGCACACCATGAAAGAATTATTCGAATGGGACGGAAATCGGTAGATGCGATGTACGTGCGCAGATGAATAAACGATTACTATTTCAGAAAAATGGATGATTTAGGTAAGAGAAAGAGCTTCAGAAATCTAGCAAGTCTGTCACGCGTTCCTTTACCATTGGCCCATATGCAAACAGTTACTCGACTTGACATTGATTGATATGCTCTATATTATGGCATTAGATCGTAAAAATCCCGAAATGGTGAGAGGACCTTACCCATAATGCTTCAAGCGTTCTCAACTGGGGAGGAATCCGGAAACTTTGGTGGCCGCATGGTCGGGTAAGTAAGAAGCAAGCATAGAAACTCTCGCCGTTTGAGGACAGACATTATCTAACTTTCCCTCGTGCTTTCCATAAGTTACCTTGGTGAGCAAGGTTACCGGTCTCTCACCATCTGAGGACGTTTTAGAGCTTTATGGTACGTATTAGAGCATTATGGGATTTTGACGATCTAACGCGCCAATTGGGCAGAATTTGGCACGATATTCCTTAGGAGGACATCCAGCATCCCTCTCAATCAATCCCAAGCCAAATAACTGCTTGATAGGGCCAGAGGTGTGGTATCGCGTTATTGTTTGCTCAATTTCTGAAACTCTTTCTCTTGAACCAATCATCCAATTTTTCTGAAATGGTAATCATTTGTTTGTCTGTACATGTACATCACATCTACTGATTTACGTCCCATTCGGATAATTCCTTGGTGGTGCGTCTTTCTTTTGTCTGAGAGTGTATTTTGGGTACGTCGGTATGCAGTTTCCATCATTTGGCATCTAGTTTCGTTTGCCTTTGTTTCGGTTCCGTTTTCCTGAATAGTTTCACCGTCATACTGACACTATGAAACTGATGTAATTTTGCCGTTTTCGTCTCTACGAATTTTCCTGCATCTTTGTTGCAGGTGACGTATTCTATCTTTTCAAAAGACCTCTGGAAACCGACTGTTTCCACAGTTTCTTTCACGAGTTCCATCTGATTTTAGGCTGTTCAGATGTCCCGAGTTAATATTGCTAAATCGTTTGCAAATTCTAGCAATCTCTAGATATGAAACTTCCTGGCAGATTAAAACGGTGTTCCCGACCGAGACTCGAACTCGGGACCTTTGCCTTTCGCGGGCAAGTGCTCTACCATCTGAGCTACCGAAGCACGACTCACGCCCGGTCCTCACAGCTTAACTTCTGCCAGTATCTCGTCTCCTACCTTCCAAACTTTACAGAAGCTCTCCTGCGAACCTTGCAGAACTAGCACTCCTGAAAGAAAGGATACTGCGGAGACATGGCTTAGCCACAGCCTGGAATCTCTAGATAACTTGCCTCTACTGTGTGATTGGGTGGTCAATTTAGAGGACTGATTTCTGTTTGCGCCATTCTGGTATCACTTTTTGAAGGACACAGTTGAGAAGTAATGTAGACAGCTCATCTCCTTGTCTTACTCCAGTTCTGATTTTGAAAGGATCTTAGAGTTTCCCCATATATTTATCCTTGGACTTTGTATCTGTCAGTGACTGTTTTACGATAGAAATTGTTTTAATACCTGAACCTTGTACTTCTATTACTGGGAAATATGATTCGTGGTCAGCTGATTTATAGGCTTTTTAAAGTCAACAATTGAGCAAACCAGATTTTTAATACAAATTCTCTGACGTCTAAGGATTAGTTTCAGGTTCAAGGTTTGCTCTGGACAGAAACGGCGTCGTCTGAATCCTGTCTGATATTCTCCAATTTTTGGTTCAAGTTGTTCCTGTGCTGCATCGAGAAACATTTATTAATCAAGAGTGCGCACAGTCCTACACACCGCAAGCCACTCTGAAGTGCGTGTCGGATGTTACTTGCCACTGCAACACGTATGAAAGTTTCCCTATATTCGTGTATGAATTTCTGGAAGAGTGATTTGTTAAATCGTCAACCCATACAAATACCGGCATGTAACAGTTTGCAGGGATATGAAATAGGACTATCACATTCGCTAAAGGTATCCTCTCACGGGACGTGAAAGTGATAGTGAACGACAAGCTGGTCGAGGTTAGTGGCGTCACACTTGGTATTTCGCTTCCCACCACATCACTGTGATAGGAAAACCTGCCAAGTTGAATTTTTGCTTCGTGGAGAGAAGAATGGTCAATGAGAGTCAACGTCTATTTGGAGTCACAAGCAGAACCAAGGTGACGCCATATTGGATTAAGTCATGTGGAGTTGAACTCCGTATTTGGTAATTTTATATTGGGAATATAAGCTGCCAGAGCACCGGTTCATTGATGACGTCTCGAAAACGCCTCATTTATAGTACAGGGTGATTCAAAAAGAATACCACAACTTTAGGAATTTAAAACTCTGCAACGACAAAAGGCAGAGCTAAGCACTATCTGTCAGCGAATTAAGGGAGCTATAAAGTTTCATTTAGTTGTACATTTGTTCGCTTGAGGCGCTGTTGACTAGGCTCAAATGGAAACAGATGAATCCTTCGTTTCAAAGATTGTGTTTAGTGATGAAGCAACTTTCCACACTAACGGGAAAGTCAACCGTCACAATGTCTGTATATGGGGCACTGAGAATCCGCGGGAAACAACTCAGTATGAACGTGACTCGCCTAAGGTGAACGTTTTCTGTGCCATTTCAGCCAATAAAGTTTTTGGTCCCTTTTTCTTCGAAGGTGCTACTGTAACTGGACTACAGTATCTGGAGATGTTAGAGAATTGGCTGTTCCCTCAGCTCGAACAAGAAGCACAACAATTCATATTTCAGCAGGATGGAGCGCCACCACATTGGCACTTATCTGTCCGTAACTACCTGAACGTCAACTACCCGAGGCGATGGATCGGCCGCCAGGCAGCCCGTGACAGAGCACTTCATCACTGGCCTCCAAGAAGCCCTGATCTTACCCCCTGCGATTTTTTCTTATGGGGGTATGTTAAGGATATGGTGTTTCGGCCACCTCTCCCAGCCACCATTGATGATTTGAAACGAGAAATAACAGCAGCTATCCAAACTGTTACGCCTGATATGCTACAGAGAGTGTGGAACGAGTTGGAGTATCGGGTTGATATTGCTCGTGTGTCTGGAGGGGGCCATATTGAACATCTCTGAACTTGTTTTTGAGTGAAAAAAACCTTTTTAAATACTCTTTGTAATGATGTAAAACAGAAGGTTATATTATGTTTCTTTCATTAAATACACATTTTTAAAGTTGTGGTATTCTTTTTGAATCACCCTGTATTTCTGTTGGAATAAAATAACGGGAAACAACATATTAGTATTTAGAGGCTTCTTGTATTTAATGTGTTTCATGTTGCAACTTGCCTGCTAAGAAAGTATGCCGTTTCGATGCTGCAGCGCGTTGATGATTTATCAAAAACGCGTCGTTTTTGGTGCAATAGTTAAATACCAAGTAATGAAATTTATGGTTGCAGCCTTTAGATACCTGTATAAATTATATACAATGTTTTTGTCACATCAGTGCCGCAGTGTAGTTGATAGAGTTGTGAACTGTGAAGTGAAGGGTACTAGGTTCGCTTCTGGATACTTGCGTATATCGTTTTTCACCTCATGTTTTTTTAAAGATTCAGTGACTTTTTTACTAACAAAACAGACATATGATCTGCAATACTTGATGTTATTTGTTGTAAAAAAGAGCGCCCTCCGTCCAGGAGAAAATTTCAACGATTTTGTGAATATGCCAATAAACTGCAATACTACAGTCATCGTCACCGGGTGATTCCCTCCATTCTCGACAATAACTGAGTTAACGCAGCTATTTTACGAGCGTCCATTTTCATGAAAATGGAAGGCGCGTTTGCACAAAAAAAGGTCAGGCTAGCGCTCTATCGTCACCAGGCTTTGAAAATGAATGTGAATGAAAGAAGAGAGTGATGAGACTACTCAGTATACATTATGCAGTCGCATAAGCGACCGGTACGACAAATTTCCTATGAAACTATATTACAATACCATGCATAAAGAATTTAAAGATTTAGTTGACAATGAAAGAGCAAAGAATTACAATGATCGACAGTCGAGATTTATTTTTCAGTACATCAAGAAACACCTTGTGCTAAATTTTGCAGGCATGTAGTACTTGAAAATAATAATGGTATGAATAGTAAAATTTCTGAAGTCCTATGTATTATTCCACTGACAGTTGCAACTGTTTCGATGGAACTGAATGAGGACTATAGACATTTTATATATTACTGCAAAGTAGTTTGGTTAAGTCAAGAGACATTCTTAGAACGATTCTTGGATTTAAAACTCTTTGTAGTTGAATTCATGAAGGATAAGAAGTGCAGGAATGAAAATTAGAATATCTGTAATGGATTACATGCCTCTCATTTTAAGCTGACTTGACTGAACACTGCCCACAGTTAGACGCTGCAAGCTGGGGAACAATTTCTTTTTGATTTAATGGGATGCATTTAAAAGGAAAATCGCGTTATAGAAGGGTCCGAGTTTGACAAACACAATCTAGCGGGAAATTTACAGCAAGTAACAGACAGCTGTTAAGAAAAAAATCGAAGTATATTGTCTGTCTAAAGCAAAATAAATGCAATCAGGTCGATATAAACCCAAAATTTTGTAAACAGCCGTTTTCCTGTACTAAGACTAAAGTACACGGAAAAACATTAAAACACCGATGATAAATCATGCAGTCCTTAGAGATCCGTATTTGGAGAAATTAAATGATCTCTTCGAGGTAAATAACAAGAAAGAAGATAAATGTAAATGTCGGGTGACTACGGCCTCCCGTCGGCAGACCGTTCGCCGGGTGCAAGTCTTCCGATTCGACGCCACTTCGGCGACTTGTGCGTCGATGGGGATGAAATGATGATGATTAGGACAACACAACACCCATTCCCTGAGCGGAGAAAAACCACTGACCTCGCCGGGAATCGAACCCGGGCCCTTACTATCGACATTCTGTCGCGCTGATCACTCAGCTACCGGTAGCGGACAAGAAAGAAGGTGTCCAACTATGAGGAGTTACGGACACGAACAGCAAAAATAGGGACAGCGTGACACACTTACCACTTCAACATTGATGAAAACTTGATTCAGGCTGTTCGCGTTACAAGCGGCGTAATCGCGTAATAAAACCGACCGAGATAGCCAAGAGAATAGTGTCGCCAGATATCCTAACTGAAACTGAACTGAATCAGCACAAGGCAGCTTTCAAGGTGATGGAAGCCAACTCGTATGAATAAATATGACGGAAACAGCCGGACTACCATCAGGAACGAAGTGATACCTTCAGAGGTCTGCAACCGAATGGGGTTCGGAGAGCATCTCTCCGTGGTTTTATAGACCCAAATGCAGCTCAGTTGTGTGCTTCCTCCGTGGTAAAAAAGTTCATATTGCCAACTTTATCGGGGTGGCAATGTGAACGATTCCTGCGGCTTTCAGCCGGCGGAGCGGCCCGTCTTCCTGGGTAACCTTCTGTGGCTCCATGTCAGCGAGCAAGGGATAAACTAGCATCCCTACAGAGCGGCGTTTCAGTATCTGTAGTCGCTATTTGGACGTAACAGCCACAAACTTTACCGATTTTCGACATTTTTAAAAATTTAATTGATTGACATATATGAAAAATGATCCACCCCCACCGTTCGATGCTAGGCGCTCAGTCCGGAACCGCGCGACCGCTGCGGTCGCAGGTTCGAATCCTGCCTCGGGCATGGATGTGTGTGATGTCCTTAGGTTAGTTAGGTTTAAGTAGTTCTAAGTTCTAGGGGACTGATGACCGCAGCTGTTAAGTCCCATAGTGCTCAGAGCCATTTGAACCATTTTGAACCGTTCGATGCGACACACATCCTCGGTGGTTTCCAATGACTTGGAAAATTGATGTTAATAAACAAACTGGCCTGTTATATTATCAAGCCGTAAATTAAGTAAGCAATAGGCCAGTGATTACTATAATTGAAATCGTTCTTACATATAGTGTATGAACTCGTAATTGGAAATATGTTTGTTACGTAATTAAACTTTCTTTCTTTGCCGGGGACTGAGCTGCACAACTGGTAAGGCTTTTCTGTGTGGAATGTACGTCTCAGAAAAGTCTCGGGGCTACAACTGAATATATAAGGTGAACCCGAACTTTACCGACAAAATTTCGGTAGTTATTCAGGATTTTTTCCGAGTACTTTGGTCTCTGATGATCCGTTAGTTAATAATTGCATTTTGTTTGGCTTCTTACCACCATTTATCTTTGTATTTGTTTTGCAGTGAAATTACGAAGAGAAGTCGATGAATAAGTAGCAAACGCGAGAATACAGCACTAATTGCATTTCGTTTGACGTTTTATCATCATTTATCTTTCTATTTGTTTTGCACTGAAGTTACGAAGGTAAGTCAATAAATACGCCGCAAATGCCAGAATACCGCATATCGTTTTAAGTTTCGCGCCTGTAGAACGTGGCGAACATGTCGCTTGGAAGGTGGCCGATACACAGTATTCCGCAGCCAGTCGTTACCGATCAGCAGTCAGATTAAGATGACAGGTGTGTTATGAATGTGTATCCGACTATAACAGAGCGATTTTTGTGAGTGGCGGACTGTCCCCAGAGATCGTGCAAAGCGAAATCGTCCCGTGTATGGTTAGAGGTGTATTTCATGGAAATTCGTGTTAATTGGATGTAGGAATTCAGCAAAGGACAAAAAGTCACAAATAAGGAGCGTCCTGGCCGGCCAGGTTGTTCACCGATGGCACTTTGTTTCCCTGTCTAGGGGAATTTCGCTACCACCAGGACACATCGGTTTGTGGATTGCAGCAATTTAAGGAACCAAATAAACTTTATTATACATACCGAGAGGTCACGCTTTAGACGCGAACGCTGCCACAAGAATTCTATGTTGCAGGCTTTTAACGCCTTGTCGAACGATGGGATGATTGTTTAAGTTTACAACGGGAGTAAGTTGAAAAGGAAAATAAATTTCAGACTGGTAAAAGCGACTCTAATGTCTCTATCCTAGTTAGTTAGTTTCATGTTCCATGGATAATTTGCAATATCAGCCGTAATGATGTGGAACGAGTAATTTTACATACACATCCCAACTTAATTTTTAAATATGGCTCCATGATCAACATTTATAAAGTTTCTTTTTTTTAATATCCACTGATGTTTGTTAGTAATTCTACCTACCGCGTCGGCCTGGGTAGCTGAGCGGTTCTAGGCGCTACAGTCTGGAACCGCGCGACCGCTACGGTCACAGGTTCGAGTCCTGCCTCGGCCTTGGATGTGTATGATGTCCTTAGGTTAGTTAAGTTTAAGCAGTTCTAAGTTCTAGAGGACTGATGACCTCAGAAATTAAGTCCCATAGTGCTCAGAGCCATTTGAACCTACCCACAGTCACAAATCACAGGTTCGAATCCTGCCTCGGCCTTGGATGTGTATGATGTCCTTAGGTTAGTTAAGTTTAAGCAGTTCTAAGTTCTGGAGGACTGATGACCTCAGAAATTAAGTCCCATAGTGCTCAGAGCCATTTGAACCTACCCACCGCCTTTTAGACATTGCAGTAATAGTATTTCTTCTACAGAATAGAAGGAGTTGTCATGGAGAAACTTTTTTATTTTGTTTTCAAATTTTCCTTTGCTGTGTGTCACACGTTTTATATCACTGGATAAGTTATCAAAAATTTTTGTTGCAGCATCAAGCACCCTTTTTGTGCAAAAGGCAACCTTACTGTGGACAAATGAATGTCATTTTTCCTTCTGTTATTGTAATTAGGTACATCATTGTTCCTTTTGAACTGCGGTGGATTATTTACAACAAACGTCATGGAAGAATAGATATACGGTGAATCAGTAGCCAGATTGCCTAACTCCATAAACAGGCGTCTACAAGATGATCGTGGATGTGCGCCACATATTACTCTTACAACACATTATTGAGCTACGAGTAAGTTTGCGATTTATTTAGTGACTCATCAACGTATGTGCACAACATTGCAAATGTCGATCGTGTATGCTGAGTGTGTTATTTGGAAATAAATTTGTTCCATTCAGTCACGGTATTTGCTGCCGACAAGAATAATATATACTTTACTCTTTGTCCTCAAGATTGCACTCACTATTGCTCGGTTCTGTCTCCCGGTTTGCTCCTTTTGGCAGTGTCTGTTGTACGTTAACAGTATTACGCAGCAGTTTGGATAGGTGTACTGACGAAGAGTTGGTCGATATACACGTCGTGTATTGGTTCACTGGATGCAGTAGATAAGCTAACAGACGAAGCTATACGGAGCTCTTCTCGCACCTATGAAATGCTGCATCTGAAGGTTGTTGCATTACTCTGTGTTTTGTGCTGTATGTTGTGATGATTACATATTACGGGATTTTTCACTGTTGTGACGGTATTTTCGCAGAGAGAAAGAGAATTGAGATAACAACCAGAATAAATCATATTTACGTTATTGCACTATTACCAGCAACCGGTGACTAAGTGTCCTTCATACCAAAAGAACTCAGAAGATAACCCTGAACAACGTCCGACATTTTGTCAGGTGAGTTCAGGTGTTTCCTGTATAGTGACACATTCTTCCATTTATCGATAGGCGCTCCAGAGAGTAACTTGTCAGGATAAAGTGTGAAATTTTTTACAACTGATATATTTCTTCCACTGGAAAAATGACAGTATTTACATGGACAATCATTGTTCTGTTCTTTTGATATCTTTCTTTTTTGATATGAACTGATGTAGACCGATATCAAAATCAGCCATCGAAACATGTGTAAGAGCTTAGGAGAAGAAGTATGTTGGCTGCGGATTCTTGCAATCTTCTCTTGTAATGCGTGTAGTCTGTGTGCGTTCCTTAGTGTCTGGCGTGGCACAATATCTATTAGTTTACCCATGTTGATCTCGAAGGGGCGATCTGTAGTGATTACTTAGGAGAAGAAGAACTTCTTAGCCGAGATCGCTATAGAAAACTTTATTGTAGGTAATCGATTTCGGTAAAACTAAGTTACTATCTTGAGATAATTTTGAAATCACTTTTAGTATAAATTGTTGCTTACTTTGGAGTCGCATTTGGTTGTAAACACTTCTTATTGAAGAGTTGGCGCGGATTCTTGCAATCTTCATTTGTAATGCGAGTAGACGTTCTTCTCCTAAGTTATCACTACAAATCGCCCCTTTGAGCTCGACATGAGTAAACTAATGGATTGTAAGAGCATTACCGAAAAGATCATGAATACGATACTGATCATTCTCGTTTGTGACAAAATCTTTTTGTTTGACAGGGCAGTGTACCATGACGCTGACATCTATCTCCTTGACGACCCTCTGTCAGCTGTTGACACCCACGTCGGAAAACACCTCTTCGATGAGTGCATCATCAACTTCCTGCGAAACAAAACGCGCATCTTGGTCACTCATCAGCTGCAGTACCTGTCCGAAGCAAACCACGTGGTGCTCATCAACAACGCAAGTATTATTTATTCAGTATACCCAAAAACAAAATTTGTACACAAATAGTATAGACAGTCAAAACATCCATAAGAGAACATATAGAGACTGTGCTGCCATCAGGGAACTCTTTTGACTGAAGGTAAAGTCCTGATAACTCCTTTAGGAAATTTTTGTGTGACATTGTAACATGTAGCTTCGTCTGGATATGATGGGTTCCTTATATGATTACAAAGATCTGAAGATGATCAAATGTTGTTGTGGTCTTCAGTCCTGAGACTGGTTTGATGCAGCTCTCCATGTTACTCTATCCTGTGCAAGCTTCTTCATCTCCCAGTACCTACTGCAACCTACATCCTTCTGAATCTGCTTAGTGTATTCATCTCTTGGTCTCCCTCTACGATTTTTACCCTCCACGCTGCCCTCCAATGCTAAATTTGTGATCCCTTGATGCCTTAAAACATGTCCTACCAACCGATCCCTTCTTCTAGTCAAGTTGTGCCACAAACTTCTCTTCTCCCCAATCCTATTCAATACCTCCTCATTAGTTACGTGATCTACCCACCTTATCTTCAGCATTCTTCTGTAGCACCACATTTCGAAAGCTTCTATTCTCTTCTTGTCCAAACTGGTTATCGTCCATGTTTCACTTCCATACATGGCTACACTCCATACAAATATTTTTAGAAACGACTTCCTGACACTTAAATCAATACTCGATGTTAACAAATTTCTCTTCTTCAGAAACGATTTCCTTGCCATTGCCAGTCTACATTTTATATCCTCTCTACTTCGACCATCATCAGTTATTTTACACCCTAAATAGCAAAACTCCTTTACTACTTTAAGTGTCTCATTTCCTAATCTAATCCCCTCAGCATCACCCGATTTAATTTGACTACATTCCATTATCCTCGTTTTGCTTTTGTTGATATTTATCTTATATCCTCCTTTCAAGACACTGTCCATTCCGTTCAACTGCTCTTCCAAGTCCTTTGCTGTCTCTGACAGAATTACAATGTCATCGGCGAACCTCAAAGTTTTTACTTCTTCTCCATGATTTTTAATACCTACTCCGAATTTTTCTTTTGTTTCCTTTACTGCTTGCTCAATATACAGATTGAATAACATCGGGGAGAGGCTACAACCCTGTCTCACTCCTTTCCCAACCACTGCTTCCCTTTCATGCCCCTCGACTCTTACAACTGCCATCTGGTTTCTGTACAAATTGTAAATAGCCTTTCGCTCCCTGTATTTTACCCCTGCCACCTTCAGAATTTGAAAGAGAGTATTCCAGTTAACGTTGTCAAAAGCTTTCTCTAAGTCTACAAATGCTAGAAATGTAGGTTTGCCTTTTCTTAATCTTTCTTCTAAGATAAGTCGTAAGGTTAGTATTGCCTCTCGTGTTCCAACATTTCTACGGAATCCAAACTGATCTTCCCCGAGGTCCGCTTCTACCAGTTTTTCCATTCGTCTGTAAAGAATTCGCGTTAGTATTTTGCAGCTGTGACTTATTAAACTGATAGTTCGGTAATTTTCACATCTGTCGACACCTGCCTTCTTTGGGATTGGAATTATTATATTCTTCTTGAAGTCTGTGGGTATTTCGCCTGTCTCATACATCTTGCTCACCAGATGGTAGAGTTTTGTCATGACTGGCTCTCCCAAGGCCATCAGTAGTTCTAATGGAATGTTGTCTACTCCCGGGGCCTTGTTTCGACTCAGGTCTTTCAGTGATCTGTCAAACTCTTCACGCAGTATCTTATCTCCCATTTCATCTTCATCTACATCCTCTTCCATTTCCATAATATTGTCCTCAAGTACATCACCCTTGTATAAACCCTCTATATACTCCTTCCACCTTTCTGCCTTCCCTTCTTTGCTTAGAACTGGGTTGCCATCTGAGCTCTTGATATTCATACAAGTGGTTCTCTTCTCTCCAAAGGTCTCTTTAATTTTCCTGTAGGCAGTATCTATCTTACCCCTAGTGAGACAAGCCTCTACATCCTTACATTTGTCCTCTAGCCATCCCTGCTTAGCCATTTTGCACTTTCTGTCGATCTCATTTTTGAGACGTTCGTATTCCTTTTTGCCTGCTTCATTTACTGCATTTTTGTATTTTCTCCTTTCATCAATTAAATTCAATATTTCTTCTATTACCCAAGGATTTCTATTAGCCCTCGTCTTTTTACCTACTTGATCCTCTGCTGCCTTCACTACTTCATCCCTCAGAGCTACCCATTCTTCTTCTACTGTATTTCTTTCCCCCATTCCTGTCAATTGTTCCCTTATGCTCTCCCTGAAACTCTCTACAACCTCTGGTTCTTTCAGTTTATCCAGGTCCCATCTCCTTAAATTCCCACCTTTTTGCAGTTTCTTCAGTTTCAATCTGCAGTTCATAATCAATAGATTGTGGTCAGAATCAACATCTGCCCCTGGAAATGTCTTACAATTTAAAACCTGGTTCCTAAATCTCTGTCTTACCATTATATAATCTATCTGATACCTATTAGTATCTCCAGGATTCTTCCAGGTATACAACCTTCTTTTATGATTCTTGAACCAAGTGTCAGCTGTGATTAAGTTATGCTCTGTGCAAAATTCTACAAGGCGGCTTCCTCTTTCATTTCTTCCCCCCAATCCATATTCACCTACTACGTTTCCTTCTCTCCCTTTTCCTACTGATGAATCCCAGTCACCCATTACTATTAAATTTTCGTCTCCCTTCACTACCTGAATAATTTCTTTTATCTCGTCATACATTTCATCAATTTCTTCATCATCTGCAGAGCTAGTTGGCATATAAACTTGTACTACTGTAGTAGGCATGGGCTTTGTGTCTATCTTGGCCACAATCATGCGTTCACTATGCTGTTTGTAGTAGCTAACCCGCACTCCTATTTTTTTGTTCATTATGAAACCTCCTCCTGCATTACCTCTATTTGATTTTGTATTTATAACCCTGTAATCACCTGACCAAAAGTCTTGTTCCTCCTGCCACCGAACTTCACTAATTCCCACTATATCTAACTTTAACCTATCCATTTCCCTTTTTAAATTTTCTAACCTACCTGCCCGATTAAGGAATCTGACATTCCACGCTCCGATCCGTAGATTGCCAGTTTTCTTTCTCCTGATAACGACGTCCTCTTGAGTAGTCCCCGCCCGGAGATCCGAATGGGGGACTATTTTACCTCCGGAATATTTTACCCAAGAGGACGCCATCATCATTTAATCATACAGTAAAGCTGCATGTAAAGCTGCATGTCCTCGGGAAAAATTACGGCTGTAGTTTCCCCTTGCTTTCAGCCGTTCGCAGTACCAGCACAGCAAGGCCGTTTTGGTTAATGTTACAAGGCCAGATCAGTCAATCATCCAGACTGTTGCCCCTGCAACTACTGAAAAGGCTGCTGCCCCTCTTCAGGAACCACATGTTTGTCTGGCCTCTCAACAGATACCCCTCCGTTGTGGTTGCACCTACGGTACGGCCATCTGTATCGCTGAGGCACGCAAGCCTCCCCACCAACGGCAAGGTCCATGGTTCATGGGGGAAGGATGATCAAATATTAACAGAAATTAGTCATCACAAAAATGAATTTGCAAGTGAGACGACGAAATAAAGAACAAATTTAAATTATTATATGAGGCCTATTCGGGAAGTAAGGTCCGATCGTTCGGAAAATGGAAACCACTTTGAAAATCATAAATGTTTTATTTTCAACAGTTAACTACACCTTCCAACTACTTCTCTACATAGTCGCCGCTCCGATTTAGACAGTTGTCGTAGCGTTGTATGACCTTTCCAATACCATCGTCATAGTCATAGAAGGCAGCCGCCGGTGCTTCCTGCCAATTCTCTACGCTGGTCTACAGCTCGTTGTTTGTGCCAGAACATTGTCTTAATAGCCGAGGATTCATGTGAGCAGAGACGAAACTCAGGGAGAGTCAATTACGGGTCTTATTGTGGGCGATCAAACACTTCCCATCGAAAACGCTACAGGAGCATCTTCATTGCCCCTGCAGAGAGCGGCCGAGAATTGTCCTGCAGAAAGAAACGCATGACAGCTATGTTATGTGGGCTGCATGACGTCAGGCGAAATCTCACACTAGGCCCTCATTCTAGGTGGGAGACACTATTGTTCTAAGCATCTTTACGTGCTCACTCTGTGCTCAGAAATGAAAAGAGCAACACTACGCGTTCGGTGGGCGTACTAGAGAAATTGCCCAACACATCTGTGCAAAGCTTCATCGGATTTTCACTGTGGTTTTCATCATTTCGCACCCTATTGGGTGTTAATAAATTCCACAACTCTCCATTCTTCTGTTGCTCACTAACAAATACGATTATAATAGTTCTTTATAAATTCTCATTTCTTAATGCTGAGATATGTTAGGATAAATTAGGTGGTGTAAATACATACGTCCAAACTGGCTGTCAAGTCAAGAACTGGGTTTCATTCATTGCCCACGTGTTCTAAAGGAGACCAGAGTTTAAGCGAAAAAAAAAAAAAAGTACCTGAAAGACCAGCCAACAATACCACACGCTTATTGGAAAGAACAAAATTAATATGATTGCAATAGCTAGTTTGTATGGTTTCTTCCCATTTATTCTTTTCCTTTCAGAATGCCGTTGGTCAGTGCCCCATTCATTACATCTGATGGTCTCAATCGTATTCTCAGATAGAGCAAATAAATGTATCTCTAATTTTTTTCTGTCATATGTCGAGAAGTTCTGTTGGTTTCTGCAGTGTGTTATTATGAATCAGGACACCATAACAAGTTTCTTCTTATTTTTTATCTCGAGTAACTCAGTCTGAAGTTGGTAAATAAAAAGGAAGAAATGTTAGCGGTTAACCTCCTGTCGACAGGGCAGCCATTGGAGACGGAGCACAAGCTCATATTACGAAAGGACAAGGAAGGAAATTGGCCGAGCCGTTTTCAAAGGGGCCACACCGATATTTACCTGGAGCGATGTAGGGAAATCACGGAAAATGGAAGTCTGGTTGGCCGGACGGGGATTTCCTCCCGAATGTGACTCCAGTACTGCGTCCCCTCGCTCAGTTTGGTCTGCAGCTGAAATCAGGAACTTTTATACTAGAAAGATTTAATTTCATATTCAAGCTCTTAATTTAGAATAGGATCTCCAAATATTGAATGCTCTTGCCAAAACACACACAGACTACAGATGTCACAAATACACACAAAAGTTGGCAACGATAGTCAAAACAAAACATCAAACGTTTGTATGTTCATATTCTCAGTGCTGTACTAGTGAATATCGAAAGTCTGGAAGCGGTGCATCATCTTTAAAACTAGCAAAGCAAGAACGAAGGTAGAGAAACATCTACAAATCAGTAAGTAAAAAAAAGAAAATTACCATTATGATGTCACAGGAATTCATATATTGTCAGAACTGAAAGTACCGTGTCTAGAATTTAAGCACTTCAGTAGGCCTATACACCGAAATACGCACATATTTTAGACCACTGATGAAGCTGTTGAAGAAATAAAGGAGAAACACGCGTGAAATGATAAAATTGGTTTTATTCAGTTGCACATTGACGAAACTAAACTGAAATTGTCAAGATAATAAAATTAAGTGGTTTATAATAATCGCATGAGATTAAGTTTTATATTTACAAATATCTTTCTCAAAAACGGTTTCAAGCAGTATGCATCCTCAGATTACTAACAAAACCTAGATTCAACAATTAAATTAGCAATGGATGAAAAATAGCTGGCAAGTGTTACAAAACGTCCAACCTGTAAGAGCGCATTTTACGCTCTTTATACACTATCTGATCAAAAGTATCCGGACAGACATATATAATCCGCAACTGACAACTAGATGTAGTGAGGGGTAGGCCCGAAGGTATAAAAGGACATGAGGAGTAATGGGTTGTCAGAAGAGAAGCAATGACAGCATTATAGTTCGTCCAGGAGAGCTTCGTGACTTCTGAACTTGGACTAGTCGTCGGATATCACCAGAGTGAAAATCCAACAGGGGCATTTCAAATCTTGTAAAACTGGGCAGGTTGACAGTTGGTGATGTAACTGTGAAGTGGCAACGCGAAGGAACAACCATACTTAAACCAAGAGCAGGCAGATCTCATGTTCCGATAGATAGGGTCTATTGAGCATTTTGGAGGGTGACCGTAAAAAAATCACGTGAAATCAATGGAAGGAATCACACGTGAGTGCCAAAGTGCTACGAGCAGACCAGCTAGTACAATGGCGGTGCCTAGGAAGCTAAAAAGAATGGGTACCACCGTCGAGCAGCTGCTTGTAAGCCACATATCTCTGTAATCAGTGCGAAGCGATGCGTGAGGTGGTGCAAAGAATGATGCCACTGGATGATTGGAAACAACTGATCTGGAGTGATGAATCACACTATGTCCTGTGGTAGTCTGTTGGCAGGGTCTGAGTTTAGTGAATGCCTGCAGGTTGTTACCTGCCATCAGTATCAACAGTGAGGTATAAAGGAGGTGGTGTAAGGGTATGTGGTTGTTTTTCGTTGTTACGGCCTGGTGCCTTTATCACACCTAAGAAAATGTTAAATGCGAAAGGAGTTTGCAGCATTGTGTATTATGTACAATTCGGAAACGATGATTGTTTTAGCATGACAAAGCAGCATCTGTGAGGCAATGGTTTGTGGACAATAGCATTCCTACAATGGTATGGCCTTCTCATGGTCCCAACTTGAAGTCAGGTGAATACCTTTGGGATGATTTAGAATGTCGACATCTTTCTAGACCTCAATCTGACTTCCATCTTTGTGACTGTTGAGGAGGAATGTACTGCCATTTCTACACAGACTTTCAGACAGCTCATTGAAAGTGTCCCTGGCAGAGTTCAAGCCATCATAAAGGGGATGGACATACCCCATATTAATGTCCACTAACAGGTGTCCAGAGTTCATCTCTGTAGCTGAGTGTTCAGGATAGATGGCTGCCTTGCGGACGACCCAGATTCAATTCCCGGTATTGCCAAGTCCTCACTTGGTGTGAGGACTGATACGGGGTGCACACAGCCTCGTGATGCCAATTGAGTTGCTAATTGACCGAACAGCAGCGACTCCACGGTCTGGAGCTCATAAACGTTAATAGGTGTCCGGATATTTTTGATCAGATAGTGAATGACCTTGGGCCAAACACCACTGCGACCTCGGCTACGGTGGCGGGTGCAGAGTGAATGTGGGGACAACCCCGGCTAATGGAAGCACGCACTCGATGCGTGTGCAGGGCAAGGTGGAGGCGCAGGGAGGCTACGCGGCGCTGACGCGGCAGCCGCAGTACTCGGCCATGCTGGGGGCCGCCGAGGGCGACGAGGGCGGCGAGGAGCGGCCGGAGGCGGAGCGGGCCCACCACGGCATCACCAGGCAGCTGTCGCGCACCTCCATCAAGGTGAGCCACGACGTCAACAAGCAGCCGAGTACCCGCTATTTCTCTGCAGATCGAGTCACAGAACCTATTCGTCTTAGAAATCTCCCCATGTACTGGCAATACTGTTCTCCTGGTTTCCTCGACGTGGGCAGAAACAAAGATTTACCCAACTGGCGAGCTGCAGCGAAGCCAGTGACAGCTTGTAAAAGTGCGGAAATCCTCCGCTGCTTCGAAATGAAAAACTTAATGTCACTTTTTCTCTATTTTTAACGTTTTCTGCATTAATTTATATGTTGTGAACAATTATGCTCTTTTCTGTCGGTCCCCGTTTTTTTTTTAAATGTTTACTAAAAATCATTTTACTGGATCGACTGTTGTCTATCGGTCCCTCTTGTAGCTACACCTTTAAACCATCTTTCCTTTTGTATGAGTCATTGGTCCCAGCGAACAGGGGATTGTTTAAGTTCTCTGCGCTGTAATGGCACTTGCCGAGATACAAGTAATCTATACAAGAAAGCTTCTGTTTTCCGTTTAGCGTTATCAGAGAAATCAAAATACGATTTTAAAAGTACACTAAGGAATTATCCGAAAGGGATGGAAATTGGTAGATGTGATGTATATGAGGAGACAAACAAATGATTACATGTCAAGAAAAACTGGATGATTTATTCAAGAGAAAGAGCTTCACAAATTCAAGTCAATAACGCCTTGGTCCATCTCTGGCCTTTATGGCTCTGAGCACTATGGGACTTAACATCTGTGGTCATCAGTCCCGTAGAACTTAGAACTACTTAAACCTAACTAACCTGAGGACATCACAAACATCCATGCCCGAGGCAGGATTCGAACCTGCGACCGTAGCGGTCACGTGATTCCTGACTGAAGCGCCTAGAACCGCACGGCCACAGCGGCCGGCCCTGGCCCTTATGTAAGTAGTTATTGGGCTTGTCAGTGACTGCTAGAATTATTATTGGATGTCGTTATGAGGGATATCGTGACGAATTCTGTCTTACTGGCTCTTTAGATCGTCAAAATCCGGAGCTGGTACGAGGGCCTGCCAATAATGCTCCGAACTTTCTCCATTGCGGAGAGATCTGGCAACGTTGCTGGCAACGTAGGGTTTAGTAAACACGAAGACACGCAGTAGAAACTCTCGTCGTGTGTGTGCGCTGAAATTATCTTGCTCAAATGTAAACCCAGGATGGCTTGCCATGACGGGCAACAAAATAGGACGTAGAAAATCGCCTACGTACTGCTGCGCTGCAAGCGTGCTGTGGATCACAATCAAATGGATCCTGCTACGACATAGTTGTCGGACCATATGGCGGGCGACATTGGGGGTGGTATCCCATCGCTGTCTGGGGCGTCTCCAGACAAGTCTTCTCTGGTCATCCCGACTCAGTCAGATACGGGACTCATCAGTGAAGACATTTCTACTACATTCATTAAGATTCCAGAGCGAAGACGTGTCAGGAGATAGTGGTGGGATACCAACCCGGCTGTCACGCGCCATACGGCCCGACAGCCGCGAATGATAGTTTGGATTACCATTTCATTTTCTGGCAGGACCCCTTTGCTTGTTCATCCGGGGCACTCTTACAGCACAGCGGATCGTCGACGACATTCTACGGCCCTTTCTTTTTGCCCTTAATGGCAAGCCATCCCGGGCTTTCATTTCAGTAAGACAATGCCGACCTACACACGCCGCTGGTCTCCGTGCTTGTGCAGCCCTACCTTCGCCATCAAGGTCGCCGGATCTCTCCCCAATTGAGAAATTTCGGAGCGTTATGTGCAGGACACTCCAGCCAGCTCGGGATTTTGACGATCTCAAGCGCCAATTGGACAGATTTGGCATGATATCCCTCAGGTGAACATCCAACAACTCTATCAATCAATGCCAACTGCTTGCATAGCGACCAGAGGTGGACTAGCACGTTATTTACTTGGAGAATTTGTGAAGCTCTTTCTATTGAATGAATGTCCGACCTCGGTAGCTGAGTGGTTAGCGCGACAGAATGTCACTCCTAAGGGCCCGGGTTCGATTCCCGGCTGGGTCGGGGATTTTCTCCGCTCAGGGACTCGGTGTCGTTTTGTCCTAATCATCATCATTTCATCCCCATCGACTCGCAGGTCGCCGAAGTGGCGTCAAATCGAAAGACTTGCACCTGGCGAACGGTCTCCCCGACGGGAGGCCCTAGTCACACGACATTTTTATTTATTTATTGAATAAATCATTCGATTTTTTCTGAAATTGTAATCGTTTGTTTGTCTGTAATGTACATCACATCTATCTATTACCCTCATATTCGTATAATTTCTTCGTGGTGCATCGTTTTTTGGTCTTTGTATTAATTTACTGTTAGTTGTTCTCTCGGAACTTTTAAGTTTCAGAGCTGCATCTGACTTTCAATACTCAGTTACGTACACTTACCTTTATCTAATCTATCATCTTCCTTTGTATTTATTCTCCCATTTTATCAAGATCTATGATTCTACAACCCCTCTAACGCTCTGATTTTCCATCAAAGATATAACAATTTTCTTATGTGGCCCCCCTGATCAGATGCTTCTTGATTTTTTTTACTATTTTATTTATGAGGGAATGCCAAATGTTGGCTGGAGTGGCCGAGCGGCTCTAGGCGCTACAGTCTGGAACCGCGCGACCGCTACGGTCGCAGGTTCGAATTCTGCCTCGGGCATGGATGTGTGTGATGTCCTTAGGTTAGTTAGGTTTAAGTAGTTCTAAGTCTAGGGGACTGATGACCTCAGAAGATAAGTCTCATAGTTCTGAGAGCCATTTGAACCATTTTTTTGAATGCCAAAGACCTCGTGTACATGACACCAGTTCCAGACTAAGAAACACTTCTAGTCAGGATACTTGTAGCCGTCTGATGAGGTTCATGCGATGCCTGGTGTTGCTGCTAAGACCTGAAATGTCACCCAAGACCCACGCCCAAAAGCTACGTGGAATGTCGCCAGACACGTCTTCGCTACTCATCGGCGCTAAGTTACAAGCGAGGCTCATCACTGAAGACATTTCTACTCCATTGAATGAGAATCAAGGCCGAAGACATGTCTGGGGACGCCCCGGACAGCAGTGGATACCAACCTGACTGTGGCCCGCCATACGGCTCGACAACCAGGGCTGATGGTCTGGGCTGCCAATTCATTTCCTAGCAGGACCCATTTGCTTGTCATCCGCGACACCCTTACACCACAGTCGTACGTCGACGATATCTAAGCCGGTCTTGTTGCCCTTCATGGCAAGCCATTCTGGACTTTCATTTCAGTAAGACAATGCCCACCTTCACACGGCGAGATTTTCTGCCACTTGTTTTCCTGCTTGTCAAACCCTGTCTTGGCTAGCAACGTCGCCGAGTCTCTCCCCAATTAAGAACGTTTACAGCATTATGTGCAAGGCCCCAACCATCCCGATATTTTTACGATCTGACGCAACAATTGGACAGGATCTGACACGCTATCCCTCAGGAGGACACCCGAAAACTCTGCAAATCAATATGAAGCCGAATAATTGATCGCATAAGGGTCAGAAGAGGACCAACACGTTATTGACTTTCTCAATTTGTGAAGCTCTTTCTCTCGAATAAACCATCCAATTTTTCTGAAATTGTTATCTTCTTTTTACTTTCCCATTCGGATAATTTCTTCGTGGTGCCTCGATTTTTTTGTCTTGGAGTTTATATAAATACATTTACAAAGGAAGTCACATATCTTTTGGTGAGGGATGTGTTGCTGTTCATTACAGCGAAAGAAGAACGGTGATTAAAAACTTCAACGTGCTGTCGGAAGGACAATGAGAGACTCTTTTAACGAATTTGAAAGCAATATTTTATCTGCAGATTCAAAAAATAACCCCAAAAAATTTTCGTCGTACGTAAAATCTATGAACGCTACAAATAATTCAATACCTACTCTTGCTGACAGTACGAGTAATGTAACTGATGATGATAAACAGAAGGCCGAAATTCTAAACCTATCTTTCAAAAACTCGTTTACGATAGAGGACTGCAGCACCATTCCCCCTTTCAATTATCGAACAAATGAAATGATGGCTGACATAGTGTTTAGTGTATCTGAGATTGTAAAAGATCCTTAGACGCCAGAAAGGCATCTCGCCCAGACGGTATCCTCGTAAGATTTTATGTTGACTGTGCTACAAATATAGCACCATTCTCATGCATCATCTATAAGAGATCATTGAAACGGCGGAAAGTTCCACGTGACTGGAAGAAGGCCCAGGTCATACCAATCTATAAAAAGGGTGGAAAATCGGATGCACATAATTACCGGCCAATTTCACTGAAATCGATTTGTTGTAGAATCATGGAACATATTTTGTGTTCAGACATAATGACCTTTCTAGACTCTGAGAAGCTCATCTGCAGAAACCAGCACGCTTTTAGGAAACAGCGGTCATGCGAGACACAGCTGGCCGTCGTTGTGCATGATATACAACAGGCTCTAGATACCGGCTTCCAGGTTGATGCCATATTTCTCGACTTTCGAAAGGCGTTCGACTCAGTTCCGCACTGTCGCTTGCTACATAAAGTGCGCGCTTACGGCCTATCCAATGACATGCGGTTGGATAGAAAGTTTTCTAACAGACAGGGAGCAGTATATCGTCCTGATTGGGGTAACTTCAACAGAAACAAGAGCAAATTCATGTGTGCCCCAAGGCAGCGTAATAGGTCCTCTGCTTTTTACGATTTACATAAATGATCTGGTTGATGTTATTGACAGCGGGCTTAGATCGTTTGCCGATGATGCTGTAATTTACAGGAAAGTAGTATCACACGAAAGTTGTGAACAAATCAATGAGGATTTGCAGAAAATAAATGCTTGGTGTAATGACTGGGCCGGCCGGTGTGGCCTTGCGGTTCTAGGCGCTTCAGCCTGGAACCGCGTGACCGCTACGGACGCAGGTTCGAATCCTGCCTCGAGCATGGATGTGTGTGATGTCCTTAGGTTAGTTAGGTTTAACTAGTTCTAAGTTCTAGGGAACCGATGACCTCAGAAGTTAAGTCCCATAGTGCTCACAGCCATTTGAAGTATTTTGTAATGACTGGCAGTTATCTCTCAATATTAGTAAGTGTAACTTACTGCGTATAACAAGGCGAAAATCCCCATTAATGTATGAGTACAAAATAAATGAACAGTCTTTGGAAGCGGTATCATCAGCCAAGTATCTGGTTGTGACTATTCGAAATGATCTCAAATGGAATGATCAGATTACACAAGTAACGGGTAAGGCGAACTCTAGATTGCGGTTCATTGGTAGGATCCTGAAGCGATGCAGTCATTCAACAAAGGAAATAGCTTACAATACGTTAGTTCGTCCAGTCTTGGAGTATTGTTCGTGTGTATGGGACCCTTACCAGTTCGGTCTGATTCAAGAGATTGAGAAGGTCCAAAGAAGAGCGGCAAGACTCGTGGGTGGTACATTTAGCCATCGCGAGAGCGTTACAAATCTCATAGAAAGTCTGAAGTGGGACACACTTGCAGACAGACCACGCGCTAAACGGAAGGGGTTGCTCACTAAATTCCGAAATCCAATCTTCGCCGAGGATGTAGAGCATACATTATTACCACCAACTTTCAAATCGCTTAATGATCATCATTCTAAGATAAGGGAAATAAGAGTTCGTACTGAGGCATTCAGACAGTCGTTTTTCCCTCGCGCGATCCGCGAGTGGAACAGAGGAGGGGGTGGGGGGGAAATATGACTTTGGCGCGAATTGTGCCCTCCGCCATACATCCCTTGGTGGCTAGCGGCGTATATATGTAGATGTAGAAGATACATTTATGTTATCTTTTCTGTTGTATCTGAAAGTGTGTATTTGTGTATTTGTTTTTGAGATAGTCTATTGTGGCCTTTTTTTCCCCTCAAGAGCAAGACTTCACGGCACGGCTCCATACTGGATGAGGAGGAGGAGGAGGAGGAGGCGGCTGCGCCGGACATGATGGAAGCGACGACCAAGGGCGTCGTCAAAACTTCCCCCTACATTGGCTACTTCTCGTCAGGGACCAACTACTTCGTGCTATTCATCTTAATGCTGATGTTCATTTGCGCACAAGGATTGGCAAGTGGCGCTGATTATTATATTTCTTACTGGTGAGTAAACAGCAAATGTCTTTTGTCTAACCGCGACACTTATCCTCAATGGAATTAACATAAAAAAGGTCTTTTTTTTACCTGAAAATACCGTGTAACAAGGTCCAGTGGAAATGGTCATATATTTTTCTGGAACGTGCTATTTAATGCGCATATCCACCGTCAGAGTACATCTGGACTCTCCCTTACAGTATTACACATATCAGTATAGCATTGATTATCCTCTAGCACCATATTATGTCAGATACTAAACATCATTTTTAGGTCACTCCCCAACGCTAACCCCTTTCTTCATTAATATGTAGTTATATGGAACTTGACACTCCTATCGATTATTTATCAGAATAACAGTAAAGATATACTTCTTTTCCCACAGGACGACGCAGGAAGAGGCAAGGTTGGCACGCATTATTGAGATGCAGAATTACAATGGCACAACGGACGGAGGGAACATACTTGTAATTAGTTCTGAAGACGGTGTCAATATTCAAGGGATTGACAACATATTAGACACAGACACCTACATTTTTATTTATATTGGAATCATTGCTGCACTGTTTTTAATAGCGTTCACTCGGTCTTTTGTGTTTTATAATATCTGCATGAGCTGCTCCAAACAGCTTCACAATACAATGTTCAAGAATTTGTTACGGACACCCATGAGATTTTTCAATTTAAACCCATCAGGTAAGTAAAAACTGATCTATAAAATATTAAAATGTCGTATCACATTTTATTCACTGTTGCTTTAGTGATCTCTGTTAGGATAGAATTAAGAATCATATTATAAACATCTTAATTATAAGGATACTCCGTGTTTTGAGAGTTTCACTTTTGTTTCTATTACGTGGAAGCAATGCATCGGCAACTGCTGCACCATAACACAACGCACGTGGAATTTCGTGTCCTGCAGTCTCAATTCCATTACCCGCCTCCGCAACTGTGATTGCTGACGTCCGATACTGTGCTAGAACTAGATCGTGTTGAGTGCTTGGAAGAGCTAATTCATGATGAATTTACCTTATCCACTCTGTTTTGCTCCTCAATAGCGGTTGATTTGGTTCTCCTCGACTGTAAATAAAAATTCCTGCATACAGACGTTGTTTCCATAATCATGTTAAAATGATACTTTCATGACGCATTTGGCGCAGTTTTCTATAAGGCAGAGTGTTACCGAACAGGCACCGTGGTATATGGGTATCGTTTTCGACTAGTAATCAAAAAGTACTGGGTTCCGGGTTTAGTCCCACGTATCGCCGTAATTGTGAATAAAAATTATCAGCACTGGCGGCCGAAGATCTCCGGCATAAGAAGTCATTAAGCTATGGCGACGGCCTTATCAAAGACGACGGAGGAGCGGACAGAGGTTCTGGATACTCTCTTGACCTTGGGGGAGGTAAACTGGCCCTGTAAGGGGGAAGAATCAATAATGTTCAACGGCATGAAGATGCAGAAGGCATTGGAAATCAGTGCATTAAGGACACATAACGCGTATCCACAGAACCTGTGGCCTGTAAATGAGGAAGTGTCGTGGTTGCTGGTCTTTCCATTGGCAAAATATTCCGAACTAGTCTCCCATTCCGATCTCCGGGAGGAGATTGCTAAGGGGACGGTGACCAGGAAAAAAACAACCTACGAAAGGCTAACATTCTACGAATCGGAGCGTGTATAGTCAGAAATGTGGTAATGAAGCTATAAAACATGAGAAAGGAAATGCGGAAGCTAAATCCAGTGTAGTGAGAGGTCAGGGTAGTGAAATGGAAAAAAAGTAAATATTTTTGCTCAGACGAATGTGGGATAATATCAACAGCAGCAGAAAGTGGTATAACGGGAATTGGACTGGTTATGAAGAGGAAGGTAGGGCAGAGAATGAGTTTCACTGAATTCAGTAGTTGGATTACCCTCATCAGAACCGACAGAAAACCAGCGCCAACAACAAAAGTTCAGGTATACATGACATTCTGACAAGCAGAGAATGAAGTGATAGAGAGAATAGATGAGGGACTGAACAGGTAACTCAGTGTGTAAAAAAAAATGAAAATCTAGCAGTTAGATGGGACTGGAACTCTGTCGGGAGAGAAGGAACTGAAGCTAGTGTTACGAGAGAATATGGGATCGGTAGTGGGAAGGAGAAAGGAGGAGGACTAATAGATTTTGCAGCCGGTAACAGCGAATACTCAGTTCAAAAACCACGAGAAGAGGAGGTATACTTGGGAAAGACCTGGAAGCATAGAAGGATCCCAACTGGATTACATCATAGTGAGGCAGAGATTCCGAAATCAGATACTGGATTGGAAGACGTGACCAGTAGCAGATATACTCAGATTACAATTTAGTAATAATGAAGAGCAGGAAGGATCAACGTGAAAATTCTTGAGATACTGAAGCACAGAGAAATGGTGATGTGCGTTTGAGGGTCTCTAAGGCTGTAGATACTACGATAGCGAATACCAAAGTAGGAAGTTCAGCTTAACAGAAATGGACTTGTCTAACAAGGGAAATCATCGAAGTTGGACAGACAGATATAAGCATAAACAAGATAACTTCGAAGAATCCTTGAGTAACAGGAATAAAACTTCAACTGATGGAAGAAAGAAGGAAGTATAAGAATGCTCAGTGAAATTCATAAACAGGAATAATGAATAGGAAATGGCTGCAAGAAAAATTTGATGACATCGAAAAATAAATGGTCATTGAAAAGACTGATTCAGCCTACAGAGAGGTCAAAAGAACTTTCAGTTAAATTGAAAGCAAAGATGGCAACGTTAAAAGTTCAGGAGGAATTCTACTGTTAAACGTAGAGGGAAGAGTGGATAGATGGAAAGAATACACTGAAGGGCTCTATGAACGAGAGGAACTCTCTCCTGACATGATATGAGAAAAATTTAAGTCGATTAGGAAGACTTAGAACAGCCAGTGTTAGAGTTTGGCCGAGCTTTGGAAGATTTACATTCAAATAAGGCAAAAGGCACACACAACATTCCTTCTAAAATCAAAAAATGTTCAAATGTGTGTGAAATCCTATGGGACTTAACTGCTAAGGTCATCAGTCCCTAAGCTTGCACACTAATTAACCTAAATTATCCTAAGGACAAACACACACACCCATTTCCGAGAGAGGACTCGAACCTCCGCCGGGACCAGCCGCACAGTCCAGGACTCCAGCGCCCAAGACCGCTCGGCTAATCCCGCGCGCCCCTTCTAAACTCGTTGGGGAAAATGACAACCAAACGATTATTCAAATTGGTGTGTAAAATCTATAAGATCAGAGACATATCATCAGACTTTCGGAAAATAAGGTATCATCCACATAAATGCAAAGATGATAGGGACACATAAGTGAGAGAATTATCGCACGATAAGCTTAAGAGCTTATGGATTCAAATTGTCGACAAGAATAATGTAAAGATGGTCAGAAACAGTCTGAAAAACGTGCTAGTGTGTTTTAAGGTAGGTTGTGCTGAGAAATAATTGTTTATAAAAAAATTTGATACGTTACATCGTTTCCGAGTTAATTAGCATCGTTAATCAGGTCGTTGCGCGCGCAAATTTTCAAACGGCTTAGTTTGGTTTCCTAAAACCGAACTAGACAGCGATACAATAATTGGATATGGGACAGTAGTAAAGACCAAACCCGAGCCAAAGACTGTCCAGTTTCGTGCGCTGTCATCTATTCTATGAGAACAACTGAGACTAACTGCATCCGGCGTGCCTCTTGAATTTGTACGTGCAACGACTTGATTGGATAAGTCCAATGCTAATTAACTCGGAAACGATGCAACACACTGAATTTTTTTTCTAGATAATTATTTCTCAGCGTAGTCTACTCTGCAACACCATCACAGGTTACAAAATTTTCTGACTGTTTCTGACCACCCAATATAGAAAAATGGAAAAGAAAATTGAGGATTTCTTAGGTGACAAACAGCTTGCCTTTTGGGTAGGTAAATGTATCAAAGAGGCAGCTCTGACTTGGATTTCTTAGGTGACAAACAGCTTGCCTTTTGGGTAGGTAAAGGTACCAAAGAGGCAGCTCTGACTTTGCACTTGATAAGGGAAACAAGGATTTTTCGACGTAGGAAACCATCCACAATGTAAAATGGTGTATGATGTTCGAAATTCTCAGAAAAGTAGTATAAGCTGTAGGGTAAGCATGTATAAGAACCAAGAAGAAACAATATGAATGGAAGTCCAAAACCTAAGAGATCGTATTAAAATGGCGTAAGAGAGGGATGCAGCCTTTCTTCCCTGCTTTGCAATCTACTGATCGAAGACGCAGTTACGAAAAAAATGTAAAAAGTTGTTAAAATTAAGGTGATGGAACATCAGCAATAATATTCGCTGGTGATATTGCCATCATCATGGACAGAGAGGAGGAATTACAGGACATACAGTAGCGAATGTACAGTCTACCGAAATGGATATGAACTGAAAGTAAACTGAAGAAGGACGAAAGTAATGAGCAGTAGCAGAAATGACATTAGTGAGAAACTTAACATTAAAATACGGGAGCATGAAGTAGGTGACGTACAGGGAATTCTGCTACATTGGATGCAAAATAACATATGACAGACGAAGCAAGAAGAAGAAAAATTCAGTTTAGGACGGGCAGTGAGGGCATTCCTGTAGAAAATAAATCTACTGCTATCATTAATAGGCTTTAATTTGAGGAACATTTTTGTTAGAATGTGCTCCTGGAGCACAGCAATGTATGGTAGTGAATCATGTACTGAACTATGGGACAACCGGAGAAGAAGAGAATGGAGGTGCTGGAGATGTGGTTCTACAGAAGGATACTAAAAATTTTCTGGATAGATAAGAAGTGAGGAGGTTCTCCACATAATCGGCAATGATATATGGAGAACATTGACAAGAAAAGGGACAGGATGACAGGACACGCGTTAAGACATCAAAGAATAACTTCCGTAGAACTAGAGAGAGCTGTGGAGGGTAAAAACTATGGCGGGAGTCAAATCCAACAAATAATTGAGGACATTGGATGTAATTGCTACTCTGGAATAAAGATATTAGCGCAGGAGAGGAAGTCGTGGCAGGGCAACATCAAATAGTCGGAGGACTCATGGCACCAATCGCTCCCCACTCGCACCCCCGTGACTTCAGGGCTATTTGCATTAAGTTAGTCTGATGATGAACTTGCAATGGATTCAGACCTGGCAAACGGTTTAGTAAATCGTTTCAAATTATTATTGAGGGGTTGGTTGCAATTTTCATTTCAAATAAACCGTCGTATTTTAGGATGTTCCAACAGATTTTTGCATCCCGCTTCTCTGCTTAAGATTGAATTAACGTATCCGTGATAGGGGGAAAAAAACTTCCTTACCAGTATTTTGGTCAACATACGGAAGAGAGATGTGGCAGCCAACAGTTGCCGATCACCAGAGTTTGCGCTGTACATTGTCATCTACACTCCTCAAGCCACCTTATGGTATGTGGTCGCTTCCATACTTTCCTGTTCTACTCTCGAATGATCTGTGGAACGGACGGTTGGTCGCAAACCTCCGTGTGAGCTCGAATATCTCAGATTTTGCTTTCGTAATCTTTTCGCGGGATATTTGCAGGAGGAATCAATATAATGGTTGGCTGTAATAGGTACATACACTCTAGGAAACTGGACTGTAAACGGAATCATGATGTACAACGTCTCTCTTGTAGCGTTTGACCCTGGAGTTGGATTAGCATCTGTGTGACGCTTTCTCGCTTACTAAATGAACCTGCGATGATCTTCCCTATTTCTCCAAGCAATCGTACTTAGTGAGGGTCTCCGCTGTGCTGGGTTCGTCTCAAACTTCATCCACAATGTCTCAATGATCGTGATGCCTCCGTTGGATGGGCAGGTTGCGTTTGGCGGCCTGTATGATGGTATTCAAGGGAAGCAGACTGCATATTGACACCATACAGTATGGTTGATCTGATGCGGATTGCATTATCCAACGTCTTACTATTTCGGAACAGTAAACAATGTGCCTGTCCCAATTTTAAGTGCCTTGACAATGGCAATATTTAGATAAGACTTAATAGTATTGTGAAGACGACTGATGAAATAAAAGTCATGGTAATATATGTAAAGTTCGAGACGGTAGTAGCAGCTCTAGTGGCGGTAGTAGTAGTAACAATAGTAGTACTAATAGAAGTAGTACATTTGTTTAAAAACTATAAACTGCAATATTAATAGTAATAGTATAGAAAAAGATGGAACTAAGGCTAACAGTAGGCTATGGTTAAGATAAAAGTACTTTTTTCTGCCGTATGAAAAAGGTGAACAATTCTAAGCTTCCAAATGAAAATTGATTCAGAGAGTTGTGTAGTAACAGTGGCTCCAGTAAGCATAAAAACAACACGAGAAAATAAAGAAAAAACGGTAATTTCTACTTCGCAAGCAAATGTGAACAGTAGAAGGAGATTGTAAATCGCCGTGTTCACAGTATAGGTAATGAATAATTAATTAAATAAAAGAGAAATTGTCGGCACCAGGTTCTTGTTACTAGTTTCTTCATCAACGACACTAACACAACTTCTTAATGTACATCCCATCAGAGCGAAAGCGTAATGTGTACTTGGCACCGTATATAGGCTCAGCCAAATGAAACACCAAGTTCATCTTTTAGTATATATATTATTCACTTTCTCGGAGTACATTATTAAACTGTTTTAGCGCTGACGAGGAGAGCTCAGACTTGTCATATAGAAACCTACCGTGGTTCTTGTGAAACTCATATTTAATGTCAGTTAACATCCACATACTAAATAGCAGCTGCCAACATGAACTTCAAGTTACTGAAAGCATTTATAAAATATGACATTTCTCGCACGGTTTCTTCACGTAAATTGCCAAGGGTAAAGCCGTAAATTCGGTCGCTGCCGGTATTCACGGCGTCTTGCGAGATGAGCGTTGAACTGCCGATTGAACCGCCGCGGTTATGTTATGTACAATTTTTCTTCGAAACTGGTACAGAGTATACACAAATGAATACAAGGTTTCCAACACGTGGACATTAAATTTATTCCTCGCAACTATCGCAAAACAGTGATAATGATGCATTGTCCGAAAAATATATTTTTTTGCGCATCATGAGCATAAAGTTAAGGACGACATCTGACACCTCTACGGGTCACAGACAGGCCTTTTAGAAAAAAAAAGAAAAACTGAGTTGTGTTGGAAATGAATCCGGACCTATTTTGAGGACTGCCACATACAGTTCATCAGATTTTGAATGTGGGGAGAGAAAAATTGGTATTGTACTAGTGACTGCAACTTAAGAATATTGTCATGTGGTAGACTGGAAACTGTAGTGATCTGTTCATAATAAATTTCTCTGTTAATGTACTGTAAAATACCTTCCAAGGAAGGAAAATTTTCTGTCTGGCGGTTGAAATACATTCGTTAAACT
Organism: Schistocerca nitens; assembly: GCF_023898315.1. NCBI lineage: Eukaryota > Metazoa > Arthropoda > Insecta > Orthoptera > Acrididae > Schistocerca > Schistocerca nitens. The sequence continues at coordinate 396,207,116 of NC_064615.1, read as the reverse complement.
AGCTGGAACATGAAGTGTCTCTAGTTCTTTGTCAGGGTTAGCTGTAATTGCGGCTGTTATTGAATCAAAAACTTTGTCACTTGGTCAAGAATGTAGAGGGAGGAGGGATTTGTTCCCACAAAACGGAAGAATATCATGATTCATGAAAAAATAAAGTTTTCATTTTTCTTATTTCAAAATGACTTCAGCTGTCATCTGTTGTACGAGAATATCCTCAAAGCAAGTAGTAGAACATTCACAGGGTGTCCACCTCTTAGTTGAAAGCACCATGCAAGAAAATACCCTTTTTCGTGACTTTTTTTGGGCTATTTCATGTTTGCAGCTGAAATCTTGCATTTGGATTTTAATTGGCCTTAACTAGGAGCTGCAAAAAATTACGGCAGCATCGACGTGACAAGTCTGACCATTCCTTTGTGAGTCCTCATGTACGTCCCTCAACCCCGTTTCTGTTTGCATAGCAGCCCACTTTACGTTGTTTAAAATAGTTTGTCGCAGACGCTAATTCTTTTATTTTTCTATGAAATGTGTAACATCAATGAATTAAAACTTCTACCAAGAACCTAATCCTTGATGACTTTATTGGGAGTGTATGAATAAAATTGTGGCAAAAGTGAAACTTGTCAACAAATGTGACGCATAAGAAAGTCTTTGTAACTGTGACACCAATTCATGAGACTTATCAATAGATCCTCGCACCTGAGGTCCATGGATCGAAGCTATTTTCGCAATAATTCCATTGCTTTCATTTATACGCTCACGATAAACCCCCACCATATCAACACGGAGACATTATATTGACTGCAACTAATATCACTCTTAATAAGGAACCGAACTGATAATTGTATTCATTCTGCTACAAGGTTCAGTGCCCAATTTTACCCATGACAGCAATAAATGGCATACCTGAAGATGATCTATTGCACACGTAAAAAAAGTATTCATGTCGTTATAGAAATAGTGACGTGAAATCTGTTTCGTTCTTTTTGCTTGATGTTAATGAAGGTTATTTTATTTCAGGTAGAATCTTGAACCGTTTCTCTAAAGACATGGGAGCTATAGACGAATTGTTGCCAAAGGCAATTTTGGATGCTAGTCAAGTAAGTCAAACACTATAACTGCTAAGTTAGTAAAGTGTGTAATGTAATTAAACCGAAGACAGAAAACTAAATGATTTTCTGTTTGAATAACTGTTTGCTCAATATTTTACGTAATACTTCCACGCGGCTGAAAATATTTTATTCCTAAAAATATTTTCAGTAAGGAAACTGATGACATTGTTTCATTTTCTCGATACATCCTATAAATAAGTTCAGATATTATCACTTCAGCAGAGTTCCACGACCACTGTTTACACTAACTACACGTGTATGATGTGACAGCTTTCTGAAAAACGGAAGATGAGTTTCGTGTAAGGTATGAAGAAGTCATAATGACAAAGGTACATGCGGGTCTCCCACTGGGCTCTGTTCTTGGGCCATAACTTTTTCATTTTTGTTAATCTACTTTATTTGATAGTGACTATCATCTTTATGCCAATAATCTTAGCTGTACTTAAGTGCAACCCCTAAAAGTGTCTCTTCTGCAGTCTTCGGCATGATCAGCACAGAGATAGATGCAAAAACTTGGTCACTTAATAAAACAGAAATAAAGTCTCAAATGATTTTTATTCCCACCTCGTATTTATCAGTAAGCGTTTCTACTCCTCATGATGTTATCCCATCATCAAACCTAAAGCATTAAAAGGTGTCCACAGAAGGGACAATAAAGCTGCAGGAGATTTGTGGCTTACCTACACAGTCTCCACAAACTGTGTGAAATACATCGCATTTCAGAAAGATCCATCTGATTTCACAAGACTGCACGTCAAAACTTGGTGTTAATTTTAACTTAAACATGGGACCACAAAGTTTTTATTTTGAAAAGAACCATATGATTCTGCAAAGGCATATCTTCTATATGCAAGCAAGCTTAAATTTGTGGTACTTTTTACAGTTACATTCACTATCGAAGTTTTCATTTATTTTTCATAGGTTTTTAAAGTACCCTTCAGTGGACGCACGCCAAACATGCAGACGACTGTCGAACTCGTCGCATAGTTTTGCGAAAATGTTTCGTGTTACTGCCTTCACTGCTGTAGCCAAGTGACGCAGCAGTTCACCAAAGTTGTTGGAAGGGGAGACACAGAGGCGAAATCTTACATAACTGCCCTCACCCCCTCACGGAAAGGTCACATACCGTAACGTCGGACGACCTAGGAGGCCTGTTGTGTATTGCGAGATCAGTATGTCCCAGAGCCCCATACATCTGTAAGAGATGAACTGACAAACTCTCGACTAAAATCACGCCGCACGTTTTTTGTTGCTCCGTTATCGCCATCTCGACTACCGGCAACTTACAACTGGCGCCAAAGTCGCTATCATTGTTCACGTAAAGCATTCTTGAAATACCCTGCATAGCCACTGCAGGTACAACACAAACTTTGGCACTCATTAGTCCTGCTGAATCTATATTACATTGATGTAGTACAAGTAATTAAAGACCTAGATGACAAGAGCTAGGTAGGAATTCATGTGTGCAATGCGCTTGTACCGTTAGGCTGTCTGAGTAATCAGTGCCTATAATACACAATTACTGTGCGTGCCATCAGAAAATTGACTTGCTTCTTATTCGTGATGTTTTCATAGTCAATAGCATCTTCACAAACTCTCCTCCACTGTTGAATATTTATTATTCAACCATATCAGTAACACAACATCTGAAACGTCCTCAAGTCATCAGTTTCAGCCATACACCTATGGTGCAAGGTATATGGTAACTTACATAATATGTTCTAGCACCAATCTGTGGTCAGAGCATTTTTAAACATTTTCTATTGTTATAATAATACAAACAAGGAAATGATAATACCTGGAAATAATTATGGAAGTTGAAAGACGAAATTCATTCTCCCTGTTAATTATAAGGAGACATACAAGAAGGTAATCAATAAGTCATATGTACAGAGCTTATCACAAATATGAAGACGTAAGAGTAATGTTACAAGGTATGCGTACATGTTGTAGCATAACTGTTGTTTCTGCTTTCTACCATCAGGTTTTCGGTACGGAGTAATGAGCTACAAGAACATTCGTGAAAGTATATTTCCTCATAAACTTTTTCATCGATGATGTTGATGCTCTGAAATACTCTTTCTTGTTATAACGCTATGTAAAAAGAAAAAAAAAATATGTCTACTGAGCATTTTACAAGGAGATAAATTCCTGTTTTGACAACAGTGGTTATTTTTGTTTCAGATAATCATGCTCGTCCTAGGATCTCTAATTGTCGCCGTGTCTGTCAACTGGGTTTATATACTACCTATCGTTGTTATGGGAGCCTTGTTTTGGTTCGTTAGGAAGGTTTATCTGAGGGCGTCGAAGAACATCAAGCGCTTGGAAGGAATGAGTGAGTATGACGTCTGAATATTTCATCTGTATTGTTACTCTGTTCCAGCGAATTCTGAATTTACAGGGGCCGACGGGCTCTGGGACACATGATTTATCATTTTTTTTTCTATGATCAGAGTTCATTGTATTGCGTAAGTCGTATCAACACAGCGAAAAAAGTTCAGTAAAGGCCCACGTCACAGCTCACATATAGCAAAGTTAGAAATCACTTGTAGCAGACTTCGTTCATATAGCCCATTTTAGCGTCTTATCGACAAGAATAATTTCTCTATTATTGTGATGCCACATAATCCACTAACAGAATAAGCTTATTGGCAATACTGAGTCATCAGTACTCTCCTATGCCTTTATACCTGCTGTGATTCCTCTATAAGAATGTGTCCTTTTTCCGCAGCAAAGAGCCCAGTCTTCACGCACCTCTTGGCAACTCTTCAGGGTTTAACGACTATTAGAGCATATGGAGCCCAAAATATTCTCAAGGAGGAGTTTGACAAACATCAGGTAATCTAAATGGAAAGAATAACGTATCTTAAACAATTATGAATAAGCACAAATTAAATTGGCGTACTACTATTATCTAGTGACGTTCTCAAAAATGTAGACCTCTAGCTTTGGAGGAAATTCTGAAACTAGACTCATTGCTTCATTGTATTATAAAACACTGTTCCCTTTCACAGTTACCAGTTGGCCAATGAATAAGTTCCGTAGCGTAAAAGAAACTTAACTTGTTTGTGTTATAAGCGATCAATTTCAAAGTGTGAATTATGTAAGACCGTAACATGCATCTCATTTCAGGACTTACACACGGCTGCTTGGTACATGTTTCTAACAACGTCTCAAGCGTTTGGATTCTCACTGGATATTATGTGCCTTATTTACATAACGTTTATCACGTACAGTTTCCTATTCCTGGAAGGTGAGTACACAAAACAGTGCAATGCCTTTAAAGATACAGTAGAGTAATGCGAGTTGCAGTTTTCCCGAAATATTGATTCACGGACTAATACTACCACTTGTGTCCACTCTTCATTTTATGTATGACTAATGTGATCTATATCTACAAGCGGCATGATTATTTGCAAGCGTGTTTATTGTAATGGTTCTTTTTTTCATACTTTTCACTCTGGTAGTTAGTTGGCCCTTACATTAAGTAGCCTGCTGCCGAGGTTTGAAAAAAAATATACAAACATTAGTGAGGCATAGTGATAAAATAAGTTCTTTAAAAATGTGCATTATGGCCTACGTATAACGAAGTTGAGGTAAATTCATGCGGATGTTGTACAGAAACGTTCCGGATGCCAAGCTGAGATTTTCTTTCGAGAAATGGGCCATAAAATTCAAGGTAGCGTCATAGAAGACTGTCGTATTAGAATTAGTGAGACTGTGGAGAAAGTAGGTATCTCGTATAAACAGCTACAAAATATCCTGAATGAAGGAACTGATTGTGCCATGTCCATCGCTGTTGCTAACTCCAAACTGAAAAGAATACAGGAAGGTGACTTGAAAATAATGGTCTGAAAAGTTGAGGAGTACTACACAGAACTCCTGTATGTGAAACTTGGATCTACTATCGCCAAAAATGTTCAAATGTATGTGAATTCCTAAGGGACCAAACTGCTGAGGTCATCGGTCCCTAGACTTACACACTGCTGAAACTAACTTAAACTAACTTACGCTAAGAACAACACACACACCCATGCCCAAGGAAGGACTTGAGCGTCCGCCGAGAGGGGCCACCCTACTATCACACTGTGCAGACAAATGTATACTTTAAACAAAGGGGTCGTTCACAAAACTGATGGTGATTGTTTTACAGGACTCGCAGAAAATCTTCGTGGTAAACTACGTATTTGGAAAACGTTCTTACTATGCAAGTATGGTTAGATAATTTGCATACTGAGTAGAACAGGAAATGGCCAAGATAGCGAGCAGGAAGTAGTGTTGTCTGGCACCAAGTAAGTGACCTTGCACCACATCGGCCGCTGCAATGGTAAAGCTGGACAAACTTGATTTTGAAATAGTTTCCCACACACAATTTTGCCATAGGTTTGGTTTCTTGTGATGTTTTCAGTTTAGTACAGTTAAAAAATGTGTAAACGAATATTTTGCGTGGTTGGAAGCAAATATTTTTCCGCTGCAAAAGAAAAAGGAAAAAAAAAAAGATTGGAATATCGCTGGATCATACCCGACGATCCCAATACAAATTATGTTCAGAAATAAGTAGGTGTTTGAAAGAAGTGATTTTCTGTGTTGCGCTTGTTTTTGCCAAGCTTATGGCTCTATCCTTGTAGGTTAAGAGAAGGATCTGGCGAGTCCCTAGACAGACACACACGAATTGTTATGAATTGTTATTTGTTAAAAGAACAAGAAAATGAACGTGTGTGTGTGTGAGTGTTTGTGCGTGTGCTAGAGAGAGAGAGAGAGAGAGAGAGAGAGAGAGAGAGAGAGAGACGGGGGGTTAGGTTACTTCTTTCAATGTAGTTGGCAAAGTGCACGACAAATGGTGAAAAGTAAAATTCAGACCGTCAGCATCGTATACATGTGGCCACGACAACAGATTAATAAATTCTTGCAGTTGAAATCAAGTCGATAAAACTTTTCATTAAGAACAATGATGTCAAGTTCTGAACAATATGCAGTGCACTGAAAATATGTGGCATCTCAAAGTTACTAAATTTTTTGCTAGAATGCTGTTCAGGATTTTACGAGGTGCCTGGAAAATGAAGTACGAGTATGATGTTTGTTGCTGTTTCACGTAGGCTGTCATCATGATACATCGTAATCTTTGAACGACACCAACTACTAACTACATTTGGACACGTTTTGTACACTAAATTAGTTCGGTATACAATTGCCTCAGGTAATTAAATTCACTGTAAATTGCAAACGTCGATGTTAGCATCGCTCGTGCTAAACTCAGATTGCCCTTTATTCACATGACATCCTACAAATTATGTATGAAGGGCATTAGGCGAATTGCACATTCGTAGATTTCCGGCCGTCTAGTCGCTTTAGTCTGGAACCGCGCGACCGCTGCGGTCGCAGGTTCGAATCCTGCCTCGGGCATGGATGTGTGTGATGTCCTTAGCTTAGTTTGGTTTCAGTAGTTCTAAGTCCAGCCGACTGATGACCTCAGATGTTAAGTCCCATAGTGCTTAGAGACATTTGAACCATTTTGAACCTAGATTTCCCTGAAGCATTGAGACAGTGCCACTCTGCCGACTGTTAACGTCGATTAAATATCTGGGCCTAAAGTTACAAAGCGGTACGAAATGGAATGAGGATGTAAATATTGTTGTAGGGAAGGCGAATGGTCGACTTCGATCTAGTGGGAGAATTTTAGGAAAGTGTGATTCATCTGTAAAGGATTGCTCATATAGGACACTAGAGCGATCCATTGTTGAGTACTGTTCTAGCGTTTGGGATCCGCATGAGGTCGGAATGAAAGAAGACTTCGAAGCAGTCCGATGGCGGGATGCTAGATTTGTCACCGGTAGATTCCAGCAACACGCAAGTATTACAGAGATGCTTCGGGAATTCAAATGGAAATCCCTGAGGGGAAGGCGACGTTCTTTTCGAGAAGCGCTCTTGAGAAAATTTGGAGAACTGGTGTTTGAGGCTGATTGCAGAACGTCGCCAACGTATTGCGCGTAAGCACCACGAAGATTAGAGACATTAGAACTCGTACGGAGAGACACAGACAGATCGATTTACTCTCGCTCCATATGCAAAAACGAAAGGAAATGACTAGTAGCTACGGACCGTACGGTGGCTTGCGGAATATGTATGTAGATACAGATGTAGATGGAGACGTCGATCACAGGTGTAACGATCGGCACAGTAGTTATGCAACTCAGTACATCAAGATTACATACACATGAGCTTCAAAAATTTCACGTACACAAAACACACTAGTAATAGATTAATATTAACCTTATTGACTAAAAAAAGAAATTGAGGAGGATTACCGGAAATTATTTTAATATTAGATTTACTTTTAGTCCATTGAGTTTCAGGATACAAGCTATAAAAGCGAAAATAGTAAGACTACAGCCGAATGATGGGCGTTTCATTGTCTATAGATTTAATATAATGAAACTAGCAGTAGTAAATTATAAAACCTCAGCAATAATAATATTAATTTCTGATTTTCACTGTCCAGTGCTTGGATCGAGAATGAGAGAGAGAGTGCTTTTTCCAGACCTATTTGGCGGCCAGATTGGGCTGGCGCTGACGCAGTCGATGGGCCTCACCGGCATGATCCAGTGGGGCATGCGGCAGTCAGCCGAAGTGGCCAACCAGATGATGGCCGTGGAGCGCGTCATGGAGTACACGGCGCTCGAGGAGGAGCCCCTGCTGGAGTCTACTCCAGGTACGGCACTTCTCGTGTCTGCAAACAAGAGCTGCTTTTTATACAAAATGCCAATTTTAAGCTCGGCTGTAAGCCAGCAAGCGTACAAGAATATGATTTATACAAATCAGCCAACTGATTGCAACAAGATTTAATTTGACCTTGTTTCTACATCGACTATGTATATTCTCATCAGAAAAAAAAGAACAATTACCTATGGACGATTAAGAAACTGTTAGTATAGAGGAAAAATCAAGAATAGATGGTTATTCTACTGAACAAAGTTATGAGGAGAGTAAACTCACATGTAGTGGTAGCTGGAAACAGATTTACAAGTAAAATGCTCTCGTCATACAAAATCAGAACTTAAATCTTTACACGAACATATCTGCGCAAACAACTTTAGATATATTAGGGAAAGAATTACGTCTTCATAAAAGAGAGATTTCTGAACAGCAGATTACTGACTTCATGAATTTAATTGAAAGTATAATCAAATGTAACTACTTCGATTTCAACGGATTGGTGTCAGAAAATAGACGGTCTTGCGAAGTATAATCAATTAGCTGGTATTTATAAATTCCTTAGAAGAAAAATTTTTTCAGCAGTCACTCTGGGTGAGTTCGAATACAAATTCTGTTAGTTAAATTATTTGGATGTAACGTTAATAGTACTTGATAATAACATTTCTTACAATATTTTTCTCAAAAAACCCTGCACTGATCAAATAGAACCGTTTTGCTCATCACACACCCATCCTCACAAAAACCCTTTTTTTCATTCTTCCAGCCATAGAGCTCCTTCCACTCCTTCGTCTCATGAGAGCCTCGACGCTGACGTTAATTTGATTAAAATCATCGCAGTCAGTAATGGCTACGATCCAACCTATGGTGGTCAGTACTTCCAAAAAATAAAACCAATAATAGAAACCCCATCAATAATAGAATCCCCACCAATAATAGAATCCACACTTCTCCTAATAACGAAAGTAATGAATAGAAAATAGTTTCTACACAATTTTAGGGTTCGTATCTTACAGGATTCAGCGTCTCCTCCAAAACAAGTATGATTCTTAAGTATCATTTTCTACTAACAACAGTTTGAAAAATAATCTTATTCGTAATTTAAAACCAGTTCATTTCCCATAGAAAACGGAAAGGTCTATAAAATTAGCTCTGACAAACGCCCATCCTATTATATAGGACAGACGGGACGAGCAATTGCTGCTAGATTTAAAGAACATCACTTAGTAGAAAGGTACAACTATATATAACTTACTGATAACTTATTAATGACAGGCCATAAACCTACAGCAGTTCATGACTTCAATATCCTATACACCGAAAAGAAAGGCTTCAGACTTGATATCCTTGAAGAACTAGGAACTTTGAAATATCTTTCTCTTAATGACGATATCATTGTGACTGAGTAGTTGCAGCTATGTTCTTCAAAGGTATAAAGACCTTACTTACGAACGCTTAAAATCGACTCCTCATTTTCCTCAGAGTACAATAAAATGTCATGTTCCTCTTTCTTTTTCACTTCTTACATTGTAATTCGTTTCTAAACGAAATATACGGAATATTTGTTATTGCTTTGTCCTGCATAATTTTTTATTTTCCATAATACTGGCTGTTGACTTGCGAGATGAACACTTATATGCTATTTGAAATATTTTTGTTAATGGAAACAGCTGATTTCTTAGTCTGTTAATAGGTGGCGCGTCTTGTTTCGTGTCCACGTCGTGGTAACTTCGGCCCTTGGGCCGCTTGGTCTGATGCCACCACCTCGTCCAACTCTTTGCGACGTACAAGGTGCTACGTTATATAGCTATAATTTTTTCTGACAAGCGCCATTGTTATGTGAATTCCATTATCAGTAATTTTATATGCAATTAAAAATGATTTTAAGAAATTATTTTGTGTCACAAGAGCATTTTGCTCGTAAATCTCTTTTCAACTGTCAGCACGTGTGAGTACAGTCGCTTCATAAATTAGTTCATTATAATAACTATCTATATTGTCATCTTTTATAGGTAATTATTTTTGTTTTTTTCTAATGCAGATACCCATAGTCGGTGTCGAAACCAGGTCAACTTAAATCTTATGTTATGTTGTTGTTGTTGTGGTCTTCAGTCCTGAGACTGGTTTGATGCAGCTCTCCATGCTAATCTATCCTGTGCAAGCTTCTTCATCTCCCAGTACCTACTGCAACCTACATCCTTCTGAATCTGCTTAGTGTATTCATCTCTTGGTCTCCCTCTACGATTTTTACCCTCCACACTGCCCTCCAAAGGTAAATTTGTGATCCCTTGATGCCTCAGGACATATCCTACCAACCGATCCCTTCTTCTAGTCACGTTGTGCCACAAACTTCTCTTCTACCCAATCCTATTCAATACCTCCTCATTAGTTACGTGATCTACCCAATTAATCTTCAACATTCTTCTGTAGCACCACATTTCGAAAGCTTCTATTCTCTTCTTGTCCAAACTATTTATCGTCCACGTTTCACTTCCATACATGGCTACACTCCATACAAATACTTTCAGAAATGACTTCCTGACACTTAAATCTATACTCGATGTTAACAAATTTCTTTTCTTCAGAAACGCTTTCCTTGCCATTGCCAGTCTACATTTTATATCCTCTCTACTTCGACCATCATCAGTTATTTTGCTCCCCAAATAGCAAAACTCCTTTACTACTTTAAGTGTCTCATTTCCAAATCTAATTCCCTCAGCATCACCCGACTTAATTCGATTACATTCCATTATCCTCGTTTTGCTTTTGTTGATGTTCATCTTATGTCCTCCTTTCAAGACACTGTCCATTCCGTTCAACTGCTCTTCCAAGTCCTTTGCTGTCTCTGACAGAATTACAATGTCATCGGCGAACCTCATAGTTTTTATTTCTTCTCCCTGGATTTTAATACCTACTCCGAATTTTTCTTTTGTTTCCTTTACTGCTTGCTCAATATACAGATTGTATAACATCGGGGAGAGGCTACAACCCTCTCTCACTCCCTTCCCAACCACTGCTTCCCTTTCATGCTTCTCGACTCTTATAACTGCCATCTACTTTCTGTACAAATTGTAAATTGCCTTTCGCTCCCTGTATTTTACCCCTGCCACCTTTATAATTTGAAAGAGAGTATTCCAGTCAACATTGTCAAAAGCTTTCTCTAAGTCTACAAATGCTAGAAACGTAGGTTTGCCTTTCCTCAATCTTCCTTGTAAGATAAGTCGTAAGGTCAGTATTGCCTCACGTGTTCCAACATTTCTACGGAATCCAAACTGATCTTCCCCGAGGTCGGCTTCTACCAGTTTTTCCATTCGTCTGTAAAGAATTCGCGTTAGTATTTTGCAGCTGTGACTTATTAAAATGATAGTTCGGTAATTTTCACATCTGTCAACACCTGCTTTCTTTGGGATTGAAATTATTATATTCTTCTTGAAGTCTGAGGGTATTTCGCCTGTCTCGTACATCTTGCTCACCAGATGGTAGAGTTTTGGCAGGACTGGCTCTCCCAAGGCCGTCAGTAGTTCTAATGGAATGTTGTCTACTCCGGGGGTCTTGTTTTGACTCAGGTCTTTCAGTGCTCTGTCAAACTCTTCACGCAGTATCGTATCTCCCATTTCATCTTCATCTACATCCTCTTCCATTTCCATAATATTGTCTTCAAGTTGGCCGGCCGAAGTGGCCGTGCGGTTAAAGGCGCTGCAGTCTGGAACCGCAAGACCGCTACGGTCGCAGGTTCGAATCCTGCCTCGGGCATGGATGTTTGTGATGTCCTTAGGTTAGTTAGGTTTAACTAGTTCTAAGTTCTAGGGGACTAATGACCTCAGCAGTTGAGTCCCATAGTGCTCAGAGCCATTTGAACCATTTTGTCTTCAAGTACATCGCCCTTGTATAGACCCTTTATATACTGCTTACACGTTTCTGCTTTCCCTTCTTTGCTTAGAACTGGGTTTCCATCTGAGTTCTTGATATTCATACAAGTGGCTCTCTTTTCTCCAAAGGTCTCTTTAATTTTCCTGTAGGCTGTATCTATCTTACCCCTAGTGAGATAAGCCTCTACATCCTTACAATTGTCCTCTAGCCATGCCTGCTTAGCCATTTTGCATTTCCTGTCGATCCAATTTTTGAGACATTTGTATTCCTTTTTGCCTGCTTCATTTACTGCCTTTTTATATTTTCTCCTTTCATCAATTAATTTCAATATTTCTTCTGTTACCCAAGAATTTCTACTAGCCCTCGTCTTTTTACCTACTTGATCCTCTGCTGCCTTCACTACTTCATCCCTCAGAGCTACCCATTCGTCTTCTACTGTATTTGTTTCCCCCATTCCTGTCAATTGTTCCCTTATGCTCACCCTGAAGCTCTGTACAACCTCTGGTTCTTTCAGTTTATCCAGGTCCCATCTCCTTAAATTTCCACCTTTTTGCAATTTCTTCAGTTTTAATCTACAGTTCATAACCAATAGATTGCGGTCAGAGTCCACATCTGCCCCTGGAAATGTCCTACAATTTAAAACCTGGTTCCTAAATCTCTGTCTTACCATTATATAGTCTATCTGATACCTTTTAGTATCTCCAGGATTCTTCATGTATACATCCTTCTTTTATGATTCTTGAACTAAGTGTTAGCTATGATTAAGTTATGCTCTGTGCAAAATTCTACCAGACGGCTTCCTCTTTCATTTCTAAGCCCCAATTCATATTCACCTACTATGTTTCCTTCTCTCCGTTTTCCTACTGACGAATTCCAGTCACCCATGACTATTAAATTTTCGTCTCCCTTCACTACCTGAATAATTTCTTTTATCTCATCATTCACTTCTTCAATTTCTTCGTCATCTGCAGAGCTAGTTGGCATATAAACTTGTACTACTGTAGTAGGCATGGGCTTCGTGTCTATCTTGGCCACTATAATACCTTCACAATGCTGTTTGTAGTAGCTTACCCGCACTCCTATTTTTTTTATTCATTATTAAACCTACTCCTGCATTACCCCTATTTGATTTTGTATTTATGACCCTGTATCCACCTGACCAGAAGTCTTGTTCATCCTGCCACCGAACTTCACGAATTCCCACTATATCTAACTTTAAACTATCCATTTCCATTTTTAAATTTTCTAACCTACCTGCCCGATTAAGGGATCTGACATTCCACGCTCCGATCCGTAGAATGCCAGTTTTCTTTTTCCTGATAACGACGTCCTCCTGAGTAGTCCCCGCCCGGAGATCCGAATGGGGGACTACTTTACCTCCGGAATATTTTACCCAAGAGAACGCCATCATCATTTAACCATACAGTAAAGCTGCATGCCCTCGGGAAAAATTACGGCTGTAGTTTCCCCTTGCTTTCAGCCGTTCGCAGTACCACAACAGCAAGGCCGTTTTGGTTAGTGTTATAAGGCCAGATCAGACAATCATCCGGACTGTTGCCACTGCAACTACTGAAAAGGCTGCTGCCCCTCTTCAGGAACCACACGTTTGTCTGGCCTCTCAACAGATACCCCGCCGTTGTGGTTGCACCTACGGTACGACTACCTGTATCGTTGAGGCACGCAAGCCTCCCCACCAACGGCAAGGTCCATGGTTCATGGGGGGGGGGGGGGGGGGGATCTTGTGTTATACAAATCATAGAATAGACGACGTAGATTTTATCGTTACATGCAGTTAACGACATCGTTCTTCCGAAAAGTAACGAAATTTAACGACCATGGAGGCGTTTCATGCTGTGGGTCACTTACGTTCGAAATTCAGTACATTCGATGACTGCCGCGAGACGATGACTGCAGACTACAATTTATCAAATGAAACTATAATAGTCTTCTGTCAAATACTACCTTTCCCAAATAAGTATGTGTCGGAAGTAGCAATTTCCAGCTAGTCGTTGTTCCCCTTTTCTGCTGTCTGGCTATTGACGATAGTTTCTGTGGACTTTCGAAGAGACGGAAGGATGTAATACTCGGAGGTTTAAGCTTTTAATAGTGTATATAATTTTATCGTGAATCAGGTCTTGTTCATTGTTTCAGCTCATGCATACAGAGTATGACAACCAACTGAGTAACTTATAACCAGTATATCACACTATCTTTCGTAAATACTTAAAATTATAAAACGCAAGCACGAGGTCGCGTCAAGTCTCGGAATGTTTTTGGCTCTCAATGACATGAATATATTATATTTGCAGAGCACGAAACTCCGAAATATAGCTTATTATATATCGTAAAAGCGAAAAAAGTGGTCCAACTAAAACATACATATTTCTTTACGTACTACACTAATATGTAATAAAAATGGGGAGTTCCTATTTTAAAAAAACGCAGTTGATATCCGTTTGACCTATGGCAGCGCCATCTAGCGGGCCAACCATAGCGCCATCTGGTTTCCACCTCCCCCCCCTTTCAAGCTAGGCAAGTTTCGTTCTTTGGAGTTTTTTCGTTTTACGCTTATTTCGTGAGATATTTGGCCCGGTCACCATCAATGGACCACCCTGTATATATGACATGGGTTTCTCCATTTACTTCCACAGGTAAGTGAAGAGTTCGTCTGCTAAAAGTTCTTTAAGGTTACTTTCGTTGTATTCTGTCTTTAGATATCAGGTACGATATGGAAAAGTATACAGTTTGCTCACTATTGAAGGAAGGAAATGAATAATAATTCATTAATGTTAACCAAAACACGCGTACGTACTCTGTGCTCGTTTAAGTGATCTGTGGAACATGTAACCAATTAACTGACCGAATTAGTACGCACACTTATTTTGAGAAGATCACTTAATGAACTCTTTTCATCCAAATGCTATGATTATCAAACTCAGTATATTATAATGCTCCGAATGTTGTGTCTGCATTTGCCACTTCAGGGTTGTTAATCTAATCGTTTAGAAATTGCCAGGAGTTGGCTCATATGGATTGTTAAATCAAAGTACGGTTTCCATGACGATGATGTTTCATTGTTTATTACAGACAAGAGGCCACCCAGTAGCTGGCCATCCAAAGGAGAAATACAGTTCCGCCGCACTTACTTGAGATACGGGCCTCAGAGTGATCCCGTTCTCGTAGATCTCAACTTCGTCATCCGACCGGCCGAAAAGGTACCGTTCGAAAAAGACCGTTTATTCCTACTTAATGAGCCCAGTAATCAAAGAAAATCAAGTTTTAATGATGAAAGTAAGTTCAGGTATTCTGTTTTCAATTCGCAGGTGGGAATAGTTGGCCGTACGGGGGCCGGCAAGTCATCGCTCATCGCAGCACTGTTCAGGCTCGCCATCGTTGAGGGGGAAATCCTTATCGACGACGTGGATACTGCCAACATTGGTCTGCAAGATCTTAGGGCGAAGATTTCCATTATTCCGCAAGATCCAGTTCTATTTGCTGGGACTCTGCGATTCAACCTGGACCCCTTCGGAGAGTTCCCAGATTACATCTTGTGGAGAGTACTTGATGATGTGCGTCTAACACCACGCTGCTTATTATTATCTGCTGCCTTTGAACGACATGTTTAGTTTAGTCTATAAATGATTTAACAAGAAGAAAAATTGTGGGTAATTTGTTTTTTGTCCGTTTTTATTTAAGTACAAGTGTTTTACATGCATAGTCATAAATGAAATACTACAGACGGTGTAAAATTTTCCCTTTTGTGAACCAAATGTCTCCAGTTGAAATAACTTAGGCGAGTATAGATGGGTACCGTCCTCGACAAGCTCCCGTAATTCGACGGGCGAACTGAGTGTTCACCAGCCGAAACATCGGCTATAGTCGGAGACGGTACCCGGCTACATTGTCATAAGTTATCTGAACACTTGAAACGCTTTGAGAAGCTATATTTTCACATGTGTTCTGTCTTTGACTCTGAACACAGCTCTCTCTTACTCCCAGTCTGATTCTCACTTTCCTCTACGTCTCACGTGCTTTACGTGCATTACTACAACCCAATAACCATAAACAAGAGAATGTGAATAATATTATTTGTAATAGTTTCTGTCTATAACTTGTACTCTAAAGTCACTAGCTCAAAAAGAAGGTAAACTGCACTCTTGTCGTACCCACAGGGCCGGCCGCTGTGGCCGAACGGTTCTAGGCGCTTCAGTCCGGAACCGCGCTGCTGCTACGGTCGCAGGTTCGAATCCTGCCTTGGGCATGGATGTGTGTGATGTCCTTAGGTTAGTTAGGTTTAAGTAGTTCTAAGTCTAGGGGACTGATGACTTCAGATGTTAAGTCCCATAATGCTTACAGCCATTTTCGTACCCACAGGTTAGTATTCATTGCTAATAATGCCCTGCCACATTTATCTATGCCTGCCTTTTTTGTTTCTTCGCCTGTCCTTCAATACTTTAACCCAATGCAGTGAGATATGCAGAGCATTAAAATAATACAAAATATAACCCTGGGTCGGCTGTAGCCCGCTGTACAACTGTGATTCGAAAGCGGAAAATACGTAGGACTCTGAAAGTTTCTATCGTTCTAACACAGCACCTTTCTGCCTGAACGAAGATGTGTAAGATCCTATCCGTCTAATTCCTTGCTTTATAACTAACCACAGGTACTCGTTGCCGTCGAAGTCGGATGACTGGGAGGACCAGATTAGGACCTGCAGGTCTTCCACGTGCGAGTCAGATTAATGCGCCAACAGAGATAACAATGTGCACTGGGCTTTTGCCAAATATGACACCTTCATTGACGAGGACCAATTATCTGTCACATTAGATGGTTTCCTTGTCACTTAAAATATCCACATAATCTTTGCTTGTAATTTGTCTCACAAAAGAATTGACATGGCCAACTGTACCCTTTGATGAAGAGACCATGCCACTAAAGAGTTTTTCTTTGAATCATCAGTCTTCTTTTCGATTTGCTGCCGACCTACACGACTTCCTCTTGTGCTCCAGTCCTCCGTGTCAGAGTAGAACTTGCACCCTGCGGCCTCATTTGTTGCATATAGTCTGATCAGTTTTTACCGTCTACAGCTCCCTCTGTATCAGGGAATTTATTTCCTGATGTCTTAATACACGTCCTATTGTCCTCTCCCTTGTTCTTGTGAATCATTTCCATCTGTGACTGATCTGCAGCTTTCTTAATTATTCTGCGAAGAAACTCTTAATTTTATTTATTTTTCTGTTTTCCATAATTCACTACATATATTGGGTTGATGCCTAAGTTCGTAGCATTTCCTTTTTGCGTGTTGGTATTCCAGTTGGTACCGGTTTATTTATCGATCCATGTGATTATACTCGAAACTGGCAAATGTGATGACCTGTGGTCATTCCACCATTGTGTAACATTTGCATGCAATGGGGAATGTTAAAAAAATCGGGTGTATGGGTGTGACAAAAAGCAGAAGGTGTATGTCTACTTATCATCAATTGGCTCATAAGCAACACCGACCATTCCTATCCTGTATCGTTACTGGTGACGAGATATGGTGTCTTTAGCCTAACACAAGGAAAAAAAAGAAACGGTTAATCCAAAACAAGGCAGCAACTTCACGTACAAAGACCTGCACCCATCCACAAAATATAACCTTATGCATCTGGTGGAACAGTGACGGTGGGTTGTTCTACGAATTGCTTCCCCGAGATATTATTGTCACTGTTGATATTTATTGTCAACAACTGAGACGTCTTGCAACCATAGTCCAAGAAGAACGACCAGGAAGACTGCTTGAAGTGATGCTACTCCATGGCAACGCCCGCCCACATTTTGCCAGACTGGCAAAAAACACTATACATGAGTTGGGTTGGAAAATCATTCCATACCCACCTAATTCAACTAAAACTTGCGGCTGGTGTGGCCCTTTTTGTGTTATTGTAAGATCTATACTGTTCTTCTGGAGGGCTCTAGCATTTAACATGGGCTGCGGGGTGGTCCTAGCGGTTATCTGGCGACGTGGGTGTCCGTCCCTTATCGTAGGGCCTTCTAGCTTAACACGGTTCTGCTCTCAGCTTCTGTTCTCGTTTCTCCCCTCGGAACTGCGTCTGTCTCACGGTGGGAAGGTATGACATGCATTTAGGCATTCTTGTGTTAGTCTGGGGTATTCCATTTGCTCACTCGTTACTCGTATTACTTTGGTTAATTTGATGTCACAATTTATTCGGAGCTATGTGAGATACTACTGGATTTGCTTATCATGTCAGGGTTTTCATGGAAGATGTTGAATTTGCCTGACACCTTACATGTCACCACCCTTCGAACTCAATTTTTGCACTGAAGTTAGGCAATGATCGAATCGTTGTCTAAGTCAGTCAAAAATTATTCCTTTATCTAAATTTTGTTGCCTACTGTTCAGCCACGTTATTCTGGTTCTATGCTAGTTTGTATTACTAATTTATATTTTTATATTCCTCCACATTATTCTCAAAAATATGTTCATATTGTCAAGAGAAGAATATTTTTATATTATTATTATTATTATTAATTTTTAATTATTTTCTTTTTTTATTTAAATGTGAAGTTTGTTTTTTAAGAAGTTTTTTATCGAAAGTGAGGAGTCTTTCACATCGATTTTCTTAGAAATCTTTTTTTTATAAATGTAGTAATTAAGTAAATTCTATTCCTAACACATTTTCTAAATATCATGTACAAGTAAAATGTTTTTGTTTCTAGACACTCATTTCAACATTATTACACTAACAAATAAGAATTATTTCCAAGAATTGCTTTGACAAAGAAATATACATACACAAGTATTGAGATATTATCCTAACAAATGGTACAAATGTTAAAAAAAAGGGAAAACATCCAACAAGATAATTTTTTATTCTTTGTTTTTATAAGGAGAAAATAAGTAAAATATAGCTATTCTTTTATTTTTATGAGGTGAAAATAAGTGGTATATAGTTTTAGTGTTTATTATGCCTTACTTTTGTTCTTTATATACTGTCCATTTCAGAACTAATGACTTATTTTTATCGACAGTCTATTTTTTATGTCCATAGTTGATGACTGTTATTTTGTAGTTTATTAGCTGTCTGGTGTGCTTAACTTATTTAGTTTTTCACACGTTTCTTTTGCACAATTCCTACATCTCATAATTTGATTTCACACATTCACACAATCCTATGATTGTTTAAGCATGAGGTTGTCGAATGTTTTTGCACGAAGGTGATGGACTTGAGCGAGATGGATGTGGGCAAGTATTTGATGTACAGCTTCGTTCGTCGTTCCTTGTTGGCTTTGTAACAGTGTGTTGCTCTTGTAGAGGTCCCATAATGGAATGGAGCTGTGAGTGCAGAATCTCGTAGTTTACTGGCTTTGTATGCGTGAAAGTCATCGTTATGTGTCGCTGAAAGCGGTCGTTTTTCGTTGTAATACTTCGCAGACGACTAGTTTACATTAGGATAGGGATTTGGGAAGGTATGTCGTCTATTCTTCACCCATCTTCTTTCTTGGTCTCAATCTTGCGAATATTCAACTTCAGTTCTTCCTGCTTTTTCTCTGCTTCTTACTTGATTCTTGGTTCTTCTCTGGGCAGGATATGGAAATATTTATTGATAACTAGTCGCTTTGAAGTTCTCCTCCTAGTAACAGTTTGATAAATGGTTTGGACATGTCATTTCTACTTTGTGGACGTTTTCTTCAGTTTCGTGCATCAGCGTGCTGTTTAATAGCGGTAGTGTGACTTTTACACATATTTTTTTGCCAGTGGTGGCTTTCCCAAGCCGTCTTCTCATCAGGCCGTTTTTTGCTCGCTCCACTGAGTCGGGGCGCTCGGAGACCCTTCCGGCGTTCGCCGTCCCATCGCGTCTCTACAGGGCTCCGCCACTGTGTGGCTCCGTGTTCCGTCCCAGCAGGGTTCCGCCTAGCGGGCCGCTTTATTGCCCAGTTTTGATACAAGGGCCTTCTGTTGGTCTCGCTGTCCTTTCCTTTCTCTCGACGTTTCTGCCTTGTAGGAATCGTGTCTTGCTAATTACGTCCTTTTCTTTCTTGATACTTCTCTTGTTGCAACTAGTGGGTCGTTGCATCTCGTCCTTGCTGGAGTTTTTACAATGGTTCTTACAAAAAGTTTTACTTATAATCATCTAACATATGTCTAGTACCTTCATTGTTTTACGCCTTCTTAAAAAGCTTTACAAATTTCGGCGCCCTTTTCATGTTACAATTCTAAGATATTTAGTCTTAACTTCTACAAGAATCCTCAAATTCGTTTTTTATTTTTGTGTAGTGTCGTGGTGTATAGCATTTTAGTATTTCATGCTGTTAGACTATCTACGTTTTATTCCTTCACCTGAATCTATGGTACTATTGGTGTTATTTTTGTTTTTGTTTTTATTGAAACTACTTTCTTTTTCCCACCTTCCTCTCTCTTCATTCTTCTTTCTCCTGACGATCTTATCTGTAACATAATCTTGAAATATTGTGCTGATTATTTACCAGTAATAAAATTAATCTTCAAACTTGTACTGGAAGTGTTTAATATTGCCAGTCTTAGGTAAAAATACCTCTGCTTTATCTTGTAAAATACGCTCTAATTCTCTTTTACTGTGTTCCGAAATACCTTGAACTTCTTGCAATTTTTCATCGATTTCTTTATGGACTTCTAACATGAGTTGAGAAAATTCCCCCTTTTGCGCATACCATTCTAATTCTTCATCCTCTTTATCTCGCATCATTCTTAATTGTTTGTTTATAACTGATATTTCTTCTAATTTTAGCTTTTGCTCAAAGAGAAGTGTGACATTCCTGAATGTTACGCTACCTTTCCCCATATCTATTATCGCTCGTCTCTCAGTTAAAAAATCTGCACCTATAATCAAATCTACAGTTAGTTTAGGTATAATCACGAAGTTGGCTTCGATCTTTTGATCTTGACACGAAAGAGTTAACCTTGTTTGTCTCGTAACTTCCGCAGCATTGTTTCAAATAGGACCTCTTACTTTAATCTTACGTGTTTTCAGAACTGGCAATTCCTCATTGGTATTACACTGCATGAATAAATTTTCTGAGATCGCAGTCAGTTCACTTCCGCTATCAATTACAATATTGACTAGGATATGCTTTACCATGGCCTTCACAATTGGTTGAATTTGAAAGGGTTGGTTCTGGTCTTCTTCTTGCATCAACGAATCCTCCACTGAATTATACATGAGTCTATTTAGGAATTTCCCTTGTGAATTCGAACTTTCTGTAGGATAAGCTTCGACTGCTGCTTCTCTCTCTTTTATTTCCTCTTCTCTATTTCTTCTTTCATTTACACTTTCTTCAACATCCTCTACTTTTTCCTCATCCTCGTCTACCTTCTCCTTATTCGTCGCTACTTCCACATAATCGCATCTAAATGCTTTAATTATCGCTTCATAACTTCCTTCATTATATACGTTGGGTTGTGTGCCCACTAGTAACTTATTTTCAACTTCTGTCGACTGCGCATTATCCTCATTGAATTCGCTTTCCCTGGTTTCCATCTAAAATTGCTCTGCAATACTCATTACTTCGTCCTTTCCTCCTACATTCGTTGTGCATGCCTCTGGTAATTCATCTTCCTCGTCAGTATTCTCCCACTTAATTTCGTCCTAACACGATATTGTTATTTTCCTGTCTTCGTTTTCATCTGGTCCTGCGGATTTGTTTCTTCCTTCTTGTCTTCTCGTGATAAGATTTTCACTTCTCTGTTCAAGGTGCTGCAATTGTCCTGGGTCGGTGCATGGGGGCTTAGCTGTCAATTCGAACGTTTTTCGGGGTTTGGTGGTCTTACCTCCTCGTCTTCTATCTGTATTCTCTTTTCTTGCTCCGCTTGTTGGTAGTGGTTTCTTTGTTGATAATTTGACGGTCTATTGGTTCTCCAGTACCCGGCCCATTTGTCGTTATTCCCTCTGTAATAGTTGTTGCCGTTCCTGGGTGAATTATAGTTATTGCCATATTCTCTTCTAAATCCATAACCGGTTTTTTGTTGAAATCTATTGTCGTTTCTTGGTGCGAAGTTATCACGTGGTTCGTAATTATTGTTTCTTCGTACTGTGTCTTGTGGATTCCACTGCTTTTTGCTTTCGTTTTCACATGCGCTTCGTCTTTTTCTTGCGTCATCTTCCAAAAATATGAACTCTAGCTCCCTTAGAATACCTTTAAATGCTTCGACGTCATTGCCTCCGCGCCCTACTAATGATTGCTGGTATTTCAATTTAATCAACTCTCCGTCACTGTATGGTACATCTAAGCATTGATTTTTCTTTGCTATTAATTCGAAAAATTTCACGGGACTCTCCTCTCCTGAATTTTCAAAATATGGGTTGTGTAATAATTCGTACTTCACTCTGTTCTGTGCTTCGCTGGACCAATATCGTGAGAGAAACTTCTCTCTGAAATCTTCGTACGATCGGCATGTCGCTGCAACATTCTGCATGGTTTCTGCGACTGTTCCTGACATGTGTGCACATATAAAGTCTAATTAGTGTGCTAGCGTCCAGTGTTCTGGTAATCCTACTCGGAATTAATCAATAAAAGTTCGTGGATGTAATGAGTTTCCTTCTCGGAAGTGTTGAAATTTTCTGACTGTGAGGAAATGATCGTTGTCGTACTTCGTCATAGTTCCATATGAAATTCGCGATTCTTCGCCACTTTTGTTTCTGATCATTTCTCCCGTCGTTCTTTCGGATTGTGGTAGATCCATTGGATACTGTCCACTGTAACTTTCGCCTACCCTTGCGTAGTATCGTTGGAGTGGTACGCAATAATTTTCTTCCATCGGTTGTGAACGTGTAGCTGAATGCATTGCACTGTACTCTTCGCGACCAGGCTTCCCATTGTCACGTATGTTACTTTCCGCCTGTGATTGGAATCGCAAATGCATGATATCTTCGTTAATTGCTTGTTTTTCCGGTGCTGTTACAGATACGGATGTGGTTGCAAACTCAGTGCTTGTTCGATCCTGTTCACTACGCTCTTCAATGGTTTGCAACAACTCTGTTAGCAATTTCTGAAATTGTCGCTTCGTTTGCGCTTCTATTTTGACTATGCGGTTATCATATCTTTTCAGCGCTGCTTTTGTGATACGTTTGTGTAGCACATTGTTTTCAACAATTTCACGCGCTGTACCTGCTGCTTGTCTAGTAATTACGTTTATCTGTTTCTCTAGTTTCTTGACTTCTCTCTGGGTGTTGTCTTGTAATGTTTTGATCTCGTCCGGAATGTCATTACGCAATGTTTGTACGTCCACTTGTACCTTGTCATTGTCTGTTCTCAATTGATTGTGACATGTTATTAAGTTTCCTATCACTTCTCGAAATTCTTTTGCCTCGTCTTCAATATGACTTAGGTGTAACTGAATTTTTTTGTTTTGTTCTTTAATCTCACGCATTTGTCTCGTGGTTCCTGCATTCTGAATTTTAATTTGGTTCGCAGTTTCTTTATTTTGTCTTGTCATGGTTTCCGTCATTAATTGTAATAATTCTGCCAGATTGGTGGGTCCTATTGCGTTTTCTTCCGACGTCCTACGCTCTGTGTCTTCGCCCAATTGTTGGTTTGCAACCGATTGCATTGAACTGTGCGGTGACACGTTTCTGCTCGCATTCCTTGTACTCTGTGGTGAGGGAGCTTTGATTACTTGTACTATGGGTTCTACGTATTCAAGACGCAAGTTAGAATCTTCATCGGCTGTCTCTCTACTTTCCTGCTCCTCTGTCGTATGCTGACTTATGTTTTCTATGCCTTGACGTACATTATCCTCGTTATGGTGCGTTATCTGTCCTATTTCTCGCGATACTGCATTGTCTGTTGTACTGTCCTTTATTCTCTGTCCATTTTCATGCTGGGTCTCTACCTCAATTCGGTCAAGGTCTCGATCTGCCATTGCTAATCTTTCCGAATCCCTTATTTTCTGTTTTAAAAGCAATTCACGCGCCCTACTTCGCGTCAACATGCGCTCATACGATCTCACGCGTTTCATAAACTTTTTGCACACACGACTTGAGACTTATTATACCCAAGACTGACAATCCATTCACTTACTTGTTGTGTCAGGACCAACTTGTCAACAATGTATCCGCCACCTGTGCGCTTGCATTGAGGAGAAAACTTAATTCTAACAATATTAAAATTCATAACTTAATTATGCTATTGTCTCTGCTAGAATGTCTCACTATCTATTGAATACTTTATTACTATCTATCGCTGCAGCTACTGTTTTCAACTATTTATGCCTTTCAAAAAAAATTTTATTACGAAAAATTTTTAACAGGATATTTTTCTGGCCTAGTTGGGCATGTGGTCGACCTTCAATCATGGTATTTTACCATCCTGGCAGGGTCGCCATTCTCTAACATTCTGCGTGGTTTCTGTTTGTTGTTCTAAGTCGTGTCTCCCTACCACTTTCGCGCAACGACGCTCTGAGCGTGTTTTTTAGGGAATTGACTAGTTTGAACCTGGAACCTGTTGCTGGTAAGGAGACGCCAGACCACACATGACATGTAGAGTTCAGAAGAGTTCAGTGAGACTAGCGATGATATAATCAAATCCTTGATGATTTCAGCGTCAGCTCCACTGCACTCCCTGTAAAAGAATCTTAATACTAACTAAATTTAGTGGAAGGGGTTCAAGGATTTCCTATTTTTAGTTAACTCCTTTTTCGATGTTATTTTACCAGCTAAGTTTACCATTGGAATTTTTATTCTACTCACAAAACATTGTTTATAAATTGCGCTATTGATAAAAGAAAATGTTTTAATACAGGATGATAAAAACCAACTGCGTTCAACAAAAATGTGAACGAATACTCCCTGAATGGGTTTCCAAGTTCTACAATGGATCGGGGGACGACCTATGCCATATCACATCTATAATCTAGGTTTAAATTAAGTTTCACAAAAGAGAAAACTATCAAAATGGTCTAAAGTGACCCTCAATTATCTATAATTACTTATCTGTCTTGTCGTAAATTACAGTGGCTGATGTGGCTTCTTAATATTTATATAACAGAAAAATTATCGCGTTTCGGATTTTTACTTCAAGTGGCAAATGTGAACACCATGAGATTTAATTGACGATCGACACTAGTATTACGTAAAAAGGGGATGTAACAGATGAGACTTGTGCAGTTCTGAGTGAAGCTTTATGCGCGCTTATGCGGCATCGCGTGCATTCATTACCTTGTCGGTGGTTAGTCTGCGTCACGGGGCCAGCGGGTGGCGCAGCTCCACCTTTGCCGTCTCGGAAGCAACTCTTTTCTAACTTCTCCTTACTACAATTTACCGAAGTTGGTTTTAAAAAAAAAACTATCTGGCTGTGTTTTCATCTGACCAATCAGGGTCTCAATGTTAACCTTAAGCTCCGCCTACAAAAATTCTGTCCATCCAATGAGAAACGTCATACTTTTCGTGGTGGGGCAATGTTTTTAAAGTTTGCAACGTAACAGAGACGCGAAAAAGTCTCACGCTAAAACTTGCAGCTGGTGTGGCCCTTTTAGTGTTATCGTAAGATCTATACTGTTCTTCTGGAGGGCTCTATCTTTTAACATGGGCTGGGGGGGTGGTCCTGTCGGTTACTTTTCGTGTTGGGGCAATGATTTTAGGTTTGCAACGTAACAGAGACGCGAAAAAGTCTCACGCTAAAACTTGCAGCTGGTGTGGCCCTTTTTGTGTGATCGTAAGATCTGTACTGTTCTTCTGGACGGCTCTAGCTTTTAACATGGGCTGGGGGGTGTCCCTAGCGGTTAGCTGGCGACGTGGGTGTCCGTCCCTTATCGTAGGGCCTTCTAGCTTAACACGGTTCTGCTCTCGGCTTCTGTTCTCGTTTCTCCCCTCGGAACTGCGTCTGTCTCACGGTGGGAAGGTATGACATGCATTTAGGTATTCTTGTGTTTAGTCTGTGGTATTCCATTTGCTCACTCGTTACTCGTATTACTTTGGTTAATTTAATGTCACGATTTATTCGGAGCTATGTGACATACTACTGGATTTGCTTATCATGTCAGGGTTTTCATGGAAGGTGTTGGATTTGCCTGACACCTTACAACCTACGTGATTACTCTGCTATTCACAATAAAGTGCTTGGCAGAGGGTTCAATGAACCACCTTCAAACTGTCTCTCTACCGTTTCACTCTCGAACGGCACGTGGGAAAAACGTGCACTTACATTTTTCTGTGCGAGCCCAGATTTCTCTTATTTTATCGTGATGATCTTAGGTGGGTGCCAATAGAATGTTTTCGCAATCGGAGGAGAAAACTGGTGATTGAAATTTCATGAGAAGATCCCGTCGCAACGAAAAACGCCTTTGTTTTAATGATTGCCACTCCAATTCACGTATCATGTCTGTGACACTTCCCGATAATACAAAACGAGCTGCCGTTCTTTGCAATTTTTTCGATGTCATCCGTCAGTCCCACCTGATGCGGATCCCACACCGCACAGCAATACTCCAGAATAGGGCGGAAAAGCGTGGTGTAAGCAGTCTCTTTAGTAGACCTGTTGCACCTTCTAAGTGTTCTGCCAATGAATCGCAGTCTTTGGTTTGCTCTACCCACAATATTATCTATGTGATCGTTCCAATTTAGGTTACTTGTAATTGTAATCCCTAGGTATTTAGTTGAATTTACAGCCTTCAGATTTGTGTGACTTATCGCGTAATCGAAATTTAGCTGATTTCTTTTAGTACTCACTTGAACAACTTCACACTTTTCCTTATTCATGGTCAATTGACACTTTTTGCAACATACAGACACCTTATGTAAATCATTCTGCAAGTCATTTTGATCATCTGATGACTTTACAAGTCGGTAAATGACAGCATCATCTGCAAACAATCTGAGACGGCTACTGAGATTGTTTCCTATGTCATTAATATAGATCAGGAACAATAGAGGGCCTATAACACTTCCTTGGGGAACGCCGGATATTACTTCTGTTTTATTCGATGACTTTCCGTCTATTAATACGAAATGTGACCTTTCCGACAGGAAAACACGAATCCAATCGCACAACTGAGGCGATACTCCGTAGGCACGCAGTTTGGTTAGAAGACACTTGTGAGGAACGGTGTCGAAAGCCTTCTGGAAATCTAAAAATATGGAATCAATTCGACATCCCCTGTCGATAGCACTTATTACTTCAGGAGTATAAAGAGCTAGTTGTGTTTCACAAGAACGATATTTTCTGAAACCGTGCTGACTATGTGTAAATAAATCGTTTTCTTCGAGGTACTTCATAATGTTCGAATACTGTATATGTTCCAAAACCCTACTGCAAATAGAAGTTAGTGATATAGCCTGTAATTTAGCGGATTACTCCTACTTCCCTTTTTGGATGTTGGTGTGACTTGAGCAATTTGCCAGTCTTTAGGTACGGATCTTTCTGTGAGCGACTGGTTGTATATAATTGCGGAATCGGAAATTTACCCCAATGTTGGCAGACTGTTGTAAATAGTGATGGAGACTATATTGTAGATGACTGAAGTCTGTGTTATGTGTAGCTGTTGTGTTTATTAAACTTATGGAAAAATGCCACGAACTTATGCACCAACCCAATATATTGTTTGAGGCACACTGCACGTTCCAAAAAGTGGTTTTTATCTCCTGATTGTTCAACTGTCTGCAAGGGGATCTCCCGTTTGGGCCCACTTGTGATCCATACCCTATCTACTGAGTCGTCACCACCCACTCTCCAATAATTTGTGTTGTTCTCATCATCATGACACGCAAGTCGCCCAGTGCGGTGTCAACTGAAAAGACTTGTTACTCGGCCGCCGAACTTCCGCAGGTTGGGACTACAGGCAATCATTTCATTTCAGATTTCAGTGTTTACTGTTACTTCTGGAACAGTATGCATATGGGGCACTGTAAGTCACGTGTTTTAAGATCTCGTTACTGACGTTCCTCGCTACTGCAGGTGGAGCTGCGTGACTCGCTGCACGACTCTCTGGGCCTGGACACGCGCGTGTTGGACGGCGGCAGCAACTTCAGCGTCGGCCAGCGGCAGCTGGTGTGCCTGGCGAGGGCCATCCTGCGCAACAACCGCGTCCTCATGCTGGACGAGGCCACCGCCAACGTCGATCCCCAGTAAGTTCCCTCTTCAGTACGCACTGACCCATTCCTTCTGTGCTCAAATAACACCGTCACATTTTCGGTCAGTCAAACGCTGAATATTAGAAAGGACAAGGTTTTGTGTCAACTACGTCAACAGCGAAGCTTGAGAATGGTGGAAGTCACATGAGGAGTGCAGCAGGTGTTGCTCACTTGAACTTCAGCACGCACCAGAAATTCTACTCACTATGGGATTATTATACTGCAACATATAAGACTGTGTACGATGCTCAGTTTTAAGAGTTATTGACAAGTAATACATTGGTGTCAGCGATTTACAGGCATTCTACATGTGCCTCAATATCTTAGTCATTGCTAAAAACTCTTTGAAAACTTTTTCATCAGCAGCCCACCACCTACCATAATTCTTCGACAGTCCTTCCAAAGTCAACAACGTACCTATTTCTCCATGATAAAGTGACACGCATCGTGAATTGCACCTTTTTTACTTAGATTTATTAACCTGTTCATAAATACACTGCGCAACAGAAATAAAGAATCACTTTTTCTAAACCTTGTAATTCCCATCCATTGAGAGGCATAAGTTTCAAATTTGGCTCAAAGATGCGTAAAACGTTCCTTTGTAGTGCTGCATAATCGTGGGGCCTTGAGACGTCAACCTCGGCCTCGACCACGCTTCAAACAGAGCGGTGTCGACACGTGCGAAAAAAGACCACAGCACGTGTAGGGTTCGTTGATGAAGTCACAATGGCACCAAACTTCACCACAGTTGTGGCCAATGCCAACGTGGAAGCCCCAAAAGATGGGCAGGTAATCACACCCCCTCTTACCAAAATTTCACCCCTTCTTTTGATGCCTTTGTGATGGAGGTTAGAACCGCGACGTACAGAGTTGAGAATACATTGTTTTCTTATGAGTGGCCGAGGAAAACATTCCAGACAAACTGCTGCTCAGAATCGGCACGGAACGGCCTCCGGGAGTGCCATAAAAGGCCTCATGAAACCGTCCTTTTCTCTGGGGTGTTGATTCCCATATATTTCGGGATCTAAAACGACAGTTCGCAGTGCGACGACCAACAGGAAGACGTTTTTGACTACCTTTGTCACTTCTGACACCCTCGGATGTTTCATCCCTCCTCTGAAGACACTGTGGGGCTGTATCTCCATTAAATGCGATCTGACCCCTTCTGGAGCGCAGCGTGACCGCAATTTGTATTCTGGTGTACAGGTTGGAACCACTAGGGACCGTTCAACACCATCCGACGAAATTTGTACTTGGCCCGAACAGGAATACGTGCACAATGTTTTTCAACCCTCGTATTTCGCATCCTCCTGTAGAGTGATCGCATGGGAGTGCAACATTAACATGTACTGCTCTTTCGCCGCTGCATTGCTGCTGTTGCTCCTGATAGTAGGCCATTCGGAACCAGGGGGTGACGAAGGGGTTGCCAGTCTGCAGGTGCTTAGGACTTCGTCGTGGGTTCTATCTCTACAGGTACATTCTTAGAATTCTTAATAATTGTGGGTGGGTGCACTGAGGGTTTTGCCGAAATAGGGGGTCTTAGAGGAAACCTTTGTTGTTTTGTGTGTCCATGTCATCCCACAGGAGGACACAAAAGAGGGATGCCGCAAAAACATAATCAACCTTAGCTCTCTTGGAACACGTTCAAATTTCGTCGAATGGTTTTGAACGGCCTCTAATATTTCTAACCTCTACACGAAAGCAAAAATTGCAGTCGTGTTGAACTCCAAAGGGGACAGATCGTGTTTAATGGGGATGCAGTCCCATAATGGCCTTAGAGAAGGGTTGAAATGCCCGACGGTCCTGAAAGGAATTGAGAAGTTATGCATAATTTTTCATGCAAATCCAGATTTACGAAGTTCTGTCTGCTTCTCGTTAGCTCACAAACGTCAAGTCGGATATACGGTTTTTTGAGTCATCAGTCTTCGAACTGCTTCGATACAGCGAGCCACAAATTCCTCTCTTGTACCAACATCTGCATGTCGGAGTAGCATTTACAACCTACGTTCTCAATTATTTGTTGGCTGTATTCCAATCTCTGCCTTCCCTACAGTTTCTACTCTCTATAGCTTCCTCTAGTACTAGTGGTTATTCGCTGATGTCTTAACAAACGTGCTACCATCCTCTCCATTGTTCACTACCACACAGTGCTGTACATCAAATGTACATTCTCATAAATTTCTTCCTCAGAGTAAGATCGATTTTTGATACTAGTAGACTTATTTTGTACAGGAATGCTCTCTCCGCCGGTGCTAGTGTGTTTTTTATGTCTTTTAGCTTCGTCCGTTATCTGTTATTTCGCTTCCAAGGTAACAGAATGCCTCGAGTTCTTGTACTTAGTGGGCCTCAGTTTAGAAGATAAATTTCTCAATTATGTCATATCTCCTACTCCTCATTACTTTCCTCTTCCATCGGTTTTCTCTCAATCTATATTCTGTGGTCAACAGACTAATCATTCCTGTAATTCTTTAACACTTCTTCTAAGGATAGCATATCATTGATATTCTTTCATATTTAGTTTAATCCCACTCCTGAACCTGTCTTTTATTTTCATCATTACATCTTCGATGCGTAGACTGAACAATAGGGGAGAAAAACTACATCCTTGCCTTACACAAATTTTAACCCGAGCACTTCGTTCTTGGTCTTCCACTCATTGTACCCTCTTGGCACTTGTACATATCGTATATTATCCATTTTTCCCTATATATTTCCCTTATTTTTCTCAGGATTCCGTGTATCTTGCATCATTTTACATTGTCGAACACTTTTTCCCGGTCGACAAATCTTATGAATGAGTCTCGATTTTTCGTCAGTCTTGCTTCAATTGTCAAACGCAGCACCAGCGCTGCCTCTCCGCTACCTTTACCTTTCCGAAAGCCAGACTAATCGTCTTCTAAAAGATCCTTAGTTTTCTTTTCCATTCTTATGGGTATTATTCTTGTCAGCAACTTGGGGCATGAGCCGTTAAGCTCATTGTGTTATAATCTCGCACTAACCTGCCCTTGTGAATCATATTTTTCCGAAAGTATGATGGTGTGTCTTCAGTTCTCATAGATTTTATGCATACATAACACCAAATAATTCGTACGTAAAACGATCACATTGATGTAGCTGCTTCGCCTAGCTGAAGAACGATAGTCGAGAAGTGCACTAAGAGTTTCAATCTTAAAGCTGGCGATAGAAGATCGTAAGTCTGGAAACCTCGTACGTCCTCCGGGCCTGGGCAGCAGCGCTTCTTGGCGAAAGAAGTCGAGCAAGTGGAGCATCCTTCCCCTTCGTGCGTGCTTCTTCGGACTTTTGTGTGCGGGTGCCTGTTTCCAAAGTTGTTCCCAAACCTAAAAACCTCTGACGTTAGTTATTATTGATTAAATAGTAGGCCAGACAAATGGGAATACGAGTTTTTGTCTACAAATTATCTATACTTTCTTGGGGCGATGTTTATATACACGATAAAAAGTCATCCTGTATACGTATTGACCAAAGAAATTAGGACATCACACAAGATATCAAACGTTACGTATCTTGCGTAATGTCCTAACAGCTTTGGTTAATATGCAGGCATCAAATGGTTCAAATGGCTCTAAGCTCTATGGGACTTAACATCTGAGGTCATCAGTCCCCTAGACTTAGAACTACTTAAGCCTAACTAACCTAAGGACATGACACACATCCATGCCTGATGCAGGATTCGAACCTGCGACCGTAGCAGCATCGCGGTTCCTGACTGAAGCTCCTAGAACCGCTCGGCCACAGAATATGTAGGGTGTTTGTTTTAACTTGAGACAGCTAAATATATCGAAAACTACGCATTCCACGAAAAAAAGAAGTTCTAGGTCAAAAGTTGATATTAGTAAATAGGACATCTGTCTGTGCTTCAACTGACCACGTCCTAACCACGCCTCCTGCGTGGACGGGGTCAACTTTGTATTTTCAAATGGTAACCCTGCCATTTTATTGCATTTCAGATATTTTTTGCCATAGAATTCGAATATGCAATAATTATGGGTGGGGGTCTCACTTCAAAATACAATGTCGACCCCGTCCAGACAGGAGAGGTGGTTAGGAGGTGGCCAGTTGTAGCACTGATAGATGTTCCCTTTAGTAACATTAACTTTTGATCTATAACATTTTTTTCCCTAACGGTGCATCGTTTTCGAGATATTTATTTATCTCAAGTTAAACAAACACCCTGAATATTCGGAGCTTGTCGGACACCAAAACATCACGTTCTGTTAGTAACAGACACCTGCGTTTTCAGCGCATCATCAAATGTCAGTTGTAGTAACGAAAAAGCCGCCCACAATAGGTTACGCATATACAGAGGGAGAAACAAAATATTCAGTCGATCGCTGCAAGTACAGTCCACCTGCCCCAGTGCAGTGGGAATTCGTATGCACCACTGTTCGTCGCAGTTATTAGTGACGAATTATTCTACAAGCGTTCTAGGCCTGAGATCAAAGGACAAGTTAAAAATGGGAACACGAGGCTTATCTTATTACAATAAAAATTTAGTCATAACACAGATTTCGGAAAAGACAGTAATTACTGTGCACTCGGTTCGAAACTGCTGAGTGATGTGCTTCAGGGGTTTGGCCACGAAACTTCGACCCGAGATTATTCCCCTCTTCTACAGCTTCTGCTGCTTGAAAAAATATATTCGTGATCAATTTGTCATGGTTGGAGTTGACACTCATGTAATACTTTGTAAAAGTACAATATACCACTTGATAATGGTGTGAAGGCCGAAATTGCAATAATGAAAATAAGTAACTTCTACAGTCAGGGGTGAACGTAGCGTCATTTACAAAGACGGTCATCGCGCTGCAGTTGTGGAAGACGTGTGGGATGGCCCAAAGCTTTAGGGCCAAGTTATGTAGATGTTAGATCGTAAATCGAGCACTTTAAGTTGAGGACTCAACTGTTGGAAATCAGTATTTCGTTTACTATTGATATAAATAACTTCCATGTTAGGACAACTGAAGCCCAGAGTAAACTGCATTCATTACAACAAAATTTATTAATGAAAAAATTTGGGTTGAAATCATTGAACCCCATTGCTTGCACACCTTGTATATGACAGCGGTTTACCTGCTGTTCCTGCAGTACTCTCTGCAACATACTCAAAATGTGTGTCTCATTCAAAAGTTGACGGCTGACATTTGATGAATCTTCTCCCATACGATCCAACATTATCTCCTGAAATTGTACTGTGCAAGCAATGCTGTTGCTTGAACGACCCAGCATCTTGTAAGTTTTTATCGGTGGTGACAAATTCCTCCCGACCAGGATGACACCTGCCGATAAAATTTTCCTTGTTCATTCTCTCGGCTTTCCAGGCACTGCAATCTGCTTCACCGTACACCGAGGTGACAGAAGCCATGCGATACCTCCTAACATCGTATTGGACCACCTTTTACTCGGCATAGTGCAGCATTTCAACGTGGCATGGGCTCAACAAGTTGTTGGCAGTCCCCTGCAGAAATACTGAGTCATACTGCCTCTATAGCCGACCATAATTGCGAAAGTGTTGCCGGTGCAGAATTTTGTGCACGAACTGACCTCTTCATTATGTCACACAAATGTTCATATCAGGCGATCTTGGTGACCAAATAATTCACTCGAACTGTCCAGAATGTTCCTCAAACGAATCGCGAAAAACTGTGGCCCGGTGAAAGGGCGCATCATCCATAAAAAATTCATCTCTGTATCGCTGTAAGTAGTCTACAAGTAGCGGAACGTAACCATTTCCAGTCAATGATCGATTAAGTTGGACCAGAATACCCAGTCCATTCCATGTAAACATAACCCGCATCGTTATGGGGCCACCACCAGCTAGCGCAGTACTTTGTTCACAACTTGGATACATGGCTTCATGGGGTCTACACCACACTCAAAAGCTACCAACAGTTCTAACCAACTTAAATTGGGACTCATCTGGCCACACCACGGTTTCCCAGTCGTCTGGCATCCAACCGGCGTGGTCACGAGCTCAGGGGACGCACTGTAGGTCATGTCGTGCTGTAAGCACTCGCGTCGGTCGTCTGCTGCCATAGCCCATTAACGTCAAATTTCACCACGCTGCCCTAAAGCCTAGTTTACACGACGACACTGCCTTACCCCACTCGTCACGTGAAACGAGTTGGACGCAAAAGGTATCGTATATGTCTTTAGACACGGCGCCGCCAGTGTACACTTCAGTTTCGTCGTCTTGTGAGTGCCGTAGTCATGTGTAAAAGGAAAGTTTTGGCAGCTGTAGGATTTGTGGTGGAGTTAATGCTTGTTTGTATGAGATCGCTGCATAAGACAAAAGTTGAAAAAAATAAGAGCGACCTTGCTGAAAGAAATTGTGCTAGTAGACGCTATAAGATTTTAAATCACCTGTACTGCAATTTGTGAATGGGAGGCACTGCTGTGACGTTTTAAATAAATTAATATCGAACAAAGAATTCAGTTTTCCAGATTTTTTTAGCCTATTATCCTGTCAACTATTTTCCTTAAAAAGAATCGCTCAACTCGAACCACAGGATTATGGTCTTGTAGACGTGGGCTGTTCTGCAGCCAAAAGTTTTGCTTGTCTGTATTTTTATTAATACATTTCTATATGTGCACCTATAATTTTAATTCAATTGATTTTCCTCTACAGCTCAGATATTGTCTACCAATTCATGTTTAGATCGCGTATGACAGTCTCGAGCGAGCAACAAATCGCTGCTTATTTTTTGCAGTCAACGTCATTAAAATCCTACAAACGCCTATGCATAGCACTGATACCCAGAAAGCGAACAGTTTCCTCCGTTCGCCACTTCATATTTAAGTTTTTTTACTCCCAATTGATACACCTAACCTCAATACTCATGCAACTAGTGTCGTCAAAGTTAAAACAAGCCGAAAAAGCTTAAGCCTAGTTTACACGACGACACTAGGTTGCAGGCAACTGCGCTACCGACCACTGCACATGCGCGGCGCGAGTTTGTAAAACTCCTCTGTGAAACTAAACAGTTTCGGTGTGTTTCAACTTTGGCTACAGTAGTTGCATGAGTTTTGAGGTTGTGTGTGTTCGTAGAATGTAGACAAACTGAAATATGAATTGGGGAACGGAAAATAATGTTCGAGTTTTGTATATATATGCTTTGCATAGGTGTTTGTGGGATTTCAGTGATGCTGATTACATAAAATAAGCAACATATTGCAACTCTTGAGTCCGTCATGTGCGATCAGAACATAGATAGTTTGACAATATCTGAGCTGCAGGGCAAAATTTATTGAATACACAAATGGATTAAGAAAAATACAAGCAAATGTAATTCTACCTCTAGAAATGCTTTTGTCTACGACTAAAATGCCATCGTTCTAGTTGGCCCACTCTTTTTTTTTATTTTAAGGAATATTGTTGAAAGGAGCCGGCAGGAGCGGCCGAGCGGTTATAGGCGCTTCAGTCTGGAACCGCGCGACCGCTACGGTCGCAGGTTCGAATCCTGCCTCCGGCATGGATGTGTGTGATGTCCTTACGTTAGTTAGGTTTAAGTAGTTCTAAGTTCTAGGACACTGATGACCTCAGATGTTAAGTCCCATAGTGCTCAGAGCCATTTGAACCATTTTTTTGACAGGAGGGAAGGCTACGCAAATCAAGAAGCTACATTCTTTATTCAGTATTCATCTATTTAAAACGTCGCAGCAGTACTCCCCATTCACGTATGTTTTAATTTTTGAAACTTGCCATCTTCAAGAGAGTAGTTTGCATACCATTCTCTTCTTAAATGCGACCTGCTTCGAAAATTTACTGTTGTTAATGTTAATAATTATTACTGTTAATAATTATTGGTGTTAATGAAAAAGCGTCATCACCAACTGAAACATGCCGAGTGTTCCCGATTGTAGTGCATGCAATGTGATATGTAATTTCAGTTCTGGCGACAGTGCTTCATGCTTTACAGTATGTTTATTCCTTATCGCATAAATAACTCTATTTAGAAGAAACGTTAACAGTTCTGGTGACATTCTAAGCTAATTAAAAGAACTTCTTGCGTCTTCCATTACAAATTATTTCAGTAAGGATGCTGAGCAACCTAGCTGACGTCTTTTCTTCATCCAGTAACGAATAGAAACACGTTTCTTATTTTTATCTTATGCAGTGATTCCACGCAACAAGCTTTAACTACACCACAATTCGTGTGACCTGCAGCTGTCAAAACTTTCATTTCAGACACGACTCAGGAACCCACAAAACGACGAAACTGAAGTATATACTGGTTTCACTTTGTCTACAGTCAAATATGAAAGTATTTGCGCGCAACTCATTCCACGCAACGAGTGGCGAAACCCAATGTCGTCGTCTAAACTAGGCTTTAGTTTCGGCGATGAGCTGCGCATGCGCAGTGGGCTGTAGCGCAGTTGCCTGCAACCTATAGACTTAAAGGATACGTTCGTCGTGCTTCCCACACTGAATTCTGCCGTTATTTCACGCAGTGTCGCTTGTCTATTAGCACTGACAATTCCACGCAAACGCCGCTGGTCTCCGTCGTTAAGTCAAGACCGTCGGTCACTGAGTTGTGTGTGGTAAGAGGTAAGCCTGAAATTTGGTATTCTTGGAACACTCTCGGAATATTGAACACTGTGGATCTCGGAATATTGAATTCCCTAACAATTTTCGAAATGGAATGTCCCATGCATCTAGCGCCACCACCATTCCGCGTACAATTCCTGTGGTGCGGCCGCAATCAAGTCGATAACCTTTTCACACAAATCACCTGCGTACAAATGACAGGTCTGTCAGTGCAGCACCCTTTTATACTTTGTGTGAGCCGTAGTACCGCCATCTGTATGTGTGCACGTCAGTGTACTTGAAATACAGGGTGATTCAAAAAGAATACCACAACTTTAGGAATTTAAAACTCTGCAACGACAAAAGGCAGAGCTAAGCACTATCTGTCGGCGAATTAAGGGAGCTATAAAGTTTCATTTAGTTGTACATTTGTTCGCTTGAGGCGCTGTTGACTAGGCGTCAGCGTCAGTTGATGCTAAGATGGCGACCGCTCAACAGAAAGCTTTTTGTGTTATTGAGTACAGCAGAAGTGAATCGACGACAGTTGTTCAGCGTGCATTTCGAACGAAGTATGGTGTTAAACCTCCTGATAGGTGGTGTATTAAACGTTGGTATAAACAGTTTACAGAGGATGGGTGTTTGTGCAAAGGGAAAAGTTCTGGACGGCCGAGAACGAGTGATGAAAATGTAGCACGCATCCAGCAAGCATTTGTTCGCAGCCCAGGAAAATCGACTCGCAGAGCTAGCAGAGAGCTGCAAATTCCACAATCAACTGTATGGAGAGTCCTACGAAAAAGGTTAGTTATGAAACCTGAACGTCAACTACCCGAGGCGATGGATCGGTCGCCAGGCAGCCCGTGACAGAGCACTTCATCACTGGCCTCCAAGAAGCCCTGATCTTACCCCCTGCGATTTTTTCTTATGGGGGTATGTTAAGGATATGGTGTTCCGGCCACCTCTCCCAGCCACCATTGATGATTTGAAACGAGAAATAACAGCAGCTATCCAAAATGTTACGCCTGATATGCTACAGAGAGTGTGGAACGAGTTGGAGTATCGGGTTGATATTGCTCGTGTGTCTGGAGGGGGCCATATTGAACATCTCTGAACTTGTTTTTGAGTGAAAAAAAACCTTTTTAAATACTCTTTGTAATGATTTATAACAGAAGGTTATATTATGTTTCTTTCATTAAATACACATTTTTAAAGTTGTGGTATTATTTTTGAATCACCCTGTACATTCCTGTAACGAGTATTGCTCCATTCCGGACACCGAGTTAAATGCTCCTTTCGCCCGTACCTCGGAGCTTCTGCAGCATTGCGTGACGTCGTACCCGCAGCCGTGGCCCAAACGGACAGGGCTAGCACACATTGGTGGTAAGGCTTGTTACACCAACCGTGAACTGTAAGCAGTGGTTAACTTCACAGTGGGCACACCACAAGACGATTGTGTGTTGTTTTCCAAGATAACAACATCGGCGTCGATGCAGTAGTCTTTTAGATTATTGTGTAACGTAAGCAGTCTACAATCGCTCATTTCTCACTCAAACTTTTCCCGTCGGCCGAAATGTCATTCAACAGCCGCTGGTTTTGAACCCTCTTCCGACTAAACAAGGTTCGCCAGGAGAAGTGGTCAATATTCGGGTATATGACAGCAACCATCATTTGAAGCGAAAATCTAGTAAATATGGGGTCTAAAATGCACACCTTACGAGCTATAAGCGCTTCATCTTCGATAATGTAAAGCAAATGGCTTCTACTGCAAGCTCTTTGCTTTCCATATTTTGGGATGAGGTAATATGGATCAAAATATGAAAAAAATTTCATTAAACGTGGACTCTAAAATGTATACCTTAAGACTTACGGGTGCTTGTTGAATAGAAGAGATGTGTTTCACAGTAAGGAAGAACATGAAGTATTTGAAGCTCTTAACGCATGCCCATGCTTACTGGGATTATTTGCTCCGAATGATCGTTCCTATCATATCCCTCAATACTGATCATTCCTCTTGGGACACATTCTGTAGGTTTTGTCCGAAAGTATGGAAGACGACGAGCGCAAATCTACGTAAATTTCACTCATTTAGTAGTTTCCGTAATCCCATAATAAAGGAACAGATAATTCTTCACAATATAGTAGTGTCATTTGTACCTGTACCCAACGTTAATGATTCAGAACTGGACATTTGTGAATCAAAATTCGTTCATAAACTACACCACCGTTTGTGAAAATTGAAGAATCCACCAAGGAGCGGTCTGAATGACTCAAAAATTGAAGGGTGTATCGAACAGTGGAAACATAATAAGTGGTTAAGTTTGCAGGGAGATGGCGTCCACTTAGGCCCAGCACTGCCTTCATTTATGTGGCCGAAGATGTCAGTTTTGTGCCACGCTCAGTAGGTGCAGAGTCATCCAACGAAGTGGAAAGTTGCAAACAGAATTCTATTATGCCTCATCGACGTCACAGTGTGAGTCTGTTCGAACTGGGCAAGATGACTGGTTTCCGGGGAAACAAGCCTGTCGTACCCTCATACTGCGGCCCGTACAGCGAACGCTGGTATTTCAATGATGTGTTTGTGCAACCAGTGGATGGATGAGGGTCGCACACAGCAACGAACCTATACTAAACCATTGTGATCACATCGTGGTATGACCGTAATCTTGTACGCATGGTCGTAAGCAACAGAAAGCTTTGTCCGTTGTGTTGGTTCGACGTTGGATTACTGGTACGGGTGTTGAAGTCGTGGCACCCATATCATTGTGCCTCCTTTCACTGACCAGAAACCACCAACGCTTCAGTACAGAATGGGCACGCCTACGCCATCACTGGCGTGGTAAGCAGATAAATATCCTGTTTTAGGAGGAGTCCCGCTTCAACTTGTCATTGAGTAATGCCTGCGTTCGCATCAGACGATACCGCAATGAACGCTGTTGGCAGACTGCTCTGTTGAGCGGCGTAGCTGACAAACGCCAAGTGTGATGATTTCGGGCGTCATTGGCTATAGCGTGCGATCTCGTCCCCTAGGTTTTGACGGAAATCTGAACAGCTATCACTTCATCAAGAAGTGTTTACGGTCCGAGGCACCAACTCCTGTAGGCAGCTCCACATATTTCAGCAGGATAACGTCCAGCCACATGTTGCGAGAACGTGCAAGCTATGTTTGAAGAACGACGGCTCCCACAGCTTCGTTGGTCTGCATGTTCACCTAACATATTGCTCATCGAACATGCTGAAAACGGTCGGCAACTTGTACTTTATGGTCCTCCTACAACCACTGTCGATGCTTTGTAGACGCGCATAAAAACCGCATGACAGTTTACTCGTATCCCCCGCAGCACAACCACGCCTTCTTCCATTCCGTGCTACGACGTTTAGAGGGTCTAATTACAGCTCGTGGAGGCTTCGCACCATACTGATTTTTCACGGTCAACGGCATGTCAAATCCATGTGTTCTTTTGTCTATTGCCATGTCTCTAATCTGTGGAATAAGTTTCACTGTAATCACATGCCTCTTTCTTGGTGTTGCAATTTTCGCAAACAGTAGTGTATTTAGTAATTTTATTTCAACATTAAGCATTTCATTAAACGGTATATTGACAAAGATATCTTAAGACTCTATGTTTTCGTTTACAGTACTGATTCACTGATCCAGAAGACCATCAGACAAAAGTTCTCGCACTGTACAGTGCTGACTGTTGCTCATCGTCTGAACACAATCATGGATTCCGATAAGGTTCTCGTGATGGACGCCGGTCGCATGGTGGTGAGTTACAAGAAAAAATACATTGCAGTTCCTTATGTTGTTCACTCGTGTGATGAGAATCTATTCAATGGTTACGAAACGTAATTAAATATGAAATGTTAACAGGTACAGCTTGTGTAATTATAGTACACATCAGTCTTACAACTGCGACGATGATGAACGATAGCACCGTCTAAAGTAAGAAGAAAAATTAACAGTTGATTTGCTGAAGAACAGGGCAAACGCAGGTCTATGCACTGCGTGTGCTCGCCTCCACTAATTATTTGGATATTTACTGGAAGTTAATCTTAGAAGCTAGTGATAAAGTCAATTACAAAATTTAACTGAATAACTTCAGTCATGAAATTCAATAAATAAGAGGGCTATTCGGAATTTAAGGAACGATCAATCGCGAGATGAAAGCTCCAGTGAAAATCCGATGAAGTTTTACACATATGTGTGTTGGGCAGTGTCTCTAGTATGCATGTAGGTAGCGTCACGTCACCCTTCTCAGTTCTGAGCGCATAGTGAGCGCTTAAAGATGCCTAGAAAATAGCGCCTGCCGGGAGATTTCACCTAATTTCATGCAACCCTACATAAAGTAGCTGGCATGCATTTTCTTCTTCCTGACAATTCTCCGCCGCACACTGCAAATGCAATGAGGATTCTCCTGCGGCGTTTTTGATGAGAAGTGTTTGATCGCCCTCCATACAGCACGGACTTGGCTCCCTCTGATTTTCTTCCCCGCTCAAACGAACCGCTGGCTAGGAAGACACCATTTTGGTACAGGCAACGAACTGCAGTTCAGCGCAGAAAATTGTCAGCATAGGGGGCTGCCTTCCATGACAAGAGTATTGGAAAGTTTGTACAATGCAACGACAGATGTTTAAGTCAGAGCGGAGACTTTGTAGAGAAGTAGCTGGAATGAGTAGTTAACTGTTGCAAACAGGAGCTTTTATGAAACTTCCTGGCAGATTAAAACTGTGTCCCCGACTGAGACTCGAACTCGGGACCTTTGCCTTTCGCGGGCAAGTGCTCTACCATCTGAGCTACCGAAGCACGACTCACGCCCGGTCCTCACAGCTTAACTTCTGCCAGTATTCTCGTCTCCTACCTTCCAAACTTTACAGAAGCTCTCCTGCGAACCTTGCAGAACTAGCACTCCTGAAAGAAAGGATATTGCGGAGACATGGCTTAGCCAAACCTGGGGGATGTTTCAAGCAGCGGAGTGTGCGCTGATATGAAACTTCCTGGCAGATTAAAACCGTGTGCCCGACCGAGACTCGAACTCGGGACCTTTGCCTTTCGCGGGCAAGTGCTCTACCATCTGAGCTACCGAAGCACGACTCACGCCCGGTCCTCACAGCTTTACTTCTGCCAGTATTCTCCCTCTGGCTAAGCCATGTCTCCGCAATATCCTTTCTTTCAGCAGTGTTAGTTCTGCAAGGTTCGCAGGAGAGCTCCTGT
Organism: Schistocerca nitens; assembly: GCF_023898315.1. NCBI lineage: Eukaryota > Metazoa > Arthropoda > Insecta > Orthoptera > Acrididae > Schistocerca > Schistocerca nitens. Next base: position 396,165,566 of record NC_064615.1, on the reverse strand, counting down.
AAAGTTTGGAAGGTAGGAGACGAGAATACTGGCAGAAGTTAAGCTGTGAGGACCGGGCGTGAGTCGTGCTTCAGTAGCTCAGATGGTAGAGCACTTGCCCGCGAAAGGCAAAGGTCCCGAGTTCGAGTCTCGGTCGGGCACACAGTTTTAATCTGCCAGGAAGTTTCATATCAGCGCACACTCCGCTGCAGAGTGAAAATCTCATTCTAGGAGCTTTTATTTTCACTGTGGTATCCATTTCGCGACGATCGTTGCTTACTTTCCGAATAGCCCTCATATTAATACGAGGGTTCTCCAGAAAGTAAGTTCCGATCGGCCGCGAAATGGACACCGCAATGAAAACCAATGAAGTTTTGCACAGAGGTGTTGGGCAGTGTCTCTAGTATGACCGTCGATCGCATCTAGACGCTCTTTTCAGTTGTCAGCGCACTGTGAGCGAGCAAAGGTGTCTAGAACAACGATGTCTTCTGCCAAGTAGGGGGGCCCGCTGGGAGGCTTCGCCTTAATGAATGCAGCCCACCTAACACAAATGCCACGCACTTCCTTCTTCATGGCAATTCTCAGCCGCACTCTGCAGGGGCAGTGAAGACGTTCCTGTAGCCTTTTCAATGGGAAATGTTCGATCGCCCACAACACAGCCCTAATTGGCTCGTCCTGAGTATCATCTCTGTTAGCATGAAACGCTGGATACGAAGACAACACATGGGCGCAGGCTATGTGCTATAGACGAGCGTAGAGAATTATCGGAAAGCATAGGCGGCTGCCTTCTATGAAGATGGTGTTGGAAATTTGGTATAACGCTCCGACAAATGCCTAAATCGGAGCGGCGAGTATGTAGAGAAGTATCAGGAAAGTGTAGCTAACTCTTGCAAACAAGATGTTTCCGATTTTCACTGTGATTTCCATTTAGTGACCAATCGGAACTTACTTTCTGGACAACCCTCGTATTACGATATGAACTTGAAACTGGAGATGGATTCCATGAACGTTTTTACGTTAAGGTTACGTGAAAAAATGACGATTCCATGGTAAACTAGTAGTAGATCTAATCGAAAAATTAATATTACAAGTGCTCGAACGCAATAATACTTCATTAACTGCCCTTCGCGTTATCTTTCAGTTCACAGGTTTAACATTACGCTTTTCCATATTATTACTATCACCATGGGCACCGATTTCGTACTTCAAAATAAGCGACCTCATTCTGAATGTGGGTGTCAACTTGATCAAAGCCTCTGGTCGTATATTATGCTGCGACTGCAGCAAAGTTAAGCTCTCTGGTGAAGTTACGGGCCGGACTACTCTAATGGTATTTCGGGACGTATTCGTAGAGTCACAGACTGGAACCAAAGTTCGGGATAAAACCAGAGTAGAGCGTTTCAAGGAGCCTGCAAGCTTTCTCTCTTCGTTTATTGCTAAGATATTACTTCCATATGTTTAGGACCCTACTACACTCATGCTCATAAATTAAGGATAATGCCGATACATAGTGAAACAACGCTCTGGTGGGCGGTTTATGGGTTTAAATTACCTCGGGGTGTGACCGTGCAATGCATGTGACCTGCGGTCGTTACACGGTGGCGCTGGCAGCAGTCCACATACGCAGAGGTGTGTTGGTGCATGTCAGAGTACGGTGCAGCGAGTAGGTGTGCAGACGTTTTCAGTCGAGCTAATGGTGACTGTGTATTGAAAATGGCTCAAGGAACATATATTGATGACGTTATGAGAGATAGAATACTAGGGCGATTGTAGGCTGGTCAAACACAGCAGGTCGTAGCATGGGCCCTCTGTGTGCCACAAAGTGTGATCTCAAGATTATGGCAACGATTCCAGCAGGCAGGAAAGTATCCAGACGCTACGGTATGGGACGACCACAGTGTACAACACCACAAGAAGGCCGATATCTCACCATCAGTGCCCGCAGACGGTCACAGAGCACTGCAGGTAGCCTTGCTCAGGACCTCACCACAGCGACTGGAACAGATGTCTCCAGACACACAGTCTACAGACGACTGAACAGACATGGTTTATTCGCCTGGAGACCTGCAAGGTGCATTCCACTGACCCCTCGTCACAGGAGAGCCCATAAAGCCTGGTGTCAAGAACACAATACATATTCATTGGAACAGTGGTCCCAGGTTATGTTCACGTACGAGTCCAGGTATAGTCTGAACAGTGATTCTCGACAGGTTTTCATCTGGCGTGAACCAGGAACCAGATGCCAACCCCTTAATATCCTTGAAAGGGGCCTGTATGGAGGTCGTGGTTTGATGGTGTGGTATGGGTTTATGATTGGTACATGTACACCCCTGCATGTCTTTGACAGAGGAACTGTAACAGGTCAGGTGTATCGGGACGTCATTTTGCACCAGTATGTCCGCCTTTTCAGGGGTGCAGTGGGTCCCACATTCCTCCTGATGGATAACAACGCACGGCCCCACCCAGCTGCCATCGTGGAGGAGTACCTTGAAACAGAAGATATCAGGCGAATGGAGTGGCCTGCCTGTTCTCCAGACCTAAACCCCATCGAGCACGTCTGGGATGCTCTCGGCCGACGTATCGCTGCACGTCTTCAAACAACTACGACACTTCAGGAGCTCCGACGGGCACTGGTGCAAGAATGGGAGGCTATACCCCAGCAGCTGCTTGACCACCTGATCCAGAGTGTGCCAACTCATTGTGCGGCCTGTGTACGTGTGCATGGTGATCATATCCCATAGTGATGTCGGGGTACATGCGCAGGAAACAGTGGCGTTTTGTAGCACATGTGTTTCTGGATGGTTTTCTCATCACCAATACCGTGGACTTACAGATCTGTGTCGTATGTGTTACCTATATGCCTAAGCTATTAGCGCCAGTTTTGTGTAGTGCCACGTTGTGTGGCACCACATTCTGCAATTATCCTTAATTTATGAGTATGAGTGTAGAATAGACTATATGATCTTAAGTATCGGACAGACTTACGTAACGTGGAATTGACCACTCGATGTCACGATAGACGGGCTCATCAATATAAAAGGAGGGAGGGAAGGGGGTGGGGGGAGTAATACCGCAGGAAAGCAGTAACAGCAGAAAGAGACGCTCAGGAGAGCTCAGTGCCCTCGAACGTGGACCACTTTATGGATGTCACCTGAATAACAAATCCATCACAGCATGTGAAATCATCTAAAACTGCCCAAGCCCACTGTTGGCAAAGTGGAAACGCGAAGGAACAACCACAGCTAAATCAACCCGAGGCCGACCTCATATACTGACGGACAAGAGCAGTCGGGCACTGCGGAGGGTGGCTGTAAGAATCGCCTGAAATCAGCGGAAGAAATCACTCGTGAGTTTCAAAGTACTACCAACAGTACAGCTTACAGAATGACTCAGCATAGCGAGTTGAAAAGAATGGTGTACAATGGTCGAGCACCTCTTCACTAGGTATACATTTCTGTAGCCAGTATTAAGCGACGATTGAGCGGCGCTACTGGACAGTGAATGATTGGAAACGAGTGATTTGGAGTGATGAATCGCGCTATACCCTGCGGAAATCCAATGGAACGGTTAGGGTATGTCTAATACCTAGAGAACGTTACCTGCCATCATGTATATTGCCAACAGTGAAGTGTAGACGAGGCGGTGTCACGGTATGTGTGTGTTTTTCGTGGTTAGGGCTTAGTTCCCTTACTCCGCTTAAGAAAAAGCTAAATACTGAAGGATACGAACACAAGAAACTTCCTGGCAAATTAAAACTCTGTGCCGGACCGAGACTCGAACTCGGGACCTTTGCCTTTCGCGGGCAAGTGCTCTACCACTGAGCTACCCAAGCACGACTCACGCCCCGTCCTCACAGCTTTACTTCTGCCAGTATCTCGTCTCCTACCTTCCAAACTTTACAGAAGCTCTCCTGCGAACCTTGCAGAACTATCACTCCTGAAAGAAAGGATATTGCGGAGACATGGCTTAGCCGCAGCCTGGGGGATGTTTCAAGAATGAGATTTTCACTCTGCAGTGGATTGTGCGCTGATATGAAACTTCCTGGCAGATTAAAACTGTGTGCCGGACCGAGACTCGAACTCGGGATCTTTGCCTTTCGCGGGCAAGTGCGAACCCACTGGAGCACCTTTCGCATGAGTTAGAACGTCGACTTCGCTCCAGACCCATGGCGTGCCATAGCTTTACTTGCACTTGCCCTCGAAAGGCAAAGGTCCCGAGTTCGAGTCTCGGTCCGGCACACAGTTTTAATCTGCCAGGAAGTTTCATATCAGCGCACAATCCACTGCAGAGTGAAAATCTCATTCTGGATATGAACTAATTCTGCAGCATTTTGTACAGGGTGCAGTAGAGACGATGTTTTTTGTATCAACAAGGCGATGCAAACTGTCGTAAAATAGCATCTGTGTGGCAAATGGTTCGTGAACAATAACATTTTTGAAATGGACCAGACTGCCCAGAGCCCCAACATGAACCCACTGGAGCACCTTTCGCATGAGATAGAACGTCGACTTCGCTCCAGACCCATGGCGTGCCATAGTTTCGGCTCTTGAGCAAGAATCAGCTGTTATTTCTCTACAGACATGCGGACATCTCATTAAAAGTGTCTCCAAGCTTAATGGTGGGCACGCCTCACATTTATGTCCACTAATATGTGCCCAGATTCTTTTGATCAGATACTGTATGTGTCTAAATATACACTGAAGCGCGAAAGAAACTGCTATAGGTATGTGTATTCAAATACAGAGATAGGTAAACACGCAGAATACGGCGCTGCAGTCAGCAACGGCTATATAAGACAACAAGTGTCTGGCGCAGTTTTTAGATGGTTTAATGTTGCTACAATGCCAGGTTATTAAGATTTAAGTTTAGTTTGAACGTGGTGCTATAGTTGGAGCACGAGGATGGGATACAGCATCTCTGAGGAGCGACGGAGTGGAGATTTTTCCATACGCCTATTTCACGAGTGTGCGGTGAATATCAAGAATCCACTAAAACATCAAATCTCCGACATCGCTGCGGCTGGAAAAAGATCCTGCAAGAACGGGAGTAAGGACGACTGAAGAGAATCGTTCAACGTGACTGAAATGCCACCATTCCACAATTTGCTCCAGATTTCAATGCTGGGCCATCAACAAGTATCAGCGCGAACCATTCAGTGAAAAATCATCTTGATGACTGCACGACAGTAAGCTTTATGCCTCGCCTGGGCCCTTCGACACCGACATTGGACTGTTGATCACAGGAAACATGTTGCCTTGTCGGACGAGTCTCGTTTCAAATTGTATTGAGCGAATGGACGTGTACGGGTATGGAGACAACCTCATGAATCCATGGACCTTGCGTCTCAGCAGGGGACTGTTCAGGCTGGTGGAGGCTCTGTAATGGTGTGGGACGTGTGCAGTTGAAGTGATATGGGATCTTTGATACGTCTAGATACGACTGTGGCAGGTAACACGTACGTAAGCATTCTGTTTGATCACCTGCATCCATTCATGTCCATTGTGCATTACGACGGACTTGGGAATTCCAGCAGGACAAATCAATGCGATGACCCAAACGTCAGGAAATGCTACAGAGTGGCTCCAGGGACATTCTTCTGAGCTTAAATACTTCCGCTGGCCACCAAACATGAACATTATTGAGCTTATCTGGGATGCCTTGCAACGTGCTGTTCACAAGAGATCTCCACCCCGCGCCACTCTTGCGGATTTATGAACAGCCCTGCAGTATTCATGGTGTCAGTACCCTCCAGCACTACTACTGATATTAGTCGTGTCCATGCCACCTCGTGTTGCGGCACTTCTGCATGCTCGCGGGGGCTCTACATGACATTACGTACCAGATTCTTTGGCCCTTAGCATATAAATTGACTCACCCAGCGCTAATACTTGTGGTGGAATGTACATGGTGACGTGCGTCCAGGGGCACCTCATTCTCATTTAGATTGCTGCCACTTGACTTGTGTATTGGTGCTTTACTAATACTGGGCGGTTTGCCAGGAACACATTAATAAACCGGAATCCATCCCTACCCGTGAGGCGATTGTCGTAACAGTTCTCCTCCCAGGGGAAGACAATTTTCCTCAGATATGCAGATAGTGTAGTCTTTCGTGGCGAAACATTTTCTCGTCATCTCTTTTGAATAACTGTTGCTTTGAAAAGTACTTAATATCAAATATATCTCCGTAAAGCCTTGTGCGTCATCTGTTATGTGACGCGAGTCCACTGCGACGTGCGGCTTATTACAGAATAATATATCCGGTCTTTTTCAGGGTAACTTTTGCAGTGTTAGCCCATTCTGGTCTTAAATACACATGCCTGCACATGGTATATTACAACTGTCACTTAATGGTTCTTTCCGCAGCAACTGGTCGTAGACAGCATATTGTACGAATTGATTCCTTGAAGGTCCCCCTTTTTCGACTCCAACCATAGCCCTGAGAAATGAGATAAAACAATAAAACACTGAATCACACCTAATAGAGCACTTTGGTACTCAAGGCAGTCTAAAAGTTAATAACTGCCTCCTTTTGCAAGTTAAGTGTTACTGATCTTCAGTACAATTGGACACGTGTGCCACACCTATACATAATTTAATAATGGGATAATACCGTCAGATGATGCAGAATTATACGTAAACTTGAAAAACTCCAAAAAGTCACTTTTTAGTTTTTCTTTTTAATAACGTCGGAGTTGAAATTCCCATCTTTTAATCATAACACCATAGATCCCGGAACAGCAAATAGTGTCCAGTGGCTGAAAACAAACATAAGAAGTCTAGCAGAAGTGGTCCAAATAACTGTCGTTCAATATCCCGAGCATAAATTTCTCGTATAATCTTTTAACATATTTTGTGCTAAGATGTAATGAGATATCAGTAACGGAATGATCTCCTCTATGCCAACCAGCACTGATTTCTAAAACATCGGACCTATAAAACCCAACACGCACTTTAGTCATATGGCATCGTGAAAGTCATGCATCAAAGTAGTCACTTAGGTACATATTTTCTTGAATTCCGAGAAGTATTTGACTCAGTAACACTGTCCCTGTTATCGACAGATCGACTGCATGCAGTGTGAAGCGAAATTTATTACTGAACTGCGGATTTATTGGTAGGGAGAATGCTGCACGTTATCTTGGATGGAGAGTCTTCGATAGGTGTAGAAGTAACTTCGGGTGTGTCACATGGAATTGCGTTGGACTCCTTGCTGTTAATGGAGTATCTTAATGACCTTGCAGGCAATGATAATAGTAACCTCAGACTTTTCGCAGGTAATAGTTACATATATGGTCTGAAAATAGCTGTCCAAATATTATTGAAATCCTGATAAGATTTCAAGGCGGTCCAAAGATTGGTACCTTGCTTTAAAGGTTCAAAAATGTAAAATTTTGCACTCCAAAAAATGTAAAAACCTAGTATCCGATGACCACAATATCAGTAAGTCATAGTTGGAATCGACAAAATCATACAAATACCTGGCTATAACTGTTTGTGCTATACGAATGGGAATGATCACATAGGCTCATTCGTAGGTAAAACAGATGGTAGGTAGACTTCGGTTAATTATTTGAATACTAGGATAATGCAGTCAGTCTACAAAGGAGACTGCTTAAAAACATTCGTATGACCGATACTAAAATAATGCTCGAGTTTGTGCGACTGGTACCATTTAGGACTAACACGGGACGTTGAACGTATACACAGAAGGACGGCACAAGTGGTCACAGATTTGTCTGACCCTTGGGAGAGTGTCACGAAGATGCTCAAAAAAGAGGCAGCACCCCCTTCCCTTTACCTCTCAGTGGTTTGCAGAGTGTAGGTATAGATGTAATTGTAAACTTAGAAACTGCAGTAGGTAACTCTGTTGTGTTCTGTATACAGACGCTGTACACTAGCGCGAGCACATGAATGCGAAATATGTCACACCTTTAAACAATATAGCTTTAATAAAATTTGATCCAGGATACTTCGTGGAGAAAAAAAAAACCCAGTAAAAGCCACTGTCAACAACACTATTTATATCTCGGTTTGAAAATGTAGATAGTAATTTCGAAAGTAATTTATGGACAGTGATATGATCAATTCATGTGGCTAACGATACAGATCTTCGCTGATGGTTATCTTATCAGTAACGTATGCATTGTAAAGTATACGTTTATCTAACGTTGCAATACCTGTTACCGGCAGAACTAGTATTTAAGCCGGTTTCACCATGCTCTCCTTTTCTACTATACAATTCTTGTGAGATAAATTCTCTGTTTAGCTCTGCTTTTTTCTTCTTCAGGAATTTGACCATCCACATATACTACTACAGAGGAAAGATGGCATGTTTTCCAAAATGGTCCGACAAACGGGATATCTTATGGCAGAACAGCTTAGTAGAATTGCTGAAGAAGTAAGTGGAATTTTAACAGCAATTTCAGATAGATCGTTCCTGCGTACTGCTGTTTATGTTGGTTTTTAGTATTTTACAGTCATATTTTTTTCACATCAAAATGACGATATATCGTTCTTTCTGTTACAGTGCTACAATGAAATAGTTACGCATTGAATCTCGAGTCCTGCAAGACTGAACCAAATGTGATCACATTCCTAATTACTACGATGTACTAGTCACATAATTTTTAAACAGTTAATTATCTGTCGGAGTATTATTGTTAAATTTCTATGTAAATAACGACCTAGCTATTGTACATTATTAAAATTACGTGCCATACTTCGAAGTATTTCTAGCATTTATGAAAATGGCGTAGCAACTTTTGTAGGTATTTGTTACAGATAATGTACAAATTGACATTGTTGAACTAAGTCGCCTTTTTTAAAGAACAATATTTTACCCACAGACCTCTTTCTGCATGAATTGTGAGTGAATTGCGAGTGGTTCGAGAGATAGTGTATCTTATTAATCGGTTTCGGTATTCAGTTTCAGCAATATGTCAGTGATTCAACGAATACAATAATGATTTAATTGAGGAGATTTCTCTGTAAAACGGAACACATGTGCACGAACTGTGAAAATAACACAGTGTCATGGAGTATGTATATTTTTGTTATAACAAAAAACTCATAGTACCTGAAGCATTAAATGATGTATCCATAACTGAGAAATAAAACATTGTTACCATTTTATAAATTATTAATTTTTCAAATAAACTGATATCTGCATTGGTTCATTTGCAGCATTCCGTAGTACACTGCTATACTACATTCTTACTGATCAAAAGGTGAGTAAAAAGTTGTGCGTTAATTAGTAATGTAAAAGACTGGGTTATCAAGTGAAGATGAACTGTTAACTATGAACACTGTTAAAGAATTTACGAAACGCCGTACTATACGCTGAGGAAAATGATATGCATCTATTCCATTATTTTCAACTATTTATGCTGGGTAATTCAAAAGCTTCTGCGCCATCTGAAACAGAGTGAAAGTTTTGGAATGCCAGGAACAACGACAGTCAATACACACGCACCTTAAGTCCAGCAAACGCAATGCACTGTTTAGCCAATGGTGTTGTACATTACAGAAAGTTTTCAAAATGGCGACCACCACATTCAGTACTGGCGTAATGTACTCGTAGAAAGTTCTGGTGCACTCTACCAAGTACACGAGGCATCGCACGAACCTCGTCAGACGGCTGCTGGTATCCTTGCCGAGATGTGTTACTTAGTCGGGAACTGGTGTCACGTACACGAGGTTTTTGGCATTCCCTCATAAAAAATTCAGTCAGATAAGGTGGGTGACGTTACAAATTTGTTGTATCTATGAGGGAAAACTAGAGCGTTGGAGGGGTTGTGGAAACATAAATCTTGACAAAATGCGACAAACATACAAAGGAAGATGATAGATTAGATAAAGACAAGAATAGGTAATTGAGTACTGAAAGTCAAATGGAGTTCTGAAACTTAAAAGCTCCGAGAGAACAAGTAACAGAAATACAAAATTGTTAAGGCTTTCGTGGCCACTTGTTGACAAACTGCCTATTGGCTTCTGTCTCGGGTTCTTCGGCCGACGTTCATCTAATGATTTTTCTGACGTTTCGCCAGCACGAGTGGCTGGCATTGTCAAAGCTTCACCCTCCATTGCCGGTGGTGCCGGCAATGGAGGGTGAAGCTTTGACAATGCCAGCCACTCGTGCTGGCGAAACGTCAGAAAAATCATTAGATGAACGTCGGCCGAAGAACCCGAGACAGAAGCCAATAGGCAGTTTGTCAAGTAACAGAAAGTTAACACATACTAATGAAAGGGTACAGTACTGCCCGACATTGAAAATAGGTACAACACTCTTCGTTATTCTTGTCAGAAAAACATATTTTTTGTAATAATAACTCAATTTCACTTAATACACCGAAGCCGGATACCAGTGTAGAACAGAAGGACAATTTATTTATTTAATTGATCACATGTGAACTCCCACAAAATAAATCCCTACATCCAATTTGGTGAGATCTGTGAAATGAATGAATGTATGGTCGTCTGTTAACCGCACATAGTGAATGTGCAATATATGATCATCTTTGAGACGGTCCTTTGGTCAACTTTGGTGGAACCAAAGAGATGAAATTTACCTGAGCTTTGAGCGCCTGAAATGTGGCTGACCAATACGGTATCATGGTGCTCCCCCACCTCGGCGGAGGTGAGAGATGACCTGAAGAACGGCCATGTTTCAGCACTCTGGCGCTGGATCTTCTGTTGGTAAGATCTGTCTTAGGTGTGCTCCGTAAAGACAAAAGAGTGGAGAGAATGGTATGCATGGGAAATACTTAAGAGTAGTTTGGAATAATTCTTTCTCTAATTTCAGGAACTTTTGGGGGGAGAATTAAATGACAGGCAGGTAATATTAAGGGGATCGTAGTAATCTTCGGAAGTGACCAACGGTCACAATGAAACCACGTGTAGCAATAAGTTGAAATACTTGCGAGTGCTAGTACTAAGTTCAAATACTTCCGAGTGCTGAAGTTAAGCTGAATTACTGGCGTGTGTACTATAAGTTGGAAATATTTAAGAAATGGCGTGTGCAGGACTTGAAATTAGAGACGAGCACTTCCATGTGGTGAGTACTGTGTGAGTCTCGATCTGTGTATGAGACAAAGGATAAAGAGTTGAGGACTTGCGTGTGTGACGAATATGATCTTAATATTACTTTGCGTGTTATGTTTCCGTGTGACACTAGATTCAAACTCTAATACTCTGAGAGAGAAGCAAGGTGAGTCAGCCGTCTATCCAGCAACGCCACTTGGCTTGCATTGCACAGGAAGACGTGCATATATCCTCCAGAGTTCGTAGTAGGAAAGAAAAGTTACGAAGTGGGGCAGTGTCGTGTGAAACTGGGATGAATACTAATATTGAAGTGGGGAAGCTGAAAGTGAAGTGATTCTAACGTTGTGACTATTCTTTGTGATTGTATTCTATGTTGCCAGTGTGATGTATTTCACGTAATTTAATTATGTGTGGTTTGCATAGGAGAGTAGCAAGATAGGTTCAGAGGCAGTGGGTTATGCATGTTCCTTTTTGTACCGCTCGGTCTGGAGGAAATTTACGTGATGATGGGTGTGAGAGTTGAAGTGTGAGATATAGCAAGAGATCCACCATCCTATCCAGAAAGTGCACTGTAGCGTTAGATAATTACGAGACCATAAGATAGAGAATCACCAATGTAATGCCATGCCCACTGGGCGGAGTTTCTCAGGTGTAATTATTGTATAAAATGTAATGGTGTGTTCAGGTTATCTTTGAATCATAATAGAATTTACCGGAATAAAAAAAGATAGTGAAAAGAAAAAGATTGGTGGCCTTGTTCTTCGAATAGAGTGTAGTCATGATATCCAGAATTTATAATGTGTGCGCCATTCATATTCAGTGCGATGGCCATGTGTTGATCAAAGCCGTTGGGTAAGAAAGAAAATGTAGTATTGCCAGAGCGTAGTGAATAATCAGAGTTGTGTTAATTCCGAATAGTCAGATGTACGTTATCCGTTTCCTTTGCGTAATATTCAAACAGGAGAATAATTTGTAGCTTAATCGTGTGTACTATAGTTCATAATCAGTCATTGATGTTACTCGAGAAATAAAAAAAAAAAAAAAAATAATCCACTCGCTTGGTAGACCACTCATCTTGCAGGCCTGACTGCTTGATGCCACAGTATGAGCAAGGCATGTGGGTGCCTCTCACTAAGACCAAGAAACGACGCACCACGAAGGAATTATACGAATGGGACGGGAATCGACAGATGTGATGTACAAGTACAGACAAACAAATGATTACAATTTTAGGAAAATTGGATGATTTATTGAGAAGAAAGAGATGCACAAATTCTGGTCGTTATGTAAACAGTTAGATTTTGGCATTGATTGACAGAGTTGTTGGATGTTCTCCTGAGGGACAAACTGCCACATTCTGTCCAATTGGTGTGCTAGATCGTGAAAATCCCAAGCTGGTTTGAGGGCCCGGCCCATAATGCTTCAAACGTTCTCAGTTGGGGAGATATCTGGCCAAGATAGAGTTTGGCAAGCACCAAGACAAGCGGTAGAATCTCTCTCCGTGTGTGGCTGGCCATTATCTTGCGGAAATGTAAGTCCTGGACGACTTGCCATCAATAGCAACAAAACGGTGCATGGAATATAGTCAACGTACCACTGAAGGGTGCCGCTGCTGACAGCCAAAGTGGTCACTTGCAGAATGAAATCGCATCCTAGACCATCGCTCGTGCAAGTCGGACCGTATGGCGGGCGACAATCAGGTTGGTATCCTACCGCTAAGACACGTCATTAACTAGAGAAGAATAATCTTCAGTGATGAGTACAGCATGGAACAGCCCCGATGACCAGCGAGACGCCTGGAACAGCGGTGGGATACAAACCCCATTGTCACCCGCGATACGGTCCGAAAATCAGGAGTGATGGTCTGGGATGCCATTTCTTTTCATAGCAGGACTCCTTTGGTTGTTACTCGCGATACCCTTGCAGCACAGCGGTCGTCAACGCCCCGTTTTGTTGCCCTACATGGCAAGCCGTCCTGGGCTTACATGTCAGCAAGATAACGCCCTCCCGCACACGGCGAGAGTTTCTATTACTTGTCTTCGTGCTTGCCAAATCGAACCTTCGCCAACAAGGTCGCCGGATCTCTCCCCAATTGAGAACGTTTGGAGCATAATGGTCAGGGCCCTCGAACCAGCTAGGGATTTTCACCATTTAATGCTCCAGTTAAACAGAATTCGGTGCGACATTTCTCAAGAGGACGTCCAACAATTCTATCCACGTCAAGCCGAATAACAGCCTGCATAAGGGTCAGAGGCGGAGCGACGCGTTATTGACAAGCTCAGTTTGTGAAGCTCTTTCTTTTGAATATATCACACAGTTTTTCTTAAACTGTAATCATTTCTTTGTCTGTATATTTTCATCACATCTACCGATTTCCGTCCCATTCGGATAATTCCTTCGTGGCGCGCCGTTTTCTTGTCTTAGAACGGGTTTTATGTGGCTGCTAAATAATTTCCAGTAATTAAGGAATAGACCAGTGTATTCGAACATGATCGTACTGCTCCTGAATATGAGCTACATGAACTGAAAAAGCATCCATAAGCAAAACATCAGAAAAGTGCATAATGCGATACTGTGTAAGCTTGCGCCAATTCGGCAGCTTATTAGACGTTGGTTGACATCTTTTTGATAGGAGAGGGCACGTTAAGCTGTGGACAGGTCTAGGTACAGCGAGCTGAAAGCTGCGGGAATTTGTGAAGAGTTGGCGAGTTTTTGCATGTCTACTCGCACGGCGCCTCGGATAGTCCAGCTGTTTGGAGCGGGGTGCGTTTTGCTCGAGTCGCCTCTCTTGGACTGCCACGTGCGAATTGCAGAACAGTGACTGTAAAAATATTCTACATGTTCCCGACGATCAGTATTAAAACTAGGCGCTCCAAATTCATTGCGCCTTCGAATTCGCTCATACGACCATCATTGTGTAAATTGGATTACGTTTATAATTCCTGAAATTACACAGTAACACTTAAAGCACTAATGCGTGCAAATGTGTGCAGCTACTACCAAGATCTAAACGGAAATTAAAATAAATGTACACTCCTGGAAATTGAAATAAGAACACCGTGAATTCATTGTCCCAGGAAGGGGAAACTTTATTGACACATTCCTGGGGTCAGATACATCACATGATCACACTGACAGAGCCACAGGCACATAGACACAGGCAACAGAGCATGCACAATGTCGGCACTAGTACAGTGTATATCCACCTTTCGCAGCAATGCAGGCTGCTATTCTCCCATGGAGACGATCGTAGAGATGCTGGATGTAGTCCTGTGGAACGGCTTGCCATGCCATTTCCACCTGGCGCCTCAGTTGGACCAGCGTTCGTGCTGGACGTGCAGACCGCGTGAGACGACGCTTCATCCAGTCCCAAACATGCTCAATGGGGGACAGATCCGGAGATCTTGCTGGCCAGGGTAGTTGACGTACACCTTCTAGAGCACGTTGGGTGGCACGGGATACATGCGGACGTGCATTGTCCTATTGGAAGAGCAAGTTCCCTTGCCGGTCTAGGAATGGTAGAACGATGGGTTCGATGAAGGTTTGGATGTACCGTGCACTATTCAGTGTCCCCTCGACGATCACCAGTGGTGTACGGCCAGTGTAGGAGATCGCTCCCCACACCATGATGCCGGGTGTTGGCCCTGTGTGCCTCGGTCGTATGCAGTCCTGATTGTGGCGCTCACCTGCACGGCGCCAAACACGCATACGGCCATCATTGGCACCAAGGCAGAAGCGACTCTCATCGCTGAAGACGACACGTCTCCATTCGTCCCTCCATTCACGCCTGTCGCGACACCACTGGAGGCGGGCTGCACGATGTTGGGGCGTGAGCGGAAGACGGCCTAACGATGTGCGGGACCGTAGCCCAGCTTCATGGAGACGGTTGCGAATGGTCCTCGCCGATACCCCAGGAGCAACAGTGTCCCTAATTTGCTGGGAAGTGGCGGTGCGGTCCCCTACGGCACTGCGTAGGATCCTACGGTCTTGGCGTGCATCCGTGCGTCGCTGCGGTCCGGTCCCAGGTCGACGGGCACGTGCACCTTCCGCCGACCACTGGCGACAACATCGATGTACTGTGGAGACCTCACGCCCCACGTGTTGAGCAATTCGGCGGTACGTCCACCCGGCCTCCCGCATGCCCACTATACGCCCTCGCTCAAAGTCCGTCAACTGCACATACGGTTCACGTCCACGCTGTCGCGGCATGCTACCAGTGTTAAAGACTGCGATGGAGCTCCGTATGCCACGGCAAACTGGCTGACACTGACGGCGGCGGTGCACAAATGCTGCGCAGCTAGCGCCATTCGACGGCCAACACCGCGGTTCCTGGTGTGTCCGCTGTGCCGTGCGTGTGATCATTGCTTGTACAGCCCTCTCACAGTGTCCGGAGCAAGTATGTTGGGTCTGACACACCGGTGTCAATGTGTTCTTTTTTCCATTTCCAGGAGTGTATTATGAAAGCAGATCTCTAACGACCTATGCCTTGCCTTTCGTTCTCACGTATTCATATACTATCCCTAAGTTAATATTATTAATGAAATTAATGGTTAATTAAATGGTCAGTCATAAAAACGGTCTGTCGTACAAATCTAGTTCCACTTAGAGTAAAGGCAAGGGCATGGCGCGGGTGCTGCTCAGAGAGACACCAAGCTGACGTGGCTATATGTGTCGTACAAATTTTATTTCATTTTTATTGTATTTTTGTGTCTTTCGCGATGTCGTCAGATATATACGTTTTACGTTTGATGAAATCCATATATGTTGTACATATTTGCAGGATCGAAAAACTCTGAGTTTGAGTATTTTTAATATGTATCTCTTGTGTGTCACATTTAAATAGTGTCCGAAAACTAAGTATTTGCGAAAAGTTGGTGAGAATTTGCGGGCTACGAGGGTACAGAAGCGGTGGTAAATGGGCAGCCGACAAGCAGTCAATGAGATGCATCCGCGGCATGCTGTACGGGACCTTACAGTTTCAACTAACAGAAATGACTGCGTGTTTCAGATTTATCCGAATTTACTACTGATTACTATGACAGAAAATCTCGAGTGAGTTTTGGACACAAATTTTGAACTACAATTTGGCAGTTTTAGAGTTTTTCGGTTTGGGAATATTCTCAAAACATTGAAACTTGAACTTCGATTTGCTTATATAGTTGCAGAACTCGTACTTTTTCAGCAGCATAATATTACATTTGTGTTCAGTTAAAGCTCGTCGGGACTTTGCATTTACGAGCCTATTGTGTCAATGAAGGTCAGAGACTCTGCACGTGTTTCAAAGTAGTTTAATTCTGTAAATTTGTTGTATGATTCTCTTCCACATATGTAAATTTGTAATGTACACAATAAATTAATTAATGTCATCCTGGGTATATCAAGTAGTACATAAAACCGCGTTACCCATTCTGCTTTAAATCTAACAAAAATGTTTTGATCAATTTTGGATTGTAGACTCTCTTCTCAGTAACAGTGTTTTTTCATTCACAACAAGTTCCCATTACTTTGAACTGATCTAAGAATTTGGTTCTAAGAACATCACTCGTCGATGCTTCTCCTCCACTGATCATAATATTGTCTTAAATTATTAACAATGGTCGTTTATTCGCCAGTTTCCGTCAAGGAATTGTGTCGTAACACCGAGATAGTTCGTACTCCCAAAGACTTTACAAAACCAAGACCTTAGAAATCTTATGCAGATGTCCAGTATCCATTGCAAGCTGTTGCAGATTTCATATAATTTCTAAGAATGATAATTAGTTCATGACGGGTATGCAAAAAGTCATATGTTACAATCTGAAACGCTATTCTTTAGGTAGGACTGAAGCATGCAAGCGGGTCAACGTGTTGCTATTTCTTGCTTCACCACAGTTTTTTTCCGTTGAAAAATTCCTGTGTACAATTTTGGTTTTCTCATATCCTTGTTTGCCTACAGACGCTTTCATACTTCCTATGTCCAGTACTTAAAGGTTGGTATATTACCATGCACATTTACTACCATTTGCATTCAAAGCTGTACTTAAAAAAATCGTGTAATATGTATATTAGATGAGCTCATCACTAATAGACGCACTGTTGACGTTAAGCAGTGTCGTGCGTCAGTTCGTTTATTGTCTACAGCCGTAATTCAATTCTTTTGTGTTACAGTTTCAAACTTTCTCAACTATCACGTGAAATTATATTTTATGTGTAGAATTAGGAAGGAATATTTAAATGTCGTCGATGACATATGCAACTGAAATAATTTAACCAATAAAAGGACGCAAGGTTCAAATTACAGTGTTCTCACTGAAACTAAGAACATTTCTGTTGTTAAAACCGTAACATTACACGAAGACGAGAAGACCGTGGACTTGGAGAGAAATGCTGTACTGTGTAAGTGTGGAGGCAATAAATCAGGATACACGGATTAGACGTACGCCCAGCGTAAATACCGAGCATTCAGCAGGATTCTGCCGACAGAAATACATCTTTTTTGTTTATGACTGTATACGGGATGACCTCACACCGGTACGATGTCAAGGGCTGTAAATATTATCTAGTATATATGTATAGCAGACAATGGTTCAGAAAGCCAGAGCTCTTTCTTAGCACCGAGCGAGGTGGCGCAGTGGTTAGTACATTGGACTCGCATTCGGGAGGGCGACGGTGAAAGCAGCGTCCGGCCATCCTGATTTACGTTTTCCGTGATTTCCCTAAATCGCTTCAGGAAAATGCCGCGACGGTTCCTTTGAAAAGAGCACGGCCTATTTCCTTCCCTATCCTTACCTAATCCGATGGGACCGATGACTTCGCTGTTTCGTCCTCTCCCCCAAATCGACCGGTCGACCGATCTTTCGTAGTAGGAGCAATTTCCTAGAGAAGCCCTTCGATTACACTTACATCTAAGGTGGAAAGAGAATTTTCAGTATGCGAATACCATCTACAGGAAAGGAAAACTTGGACGTAAAATTCAAGAGCTGCTTATACGATGGAGAAAATCACTACACTGTTTTTGAAAATTAGTAATGAGATGTTCAAGTGTGAAGGAAAGGCAGAAAGGTGGAAGTAGTATATAGAGGGTCTATACAAGGGCGATGTACTTGAGGGCAATATTATGGAAATGGAAGAGGACGTAGACGAAGATGAAATGGTAGATATGATACTGCGTGAAGCATTTGACAGAGCACTGAAAGTCGAAACAAGGACCCGGGAGTAGACAACATTCCATTAGAACTACTGATAGTCTCGGGAGAGCCAGACATGACAGAACTCAACCATCTGGTGAGCAAGATGTATGAGACAGACGAAATACCCTCAGACTTCAAAAAGAATATAATAATTCCAATCCCAAAGAAAGCAAGTGTTGACAGGTGGGAAAATTACCGAACTATCAGATTAACAAGTCACGGTTGCAAAATACCTACACGAATTCTTTACAGACGAATGGAAAAACTGGTAGAGGCCAACCTTAGGGGAAGATCAGTTCGGATTCCATAGAAATGTTGGAACCGGTGAGGCAATACCAACCCTATGACTTATCTTAGAAGGCAGGTTATGGAAAGGCAAAAATACGTTTCTAGCATTTGTGGACTTAGAGAAAGCTTTTGACAATGTTGACTGGAATACTCTCAAGTTCTGAAGGTGACAGGGATAAAATACAGGGAGCGAAAGGCTGTTTGCAATTTGTACAGAAGCCAGATGGCAATTATAAGTCAGGGAGGACGACGGTTCAATCCCGCGTCCGGCCATCCTGATTTAGGTTTTCCGTGATTTCCCTAAATCACTCCAGGCAAATGCCGGGATGGTTCCTCTGAAAGGGCACGGCCGACTTCCTTCCCCGTCCTTCCCTAATCCGATGAGACCGATGACCACGCTGTCTGGTCTCCTTCCCCAAACCAACCAACCAACCAACCAATTATAAGTCAAGGGGCATGAAAGGGAAGCAGTGGTTGAGAAGGGCATGACACAGGGTTGTAGTCTATCCCCAATGTTATTCAGTCACATATTGAGCAAGCAGCAAAGGAAACAAAAGAAAAATTTGACGTGGGAACTGGAGATCAGAGGGAAGAAATAAAAAAATTTGAGGTGACATTGTAATTCTGTCATAGACAGCAAAGGAAAGAACTTGGAAGAGCAGTTGAACGAAATGGACAGTGTCTTGAAAAGCGGATATGAGATGATCATAAACAAAAGCAAAACTAGGATAATGGAATGTAGTCTAATTAAATTAGGGTATGCTGAGGGAATTAGACTAGTAGATGGGACACTTAAACTAGTAGATGAGTTTTTATTTGGGGAGCAAAATAACTGATAATCGTCAAAGTAGAGAGGATAAAATGTAGACTAGCAATGACAAGAAAAGTGTTTCTGAAGAAGAGAAATTTGTTAATATCGAGTGTAGACTTAACTGTCAGGAAGTCTTTTCTAAAAGTATTTGTATGGAGTGTATCCATGTATGGATGTGCGACATGGTCGACAAATAATTTAGACAAGAAGAGAATAGAAGCTTTCGAAATGTGATGCTACATAAGAATGCTGAAGATTAGATGGGTAGATCATGTAATTATTGAGGAGGTACTGCATAGAATTGGGGAGAAGAGAAAGAAGTGGCGTAACTTGACTAGAAGAATGGATCGGTTGGTAGGACATGTTCTGAGGCATCAAGGGATCAACAGTTTAGTGTTGGAGGGCAGCACGGAGGGTAGGAATCTTAGAAGGAGACCAAGAGATGAATACATTAAGCAGATTCAGAAGGATGTAGGGTGCAGTAGTTACTTGGAAATGAAGACGATTGCACAGGATAGAGTAGCTTGGAGAGCTGCATCAAAGCAGTCTCTGGACTGAAGACGACAAGAACAACAACATATTCAAGCGTTACTGAGAATGACTTTCCAAGAGAGAATATGCAGGTACGCAGCCAAAGACACTGTCGAAATATATATGGTAAATGTGAAAGGCTGTATCGTACAGAGGCAGTATGAAGTGAAGGTATGAGTGCTAACTGAAACGTGAGAGAAATTGTCGCTCGATTTTGTCATATTTCACATCGAGGAACAGTTGTAGCAGTGGACCACTTTTGAAGAATTTTTGTTAGAAAACTGTAACGAAATGTGGGAAAACGTGCAGACGATCGATGCGTGGCAGTTGACCATGTACGTGAAAAAATGTAACGCATTACGCATAAATAGGCAGAGAGACCCATTGTTGTATGATTACACGACAGGAAATCACTGACAACAGTTGCATCTGTGAATTATCTAAGATTATGCCTATGGATGGATTTAGAGTGGAATGACAGTATGAAACTAATCACACATGAGACAGATACTAAATTAAGTTTCATTGGAAGAATACTCAAGGAGCGTAGCACAGGTACAAAAGATGTAGGCTACAAGACCCTCGTTTGATGAACATTTGAATATTGCTCGTCAGTCTGGGATCCGTACTAGATGAAATTGTCGGAAAGAGGAGAGGAGATCCACAGAAGAGCGATGTACATATTTCGCTATAGGTTCATTTAGTAAGTGCGGAAGTCTCCGGAAGATGCTTGCAAGAGAGTCATTTTGCGTCACTGTGTGGTATATCTCTCAAAAAGACAATGTATGTAAAATTAGCGGTCTTTGTTCTCATGTGGAAGGTTACCAACAATCTCTCTTTCCGAAAAAAAAAAATCGCAAATATATGAGGAAAATGGGGAAATGACTGGTATGCAAGTACCCAGTACTCTCCGTTACAGACCGTGAGGTACGTAGCTTGCAGAGTATGAATTTATATGTAGATGTACATGGAGGACCAACTGATGTGACGGCAGGATAGTAGCAGAACATAAATTTGATCAAAACCACCTGGCTATTATGGACGAGAACCCAGTATGTTGTTCTCGACAGCGAGTGCTCATCAGATATAAGTGTATCGCCAGAAGTGCCTCAAGGAACTGTGATAGGACTGCTGTTGTTCTCCATAAACATGAATTATCTGATGGATACAATAAGCAACAATCTACAACTTTTACTGACGATGCAGTAGTAAACAGGAAAGTATCGTCATTGAAGAATACAGGATGTTTTAGACAGAATTTCTATTTGTTGTGGGAAACGGAAGGTTAATCTAAGTGTAGATACATGTAAGTTGATGCAGATGAAGAGAAAAAACAATCCTGCAATGTGCGAACACAGCCCTGTTTGACAAAGTCACGCCGATTAAATATGTAGATGGAACGTTGCAAAACAACATGAAATGTAACGAACACGTGAATTCGGTAGCATGGAAGATGAAAGGTCATTTTCTATCAGTTACGAGAGTTTTAGGAAAGCGTAGGTCAACTCCAAAGGAGACCACGTATAGAACGCATGTGCGACCAGTTCTTGACTACTGCTCGAGTGTTCGAGATCCCCACCAGGTCGGATTAAAAACTACATCGAAGCAATTCAGGGGTTTGGTGCTAGATTTGTTAAAGTAGGGTCCATCAACATGCGAATGTTACGAGTGCTTCGTCAACTCAAATGGGTATACGTGGCGTGAATACGACGTTCTTTTCGCGAAAAACTATTGAGAAAATTTAAGGGGAGTCGTACCGCCCAAATTGACAAAATTTGACATTTTTCCTTTTACACAAATTATGAAAATATGCATGTTTATGCTTAGTTTGGTGTTGGTTTTATTGAAATATTCGATTATTTACTATTATAAATAAATATTTGAAAATAATCATGCAATGACATTTCCGAGAATTTTGTTTTCCATCATTTCGCGTATTGCCATTTTACGCTGGAACTATATAGTCTAGAAGGCTGTGGTTTCTTTTCTTTTGTAGAGAACTGCCGATTTCATAACTTCCTACACTGGCAGTACTTCGCAGCAAACTCTTCGAACTGTACATTTATTTGTGTTTGACAACAACAGTTATCCACTTGCCGCGTTTTAGTTTCTGTGTTTCCTGTGATAGTTTTCGTCATGACTAAACCACAAGGAGTGTTTAAAAAAATACGAAACAAAGGAAACATACTACAGAACAAATATAGCAGCAGTAAAAAGAGTGGTTAGTCCCGAAGGGCGTGATAATTTGGTTGTAAATAGTGGCAGTCCTTCTACTCCTCCGAGTGCTTCCAAGAAAAAACTGCTGGGTAATGATGTAAATTACAATGCAGCTTCAGACAGTGAAACAAGCTGTAGTATCATTATTAATCTCCATATACTTATTTCAGCTTTGTGTGAAACAGTGTGTTGTCGTATATGTGGAGGGGAAATTGAAATTTCTGAAAAGCTATCTCAACGGAATGGTCGGGTGTGCACTTTACAAATAATGTGTTTGAACTGCAAAAGCGAAAAGACTTTCAAGACTTCAGAAGTAAGTGTAAAGAAGGGACTTTTTGACACTAATCTAACATACTTCTATGGACTTAGATGCATAGGAAAAGGCCGTTACGCTGGTAAGTTTCTTTGTGGATTGCTGAACCTCCCTAGTCCCCCTACAAAATTATCAAATATCCATAGTAAGAAGTAGTGTCAAGGCGTGTGCTATGAAGTCAATGACTACAGCAGCGGAGCAGGTCGTAGCAGAAAATGGTAGTTGTAACTTAGCAATATCATTCGACAGAACCTGGCAAAAAAGAGGTTTCCAGTTAAAGAATTAATGTGCATCTATTATCAGCAACGACAATGGGAAAGTGTTGGATGTTGAGCCGGCCGTGGTGGCCGAGCGGTTCTAGGCGCTTCAGTCCGGAACAACGCGACTGCTACGGTCGCAGGTTCGAATCCTGCCTCAGGCATGGATGTGTGTGATGTCCTTATGTTAGTTAGGTTTAAGTAGTTCTGAGTTCTAGGGGACTGATGACCTCAGATGTTAAGTCCCATAGTGCTCAGAGCCATTTGAACCATTTGTTGGATGTTGATGTGTTGACCATGTACTGTCAGGGTTGTAGGCAAGCAGGCAAGAGTACTGAAAAGCAAACTAAGCATGAAATGAATTGTCAGAGAAACTATGAAGGAACTAGTGGAGGGATGGAGGTTGCTTCTGCAGTGAAAATGTTCCAACGTTCCCAGCATGACCGTGTTGTTCGCTACATGAGTTTTCTTGGAGATGGAGACTCACAATCGTATAAGGCAGTGGTGGAGAGTAAACCCTATGGTGATTTGTCAATTATAAAACTAGAGTGCATTAATCATGTGCAAACGAGGATGGGAATGAGACTACGTAGCCTCAAACAGCAGTTGGGAAGTACCAAGTTATCTGATGGTTTATATATAAGACGTCGACTGACTGATAAACAGATTGATCAGATTACAAAATATTATGGTATGGCTATTAGAAGTAACAGAGATAATTTAGGTGGTATGAAGAGAGCTGTTTGGGCAATTTATTTTCAGAAGCTGTCTACAGATGCTGAACCAATACACAACCTGTGTTCCACTGAATGGTGTAAATACTTGAAGGGAAAAGAGGAGGGTAAAGTATACACTTTCTCGCACAAAATTACTATACCAAATGCTGTTATGCTTGGCATGAAACCTGTGTTTCAGGATCTTACCCAACCAGAGCTGTTGAAGGAATATCTCAAGGGCAAAACACAAAATGCGGATGAATCATACCAAAAAAGTGTTTGTTGGAAGGTCAGTCTTTGAACTTGGTGTTTTGGATGCTGTTCTTACTTTTAATGATGGCTATTCTGGAAGACTACAGGTTTTGGAATATCTTGGCATTCATAAAGGTTACAACACCACTAAAAGTGTGATGAACTTGGACCAACTGCGAATCATGAAGGCAGAGATTGCATCGAACACTACGTCAAAAGAAGCCAGATCCAAGAGAAGGAGGGCAGCACTGGGTGAGGAAGATGAAGGAGGAGATGATGACTACCATCCAAGAGGATTCTAACATATTTTTTATGTATGAGTTGGCTGTATATTAAATTTTTTTTAAACGCAATTTCTCAACATGACATTTTTCAGTATAAAAGCCTCTTTTTTCAGAAACTTCTGAATCTACGTCAATGAATTATTTACCACAGAACATAGACAGTACAATGATATTGTAGCTGTTGTTTAGTAGTAATTACTGTAATAGTTAAAATTCAAGAAATTAAAATTGTGAAAATTTACACAAAAAAATTATATGTTTAGGGAAAAATCATAACTTTTTTTCCAGTTATTATTTTAAAGTGATTGTAGAGCAGTACAGTCACGAAACATGGGAGAACATGTGATGAAAACACCACATTTATATACCCAACAGTTCCTGAGAAAACGGGGCATTTATATAGCCAATTTAACATTGTCGAGATAGAGCGGTACGACTCCCCTTAAAAATCAGGCATCTGCAGCTGTCTGCAGAACGGTTCTACTGCCACCAATGCACCTTTCGCTGAAGGACCTCGAAGACAGGACAGGAGAAATAAGGAATCGTACGGAGGCATATATACAGTCATTTCTCCGTCGCCCCATTTGCGAGTTGCAAAAGAAAGTAAACGACTAGTTGTGGAAGATGATACACTCCGCTATTCATCATAGGTGGCTTGCGCAGTACATATGTACATGTTGATAGATGTAGATGAAGGGTACCTAAGAAAAGTGTTGGAGAAAGAGTAAAAATCTACGATAATAAACAAATGCCAAGAACAATATGAATTAAGAAACAACGAATGCATTATTTTAACCTTACCGCATTACAAGGATAAATGAAAAGTAATTAAAGAAGCACACACACTTGTGTACAAGACTGTGTAGGTTAGAATTGACTGAAAAGTTAAAAGAATTAAATTCATTTGTACAGCAAATACAACTCTAAAACGAAATATAAAGAAAAAACGCGTCGATACACAAGAAAATGTAAATTCTTCAAGTGTTATATCGCTCGCAAAACCTAGTCAGGGTATTCATATCGGTAACTTACTGGTGGTAGTTTGCAAAGTGAACTAAATGGACTTCCACGATTTTCTCAATCTAGTCACACGTTTTACCTTTTTGTTGTTCGAGGTCTCTTTATCGTATTTAAGAGAACATTAATAAGTGCCACTATTTATTTTACTGCGTTGCTGACTGACATGTAGTCAACTGCTTTTCTTTCTACAGTCTTCATGAATTGTGCGAAAACCTTCCTTGCTGCGTAATTTTAATTTATTACATCCTCGTTGTCTTGAACTGCTGGCTGCTCTGGCAATAGGGTCTGATTTCTTACACAGGATTGAATATGTTGGGAGCAGTCTGTTTCCCTTGAAGTGTGGCTGGTGCAGTGTTTCGAGTGCGGAAACGCGTGATGATGTCTACAATCTTTGCAAGAGTTGGTTGTTGTTCATCATTTAAGTTGTATTATGCTTTCAGGTCCGGTCATAACATACACTATGATGCATGGTAGTGCTCTTCGTTCGTATAATGTACAAGGGTTAGGTATCGGCAATGTTTTGATTGTGTGAGACTTCCTTCCGGTTTGTTATTTTTGATGTGTTACCTAGTAAATAGAAGGTACTTCTCTAACTACACCGCTCACCATTACAATTGCAATACAGTGAAGGTGGCACGTAACGAACTATAAATTGATGTGAGGTATGTACTGGTACTCAGCCCTTCCAGTTTCGTCCTCAACTCCACTGTACATGAGCAGGAGACCTGCATATAATAATAAAAAGTTCACGAATGTACTGATCCTGCCTCCATAAGAGAAAGACAATAACAACGTTACCAAGGAGTTAACACAGGAAATACTTACTTAAAATGAACAAGCATTAGTGATACACTTCTAAAACTGCAAGGTAGTCACACAGATAAAATACTGCTAAACTGGTATCTCGATTCTACTTCTACACTGATGGTACTGTAGGTGGATAATCTGGCAGTGAGTTAGAGAGAGCAGAGAGCAAGTTGAATAAATAAGAGAAAGATTGTGACGACACGGGGTGTTGGGTGTGGGATGGAATTGACATCTCGCCATATTTCAATGCTGGTGTCGGTTTGCAACACCTATTAGGCTGCCTCGCCCCTCCTCACAATGTAGTTGTGCTCACTGTCAGCATGATAGTATTTAGTCATGGGCAACCTTACAAGCTTCTGTCCTTGGCAAAGACGCGTAGATATGTATCATGGTAGTAGCATGGCTATGGGTAATTTACAACCCTTTGACTGACAACTGAACCTGGCAATGTCACATGCAGTCATTGACATTGAACATATGACGTCACAAACACGTCATCCTTACCAAAAAATGTTATGACGACGTCACAAACCAAACCCTCTATCAATAACGTCGTAATCATGACATCAAAAGCCACACCTTGTTTTGTATGACATAACAAGGTGGGAAATTAAAAATGTACTGACGAAACTGGCGATCGTTATGTATCTGCCATGTTAAATCCAGAAAACTAGTATTGTTTATCAAAAAAATATGTAACTTTCTCCTGATTTGTGTAAAATGACACCGAGTTGATATGTTGCTTTTTTTTCCAACCGAAGGATTCATGGGGAACTTTGCCAGTGGGTGCATAGGCATGCCAAGGCGAATAACCTGTAAATGAGTGAGGAGTACAGACCATCTGAAGATTTGAACTGACCCTATACTTGGATGTAAACAATCTCTGTAGACACACCATGCTACAATCTCTTTCATATGGAGGGCTCCAATGGCTGT
Source organism: Schistocerca nitens (assembly GCF_023898315.1). Lineage (NCBI taxonomy): Eukaryota > Metazoa > Arthropoda > Insecta > Orthoptera > Acrididae > Schistocerca > Schistocerca nitens. The sequence continues at coordinate 396,138,946 of NC_064615.1, read as the reverse complement.
CCAAGGATCAAGCTAATAGACTGGAAAAACAGATCCACGATATGGCTGTGGGTGCCGTCCTGGAGGCCGACCTGGAGTATCTCATTAATGGGCATGGTGCACACAGCGACTTGTGCTGTGGCCCAAGTGGTTAGTCCTGCGAAATGGTTCCGTCCCTAAGCTGATGACAATTCCGAGGAATAAGCAGAGATATATTCTACAATAAAAACTTACAGCAATGACTCGAATTGGGAATGAGACTTATTAGAATCATCTGCAGCATCTCCTTCAAGCAACATCCCTGATCGAATGAATACACTGACGTCAATGCCGGAAAGAGGGCATTCACAACATGTGATTTTGAAATGGATTTTTATAAGTTAATGAATAACTCTGTTTTCAGCAAAATCATGGAGTATGTTAGAAACAACTGCAAAATTCATTCAATTCACCGACGGGATGGATATTACGATGGAAGAGATTACATCACCAAGCCGAATTTTAAGCAGGCCACAATCTTCCAAGGAGTGCTAACTGCTGTGGAGGTGGCTAAGGTCTGTGGAGTTCACGAAGCTTGTCTATATTGGTATGTGTGTTCTAGACCTCTCCAGATTCTGTATGCACCGAGTCCACTATTAGTTTGCAAAACGAAATTTCGCTGAACCCAAGTTACTTTACATAGATACAGGAAGTTTCATCTACTGCAATCATTATAAAGTAATTAGGGACAGTTCCAAGGAATTCAACATGTCTGGATATGTGGCTAATAGTCCTTATGGCTTAACATCTCAGAACAAGAAAGTTAAAGGCATGAGGAAAGACGAGGTGAATGGCTCGCAGATTGAGGAGTTTGTGGGGCTGAGATCCAAATTGTATGCATACCATAAATGTTCTGGATCCACTCGAAGGCAGGCTAAGGATGTGCATTGTGCAGCCCCATAAGGTCTCACTATTGAGGTCTACAAGGAGTGTCTGCACTGCACAGTAGATGATCTTCTGCATGTGGTATATCAAGTAGTCTTTCGGTCACAAGATCATGAGATGCTTATTGCATTGCAGTTGAAAGTGAGCCTGTTGCAGCATGACAACGAACACTTCATCTGTGCGGATGGCACCAGGACCCTCTTGAACTCACTCACACTGTTTGCTTGAGAGGGATTGACTGTATATGTGTGTGGGATAGATAGTAGATAGAAGAAGTTTTTGTCATAGTTCTACGTGTATGTGTGTGTGTGTGTGTATGTGTGTGAAAGACTGAAATCTATGTATATACAAATTCAGTTCACTTATCTCTCAAAGTTTATTTTATTTAAAAGGCTTTGAGAGTTCTCATATAAAAAATTCAGAGGAATTAATTTTCAGCATGCCCTTGTATTTATGAAAGCAGTAGGAAGAGAAGGAGATGATGAACATAATGAGAAAAATAGTGATATAGATAAAGAAAAGTCACGAGATAAAATTAGAGCAATGGCAGGAAGTATACCAGAAGCATCATTTTCTAGTAAACCAATACACAAAAGTGTGACACTGTACACATCAGATTTGAATTGATGTCAAGAGAGTGGATGATCGGTCATTCACTGGTACATTCTGATGGAGATGGTTTAATAATTCACAATTAAGATACTCAAGAACGAGATAGTTATATAATCTATTATTTAAAATTAAACTTCCTAAAATGAGTTGCACAAGATCTTCGAAATTGTGGTAAAATCATCAGCAATGCTCATAAGCTAAATTTTTTTCTTGCATACAAGCGAATTCCAACATATACTATAAATATATCTATATCGTTAAGCCTACATTAGATAAAAGTAATGGATCGTTATTGTTAGATGATGACATACAAATCGGCATAGTAGTGAACGAAAATGGACTTGATATTCGTGATTGGAAGATAGTCTCCAGCGACTCGTCAACACATATTGACATCATCCACTGGATTATTCCGAATGAATTCATGAAGCAATTAGTTTCCTGCTAGCTTTGAAAGCGGTGGGCATTAATTCGCGTAGTAATGAAATAATATCTAATGAAGAGGAGCCTTGGAAGTATCAATTATTGCTTACATTTAAGATGGCTGTCAAAAATAACAAAGTGAAAAACTTAATAATTACAGACTGGGAAGTTGCACATGAAAACATATCATCACTTGAAAGGCACCCACAAAATGTGCGTTTTTCTACAAATTCGAGAAATTCGAAACGGTTCAGATAATCATTGTGTGGGAACTAGCATACTGAAAAGCAAGTGTTGGATTTTAAGCAAAGGAACATATTTGATTTCAAAAGAATTCAAAATGTATACGAAGCACGTTTTTTTATAGTAAGTACCGTTTTGAAATGAAAATGAAACAAAAAGACTTTTAATAGCAATTTTGTTATTGCATGAAAGCCTATACTTTAGTCTACTTTTCTAGTTAATTCTCACCATTATTCGGAGGTCTTACGTTTGTCTGTACGTATTTTCAGTGACTCCTCCGATTCAGACTCCCGCCAGCTGTGATTCGTTTTCTTAGCGCTGAATGTGTGGAAGCGTCTGAAACTCATTGTCAGACCAGGGAAGTGGAGAACGCATTATGAATGATAGGATGGTACATAAATGGGTGAGAACTTTTAAAGATGGCTGTTTGAATGTGCCCAATGAGAAACGAAGTGGGCTACCTTCAGTTGTATCTGACGATTTGTTTCAGAACTTTGATGAAAAAGTGAGAGAGAACAGACACTCCGCGGTTTTGACATAGTTTTATAAGTTTTCTCAAGTGTAAAGAAGTTCGATTTAAGCAGTTGTAGCCTAATTAGGTAGCAAATTTCTACGACGATGGTATTCGAAAGCTGTCTTTAATATTGGTGGGAATTATGTAGGAAAGTATATTAAAGTACAGGTTTTCATGTAAAAATAAAGTTGTTGAAAAAAGTCTGTTTTTTTTTTATTTGAAAATGATACTTACTTGAAAAAAAAACCATGTCTCGTAGAAAGAATAATAGTGCCACTATTACAAACTTGTCGTCATAGAAAGTTAGAGATTAACAGAATGGAAATGTAACGTGTAGTATGCAGACCCATTGTGAGCACATAACTAATCCCGTCTCCTGTGGATAGTGGCCATCCACAGCTGCACTTGTCTTAACACCCGAGGAACTACAGTTCAGCCTACCACAACGCACTCGAGTGATATGGGCAGTTAATTTTCAGTGCGAAATTGTAGTTATTATTATAAAACCAATTAATTTAATCCATTTTCGTTTGTTATACAGCTTAGAGATGAAGAGGTGACACGCGCATTTGAGACTGCATTACTGACTCCTTGAATGTGCATATACTGACGGCACATCTGCATTCGAGATTTGTTTTCTGTTCCTTGAAGCATACGTATATTTGAGAATGCAGATGTCGACAAGACAAGACTTGCTTTCCAACATTTTACAACTTGCTGACCAATCAATTTTGGTCATTGGAACAAATTTGAATTACTTGGAACAATTTATAAGTAGCTGAAACTAGTCTGAACTTGTTGACTCAGAAGGAAGATGGGCTATAAAAGCAAAGCATCCACTGTGAGTAGTGTGCAGTTGGTGCTAGATCATCAAAGATGTCATCATTACCATTGTCATCATCCTTATTCAATGCTTTCGACACACACGTAACTCTCCAAAACATAAGTCTGGTATGCATTAAATAACACTACTAATAAAACTTCTATTTTTCTTATGAATTACTTATTGCAAAAGAAGATAACAGAGATTCTTCTGCCTCCATGTTGCAGAATTTGAAGCAGCTAGGTAAGGGTAGACGTGCAGTTACACCGAAAGACTATGGTGAGCTTGACTGCCACCACGTGCACAGTAGAGTGAACAAAATGGACACAGTTGATTTCGAAAAAAGTCATATCAACTACCATAAAATCCTTCTTTTTTCATAAATGCGTAGTAGAAAACTGTGTATATATGTTAGTGGTATATTATAAGGATATAAAGTGTCAGTTGCTACTCAGAAGGTATCACTCAGTTGAACTATACCTGAACTTAATGTTCGCTCTCTAAGAGATGATTGTTGTGGTTCTGTGTTTAATTTGTGAGAATGTTTCACTCTTACGTAGAGAGTAATTGATTTTGATTGCTATCCAAACAGTTTTTCAGAAGTGAATGTGAAAGTAAGACACTTTCTCAAGAAGGATTGCTTTACAAATACTAATCACTTGGCGTCTTTTTAAAGGTATGATAAATATGAATGTATTTATTACACTGAACTGTCTCTCATTCAGTATAAGAAACTGGTTGATTGTTACATCAAGGATATATTATTCATACTGTACAGTACTTACCCACAAATTGCAATTCAGTGCCATTTCGATTTTATAAAGATAGATACATCTGTTAAAATTTGTAGGAAAGCATTTCTATTTGCCATCAGCTGTAAATATTACATCTGTTCTTAATTGTTGTTGGTTATTTCGACCATCGTCAACTGGAAGACTGAACAAACAGAAAAAACCATATGTAGTATACACAGACAAAAAAAAAAAAAATCGAAACGTAAGAGTTATATCTCTGAACATCAACATCGTATACATCCCTCAAAATTATAACTGATGTTGGTCTAAAAATGCATATTTCTCATAGAAAACACTTCTGTATATTAAATGTAAAGTAACAATGGCGAAATGTGGAATACAACATAACCACATTTTGACAATCTCTTGGAAAACTTTCGTAAGTTGCACATGCACACCTGACAGTTAACAAGCGACTGCCGTATCAGGTCATGCGATGACCTCAATTCTAGTGTTGAGCTCACTGGCACCATGTAACTTCAGACGACCAAAGAGTCTAATTTCCCAAAGTAAAATCATAAGAAGATCCGTAATACACTCGTTGGAGAACATTAGTTTATAAGACAAATTCTAGGTTTGTGACGATGTGATTATTATCGATAAACGACACCCTTTGAGTGTAGCGTAAGGCAAACAAAACCTAAACAATGCTAACTTGCAGAACCCGTCAACCAAGTAAAATGTATGTATGAAGATAATGTTTTGCAAGAGCCATATAACGGTATAATAATAGTATTATATAAACGACGTTGTTAAAAAACAATTACGATAACTGAGCTTAGCATTCATTGTAATCCTGACATTATTTCATTATCGATAAGCTTAATTGTCGTAATTACTATTTACAAAAGTTGTTTATGCAAATATATGGCTCTTACAAGACATGTTTCATATGTGCATTTTACTTGATTGACATGTTCTGCAGGTTAGCATTGTTTAGTCCTTGTTTGCCTTACGCCACACTCATATAGTGTGTCTTGTTAATTAATGTTCCCTCTGACTTTTCCAACGATTGTATTACAGACTTTCTTATGGTTTTGTTCTGTTATATTAGAATCTTTGGTCGTATGAGGTTACACAGGCCTAACATAGCAGTCACCTGTTAACTGTCAGGAGTGTATGTGCAGTTTATGTAAGTTTTTGGAGATATTGTCAAAATAAGGTTATATAGCGTTCCACATTTCGTCATTGTTACATTTAGTATACAAAAGTGTCTTCTGTGAAAAGTATGCATTTTTAACACAACAGATGTTATAGTTTCGAAGTACTATATGTGATGTTCAGGGCTGCAACTCTTACATTTCGATTTGTTACTCTATGTGTACTACATATGGTTTTTTTCTGTTTCTCTAGTCTTAAACAACCGAAACCAGTCAAGAATAAATATAATATATACAGCTCATGGCAAATAAAATGTTTTTCCATAAATATCTCACAGCTGCAGCCAGCTACCTACACAAATTTTTAAATTTTGTTTGTTAAAACTTGGTTAGCTGATGGAGATATTTCACTTTCAAATTGTAGAAACCTAGTGTATACTGTGGATAACATTCCAAAAAGTGTGGAAGATGAATAAGAATGTGTGTTAAACTCTCCTATACTTCCACAGTGTGGTAGCATAATACAACAAAAAAACTGAGCTGCAAGATGCAGCTGCCTGTGATTTTAGTGTTTATTTGTAAAAAAAGAAAAAAAAAGTGAAATGTGACTTGTAAGCGATTTATTCTGTGAAAATATAAAACACTTGTTTAATTAAATTTATATCTTGAGATTTTTGTTTGGTTTTATGCTTCATTCAAGTAACAACTTACACACACACACACACAGAGAGAGAGAGAGATGAAATTGGACTTCATTTTTTTAATGGTGTATAAAACAGAGAGAGAGAAAGACAAAGAGATGAAATTTACCGGTGAAGCAATAGAGTATTTTGACATAAATAAATATGTTTTTAATGGAGAATAACGCAGAGAGAGATGTAATTTACTGAAGTAGCAAATGACAAAGAGAAGTTTACTGCTCTGGTAGCATTTTAGGTGCTTACATATTTTTCACGTTAAAAGCACTGTAAGTTACTACAGAATGTATTTTTTTGCTGTTGTTGATGATGCAGAATACTGACGTGACAGAATTTTAGATGCTTATGTATTTTTTATAAATAATGTGGATATGCAAATACAATAAGTTATATCCGTTACGTAATTTTTGATTCTGTTTGTAAATACATGTAAGGTGAAAACTACTGTGTTTGAGATAAACATTTTTTTAGTGTTGTATGAAACAGATAGGCGTGTAATTTACTGATGAGGTAGAATTTTTGTCGGTTACTTGTTTTAGAAATACTGTAATTTTTGTTGCTGTTGCTGTTCGAGAGAGCTGTACATAATTTTATGACCTCGCAGTGACAGATTGTCAGTAAGTTTGCGATGTGCAATGAAGTTCTCCCTGCTGGGACACAAAATGCAGATATTGTTTCTGTTTTGCCGAGGATTCTCAGCCTGCATAGATGCTAATCGATGCAAGTACGGTCGCTATTGGATCACTGAATCTACCTGAAGAAAGAATCGTCTAAATTTCTAGTGGATTTTAACGATAGTCGCAATTTTGAGAAACTAAGTGAATTCTCTTATAATGATAGTATCGGAAATCAGATTCTAAAATATTTCTCTCCAAATATAAAGAATCTGGCTATTATTGCCTTCTTTCTATCTGATGCTTTCTGAAGGAGTAACTTGTATATAAAGTCGTATATATTTCAAAGTAAAAATCATTAGTGTTAATAGTAATATACTATTAGGTTAATTATGCAGAATTGGTCGAAACTCTCTAAGAATGTGTATACATTATGAATTCTTGGTGTTTCTGTCTTAGTTAACGATATCGCACCAATGTACCACAAACGTGTACTGTTGTTGTTGTTGTTGTGGTCTTCAGTCCTGAGACTAGTTTGATGCAGCTCTCCATGCTACTCTATCCTGTGCAAGCTTCTTCATCTCCCAGTACCTACTGCAACCTACATCCTTCTGAATCTGCTTAGTGTATTCATCTCTTGGTCTCCCTCTACGATTTTTACCCTCCACGCTGCCCTCCAATGCTAAATTTGTGATCCCTTGACGCCTCAAAACATGTCCTACCAACCGATCCCTTCTTCTAGTCAAGTTGTGCCACAAACTTCTCTTCTCCCCAATCCTATTCAATACCTCTTCATTAGTTACGTGATCCACCCACCTTATCTTCAGCATTCTTCTGTAGCACCACATTTCGAAAGCTTCTATTCTCTTCTTGTCCAAACTGGTTATCGTCCATGTTTCACTTCCATACATGGCTACACTCCATACAAATACTTTCAGAAACGACTTCCTGACACTTAAATCTATACTAGATGTTAACAAATTTCTCTTCTTCAGAAACGATTTCCTTGCCATTGCCAGTCTACATTTTATATCCTCTCTACTTCGACCATCATCAGTTATTTTACTCCCTAGATAGCAAAACTCCTTTACTACTTTAAGTGTCTCATTTCCTAATCTAATCCCCTCAGCATCACCCGATTTAATTTGACTACATTCCATTATCCTCGTTTTGCTTTTGTTGATGTTCATCTTATATCCTCCTTTCAAGACACTGTCCATTCCGTTCAACTGCTCTTCCAAGTCCTTTGCTGTCTCTGACAGAATTACAATGTCATCGGCGAACCTCAAAGTTTTTACTTCTTCTCCATGAATACTACATACTTGAATACGCAAATGGTTAGCACTTCAGCGCAACTGTACAAAGTAGGTACGATCAGTGCCATATTCATTCCGTTCATACGAAAAGTTTACAAAGTGTGGTTCTTGTTCAGAAATTGAATGTGAATGTTGCTTGTTTTTGGGAACGTTGTGTTGTGCCTGAAGTAAGAAGGCGAAACAGCTACTAGAACTAATCATGGCGTATCAAGAATGAGATTTATAATTCTGCTAAGTTGCTGCTCTCGTGAAAATATGAAACCGATGGGTTCATAAGGACCATGCTCATGCAGGGTGCAAACAGTTCCACACAACTTGCGCCTGAGAGAGGAGACGCATTGCTCACTTAGACATGCAGGATCGTGTAGCTACGTCAGACACTTCAGTCAGAAAATGGGCTTTTCTGCAGCGAGACAAGTATCCACACAGACAATGCGAAGACATATGGAGCATCACGAACTGTAGGCATGGCGACCACTGTTACAGTTTTCCCTTACATGGCAGCAGAATAAGGACTGCAGGCAGGGGTGTGCTCATTGATAACACTAGACACAGAGTGGCACCACATCATCTTCTGAGATGAATCCACATTCTGCTTACAGCATCACGATGGACTTATCCATATATGGATGCTCCGAGGAGACTGAACGTTGCATGACTGCAATCGTCATAGGCATATATGTCCAGCTTCTGGCGTGATTCTAAAGGCTGCCATTCTGTACACAACGTGACCACAACTTTTTCGCACAGCTACTAATTTTGACAACAATTGTCACTTTTCTTACAGGTGAAGCTCGGTCGCTGTGTACTGTCTTCAAGACTTCCGTGAGCTCAGCAGTCAGCAAATATAACGCAAGACCGCGTGATACCTATACTGTCCCGGTTTCCTCATTCAAGAGGGCGTCGGATTGTTGCCCCGGCCAGTATGTTCCCCAGAACTCTCACCAAGTGAAAACATCTGGTCAGGGCTGCCAAGAGAATGTCAAGCCACGACTCGCCAGTCACCGTGGTTGATGAACTCTGATATGGAGTTCAAGTAGCACCGAATGATGTACCCGTATCTGTCATCCAAGTTTAGTTCGATTTGATGCCCAGCCGAGTTACAGTTGTTGCTGCTGTCAAAAGTGGTAGCGGAAGGCACTAAATTTCACAGCCTGTATACCAGAAATCTCCCACAGATTTAATCACATATTCTTCCTACTATACTGCGCATTACGTAAAATTTTGTTGTTTGTATCCTTTCTGGTGATACAGTTTTAACTGTCAGCAGTTTGTGTCCCTTTCATATGCCAAAGTTACAGTACAACAGGTAAAGGCGTTAGTTGATGGGTTTCTAGCTTTACCATTTAAGTTGATGGAGATCTTTTACTTTGTGTTTGTTTTGACATATTTCTTCTGATATTTCAATAATGGATGTTTCCTTTAGAACTTCCTTATTCACACCTTGAGACCCCTCACCCTCACGGCAAAAAACTCATTTGCTACCGTATAATCGTCAATGATTTCAAGAAGATATTCAGTGTGGTCACCAGTGTAGATTGCATGCAGTAATTCCGTTATCGATTCCTCAATTCTTTACTAAATTTGGCTTTGTTAAATTGGTTTTCGTCATTGTGAAATAGTATTTGGTCAGGGAAATTGGTTGACGTGAATTACATGTCAGTTGTCTGAAATGATTTGGCGGTTCGCACTGTAGTGCTTCAGTTTCTGTTCTGTCGTACTATCGTTATTCCTCCTTGTTCATTTGTCCCTTGTTACCAACTTTCATGTTGGCAAAAACAGTGTAGCACCGTCTTCAGACATACGTTCACTTTAATATCGATAGTGTGGCAAGACTCTCACCACAGCTACAGGACGCAACAACTGCCCGAATGCCCAAGTGTCCACCTTCAGAGGACCTGTTTTTATTCTACTAGCTTGAAATATTCTCACGGCGTCATACCAGCGCTATGTCAAATTTATGACATGTCTCGTGAATCAAATTAAGTATCATGTAAATTTGTAATATCTTGATGGCCTCTTACACAGGTAACTCAGAACAGTCAAATAACATGGGCAGCCCCTCACATATTGCCTGTTCTGATCGCATGCAAATCGTGTTTATAATATATTGACAGAAAGAGGGTGAAATGGAGTGGAAAGATCTAAAAACTTACAAAAAATAAAAACACTAGAAAAATGTCAAAATATAAATCAAACAATAATGCTGTCGTGATGTATCTCAAACGATACCGTTTTTGTCAGAGTATTACGAAAGTAAAATGGGTTTTTGTCTAAGAAAATTAATACAAAAGTTATTGTTATATTTTCGCTGGTGTTTTAGTTAGCAAATAATACACTCTAACAAGGAACTCCTTAAGTGCGAGGTCTCAAAAGGCCAATGATATTTACGGCCCCAGATACTGTGTACCATGCAACCAAAACATTGGCTGCTAATGGCAACAGGGGGCGGAACTGTAGGTATCCTATGGAAACACAGCATGAGGCTATGGAGTGTAGCTAAACTACTTAGTCGACGAGTAACTCAAAACAGTGCTACAGTGCTAGTGGTGTTGATACAAAGCAAAGCAATGGCAGCGATAAACAAAGCAAACACTGCATAACCTCTAGAACAACAGTTGCCGAAGTTAACATTTATTCAGAAACGAACCCAGCGAATTTCGCAGAATGAGAAAGAAGTGGCAGATGAAATATTAGCGTTTCTACAAGATGAGTCAGTGGAATGTGTGGCGTCGTATACGCCGGACTTTGCGGACAGTGATGACGATACGTGCTTAAGAAGCGAAAGTGATACTGAGACAGGTATCGAACCGTGTAGTTCATCATTTTTGTCGGAGCCACAAATCCGGTCTTCAGTGAAACGTAGTAAAGGACAATCGTTGTCCAAGAAACGGGTACTAAACGTAATTGCGTATATAGAAGATCATCCGTAGCATAGTAAAAAAACAGCTATGATCAACGTCGAATACGTCCCCACCAATATAACCGTGTAGTCCAAAAGAACTACGGATATTCAAGGGAGGACAAGACGAACTTTTAAGAAAACCTGAATTTGCGCGTTTCAAGGTTGCAAGATAAATTTTGCAGGATGTGCATTATAATGACGTACTACATTATGCACATCAAATTCAAATGGCTCTCAGCACTATGGGACTTCACATCTGAGCTCATAAGTCCTCTACAACTTAGAACTACTTAAACCTAACTGACCTAAGGACATCACACACATCCATGCCCGAGGCAGGATTCGAACCTGCGACCATAGCGGTCGCGCGGTTCGACTGACGCGCCTAGAACCGCTCGGCCACTGCAGTCAGCTGCACATGAAGCTGCTTGCGACGTAGGTTATAGTGATTTCAAGGGAAACAGTTGATGGTTGCATCACTTCAAACAGTGCTACAGAACTGGAGGACGTAAGATGAAATTTCAACTTGACAATGCACAGAAAACTGCGCAATCGGCTCGAAAATTTGTAGACGAGATTCACAAACTTATCCCATCGTTCAGTAAGGAGTTTGTTTTCAGCTCATACATCTCGGGTTTGAAGAGTAAATGCATATGAAAGGAGCCACGGAAATTAGAAGCATCAGAGAGTTGTATCAAGATCAACTAACATCAGTGCCTTAACGCATTTGTATACAATTGTTCCGACTGTTAATATGGATGGTAAATTAGCTGAAAATTTATTTACTGTGCTGCGAGAAGTTGGAGGTGCTCTGCCCCCTAAGATTGTTCATCGTGTGCGTGATCTTCCAAGGACAGTGCGGAATATTTACGTCACAACAAACAAGAGTGGGAAACTGGGCGTAAGAGAACTACAACTATGGTATGAGTACTGCTTTTGGCCGTAGTTAGTCAAAATAACTTGCTTCTTCCTAATTTCTGGCCTGCGTATAAAAATCATGCTCTTTTAGAGCAAACTATCCCTTCTGAATAGCACCGGGTGATCAAAAAGTCAGTATGAATTTGAAAACTTAATAAACCACGGAATAATGTAGATAGAGAGGTAAACATTGACACACATGCTTGGAATGACATGGGGTTTTATTAGAACCAAACAAAAAACAAAGTTCACAAAATGTCCGACAGATGGCGCTGGACAACAAAACGTCAGTGACTGCGCATGACAGTCGTGTATAAAAGGAGTTGTAATGAGCTTGGCTGAACGTACGATGTTTATGCAGGATGGCGCTCCACCCCACCATATTGCTAGACGCGTGAAAGATCTCTTGCGGGCGTCGTTTGGTGATGATCGTGTGCTCAGCCGCCACTTTCGTCATGCTTGGCCTCCCAGGTCCCCAGACCTCAGTCCGTGCCATTATTGGCTTTGGGGTTACTTGAAGTCACAAGTGTATCGTGATCGACCGAGATCTCTAGGGATGCTGAAAGACAACATCCGACGCCAATGCCTCACCATAACTCCGCACATGATTTACAGTGCTGTTCACAACATTATTCCTCGACTACAGCTATTGTTGAGGAATGATGGTGGACATATTGAGTATTTCCTGTAAAGAACATCATCTTTGCTTTGTCTTCCTTCGTTATGCTAGTTATTGCTATTCTGATCAGATGAAGCGCCATCTGTCGGACATTTTTTGAACTTTTGTATTTTTTGGTTCTAAAAAACCCCATGTCATTCCAAGCATGTGTGTCAATTTGTACCTCTCTATCTACATTATTCCGTGATTTATTCAGTTTTCAAATTTATACCGACTTTTTGATCATCCGGTATATCTCACTGCAATTCATACCACCTGGAACCACTGGACGAATTCAGTCTCTGGGTGTATGCTTTCTCGCGCCTACAAAACGTATATCGCGCTATCTGCAGCTACGAAGTAAAGGATAGATTGTCAAAATCCCAAGCTGGTTGGAGGGCCCTGCCCATCATATTCTTAACATTGTCAACTGGGGAGAGATCCGGTGACCTTGCTGGCCAACATGAAGACAAGCGGTAGAAACTCTGGCCGTCTGCAGGCTGGCGTTATCTTGCTGACATGTGAACCCAGGATTGCTTGCTATGAATGGCAACAAAACGAGGCAAAATCCCAAGCTGGTTGGAGGGCCCTGCCCATCATATTCTTAACATTGTCAACTGGGGAGAGATCCGGTGACCTTGCTGGCCAACATGAAGACAAGCGGTAGAAACTCTGGCCGTCTGCAGGCTGGCGTTATCTTGCTGACATGTGAACCCAGGATTGCTTGCTATGAATGGCAACAAAACGAGGCGTAGAATATCGTCGACGTACAGTTGTTATGTAATGGTATCGCGGATGACAATCAAAAGTGGTGTTTTGGAAAGAAATGCCACCACAGGCGATCACATCCTGCTGTATGGTGAGCGACAGTCACGTTGGTATCCAGCCGCTGTCCAGGGCGTCTCCAGACACGTCTACGGCTTGGAATCTTATTGATGGGAGTGAAACTGTATTCAGTGATGTGTCCCGTTGTAAGTAGGCTGTTTCTGTTTTCTTATTGGCAACGTTACGTAGCGGTCTGTGTGAGAATCACTGGCTGTGCTGTGTGCAGTCTGTGGCTGGTTTGCATTGTTGTCTGCCATTGTAGTGTTGGACTGCGGCAGCTGGATGTGAACAGCGCGTAGCGTTGCGCAGTTGGAGGTGAGCCGCCAGCAGTGGTGGATGTGGGGAGAGAGATGGCGGAGTTTTGTAATTTGTCATGAACTGCTATATATATTATGACTATTAAGGTAAATACAGTGTTTGTTCTCTATTAATATCTTTCCTTTGCTAACTATGCCTATCAGTAGTTAGTGCCTTCAGTAGTTTGAATCTTTTATTTAGCTGGCAGTAGTGGCGCTCCCTTTATTGCAGTAGCTCGAGTAACCAAGATTTTTGTGAGGTAAGTGATTTGTGAAAGGTATAGGTTAATGTTAGTCAGGGCCATTCTTTTGTAGGGATTTTTGAAAGTCAGATTGCGTTGCGCTAAGAAAATATTGTGTGTCAGTTTAAGCACAGTCCTGTAAAATTGTTCAAAGGGGACGTTTCACCGTATGGTGAGCGACAGTCACGTTGGTATCCAGCCGCTGTCCAGGGCGTCTCCAGACACGTCTACGGCTTGGAATCTTATTGACGGGAGTGAAACTGTCTTCAGTGATGTGTCCCGCTCAGAACTGAGCCCAATGAAGAGCGAATATGAGCCTGGAGACCTACCGGACGGCAGTGGGGTACCAACCTGACGGCCGGCCACCGAGTGTGTCCTGTTGTCATCAGCGGTGCTCTTACAGAACAGCGTTACGTCGACGATATTCTGCGTCTCGTTTTGTTGCCCTTCATGTCAAACCATTCTTGCGTACATTTCAGCAAAGTAATGCCCACCTGCACACGGCGAGAGTTTTATTGCTTCTCTTCGTGCTTACCAAACCCTCCTACCTTGGCCGGCAAGGTCGCCGGATCTCTCAGCAGTTGTGAACATTTCGAGTAGTGCCCGCCAACTATCTTGGCATTTTGACGATCTAACGCGCCAATTGGACAGAGCATAGCACGATATCCCTCAGGAGTATATCCAACAAAGCTATCAATCAATGTCTAGCCGTGTAACTGTATGTATAAGAACCAGATGCGGACCGACACTTTATTGACTTGCTCAGTTTGTGACGCTCTTTCTCTAGAACAAATAATACAATTTTTCTGACGTTTTAATCATTTAGAAATTATTCCATTCCATCCTTACGTGGTGCCACAGCAACCTTATTCTGGCTACTATTTAAAAAACAGTCGTAAGTTGCATGATGCTCTTTAATAACCCACGAACAACGCGTTTCGCCCGGATAGGGCGTCATCAGGTTATTGTTCGAACATTATGAATTACCTCGAAGAAAACGGTCTATTGACACACGGTCACTATGGGTTTAGAAAACGTAGTTCCTGTGAAACACAACTAGCTCTTTATTCACATGAACTGTTGAGTGCTATTGACTTGGGATTTCAGATCGATTCTGTATTTCTGGATTTCCGGAAGGCTTTTGAAACTGTACCACACAAGCGGGTCAAAGTGAAATTGCGTGCTTATGGAATATCTTCTCAGTTATGCGACTGGATTTGTGATTTCCTGTCAGAGAGATCACACTTCGTAGGAACTGATGGAAAGTCATCTAGTAAAACGGAAGTGATTTCTGGCGTTCCCCAAGGTAGTGTTATAGGCCCTTTCCTGTCCCTTATCTATATAAACGATTTGGGAGACAATCCTGGTAGCCGTCTTCGGTTGTCTGCAGATGACGCTGTCGTTTATCGACTAATAGAGTCATCAGGAGATCGAAACAAATTGCAAAATGATTTAGAAAAGATATCTGAACGGTGCGAAAATTGGCAGTTGACCCTAAATAACGAAAAGTGTGAGGTCATCCACATGAGTGCTAGAAGGAACTCGTTAAACTTCGGTTACACGATAAATCAGTCTAATCTAAAAGCCGTAAATTCAACTAAATACCTAGGTATTACAATCACGAACAACTTAAATTGGAAGGAACACATAGAAAATGTTGTGGGGAAGACTAACCAAAGGCTGCGTTTTATTGTCAGGACACTTAGAAAATGTAACAGACCTACTACGGAGACTGTCTACACTACGCTTGTCCGTCGTCCTATAGAATACTACTGCACGGTGTGGGATACTTACCAGATAGGACTAACGGAGTACACCGAAGAAGTTCAAAGAAAGGCAACACGTTTTGTTTTATCGCGAAATATGAGAGGGAGTCTCACAGAAATGATACAGGATTTGTGCTGGACATCATTAAAAGAAAGACGTTTTTCGTTGCGACGGGATCTTCTCACGAAATTCCAATCACCAACTTTCTCCTCCGAATACCAAAATATTTTGTTGACACCGACCTACATAGGGAGGAACGATCACGACGATAAAATAAGGGAAATGAAAGCTCGTACGGAAAGATATAGGTGTTCGTTCTTTCCGCGTGCTATACGAGATTGGAATAATAGAGAATTGTGGAGGTGGTTCGATGAACCCTCTGCCAGGCACTTACATGTGATTTGCAGAGTATCCATGTGGATAGATGTAGATGTAGATCTGGAAATATAAGGGGAGGATAACATTACAATCTATCCGACGTGGTTCTATCTGGACTACTACAAAGCAAAATCAGCTTCAAACATCGGCCAAATAAATTTACGTAGAAAAACGTAATGTAACTCAGTAAAAAAAAAAGAAAAAAAATTCTGCCAAAAAGCATCTGTTAAAGAAGGTTTGACGGCGAATCAATCGTACTAAAAGGCAATTAATATTAAAAAAGTATTAAAAATTACTTAATAAAAGGACCTGGATCAGAGATGAATAGAGAACGAAGGAGAAACCGAAAAATGCATATTACTTCATTGAGATGACGACACATATAGCAGTGCAGAACAAGACCACTCGCGCAAACTGTGAACACAGCCGCGCACTAGAACGGCGTTGGAGGTCGTGCATACTTACGAACGATAGGCGCTCAAGCAAAGTATTGGGCTAGTAGTAATGAAAGGCGACATGTGGCGCTGCTGTCGGGTCTGGGGTGTGATAACGATGTAAAATGTAAGTATTAATCGACAAATTGAGAAATAATAATGAAAATAAAAATAATAAAACAACCATAAGAAGAGGTGTGGGAATATACAGAATGCAGAACGTATTAGATCGAAAACTATGTACGGAAACATAGGAAAACTGATGCTGAACTGCAGTGTAAAAGAATCGTGAAGTAAAATATGTAGAGGAATAAACAAAGACTACACTACAAATATAAGGCTATAACATTACAATAACATCGATGGTCAGCGGTAGACGACATCAGAGAGGCACTTTGAAATAATGCAAAGATACTATTTCCACATGTTGGTTATTTTCTTAGGAAATCAGTACGCTTACATAGTGTATCCATGCGCCATAGATCTTACAAGAATTTTCCGTAGAATTAAAATACAATAGTTTTTTTGCTCAAGAACAGCGACATTTAGCCAAAGAAAATAGTTTTAGAATGCCAGAATGTGGGGAAGTTGTAGAAATCTTTGTTATTTGGATGGCGCACTTTGTGTGTCGGAATGTGGCGGAAGCAAGAGCTGAAATGGAAGAGGCGTGGCGCACATATTTATGGTAATAATGTATTTTTCCCAGCACACTCTGTAGCTGCTTCAAATTCTGCGGCGAAGGCAAGTCTTGTATGGCACGGAGGTGCTCTGGACTGGGATGTATGTCTTGGGCATTGAGTACATGGCCCAGATAGGGTAAGTCACGAGCAAAAAACACACATTTGTCCTTCCGCAAGCGAAGACCATTTTGTCGCAAGACCTGAAATAATGTTCTGAGATTGGCTAAATGTTCTTCTTCCGTCTTTCCGGAGATCACAATATCGTCCAGATAGTTTGCTGCAGTAGGGACCGACGCACAAACAGTTTGTGGATATTTCTGAAACAATGCAGGGGCGGATGCCCACCCGAATGGCAGTCGTTTGAATCGATACAAACCAAGATGCGTGTTAACCAGCAAGACGCACTGGGATTCTTCGTCCACCGGTATTTGCAAGTACGCATCTGCTAGGTCCAACTTCGAAAAATATTTACCCGGGCACAGTTTGTCAAAAAGATCTTCTGGGCGGGGTAAATAAAAAGTTGCAATCACTAGTTGTGGATTCACTGTTGCCTTGAAGTCCACGCAAAGTCTCAATTTTCCCGAAGGTTTTTGCAAAATTACTAAGGGTGATGCCCAGAGAGAAGCCTGCACACGTTCAATTACACCGTGTGATTCCAAATCATGTAATGTTCTTGCGACCTCATCACGCAATGGGTGGGGAACATTGCGCGCTCTGAAAAATTTCGGTTGCGCGTTTACTTTCATTCCAAATGTGCTTCATAGTTCTTAGCGCAACGAAGGCCCGGTGCAAAAATGTCTGCAAACTCTTCACATAGACGAGAAACACTGTCTGAAGGCACAGTCTGGTTCACTGATAGGACCTGATTGACTATAGACAAGTTAAACAACTGAAATAAATCTAAACCAAACAAGTTCACTACAGAAGAAGAACGAAGGACGTACAATGACACAAGTTTTGTTTTTCCTTTGTATGTTGCAAGAAGGCTGCACTGTCCTAACACTGGGATTGCTTGTCCTGAATAACTACTGAGCTTAACATTTGCGGCACGCAACGGAGGTGTGCCCAGCTGTTTATACGTGTCGTGATTGATCAGTGAAACTGCAGCTCCAGTATCGAGCTGGAATGGGATCACTTTGCCGTTAATGTCCAAATCTACAAAAAGTTTATTGTCCTGCTGACAACAAGAGCGACTGTCTCGTGCAACATGAACTGACACTGGTACAGAATCACTTGCGACTTGATGTGATTTCCGGCGACGTCGATGCACACTGTTGGTGGGACGAACACAGTCCCTGTGAGAGAGAGTGGCACTGGGCGTAGTGGAATGAACTACATGAATTTCCATGGGCGACGGTTCACGAGCCTGAGTATTCTTGATTCGATTCCGATTCCGGCGCGAAGCAAAGGGCCTGGAATGGTTTTGAGCTTCCGATCTGAGCTTTTTCTGGCAAACACTTTGAACATGTCCTTTTCTATTATAGAAAAAGCAAATAGCTTGGCGTGACGGGCAATTCTCACGTGAATGTCTAGTAGCACACCGCGGGCATGATTTCACTGCATTTGCTTGCCGACGCGGGACACGTGGCTGAGAGCCAGGCGGCAGCTGCGCGGATGGGCGTGAGGGCTGTTTACTGTTCGGTGTAGCTCGCCCGGCGGGCCGGTTAATGTGACACATGGCTGGTGAAGTTTCAAATGATTCCTGAGCAAAGTCAAGTGTGTCCTGCCGATCCAATATGCCCATCACTTGTTGAAGGGAGGGATTGACTAGTTTCAAAATCTGTTCCCGTATACGAACATCAGAAACGTTCTGTGCAATTGCATCACGTACCATAGTATCTGAATAAGGGAGGCCACATTGACACTCAAAAGCACAATCCCTAGTAAGGCCTTGCAAAGTTGCAACCCACTCCCTATTAGTCTGACCTGCCGTACGTTTTGTACGAAAGAAGGTATACCTTTGTGCAACGACATTGACTGATTCTTTGAAATATGCATCTAATGCAGACAAAATTTCGTCGTAGGACAGAGTTGCTACGTCGCGTTGGGGAAATAATTTCACTATCACACGGTACGTCTGGACGCCTACGGCGGAAAGGAGAAAAGGCTGCCGCTCATTACCTCGTATTCTGTAGGCGGCGAGATGGAATCCAAATTGGCGTGACCACTCCGTCCAGCTTTCCAGTGCAGCATCAAAAGGACGAAAAGGTGGTGCAACTGCGTGTTGTGGCTGCGGTAGCGGTGAAGCGGCGGCTGCTGCATAGTTTTGCATTGCACGTTGACCCTGGATGAGCTGTCCAAGAGCATCCAGTAAGGCCTGCGTCTGCTGATTCTGTAAGCGATGAAATTCGGACAGTACATCTGGAGATGGTGGCGAAGCCATTACACAAGTAAATCAGTCTGTATCAATACGAACGCAAAATCCTCGTCGTCAAATTGTTGTGGCTTGGCAAGACAGCCCAGCCACTAGGAGGAGGAAGCCGAAAGGCACGCGTTTAAGCTCAAGCAGGCTGGCGTGAGGTCTGGAACAGTTAAAGGAGTTGAGTCTAGTAAAAAAGTACGGAGCTTCTGGAATACTTAACTTTAATCCATAATTGGTGAACATCGGTCTGACGGTACATGCATCACAAGATAAATAGCAAATGATAATGGCGCCTTGCTAGGTCGTAGCAAATGACATAGCTGAAGTCTATGCTAACTATCGTCTCGGCAAATGACAGCGTAATTTGTCAGTGAACCATCGCTAGCAAAGTCGGCTGTACCACTGGGGCGAGTGCTAGGAAGTCTCTCTAGACCTGCCGTGTGGCGGCGCTCGGTCTGCAATCACTGATAGTGGCGACACGCGGGTCCGACGTATACTAACGGACCGTGGCCGATTTAAAGGCTACCACCTAGCAAGTGTGGTGTCTGGCGGTGACACCACATTACCATTGTAGTTACTTTTATAAACAACGAAAGCGGTATTCTCTTTGTTAGCAAGGACTATAATGGCATTATCTGAGTGAAGGATTTTATTAAGAGATGCCAAAATAATGTGGCCTTTATTACCATACTCAGCAAGTGTGGCCTCTCAATAAGTTCACTGGCTTTACAAGCGATTCTCAGTTTTTCAGATTTGTTACAAGATGAAGCATCAAGGGCGAATATACCGTCTGTTGCCGAGGAAGTGGCAGTAGCCTTAGTTGGATGCTATTCTTAAGGCCTTTGTTGAGCACGTTTATCTGTTATACACTGAAAAGAATCTCCGTTAGGTTGACAAGACGCTCCGCAAACGGAATATGGACCTTGGGTCTCTTATCCCGGCGATATGCTTATTAACAATAAATTTTCCGAAGCATATTAAGTTTAATATTCGTATATCCATAATAAAAACGGACGACCTGGGACGTCAGCTGGTGTAATATATGTTAAAAAATGACGTAAATTCTCCAGCTGTATTAAGGTGTTGGTTTTATTGGCAACTAGTTTCGATGTTGTTACTGTGGTGTCACCGCCAGACAACACACTTGCTAGGTGGTAGCTTAAAACGGCCGCGGTCCATTAGTACATGTCGGACCCGCGTGTCGCCACTGGCAGTGATCGCAGACCGAGCGCCACCACAAGGCAGGTCTCGAGAGACTGACTAGCACTCGCCCCAGTTGTACGACGACGTTGCTAGCGACTACACTGACGAAGCCTTTCTCTCATTTGCCGAGAGACAGTTAGAATAGCCTTCAGCTAAGTTAATGGCTACGACCTAGCAAGGCGCCATTAACCATTTGTAACGTTGCATGTACCTCAAGATAGAGTCTCACTTGTATCATCCAGAATGCTGTATACCAAAGGACAATATAAAAGTTAAGTGTTCTAGTAGCTACGTTCTTTTCTTTATCACATTCATTACGAATCCTGTTCCAGACTTAACGCCAGACGCGTGCCCTTTCGGCTACTTCACTGTGGACTGGCTGCCTTAACAGTCCACTACAGTTACAACATCATCTTCAGGCCCATACTTGTTGACAATAACCGTATGTGTCTAACACTAGCAGTCAGTGGTGAGATAGACATGTTCCATGCGGAAGGCAGGTAGTAACTGATATCAGCTGGAGGAATTACGTCATTTTTTAACATATATTAAGTTTACGCTCTTGTGTACTAATAATCGAGTGGGCACTTTCAAATACACAAATTTTAGAATTCCGAGCAAATCATCAAAGTCAGCCTTATATGCGACACAGCATTAAAAGCTAAAACATTAATCTTATCTTCCTCGGGAAACAAGCGCCAGATTTCCCTATTAATGAAGATCTTAGCACGCCTGCATATCCTAAGCTGTCGATGGATAAATGTTGGAACAACTTTCCTGCCGCTTTCTCTGTACATGCACAGCACATCTACCGATTACCACCCCATTCGGATAATTCCTCCGTGTTGCGTCCTTTCTTTTGTCTTGGAGTGTAATTAAAAAATATTGCCTTTTAAGTCAAATTAACTATCAGAATCGAGGTAATTCGTCGGCGTGCTTCGAATGAACTACATAAACTACTTCGACAGGAGTTTCTAACACAGTGTCAAAATTAAAATGAGCAGTGTTTTCATATAAGGCTCCACGTGATAGGACCTATCACTCGCAAAACCTTTTATGTCACTGTGAAATCGCTCTGATTTCCTAAACATTTAGTAGCGCTGGGGATAATTCATAAAACAGAAAATAAATGCGAGACCTTGAAACACAAGAAGAAATCTGGTATAATAAATACAAGTATAAAGGCAGACACAGAAAGGGACGAATAATTTCAAGCAGTTTTATGTAGTGGCCGAAAGTTTTTGTTTTATTACACCAGAACAACTTCAACTGCGAAGAATTTTGGTTGTGACAAACAAAGCAGGTTTTATCTGAAACAATCGATCTCGGCTTTACAAAAGGAATTCTCACTAGCTCTGACGTTACCATCTAGTCCTGATGCAACAGAGGACTTTGTAAATACCCTGACCTGACTCCTGGGGTCGGGATGTCTCAAGCTTTGTCCCATGTTTTTCACGACCTGACACAAGAACGACAATTTTGTGGTTCTTCGTCGCAGACGTTGAATCTACAGTTTAGATTTCGATTCACTAGCTTCTGTTGTCCCTCTCACGAGGAAAACACGGCAAATGCCAGAACCTGATTTCTCAAAAACTTCGCTAGGTGGAAGAGCAGTCAAAATAAGCGAAAACGTATCTCGGTTTATCCGTAGATACTCGACTGTTTCTGAGGAAACGATGATCAAAGTTTTCTAGATGCTTTATGTGCCTTTTAGCGAGTAAATAGTGCAACCAAAGCAGTGGAACTGTGGCTAGCGTCCCGGCTTCATGCTTTTGCACCGTGTAAGAAACTCGATTATTATTTTTAGTTCAGAGTTTCATTTATCTTCCCATGTTTGTAGAAGATTACTACACGAAAGTTTTCCGGCCTGTATTGATATAGCATTTTCATTTTCCGTCTACTAACTGAATGTCCGGTGAATGAATAAAAAAATGAGAAAATTATTTAAAATTGTTTTTGGTGAAAATACTGTAGTGAATCTTGATTCATAGTCAACTGCAAGAGTCAGTTTTCGATAAAGTGATCCGTGTAGTTTGCCACGAAATTATTGCCGAAGTGTGAAATATTCAGCTATGTCAACGACGTTTCTTTCCCGCGTGAGATTCATACGAAGAAACTTCATTGTGGCAAGCCAGCCTACGTGCGTTGCTCGTGGCACTCGGAATTTCTATGTTTCGAATGTTTCTACGAGAGTATAATCCAAGTGAGTGCACCAAATCTCCCTGAAGAATAAATATAAGAATAAAATAAGATTTAATACAATAGCTGATATAAGAATGGAATATAAGAATATGAGAATTGAAATTTAAATATCATATACACTTATATTGTGTAATATATGCGTGGCATTTATTGTCAAACTCAGTTGTAATTTTACAATTACTATAATGGCCTTGGATTCCCTGATAGGAAACATGCGTGTAGTAACCGTCTGTGGACATGAGTAGATAAATGTAAATAAATAAATAAAAATAAGAAAATAAAACCAATAATCCGTTTTCGAACACGAGGTGCGAACGTAGGAGTCCGCAACGCTCGCCATTCTCGCTCACTAAAAGGCATCTAAATTACGTTGAAAACTTTGACAGTCGTTTTCTCAAAAATGGTCGAATGTCTACGGATAAGCCGAGACACGTGTTCACTTATTTTGGCTTCTCTTCCACTGAGCAAAGTTTCTGAGAAATCGGGTTATGGCATTTGCCATGTTCCCCTCGTCAGTGTGTGGACTGCAAGTGCACTCTCGACAGGGGCCTGAAATGGAACACGGATTTGAGGAAGTGGATGACCACTGAATATGCAAGTGAATACAGGAGGGAGGAGAAAACAGTCCTCCAAAGACAGGCACAGATTGTCTATTAGTACGAAACAATTATTAAAAATATAAAACTATTTTAAAAACTGGCAGTCAAGTTTCAAATCAAAGACAGAGTATTTGCGGAATGTACTGACAAGATTTAAAATAATGAAGTAGTAAAGCTACTACATCAACAGTAACTGCAATATAATGACTTCATGAACTAGTCCGTGAGGCAAATCATGTACTGTTTCAAATAAACAAAGTATTGAAATTAACAATTCGATCGCCGGAATACCAATGGTCTACAGACCTGTACTCTAAATAAAGTGACTTTGCTGTTAGAAAGTATAAATTCCAAACTGAAACGATCAGTGAAGCTGATCATTTCTGTAACGTATTCAGCATAATAAAAAAACCTATCTTTCGTGCCTCTAGTATTTATGTGGTAGGTTAAAAGGTAAGCAATCTGCCATCCAGAGACTTCACAAAATGTATTCCTGTCGAAATGTGAGTGCACCTCCACTACCACACACTAGGAGGCAACTACTTCCACAAATATCCAGATTACAGGAAAGCATGCGGATGTCTGTTTTAACAGAAAGCAACTTGGCAACTCCTTACTATCACTGCATTAAGACTATCTTATCAATTCTGCGATAACATAGGTTATAATTCCACCAAACTCTAATAGTAGGCCTACACGTTTTTCTTTACTTGCGTAAAATAATGATTACAAGCTGCGCTGCTATCCGTCGACTTCAGAAATCACTATCATTAAAAAGTTGCAACTGAAATTTTTCGAAATAGCAAATATCAATCTGGTAAACAAATAGAAGTTGCTATTTTCAATGACTTACACTATATTACAGTCCCCAGTAAAATACAACGCCGTAAGTCCTATATAACTGTTTTCTTGGTGGCCAAATGCTTGAGTGGAGCGAAAACGATACTCACTACAAATAAAGTTGTTTTAATTTTGACTTGCCGATGCGTCAGTCTTCTAGTCTGTAACGTATCTGCCAATTCATTAGAAAGAATACTTTTACTGTTATTTTAAGAAATGTGCAATGAACTGTCTGTCGAGATCTGATGATGGTAACACTGATTAGCGAAACCGTTACCGAGAATAAAGTTTGTAATTAGTGATCTTGGCAAAGAAGCTTATCTTCTCTCATCCACTATAAATTATACAATGAGTCTCTGTCCGAATTTTCATAGCCAAGCAAAGAGTGGGAATTGGACAAATGGATTATCATAACTGACCGATTTGAGATCCAGTTGTGGAAAAAATATTTGATTGCTCAAAAGTCATCACTATAATTAAAATAAAGTTAATTAGTGATTAGAAGGAAAATTGAAATATTTCAAGAACAGCTTTGCCAGCTATTTAAATGAAGTATTAGCTATTTTTCACACAATAATTTGCATTTGTGTGATTTTTAACCGTTTCCTTCTAATCAAATACTAAATTCAGAACATTTTGAGAACATAAGACACTATGAAAGTAAATGAGGTGTCAGTAAGAGCATGCTTTCTGAACAAAACTTGAAAAAAAAATTCGGTCAAATATCTTGTGAAATGATTTGTCTAGAAGTAAGAAGTAAAATACCTTAGAGAAATACTGAAGCGACTTTGAATGATGTTCGAAATCACGTACAGAAAATGAGTACGTGAATTATTCTTTGATTTTATCTCTGGCAGTTTTGACAAAAAAGGAGTGTTTTATCGGTACTCGCAGGCCCTGTATACATTTAAATCGAATCTTATTTTTATATAGATAAAAATACGCATTATTATAACGTCGCCGATGCCATAAAACTGAACAGTCACTGAATGTCTTCTCTCTCTTTCAAGTTTCCATCGCTCGTGGTCAGATGGCACCGGCATCCTTTTCTGGGATCGTTTCTTTTTAAATAGCGTACAACAGCAGATTTTTAAAGGCACAAATACAGTAATAACTTTTACTTCGGTAGCTTCTATCTTGTCTAAAATTAAAACGTTTAAACTTAAGTAAAAGAAGATTTATGCATACCGTATTGAAATACCCTCAGATTACGACTGAAAGTAGCTAATCTTTACCAAGAAAGTCCACACGAAAAAGTGTTCCTTTAGTGTCTTAGTTATAGACTGAAAATATTACAGGAGACAAAGCATGAGCTTTGGATTAAAACTTTCCCCGGAGAAAGCTGGTGAAAACAGAAGCATTTCAACAAGGAGAGCCGTAGCGAAAATATAATGACATTTCGAAAAAAATGTGACTTCGGATATTCGAATTGCAGACTTCAACTCGTTCAGCACTTAATGCTTCGCGGTAATGTTTTAGAATTTGCCTTTGTGCTACCCAAATGCACCGGTGACGAACACTTGACACATATTCAGTGATTATTTGTTTCAAAAACGTCTCTCTTCATTAGCACGACAGTTAGTAGCTGCTGGCAGATTGTCACAAGACTGCGTCTGTATGTTTCATTGAGTTGTTTTGGAACCATTTTGCTCAAACTTTACGAATGTTGGGACTATTAACTATGGCGTCAGTTGCATAAACATGACTAATGTGCATTTGACTCGCCATTTAATCAACAGTCACTCGTCGGTTATCCAAATTAGGTCATGCACTTGCTGAAGTTCGGCATCAGTTGTGGATATGACTGACTGCTCTTTCATCCTTTTTCACTCTTGTTCAGCTGCTTTTGAATTATTCAGTCTACTAGTAAACAATTCGTAGTGGTAAACTTGATAGTGAGGTCTCCGACTCAGTGTAACAAATATAATTTTAAATTAGTTCAAAATGGCTCTGAGCACTATGGGACCTAACATCTGAGGTCATCAGTCCCCTAGAACTTAGAACTACTTAAACCTAACCAACCTAAGGACATCACACACACCCATGCCCGAGGCAGGATTCGAACCTGCGATCGTAGCGGTCGCGCGGTTCCAGACTGTAGCACCTAGAACCGCTCGGCCACCCCGGCCGGCTAATTTTAAATTAGGTCTCATAGGTTGTGATGTCTCGTATTCATGACAGAAAATATAGGTGTCAATTTGATCTAAAGTGAGAGAAGAAGAAGTACACATGTAAGTATAAGACAGGTATGTGCGATCATGTAAGAGCACAGATAATGTTAAGGTTTGGGTAGATTTTGGATTTTACGGAAGAGCACGTAACATCTGTCCTGCAACTGGTTACTGCAGACGGTATCTGCCATGGGTGAGTGTAGAGAAGTTAGTGAACGTCGCATTTAAGGTTCTATGCCATCGGTTGGGTGGGCGATCATGTTCCATCGCAGAGGGATGTACCGCGACATCTGCTGCTGTCAAATCTGCTTCTGTGCTTATCTGCAGCTGATGGATCATCCGCTGCGCCAATAGGTATGCAACCGGGCATCACAGACAGGCTGGTGATAAAAATAATTTCGTTTGACTCACTGGCCTGGTGGCAAGTCTTTCAATTCGACGCCACTTTGACGAGTTGAGTGTCCCTAACCTACCCCAGTTAGCCAACCGGGAAAAGGGGTCCGTCAGTTTAACGAGAAATCCGAACCACTTGACGTTTCTGACGATTCCTCACATCGTTGAGACGTGAAGGCCAGAAGGTTCTAAGTTAATGCAAACGACAAGTAAGTTGTATTACAGGTCATGTTTTAGTTATCGAAATTTCAATTATTCACCGCTTGAAGTGCCATGCATTTGACCTAGGATCTTAAGATTCTGCACGAGACAACAGGTTAAAACGCAGACTAGAAAATTGAAAGTCCGACCGGGATTCGATCCAGCGATTCGCTGAATTTCAGGAAAGCACTTTACCTCTAGACAAAAATACGCTGCTCCTGCCGCTAATATTTACTTAAGTCAGGTCTATACGCTAGGTGAGTGATCCCGGCCAAGGTCGCCGTCTCCAGCTGGTCAGGGCGTGACTCATCGACTTTGCCACGTTCCAGCAAGGCCGTCTTCTCCTGCGCAGAAGCTGACAAGTGCCAGGAAGCGCATAGAGCGTCTGATGCTAGCTACTTCTTTACGGCTGGCGCTACAACCGTTAGTGCTAAGGACCATTTGTGTAGAGTGCTGGCTTAAGGATCTAATATTTCGGAATATTATTTTGGTGAGGAGAAATTTGCTTAAGGTATGCACAACCACATACATGACTATTGTAAATTATCTGCTAACATCTCCATGAAGAATGTTCGACGAAGGTTTCATTGGTTATTTGGTACCGTCACATGTGTATTTGATTTTCATCCACGCATATAACGCAGGAATGTTTTGGTGTATGTTACTAAGAACGATTCTTACGCAGTTAATAATTGCAATGAATGCTAATTATCATTTATTGTTCGTTTTTTAGGTGAGCTAAGTGGACTAAAGACAAACGCAGAGATTTCCATACACTCTGTCTCATCTACTGCCTTATAAACGTACACTGTGCCTCATATCTCTCCTCGTCCTTAACGTTTATGTCGGAACAACATGATAGAAACACACGTTCCCATCATAATAAAATCCTCTCTGTTCCACTGCATCGCTCAGTCACTTTCTCCAAGTCCTTTACAGTAGCGGGAACCCGACTCTGGAATAACCTCCCTCGTTATGTTAGAGAACTTAAAAACATGTCCAGCTTTAAAAAACAGTTAATGACATATTTACTTAAGCAACAGTAATGCCTTCCTCTGTACATGAATGCACTTCACCTCATTACTTCCCTCTTTCCCCCTCCTTCAATCTCCCTTCCCCCAAAACTCGCTATACTAGTAAACATCTACTTTACACACCAAGATATTAATGAACATCTGCACAAATCTTCATTACTACTGCCAATTTTTCTCATGTTTATCATTATTATTTGATCTTCTTTATTACTGTTATTATTATTGCTTTTATCATAATTTGTATGTATAGCACCTGTTGTAAAAATACTGCCAGCATTTACTTTCTTAGGTCTTAGTCATTACTCTTTATTCATATTGTCACTAGAGTAATCTAATTTCCTTATTTAAACTATTGTCATGATGTAACTCTGATGTGTGAAATGCTGCATGGGTGGAACACTGGTCCGATGTAAGAGAGGGCCTGATGGCCCTAATCTGATCAGGTTAAATAAAGAAATAAGTAAATAAATAAAATAAAGAAACTGATTATGTACAACATTTTGTCATTAATAACTGCAGTAACGTCCGTTTTATTGAGAAGTGTTTGAGGTGTATCAAAAACACATACAGAAAGCAATACCTTTAACAAGCTTATTCTCACATGATTGCACTTGTGCTCTTCATTGATCTGTTTTAGCATGAGCTTGCACAAACTTTACGAATGTTGAGATTTTTATGTGTGGCGTCATATGCAGCAACATGACGTTTTTGCATTTCTTTTGTTACTTCATCAATAGTCACTCGATAGTTATTCAAAATTAGCCGACGCACTTGCACAGTTTTGGCATCAGTTATGGATGCGACTGACTCGTGTTTCACGCTCTTTCAGCCGCATTTGAATTGTTCAGTCTTCTGGTAAACACTTTGTAGAGGTTAGGCATCACTCCAGTACTGTACTAAAAGTCGTCAATGCATTTCGACTCCTGGTACACACTTAGGCCACGAAACAACAACGGATTACAAACGGAGAGTGGCGCAGCCATGTTCACGTCGCGCGAGCGCACAGCATTGTGATGTAACAACACTGATATTTAGGACAAGCGAAGAGGACAGGGCCATCTAGCGACTGGCGAACGGACTAAGCGGTACTGCCAACCTACAGACGTTTAGAACAGAACTGAAGATACTTATTGGCTGTGCAAGCTCGTGCTAAAACAGCTGAATAATAAAGCGACATGATGAAAATCGTAAGAAAGCAAGTCTGAAAGTAAATCCTTGAATGAGCTGCTAGTGCCTAGCAGTGCCCTCCCCTCCTCGCGCTGTTCGCATGCGCCCACATCTGTTGCCTGATAAGCGCGTATCCTCACTGTGCGATGTTTCGTACGCAGCGGAGTTGCCCGCCATCCTTACTGGCGGCCGGAGGCCACGCAGCGCATCACACACTACTCACCAACCACCACGCAGCAGCCACCAGTCAGCGGCCGCAATGGACGTGGGCAAGAAGCGAACCCGCGACAACCCACGCAAGACGGCCAACCCTCTGTCCGTGCTCTTCTTCTCGTAAGTCGCTACAGCTGCTCCAAACCAGGGGTTCCCAAACTTTTTTTCTGACGGAACACTTTGAGAATCCTGGTATTTCGATAGAGAGACTAATAAAATTTTTAAAAATGAGAGAAACCTGTTTTATTCAGTGACTACTTCAGTTTTAAATCACAAGTAATAAAGAATTCATAATAAAATAAAAAACAATTAAAACTGTCCAAATATCGAAAAAAAGCCGCTGTGTTATAAATATTTTTTCGCGGAGCACTTATTTACTTCCCATGGAGCACTAGTGTTCTGCAGAACGCAGTCTGGGAAACCCTGCTATGAACTTCGCTGCAATGCTAGCGCTGGCGGAAGGTCGAACTCGTAATTAGCCCCCTGAAAGTGATGGCTATCAGTTACCTGCTCATTATATTCTGGGCTTCCTCGCACATTCGTACTGTAACCCTGTCTATTGTACACTGACCCACTTTCTCTCACCACACTTGCTTAAGACAATTAGCTTTTCCCTATTCCGCAAATACTCCAATATATGAAGAATTCAGTTACCTGCTCATTATATTCTGGGCTTCCTTGCACATTCGTACTGGAACCCTGTCTATTGTACACTGACCCACTTTCTCTCACAACACTTGCTTAAGACAATTAGCTTTTCCCTATTCCGCAAATACTCCAATATATGAAGAATTCAGTCATTTTAAATAGTTCCTCTTTTGGTCATGCTCTACATTAATCCCCTCTTTCCTGCATCCAACATTTTTCTTTAGCCTATTCACATTTTTTTCCTGCATTCTCTTGTACACATTTCCAGGGCTGAGCGATCAACATTCTATACTGCCATGCGAATGGTCCCGTTTTCGTTCCTCATACAGTCGAGTAGGACTTAGTGCGAGGAGAGGAGTCCACCCAGCTTCTCAAAATCAAATGGTGATGTCAGCTGCCCTTTCGAAAGCCAATATTAACAGTCGGAAGAGCAGCGGATGTACATATTAAGTGGACCATCAATAGTGGCACCAAATGACACTGTAGTCAATGGCGGCAGGTCGCAAACTCGTGGTCGTTCAATGACCAGTGTTGGTGGCCAGTTTCCTGCCTCTGGTAGGCACTTATTGTTCAGCCACATACATTGCATCGCATAAAAAAGTTTGGATTTATTACAGGGGAACTGATTACCTGTTATGATGATTTGTTGGTAGTTGGAAACCTCCTAACAATTTCTTCAACCTTTTCTACAGCGCTATGTCTGGTTGCCCTATTGGTATTATTCACTTTCGAAGGCACTTTTAAAGTCCTTACTTTCTTGATTGTTTCGTATTTGGTTACCACAGGCTGCAGAGTATCATGAATCCTTCCCAAATATGTATCAAGCTCGTTTTGTCGATCGAACTGTACTCCTTTATAAAGTTACACAAACACTAAATTCTTCAAAAACTGCACTTCCGCGTCATTTTTTCAGAGAACTTCTGATCGTGACTGACATCGGAATTGTGGTTTTCCTTCCAGTTTTGCTGCTAATATAAGTCTTTCTTCTCAAGATGAACATTTTCGTATCATCGGGTGGGGAAGATTTTTCTTTGATTTCCTCTGGAAACGAAGAATGTTAGTAGTATATCTGTAGGGCCTTTGATCCACTTCGAAAAGCAAGGAATGCTATCCCATGATATTGCAAGGCCTACCCTTCTTACCAGTGACGTCATCACTTTTATCGGTGACGTCATCACTGACATCAGAATCGTCACGTGACAAGCCACAAACACTCTTCTCCCATCTTCTCCTCCCCTCCACCTCCCTTTCTCTGGCCAAACAAAATCTTACATATCAGAACTAACATAGTTGTGCCAGTGGGATGTTAAATTTAAAAGAAACCCTCAGATGGTGGAACCAGCTCACTCTGCTTTGTAACTCCTCCCCCTCTCCCCTTCGGCACTATAGCGAATATCAGCGTAATATTAAAACAAAACTCTCAATTTAGTTCACCATACAGTAATCGATCTTTTGGAAAGCATATCTGTCATACATGATTTAAATAATTACCATAATTTAAAAATAATTAAATAATTATAGTTATGAACAAGTTAAATAAACCATAGTGTAACATTTTTGTGGACATTTGGATGAAATAACAATGTAGCCGCAGAGAAAGCTGTTCTCAAAACTATCCAAACTTTCAGAATTTTTGCACCATATTGGAAAGTGTTTACAGAGAAATTACGTGACGGTTGTACCTTGTAGCATTTTCACACCTAAAATACGTCAGAAAAACAAACACACACACACAAACAGTTAAATGTTAAGCTGCTCACTTACAAGTTAAGTTGCAGTAGTGATCGTCCAAAATTCGATGTGTGTAGCACAAATGGTGTAAGACACAATGGCGTCTCAGATTAATTTTTTTCCATACCTGTATTATTCTACAATGCTTGACAAATGCTCTTTTAATGTCTAAAATGTACGCAAAAAATATATCAGCAACAAAGATTGCTGTGTTTACATCAAATATCGCTATGTTAATTTTACAGACACATCAATATATCCTTCACATTGATACCTGAAACACGATTTTGAACGCTAAATTACGTGGCACAATGTCATTTCCTTGTCTAAATACTTACAAATCACATATTAAATGGACAGTTGACATTTTGGGTTATTCGTAAAAGACCTATGTCGTGAAACTGTCTTGACCGGAAAATAGCCGCACAAAATACGTGATGGCTAAAGTACTACGCTAAGCAGGCAAACACACAAACAAATAGACAGTGTAAATTATTGCCAGCTGGTGGAAGAATGTAATTTATTCCGTTATTCAGGCACATACTTGATGTAAAACGCAGTGGCTCCTTAAATTAAATATTTCCATATATCGGTGTTCTGCGATTGTTATCAAGTGTTACAATGCTATCTTCAAATCAAAATTAGGAAATGGGTATAGTCATTTCAATCAGAGGAAATGTTATTGGGATCTTATAGACTGAAATGTCATTATTTGATGCTTTTACAAGTTTTATACTAACATTTCACCTTAGCAAACACCAGGTTAGGGAGGAAGTAGAAGATGTATCGTGTTCTAAACCAGAAAATTGTGCCGGCCAGAGTGGCCGAGAGGTTCTAGGCGCTACAGTCTGGAACCGCGCGACCGCTACGGTCGCAGGTTCTAATCCTGCCTCGGGCATGGATGTGTGTGTTGTCCTTAGGTGAGTTATGTTTAAGTAGTTCTAAGTTCTAGGGGACTGATGACCTCAGATGTTGAGTCCCATAGTGCTCAGAGCCATTTGAACTATTTTGAGTCATTTATTTTTATTACAACTGATTGAGTGAAGTCGAGTATATGTGCAGTTATAACTTTCGCCCAAGGATGAAAAATTTATCACTTGGAACTATGGTGCCAAGGAACACTAAAATGTTTACAGATTGTAACTCCTGTAATCAGTTACTTAATAATATAAACATCTAATTAAAATATGCATTCTAAAAACACCACACTGTTGCACACATAGCTAGAAGACAAATTACACATTTACACAAGTTTCCACATTTTATTTTTTGACAGAAACGAAAATATCTATGCTTTGCAGATTTAGATGCGCTGAACACGAATATCAAAATTAAAATTGTCTGCTATATCACGGCTGCAAGGAAATAACGATGCCACGTTTCGCAGCCATACTTACGGGACATTGTAAGACGTACATAAAGGCATCGTGGCAACCGTTTCTCTGCCGTAAATGAGTAAGGTGGATGGTTACAGTACATTTTGGCAACACTACTTTACACCATGACCAATGTGTGCACAATCAAGTCATATGAACATTGTAGAATGCAGAAACCTAACACGATTTTGACTGTCGTTTGTCACAGCTTCGTGCTCTTGTGCTGCGTTAGTTCGCTTGTTATTGGAGCGAGGGTCGCGACGGTTGATAGTGAATGTACGTGACATGAAATGTTGGAATTGATTAATTGTGTTACTGCTCGCATGTACGCTTTCACAAAAATGCCCTGCACCTGATAAATTTTGTTGCATTTCTGCTGCCATAAATATTGTGTTTTCAGAAGGCAACCACTGATAAAAGCTGTGAAACAAACATGCGCCATGCACTTCGGGTGTACAGTTGCAGATCAAAGTAAATGGAGGGCTCCACTCGTGTATTTCATCACGTGTTCGTCTATACTCAATGCTTGGATGCATTGTAAAAACGTCTCCAAGAAGTCTGATGTGCCTGCTATTTGGCGTGAACTGGCAAACTATGCATCATATTTCTATTTTTGGGTGGTACCTCACTTGAGGAAAGGGGTCAATACCAAGAGGAAGAGGAATATTCAGTACTCTGACATCCCATCTATAATTCAGTCGCCGGTCGCGGTAGCCGAGCGGTTCCAGGCGCTTCAGTCTGGAACCACGCGGCTGCTACGGTCGCAGGTTCGAATCCTGCCTCGGGCATGGATGTGTGTGATGTCCTTAGGTTTAGGTAGTTCTAAGTCTAGGGGACTGATGACCTCCGATGTTAAGTCCCATAGTGCCTTGAGCCATTTATAATTCAGTCTCTGGCCCATGATGGTTGGTTGGTTGGTTTGGGGAAGGAGACCAAACAGCATGGTCATCGGTCTCATCGGATTAGGGAAGGATGGGGAAGGAAGTCGGCCGTGCCCTTTCAGAGGAACCATCCCGGCATTTGCCTGGAGTGATTTAGGGAAATCACGGAAAACCTAAATCAGGATGGCCACACGCGGGATTGAACCGTCGTCCTCCCGAATGCGAGTCCAGTGTTCTGGCCCATGACAAAGGATTGCCAGTTCCTATTCGTCCTATGTACCACTATCAAGCAATAACAGCGGTGATGTTAAATAGACACATACAGCCGGAAAAGTGTAATCATTCCCTGGTAACACTGACCCTAGATTTACACCAACGTGATCACATAGAGAAGAACACAAAATCACAGTGTGAACTCAGTGATATTATTACGGATTTAGATCTTCTAAAGGATAAAGCCCAACGCTTGGCCTCATGACTGCAGCAGTGGAGTCTCCTGGCTGACACAGTACGTGTGTCTGTAATTCGGGACCGTCAGAGAAAATTTTAGTTTAATTTCAGTGCCGAAGGTGACATTACATGCTGCAGTGACATTGACCAGAAAAGTGGAGATTCTTTACAGGCAGCTCAAAAACAAACCTGATGGCAGTACTTGGTTGGTTGGTTTGGGGAAGGAGACCAGACAGCGAGGTCATCGGTCTCATCGGATTAGGGAAGGATGGGGAAGGAAGTCGGCCGTGCCCTTTGAAAGGAACCATCCCGGCATTTGCATGGAGCGATTTAGGGAAATCACGGAAAACCTAAATCAGGATGGCCGGACGCGGGATTGAACCGTCGTCCTCCCGAATGCGAGTCCAGTGTCTAACCACTGCGCCACCTCGCTCGGTGATGGCAGTACTGTTACGCAACACTAATGCAAGATCGCCTATTCCTGGAGCATATGCTCCAGTCGTTGACAGCGTTAATTGCAATAGGTATGAATTGGTGGCATGTGGAGACTTCAGAGTGATTGTGAAGCTGTCGAGTTTGCAGATATTTGCTGCTATCTGTGTCAGTTGGACAGTCGCTCAAGAGAAAAACAGTACGCTCAGAGACAATGGCCTCCAAGAACAACTCTGGTGTCTGGGTGAAAAATAATGTCGAAGAATCTCTAGTAAATCCGAAGAAAATTATTATGCCATCATTGCACATTGCATTGCTCATGACAGCATTTGTTAAAGCTTTAGACAGGAATGAAGGAGCATTTCAGTATTCGTGTTTAGAGTTTCCACGACTCAGCAGAGAATAATTACAAAAGGGATATTCATTGGTCCACAGATACACCAGCTGCTGGGGCACACACACTTTAGTCCACTCTAACCTTTGATTAGTTGCATGAATGGTATGGTTTTCGTAAAGTTATGACATGGTTCTTAGGAAACAGGAAAGACGAAAATTACAGCGACTCTGTGGACGAACTCAATCATGCTTTTAAGGTCATTGCCGATGACATGACATCGAAAATACACTTCCTTTACTCCCACTTCGAAGAGTTCCCAGAGGACTGTGGTGCATTTGGCGTTGAGCATGGTGAACGGTTCCACCAGGAAATTTGTCTCATGGAACAGCGGTACACAGGTACACAGGACGGTGGATTATTGACTGATATGGGCTGGATGCTACAGAGAGGTGCTTCAGACAGCACACACAACAGGGAGGCAAAGAATTGGTACGTTCAATCAATGTATAGATCTACTGATTACGGTATAAACATACGTGAAACGTAAAGTCACGTCTTACTTGTACCCCTGAGCTAGGAGATAATTATAATCGTGATATTTGAGTTCAGAAAATCGAAACCTCTGACGACTGTCTACTTTGGATTCTGCGAAAATTCCAGTGAACACCAGTATTGTCTGAGCAAATACCATTCTAGAAAGAAAGGAAACAGGATTTCTGACGATTTTATGTTGTTGCGAGATAACACTTAAACTGAATATGTTCGTTCTACAGTAAGAAAACCCCTCCTGTGTCAAAAATGACCAGAGGCAGTACTGGAAGAAGAAAGAGAGGAAACATCGCCAAAAACAATGGTACAATTGGACAGAATCGATACAAAATATTTCGACTAAAATAAAATTATTTATCACTCATAGAGTGCTATAGAGTAATATCCAAGTATAAATGATCACACACAAAAATTCGAAATTTGGAGCAAAATAAAAATGTATTAAATTGAAAAACCGTAGGATTTCAAGAACATAGCACATGCGGTACTACTCTCGTAAATTAATTGTTCTGTAAGATAAAACAATACACTTGGCTTGCATGTAGGTATATTAATTTAATTCATAGGTTAAGCAGGGACTTGTTAACAACCGAAGTTCAGATGCTGTACCACACATTGCAAGCGTGATACACATTCAAATTAAATATTTCCATATATAAATTTTCTGTATAAGGTATTAAAATGCACTCATCTCCCTTTCTGACAGAATTGATTGATTGGTTGATTCAGGAGAGCAGGAGAGGGATCCAAACAGCGAGGTCATCGGTCCCATCGCCTTTGGGAAGGTAGTCGGCCGCGCCCTTTCAAAGGAGCTATTCTGCCTGAAGCGATTTAGGGTAATCACGGAAAACCTAAATCAGGATGGCCGGACATGGGTTTGAACCGTCGTCCTCCCGAATGCGAGTCCAGTGTGCTAACCTCTGCGCTACCTCGCTCGGTGACAACTGAAATAAATTGTATATTAGTTGACAAATGTAGCTAGACCTAAGTTCCCCGCTTTACATACTGCAAAATAAATAACAATTGATAGTATAACATTGCAAACGCATATTTGTACTACTACTTGTCTAACATACAGCTTAAAGTGCACTTGTTGACAAGAATTACAAAGTAATCCTCACAACAAAAATTCATGTCTAAAACCAAGAGTTCGATATCTGTACCACACTTTGAAAGCACAATAAAACTTCAAGTTAAATATTTCCACATCTAAATATTCTGTATTACTTATTAAAATACAGGCAGCTCACTTATTGATTCTATTGAAATAAATTACATGTTAGTTGGCGACCAGAGTTCGATCATAATTCCATGCATTAAATCCATCAAAATACAAAAAAATTGGTTCTGCAGTATTGCAAAATACACATCATAACTACAGCTGATCCAACTTACATCGTAAAATGCAATTGTTTATTTATGCACTGCTGGCAAAAACCAGTTCCAGCTAGTTCATCATTCATCCACGCATCCTCCCATGCTTTTAATTCAGTTACCATAGCAGTGTTATCAGAATGGCTACCACTAGCAAGGAATTTTTTTGTTGGTGCCGCTAATGCTTGCAAAATCCTCTGGAAATTGTGTGCTGATGTAACAAATTTCCCTTCCAGTGTTATTACCTTTCCCAGTCTTGGTTGAATTGGCAAATTAGCAAGAATCCAGCTCGCCAGAGTAAGTTCATCATTATTTATCCAAGAACTTCATTTCTCTAGGTAAAACATAACGTTCTCATAAGCAAATAACCATCCTGCAGATGAGTCTTACACTTTGTGTTCTACAGCCATTGCAAACTTCAAGCAATAATCGATGCCTTTCAAAGTTCCTCTTCAACAGACAATTAGTTCATTATCATGAGATATACGCCTACCACTTTTGTAGCTCTACCAGTTCATTTGGGTTATTCCAGTGCACATAGTCAACACATCCTGGCGATTCATTGGTGACCATATTCCAATCACGAATGTCATCTACCTCATCATAATCATCATCTTTCTTCTTATTTTCTTCTTCTTTATCATCCTCAATGTAATCATGGTCTTCTTCTTCATCATGATCATCATCTTCCTAATCGTGATCTTTTTCTCCTCCAACATATACACCTTCTGCTTTCATTAATACATTGTTTTCTTTTACTTTAATGTCTGTTTCTTCTTTGTCTCGCTCTGTCTTCTTCTACCTCTTCTTCCTTTCCGTTGCGACATATGGTAGATTCTCATTCCTTGGTCTTTTATCAGTAACACTGCGTCTTGATGAAGCCATTGTGTAATGTCTGAGTGTCTTTGCAAAAACAATTCTGTCCACTTCTTGCAAGACTTCCCATCGTTGACTGAAGTACCAATTTCAGCTGCACAACTAGTTTGTTGATAAATTCTATTACTTGACCTCTGGTAACAGGGAACTGATTGGATTAACTAAATAAGCTTCACATTATTCATCCCATAAATGGGAGGGACCCATTTGTCTTTGAAGAGGATATTGTCTAGAGTTTTTATACATCAGAGTTGTTCAGGGAACTTAATATATATTACTAGTATCTTTTACAGGTTCCAAAGCTTGAAGCTTTTGATTTCACTCATAATTAAGAACCTTATTTTCCTTTCCTGTCACTATGTCAAGTTGCAGTTGGAAACCTGGAATAGAATAATGTACTAAACAGGCAGGGCAGTGATAAATGACAATTCCAAACACGCCAGCGTTCAGAACTCAAATACACACACCAAACAAAGTTTTGCATCACCTCTGTTTCGAGAGTTTCTGTACAGAAAATTGGAATAGGGATCAACATAACCATCATTTCCGCCCTTTTTATTGCTCATGAAAACCACACATTGTATGTTGTACGACTATACAGCGAGACCTTCAGAGGTGGTGGTCCAGATTGCTGTACACACCGGTACCTCTAATACACAGTAGCACGTCCTCTTGCATTGATACGTGCCTATATCCTTCGTGCCATACTATCCACAAGCTCCTCAAGGCACTGTTGGTCCAGACTGACCCACTCCTCAACGGCGATTCGGTGTAGATCCCTCAGAGTGCTTGGTGGGTCACGTCGCCCATAAACAGCTCTTTTCAATCTATCCCAGCCATGTTCGATAGGGTTCATGTTTGGAGAACATACTGGCCATTCTAGTCGCGCGATGTCGTTATCCTGAAGGAAGTCATTCACAAGATGTGCACGATGGGGGCGTGAATTTCGTCCATGAAGACGAATGCCTCGTCAATATGCTGCCGATATGGTTGCACTATCGGTCGGAGTATGGCATTCACATATCGTAGAGCCCTTACGGCGCCTTCCATGACCACTAGCTGTGGGGTCGGGCTGGAGAACTTTGGCGGTAAAACAAAAGTAAAATCGGACGGTAAGGCCGGGAACCATACTTAATACTATTGATAAAACGTAAATCTGGTTTAACGCATAATTCTAAGAGAGCTCAAGCTGCGAACGTTACTCGAATCCAAGAAACCTCAGAGGAATCTCATGTCTGCCGCAACTTGGACGCAGAACATCAGACAGCCTGAACAGGCACAGGGACGTTATTAAAGTCAAGCCCGTCGCATTGAAGATGCTGAGCGTCACGTGCCTCTTCCAGCTTCCAAGACGCTTGAAGACTCACAGTGACGTCGTCATTTAAAGTTTGTACGACAAACAGAGGGTCGCACCTTTACACATGGAACACGAGAGGCTTTCGGTGGGATCGCATTTGATTATGATCTATTACTGACTATGTTAATCATAAAGTAGTTACCGTATGGGGATGGATCAAAATTGTTGACACCATAACGCATTAAAATGGAAGGGAGAAACGATTGAAATATGTTCCTTTGGTGGCAAAATCTCCCATTCAGCACTAGGTGAGCCAGAGAAACCCCTAAAAACTTTACTTCAGCACAAATGTAATGAATCGAGGCAGTTTTAAAAATAATTAGAAAATATAATGCATGCTTTCAGATTCGACATGCAGTAAAATAATAGAAACACATTCATTATGAACCTACATACCGGCACTAATTACAGTTTTTATCCGTATATATGTACACCGCTATATACACAGACATCTCGTAAAATTACTGGCTTACTTACTCAGCATCACTCATCATAACAAAACTACTGATACGCTAGCGAAGCACTAAGTAACATCTAATTTAGTCTCCGGAAGTCATCCTCGTTCTGCCAACAGCCTTATCAAACAGGGCGGAGCAGCGAGCAGAAATTCAGGGCACGCCCTTGGGACGGGAAACCGTCCCTAAAAGGCGGAAGAATCAGTGATGATAAACGGAATGAGGATGCAGAAGATAATGGAAACCACTGCATTAAAGACGCATAATATGTATGTGCAGAATGGGAAGCCTGTAGCTGAATAGTGTCATAATGACCTCTCCATTGGCAAAAGATTCCAGACTAGTCCCCATTCGTATCTTCGGGAGGGGACTGCCAAAGGAGAGGCGACTATATGAAAAAGATTGAATAACCAACGAGAGGGTACTGTTCTACGAATCGGGACGTGGAACATCAGATGTTTGAACGTGGTAGGGAAGCTAGAAAATCTGAGAAGGGAAATGCTAAAGCTCAGTATAGATGTAGTGGGTGTCAGTGAAGTGAACTGCAAAGAAGACAAGGATTTCTGGTCCGATGAGTATAGGATAATACCAACAGCAGCAGAAAATGGTATAACAAGAGTAGGCATCCTTATGAATAGGAAGATAGGGCAGAGAGAGAATTCGTGTGACCAGTTCAGCAACAGCGTTATTTTCATCAGAATCGACAGCAAACCAACACCGACAACAATAATTTAGGTACATCGCAAGGAGATGATGAAGAGATAGAAAAAGTATGATGAAATCTTCTCGGGTGATAATCACGGTGATAGCACATGAACTATAGATACGTGCACTAAAGAGTAATTTGCATGATAAAGTAGCGAGAGGCACAGGGAAGTTATTCTGGGTTAGTGTGGGTGTCAAAATCCCAAGTGAAATGTCACATGTTGTGGAGCCGTTAGATTACAAGGTTGCGTGAATCACATTAATTTATGTGAAGGAGTGTAGTATTTATGAGAGAAGTGAAAGGAGATGGCATTGCTCTGTTGAGTATAAATAATTTTGGCATGGGCAAAGGGAGTCTACGAAAGGGATTACTAGTTACCCTTTCGGATGACCTGAATGAAGATCGTGTCGATACGTCAGAAGGAGGCCTTGTCCACAAGAAAGCTGCTGATTTATCTGGGCTGCACGAGAAAGTGAAACATTTATTGTATAGAAAATGACACAGAATCCCAAGACTTAGTGAAACAAGAGTTTACTGATCAGCTGTTGGCTTATGGTATCATGGTGACAGCCCTTGGGGTGTCAGCATTGTTGTTGTCCCAGAAGAGACACCAGATGGCACGAGAAACAGATTACAATTACCTGAATGCAAGGACAATTACAGATACATATCCTATACCAAATATAGTGGAGCCTTGGGAGAACTTGGATCATTTTAAATATTTCTCAACAATGGATTTTAGAAGTAGCTATCACCAGTTGGAAGTGGATCTAGAAGACCATCCAAAAACAGCCTTAACAGTACCTTGGGGCCATTATCAATAATATAAATGGTTTGATCTTAAGAACACCCAACTACTTTCCTAAGGCTACTAGATGGAGCGCTCAGGGGACTGAAACCAAAACAATGTATGGTTTAACTCAATTATATCACTGTGTTTTCGAAGGAGATGGAAGAACATGTGCATCGACAGGAGAAGTTTTGAAAAGGCTATGTACCACATGACTGATGCTCTGTGTGGGTGTCACTTTGTAGCAACACAGATGAGTTATTCGGTTTGTGTGGTTAGTGAACAGGGTGTCAGAACTAATCCACATTTGATTTCTGCAGTCCACGATTTTGTGCCACCACGAACATCAAAATATCTGCAGTCATTTCTCAGGCTCTGTAATTATTGTAGGAAATTTATTAAGGACTTTTCTGAAATTGCTGAACCACTGAATTGGTTGCTGGAAAATGGGGTGTAATTTCAGCGGTCAGCTGACAGTGAAACAATATTTCAGGTTTTAAACAGGCATTATCGTCAAATCCAGGACTGGTATTTCGAGATTTGAATAGAGAATTTATTTTATTGTGCAGCGCAGGTAGTCTGGCGATTGGTTGTGTTGATAGACAAATGTGGATGACAAAGAGCACCTAGTGGCATATGCACAAGGAAGCTGTATAAAGCAGAATAGAATTGTTCTAAGATAGAAAAAGAAATGTTGGCTGTTATTTATGGTGCATCATACTTTGGTTGTTACTTGTATGGCAGAAAGTTTAAAGATGTGACAGACCATGCTGTAGGAAAATGCTGGGGCTAAAGGGCCCATCGAGTATACTCACATGAACAGCTCTGAAGCTGTGTGAATTTGATTGTGAGGTAATACATAAACCCTGAGAAAGGCATAGTAATACTGACAGCATAAATAGTAAGGTTGGAGCTTTACAATTTTTGGGTGGGTGTATTGCTGAGTGGCAATAGGGTTAGGCAACTGACTCTAACTGCCAGTTATTTACATCTCAGCAGCAGTTTATGACGGAGGAGAGCTTGTTGTGCAGAACAAAAGGTTCATCACTCCTGTAGCTTTAGTGGATGAAGTACTGAAGTGCCTGTCAATGTTTCAGCAAGTCATGGCGAATGGAGAGCAGCAGACTCAGAGGCGGCTGAGAAGCTTTTGTGAAGGACAAGGGAATATGACATGGAACAATATATCAAAAACAGTATACCTTGTGCACAATGTGCTGATATCAGTCACCATTGAGTCCCATTACAGAGGTTACCAGAAGCGCCCAAACAATTAAAAATACTGGGGATGGATGTTCTGGGCCATTTAATCGTACAACACCTGGTAACCTCTACTTATCGACCATGACAGATGGTTTTTCTCGTTTTTCACAATAGTTTCCATTCTGGCAACAAATGCGCACATTAGCACAAGCTGTGGCGAACAACTGGTTGCTTAAATTTGTCTTTCCCGATACCGCAATCATTTATCAGGGCACTAGCTTTACATCAAATTCG
The DNA here is from genome assembly GCF_023898315.1 of Schistocerca nitens. NCBI lineage: Eukaryota > Metazoa > Arthropoda > Insecta > Orthoptera > Acrididae > Schistocerca > Schistocerca nitens. Next base: position 396,095,962 of record NC_064615.1, on the reverse strand, counting down.
CTGAAACAGCTATGCAAGTTGCAGTGCAATCACGAGGTTTGAACTAGTTCTTTCAGTCTAATGACTGAATGGAGTGCGTCAAGGAAACTGAGTTATTATGTGAATACCCATCACAATGATGCGATGTCTTTCTCGCATTCATCATTTCCACTCACTACCATAAAGTTTAAAGTGGGCCTGCACTCTCAACATATGAGGTAGTGTACTACAGGAAAATGTCTTCACCCTTTCAGGTAATTAAACTTATTGATAGGAGAAGCAGTGATTCAGAAAAGAAATTTTCGAAAGGTTAGGTTATGTTTGACAGAGAGTGAAAACAGCAAATACAAAAGCTCTCGCGTGTCAAGAGCAACCAGAATAGCGTGTGGCTAGGTTATGCCGGCCGCGGTGGTCTCGCGGTTCTAGGCGCGCAGTCCGGAACCGTGCGACTGCTACGGTCGCAGGTTCGAATCCTGCCTCGGGCATGGATGTGTGTGATGTCCTTAGGTTAGTTAGGTTTAAGTAGTTCTAAGTTCTAGGGGACTAATGACCACAGCAGTTGAGTTCCATAGTGCTCAGAGCCATTTAGCCATTTTTGGCTAGGTTATGGCAATACAGAGTGGGACAATATGTTTTTGTCAGTCCAGGATACTGAAGCTAAAAAGCAGAAGAGAAATGGCCAAGTCAACTGTGTACACAGGGTGTTGTACTAGACAAAACAATACTCATCATTACACTGGTGGGATCTTAGCTAAACTTCTGAAGGAGGTTTATTTGATACTACAACATATAAAATATTAGATCAGTTTATTACAACTTGAACAAGATGAAGGAGGTTTATTTGATACTACAACATATAAAATATTAGATCAGTTTATTACAACTTGAACAATATGAAACACTTAATTTTGTAACAGTCCATGTCCACAGGAAAGTCATGAGTATTTATTACTATCACTGAATATTAACATGTCACTTGATACAGAACAAGATACTAATCTTTTCTCATAGAGTACAACTGAGATAAACATTTATGCAGAGGTCTGTCTAATACAACTAATGCACTGCTATCTTCCTACAGAGAGAATGCAATCACCTTGAGCGATGATTGCTGACTGGATTGAGTGACACACTGTTCAAACATAAGTAAGTATGCTGTAGTGGGGGCGTATGGAACTCTTGAGGTCATGTCTACCACCACTATCTCCCATTAATCGTTCCCTCTGGCAGTAGATATACTTACTAGTGGTTTCATCATGAGGTATCAGCGTTGGTTATTTGGGTGACACCATGACATAACATTTCTCCCCCCCCCTCCACCCCCCCACCCCACCAACCACTGTGCTGTCGTCATGTAGGGATGTGTCATGTACCGATGGTATGGGGAAGCCTGATTGTGGATGTCGATGGGAAAACGTAGTGGAACGACGGCTGATGGCAACTGTCCATCTGCACTCCATTATCCACCTTGCGAGTGACTAGGAAAACTGGCTGAAAAACCAGCTACAGGATGCATGCCTGCATCCAGTAGTACAATCACTGTTGTCAGGTTGGCAATAAGTGGAACTCCTGGGGCATCATGATAGTGCATGATGGTGCCTCTATGGACATCGTCTCAGGCTGGAGACGGCATGGTCGCCAGCGGCTGCGGCAGTGGCTGCAGGCACAATGGCACTATGTCGACCTTTAAGGGCACAACTGTGGATGGTACTAGCCGTGGCTGACAGAGAGGTGGAGATGAGCAATCTTGTGGACGCCAGTGGCGTGCTGGGTCTGTGGGCAAGAATTCTGCTACAGAATCATTGACGTACTCGCCAAAGCACTGCAGCTGGTTCTGGGTGATGCTAGTCCAGCCCAGCGGAACCGTTTAAGACGCAAGAACTCCTTAAGGCTGTTGTTTTGGCAGTGTTATCCAAGCACTTTTTCTTGCCAAAAACTTGAAGATTCGTTCTCCGGCTGAGCGAACTATTTCTGCAGTGGCCGCAGATAACAGGGTATGGTGACGACGACCATATAATAATTCTGCTGACGACTTCCCATCATGTGGCAAAGAGTGGTAAGAGGAAAGAAAAATCTTCATTTCTTCCTCTCATGTCTGGGAGGGACAAAGTTTCTCTACGTGGCTTTTGAATGTTTGAAAGAAGCGTTTAGCTTCACCCTTAGACTTGTAGTGAAAAGGAACAATAGTGTCATGATGTACGTCCAGAATGAAATTATCACTCTGCAGTGGAGTATGAGCTGATATGAAACGAACCCTCAGATGCAGAGTAAAAATTTCATTCTAGAACCCTCCCGCAGGCTGTGTCTAAGCCATGTCTCCGCAATATCCTTTCTTCCAGGAGTACTAGTTCTGCAAGATCTGCAGGAGAGCTTCTATGAAGTTTGGAAGGTGGGAGACGAAGTACTGGCGGGATTAAAGCAGTGAGGAAGGGTTGTGAGTTGTGCTTGGGTAGCTCTGTTGGTAGAGCACTTGCCCGCAAAGGACAAAGATCCCGAATTCGAGTCTCGGTTCGGTACACTGTTTTAATATGCCAGGAAGTTTCATGGTGTATGTCACAGGCAGCACAAACTCTTGAAAATTGGCTGACATGACGTGCATTCTGTTGTCCGAGACCAGAACCTCAGGAGGACCTTCGAGACAAAAAATAGAAAAAAAACCATTCATACTTGCATTAGTGGTGGATGTCTTGGGAACAACAAAAGGAAATTAACTGTACTCACGTACCACCAACATCTATTGCGTGTTCCAGATAGACTCGCAAAATCAATATGGATGGGTTGCCATGACGCAGACGGATGTGGAAACTCAAAAAACATTGTGTCAGAGCTCAAAGATGTTCTACGCAAACCTTGAAACAGTCTGGGCATCGAAGATGCTGGACAAGTTGCTTCAAGCAAATTATGCCCGATTTACTTTGATGCAGCAACGACAATACATCCCATTGGATGGAGTGAGGAATCACAACCTATGCAACGCCATTCTCTGTATGCAATAGCACAACAGTTTACCACATGGATAGTGCGTGACGATGCGAAAAATAGTGATGTGGCATTGGGTGGGGAATTACTTTTAAACTATGTGGCTACCCATGGCACACACACAGCAAGACAACCCTAAGAACTGAGTCAGAATCAGTTGCTGCGGCTATATGCCGAAAATCGAGAGAAACATTTTGAACACTTTCAAAGTCCTGAGTATCGATTTAATGCTATGATTTCTCAGATGAACCAACCGCTGTGTCGGTACCGAGCAGTAACCGTGACAAGTCAGCATTCGAATGCCGGGCAATGGGCCTATACAACAACTCATACTGATAATCAGACAATATCAGAACCCAACGATGTAATTTTTGCACTGTCTGTGGTGGGACAGGCTTGGAAGGACTGAGCAAGGTCATTAAAGGTTGATGATCTTTAATCAAATAGAACGTCTGACTGTACAGATATTGGTAGAACTTGACAACGCCCTAGGTAATGGCGAGCACCTCTTCTTCACAATGACTGTAATTACACTGCACTTTGTTAAGAGGTTCCGAGACAAAAGACTATCAGAATAGACAAAAGACTGTCAGAATATCAGAAGAACAAGTTTTATCGGACAGCACAGCTCCAATCTTCTAAGAACTGGGTCCACAGCTAACACCACAGACTTAGCTATATGAAACTGGATCAAACAATGACGACTTACTAATGCGTAATTTAGTTGCTGAAATGCAACCTGACATACTTGGGAGTGCTCAGAGGAACATGTTTCCAGCCTGGCTGATTCAGTGAATCAGCAATTTGCACAGCGTTTGCAATGAATTTAATGTAATATGTAAGCTTGACCATAATACATTGGAGCTCCTTAATGTTACGGATTACCAGGATGAGTATCTCATGCATTTACCGTATAACATGTCTTAAATATTCAAGTTCTTTGTGGAAGAAGGAGCACTTTTCCTTGTTCCACTGGAAGCTAGCTGCAGAAAGAACTTGAAACAAGCAATCTAAATTTGCCAAATGTTCAGCTGGCATATGACCTGTGACAACAATATTGTACAAATAGTTTCTGCAACAAGGGGCCTGTGCTATTAATTGTTCCAGGAACTGTTGAAAAATAGCAGCGCTTCTGAACAGTATCCTTTGAAACTGGGACAAACAGAGGCTGGTGTTGATCGCAAAATAGTACCTAGACTGCTCATGCAGCAACAAATGTAAGTATGCCTCTTGTAAGTCAATCTTCGAAAAGAATTTGCACTGTCCTAATCAGTCCATTAATACATTCGGTCGTGGGAGTGGAAAAAAATCCACATCTGTTTGTGGATTTACCGTCTCTTTAAAACGAGCACACAGACGTAAATCTTCTGACGGTTTTTTGAGAATGACCAAAGGTGATGACGATTGACTTATAGAAACAGATTGGATAACCCAGTGTCTTACCATCGTTGCATATCCTGAACAACTTGCTCACATACTAAATCGGCGACAGACCTTGTGCGAAAAAAATATCGGTTGTCCATTGTCTTTAACAGTAATGTGCACTTCAAAATCTTTTGCCCTTCCTGAACCTGATTCAGGCAGGTCACTGTCCTTTTGATACAAGTCAGAAACATTTGTGTGAGGTACTTAAATGCAGATTTGTGACACATAGTCCTGTATGCACAGGCTAAACAAGTCAATCAAGTCTAAACCAAAAATGTTTGCACTGGTCCTAGAACTGAGTACGTGAAACGAAACACATTTTCTGATTGCACGAAAAGTTGCTGGCAAACTGCACATACCAAGTACTGATATTTTGTGTCCATCATATGCAGACAAAACAGAGGTAGGTTTTTGTGGCCGTGGGATAGCAATCCTTTCATATGTGTATTTATTGATAAGCGAAACAAGCACCAGTGTCTAACTGAAATTTGTCTTTTGAGCCATTCTTAACGGGACAAAAAGTTTGCTCTCCTGTCTGTGTACTGCAGCAGAAGTTACATCAGCGCAGAAATGCGAGCCTTTTCCTGTGCCGGCTCTAACGGCAATGTCGACATGACATGCACTTTCGATTGCTTCGCTGAAGCTGCGCACCTGCAAAGCGCCGGCCCTGGCCCCAGCTCGGGTTGCTTAGTTACCACACCTTGTCTACCACAGTGGAAACATTTTGTAACAAGAATGAAATTTTAACTCTTAAGCGGAGTGTGCGCTGATATGAAACTTCCCAGCAGATTGAAACCGTGTGCCGAACCGAGTCTCGAAATCGGGGCCTTTGCCTTTCGCAGGCAAATGCTCTAGTAACTGAGCTACCCGAGCACAACTCACGACCCGTCCTCACAGCTTCAATTCTGCCAGTATCTCCTCTCCTACCTTCCAAGCATCACAGAAGCTCTCCTGAAAATCTGCCAGGATGTTTCATTTTGTATCAAGATAAGGGCACGATTTCCTGTCGTGATCTGAAAAGCACTGAGGAGGACAAGACTTCCTCGCTGTATTCTGTAGTACACCTTGTGTACCAAGAGACTGAAAGTTTTTATCTTTACGTTTACTGTTAGCCGGAGCTCTGTTTTTATTCACTTTAACATTAATATGAACTTTAGACTTAGTCTCTTGTGCGCTTTTAACAACAGAAATACACAGCGCCTCAAAATCCACTTCAGTTTTGTCCACAACAGTTTGAGATTCCACAATAGGAAGAACTGTTTTGAGAATAGCATTGCGAATGCGTGCAGCTGACACATTTTGTGTGATTGCATCACGTAACACAACATCACTAGAACTGTTTCTGTAGTTCCGATGTATATAAATGGAATGAGAGTGCGGCTAGTTAAAGAGTTGAAGAAAATAAATACCAACAACCGTAATTTTATTAATTATTTTATTGGGCTACTAGTTTCGGTGCCTCATTGGTATCATCTTCAGGCCCCTGTGCAAACCGATAAAATCAAGCTTAATATGCGCAAGAAAACTGATATACAATTTCAGTTTCATTATTTATTTATTTTAAATAATGGAAACTAATTTTGCTTAGCAGGTTTGTTGTCTATTTTAAGCTTGATTTTGTCGATTTATGCAGGGGCATGAAGATGATGCCAATGAACCATCGAAACTGGTAGTCCAATAAAATAAATTATAAAATTGCGGCTGTCGGTATTTATTTTCTTCAAGTCACTATAACCGAGTCCACAAAAAATATTAAACCTGTAATGCCTTTTTAGCCTTTCTAAGTTAGGCAATCCACTGTTTCAAAGCTTGTGTAGACTACTTCTTGAGACAGACAAATTTATACCTCGCTGCAGCGACATGCAACTGAGCGTCATACTGTTTATCGAGCAGCCTAACAAGTTCGCCATAACTTAATAGTTTCTGGACAAGAATCACGACACAGTTTTAAACACAGGCGGAACACTTTGGCTCCACCAGTCGAAATAAAAAAAGCATTGCAATAATAATTGTGTCATCTGTTGGACAATGAACAGCAGTCGTTCAATCTGCTGCGCCTGAAGCTGAACAACTTCGTTAGACACAATTCCTGTGGCGGCTCCGACATCGGTAAATACTTTAGATTCCACACAGAAAAATCAATGTACATGTGGCACACCCAGGGTGAAAAATGCACGGGAACGGTGTGCTCATAGCGCTGGCGAGTGAAGTCTATATAAACGACCATCCCAATCAACATTTGTTGTAGCGGACGAAATAACACTCGTCGGTTTAGTGCTGGGTTCTCAGCTTTACACCTGGAGGAGGCCAGTTTGGTACTACAACACATAAAGGATTAGATCACTTTATTACAACTTGAAGAAGAAGATATACGTAATTTTGCGAAAATCTCTGTCTGCAGGAATGTCGTTAGTAATTATTACTGTCACTGAACATTAACGTATAGTTTGCAACAGAATAAGACACTAGTCTCTTCTCACAAAGTACAATTGACGGTAACTATTTATGCAAAGTTCAGTCTAATACAACTATTGGACTGATAACCTGGTATAGAGACGACGCTGTCGTCTTCGGCAGTGACTACTGACTGGGTTGAGAATCACTCTGCTCAGACATACTCTGATCAATCAGAGCATTATGACCACTGACCTGCTATCGATGTGAACTCGTCCAGCCACTAGTAGCGTCACCTGGCGAGAAATGATTGCTAATCAGACAGACGCACTGTGCATCTAGTACCACAGAGCGTACTGTCCGTGTGTAGATTAAGAAAGTAGCGCGATCTATTTGAGTCTGACCGAGGGAAGATTTTGATGGCCCGGAAGCTCGGCACAAGCATTTCGGAAACTGTACGATTTGTTTGGTGTTCGAGGACAGCTATGGCGAGTGTCTTCAACGCGTAGCGAAAACAAGGACGTAGTGGGTTTGGGTGGCCAGCCCTCATTACAGATGTCGGACATAGTAGGCTGGGCAGATTGGAAAAACAGGACAGGCGGCGAACTCTGACGGAACAAACATCAGTCTTAAATCCTGGGCAGAGTACAAACATCTCTGAACACACAGTCCACCGAACACTCCTACGATGGGCCTCCGCAACACACGACGCATGCATGTGCCAATGTTAATACCATGACGTCGGCAACTACGATTGAAATGGGCACGTGACCATCGTCGCTGATCGTTGGTGGAATGGCAGAGCGTTGCATGGTCTTATGAATCTCAATATCTTCTTCATCATGCCGATGGGAGGGAGCGAATCCGTCGTCTTTCATCGTAACAGCTCCTTGATACGTATACAGCGGGACGACGGCAAGCAGGCGGAAGCTCCATTACACTCTGGGGAATATTTACATTGACATTCGTGGGTCCCGTGGAGCTCGTGCAAGGCACTATGACTGCAAAGTTGCAGCGGCATTTTTCAACAGGATAATGCGCCATGTGACAAGGCCAAGAGTGTGATGGAATGGTTCGAGGGACATAGTGGCAAGTTCCAATTGATGTGCTATCGGAACAGAGAAAGAGCTACATACTGATGTCGACGGAGGAACTACGATCTGACCGACTAAAATTGTTGAAACTGGTGAAGAGGTATATGAGGAAGAACTGTTATTAGAGAAAACAGAAGCTGCTGAGTGTAAGAGGAAGAGCTGTCACCACACCCTTATTTTCAGAAAGTAGGCATGCATTGAATCTATTCGTTTTTTCTCTGAAAATGGCAATAATAAACATGATAAAAAGAATTCGAAGGCCATGACCAGAATGGAATTGGGGGACAGTACGATACTAATTAACAGTACGATCTGTGACATAATGTACAACTATTATGGAATTGCCACAGCCAGTGTTTCTTTCGCCAGCGAAGCCATTGGACATTTTGTCAAGTCAGCATTTAACCTTCCTGAATGACACCTGGAACCCGGATCTCCTACGTTCATTAGACAGAAGCGTCGAATTTCAGCAAAGAAAACGCTTCAGCATATGCAACCATACTGTGATAAACAACATCACAATTTTGTGACAATAAGTGTCATAGTTTCCAGTACTGTAATAGTTCTCATTGCGATTTGTGTAATCTGCTTTTAGATTAAACGAAAAGCTATACATCACCCTGGATTCTCAGTTCATAAGATACCAGTTAGCTGGACTGCTAGTGAATAATCATTAATTGACTGAGAATAAGAACAATACGTTTCTAATTAATTGAGGAGTAAATAAGATTGTATTTCTGAGTGTGTGTGGACTATGTTTTGAGAAAATATTATGGTAGAAAGTACGTAATGATTTAGAAAACATAAATAAATGTAAGGTAAGTCATTCAGTGAACTAAACTCTGACTAATTGTGACTGGTGAAATTCTTCATCCTTCGCACTGGTGTAGTTTTTAAGGTAATTTTCAAGTAAAAATATGAGCTGCTAAAGAGGTGAGGCGAATCAAATACACGACAGCAAGAGAATGGTGGAAGCATATATAATTCACAAATTATGTATTGCCGCTTTCAAAATGCTTTCCCTTGCTGTCCGACTATTTTACTGCATGGAATTTTTTCTCACCATGCAGAAATGTGCTTCAGTGCCAGAAGTCGTTGTTAATAAGCAGGTAGCTTGGTGACGCACAACCACGATAAGTTTTAATGCAAGGAAATGATTTGCATAGTAATAATAACATCGTTAAAGACATAGAGTGCAGGCTGGACTTACAAATGTTGAATGCATAAACGATAGCGTGCTTATAGCGCGCAACCTTTTCGTCTCCAGTCGACCGCTTCCAACGTATTTAACAGGCTGATACTATGTGATCGAAAGTATCCTGACACCTGGCTGAAAATGACTCACAAGTTCGTGGCGCCTCCATCGGTAATGCTGGAATTCAATATGGTGTTGGCCCACCCTCAGCCTTGATGACAGTTTCCACTCTCGCAGGCATCAGGTGCTGGAAGGTTTCTTGGGGAATGGCAGCCCATTCTTGACGGAGTGCTGCACTGAGGAGAGGTTTCGTTGTCGGTCGGTGAGGCCTGGCACGAAGTCGGCGCTCCAAAACATCCCAAAGGTGTTCTGTAGGATGCAGGTCAGGACTCTGTGCAAGACAGTGCATTATAGGAATGTTACTGTCGTGTAAGGCCGCATATTATGAACAGATGCTCGATCGTGTTGAAAGATGCAATCGCCATCCCCTGATTGCTCTTCAACAGTGGGAAGCAAGAAGGTGCTTAAAACATCAATGTGCTATGACAATGCCACGCAAAACAGCAAGGGGAGCAAGCCCCCTCCATGAAAAACACGACCACGCCATAATACCGCTGCCTCCGAATTTTACTGTTGTAACTACACACGCTGGCAGGCGACGTTCACCGGGAATTCGCCATACCCACACCCTGCCATCGGATCGCCCCATTGTGTACCGTGATTCGTCACTCCACATAACGTTTTTCCACTGTTCAATCGTCCAATGTTTACACTCCTTACACCAAGCGAGGCATCGTTTGGCATTTACAGGCGTGATGTGTGGCTTATGAGCAACCGCTCGACCATGAAATCCACGTTTTCTCACCTCCCGCCTAGCTGTTATAGTACTTGCAATGCATCCCGATGCAGTCTGGAATTCCTTTGTGATGGTCTGAATAGATGTCTGCCTATTACACATTACGACCCTCTTCAACAGTCGGCGGTCTCTGTCAGTCAACAGACGAGGTCGGCCTGTGTGCTTTTGTGCTGTACGTGTCCCTTCACGTTTCCACTTCACTATCACATCGGAAACAGTGGACCTAGGGATGTTTAGATGTGTGGAAATCTCGTATACAGACGTATGACACAAGTGACACTCAGTCACCTGACCACGTTCGACGTCCGTGAGTTCTGCGGAGCGACCCATTCTGCTCTCTCAAGATGTCTAAGGGCTACTGAGGTCGCTGCTATGGAATACCTGGCAGTAGGTGGCAGCACAATGCACCAAAGGTGAAAAACGTATGTTTTTGAAGGTGTCCGGATGCTTTTGACCACATAGTGTATTTCTTTCTATATCTAAATACCAAGTACTATTAGAGAGACATAATAAATTAATCACAATAATAAAAGATTTTCCTTTATATACACAAATGCCTTTGCTTCGTCGTGGAACAAAGGCGTAATAATTACCAAATACGGCAGCATCACATTATTTCTGCTGACTATCAGAGCCTTCTTTGTCACATTATGATTCCGTACATGGAGTTTGTGGAACATCACCACATGCAGTCTTCATTTCCATAGATCACAGTCTATATATGACTTAGACGAATGCTAAAATGTTGCTTTCTTCGGTATCTCTAATACCTACTATATACAAACATTTATTCCAGTCAGTCATTTTGTGACACATCCAGGGCAGTGCCCACCGTTCGGTTTCTACAAAATAGACGTATTGTGTGGCAGAAGTTACTTTATCTGAGTAATAGTTGTCTGAGTTTCCATGGATAATCATAATGCTAAGATCTTTTGCCAAGAATCTCAAGTTTTGCTGATTACTAATATGCATTCTATTATTCATTTACTTTTAATACAAACGTTAAAAAAATACATTTAATATCATCACTGTAGATAATTTTTATAATAACAGGTTCTCCACCCCTCCATTTGATATATTTCTTCGGCGTCCGCCTCCTGTGTTGTTCATGGGATAGAGTAAGTGTTCTGACAGTGTAAGTAGGCTGTTTAGTTTTTTTTATTGGTAACGCCACCTCTGTATAAAAAATCACTGGCTGTGCTGTGTGCAGTCTGTGGCTGCTTTGCATTGTTGTAATACTCAACCATTGTAGTGTTAGGCAGCTGGCTGTGAACAGCGCGTAGCGTTGCGCAGTTGGAGGTGAGCCGCCAGCAGTGGTGGATGTGGGGAGAGAGATGGCGGAGTTTTGAAATTTGTCATGAACTGATGATATCAAGGTAAATACATTGTTTGTTCTCTATTAATATCTTTCATTTGCTAACTATCCCTATCAGTAGTTAGTGCCTTCCATAGTTTGAATCTTTTATTTAGCTAGCAGTAGTGGCGCTTGCTGTATTGCAGTAGTGGGAGTAACCAAGATTTTTGTGAGGTAAGTGATTTGTGAAAAGTACAGGTTAATGTTAGTCAGGGCCATTCTCTTGTAGAGATTATTGAAAGTCAGATTGCGTTGCGCTAAAAATATTGTGTGTCAGGTTAAGCACAGTAGTGTACTATTATTGAAAGGGGACGTTTCAACAGTATATTTCATGCGGGGATACGTCCATGTGATAGTGGTACATACAAATAATACCTACTTTTTATCAAAAATATACTTTAAGAGCAAATCTTTTAATTCTGCTTGTTGTATGGAATCACTAGTTGGAGATTCTGTACTCTTATCCTTCGTGTGATCTTCATTATTTTTAACAGAACAACAATGGGGAGGGGTACTATTGATGTGTGCACTTCCATTCTAATGAACTACACTTTTATGCTTTGGCAGTATTTACCATGCTCATTCTTCGGTTTTATCAAATCTACAACAATATTCTCACCCTATATGTTCAGAAAGCACTTGCTTGAAGAGAAGTCGACTTTTGTGACCTTCTCGCTCAGAAAATCCTTGCCAGAAATGCATTATACACTTAAACCACTTACAGTTAGGAATGGGCAGACTAAGGCTCCATGAGTTGCATCTGCGTTTTGACAAGTTGCAACCTGACAGCTGCTCCAGTAATGTTACAGTTCTGTACGGGGAAATTAGGTACCCACATTATCTCACAGATCTTACTAAATAAATTTGCTGACATCACGTTCACCATAGCACCCATATGAAGAACAATTATGGTCGGCACTTTTACTACAATAACATTTGCAATAGCTTGAACTATTTCTTTACTCTGATCTCAGCATTTGTCGTGATCTGTACTTCATTCATCCCTAACATTCATGTCATTGTCACATCTCAACAGCTTTACAGAGCGTACTTTCTTTGATCCTGCTCCGTCTCATGACATACATGAAACGTATTCGCAGTTGCGGATGTGAACAACCATCAGTTCTATTGCCATTGTCCTCCTCCGTTATTGCTATAACTGCTGTGTATCTACTATCTTTCCTTCTTTTTCCTATTAAAATTTGGCAGCCATGGTCAGCAGGTTGAACATTACAAAGCAGAGGCACATCGATTGAGTCACAAAGTTAATGCAAAAGCCTCTTATCCTATCGTGATTGTTAAATTGCGCACATGGTGTCACCATAGTTATACACTACTGGCCATTAAAATTGCTACACCACGAAGATGACGTGCTACAGACGCGAAATTTAGCCGACAGGAAGAAGATGCTGTTATACGCAAATGATTAGCTTTTCAGAGCATTCACACAAGGTTGGCGCCGGTGGCGTCACCTACAACGTGCTGACATGAGGAAAGTTTTCAACCGATTTATCATACACAAACAGCACTTGACCGGCGTTGCCTGGTGAAACGTTGCTGTCATGCCTCGTGTAAGGAGGAGAAATGCGTACCATCACGTTTCCGACTTTGATAAAGGTCGTATTGTAGCCTATCGCGATTGCGTTTTATCGTACCGCGACATTGCTGCTCGCGTTGGTCGAGATCCAATGACTGTTAGCAGAATATGGAATCGGTGGTTTCAGAAGGGTAATACGGAACGCCGTGCTGGATCCAAACGACCTCGTACCACTAGCAGTCGAGATGACAGGCATCTTATCGGCATGGCTGTAATGGATCGTGCAACCACGTCTCGATTCCTGAGTCAACAGATGGGGACGTTTGCAAGACAACAACCATATGCACGAACAGTGGGACGACGTTTGCAGCAGCATTGACTATCAGCTCGGAGACCATGGCTGCGGTTACCCTTGACGCTGCATCACAGACAGGAGCGCTTGTGATGGTGCACTCAACGACGAACCTGGGTGCACGAATGGCAAAACGTCATTTTTTCGGATGAATACAGGTTCTGTTTACAGCATCATAATGGTCGCATCCGTGTTTGGTGACATCGCAGTTAACGCGCATTGGAAGCGTGTATTCGTCATCGCCATACTGGCGCATCACGCGGCGTGATGGTATGGAGTGCCAATGGTTACACGTCTTGATCACCTCTTGTTAGCATTGACGGCACTTTGAACAGTGGACGTTACACTTCAGTTGTGTGACGACCCGTGGCTCTACTGTTCATTCGATCCCTGCGAAATCCTACATTTCAGCAGGATAATGCACGACCGCATGCTGCAGGTCCTGTACGGGCCTTTCTGGATACAGAAATGTTCGACTGCTACCTTGGCCAGCACATTCTCCAGCTCTCTCACCAATTGAAAACGTCTGGTCAATGGTGGCCGAGCAACTGGCTCGTCACAATACGCCAGTCACTACTCTTGAAGAAATGTGGTATCGTGTTGAAGCTGCGTGGGCAGCTGTACCTGTACACGCCATCCAAGCTCTGTTTGATACAATGCCCAGGCGTATCCAGGCCGTTATTACGGCCAGAGGTGGTTGTTCTGGGTACTGATTTCTCAGGATCTATGCACCCAAATTGCATGAAAATGTAATCACATGTCAGTTCTAGTATAATATATTTGTCCAATGAATACCCGTTTATCATCTGCATTCTTCTTGGTGTAGCAATTTTAATGGCCAGTAGTGTAGTTATTAATTGCTCTTGAAACTTTATGCATTAAATCGAGTGAATCTCATGCAGACATGAAGTGTTTTAGATTTGTCTCTGGAACGTGGATCGATTTGTCTCTGATCTACAGAGGAAACTTCGCTTTTAATATACGCAATACTTCTTTGAGTGAAACGGATTCATCCCAATACCGAATCGCATTCAAGTAATTTTCGAAACATTTTCTTAAACTAAGATGTGTATAGTGAAATCGTTCTGGGCTGAACGCCTTCTTGTGGAGTCTTTCTTGTACACAACCTGACTAGTATTACGACAAGAACGCTTTCTCAAATTGTTCATAAGTCTCTCAGTTTTCAGTGGTTTCAATTGCCCAAAGAGTGGCTTCTCCCTGAAGAAACCCTGTTGTGAAATGTATTTACTATGACTATGATATTGGCATCGCTCTTTTCAAAGATCTGATAAGTATGATGAGATGTATATTCTTTTTGTGACGTATGAAACCTGATACAGTCTTTATTTAAATAAGCGTTCGTCTAATAAAGCGGATGATAAAGGAGATGCTGCCTCCACCCCATGCGTTATATGGTTAGGTGACAGACCTACATAATCTACACACACCAAAAATGCTTTGTATCACCTCGGTTCCGAGAGTTGCGGAAACTGTACAGAAAATAGGAATAGAGATCAACATAAAAGTCATTTCCGCCCTTTGTATTGCTCATGACAACCACACATTGCATGTTGTACCACCACACAGCGAGACCTTCAGAGGTGGTGTTCTAGATTGCTGTACACACCGGTACCTCTGATACATCGTAGCACGTCCTCTTGCATTGATGCATGCCTGTATTCGTTGTGGCATACTATCCACAAGTTCATCACGGCACTGTTGGTCCAGATTGTCCCACTCTTCAACGGCGATTCGGCGTAGATCCCTCAGACTGGTCAGTGAGTCACGTCGTCCATAAACAGCCCTTTTCAATCCATCCCAGGCATGTGCGATAGGGTTCATGTTTGGAGAACATGCTGGCCACTCTAGTCGAGCGATGTCATTATCCTGAAGGAAGTTATTCACAAGATGTGCACGATGGGGGTGCGAATTGCCGTCCATGAAGACGAGTGCCTGTACAATATGGTGTCAATATGGTTGCACTATCGGTAGGAGGGTGGCATTCACGTATCGGCGCCTTCCGAGACCACCAGCGGCGTACGTCGGCCCCACATAACGCAGCCACAAAACATCAGGGAACCTCCACCTTG
Organism: Schistocerca nitens; assembly: GCF_023898315.1. Lineage (NCBI taxonomy): Eukaryota > Metazoa > Arthropoda > Insecta > Orthoptera > Acrididae > Schistocerca > Schistocerca nitens. Next base: position 396,080,707 of record NC_064615.1, on the reverse strand, counting down.
CTGCACTCGCTGGACAGTGTGTCTAAGGTGTTCAGTCTGACCGGGTTGCTTCCAAACACGTCTCTGACGACTGTCTGGTTGAAGGCATATACGACACTCATCGAGTGAAGAGAACGTGATGCCAATCCTGTGCGGTCCATTCGGCATGTTGTTGGGCCCATCTGTACCGCGCTGCATGGTAACGTGGTTGCAAAGGTGGATCTCGACATGGACGTCGGGAGTGAAGTTGCGCATCATGCATCCTATTGCGCACAGTTTGAGTCGTAACACGACGTCCTGTGGCTGCGCGAAAATCATTATTCAACATCGTGGCGTTGCTGTCATTGCTCGTCCGAGCCATAATCCGTAGGTAGCGGTCATCCATTGAGGTAGTAACTGTTGGGCGGCCTGAGTGAGGCATGTCATCTACAGTTCCTGTCTCTCTGTATCTGCTCCAAGTCTGAATAAGATCGTTTGGTTCATCCGAGACGCCTGGTCACTTCCCTTGTTGAGAGCCCTTCCTGGCACGAGATAACAATGCGGACGCGATCGAACCGCGGTATTGAACGTCTACGCATGGTTAAACTGCAGACAACACGAAGCGTGTACCTCCTTCTTGGTGGAATGACTGGAACCGATCGGCTGTCGTACTCCTCCCCCCCTCCCCCCGTCTAATAGGCGCTGCTCATGCATGGTTGCTTACATCTTTGGGCGGGTTTAGTGACCTCTCTGAACAGTAAAAGGGACTGTGTCTGTGATACAACATCCACAGTCAACGTCTATCTCTAGGAGTTCTGGAAACCAGCATGATGCCAAACGTTTAAAGTGTGCATTTCATTTCTACACATTTGCCACATTAATGTGACCACCGCCTTTGTTTAATATCAGTGTGCAGTAGCCACTCATAGACAGCTGTTGGCAGCATTGGCAGTAGCGTGTATTAAGCATATTGTGGGGATGCGTAAAACAATACAGTCATTGCATAATGCGAAAATAGAGAGATTCATCAGACGTCCAAAATTTTAATCATGGGCTTTTGGGCCAAGGGTTTAAGCATTTCCGAAATAGCTAAGCCTGTCAACTGTTCGCGGGCTACTGTGATTAAAGTACGCCAGACATGGCAAAATGGCACTATCCAACTAGCGCCGAGGCGACTGTGGTGCATGACAGGCCGTAGATAATGGGGTTGAACAATAACTTTGGGGATATGTATGGGTGAATAGACGTGCAACTGTTGAGCAGCTGACTACCGAGTTGAACCAAGGAGCTACCAACAGTGTTTCCCGAATAGCTTCGCCGAACATTGCTGCGTATAGGCCTCTGTAGCAAGCGCCTGGTTCGTGCACCCATGCTGATTTCTGGTCGTCGGCGAAATAACTGGAATTTACACGCGAATACCGCAACTGGACATTCACTGAGCGACGACAGCTGGCCTTTTCAGATGAATCACGTTTTATGTTCCATCAGACAGATGGCCGTTGGCGTGTACAGCATGAAACGTCTGAGAGAAAATACTCTGCAACAATCGTTGGGAAGTTCCACGTCGGGAAATGCAGCTTTAGCCGGCCGAAGTGGCCGTGCGGTTAAAGGCGCTGCAGTCTGGAACCGCAAGACCGCTACGGTCGCAGGTTCGAATCCTGCCTCGGGCATGGATGTTTGTGATGTCCTTAGGTTAGTTAGGTTTAACTAGTTCTAAGTTCTAGGGGACTAATGACCTCAGCAGTTGAGTCCCATAGTGCTCAGTGCCAAATGCAGCTTTATGGCCTGGGGAATATTTTCATGGCATTCTCTGGGTGATATCGGTGTTCTGGATGGTATCTGTCCGTGCCGACCACGTTCACCCGTACATGCTTTTTGTTTTTTTCTCAGGAGGATGGCACCTACCAGCAGGACAATGAAGTGTGTCACACAGCTCACAGTGTACGTGCATGGTTCAGAGAGCACCAGGACGAGTTTACCACACTTGCCTGGCTGGCAATGTCCCTGAATTTAAATCCAGTCGAGAATATGTGGGACCATACCGATAGGGCTATTCACCCCATGGATCCTAAACCAAGAAACATAGCGCAGTTCGCCATGGAACTGCAGTTGGCATGTGTCTACACCCCTGCGAGTACCTTCCAGAACCTCAGTAACTCTGTATGACTCGCAGCGGCCCGCACTACAAAAGGAGGTAATTCTTGGTTTTGACAATTAGTCACATTAATGTGACTGAACAGTGTAGATCTCGAGAAACACGCTGAGATATGTAGCTCAATGTATTTTGGCACCTCACAGTGAAATAATAAATATACAAAATACAGCCCAACTTACAACTTCCTCTTTGAAGATAGATCAATCAGTGTGTCTCTAAGTCAATAAATACTCTGTTATATAAATTCAAACAAACATGATAGTTATAGATCTCAAGGAAAACACTGAGATACGTAGTCAGTTTTTTTATATTAAATTTTTATAATATTTATACAACGTCCAGGCTTCAAGACTTTGTAGCTAAAGGTCTAAGAAGCGGATCTTGCCAAGGGTGTTGGACGGGTCACAGGTGGCGGATTGTGAACGTTGCATCAGATATGGTGCACAGTTCCGATTACAGAATAAGCAGTCCCGGACCAAGAAAAAACAAAACCAAATACACTTCGCGTCTGTCTTGTAGCAAGCGGCAAAGTGGCCAGCGTCTGTTCACCAGTGGTGCGGCTGAAATTTATATTTTGGAACTAACCATTCCAGTCTTAATACTCTGGGTTCACTCAACGAGTCTACTCACCTCCATCTGATTCCAGGTACAATCATCATGGAACGTTTTGATAATCACGATATTACCCCAGATGATCAATCCACCGCCAGTATTACTGGCGCAACTGGTCTTTCGGGTTCTGGCACGGCCAGGTTTAAATGCAGTGTGGTAACACTTAACATACAAACACTTTTACAACCAAGTAAACTGCATAAGTTGGAACATACATTAAAAGAACAGAAGATTGACACATCAAGAAACGCGAATGAAGGACAATAACGTCATGGATTTCGGCAATTACCATTTTTTTAAAAGTAAAACAGATAAAAGAATACTTAACAATACGCCACATCTGGGAGTTGCTTTTGCAGTCTCCAAAAATATTTTAAATTTAATAACGGAAGTGAAACCCATTAATAATAGACTAATGACAATTTCACTTACATGCGAAAATAAAGCGTACACTTTAATTAACGCCCATTTGCCAGTCAATGGGGATACCCGCAAAACACATGAAGAAGTTAATGAAGCTCGGGAAACGTTAGACAGCATCATATCGAAAATTCCCTCAAACCATGTTAAAATTTTAATGGCTGATTTTAATACTCAATTACACTACTCGCCATTAAAATTGCTACACCAAGAAGAAATGCAGATGATAAACGGTTATTCATTGGACAAATATATTATACTAGAACTGACATGTGATTACATTTTCCCGCAATTTGGGTGCATAAATGGCTCTGAGCACTATGGGACTTAACATCTTAGGTCATCAGTCCCCTAGAACTTAGAACTAGTTAAACCTAACTAACCTAAGGACATCACACACATCCATGCCCGAGGCAGGATTCGAACCTGCGACCGTAGCAGTCCCGCCCTAGAACCGCGAGACCACCGCGGCTGGCCTTGGGTCCATAGATCCTGAGAAATCAGTACCCAGAACAACCACCTCTGGCCGTAATAACGGCCTTGATACGCTTGGGTATTGAGTCAAACAGAGCTCGGATGGCGTGTACAGGTACACCTGCCCATGCAGCTTCAGCACGACACCACAGTTTATGAAGAGTAGTGACTGGCGTATTGTGACGAGCCAGTTGCTCGGCCACCATTGACCAGACGATTTTCAATTGGTGAGAGATCTGGAGAATGTGCTGGTCAGGGCAGCAGTCGAACATTTTCTGTGTCCAGCAAGGCCCGTACAGGACCTGCAACATGCTCTCGTGCATTATCCTGTGAAATGTAGGGTTTCGCAGGGATCGAATGAACAGTAGAGCCACGGGTCGTAACACAACTGAAATGTAACGTCCACTGTTCAAAGTGCCGTCAATGCTAACAACAGGTGATACAGACGTGTAACCAATGGCACTCCATATCATCACGCCGCGTGATGCGCCAGTATGGCGATGACGAATACACGCTTCCAATGTGCGTTCACCGCGATGTGGCCAAACGCGGATGCGACCATCATGATGCTGCAAACAGAACCTGTATTCGTCCGAAAAAATGACGTTTTGCCATTCGTGCACCCAGGTTAGTAGTTGAGTACACCATCACAGGCGCTCCTGTCTGTGATGCAGCGTCAAGGGTAACCGCAGCCATGGTCTCCGAGCTGATAGTCCATGCTGCTGCAAACGTCGTCCAACTGTTCGTGCAGATGGTTGTTGTCTTGCAAACGTCCCCATCTGTTGACTCAGGAATCGAGACGTGGTTGCACGATCCGTTACAGTCATGCGGATAAGATGCCTGTGATCTCGACTGATAGTGATACGAAGCCGTTGGGATCCAGCACAGCGTTCCATATTACCCTCCTGAACCCATCGATTCCATATTATGCTAACAGTCATTGGATCTCGACCAATGCGAGCAGCAGTGTCGTGATACGATAAACCGCAATCGCGATAGGCTACAATCCGACCTTTATCAAAGTCGGAAATGTGATGGTACGCATCTCTCCTCCTTACACGAGGCATCACAACAACGTTTCACCAGGCAACGCCGGTCTACTGCTGTTTGTGTATGAGAAATCGGTTGGATACTTTCCTCATGTCGGCACGTTGTAGGTGTTGCCACAGGCGCCAACCTTGTGTGAATGCTCTGAAAAGCTAATAATTTGCATATCACAGCATCTTCTTCCTGTCGGTTAAATTTCGCGTCTGTAGTACGTCGCCTTCGTGGTGTAGCAATTTTAATGGCCAGTAGTGTAGGTAAAGAGAAAAAATATAAGAACACGGTGAGTGGAAACTACTGTGCATACAGAGCGCTCTTTCAACTTATATAATCGGTATTTTATGTCGTAAACTAAGGCATTAGCTGGTATTAGATTTTATGACTTATAACTAACGGCCGCTAATTCTTTATTCTGTCAGCAGTAGCCGTTCCTTAATCTAGATCTTAATTCTTGACGTTCACTAGTCCAGTTAACACAAGGTCACTCTGCCCACGCCGTTTGCTTGACCACGGATAGGGAAGTGAACCCAGCGTGTCACTGTCTTTCTAATCGCAAATTTAGACACACATGCCAGCCAAGACGATGAGCATCGTAATCACAATACGTAGTCATCTAAAACGAAGTTCGACACTTAATGTCGTTCTCTATGCATTAGCAGAACACACAACAACAACACTCAAATCATAGTATCCCACTTGTGGCTATACTTGAGGATAGACGGTCCAATGTGTGCACCAAATCCAACTAAGGCTGCTATTAGAAATTCTGTTCAATGATATATTTACCTTACAGTAAACGTGGTGCAGATCAATAAAACAACTTAAACTGGGTGCGCCAAAAGCTCGTGTGTTCAATATTAATTAAGAAAAAAGAGGCCAAGCAGCCGCTAATAAAAGAGCACAGTGCAGCTCGAATCTATTCCGACACAGCTCAGTCATCCGCTCATACAAACAAGACCGCTTGGCCCTGAGACGATTTAACCTTACGTGACGTCGCCAAGTTTAACTGAACCAACCACTCACACAGCGGTGAACCAACACTTAAGAGAAGAAAACACAATGCACTTAAGAATCGTGTCCCCTCTATGGGGCACCGGCTTTGCTCGACGTCCCTCGATCGTCTGCACGAATAGTTGACTCCTTTTATAATAAACTCACTAGAAGTTCTATCCTTATTTCCCGTCACTAAACCCTGTAAATAAATCTGACAGAACAGGGTATTACACCAGAAACTGTAGCTCATATACTCAACAGCAAATTTCACACGCGTAGCTGACGTAAACGTCACCCAGTTAAGCAACAAAACGCATGATAAAATCCGGTATTCAAACCTGCGATGCCAGTTGCTCAAGATTCCACTCATATGCAAAACAGCGCAATGTTGGCCTTCTATTTTACACCACAGGAGGCAATGTCTGAATAATCACCGTCAACCTCTGAGCCAAAGCACTAAGCTCTACGCTATTAGCAAACTAGCAGATGGCAAATCACATCATTCTGCAGCAAACAAAGGGCGCAATCGAAAAGCTGCCACTATGAAATTTACTTACATTGAAGCGCCAAAGAAACTGGTATAGGCAAACGTATTCAAATACAGAGATATGTATACAGGCAGAATACGGCGCTGCGGTCGGCAACGCCTATATAAGACAAGTGTCTAGCGCAGTTGTTAGATCGGTTACTGCTGCTACAACGGCAGGTTATCAAGATTTAAGAAAGTTTCAATGTGGTGTTATAGTCAACGCAAGAGCGATGGGGCACAGCATCTCCGACGTAGCGATGAAGTGGGGATTTTCCCGTACGACCATTTCACGTGTGTACCGTGAATATCAGGAATCGTGTATAACATCAAATCTCCCACATCGCTGCGGCCGGAAAACGATACTGCGAGAACGGGACCAACGACAACTGAAGAGAACGATTCAATGACAGAAGTGCAACTCTTCCGAAAACTGCTGCAGTTTCCATTGCTGGGCCATTAACAAGTGTCAGCGTGCGAACCGTTCAACGAAACGCCATCGATATGGGCTTTCGGAACCGAAGGCCCACTCATGTACCCTTAATGACTGCGTGACACAAAACTTTGCGCCTCGCTTGGACCCGTCAACATCGACATTAGACTGTTGATGACTAGAAACATGTTGGCTGGTCGGACGAGTCTCGATTCAAATTGTATAGAGTGGATGGACGTGTACGCGTAAGAAGACAATCTCATGAATCCATGGATCTTGCACGTCAGCAGGGGACTGTTCAAGATGGTGTAATGCTGTGGGGTGTATGCAGTTGGAGTGATATGGGACCCCTGATACTTCTAGATATGACTCTGACAGATGACACGTACGTAAGCATCCTGTCTGATCACCTGCACCCAGTCATGCCCATTACACATTCCGACCGACTTGAGGAATTCTAGCAGGACAATGCGACACCCCATACGTCCAGGATTGCTACAGAGTGGCTCCAGGGACATTCTTCTGAGTTTAAACACTTCCGCTGGCAACCAAATTCCCAATACATGAACATTATTGAGCATATTTAAGATGCCTTGCAGTGTGCTGTTCAGAGGAGATTTCAACCCCCTCGTACTCTTACGGATTTATGGAGAGCCCTGCAGGTTTCATGGTGTCAGTTCCCTCTAGTTTTACTTCATACATTAGTCGAGTCCATGCCACGTCGTGTTACGGCACTTCTGCGTGCTCGGGGGCCCTAGACGAAATCAGGCTGGTGCACCAGTTTCACTTGCACTTCAGTGTACATAACACCACGTATTACCGACAGCAGACGAAAACAATCACCCGACTATTGAACACGACCAGTATTTCCAGCGAGCTCTGCAATATTGAACGCCAGGAGAGTAAAAAAATCAGCCTAGACCCGCAACTCAGTAGAATGTGGTTTGGGGGGTGGGGAACGGGTGGGAGGGTGGGGGTGGGGGCAGATCTGCTGCTTTTTTCTTTTTTTTTTAATTGAGAATAGGCTGTGCTGACTCAAGATTTCTTTAATTATTTCATTTCTTCCTTAGTTTTTCACTATCGCAGTTTCCAAATCTCGTTCTGTTACCATTGTTGGGGAATGGAGCGCTGGTTGCTTGCGACTGAGGTTCGGTTAGGCTGAAACACATTACTTTTCCAACTTTATTTTATTTTTCTCAACTCAAACATCATTAACAAGTCTTCGTATCCGATTCCAATTTGGGACATTCGATGTCGCTGGAGTGAGCCCGGCGTCAGACATGACCCAGCTCTACCAGCGCCGCGTCCGTAGCAACGAAGGCGCACACCCCTCAATGGCTGGAGTACAAAACCGATGGAGGGCGGAAGCTCTTTCGATCGAAACAGACATCTCAATAACTAAAGTGATGTTACTACAACTAACAGCACCACTAGCTCACAACATTTGAAAACACATCAAATAGAAACATGAAAACGGAAGAAAACTTTAAAAACTTGAGCAGAAATGCACTGAATAAAACTTAAAATAATACAATTCTGACAACGAATATTAAATGTGAAGACAACAAGGCGCTATCAAACAATATCCACCACAAAGTACTTACATACGCAACGAAGATACACTACTGGCCATTAAAATTGCTACACCAAGAAGAAATGCAGATGATAAACGGGTATTCATTGGACAAATTAGAACTGACATGTGATTACATTTTCAAGCAATTTGGGTGCATAGATCCTGAGAAATCAGCACCCAGAACAACCACCTCTGGCCTTAATAACGGCCATGATACGCCTGGGTATTGAGTCAAACAGAGCTTGGATGGCATGTACAGGTACAGCTGCCCATGCAGCTTCAACACGATACCACAGTTCATCAGGAGTAGTGACTGCCGTATTGTGACGAGCTAGTCGCTCGACCACCATTGACCAGTCGTTTTCAATTGGTGAGAGATCTGGAGAATGTGCTGGCCAGGGCAGCAGTCGTACATTTTTTGTATCCAGAAAGGCCCGTACACGACCTGCAACATGCGGTCGTCCATTATCCTCCTGAAATTTGGGGTTTCGCAGGGATCAAATGAAGGGTAGAGCCGCGGTTCGTAACACATCTGAAATGTAAAGTCCACTGTTCAAAGCGCCGTCAATGTGAACAAGAGGTGATCGAGCCGTGTAACCAATGGCACCCCATACCATCACGCCGGATGATACGCCAGTATCCAATGTGCGTTCACCGCGATGTCGCCAAACACGCATGCGACCATCGTGATTCTGTAAAGAGAACCTGGATTCACCCGAAAAAATGACGTTTTGCCATTCGTGCACCAAGGTTAGTCGTTGAGTACACCATCGCAGGCGCTCCTGTCTGTGATGCAGCGTCAAGGGTAACCGCAGCCGTGGTCTCCGAGGTGATAGTCCATGCTGCTGCAAGCGTCGTCGAACTGTTCGTGCAGATGATTGTTGCCTTGCAAACGTCCCCATCTGTTGACTCAGGGATCGAGACGTGGCTGCACGATCCGTTACAGTCATGCGGATAAGATGCCTGTCATCTCGACTGATAGTGATACGAAGCCGTTGGGATCCAGCACAGCGTTCCATATTACCCTCCTGAACCTACCGATACCAGATTCTGCTAACAGTCATTGGATCTCGACCAACCCGAGCAGCAATGTCGCGATACGATAAACCGCAATCGCGATAGGCTACAATCCGACCTTTATCAAAGTCGGAAACGTGATGGTACGCATCTCTACTCCTTACACGAGGCATCACAACAACGTTTCACCAGACAACGCCGGTAAAGTGCTGTTTGTGTATGAGAAATCGGTTGGATACTTTTCTCATGCCAACACGTTGTAGGTGTCGCCACCGGCGCCAACCTTGTGCGAATGCTCTGAAAAGCTAATCATTTGCATATCACAGCATCCTCTTCCTGTCGGTTAAATTTCGCGCCTGTAGCACGTCATCTTCGTGGTGTAGCAATTGTAATGGCCAGTAGTGTATTTTCGCGAAGCTGGCTGATAATAAAAATATTACACATTAATACAAACAGTAGCAGCTGCTGTCTAAGCTACACCCAAGGTCACTATTTATTATCTTTAATGACTGTAGCGTCAATTATGACTAAGCTACACCCAAACCACTTGAGCCAGAGAGTTAACTATTTATTATTTTTAATTAGTTTAACATCAATTACAACTATGCTAGTCGGCATTTATCATACGATATCACACAATTATCGGGTGATAACCCTCTTATTCCAATTGGCACTAGCCGTAGTTTAATCTAGGTATTCAGTTTAGAGCTTGGACTTAAAACTCTTTATATTTATTTATTTATTTAGCGTATGGCAAAAGCTCTCTATAACTAAATAAGCATTATCCTGGTCTACGCTAGCAGTGAAACCCAGCCTATGGCAGTAGCCTCAGTAATTATCTGCGCCGTGGGGTAATTTATCACTGAAAGAATTAGAACTGTTCTCGCTGTAGGTTTTGTTGATAAGAGCTCAGGATAGCCACTCAGGAAAGCGGGCAGCCTTGACAACATGGCACGTCCGCTGTTCCTTGCACGCAGCACAATAACTGAGTAAACACGCCCTCTTGTACACGATAAACAGAACCAACAAGTATAGGAAAGTTGCGCATAACACCCAACCAAATCACACAAGTGCAAAACTGAAGTCAAACACTGATCAACACACAGCGACGACTTGAAATAAATACGCAGTGTGTGTTAAATGCACATGCTATACAAAAACATGACGAGAATACTCTAAGCAAACACAGCAGTAGAAGGCAATGATATAATTAGATGTGCTCGCGTTCGTTCTACACACAGACAGCTAGCAAAATTAAAATAAATTGATAAAAAACAGCAAACGAAATCTGATGCTCGCTCGGACATGGCCCCTGCAAACCACACGTCATCTGACAACTGCATCAATAGCCAGTTTAAGCAACAGTGGTCCAACAGGTCTAAATTAAACCATAGGTGCTAAAGATTCGACAAAGTACACATACGAGACTTAATGACCTTTTTCTTCCGAATGACATGCAAAACTCATTTCCCCATCAATACACTCGCTACTCATATTACATAACCACCGAAACAGCGAATCAATTCGATATTTCGGTCGAATTCCACAAATATCTCAAAACAATAGCGACTACACTGTCCAGTCACATTAATGTGACTTCCGTGTATGTCCGACATCAACATGCAGTAACCACTCACAGACGGGGGTGGTCTAGGGACAGCCAGCACTGCAGTTCAGCGTGTTAAGTCAGAGGGTTAGCTGCCCTTTGTAATAAAAAAGAATAAAATAAAATACTGAGTGAATTGATTAACTATGAACTTGAAACTGTGTCCTGGGACGTCCGCATCGAACAAATATAACGAACGATTATGAACAAAATGAGATGATTTTTTTAAATGGGGGTGGGGGGTAGCGTGTTTGATTATAACCAAAATGTCCTCGGTCCCGGGTTCGAAACCCTCCACCACTTAAATTTTGATTAATACTCATCACTGGCGGCCGAGACTTCCGGCATAAGAAGTCACTCTCATTCTACCAACGGCCCCGTCAAAGAGGACGGAGGAGCAGACAGGGGTTCAGGGCACTCTCTTGCCCTTGGGGTGTGAAACTGCCCCTAAAGGCGGAAGAATCAGCAAATGATCAACGGCATGAGGATGCAGAAGGCAATGGAAACCATTGCATTAAAGACACATAATGTGTATCCAGAAAACATGTGGCCTGTAATTGAAAAAGTGTCATGTTGATCTCTCCAATGGCAAAAGATTCCGGAATAGTCCCCCATTCGAACCTCCAGGAAGGGACTGCCAAAGGTGAGATTACCATCAGAAGAAGACTGAATAATTAACGAAAGGATAACGTTCTACGAGTCGGGGCGAGGAATGTCAGAAGCTTAATTGTGGTAGGGAAGCTAGAAAATCTGAAAAGGGAAATGCAAAGGTTCAATCTAGATATAGTAGGGGTCAGTAAAGTGAAATGGACAGATGAGTCTAGGGTAATATCAATATCAGAAAAAATGGTATAACAGGAGTAGGATTCGTTGTGAATAGAAAGGCAGGGCGGAGAGTATCTTACTGTGAATAGTTCAGTGAAAGGGTTATTGTTATCAGAATCGACAGCAAACCAACATCGACAACGATAGTTCAGGTATACATGCCGACGTCGCAAGCTGGAGATCAAGAGATGGCGAAAGTATATGAGGATACTAAAAGGGTAATGCAGTACGCGGTCGGACCGGGGTGGCTGAGCGGTTCTAGGCGCTACAGTCTGGAACCGCGCGGCCGCTACGGTCGCAGGTTCGAATCCTGCCTGTGGCATGGGTGTGTGTGATGTCCTTAGGTTAGTTAGGTATGTTCTAAGTTATAGGGGACTGATGGCCTCAGAAGTTAAATCCCATAGTGCTCAGAGCCATTTGAACCATTTTGCAGTACGCGAAGGGAGATGAAAATCTAATAGTCATTGTGGACTAGAATGCGGTTATAGGGATAGCAGTAGATGAAAGGGGTACTGGAGAATATGGGCTCCGTACTAGGAATGAGAGAGGAAAAAGACTGAGTTCTGTAATAAATTTCAGCTAGTAATACCGAATACTCTGTTCAAGAATCTCAAGAGCAGGACGCACACTTGGAAAAGGCCGGGAGATACGGAAAGATTTCATTTAAGCGATTGCAGTCTTTCTCGGCGTATTCCACTGATGAATTCTTCTCGGGTTATCAGGCGAGTGGTGGCGACGTGTTGTCGCAACGTTTCAATGAGTTTCGTATCTATCATCTTCTGGCGAAGAAACTCATTGAAACGTTGCGACAAGGCGACGCCACCACTCGGCTGGTAACCCGAGAAGAATTCATCAGATTTCATTTAGATTACGTCATCGTCAGAAAGAGATTCCGAAATCAGATGATGAATAGTAATTCGTACCAGGGAGCAGGTATAGACTCAGGTCACAATGTAGTAGTGATGAGCAGTAGGCAGAAGTTTAAGAGATTAATCAGGAAGAATCAATAGGCAAAGAAGTGGGATACAGAAGAACAAACGAACGAAGAGATAAGTTTGAAGTTCTCTGAGGCTCTAGATGCAGCAATAAAGCATAGTCCAGTAGGCAGTACAGTTGAAGAGCAACTGCAAAGAAACAAAAGGTAATAGGAGAAATACTTGAGTTGATCGACGAAAGAAGGAAATACAAAAATGTTCAGGACAATTCAGGAATACAGAAATACAAGTCCGTGAGGAATGAAATGAATAGGAAGTGCAGGGAAGCTAAGACGAAATGGATACAGTAAAGTCAAAACAGCCTTCTGTGAAATTAAGAGCAAGGGTGGTAACATTAAAAGTGCAACGGGAATTCCATTGTTAAATGCAGAGGAGAAAGCGGATAGGTAAAAATAGTACACTGAAGGCCTCTACGAGGAATAAGATTTGTCTGATATGATAGAAGAAGAAACAGGAGTCGATGTAGAAGAGATAGGGGATCCAGTATTGGAATCGGAATTTAAGAGAAATTTGGAGGGCAAGATCAAATTAGGAACAAGGGATCGATAACATTCCATCAGAATTTCTAAAATCATTAGGGGAAGTGGCAACAAAGCGAGTACTAACGTTGGTGTGTATAATCAATGAGTCTGGCAATATACCGTTAGACTTTAGGAAAAATATCATCCAAACAGTTTCGAAGACTGCAAGAGCTGACAAATGCGAGAATTATTGCCCAATCAGCTTAACAGCTCATGCATCCAAGTTGCTGACAAGAATAATACACAGAAGAATGGAAAAGAAAATTGAGAATGTGCTGGATGATGATCAGTTTGGCATTAGAAAATGTAAAGGCACCAGAGAGGCAATTCTGATGTTGCGGTTGATAATGGAAGCAAGGGTAAAGAATAATCAAGACACGTTCATAGGAATTCACGACCTAGAAAAAGCGTTCGACAATGTAAAATGGTGCGAGATTTTCGAAATTCTCGGAAAAATAGGAGTAAGCTATAGGGAGAGACGGATAATATTCAATATGTACAAGAACCAAGAGAGAATAATACGAGTGGACGACCAAGAACGAAATGCTCGGATAAAAAAATTGTGTAAGACAGGGATGTGGTCTTTCGCCCCTACTGTTCAATCTGTACATCGAAGAAGCAATGATGGAAATAAAAGAAAGGTTGAGGTGAAAGGATATCAGTGATACGATTCGCTGATGACCTTGCTATCCTGAGTGAAAGTGAAGATGAATTACATGATCTGCTGAATGGAATGGACAGTCTGATGAGAACAGAAGACGGATTGAGAGTAAAACGAAGAAAGATGAAAGTAATGAGAAGTAGCAGAAATGAGAACAGCGAGAAACTTAACATCAGGATTGATGGTCACGAAGTAGATGAAGTTAAGGAGTTCTGCTACCTTGGCAGCCAAATAACCAATGAGGGACGGAGCAAGGAGGACATCAAAAGCAGACTAGCACTGGCAAGAGTTGCATTCCTGCCCAAGAGAAGTCTACTAGTATCAAATTTGAGGAAGAAATTTCTGAGAATATACGTTTGGAGCACAGCATTGTATGGTAGTGAAACATGGACTTTGGGATAACCGGAACAGAAGAGAATCGAAGCATTTGAGATGTGGTGCTACAGGCGAATGTTGAAAAGTAGGTGGACTGATAAGGAAAGGAATAAGAAGGTTCTGCGCAGTATCAGAGATGAAAGGGATATGTGGAAAACATTGTTGTGAGAAGGGACAAGATGATAGGACATCTTTTAAGACATCAGGGACTGACTTCCATGGTACTATAGGGAGCTGTAGAGAGCAAAACTGAGGGCGTAGGTTGCAAGTGTTACTCTGAGATGAAGGGGTTGGACAGGAGGGAAGTTTGGGGCGGACCGTATCAAACCAGTCAGAAGACTGATGACACAAATAAATAAATAAATAAATAAATAAAATCAGAACTGGATGTCAATTGCTGGCGACCGGTGGTCTTTTCAGCTGAATCACGCTTTATGCTCCATTGGCAGATGGCCGTCGACATCTACAGCACGTGACGTTGTATAGCGCGTAACGTCTAAAAGCAAATACCCTGCAACAATCGTTGAACTGGTCCAGGCCGAAGGAGGGAGTGTTGTGGTCTGGGGAATGTTTACTGGAATTTCCTGGGTGATCTCATTATTCTGAAAGGCATAATTGATCAACACAAGTATGCATCTATCCTCGGACACCTTATCTACCTCAATATGCAGTTTATTTTTCCTTGGCGTGATGGCATCTGCCTACAGGATAACGCAACACGTCACATAGTTCAGCTGAACGTGCGTGGTTCGAGGAGCACGAGACGAGTTTACCGTACTCCTATGCTCACCAACCTCCCCGGATTTAAACCCACTCAATCTGTGGGACCACCCTCTATCGGGCTTTCGCGCCATGAATCCTCAGCCGAGAAACCTAGCGTAGCTAGCCACGGCACTCGAGTCTGCATGGTTCCCAATCCCTGTCGGTACCTTCGAGACAATCACTGACTCGTTTCCTGCACGTCCGCGCTGCAAAAGGTGGCCATTCAGTATTCTGACTGGCGTTCACATTCATGTGACTGGACTGTGTACTAAACACCAGACAGACAAACTATTAGTCCTCCTCTGGGTTTTGTGTATGAGAAATCACCAACAACACGTCGTTCCGGAAACACACGCAAATGGGACAAAGCCAATTTCACAACACGTGATGCGTGATTGACGGGGAACACACACGCTCACCAAATTCACTCTAGAACCACTCGGAGGTCAGCTTTCAGGTGCCTGCAGCAAGCAACAAACGCTACACTCCTGTTGAAGAAACATGGCCGACGCTGCCCGGTACTTTCACAGTTCGTAAATGAGTTATCACGTCATATGACATCTGAGAGAAACAATTCGAAATGATATGCACTCCTAGGAGCATACTGCATAGTACTTCCGTACCGGGTTTACTGTACATTACTAAACTCACCAGGCGAGTGGTGCAGTCACTGATCTATGAAACGAGTACATGAATACAATAAATTCCACCACTCAATGGCCTCAATCTACAGCTGACGGCACAAAGCATCAGAAAATTATTGTTTCCCAATCTTCCATACGGTTAGCACGCGGAGCGAACGTAAATGTCCCCATTACCAACCACATGCACTGTGGAAACCTCGCAAGTTAGAGAGAACCAATTGCCATAGACGTTGTGCCTGAAGCGAGCAGGAACACACACGTTAGTTACTCAGATCTCTGTTTCAGGGTAAGAGAGGTTCCACTGTCCATCGGTTTTATACTCTCAACGGTTGAGGGGTTGACGCCAACGTCGCTACAGACCTTGTGCTCGTCGGACTGGGCTGCGTTCCCACATCTGGCGCAGGGCTCACTCCAAAAATGTCAGGTGCTCCTAACTATAATTTAGTTGATTCTGCAATAAAGCTTAGGTCTACAACATAATTATGGACTATTGCAAGTTACAGAAAAAATTAGAGTAATGTTTTATAAACTCTAGGAAATATTTGTACCTGAATTCTGAAAAATACAACTTGCAGGAAACCGCGAATGAAGATATGAGTCCAATTAAATTGTGCTTCAGAACATTCCTGAAGCATAATCTTCATCCTGCAGCATTTATTCATCTCCAAGCTTCCTCTTGGCATTCATTTTAGCATTTCTTCCCTCTTTGGTAACTTCAAGAGTGAATCTTTCAGCTTCATGCACCCGTTGTCTGTCACATGCAAACAATTGATCTTTCAAATTAGAGTCACATTTTATGCCTAAATTTCTCAGGATTTTCAACCTTCCTATCAGTCCGTTATTGAAACATATAACTGCATCTAGAATACCAACTTTTAATGTATCAAGTCCTACAAAAACATTCTTGGATATTCTTTCCCATATGCAATGGTTGAAACTTTCTTTTCTATTCTGAGTGCCCCCATGAAGACATTTACTAAGCAAAACAGGGTTACTGAGGTCTCTAAAAAATTTTTTTATTTCATTCATAACAGGCTCAGGAAGGGAATGCTTATGATCGTATATTTGACCACTTTCTTTTGCTTTTTGGCAACCACACCAAGAATCTGCTCCTGTACGCCTTATAATCCAGTATTTGATTTCGGGCCAGCACTTAAAACAATAAAACAGAGCAAAACTTATGTAGCATGTCCTCTCGATGGCGTACTGGCTTCTCCGGACGTCACTCGTCTGTCTGCGTCTCAGTATTTTACTAGCCATTAAAAAAAAAAACGTATCAGTTAATTCCCATCTTTTTCTTTCTACCTCCCACTTGTCAAAGAGAATAGCGTGGAAAATGTATCATACTTGGTGCAAGGTACAAAGTAACGCTAAAATTGAATATTACCACATCTAATACGTCTGTATAATTTATCAAACTACATGTGACATTACGATATTGCAGTGCCGGTGTTATTCTGAATACGAAGCAAAGTTCCTTTGGACATGCATGTATGTTCAAAGGAACATGCATTGTGGCGACCACATCCGTTACGAAACAAAAAAAAAAAAAAAAAAAAAAAAAGGTATAAATGGCTCTGAGCACTATGGGACTTAACATCTGGGGTCATCAGTCCCCTAGAACTTAGAACTACTTAAACCTAACTAACATAAGGACATGACACACATCCATGCCCGAGGCAGGATTCGAACCTGCGTCCATAGCAGTCGCGCGGTTCCAGGCGGAAGTGCCTAGAACCGCTCGGCCATCGCGGCCGGCGTTACGAAACACATCAAATGAATTCGCAATTGCGAATAAGGACAACCAACAGCAATGAAAATTTGTGCTGGACCGGGACTCTACCCCGAATTTCCCGCTTATCGCGAACAGTCGCCTTTTAATTTTTTTAGTTCTTTATTGTTCGTTCTATTTGTTCAGGGTGGACGTCCGATAGAGTGCGACTAAACCTCTGACCGAACACGCTGAGCAACTGATCCAGCTAACCATTTGGCTATCCGTGCACGACTCACTGCCAGACCCAAACTACCATATGTCGTCAACCATGTGTCTACGACCTGTACTCGTACATCCGTTATTTATATTCCCGTACAGGTCACATTGTGTACTTGGAAGTCGCTTGCCCCGTATCGGCAGATAATTACGATACTGCAGTGCCTGTGTTATTCTGATCACGATGCAAAGATCCTCTTTACATACACGAGGAGAGGGAGCAGGTGTGGAGGCCGGGGTATGTTGTACAAAGTGCAAATGAGCTGGTTCTACCACCTTCGATTTTTTGGATTTTTGCATGCATTTTTTAAATTTTTGACTAGCACAACTGGATTATTTCCGCTGTCTGGTATTTTGACCGGCTAGTCAAAGGGGTGGGACCGATGACACCGCTGATAAGGAGAGTGAGGTTTGTGACGTCATGGGATTGCATTCCTACATTACAATATGTATCAAATTCTTCAAAAATGTACTACTAAACTTGTTAACTCTCCACATTTAATTTTCTTGAGTGTCAATCCATCCATTCATAGACCAAAAATGAAGTAAATTGAGTCACATTCTTGTAAGACAAGGTTCTAAGTGATTCTTTTCATTCAAGAAAGAATATCTGTGTTGTGTGATGTCCTCAGGTTAGTTAGGTTTAAGTAGTTCTAAGTTCTAGGGGACTGATGACCATAGATGTTAAGTCCCATAGTGCTCAGAGCCATTTGAAAGAATATCTTTGTACACTTGTATCCTTTTTCCTTGAGGGAATGCACTCTTCTCTGCCATCATCATCTTCTACATCAGGCCAATGTTTCAGTATTCCAGCTGTTTTGCTCCTCTAACTGTGGTAGTAGCAATGCTATGGCGAACTTGCACCATGTTGTTTCCAATGCGTTGTACTAGTAACTAGGTCTCCACAATAAATGCACCAAAGACATTTGATACTCTCTAGGCACTGATGGGGGCTGAGAATGGCGGTGATGTGCCGCCGAAACTAATCGTGTGGGACAATAAAGACATACTCAAGTTAAGGCTGTGGTGGTACATTTTCTAGTATATATCAGGGAATAACTTCCGAGGTGCTAGAGGAAGAGAGTAGAAGATAAAAACTGCAGGGGAAGAGAGAGATTGGAATCTCACAAGTATGTGTAAATGAGGACATTGCATGTACGTATTACCCTGAGACGAAGAGATTGGCACAAGAAAAGTCGTCGTGATGGGCCGGATCAAACCATTCAGTTAGACTGGCGACTCTCAATAAATAAATAAATAAATAAAAATTAGAGAGAAAGAAAGAGAGAGAACAGTCGTTTAATGAACAAAGTAAGAGCATATGGACTATCAGACCAATTGTGTGATTGGATTGAAGAGTTCCTAGATAACAGAACGCAGCATGTCATTCTCAATGGAGAGAAGTCTTCCGAAGTAAGAATGATTTCAGGTGTGCCGCAGGTGAGTGTCATAGGACCGTTGCTATTCACAATATACATAAATGAGCTTGTGGATGACATCAGAAGTTCACTGAGGCTTTTTACAGATGATGCTGTGGTGTATCGAGAGGTTGTAACAATGGAAAATTGTACTGAAATGCAGGAGGATCTGCAGCGAATTGACGCATGGTGCAGGGAATGGCAACTGAATCTCAATGTAGACAAGTGTAATGTGCTGCGAATACATAGAAAGATAGATCCCTTATCATTTAGCTACAAAATAGCAGGTCAGCAACTGGAAGCAGTTAATTCCATATATTATCTGGGAGTACGCATTAGGTGTGCTTTAAAATGGAATGATCATATAAAGTTGATCGTCGGTAAATCAGATGCCAGACTGAGATTCATTGGAAGAATCCTAAGGAAATGCAATCCGAAAACAAAGGAAGTAGGTTACAATACGCTAGTTCGCCCACTACTTGAATACTGCTCAGCAGTGTGGGATCCGTACCAGATAGGGTTGATAGAAGAGATAGAGAAGATCTAACGGAGAGCAGCGCGCTTCGTTACAGGATCATTTAGTAATCGCGAAAGCGTTACGGAAATGATAGATAAACTCCAGTGGAAGACTCTGCAGGAGAGACGCTCAGTAGCTCGGTACGGGCTTTTGTTAAAGTTTCGAGAACATACCTTCACCGAAGAGTCCAGCAGTAAATTTCTCTCTCCTACGTATATCTCGCGAAGAGACCACGAGGATAAAACCAGAGAGATTAGAGCCCACACAGAAGCATACCGACAATCCTTCTTTCCTTTCTTACGAGACTGGAATAGAAGGTAGAACCGATAGAGGTACTCAAGGTACCCTCCGCCACACACCGTCAGGTGGCTTGCGGAGTATGGATGTAGATGTAGATGTAGAGGTGCCGGTAAAAGGAGAAGGGTCTGGCGGGCTGCAGCTGTGGAAGTGAGGGCAGGTGTTGGGATGGACTGTAGGAAACAGAAATTAGGTAAGTGGAGGTATAGTTGGGGTCGTAATACGAAGGAGAAAGGGGTAGATGGTTCAAATGGCTCTGAGCTCTATGGGACTCAACATCTTAGGTCATAAGTCCCCTAGAACTTAGAACTACTTAAACCTAACTAACCTAAGGACATCACACACACCCATGCCCGAGGCAGGATTCGAACCTGCGACCGTAGCAGTCCCGCGGTTCCGGACTGCAGCGCCAGAGAAAGGGGTAGAGAAAGATGATAAAGAAAGGGGAACGGAGAGAAGGAGAATGGCTGATGGGTTTGCGATACGGAGAGAAGTGCTCGAGCTGACAAAGGTGAATAAATATTGGGGCGGATTTCATTGTCTGGGAGAGATTATGAAGTGTAGGGTTGGTAGGTGGAATATGTATGTATAGTAGGGGCAGCACCTACCAGGATTCAAAATTAGAGTGGAACATTAAGATTGTTGCAATCAAGTTTGCGGATATTATAGGCTGTACGGAGGGGTTAAGCATGTGAGGGAAGTGTGAAACTGATGAGATAATAAAGGATAGATGGAAAACGTACGCCTGAGTGTATGTCGTTTGAAAACTGGGAGCGAATGATAAAGCTATGGTGATGTGGATATCCAAGTAATACTGGCTTAGGAGAGGGAGGGTCAGACAAGTATTTGTAGGTGTGACGGACAATTGAGTTTTGTAATCCCTGTGTGCACCTGGTTTGTAGTTTTAGTTTGTTGAGGGCATTCTGTCGGATGTGATATGTTAACCTGAGGTGTTATAGTCTGATGATTAATGGAATAGTATGGTAGTAAATGATGAAATAGGAGTAATGGGGATGGAATCTGTATGTAGTTTACCCTGTAATGATTGTCTGGATTTTGGAAAGAGTTTGTCTTGAGGTCAATATGGTTACACCAGGGGGTAAACTGGTTAAGGTGGAATTGGAGGGATCGCTAGTATTTCTGTACTGCGGGCTAGAGAACTAGGATATATGTGACATTAGCATACTAAAGAGGCTAAAAGGTAGAGGTGGTTTAGACATCTCGATACAGGAAATGCAAGGGATATAAGGAACGAGAGGGGTCATCCCAAGGGTACATGGATGATGCAGTCGTGGCTGGCGACATTGCTCAATTTTTTGTGTAGTACTTGTTGTATGACATGTGCTACGAATGGTCTGCTTATCTCTGTATGTGCTATATTGTCCAAATAGTGGAATCTGGTAGCAGGGGTGGGAGACTACTGTCTGTGTTTTCATGGACCGTAGGGAACAGGGAGTTGTTGAAATGAGGGCGTCCATGAATTGTGAAGATGTCAGAAAAATACGATGCGAAGTGGTCAGGTTTACTCACGCTGTTCTATAAGGGATGGTAGCTATAGAGGAACGGTTAGAGACAAGAGTTGCGCTTACCGAAAATTACAGTTCGGTGGTTTTGGTTCAGTACATAATTTACGTTGCAAATTGTAGGAGTACGTGTAGAGCTGTTAGTATTGGTAGAGAAGAAAACATAAATGAATGTGTGAGAGAGAAACTGGGAGCCGACGAATTGTCTTTGTTTTTTGTTTGCTTATTTGTTTTGCACATAGTTAGAACCACACATCGTTCAGTGTTCTTTACAAAATTTAAATTGCATTTTATAAGCAATATAAATTAGATGATCGCGTTACTTTGCGCTTTTATGTAACCAAAGCAATTACTTTGGAGGGAAGTACAGCTTACATGCACAAACATAAAATTGTGTCTAATTATTGTTGTTATTTTGTACTCAGTAGAACATTCTCCATCATGATCAAAGGCAGAAGACTCCTGTTATTATCGTTAAGTGCGAAGTTGTTTATGAATAACAGGAACATCTTTTGTACATGCTCGTCGAGGTATTGAAGCGCTGTTTGGTATGTTTTCGTTTTGTGGCGTTTTCTTTTAATTTTTTTTTAAGAAACTGCGTTTTCTAGTGCTATATGATATCTCTGTATTATTTTTTATTTTTACTACATCTCTCTGTTTCGCGTTACAAATCAACAATTTTCGAATAAAGCCTGAATTAAACGGTGACAGTTTCAATTTTGCTATAAACACTGTTTATATTTATGTATTAGGCAGGAGCATAACTATGTAGAACAAAAATATTCCATAGGTTATGCGTCCCTTTAAATAGTCTCACTCAGCACTCAATTTCTAGACGGTTCACCGCTTCCAGTTGCTGGGGGAATCTAATAAGACACTGATCGCATACGCAAACAAAGAGATGGTAATGAGGCAACGCCAGAGAGGTATGCTAAACGCGTAACATACTGGTATCGCGGTTACGATCTTAATTGACCAAGGCTACTAAAAAAACTGCCTTAGTCTACGCTTACCGATGATAGTCTGCAGTAGCCCACGGTAGTTTTACGACTCTTCTAGAGGCCCGTGAATTGAAGGAAGGCTTTCCAATACTTGACGAAATTAATGAGGAATATAGTGTCAATTCTGGTGCATGTTCGGTACAAATCTCGGTAGTTTTCAGCGTTTAATTAATTTCCTTCGTGTCTCTCGTGGTATGTGGTTGTACCACGCTCACGAGCTGCCAGGTACAAACAGTATAACAGACAAGATTCAGAAAACAGGAGTTGAGCTTTGAGGGAGGGGGAGGTGAAGAATGCAAGATTGGGGCGATTAGGATGAATGGCCTTGGTAGAGATGTGAATAGACATAGCGTCTAACAGGATAAGTTGCAGAAAGCAGGCGACTTGTGGGCAAAAATCATGTTGATGGAAGATTGTTGAATAGATCTGATATGAGCATCTATAGTCTGCTGGTAGGTATTCAATTGATTTGGGAGTAGTCCTGTATATCTTTAAGACAGATACTGGGGTGGGGGACATGCTGATGAGGTAATGTGTAGGACAGGGAGGTGCTCACTTGTATCAAGGAATTTTTCAGTGATGTATCAAACCGGTTTAGGATATGCTAAGATGACATCTGGAATTACCTTACTTTCAGTCTGATTGCTGGCAGATGGGGTCTATGTCATCTTGGAAGGAGTCAGTAAACCAAGGACACTACTGTAGTTCTGCAGGAGGTCTGCTATGGATGTTTAGTTCAGTGACAATAATAACGAAGGAAAAGATATGGTCTGTGTGGATGAGGAAATCATAAGGGATGGGCTGACGGGGTCGTAGATATATTGTGTCACAAGTAATATGGGAGTTGAAGTTTAGCAGAAGAGGGTGAGAATGAGTTTTTTAGTGGGAGTACAGTACAAGTACTGTGACCAAATGGGGATGTTCTTCCCGTTGGCAATTGCAGCTCAGCTCTTCGCCTTGGACTGAGATTATCTGTCAACATCATAGGATATACAGGGAAATTTGGATGGTGGAACAGGATTGGAGGAATGTTTTATTTAGGATGAAGGTACGGACTGTGTTGGGAGGGGGTATGCATAAACAGGTTTGTTTCTTGGGAGGGACACATGTTGTGGAATAGGAAGTTACTGTTGTTGTATCATGATGACTAGTAGGAAGTGATATGTGTGGGTAAGGAGTGATTTTTAAGAGAGCATTTCAGGCTTACAAATCCAAACAGGCTCAACAGCAGCAAGAATGCAGGGTATCAATTCAGATGTTGATTCTATATTTGTAGTCAGCGTCTTCCAGTCATATTATGTCATACTACTTGGTAACTAAAGATCTACTTCATCCTATCTTATCAGTCCTTGGCAAGACAATGAATAGAGTTGTTAGGCTTCTTTCAGCTTTACTATGACAGTTCAGTTTGTCACGCACGTAGAGGACTCTGGCACGCCTTTTACACTTTCGCTTTATATGAGCACAAACAATGCTTACTTTTCGTAATAAACAAACAATCGTTCCTCAGACCACTCACTGCTATAGCAGTATATTACTTCACACAGCTGTAGTAAAATAACAATAGACTTCAGCGGTACGGTACATCGCTACCAAACACAAAATAACTTCATTGTACTTGCGCTAGGAAATGAAAATTCTTATAGGATGAAAAAATATATCAATAAATCAAGTGGCGTCATTATGAGTTCACCTTACACAACAGGTCACGATTAAGAACACACACAATCGATTTGTAACTTCACCCCAACTAGTCAAATATGTAACGTATGTTCCACGGAACTACGGTAACAAAAATTTGTGTAAACTCGTTCTACGACAGTACGCGACGTCACAATCGTTCTTCAGCCAGCTGAGTGTGTCTGGCCGCGTGACTTTGCTCGTGACCTTGAGCGCATCGCAACTTTACACTCGCATCGAACTGCTAATTTAGAGTTTGCACTGTTTCTAATAGCCTTAGGAGTTTTGGCGTTGTTACTACACTAGAAAAATATGTCGCTTGTATCAATATTGACTATTTATGAATGCGTGTAAGCCTGCACTGAAATCATTGTTACAGGAAATCGTGTACTTGATTCCAAAACGTAAGGTGGATACGAGGTTCGGTCATTTACCTACCACACAAATATAAATACTTTTCATTTCCTACTTGCAGTATCTTTTTGATACTTAGAAATATCCCCCAAAACAACAGTGATTAATGAACATCAGAATGAGAGCAGCAACTAACTTACCGTTAGTATATCTTCTGATATGAATGCTGAAATAAATAAGATGGTCGCCAGTCCTGATGAGACAGATCCTGAATATTCTTTCGTGTTGGCATGAATTACTTTAATGCAAATTTTCTTTTATTGTTACAAAACCATCAGTAAACAAGATGGATGCAAGCAAATACTATAACTACGTAGCTTTCTGGCTACTATTTTGAAATATAATCTCATAAATAATTGAAAATAATTTATGTTAAATGCTGATTTGGCAACAAGCGAATTTAATTGTATCAAGTTGAAAAATGCATCAAATTCCACTCATATGCTTTCATTAGTGGTATTTAGTTCCAATCAGTACTTAGTGAAATATGATGACATTTTGGCATTGTCGTTTCAGGCATCTATGTTTTGTGAAAACAGGTTAGCAACAATTTACTTCTTTTCAAAATGACAAAGGAAAATTATTTTGAGTGTTTGTAGACAATATCAAAACTACTGAAATTAAAACAAGTATAATGTTCAAAATTCAAGGAATGGAAGATGTGCCTTGAGATGACTATTACTCCCTATACACTGTTAGTTATTAAATAAACATAAAAGTTCTTGCCTTGTAGCAGTTCTCAGTCATTGTTGATGATGACAAATATGTTAGAAAGTTTCTTCACATCTCATATATTTTGAATTAATAATGGCTCGCCATGTTGCCACCCACAGCCGATTTCTTGAAGTGCTTGTGGTGTAATTATTTCACCACAACATAGTCCAGAAATTCTTGCGTCCGTGACTAGTACTTTTTGGAGACGACTTACAATTGTGCAAAATGTTACCACACCAGTTGGTAGAGAATCTGATTAACATTTCGTCACACGTAAATACACGTTATAGCTATACGCTTGAAGGCGCCATCCACACCACTTCACTTTCTGCTAACTAGAGTCACTCGACTCAGAACACTTTTAAATATTCTCCGCCATCTGAATTTGACACAAAAACGATAAAAGCGCTAAGGTCATCCAAAAAAGCCCAGGAGGTGACAACACAGTGTAGTTTCCTGGCTTACCTGAATGCCTATTGCAAATGCGAATTCAAAATAACTCCCCTTGGGAGTTGAAGAATCTTTACAATTAACAATTTACTTTTACATAGTATTCCAGTTATTAATTTATACATATTAATAAAACTTTCAGATATTTAAGATCGAAGACAATAACACAGTTTTACAAGCTTTATTTCTACTTCAGAATCGATTATCAGAATACAGACGTTTAAGACACAGTATAATCGAGAGAAATTTTAAAAGTTTTAAGGTATGATTATGTATTTTGGTGCCGTCACGTCATATGTTACTTACGACGAACGGAGGAGGAGGGGCGCTGGGGAGTATCTCTCATTATTGAAGATCTAGCAGTCAGAGTGATTAATGGTCTGAGTTTAGTGAATTGTCACTAGCTGATGAAACAGACTATTTTTTAGACCAACGTACCTGAGCACGTTGTTCACTTTCCTGCCCACCATCTGGTAGTTTTCTGTACCCAGTGAGAGGCAGAATGTGTTTCTTCCACTTGTCTGAAGAACAGTTTTTTATATATTTTGTGTGTTTTTCATTTCTGGCGTAAACGAGTTCGCAGCAGTTGCAACTGTTTCGAATTATAAAATACGCAGTACGGGCGGAATGCAGGTGCCAGAAATACAGAGGAATAAATCTGTAGACTCCATAATATGCAGATAGTAGTGAAATAACATTCGACAAACGGCAGATTGTGGAGGCCCAACGAATTTCGTGGCAATAAAAGGTTCATTGGCTGTACAACTACTGCCGCCATTAGTATCTATTGAGCATAGACGTAGAAGCATTGGATTTTCGATGAAACAGAGGAGACAGCTACCCGCAGGACCTGTGGTAGAGTGAGGGTGGTTCGGCTTCCAGAGCCTTATCTACTCTAGAACCAATGATAACAGTATTGGGCTATACAGTTCATTGTCCAGAAGTGTGTAGTTCTTATACATTCAGTTGAATATCGCATTATCATCACTTAACATCTAGATCTCTTCATGTCTGATGTCTTTCCCGTCGGACATGTCAATTCACAGCACGATAACCGTTCATTTCACAAATGAGATCATGCCGCAGTGATTTGAAGATCATCACAACGAATTCCATTCTGCCTTTGGCCCCAAAATGCCTCCAGTGGTATATTACTCAGTGCCGTCTGCTAAAGATGTACAGGAATCACCTCATTTTTGTGTGGATATGCAATGGCTCACTTTTACTTGGCCCCTGAGTGGAGGATACTGTGAGCGTAAGCTTGCGATTAGCTTGTACCACGTTGGCTGCTGGGATAAGTTCCGCCTTTTCCTCCCAGAGCAGCCAACTCATACCTTGTGAAAGAAAGGAATGTGTAATGGGTATAAACCTTGCAGAAGTGACACTGAAGTTGATGGCGATTCGCTTGAATGACCAGCTACTGCCTCTTAGCTCATAACACACTGAAGCGTCAGAGGAGCTGGTATAGGCATGCTTATACAGAGATATGTATAAAGGCAGAATACGCGCTGCGGTCGGCAACGCCTATACAAGACAACAAGTGTCTAGCGTAGTTGTTAGATCGGTTACTGCTACTACAATGACTGGTTATCAAGATTACAATGAGTTTGAACGTTGTGTTATTGTCGGCGCACGAAAAAAATGGTTCAAAAGGCTCTGAGCACTATGGGACTCAACTTCTGAGGTCATTAGTCCCCTAGAACTTAGAACTAGTTAAACCTAACTAACCTAAGGACAGCACACACATCCATGCCCGGGGCAGGATTCGAACCTGCGACCGTAGCGGTCTCGCGGTTCCAGGCTGCAGCGCCTAGAACCGCACGGCCACTTCGGCCGGCTTCGGCGCACGAGCTATGAGAGATAGCATCTTCGAGGTAGTGATTATGTGGGAATTTTCTCATACGACCATTTCACGCTAATATCACATTAATATCAGGAATCCGGTGAAACATCAAATCTCCGACATCGCTGCGGCCGGAAAAAGATCCTGCAAGAACGGGACTAACAACAACTGAAGAGAATCATTCAATGGCAGAAGTGGAACGCTTCCGCAAATTGTTGCAGATTTGAATGATGGGGCATCAACAAGTGTCAGCGTACGAACCATTCAACGAAACATCATCGATATGGACTTTCGAAACCGAAGGCCCACTCGTGTGCCCTTGATGACTGCACGACGCAAAGCTTTACGCCTCTCCTGGGCCCGTCAACACCGACATTGGACTGTTGATGAGTAGAAACATTTTGCCTGGTCGGACGGGTCTCGTTTCAAATTGTATCGAGCGGATGAACGAATACGGGTATGAAGACAACCTCATGAATCCACGGACCCTGCATGTCAGCAGGGGACTGTTAAATCTGGTGGAGACTATATAATGATGTGGGGTGTGTGCAGTTGGA
This sequence comes from Schistocerca nitens, assembly GCF_023898315.1. Lineage (NCBI taxonomy): Eukaryota > Metazoa > Arthropoda > Insecta > Orthoptera > Acrididae > Schistocerca > Schistocerca nitens. The sequence continues at coordinate 396,052,706 of NC_064615.1, read as the reverse complement.
GTGATATGGGACCCCTTATAAGTCTACATACAACTCTGACCCTTGACACGTACGTAAGCATCCCGTCTGATCACCTGCATTCATTCTGTCCATTGTGCATTCTGATGGACTTGAGCAATTCCAGCAGGAAAATACGTCCAGAATTGCTACAGAGTGGCTCCAAGAACACTCTTCTGAGTTTAAACACTTCCACTTGCCACCAAACTCGCCAGACATGATCATTATTGGGCATGTCTGCGATGCTTTGCAACGTGCTGTTCAGATGAGATCTCCACCCCGTCGTGCTCTTACGCATTTATGGACAGGCCAGCAGGATTCATGGCGTCAGTTCCCTCCAGCACTACTTCAGACATTAGTCGAGTCCTTGCCATGTCGTGTTGGGGCACTTCTGCGTGCTCAAGGAGGCGCTACACAATGTTAGGGAGGTGTACCAATTTTTTTGGCCCTTCTGTGTATTAACAATCACTACGCACAACACCGTTCACGGATGAGCACTACAGAGGCGTCCAGAAAAATGTAGACACTCTTTGATAGTCAATATTAATAGAACAAGGGAAGGTTGTTTTATGTATCAAAGTGATCCCCATTAGGAGACGGACAACGTGGATGCCGCTGAACTGTTGACCGAACCACGGCTGTCATGTTACCGACGTTACAGTTGCACAGGACGCCTCGATGGTTCGTCGTAGCTCGTTCAGTGTACCTGGCTTCTGTTGATAAATTTCTTTTTCTAAGGTCACCCATAGGCAGGAGTCAAGGCATGTAAGGAATGGAAACCTTGGTCGGTACTCAACAGTTCATCTTCGATCTATCCATCTTCGTGGTAGATTTTCATCCAAGTAGGCCCTGACATCTCTGTGGTGATGAAGGAGAGCGCCATGTTGTTACAGGTAAAATCTTTCATTTCTAAACACATCTTACTTGGCAGGTAAAGTCGATATTTGCAGTATATGAAGATACGCCTCAGCAGTTACGGTACCATCGAAGAAGTATGGGCCAATAAAATCACCCGACGAAGATCACACCACACATTAAACCCAGTAGAATAACATTATTGTCCACGTGAACGTGAAGATTTCCAGGAGTCCAGTACTCACAGTTGTGGGGGTTTACAGTACCGTTCAGTTCGAATTGTGCATTGTCAGACCAGATAACCATCCATGCGAACCGTTCATCTTCGCGAAGCATGCCTTCAAACCACTCACAGTACACCATCCTTCGACCCGCATCCTCATAATTTATAGAGTGTAGCGATCTTGGAATGTGCTCTTTCCACTTTGCGGTTTTCGGAATTCGTCGTACGCTTGATCGGCTTACCCCGTTTCACGTGCACACTGATTCACAGATTTTTGAGGTAACACAGTAAAATGTTACACCGCAGCAGCGCTGGAAGCTGAACTTGTTGATGTTATTGGTCGGTCTGACCTTATCCACATCCTGAACAGTACCGTCGGCTTCAAATTTATCACGAATACGATAAATTGTTGTAGATGTCGGTGGCTGAGTTTCGTACACATTACGCCATTGCCGTTGTACCTCCATCATGTTTCCGCACTTCCAATACCACTTCAATACGGTCTTGCGTTGCTCAGACAGCATTGCTGCATTGTTATCTTTTGGAGAACGCGTACCAAGATCTGCTGAGAAAACAGTGGACTACGCTACCGCACAAAATTGCAAAGACATGTCACTTTGTTTCAAGGATGTTAACTATCAAAGACCGTCTACATTTTTCTGAACCCCTCAGCATATTCACAACGGTTACTTATTGTTACGGCGCACAGTACCGTTACCCCTCTGCATATTCACAACGGTTAGTTATTGTTACGGCGCACAGTACCGTTACGTAGGTAAGACTGGCAACGAGCGTAAACATTCCGGGGCGGCACGAAGTCAGCCACAGAGGGGCTAGGATGAAGTACGCGACCAGTATGAGAGAGTGCCAAAGTTGTACCAACTTGCTACTAGCTAGCTGATCATTCAGTCTGCCTGATAAGTTTAGGTATGACGTGTGGCGTCGCCCATCAACACTATCGCCTACTAAGGTCGATAACTGAAGACGAGAACACAATCACAAAGCGAAACAGTACAATATTATCGCACGCTCCGGCAGTAGCTGATAATGCCTCGTCCGAGCCGTCCCCTCCCCGCGCTGGTCGCACCTGCCCGCACCTGCTAGTCTGATAAGCGCAGCTCCACACTGTGTGCTGCTATATGCGCAGCGTAGTCGCCCGCCATCCTTCCCGGCAGCCAGACGTCACGCAGCGCAGCAGACAGTGACCACCAGCCAGCAGCCAGCACGCCCCAGCGGCCATGGACGCCGGCAAGAAGCGCACCCGCCACAACCCGCGCAAGACGGCCAACCCGCTGTCCGTCCTCTTCTTCTCGTGAGTCGCTACAGCTCCTCCAAGTTTCACTGCAGCACTAGCGCCAGCGGAACGTTGCCCTCACAAGTAGCCACCTGCAAGTGATGCTTGTACATTTCCTACTCGTTATGTCTCGTCGATTTCGTGCCCAGCCTTCCTGTAACTCTGTCTATTGTGTACTGCCTCCTTTTCTACATACGTTTCACGACTTGTTGTTGTTGTGGTCTTCAGTCCTGAGACTGGTTTGATGCAGCTCTCCATGCTACTCTATCCTGTGCAAGCATCTTCATCTCCCAGTACTTACTGCAACCTACATCCTTCTGAATCTGTTTAGTTTATTCATCTCTTGGTCTCCCTCTACGATTTTATCCTCCACGCTGCCCTCCAATGCTAAATTTGTGATCCCCTGATGCCTCAGATCATGTCCTACCAACCGGTCCCTTCTTCTAGTCAAGTTGTGCCACAAACTCCTCTACTTCCCAATTCTATTCAATACTTCCTCATTAGTTATGTGATCTACCATGTTTCACTTCCATACATGGCTACATACTTTCAGAAACGACTTCCTGACACTTAAATCTATACTCGATGTTAACAAATTTCTCTTCTTCAGAAACGCTTTCCTTGCCATTGCCAGTCTACATTTTATATCCTCTCTACTTCGACCATCATCAGTTATTTTGCTCCCCAAATAGCAAAACTCCTTTACTACTTTAAGTGTCTCATTTCCTAATCTGATTCCCTCAGCATCACCCGACTTAATTCGACTACATTCCATTATCCTCGTTTTGCTTTTGTTGATGTTCATCTTATATCGTCCTTTCAAGACACTGTCCTTTCTGTTCAACTGCTCTTCCAAGTCCTTTGCTGTGTCTGACAGAATTACAATGTCATCGGCGAACCTCAAAGTTTTTATTTCTTCTCCATGGGTTTTAATACCTACACCGAATTTTTCTTTTGTTTCCTTTACTGCTTGCTCAATTTACAGACTGAATAACATCGGGGAGAGGCTACAACCCTGTCTTACTCCCTTCCCAACCACTGCTTCTCTTTCATGTCGCCGGCCGACGTGGCCGTGCGGTTAAAGGCGCTGCAGTCTGGAACCGCAAGACCGCTACGGTCGCAGGTTCGAATCCTGCCTCGGGCATGGATGTTTGTGATGTCATTAGGTTAGTTAGGTTTAACTAGTTCTAAGTTCTAGGGGACTAATGACCTCAGCAGTTGAGTCCCATAGTGCTCAGAGCCATTTGAACCATTTTTTTTCTTTCATGTCCCTCGACTCTTATAACTGCCATTTGGTTTCTGTACAAATTGTTTACTTAAATCAATTAGATTATTTCTTTTGTTAGTACCGGAACTTGCCTTGCTTTGACATTCTTTACTGAATGCATAGAGGAACAAGTGTGGGCTAAGAAGTAACATATATATGCTTGAAGAACGCCACCTAAATGGCCTTGAGAAACGCACCGAATGGCGTACAGAAGATAACTCCCCCTGTACATGCATGAATAGTTTGAGTGTGCTGCGTTCAACCAGTGTGCTTTGAGTAGCGGAAGCATGGAGAGATATTGTAGTGCTATGTCAACGCGAGTGCTGTTATCGAATTTTTTACTGCTAAAAGGTGACTCTTAGTGATACTCACTGTTTATAGCGATGCTGCTGTTGATAGGCCTACTGTAAATCAACGGACAGTAAAATTTCGTGGCTGCGCTCCTGGAAAAATCACAATTGTTGAAAAACGCAGCGGACGTTCGATCACTGCCACAGTCGATAAACATCCCAAACTCGTCGACGATTTGATTCAAAATGACCATCGAACCACTCAAAGGCGTATCGAAAACCATATTGAAATATAGAAGGAAAGTGTCGGCTTCATTATTGAACAGTAAGGATACCATAAAATCTGTGCACGATGGGTAACATGCCATCTCGCAGACGAGAACAAGTAGTGTCGACTGGAATGTTGAGAGCAACTTTTGCAGCGCCACCGTGACGAAGCAGACGTCTTTCTTCTGAGAGGATGAGTCATGGGTCCATTATTACCAACCAGAACGGAAAGGACAGAGTGCTGGATACCAACACCCGTCTTCTCCTCAGACGAGAAAGTTCAAAACACAATCATGCGCAAAAAAATCTTTTGACTGTGTTTTGGGACGCTCACCGCTTTTATGTGACCGATTACCCGGTACGAGGAGCATCGGCAAATTCTTCTCAGGACATAAAGACTCTAACTCGAAGTCGAATTTGTCGTGTTAGAAGCAGCCTGGCGCCAGTAATTTGGCGACATGACAACTCTCATTCACACTCCTCGCGCGCAGTTGAAGAGGCTCTGCGTAACCTGAAATTTGAACTGATTCCACATCCCCTTACACTCCCGATATTACGCTTTGAGATTTTTATTTCTTTCACTTTACTCAAGAGAAACCTCACTTGCAATCATTACACCTCAGACGATGAGGCGAAGGCAAGTCCTGGATTCGAAAAAAGTCAGAATGAAGCAGTGATAAAACTTGTTAAACACATCGAGAAATGTGTTAGTGTTAACGGTGACTATGTTGAAAAATGAATGTACGATTTTGAAGCTTAAGGACAGTAATTTAATTTTTATCTGGGCTTCCTGTGTTTTCTCGTGTTCTACAAGCATGTGGCATTACTTTTCAGTCTATCTCGTACAATGTTCCATCGCCACTTGGTGTGTCGAGTCCCACAGTCTTGTTACATAGATCTTTTTTTGGCCATACTCTAAATTCATCGCCTTCTTCCTACTGCCTGATATCTTATTCGAGGATATCCTTGGTTTTCCCCTAAGTTCTCACGTGCACTCTTCCGTAGCGGTGTGATCAGCACACTCCGACTGTTGTCTGACGGTCCCAGGTTCGAGTGCCCGTAACGTCTTTCTCCTCGATCGGAGGATGGCCAGGAGTCCATTCAGCATCGCCTGGCCAATGAACAGCTTCAAAGCTACGCTTTCGAAAGCCAACGTCAACAGTAGGAAGAACGGTGCTCTTACAACAAGGACCTCCAATATTGTTTTGCAATGACGCTGTGGGCATAAAAAGTATCCTTGGTGGATCAGAATCGCGCCGTCGTCTGTACCTGATCGTAACGTTTGAGCGAAGGTCTCTGGGTAGCTGTTAAGCCTTTCTACTTCTTTGCGCTTCCCTTCAGCACTATTCCTGATAGCCTAGTTGGGGCTATACCAACCGTATCCAGTATCACTTGGCTGTTCTGAACTTGATTTCCAAGGATATGGAATCGTTTTTTCTGTGCATTGGACTATTTCTGCATGTCGTTTATGACGTCTTCTGAGATGAAAACTTTTCTTTTCAGAGACCACATGAAACGTTGTACGGTGTATTGTGATTGCTCCTGTACCTGGTTAGTATCATCGCACCTTTTACAACTGCCTGATATTCGAATTTGTTCTTACATATTCCCAATGTTTAGTCTTTTCTCAGTCGCAAACACATCATCTTCTCAATTCTTCCGAACCCTAGTGTCTGGCACCTGAGTCAGTCACGAATTATTTCCGCCGGCCGGAGTGGCCGTGCGGTTCTAGGCGCTACAGTCTGGAACCGAGCGACCGCTACGGTCGCAGGTTCGAATCCTGCCTCGGGCATGGATGTGTGTGATGTGCTTAGGTTAGTTAGGTTTAATTAGTTCTAAGTTATAGGTGACTGATGACCTCAGAAGTTAAGTCGCATAGTGCTCAGAACCATTTGAACAATTTTGAATTCTTTCCACGGCATGCCCTTGCACTGTGCTTGGAGAACAGTGGTCGTTGTGATTTCCTCGATCGAGCTCTTAATTTGTCATAGAGTTCAAATTCCTCATACATGTTTATCAAGTCTATTTTGTCAACTAAATCGAATGCCTTCTTAAAGTCAACAATAAGTTTCTTTCCATGCCACAGTAATAAATTTATTGCAGGACAGTTCCATTTTACAGAATCACTGTCGTTTACAGCACTATCACCCGATTTTGCCTGTTAACCATTTTCAAGCACGTACTTCTGTACTCGTAAATTTTCACCGTCAGCCTTCCTTGGTGTACCTCTGTCATTTTAATATGTAATCACTGCCATAGTAAACCCGAGCGAGAATAACGTTCTACATACGTCAGCGCTTTAGAATAACATTGCTATTGTGATGGTACACGTACATAGTGACAAAAACTCATCACATATGCCACAGGACATTTCCATATCCGTGTTGATTCGACACAGTCCAAAAAAAAAAAAATTGTTCAAATGGCTCTGAGCACTATGGGACTTAAATTCTAAGGTCATCAGTCCCCTAGAACTTAGAACTACTTAAACCTAACTAACCTAAGGACATCACAAACACCCATGCCCGAGGCACGATTCGAACCTGCGACCGTAGCGGGCGGGCGGTTCCTGACTGTAGCGTCTAGAACCGCTCGGCCACTTCGGCCGGCTGGCACAGTCCAATTTACAGTAAACACCTTCTCAGTGACATACCAACATACAGGCACGACAGCCCTGCTGATCGCTTTTAGCGATATGTGCCAGGGATAAACTGCCAACTATTATACTTTATATGTTTTGTTGGTGTGTTCAAAATTATTATTATGTGTGTATTCCACCTCATACACACATACATATTTGTGTTTGTATCTTGCCATTAAGTAAATCATTCTACAACATGAAGTCAAAATTTTAAAATAAACATTTTCAAGAACTGACATTTAAATTTTTCACAACATTTACGAGTTTGTAAGTTGTCATATAACTGCAGATTATCTCGGTACTTATTTGCAACATTATAGCGTTCCATTGCATCAAATGGAACCGTATAAATGTTGCAAATAATTCTCCTGTGCCATTTTATTAAAAGCAACGATATAAACGTTGGAACTAAGTGCCCAGAGAGTCTGCAATTAAATGTGTGATATTATATGACAGTTCACAACCATACAAATCTTGTAAAAATTTTGAATTTCAGTGCTTAAAAATGTTTGTTTTAAAGTTTAGAATTCATTTTCTAGATTGAATACTATGTGAAGTATGTGATTCAGTTGCTCTACCGATGGGTTTTATGCAACCTGAAACGCCTTCAAAGCACATGTGAATTTTTCATGTTCTCTCCCTACCACAAACTATTAGTCCGCCAGAAAAAATGAACAGGACCTTTTTGTAGGAAATTTAATGTAGTTTAATTTTGTTCTGGGATACATTTTCGCTGGACGCCACAATTTTCGAGTTATTCGAGCAAAACGTACAAAAGTGATCGTCCATCGCACCTCCACCACCACACTTATTCCTCATCAGTCACGATTTCTAGTATGTTCTTCGTAGCACTCCCTCCTATCACTGTACAAGAATTTCCGTCCACACGAGCTATTTCCGAAATTCGGCTTTTTTGTCTCTATTGACTGCCAACAGCATACTCGGCTAGTTCGTTAACATTATTAATTTAAACGTACACACGAAATTTATGAAAAAAACATGTGTGAAGTGTTACTGTAAAACTAATTACGTTAACAATTCGATCCAAACTTAACCCTTACAAGAACAGTAGTTTCGCAGTCAGGAGGCCTGACGAATACAACGATGTAATTGTTTATTTTATACCACTAAAAGTCACTAAATTGTTAGGTAAAATTTACACAGCTGTCAGTTTTATAATTTGTAAGTGCTCGACTGAGCTGGTGGCGTAATAAGGCTAGTCAATGAAGACCAAAAGGGATCGAATGTAGGAAACAATTCGTGCAGTCCCAAAATTTTTGTACAGTGGTAGGAGGGCGTGCCATGAAGAACTTACTAGAAATCCTAACCAACAAGGTCTGAGTGTGGGAGCAGAGGTACGTTTGAAGGTCACTTTTGTACGTTATTTTGAATTACTCAAAAACAACGGCCTCTAACGAAAACGTATCTCATTGTAAAATTTAACTACATTAAATTCGCTACAAAATGGTCCTGTTCCTTTTTCCGTAGGACTGTTGGTTTGCACTTAGTGAGCGAGAGACTATGAATGTCTCGTGTATAGTATTTGAAGGCATTGTGGGTTGCATTAAACCCACCGGTAGGGGCAGCTGAATCGCACTGTATACATGGTGTCCCAGGAGGAATGGTCGACATTCAGGAATATGACAGGAACGATCATTCGAAACAAGAAATTCCAGTAAACATGCGTTCTAAAATGCACACATTAACAGCTATGAGTAGTTCTTCACCTTCGGTATTCTGAAACTCTTTGCTTTCCATATTCTGAAAGATAGTACTATGGACCAAAACAAGGAAAAAATCACCAGTAAATATGGGCTCTAAAATGCATACCTTAAGACTTACTGTGAAATCCAACTCTTCTACTGAACAAGTAAGTGCTCGTAGCCCTTAAGGTATGCATTTTAGAGACTTGTTTTCTTGTTGTGGTTCACACTACCTGCTCCAAAACGATGGAGAGCAATGACAGTGCAGTAAAAGAGATTTGTTTCACAGTGTCGAAGATGAAGAAGTGCTCTTAGCTCCTCAGGTATGTATTTTAGAACCAATATTTACTCGACTTCTTTGTTTCGAATGACTGTACTGACCATTCCTCCTGCGACACCCTCTTTAAAAATAATTTGAAACACACCCACAAAAGACATAATAGTGAGACACCATGTCCGTGGCACACATCGATAGTTGCGATCAGCCAGGTACGTTTTTGAGCACCTGCCTACTGTAAACTGCACGGTGTCGAATCCACTAGGGTAGAACAAAGTTCTGAGCGAAACATTACGTTTTTTTATGTTTATATGCGTATGCCACTAAGGCAATAATGTTAATTTAAAGCGTGACTGTTATAGAACGTTGTTTTCTCTCGTGTTTACTGCGACAGCGGTTACGTATTAAAATGACAAATAAAGGATGGAAATTGAAAAGGTTCTATGTGTTGTCAGGAGAAGCAACAAACAATATCCCTCTTTTTGTGCATAACTTATTAGTAGCCAAAAAATTGAGAAGGTATTCTGATACCACAGAATTATGCTGTCCGTTTCACACCCGAAATAAATAATGAGACAAATTAGGAAATGAATAATTTATTTAGAACGTTCTAAGTGCTATACCAGAAAACTAACTGGTTCTAAGTGCCAGTACGAAAGTTTTCGTTCCAGGTGCCATTAGTACTGGGACGCTAAGTTTTATTTGTGGTAATACACATACAGAAGTACTGTGGTAATGTTTTAACTAACAAACTGTACTTAACAAAAAACATTTCTCGCATCTTTTAAGTCTGTTACAGAAGAATAACAAAGTTAAAGTCAAGGAAAAAGTCCCTCAGTATCGTACGCAACATCATTCTTGGGATCAGATGTAAAGTTTACTGTAAACAGTCGTGTGCTGTCGAGGAAGAAATGGCAATAATGTCACTAGGTCTTTCCGTTTTGCAGCTGATAAAGGTGGCTGGTCTTTCATATGAAATACAATATGAGATACCTCGGCTGCGGTTTTCTCTCTTTTGAATACATTGATATGTTTCCATGCTTCTGTTTCAGAGTAAGAAATTTTAATAGCTATTTGAGACTGACGAATGTTAGGGAATTTGATCATACTGCATTTGCAGATTTTACACACCTGCATTTACAACAATGCAACTTAAAAAGCAAAGAAGTCATTTGTCTGCATTTGAATGACATAGAATGGGTTCGTGGCTTCAGGTGACTCAACAGTCTTGCGTAAATCTTGTGGAGCTAAGACCTCTCCGTCCCTCTGCTGTTGTAGGATCTCTGTCGCAGCTCAAAAAGCTGTGCCCACTCATCAAAATCTTGTGCGTTATGTATTCAAACCATCGCAGGCTAAACGGAGGAAACCTTGACGCATGGCACTTGTAACTCCAGAGTGAAGCACTGGAAGGCACAGAGACCACGTACCATTTAATAACACATACTTAAAACACTTTCCCGAATGATGTGGCACCTGGATCGAGTCTAGGATCATCAACAGTTGTTTAATAAACAGAGATGGATAAAAAACAGTCATAAATAAATATTTAAACATAAAGAAAAACCAAAAGAATTAAAGAAATCATTACTATGCAACGAGGTATCGAGATTACAACAGCAGTGAAAAGGCGTTTTGTGAATAAATGGCACTTAGAACGTTTTCAATTGTCACTCATCAAATGTATATTTATGTAGAGTCACGTAGGGTGACAGTGTAAATTTACAAGTATAGTAGCACACACTTGAAAATGTCTAGAAGCCGAAATAAGCCGAACGTGGTGTAAACAATAGTGTTTTTATAGCAGCCAGGGCGGAACATGGAATTCTCCATCAGTGAAATCAACGAATACAGTCACTGATTTTGCCAGCAAGTTCATACGTAAAGCAAGGTTTCTTTGATGTGGTGTTGAATGAAAATTCCCACTACTGTTTCAATGTGGAATCAGCGATGAACTACTATACTGCGAATATCGTTCATGGCTACTTTAGAGAGTTCATAAGAAGGATGTGAGACTGATAACCTCGCCAATCATACTCAGAAAAACTAATACTGAACTACAATTCTTTAGTACGTGTAACTTCTCTACAACAGAAATAACTTACGTGTAGCTTTCCTGGAAATTTTACAGTTTGCAAGAGAGTAATGCGGCCCCCCTCTTCGGTACTGCGTGTGTCTATTAGATCTTTATCAAGTGTGAACAATTGTAAAAAGCTGACCACGTGCGAGTAAGACCCGCACTCAAAGGACTCCATACAAATTTAATTATGCCTGTAGAGAGTTTATGAATCGAATCGAGAACCTTGACGATTTTCGCTTGTTATCGACATTGATACTGGCAAGATATTAGTCCCGGGAATTCCAATACTTTTGAGAAGGTTTTAATTATGAGGCGGAAGTCAGATAACAAATGAGAAAAATACAAGTATTTCTTTGTGTGATACAATTACAAATTAAGAACTTTCTGGAATTTTTCCTTTACTTGCACTGTGAAACTTTCACTCTAGCCACATTTCATGACTCTAGATCAACGTATAAGTTTTAATGAATGAGCTTGCGAGTATCAAAATATGTGACATAAGTGGCAGCGTCTCTTCACTACACTAACTCAGAAGCTTCCTCTCCTTTACACGGCCAGGGTGCTATAGACCTCACTATGTGACATAAATTCCAGCTTTATGTATACCCGTATGAGATAAGCAATCTTAACAGACAGATGACAGACAGTCCCACCACAAATGACCAAGAAATATATTTTTCGTGTGATATAAATACAAATTATCACTTCTTGACAAACTTCATGATTCTAGGTCAACGGGAAGTATCCTGTTGGTCTTGGTGAGTGAGCTTGCGAGTGTCAAACCTTGTAACATAAATGGCCATATTTTTTTACTGCATTGACTTAGAAGCCTAAGTTTCTTACACCAACAAGGGACTATAGACCTTAGTGTGTAATATAAATTTCAACTTAATATGTCAACCAGTTCATGAGGAAAAGTGGTCTTAATAAACGAATGGACATAGTTGAATAACAAACATAAATTATTTTTTTTTCGTGGGATATCTGGCCTTGTAACATTAACCAAAACGGCCTTATTGTGCTGGTACTGCGAACAGCTGATAGCAAGGGGAAACTCCATCCGTTCTATGGAATGGAGCGTGGAATGTTAGATCCCTTAATCGGGCAGCGAGGTCAGAAAATTTAAAAAGGGGAAATGGATAGGCTAAAGTCAGATGTAGTGGGAATCGGTCAAGTTCTGTGGCAGGAGGAACAGGACTTCTCGTCAGGTGAATACAGCCTTATAAATACAAGTCAAACAGGGGTAATTCAGGAGTTTGTTTAATAATGAATCAGAGAATAGGAATGCGGATAAGCTACTATGCACAACATAGTGAACGCTTGTCGTAGCCAAGATAAATACGAAGCTCACGCCTACCACTGAAGTACAAGTTTTAGTTTCCAACTAGCTCCTCACATGATGAAGAGATTGAAGATATGTTTGATGAGATAAAGAAATTATTCAGATAGTTAGAAGGGACGAAAAATTAATTGTGATGGGGGACTGAAATTCGATAGTAGCAAAATGAAGAGAAGGAGAAACAGAAGGTGAATATGGACTGTGGGGAAAGAATGAAAGAGGAAGGCGCCTAGTAGAATTTTGCACTAAGCATAATTTAATCATCACTAACACTTGCTTTAAGAATCATAAAAGAAGGTTGTATATTTGGAGGAGACCTGGAGACACCGGAAGGCTTCACACTGATTATTTTATGGTTAGACAGAGATACAGGAACCAGATTTTAAATTGTAAGTCAGTTCCAAGAAGAGATGTGGACTCTCATCACAATTTATTGGTTATGGACTATAGATTAAAACTGAATAAACAGGAAATAGGTAGGAAATTAAGGAGAAGGGATCTGGATAAGTTGAAAGAACCAGAGGTTTTTGAGAGATTCAGAGGGAGTATTAGGCAATGGTTGACTAGAAGAGGGGAAAGGAATGCAGCAGAAGACAAGTTGGTAGCTTCTGCAGTTCAAACAGTGAAGACACAGGTAAAAAGACGAGGCCTAGTAGAAATCCTTGGCTAACACATGAGATACTGAATTTAACTGATGAAAGGAGAAAATTTTATCATGCTGTAAATGAAGAAGGCGAAAGGGAATACAAACTTTTAAAAAATGAGATTCACGTCAAGTGCAAAATGGCTAAGTACAAATGGCTAGAGGACAAATTTAAGGCTTTAGAAGCATATTTCACTAGGGGAAAGATAGATACTGCCTACAGAAAAATTAAAGAAGACTTTGGGGAAAGGAGAAGCAACTGATGAGTATCAAAAGGGTCAGATGGTAAACCAGTCCTAAGCAAATAAGAGAAAGTTGAAAGGTGGATGGAGTATATAGAGGGTCTACAGAAGGGAGATGAACTTGCAAGCAATTATATAGAAATAGAAGTGGACGTAGATGAAGATGAGATGGGAGATATGACATTGCGAGAAGACTTCGACAGAACTCTGAAAGACCTAAGTCGAAACAAGGCCCTGGCAGTAGACGAAATTCCGTCAGAACTACTGATAATCTTGGGAGATCCAGCTATGACAAAACTCTTCTGTCTGCCGTGCAAGATGTATGAGACAGGCGAAATAACCTCGGACTTCAAGAAGAATGTAGTAATGCCAATTCCTAAGAAAGCAGTTGTTGACAGATGTGAAATTTACCGCACTATCAGTTTAATGAGTCATGGTTGCAAATTTCTGACCCGAATTCTTTGCAGTAGAATGGAAAAACTGGTAGAAGCAGACCTTGGGGAAGATTAGTTTGCATTACGAAGAACTGTAGGAATACGCGAAGTAATACTGACCCTATGACTTACTTTAGAGGACAAGTTAAGGAAAGGCAAACCTACGTTTACAGCATTTGTAGAATTAGAGAAAGCTTTTGACAATGTTGACTGGAATACTCTCTTTCAAATTATGAAGGTGGCAGTGGTCAAATACAGGGAGCGAAAGGCTATTTACATTTTGTACAGAAACCAGATGGCATTTGTAAGACTCGAGGGGCACGAAAGGGAAGCAGTGGTTGAGAAGGGAGTGAGAGAGGGTTGTAACCTAGCCTCGATGTTATTCAATTTCTATACTGAGCGAGCAGCAAAGGAAACAAAAGAAAAATCTGGCATGGGAACTGGAGATCAGGGGGGAAGAAATAAAAACTTTGAGGTGACATCGTAATTCTGACAGAGACAGCAAAGGACTTGGCAGAGCAGTTGAACGGAATGGTCAGTGTCTTGAAAGGCGGATATGAGATGAACATCTACAAAAGCAAAACAAGGGTACTGGAATGTAATCGAATTAAATCAGGTGATGCTAAGGGAATCAGATTAGGAAACGAGACACTTAAATAGTAGCTGAGTTTAGCTATCTGCGGAGCAAAATAACTGATGATGGCCTAAGTAGAGAGGATATAAAGTGTAGAGTGGCAATGGCAAGAAAAGCATTTTTGAAGAAGAGAAATTTGTAACATCAGATATAGATTTTAGAGTTAGAAAGCGTTATATGAAGGTACTTGTCTGAAATGTAGCCACGTATGGAAGTGAAACATGGACGATAAACAGTTTAGATAAAAATACAATAGAAGCTTTAGAAATGTGGTGCCACACAAGAACGCTAAATATTCGATGGGACGATCACGTAACTAACGAGGAAATACTGGGTAGAACAGAGACAAGAAATTTGTGGCGAAGCCTGAGGGGTAGGAGGGATAGGTTGGTAGGACACGTTCTGAGACATCAAAGGATCACCATTTTAGTACTGGAGGAAAGTGTGGGGGAGGGGTAAAAATCGAAGAGGTAGACCGAGAGATGAATACAGTAAGCAGATTCAGAAGGATGTAGGCTGCAGTAGTTATTTGGAGATGAAGAAGCTCGCACAGGATGGAGCAGCTATGAGAGCTGCAGCCAACCGGTCTTCAGACTGAAGACTACCACACAGCACAATTACAAATTAACAACTTTCGGATTCTTTCCCTTTAATTGTACTGTGGATCCTTACTTCTTATCAAATTTCGTAATTCTAGGTCAATGGCAAGTACCCCGTAGGTTTTGACGAGCGACTTTGCGAGTATCAAATTATATGACATAGATGGCCATACCTGTTGACTGCTTTGACTTAGAAGCTTAATTTTGTTACACAGCGAAGGGACCTCATGGCGGTGGTGAGAAACAAAAAATATTCAACACAGTTACGTGGGAATTTGAAAATTCCCAAGACAGCGGTGATGGGTAATTAAAAAAAATAAAAATAAAAAGCTGAATAAAGGAAACATGGTGGAACTAGCCCAGTTGTTCTTTGAGTTCCACTAATGTTACAATCAGAGATAGCGCCACGTTAAAAATATCAGAACAATCTGAGTTTTGCTTCATGCCCAAAAGTACCCAAACAGGCTGAGTTATTTATGAGAACTATATAAAGATACTGACAGTACTGCAGTGTTTCCAGGTCTAAAATGTATTATTAATAAAAAAAACATATTATTCACCACATATTTCCATAAATTGCTACCATATTCCAAAGTATTCGATTATTAATCAAAAATACTTAAAATTTTTTCAGTACTGATGTAACTTAGCACTGGTGATTGTTGTTGTTGTTGTGGTCTTCAGTCCTGAGACTGGTTTGATGCAGCTCTCCATGCTACTCTATCCTGTGCAAGCTTCTTCATCTCCCAGTACCTACTGCAACCTACATCCTTCTGAATCTGTTTAGTGTATTCATCTCTTGGTCTCCCTCTACGATTTTTACCCTCCACGCTACCCTCCAATACTAAATTGGTGATCCCTTGATGCCTCAGAACATGTCCTACCAACCGATCCCTCCTTCTAGTCAAGTTGTGCCACAAACGTCTCTCCTCCCCAGTCCTATTCAGTACCTCCTCATTAGTTATATGATCTACCCATCTAATCTTCAGCATTCTTCTGTAGCACCACATTTCGAAAGTTCGATTCGCTTCTTGTCCAAACTAGTTATCGTCCATGTTTCACTTCCATACATGGCTACTCTCCATACAAATACTTTCAGAAACTGGTGATCTGACTTACAAATAACGTGCTAAGCGGGCAGTCGATATTTCATCCTAGGCCTACATGAGGCTATGCGTAAGAATGAATCTGACCAAACACTATTTAGAGGGAGAAGAAGATACTTCATCAATCAAATATAAATAACGTTATTGATTGACTGATACAGTTTTTTTTTATTTGGAACCTACCTCTGGCAGCAAGTTTGTCCAGAGGCGTCATATTTTCTGACAATTTAGCTCAACAAACCTTACTAAAAATGGTGCATTTTTTGAGATCCTTAATGTGTTGTAATACTTAAACTACATGTTTTCGTAATACTCAACTATAACTTTGTAATGCTTCAGATATGAAATGTAAACACAAAATGATCAAAGAGAATGATGGACAAGATTCCACAGAGAAAGGGCAGTTCAGTATCTCAGAAGTATGACCTTCTCACCAAAATAAAATTATATTTCAAAATATATAAAGATTTCGAGCACAAAACGCATGCAGGCTGCTTATTAAATACGAAACTATAATTGCAGATCTCTGATAATGAGTAAAAATTTGATCTGTCCACCAAAATAAAACTGCCTGTATTATTTTTCAAATACATAAATATTCGGAGTACAAATTACATGTGGCACTTAATTTTTGTGTTCAGAAAATACATATGGCTCCCTATTGGCATTACTGATATAACTAAGACGTTAAGGTGCACGTACCAACTAGTTAGCTTGATCTCATTTTACTCTTAGGAAAAGTGATTAAAAGTCGCTATAAAAATTATTTTCCAAACTCTTACATTTGCTAAGTTTGAAAAATGGTTGAAAAATCGAACACCTTGTAAACATAAACAAAATAACATTAAACGTAATTAGAAATATGTGTTAAATCAGAGAAAACATTATCTAATTTAAGAGACAGGTATAATATAACATCTTCCAGAAGGTTACAAAATTCTGTTTTTACAATGCTGAGCTGCTATAGAATGTTCCTGCAGGCCTTGTTTCTGACAGTTTGTTCCGGGACGTTAAAGAAAAAGACTAATTCATTTCCTCCCAGAAGTTTCATCTTTGAAAGAGTGTTCAAAACTATTTCTCCTCTCACTTGTACGGCCATTCTCCAAAAGTCGTTACGAGTAAGCCCAAAGAAAGAAGCTGTCATAGCAAGACAACAGTAAATCAGCTCTAGTTCAAGAACTTTACCCAAAATTCTAGGTCTGTCTTTTTTTTTTTTTTTTTTTTTTTCTGCTTCCTCCTTCCTCATGTGTATTGCAGTTCCTGTTGGGCGATCTCTTAAGTGTTGTTTCTGGAACATTAACATGCTTATTGGTCTTCTTCCAACCAATATTCGTTTTCTGAACTGCGTCAATAGCTTTAGTCATTTTAGACGGATTCCAGTTTCTTTGATCTATATTCGCCATTATCCTCTTGGAATCTGCAAGAGATTTCAAAAGGGATAAGTCTGTGTACTAATACAGGCAGACCTTAAACATAAAAAAGTAAGGATCGAGTTCAAGCTACTGAAGGGAGTCTAGTTTATGCAACTGCAGCCTATCATTTTTTGTTTGATGTAATAAATTTTTAACACAGTATCTAAATGAAACGGTTGGTCATAAACATTATCCGTAACTCTTACTATTCAAAAACACGCGTAAATGGGAAGGACTTTTGTTATTGTTGTTGTTGTTGTTGTTGTTGTTGTTGTTGCGGTCTTCAGTCCAAAGACTGGTCTAATGAATCTCTCCAAGTTACTGTATCCTGTGCAAGCCTCCTCATCCCCGAATAACTAGTTCAACTTACATCCTTGGGACCCTGCTTACTGTACTCATTTCTTGCTCTCCTTCTATGATTTTCCCTTCTCTCCTTTCCCTCCAGCAATAAACTGGTGATCCCTTGATGTCTCAGAATATGTCCTATAAATCAATTCCTTCTTTTAGTAAAGTTGTGCCACAAATTTCTTTCCTTTCCAGTCTTATTCAGTACCTCCTCATTAACTGCAGGTCTACCCATCTAATCGTCTGAATTTTTCTGTAGCACCACATTTCAAAAGCTTCTATTCTCATCTTGTCTGAACTGTTTATCGTCCATTTTTCACTTCCATACTAGTAGGCCACAATCCAGACAAAATACCTCCAGAGATGACATCCTAACACAAAAAATGGTTCAAATGGCTCTGAGCACTATGGGACTCAACTGCTGAGGTCATTAGTCCCCTAGAACTTAGAACTAGTTAAACCTAACTAACCTAAGGACATCACAAACATCCATGCCCGAGGCAGGATTCGAACCTGCGACCGTAGCGGTCTTGCGGTTCCAGACTGCAGCGCCTTTAACCGCACACATAAACGGAGATGTTGTTAACAAATTTCTCTTCTTCAGAAACGCTTTTCTTGTCATTCGCTAATTGCATCTTTTACCCTCTTCAACCGTCATCAATTGTTTTAGTACTCAAATAGCAATACTCTTCTATTACTTTTAGTTTCTCGTTTCCTAATCTAGTTCCCTCTGGTTTAATTCGAATACATTCCGTTAGCCTTGTTTTGCTATTTTTGACGTTTATCTTTAATCTTCTTTCAAAACACTGTCCATTCCATTCAACTGCTCTTCCATGTCCCATGCCTTCTCTGCCAGAATCACAACGTCATCGGCAAACTTCAAGGTTTTTTTCGCTTCTCCATGAACTTGAATTCTTTCTGCTGATTTACTATGATTTCCTTTCCTGCTTGCTCAATCTACATCTACATACATACTTCGCAAAACACCGTACGGTGCGTGGCGGTTGGTACCCTGTAGCATTACTAGTTATTTCCTTTCCTGTTACACTCGCAAATACACTGCTGGCCATTAAAATCGCTACACCACGTAGGTGACGTGCTACAGACGCGAAAGTTAACCGACAGGAAGAAGATGCTGTGATATGCAAATGATTAGCTTTTCAGAGCATTCACACAAGGTTGGCGCCGGTGGCGACACCTACAACGTGCTGACATGAGCAAAGTTTCCAACTGATTTCTCATACACAAACAGCAGTTGACCGCCATTGCCTGGTGAAACGTTGTTGTGATGCCTCGTGTAAGGAGGAGAAATGCGTACCTTCACGTTTCCGACTTTGATAAAGGTACGATTGTAGCCTATCGCGATTGTGGTTTATCCTATCGCGACATTGCTGCTCGCGTTGGTCGAGATCCAATTACTGTTAGCAGAATATGGAATCGGTAGGTTCAGGAGAGTAATACGGAACGCCGTGCTGGATCACAACGGCCTCGTATCACTACCAGTAGAGATGACAGGCATCTTATCCGCATGGCTGTAACAGATCGTGCAGCCACGTCTCGATCCATGAGTCAACAAATGGGGACGTTTGCAAGACAACAACCATTTGCACCAACAGTTCGACGACGTTTGCAGCGGCATCGACTATCAGCTCAGAGACCATGGCTGCGGTTACCATTGACGCTGCATCACAGACAGGAGACCCTGCGATGGGGTACTCAACGACGAACCTGGGAACACGAATGGCAAAACGTCATTTTTTCGGATGAATCCAGGTTCTGTTTACAGCATCATGATGGTCGCATCCGTGTTTGGCGACATCACGGTGAACGCACGTTGGAAGCATGTATTCGTCATCGCCATACTGGCGTATCACCCGGCGTGATGGTATGGGGTGCCATCGGTTACACGTCTCGGTCACCTTTTGTTCGCATTGACGGCACTTTGAACAGTGGACGTTACATTTCAGATGTGTTACGACCCGTGGCTCTACCCTTCATTCGATCCCTGCGAAACCCTACATTTCAGCAGGATAATGCACGACCGCATGTTGCAGGTCCTGTACTGGCCTTTCTGGATACAGAAAATGTTCGACTGCTGCCCTGACCAGCACATTCTCCAGATCTCTCACCAATTGAAAAGTCTGGTCAATGGTGGCCGAGCAACTGGCTCACCACAATACGCCAGTCCTACTCCTGATGAACTGTGGTATCGTGTTGAAGCTGCATGGCAGCTGTACCTGTACACGCCATCCAAGCTCTGTTTGACTCAATGCCCAGGCGTATCAAGGCCGTTATTACGGCCAGAGGTGGTTGTTCTGGGTACTGATTTCCCAGGGTCTAAGCACCCAAATTGCGTGAAAATGTAATCACATGTCAGTTCTAGTATAGTATATTTGTCCAATGAATAGCCGTTTACCATCTGCATTTCTTCTTGGTGTAGCAATTTTAATGGCAATTTTAATGTAGCATGCAGGTCTGGAGATAAGGCCAGTGCTCTCTGTTTTCTTGCCGAGGGGTCTCGTGTGAGATGTGGAGGCACTGCCGGCAGCGACTGAGCGTATTGAGTGCACCTTGCTGCAAACCGTGGCTCATTCCGTCTGACTGGGTTCAGATGTCATCCCCGGCTGTTAACAGACGGATGGCTGATTTTATGAAGATAGTTAACCTCGGTCGTGGGGTGGAAGCAGACCTTTGTAGTATATTTTCCAGAACCCATCGCGGGACTCTGTTCTTTGTTTGGAGCCGAGAGGAAGGCTTAAACCAGAGGCTAAGACTATTCTGCGACTATCTTCAATGCGACTTTCTCGACCTATGCTTCTGGGTGGAGAAATGTATAACACTTCTTAATACGTCAGGTGTGCGCTGCTGGCAGGACGCTACTAGCACGGTAGCAGATTACGTCTGACACGCACATGTGAGATTTTTGGAATAGAAAAATCCATTCATATGCCCAAAAAGAGGCGTTCCCAGTCCATACGTGGTAGCACTCGTCACAGAGGATTGGAGAAAGAAAACGTTAATATCGTATTAGGTAAATGCAGGAGCGTCTATGGCAAGAACCCGGAACCTGTCTCGCTAATAAAAGGTAACAATGCCCAGATAGTACTGCGAACAGAAAGCTGGATGAAGCCAGATGTCAGCAGCAATAAAGTTCGAAATTCCGACTGGAGTCTCGTATATCGCAAAGATAGGTTTAAAGCTGGTGATGGAAGCATGTTTATAGCAATAAAAACTAACATAACATCTAGTGAGATTAGTATAGATTCAGATACGAAATAGTTTGGGTGAAGGTAAGTGTTAAAGGTGGATCAAATATGATCCTCAGATGTTTCGTAGATCCTCTGTGTCACCAGAAGTAGTGGCAGAACATCTAAGAGAAAACTTGAAAAATATATTGCGTAAGTTTCCTGGTCGTGTTATAATTTTAGGAGCAGAGTTTAACTTATCAGCTATAGACTAGGAGACTAAATTGAGTATGCTGGCTAGTAGGGACAGAGAGCCGTGTGAAATTGTTTTAAGTGCTTTATCAGAAAATTACTTTGAGCATTTATCAGAGAACCGACTCGTCAAGATAATATCATAGACCTGGTGGTGATAAATAGACACGAACTTTTCGACTAAATTCGCTTAGAACAGGTAACCAGTAATCATGAGGGCGTTACTGCATCACTAGATCGGAACACAAAGGAAGTTAGGAATACCCTTCGGTTTAGTAAGGGCGAGAAGAGAGAGATTTCAGATTACCTGACATGTCAACACGCAAATTCATCTCCAGCACTGATCATGTTGAGCATCAACGGACGAAGTTCAAGAGTTTCGTACAATACGCTTGAGACAGGTAAGTGCCTAGCAAAGTTGTGAGGTACGCAAAAGACACACCGTGGTTCGACAACAGAGTTAAAAAATAAAATTCTATCTACCAACTTGACAGAAAATTCTAAGAAATTTTGGTGGTATGTTAAATCAGTAAATAGATCGAAACCATCTATTTAGACACTGTGACCATAGTGGCATTAAAACAGAGGATGACACAGAAAACGCCGAAATATTAAACGCATATTTCGAAAATTGCTTCCCCTTTTGAATAGTCGCACAAACGACAAAATGACACATATCGAAAGAAGTGAGCAAGGGATAGAAAAGCAGCTGAAATCGTTCAATGGAGGTAATGCCACTGGACCTAACGTAATACCAGTACTATTCTACACAGAGCATGCGAAAGAACTTGCCCGTCTCCTGGCAGCAGTGCGCCATTGGTGTTTCGAGGAGTGGGATGTTCCTGATGATTGGGAAAAAAAGCACAGATAATTTCAGTTTCCAAGGAGGGCTGTTGAACAGACGCATAAAACTATAGGCCTATATCTATGACGTCAGTCTGTTATAGAATTTCGGAAAAAGTCTTATGCTCGCGTATTATGACATTTCTGGAAACTGAAAGTGTCCTCTCTAGGAATCAACATGGTTTTCTAAAACAAAGAACGTGTGAGACCCAGCTCTCTCTGTTCATCCACGAAACCTACAAGCAGTAGATAACAGGCATGCTTGTAAATGCCGTGTTCCTCACCTTCCGAAAAAGGCGTTCAATACCAGGTTCACACTGTTGCCTGGTAAACAAAATACGAGCGTACCGAATATCAGCCCAACGGTATGGTTGAACTGAAGAATTTCTACCAAACCGAATGGTGCATGTCATTTTGAACGGAGAGAAGTGCTCAGACCAAAAAGTAACTTGGAGCTTGTCCCCAGGAAGTGGAAAAGGACGATTACTTTTCACACCATATATAAGTGACCGATGTTGTAAACGTTGTGTACGACTTCGTACACAATGGTAAGGAGAGTTGAGTTACAGACTGATGAGGCAACTGTTGTCATAGGAAAGCTGGACAGGAGCAGAAATGATTAGCGAATAAGTTAACACAATAACAGAAGATTTTCTTATTTTGCAGTTTATGTGCAGGAGCTGGAGGCGTGGCTCAGCGGGCATGCTCCATTGGGTCCGCCGTATCCCACACGACAGCTATCGGCGTCTAACAGAAACTTGCAGTTCTGTTGCCAATTTTATGACACTCATGGGGTGTTATCGAAATGTGATATCACAGGAAATTCCATAAGGCTTTTCGTTGAGGATGCTTTTTACACAGAGGAGTTCCAAAGCTAGAGAATTATAGCGGACTGCAGGAAGACCTGAAGAGGTTTGACACTTGGTGGAGGGAGTGGCAGATGACCCTCGACATAAACAAATGTTACATATTGCGAATACATGGACAGAAAGACCCTTTATTGTATGATTAAGCCATTGCAGAACAATTACTGGAAGTAGTCACTTCCATAAAATACATAGGAGTACGCGTACAGAGCGATTTGGAATGGAACGATCACATAAAATTAATTGCGGGTAAGTCAGATGTCAGGCTGAGATTCATTGGAAGAATCCTCAGGAAATGTAGTCCATTAACAAAGGTATCGTTACAGGTTCAGTTAGGAAGTGCGGAAGGATCATGGAGATGCTGTCAACTCCAGTTTCAGACGCCGTAAGAAAGGCGTTCTGCATCATGGTGCGGTCTACTGTTAAAATTCCGGGAGAGTACGTCCATAAAGGAGTCAACGAATACTTTGCTTCCTCGTACGTATATCTCGCGAAAAGACCATGAAAATAAAATTAGAGAGATTCGAACCCCGAAACATACGCGTTTGGAACAGGTAAAGGGGGAAGTGACAGTGGTACACAGTGCACCCTCTGCCACATACCGTAACGCTGTTTACGGTGTGTAGATGTAGATGTACCAGACAAGAGAGAGAGAGAGAGAGTAATCTTCTTCTTTAGTTCGTGACAGGTGAAAATGACTCGACTCAAGTGAGCGCCTAACACACCGCTAGAAAGATGAAAAAAAAATGAAATAACGCTTTATTGAAACATGAAGCCGAATGGGTTGCGTTGTGGATAAGCAAGTGGAGATGTATTGCACAGTACAGATTACGTGCCATAGCGCGGGGTAAAAATGTTGTGTGACTAGGGACCCCCGTCGGATGGACCTTTCGCCGGGTGCAAGTCTTTTATTTTACGCCATTTCGGTGACTTGTGCATCCATGGGGATGAAATGATGATGATAAGGACAACACGACACCCAGTCCCTGAGCGGAGAAAATCTCCGACCCAGCCGGGAAACGAACCCGGGCCCTTAGGATTGACATTCTGTTGCGCTGACCACTTTCTTCTTCTCTCTTTTTTTCTGTTCTTCATAGTTCGTTGCAATTGTTCATGGCGGACGTCTCCTGACGCCCGTTGAAGTTCATTATTGATCCATTCACTTAGTTTTTTTATTACAGAGGGCAGCTAGCCCTCTGACCGAACACGCTGAGCTACCGTGCCGGCTATAAATAGTAGTGGTAAACTGTTGGCTGTAAAGAGAATTAACAAATTGAGCGAGGCACGACATCTTTTCTGGAGTATATAAAGGCGGCCAAAGAGGTTGCGTGAGCCCAGTCAGTCGACAGCCGAGTATCTGTTCAGTGCATGCTGCGAGGCGGTTATATCAAATCAGCTACCTTTGCCTAGAGAATGTATCTCTCATTAGTTGAGTAATGATTTCAGATGGGATTGTAGATAACTGCTGAACGACCATCCACTGCACACATCCTGACTCAAGAGTCTCTTTTGTTATCGATCTGCTACTTAAAACGCTAATTAGAACAGTAGCAGCGAAACAACACAGGAGAGGTGATAAACATGAAGTGATGACTAGTAGATTGACTGCTCATCGAAAGAGCGCTTCCTGCGGCTATTAACCGAACGTGCCTGCTTCTGCACAGCACGAAGTATAGCGGTACCAGTCATGTAATTACGACTTAATGCGTGACCTAGCACTTATTTAAAAATGGTCGAGAAATCTGTTAGGAGCAGTGACCACTTTGTTCAGTATGAGGGAACCTGACATGCTCTGCATTGCTCGCGCGAAGTCCACTTGATATTCGCACGACGTAGGTACAGCACGCATCACCCAGCACATCGGTACCAGTTCACAAAACCACACATCTGCGTTACTGAGATGGTTGGGAGGAGGATACAGGGGATGCTGGAGTGGAAGGCTGAGCAACAAATTGAGGATAGAATATAAAATTTAATTTATTACGCAAGAACATGCATGCAAGGTATTGGTAACAACATACTGACATACAACTTGTTCAGTTTAAATGTACATCAGCTGATTTAACATAAATCATCAACAAGTTATCTAACATCAAACAATCTGCAAAATATGAGATTTAAACCTTTCCCAAAATTTTAATGCTTGTAAAATGTTATTACGAAACACAGGAAATTACCAAACTGGTCACTGTATTTAAGCCTTACATAACCTAATGGGCACAATGGCTTACAGGAAATAATATCACAGACGTATAGCAATACCTGCCCACTACAGCACTGTCTTACGTGACCTTGTGTGCCACAATGATTCACAGAACCCATTCATATAGTTAAATGGTAAATATTACCCACAATGGCGCTTGCGTTATAATCTTACGAAGCACACCGATTTACCAAGACAATGCAATTAATGCCAAGTGCAGTCTGGTCCAGAATAACGAGTGCCCTACCACTGATTAAACTACTCAGAATCAGTAATGAACTGTTTTACAAGGCAAGCACATTCAGTTCAGACAAGTTAACAAGACAGTGTCTACATTTGAATTTTACCACAGAAATACATCAATAGTCGTAGGCCAGACGGTGATTCGAAAAGGATTGATAACAAGTTACCGCACTGTTGGTGGTTGGCACTAAACCCCTGGCGTGCGATTGATGTGTGGGCCAGAAACCCCGTTGCAACAGGAGCCGTTAACAACAGTACCCACAGAACTCTTTCTAAAACCACACCGTGAAATGACGTCAAAGGGGTTTACAAAACAGTTTAACACTCAACAGTAGTGAGTAAGAGAAAAGGACAAAAAAAAAAACACACACACACACACGGCAGTTATAATTAGCCTTGAATTATCCCTAGCCGTGGTTAAGAATGAATTAATTTTAATCCAACAGGTAAACAGTGGTGTCACAGTAGAATTAAACTTTACTTGACTAGCGTGACAATTTGGGCGTCCCTTAACTGACATAAATTCAGTAACAAACTGAAATGCAATGTAAAGACACTCAAGTAAGGGTATTGTGAAACACTTCACAACAATTTAAGCAAACACGCCCACATAGGCACTCCAGTTCATACGTAAATCAACCAGGGCACAAGTCTGTATTTCGACACGCGGCGTGGAAACACTCACTGCTCAGCGGCGCAAGCCAGAATACGACAGAAAGAAGTCTCGCTGTAACTCCACCAGATGAAGATGCACCAAACTAACAGCTCACCCTTAACAATATTAATCCAAATGCCGCTAATAAGGCAATGGCCAGAATAACACCAGCCCGTAGCCACAGCGTGAGGAAGGTTGAACTCGTAAACAGAACGAACGACAGTGAGTCACTGCAGCACCTCCAGTTCCGCTGCTCGGCCGGCCCCAATGCAGCTGCCACACTCGCACCACTTTCCGACGCGACTTCCGCGATCTTCCGGCATCGCTCCGCCCAGGCCCGCTCGTCTCTCTCTCTCTCTCTCTCAGCCCGAGACTCCCTTTCGGCTTCCCGTACGGAATCCAGAGAGCGCACCAACTCGCGCACCGCAAAGTGAATCGAAAGAGATCGATCACCCTACACCGAAACAATCAAATCGCAGGAGCACACGGCACAGTTACGCGAGAAGCTCTACGTCACGTACACTGATGGTTCTATGCGAGGTACTCGTGAGCGTGTTGACAAGATACTGCCACTGCAAGGCGCGCTGGGAGATCCTAGCATACGATAACAGACCATCTTAATTGCGAATCCTTCAGGAATTCCTCTACATCTGGTCATTCGTTTCCGTGGCTGTTGTCCATGACCTTCAGAGTTCTTGAGCACTGGTACAGCGTCGTTATTATAGATTCTTCTGATATGACGTTCAAGACATATTGCTGAAGACTCCTTTCAGGAACTGACTACACATTGTGGCATCCTGATGTACTGAAACTAGTTACCGTATACTGTTTCCAGCGTTCATCCCTCTAGATGTGAAGAAGAAAGGGTGGTGGAGTGGTGGTACCCTGTTTGTTTTTATGTCTGGATAGTCCGGTAAGGTCCTCGTAGCACTGACAGGCGGTAGCCGTTGCCGCCAGTAGTTGAAAGCCACCGATACTGTATAAATTGTTCAGCCGTGTAGCAGTTTCGACTGTCTCTGCGTCGCAGTGTACAGAGGTCAGGAATGAAGGACTCAGCTGCATTGGTAAAGTACCGGAACTTCAAGCGCTGATAGAAAGCACCGAAGCTGAAATCGTTAGAGGTACAGAAAGCTGGCTGAAGCCAGAGAAAAATTCTGCCGAAATTTTTACAAAGGCACAGGCGGTGTTTAGAAAGGATAGATAGCATGCGACCGGTGGTGGCGTGCTTGTCGCTGTTAGTAGTAGTTTATCCTGTAGCGAAGTAGAAGTGGATAGTTCCTGCGAATTATTATGGGTGGAGGTTACACTCAACAACCGAGCTAGGTTAATAATTGGCTCATTTTACCAACCTCCCGACTCAGCAGCATTAGTGGCAGAACAATTGAGAGAAAATTTGGAATACATTTCACATAAATTTTCTCAGCATGTTATAGTCTTAGGTGGAGATTTCAATTTACCAGATATAGACTGGGACACTCAGATGTTTAGGACGGGTGGTAGGGACAGAGCATCGAGTGACATTATACTGAGTGCACTATCCGAAAATTACCTCGAGCAATTAAACAGAGAAACGACTCGTGGAGATAACATCTTGGACCTACTGATAACAAAAAGACCCGAACTTTTCGACTCTGTAAGTGCAGAACAGGGAATCAGTTATCATAAGGCCGTTGCAGCATCTCTGAATATGGAAGTTAATAGGAATATAAAAAAAGATAGGAAGGTTTATCTGATTAGCAAGAGTAATAGAAGGCAGATTTCAGACTACGTAACAGATCAAAACGAAAATTTCTGTTCCGACACTGACAATGTTGAGTGTTTATGGAAAAAGTTCAAGGCAATCGTAAAATGCGTTTTAGATAGATACGTGCCGAGTAAAACTGTGAGGGACGGGAAAAACCCACCGTGGTTCAACAACAAAGTTAGGTTCAAAAATGGCTCTGAGCACTATGGGACTCAACTGCTGAGGTCATTAGTCCCATAGAACTTAGAACTAGTTAAACCTAACTAACCTAAGGACATCACAAACATCCATGCCCGAGGCAGGATTCGAACCTGCGACCGTAGCGGTCTCGCGGCTCCAGACTGCAGCGCCTTTAACCGCACGGCCCCTTCGGCCGGCAACAAAGTTAGGAAAGTACTGCGAAAGCAAAGAGAGCTTCACTGCAAGTTTAAACGCAGCCAAAACCTCTCAGACAAACAGAAGCTAAACGATGTCAAAGTTAGCGTAAGGAGGGCTATGCGTGAATCGTTCAGTGAATTCTAAAGTAAAATTCTATGTACCGACTTGACAGAAAATCCTAGGAAGTTCTGGTCTTACGTTAAATCAGTAAGTGGCTCGAAACAGCATATCCAGAATCTCCGGGATGATGATGTCATTGAAACAGAGGATGACACGCATAAAGCTGAAATACTAAACACCTTTTTCCAAAGCTGTTTCACAGAGGAAGACCGCACTGCAGTTCCTTCTCTAAATCCTCGCACAAACGAAAAAATTGCTGACATCGAAATAAGTGTCCAAGGAATAGAAAAGCAACTGGAATCACTGAACAGAGGAAAGTCCACTGGACCTGACGGGATACCAATTCGATTCTACACAGAGTACGCGAAACAACTTGCCCCCCTTCTAACAGCCGTGTACCGCAAGTCTCTAGGGGAGCGGAAGGTTACAAATGATTGGAAAAGACCACAGACAGTCCCAGTCTTCAAGAAGGGTCGTCGAGCAGATGCGCAAAACTATAGACCTATATCTCTGACATCGATCTGTTGTAGAATTTTAGAACATGTTTTTTGCTCGAGTATCATGTCGTTTTTGTAAACCCAGTATCTACTCTTTAGGAATCAACATGGATTCCGGAAACAGCGATCGTGTGAGACCAAACTCGCTTTATTTGTTCATGAGACCCAGAAAATATTAGATACAGGCTCCCAGGTAGATGCTATTTTCCTTGACTTCCGGAAGGCGTTAGATACAGTTCCGCACTGTCGCCTGATAAACAAAGTAAGAGCCTACGGAATATCAGACCAGCTGTGTGGCTGGATTGAAGAATTTTTAGCAAACAGAACACAGCATGTTGTTATCAATGGAGAGACGTCTACAGACGTTAAAGTAACCTCTGGCGTGCCACAGGTGAGTGTTATGGGACCATTACTTTTCACAATATATATAAATGACCTAGTAGATAGTGTCTGAAGTTCCATGCGGCTTTTCGCGGATGATGCTGTAGTATACAGAGAAGTTGCAGCATTGGAAAATTGTAGCGAAATGCAGGAAGATCTGCAGCGGATAGGCACTTGGTTCAGGGAGTGGCAACTGACCCTTAACATAGACAAATGTAATGTATTGCGAATACATAGAAAGAAGGATCCTTTATTGTATGATTACATGATAGCGGAACAAACACTGGTAGCAGTTACTTCTGTAAAATATCTGGGAGTATGCGTGCGGAACGATTTGAAGTGGAATGATCATATAAAATTAATTGTTGGTAAGGCGGGTACCAGGTTGAGATTCATTGGGAGAGTCCTTAGAAAATGTAGTCCATCAACAAAGGAGTTGGCTTACAAAACACTCGTTCGACCTGTACTTGAGTATTGCTCATCAGTGTGGGATCCGTACCAGATCGGGTTGACGGAAGAGATAGAGAAGATCCAAAGAAGAGCGGCGCGTTTCGTCACAGGGTTATTTGGTAACCGTGATAGCGTTACGGAGATGTTTAGCAAACTCCAGTGGCAGACTCTGCAAGAGAGGCGCTCTGCATCGCGGTGTAGCTTGCTCGCCAGGTTTCGAGAGGGTGCGTTTCTGGATGAGGTATCGAATATATTGCTTCTCCCTACTTATACCTCCCGAGGAGATCACGAATGTAAAATTAGAGATATTCGAGCGCGCACGGAGGCTTTCAGACAGTCGTTCTTCCCGCGAACCATACGCGACTGGAACAGAAAAGGGAGGTAATGACAGTGGCACGTAAAGTGCCCTCCGCCACACACCGTTGGGTGGCTTGCGGAGTATAAATGTAGATGTAGATGTAGATGTAGAAGGCCTACCTACAACAGAATATGCTACTGGAATTACGCGGTACCAATACCCAACAGTTTTTTTCCATCATTTCTCAAGATTGCGTCAGAATAGTTATCGCAGGCTATGACTGTACAGTTATCAAGTGTCGTAATCACCACTGAGAACATCCGGCTACAGTCGACGTCACAAATTGTGATTACAGCAGATAAGCAGGAGGCTGATTAACAGATGCTGACTAATTTTTTCCTACAGCTATATATCTCCAAAAGTCTCCTTTCACTTGACTGCACCTCTTACAATATATTGCCGTCTTTAGACACAAGAGAATCTGGAATATTGGAGGGACGCGGATTTCACGTTTTAATGCGATCGGTGCTTCTCCTCTAGCGACCGCGCCGCGACGTTAGACTATGCTCCGAGAAGGATCGAGGATTTAGCCATTTTAGTTATACTTTCTCATCCGTAGAAGTATTAAAGCAAATGTCTTCTTTACGGGACAGCGACCGTCTCTTAAAAACATTCAAGAACTCTTGAAAAGAAGTATACAGTGTGATGCGACAGTCGTTGAAGCACTCGCTATAAGGTTTACTAAAGTAGGCGATAAATGCGTTGAGTGCAAAAGCCAAATTGTCTTTCTAGCGTTGTTGGTAGTCAACTGCCACGAAACTGCCCAAAATCAGAACGTATTCTGGGCTCGAAGGTAATGCCGAATCTCCAAACTTCTTCGTGGATTCAAAAAAGATCCTCTATGCGAAATGCAACTAGCACCTTTCTCTCATCATATCCTGAAAGTCACGGATAAAGTCAATAAGATGGATGCAGCATTTCTTCACTTCCAGAAAGTTTCTGACTCGATATCACAGCAACGATTATTAACGAAAGAATATTCGTAGGAAACTAAGTTTGTAGCTGGACTGGGGATTTCTTGGCAGGGAGAGCGTAACACGTTATTTTCGATGGAGAATCTTAGGTAGATGTAGTAGTAAGCCACAGCGAAACGTGATGGAGCTCTTGAAAGTCATGTTGCATGTTAAAAATCCGTCAAGCAATATTAATAGTAACTTCAGACTCTTTACAGATCATGTGCCATCTATAACGAAACACTGTCTGAAAAACTCTCTGTTGTTAATATTCAGTAAGTTACTGATAAGATTGGAGCAAGGAGTAACAACTTGCTTAAATTTTCAGAAAAGATTTGGCACTTCAAAAAACGCAAAAAGTAGTCTCATATGACTACAATATCAGTGAACCACAACTGGAATCACTCAACTCATACAAGTACATGAAGGCAGGAATGTGTGGAGCAAAGAAATGGAGTGGTGAAATAGGTAAAATAGGTAGCATACTTCGATTCTTTGGTGGGATAGTGAGTAAATGCACTCAACCTAGCAAGGATACTGCTTACAAAACACTCGTGTGCTGCACATCATAGTGTACTACAGAAATGTGAGGTATCCATCTCAAATAGGGCTTATAGAGGATATTTCACGTAGACAGAGGACAGTACGAAAGGGCAAAGGTTTGTTTGACGGACGGGAAAGCTTAAAGAAAAGACTGAAAAACCTAAACTGGCAGAGCCCTGAATTATCCTGCGAAGCCTATTAACAAATTTTTAAGAACCAGTATTCAGTACATAACCAGGGCATACACTACAGTCTCTCAGGGACAGCGAATACAACATTAGAGTGCGCACACGGGCACTTCAACAGTCAGTCTTCACCACGTACGGGAATGGAACTGCTGTAAACCCTAGTAAGTGGTGCAGTGCGGAATATCCTCTGCCACCCATTTCACAGAGTTTTGCAAAGTATGGATGTGGATGTAGAACGAGAAAGCAGGTGACATAATGGTGTGGGAACACTACTTTGGCGGCAGCTTAGATCCTACCATCTACATGATAATCTGCCATTCTTTGCGAGGAGTTTTGGTACAAATCGAAAATCTTCGATACATCGAACCGTTTGTGGAGCTTGACGAACTATTTAACGACAAACACACTCAAACACATACACACGCATACACACAAGAGACACTCTTTTATTTTCACTATCGAAGAATTTTTTGTGGCTGATGGTTTGTTGATCAGATAGAGATTGCGCGATAACATTATGGAACTCATATACATGCTTGTATATGTTACAGATACACTCTGCCGCTTTTCAAAGAGGGTTACTCGAAGGATCTGACCGTGGACGATCTCTTCGAACCCCTTGACGATGATACATCTGCCCGTCTGGGGGACCAACTTGAAAAGTAAGTGATATTATACATAGCTATATCATAACTTTGTTGTTATGTCTTTACGATCAACGGCTTAACTGAAATAATGAGTAACTGTAACGTAATGTACATGAAAAGAAACAGAAAAAAGGATAAACGACAGCACTCGTGATACCATCTCCTATTCGTGATTGTAAACAAAGTGATCAAAGGAATATCAAGAAACAACCTACCACATGATGTCCCGCCCAGGATTCGGGTAAGCGCACCGCACCGGGTAGAATCTGCCCCCCCCCCCCCACGGAATTAACGACGAGGGTCGGAGTGGTTTTTAGTCGGTTTCCCACAGCTTACTATGTATATAGTAGGCTAGTGCCCACGTTCGCCTCAATTCGACAATTTGCAAACATTTTGACGACTTTCTCACGTTTTCAAGTGAGATAACACTAGATGCAGACAGATAGGATACTAAGATTCTGGCCCCGGTGGACGGGGGATGGAAGGTTTGGGGCAACAGGCTGGCTACACTACCACTAAAGTTGTCAAATTAACGTACCGACCCTGTGAGATACGGAGTAAGACCAGAAAGAAGAAGAACTGTGCCGCATGATATGGATGATTGTGTATTTCTGAATACAGGGTGATTTTTTCCACCGTGTAAAAACTCTAGGGACTGATCCATGAGAGTATACGGAACATAAAAGGTCTAATGAGCTTCTGTCCGGAAATGCATGGTTTCCATGTTAGAGACTATTTATTCAATCATACTTTGTTATCAAACCTTGTTACAGAGACTGGGGTATAATACCCACTTATCACATAGCCCCGGTTAATTAAGTATGCATGGTTCCTCGTGGACGGCGGTACTGTTCTTCATTTCTCTTGCTGAGTCACCTTGTAGTGGATATGATACAGCGTTGTACACAACGGTTCTGTATTCTAATCGAGAGCTTACCGACATGGTGTTTGCTAACGGAAAGGCAAATGGCAATGGGCGGCGGACAGCAAGGTTGTATCAGGAGACCTATCCCCACTGATAGCAACCACAGCATCCAATGTTTGCAACAGTGTTTCGCCGTTTGCGACAGGGCCGCTTCAGGAAGCAGGAAATCATGATGACGTACCTGAAATGTTCGGACACTAGACTTGGAGGAAAGTGTGATTAACACTGTGGAAGGCGACCGCCGTGTCAGTAGCAGGCCTTAGGCCTGCCAGTACAGGTGAGACGGACGACCGTGTGGAATATTCTCCATGACAATTGTTGCTAACCTTATCACTTACAGCGTGTGGAGGGCTTACTAGCGCTGTCGCTTTCTACATCAGGAGCAGTTTTGTGCCTGTTTCCTCACCAGGCAACAGCGAATTCGGGATTTGTGTCATCCATCCTATTCACAGATGAGGCCACCTTTACGTGGAGTGGTATCTTCGACTTTCAAAACAATCATTTGTGGGATAGAATGCAGAACCCCCATGTTACAGTCACAGCTAATCATCAGTATCGCTGCAGCCGGAATGTGTGGACTGGGATAATTGGCGACCGTATTTTGGGACCCGTCTTCCTTCCACGTCGCCTAACAGGCCGGAACTATCGACGTTTCTTGCGGGTGACTTTGTTTCCCCTGCTGGAAGAGGTGCCATTAATGATTCGAAGGTTTATGTGGCTGCTACATGATGGCGCTCCAGCCCACTTCGCCGTTAACATCCAGACGCAACTCAATCGTGTATTCCCTGGTCGACGGATCGGACGAGGGGTCAAGTTGTTCGTCCACCGGATCTCAATCCGTGCGATTTCTAGTTATGGGGACATCTCAAAAGTGTCGTGTATGAAGAGCCTATTCCGGATGTGGAGACACTGGAGCGGCGTATTCATGCTGCCTTTGACACTGTTCGGATGCAGCCTGGCCGATGTGAACGTGTGAGACAGAACATACACTATGTGATCAAAAGTATCCGGACACATGACTGAAAATGCCTTACAAGTTCGTGGCGCCCTCCATCGGTAATGCTGGAATCCGATACGGTGTTGGCCCACCCTTAGCCTTGATGACAGCTTCCACTCTCGCAGGCACACAGTCAATCAGGTGCTGGAAGGTTTCTTGGGGAATGGCAGCCGATTCTTCACGGAGTGGTGCACTCAGGAAAGGTATCGATGTCGGTCGGTGAGGCCTGGCACGAAGCTGGCGTTCCAAAACATCCCAAAGGTATTCTACAGGATTCAGGTCAGGACTCTGTGCAGGCCAGTCCATTACAGGGATGGTATTGTCGTGTATCCACTCCGCCACAGACCGTGCATTATGAACAGGTGCTCGGTCGTGTTGAAAGACGCAATCGCCATCCCCGAATTGCTCTTCAACAGTGGCAAGCAAGAAGGTGCTTAAAACATCAATGTAGGCCTGTGAAAGCGCCACGCAAAACAACAGGGGGTGCA
This sequence comes from Schistocerca nitens, assembly GCF_023898315.1. NCBI lineage: Eukaryota > Metazoa > Arthropoda > Insecta > Orthoptera > Acrididae > Schistocerca > Schistocerca nitens. The sequence continues at coordinate 396,018,145 of NC_064615.1, read as the reverse complement.
AGGAAAAACACGACCACACCATAACACAACCGGCACTACACACATTGGCAGATGACGTTCACCAGGCATTCGCCATACCCACACTGTGCCATCAGTTCACCACATTGCGTGCCATGATTTGTCACTCCACACAACGTTTTCCACTGTTCAATCGTTCAATGTTTACGCTCCTTAAACCGAGCGAGGCATCGTTTGGCATTTACTGGCGTGATGTGGGGCTTATGAGCAGCCGCTCGACCATGGAATCCAAGTTTTCTCACCTCCCGCCTAACTTTCATAGTACTTGCAGTGGATCCTGATGCAGTTTGGAGTTCCTGTGTGATGGTCTGGATAGATGTCTGCCTATTACACATTACAACCCTCTTCAAATGTCGGCGGTCTCTGTCAGTCAACAGACGAGGTCGGCCTGTACAACTTTTTGTTGTACATGTCTATTCACGTTTCCACTTCACTATCACATCGGAAATAGTGGACCTAGGGACGTTTAGGAGTGTGGGAATCTCGCGTACAGACGTATGACACAAGTGACACCCAATCGCCTGACGACGTTCGAAGTCCGTGTGTTCCGCGGAGCGCCCCATTCTGCTCTCTCATGACGTTTAATGACTACTGAGGTTGCTGATATGGAGTACCTGACAGTAGGTAGCAGCACAATGCCTCTAATATGAAAAACGTATTTTTTGTGGGTGCCCGGATACTTTTGATCACATAATGTATTACGGTTCATACACGCCAAGTGTTGAGGTACGTGGAAACCATTTTCAACACATAGTATGACTATGGCTGTATGGTACAGCGACTATTAAACCGCAGTCTCTGTAACAATGTATGATTGAATAAATGGTGTCTGGTAAGAAAACGATGCGTTTCCGGGCATAATAAGTTCATTACATTTTTTCTTCCTTATCCTCTCATCGCTCAATTCCTAGAGTTTGTACACGGTGGAAAAAATCATCCTGTATTCCCAAATACACTGAGGTGACGACAGTAATTTGATACCTCTTACTATCGTATCAGACCTACTTTTTCCCGGCATACTGCAGCGGCTCGGCGTGGCATGGACTCAACTGATCCATCCACTCCCATTATAGCTGTGCGTCACAGCGAAATTGTTGCTGGCGTAGTATTTGTGCACGAACTGACCCCTCGATTATGTCCCACAAAAGTTCGATGGAATTCACGCCGGGCAATCTGTGTGGCCAGATCATTCTCTCGAATGGTCCACAATGTTCTCCAGGTAATTCCCGAAACTTTGTATTCTCAGCACACCATTGACACTCTGGATGTAGGAATACTGAATTCCCTAACGATTTCCGAAATTGAACGACCAATGCATCTAGCTCCAGTACTATTCTGCCTCCAGAGTCTGTTAATTCCCGTCGAGCGACCATAATGACACTAGAAATCTTTCCAGAAAAATCACCTCAGTACAAATGACAGTTTCGAGCCCACAAACCACCGGCCTGTAACTTACAGTAGTTGCGTGACCTATGTGTAGATTTCTGGTGCCACATACCTACCAAGAACTGGTTGCTGGTTGCTGGTTGCTGGTTGTTGGTTGTTTCGGGGAAGGAGACCAGACAGCGAGGTCATCGGTCTCATCGGATTGGAAAGGACGGGGAAGGAAGTCGGCCGTGCCCTTTGAAAGGAACCATCCCGGCATTTGCCTGGAGCGATTTAGGGAAATCACGGAAAACCTAAATCAGGATGGCCGGACGCGGGATTGAACCGTCGTCCTCCCGAATGCGAGTCCAGTGTCTAACCACTGCGCCACCTCGCTCGGTACCAAGAACTTTTTATATCCATGCCACGCAGAATCGCTGCTATATTGCATTCCAAAGGTGCAGCAACAGGCTGCCAAGCAGATAGGAAACAAGGCCCCTGGAGTAGACGACGTTCCGTAAGAAATACAGATGCCCTAGGCAGAAACAGCCATGACAAAACTGTTCACCCTGGTGTGCAAGGTGTATGAGAGAGCTGAAGTACTTTCAGATTTCAAGAAGAAAGTAATAAATCCAATTTAAAAAAAAGCAGATGCTCACAGGTGTGAATATTAGCGAATTCTCAGTTTAATGTCATTGTTGCAATATATTGACGCTATTTATTTGCAGGAGAATAGTAAAGCATGTAGAAGCCGACCCTGGGGAAGATTAGTTTGGCTTCCGGAGAAATTTAGGGGCAAGTAAGGAAATACTGACCTTACGACACATTTTAGAAGATACGTTAAGATAACGCAGACCGACGTTCGCAGCACTTGTAACCTCAGAGAACGCTTTTGAAAATGTTTACTGGAATACACTTTTTGATATTATTTTTGTAGCAGAGGTAATATACAGGGAACAAAAGGTTAGATACAACTTGCACTGAAACCTGTCAGCAGCTATGAGAATTGAAAGGCATGGAAGGGAAACAGTGGTTGAGAAAGACGTAAGACAGGGTTGTAGCCTATCCCTGACGTTAACCAACCTGCTCATTCAGCAAGCAGAAAAGAAGAGCAAAGAGAACTTTTGATAAGGAATTAAAGTTACTGGCCAAGAAATAGAAACTTTGAGGTTTGTCGAAGAGATTGCAATTCTTTCAGACACAGTAACCGACTTGCAAGAGCACCTGAACGTGGACTATCTCTTGAAAGGAGGATGTAAGATGAATATCAACAAGAGCAAAACAAGGATAATGGAATGTGGTCGAATTAAATATGGGATGCTGACTGAATCAGATTATAAAATAAGACACTGAAAGTAGTAAATGACTTGTACTATTTGAGCAGTGATATAACTGATGATGGCCGAATTAAAGAGAATATAAAATATAGACTGACAATGGAAATAAATGTGTTTCCGAAGAATTTTAACATTGAATGTAAGTCTTTCCTGAAGATATTTGTCTGGAGAGTAGCCTCGTGTGGAAGCGGAATGTGATACTACAGAAGAATGCTGAACACTACGTGGGTAGATCGCGTAACTAATGAGGAAGTACTGAATAGAATTAGGGAGTAAAGAAATTTTATAGCGTAACTTGACTAAAAGAAGGGATTGATTGATAGGACTCATTCTGGAACATCAAGGGATCATCATTTCAGTACAGTACAGCGGGAGGAAGGGTAAAAATTGTAGAGGGAGACCAACAGACAAATTCAGTAAGCAGGTTGAAATGATTGTTGATTGTAGTAGTTATTCACAAATGAAGAGGCTTGCACGGAACAGAATGACGTGCAGAGCTGCAAAAACCAGTATTTGGACTGAAGACCACAACGAAAGCAATATAACATCAGTTGTCCAGCCATTAACGTTATTTATAGAATACTTTTATTCTTGATGACAATAGACCGTTCGATCTACTCTTCTGATGTTTATTCTTGCACTTGTCACTAGAAAGCAATCTGCTGCATGAATGTCTATCTCCATATGAAAAATTCATCTACGTCCAAACTATAAACAGTGAAACTAAAAGCTCCCACACGATATGGTTTGCAGATTAGAAGTAAGTTGTGTGTCTGATCTGATTATAATATCTGTCTTTTCTGTTACAGACAATGGGAAAAACAACTCAAGAGAAAGAAACCTAGCCTCATAAATGCAATGGCAAGGACCTTCGGCTTGGATTGCATCAGATTGGGATGTCTTGTATTTCTCTACGATGTAGTCTTGAGGTATGTTAAGGATGCGTATACTGGATGTTACTATCTATTCACCTACCACTAAGCTTAAGTTACAGACAAGTGCGGTACATATACCTGACACTTTCTACATTTGGTTATCAATAAATGAACAACACATCCAGCAGCCCTAACGGTCATGTTTGGACGGACGTACTTCTTCCATTATACGAGTATATATACACTGAGGAGCCAGAGAAACGGGTACACCTGCCTAATGTCGTGTAGCCCCCCGCCCCCGCCCCCCCCCTCACCCAGGACGGACGTACTTCTTCCATTATACGAGTATATATACACTGAGGAGCCAGAGAAACGGGTACACCTGCCTAATGTCGTGTAGCCCCCCGCCCCCGCCCCCCCCCCCCTCACCCACGCGAGCACGCAGAAGTTCGGTAACACGACCTACATGGACTCGACTAATGTCTGAAGTAGTGCTGGAGGGAACTGACACCATGAATCCAGTAGTGCTGTCCATAAATCCGTAAGAGAACGACGGGATGGATATCTCTTCTGAGCAGCACATTGTAAGGCATCCCAGATACGCTCAACAGTGTTCATGTCTGGCGAGTTTGGTGTTCAGCGGAAGTGTGTAAACCCAGGAGAGTGTTCCTGGAGCCACTAAGTAGCAATTCTGGACGTGTGGATGACCGCATTGTCCTGCTGGAATTGCTCAAGTCCGTCGGAATGCACAATGGACATGAATGACTGCAGGTGATCAGACAGGATACTTACATACGTGCCACCTGTCAGAGTGGTATCTAGACGTATCAGGGGTCCCATATCACAACTGCACACGTCCCACACCATTACAGAGTCTCCACCAGCTTGATCAGTACCCTGCTGATATGCAGGGTCCGTGGATTAATGACGTTGTCTTCATACCCGTACACGTCCATCCCCTCGATAGAATTTGAAAGAGACTCGTCCGACCAGGCAACATGTTTCCAGTCATCAGCAGTCCAATGTCGGTGTTGACGGGCCCAGGCGAGGCGTAAAGCTTTGGGTCATGCAGTCATCAACGATACTCAAGTGGACCTTCGGCTCCGAAGGCCCATATCGATGATGTTTCGTTGAATGGTTCGCTCGGTGACACTTGTTGATGACCCGCACTGAAATCTACAGCAATTTGCGTTGCACTTCCGTCATGTTGAACGATTCTCTTCAGTTGTCGTTGGTCCCGTTTTTGCAGGATCTTTCTCCGGCCGCAGCGATGTCGAAGATTTGATGTTTTACCGGATTTCTTATATTCACGGTACACTCGTGAAATGGTCATACGGGAAACTCCCCATTTCATCGCTACCTCGGAGAGCTGCATTTCATCGCTCGTGTGCCGACTGTAACACCACGTTCAAACTCATTTACCTGTCATTGTAGCTGCAGTAACCGATCTAACAACTACACTAGACACTTGTTTTATACAGGCGTTGCCGACCACCGCGGCGTATTCTGCCTGTTTACTTATTTCTGTATTTAAATACGCATTCCTGTACCAGTTTCGTTGGCGCTTCAGTGTATACATGTGTCCCGCTGCAGCTGACAGAAGTGATCCCCCTCAATTTACATGTAATACTTCTTCCTCGTTCGTTGTTATAACGTATCGTGCGTTTCTATCATTTTTCAGATACAATTATATTCCTATGTACACTGCTCAAAAGAATTAGGCGAAAGGCAGGTATGTTAAATCATTTTTGATACATATGGTACCTGTGGTTTTATTGCGTAGTCAGAGGCCTTCTCTTTCAATGTATATGCAACAACTAAAGTCATCCGCCATCTATCGGCTGTATTATGCATTACAGTACCAAGTGACCACTCAGAATAAAGGAAGCACCGGTGTCCTAGTGTTCTCTAGTGAGTTATACAGACGGCAGTTGTCATTTGTGGACGTGGTGTTCCACCATGCAAATGCAATGCGACGTCGTAATGCATTGCACGATTAAGGGCAGTCCGTTTTATCCAAGTAGGAGATGGACTTTCCGTCGTGTTGGCGCAAATATCAATATCTCCCCATCTGCCATCCGTAGGTTGTGGATACGCTGCAGGGAGACAGGCCAGCACAGGAGGCAAGTTGGACAAGGTCGCCGACGCATTACAACCACACGTTAAGAGCAGTATCTGGCCATCTATGCATTGCGGCATCGTACGGTTACTGCCAGAGCACTACAAGATGATCTCAGAAGGGCCACTGGAGCCGCTGTGTGCGACTAGATTGTAAGGAACAGGTCACGAGAAAGGACTTTACGACCCAGACGTCCTGTTCGAGTTCCCCGCTTGGCACGACATCATCTCGCAGCACGCCTTCAGTTCTGCTGTTCCCATGTCAACTGGCAACTTCAAAAATGGTTCAAATGGCTCTGAGCACTATGGGACTTAACATCTGAGGTCATCAGTCCCCTAGAACTTAGAACTACTTAAACCTAACTAACCTAAAGACATCACACACAACCATGCCCGAGGGAGGATTCGAACCTGCGACCGTAGCGGTCCGGCTAACTGTCAACTTCCTCCCTGGCGAAACGTGTTATTCACATACGAGTCCATATTTCGTCTGATGCAAGCTGATGGCCGTATTTGTGTGTGGAGACGCTGTGGGGAGCGCTACCTGCCCAACGTTGCCCAGGAAATCGACAGATTCGGCCTAGGTAGTGTGATGGTGCAGGGAGGCGTAAGTATTGATAGCCATACTAATCTCGCTGTTGCTCATTGTCGCATTACCTCCGGGCAGTACATCGAACAGGTCCTGTTGGACCATGTGGTGGCTGCTGTATACGATGTCCTGAATTCCTTCTCACGTACGGAAATGCCAGGGCCATTGCGAAGGGCATCACCAGGGATATCTTGCGACGCCTGAACGTTGAAGTAATAGAATGCCAGCCGTCATTCCCAATCTTAACCCTATCCAGCATACGTGGAATGAGCTTGATAGATGTATCCATGATCATCCTGCTTCATCAAAGACTCTCCAACACCTCTCAAGGCTTTCGTTGAAGAGCGGGAGCGAATACCAAAGGGCGGCGTTCGTAGACTTAAACGGAGCATGTCACGTAGAGGTCAGGCAGGGATTAACGCTCACGGAGGTCATACACCGTTACTGAAGCTCTCAAAGTTAGATTCATAAATATAACACTATACCACGAAATTAGTTACATTATCCATCACTCAGCCTTATTGTGATACGAAAATGAGTGAACCTTTTAGCCACTGGTGTAACTAATGTAATAGACAACAAAATCAAACTGGACCAAAACCTGAAATCATATCTGCTTAACATCACTTTACACTCTGAAAGACAATCACATAAGTGAATAGCTTACTCCGATATTTTTCATAGAGAGGGTGTTATTGCAAAATACACTCTTTCCATGTCACACTGAAAGATGGCAGTTACGACCCAAGCAACATGCAGACAACTGACGACCCAAACACAGTCCTACGTCCTTTCAGTTTCTGAAGTGGTAGATCGTTGACATAGCGGACAGTAGGCGAACACGAATAAAAAGGGCGAAAAATAGGAAGTTGCGAAGTTAACGTTTCATCGACATCGAAATTTGTAGGAACAGAGTACTCGGACACGTGTCTGAAAGAAAACTGCTATTACACTTAAAATATCTTTTATCACAGTCATCTGTCGCACCTTTTTGCAGTACGGTGACTAGTTTTAGTTTACTACAGAACGTCTTAGGATCAAATGTAAACTGCGTTATAAAAAGAAGTGAAGCACCCAGAAGCAGAGAAGAAAACGAAATGAAACTGCACAGGTTGAGAGGGTATCTGCCGTTATTTCGGTGATTAAAAAATCGAGACAAATTTGCAAAGAAATTGGCAGTATTAGTCCATTTGTCAGAACGAAGCTGCTCCCCCTCTGGCCTGGCACTGATTCGATTGGGAAGAGTGTCATAAAGCCGCTGTATCCTCTCCTGAGGTAAGCTGGGCCACAACTGTTGTAACGGGTCTTTGATATCCTGGATACTGCCACTGAGGCGGAGTAGACGTCCGAACTCATCCCACACATGTTTTGTGCAGGAAAAATATGTGGATCTTGCTGGCTACGCCATCACAGTCCACTCAGTCACTACGAGCCATGACATGGAGTTATACCTGAAGATTAACTTCTCATAGTAGTGGTTCTTGGTCATGTAAAAGTTTTTAAAGGACATCATATTCACCGTTGACTTAAGAAATTATTTATTTCCCTGTTGCTATTTTTGCCATTTTCAGTTGATACTGCAAAATATTTGGCTTCATCATATGTCAGACTTCCAAATCCTCTGCCATGTATACAAGTCTTCGTTTGATGGTGCTGCATTTCTGCAGTCAAAAGGTTTCATTTTGTCTTTGATGTGTATAGATGTCAGAGGATTTTAAAGTTCGACATGTGCTGAAGCATGGTACCCCACATCTTGATGCCATGAGTGACACGACTGTGATTCGTCAAATCACTGGAAGAACTGGACATCTCCCCACGTTATTGTCATACTCGCTGATGACAGTCGTCCGGGATAGTGCGGAATCATGAGTCATCGCTGAACACAATGTTCAATGTTCAACAGTCCATGCTTCTGGATCATGATACCATTCCAAAACCAGACAAGTGGGTCATGGTGTTAACAACAGCCTATGCATGAGACTGTACTTTCCCAGATGGGCGGCTACTAGTCTCCAACCAATGGTTGGGGTGACACAGAATGTTGTAGGGAACTCATTTCTTGTTCTTGGATGGCAGGGGTTACACTGTGCTTGGTGCACAATACTCTGATCCTTCCGTGTGGTGGTCAGAAGTGGTCGACCGGAACCTTGACAATGAGTATACCCACTCTGACGTTCCCAAGCAGTCGAGCATCAGGCCACTGTTACATCCGAATGGCCCACAAACCTGGGTGTTACAAGGTTCACCACCCAACCAAATGGAGACCGAAAGTGAGTACCCTTTCAAACTCTATTATGTGCTGAGAATGCTGTCTCGCACCCGGTATTTCCGTGTCTCTCGCAGTGATCAATCAACATCAGTCTCTGTTCACGCCTCTTAAATACCCTACTAGACCTGGCAACAACACTAAACTCGAACAACACTAATGCACTCTGTTGGCTGTCCTACCTCCCACAGATAATTGCAATTCCATTTCTTTAAATGTCCGACGACGATGAGTACATGTACGATGTGACACTTTTTTTTCATATTTGTGGCAAGTTCCTATGGGATCAACCTGCTGATATCATCGGTCCCTATGCTTTCACACTACTTAATCTAATTTAAACTAAGTTACGATAAGGACAACAGACACACCCATGCCCGAGGGAGGACTTGTCTTGTCTTGTGGGTGCTTGACTTATTTTAGCAGACAGTGTATACTGATTGAATTGCATGACATGGGGATCCAAAAGAGTGGATTTAATTCATCTACTACAAACCTGTATCGAGGTACTTTGTATTTCAGTCTTGACAACGACTGTGATAAGTCAGTTGCTTCACAATGCAAGTGCGCACAAATGCATTCAAAAGTAAGTTCAGCAGTGCTCTCGTACCAGCATTAGTTCATGGATACTATCACACAAAAAATACATTATCTCACTGGGAATAAGCGGAGGTTCCGACTCCAATAAATGTTTGTAATATTGGTGATAATTTCTAAAAAGGAAATCAAATACGAAATGTTGAAACACACGAAGAAAACTGATAAAGTAAAAAGATAAATATGGAAAGAGAGCGATTACTTCAAGCAATTTTGTATCGTAACACAAAGTTGCGTTACATCAGAACGCACTTTTATTACACAAAAACAATGAACATCTGAAAAATTAGTAGGAGTGAAGAAAAATATTTGATACGAACTTTGACCAGTGACGTAATGTCAATGGCTATTGTGACGTCATACTCGGTGTGCATATTCAAAGTATTGTTGTCAACTGGCAAAGCCAACGAATGTGAAACTGAAAAGCCTGGTTGTGGTGAAAGACTGATCTGTAGCCCATTTGACCATCTTCTTCTGCGCGGATGCACAAACAGTGCCCGATCTCGTACGCGAATCGGCAGTAAAGCCGCGAGTAATGAGTACAATGAGTTGCGAATGTGGGTCTCACGGGAGGCGTGCCAGAGGCAAGTCCCTGCAATCGCACTACTCTCTGTGTATTCGGTGGCTCAGCTGGATAGAGCGTCTGCCCTATAAGCAGGAGATCCCGGGTTCGAGTCCCAGTTGGGGCACACACTTTCAACTGTCCCCGATGACTTATATCAACGCCTGTATGCATCTAAGGGTATTCATTTCATTGAAAAAAAAACACTTGTTTGTGGTGACAGATGCATCTGTATATTAGACTGTTTCAAAAAAAATCGTCACGTTAAGTCGCCATGTTGTTTACTCCATTAGTCGCACGTTTCTTACATCTCTCGACAAAGTCGACTACTGGTAGCAGATGTCCCACTTCATTCAATCAACAGAACGACAGCATAGTTGCAGCAGTAAAGTTAATACTTGTCAGTCCACATACCAGTGAGTGCCTGCTGAAGCGCGGATCTGCTTCTCCGGCAGGATGGTGCAGCCGCTGCTGCTGGGCTACCTGCTGCAGTACTTCTCGACGCCGCGCACCATGTCGCGCGAGGAGGCGATGCTGTACGCCGCCGCCATCGTCATCATCACGGCGCTCAGCACCCTCACCGTCAACCACTTCATGCTGGGCGTCCTCTCGACTGGAATGCGCATGCGCGTAGCCTGCTGCTCCCTCGTCTACCGCAAGGTGAGTCCCACACGTGCCTATGCCACACCAGTCCACTCATGTCCGGGGATACACAGGTTTACAGCGCTGACGTCAACATGTTGAAGAATTTTAGAAGCGGTCTTATGCTCGCATATTACGACCTTCTGAACTTCGAAACTCTGCTTTCCTATATAATGTATTGCGCACAAACAAGCGCAAAGACCCTTTATTATATGATTTACGTATATGCAATGGAAGCACTCACATCCATTTGATATCTGGGAGTATTTGTATCGAGTGATTTAAGATAGAAGGACCAAAACTACACTACTGGCCATTAAAATTGCTACACCACGAAGATGACGTGCTACAGACGCGAAATTTAACCGACAGGAAGAAGATGCTGTGATATGCAAATGATTAGCTTCACACAAGTTTGGCGCCACCTACAATATGCTGACATGAGGAAAGTTTCCAAGCGATTTCTCACACACAAACAGCAGTTGACCGGCGTTGCCTGGTGAAACGTTGTTGTGATGCCTCGTGTAAGAAGGAGAAATGCGTACCATCACGTTTTCACGTTTCCGACTTTGATAAAGGTCCGATTGTAGCCTATGGCGACTGCGGTTTATCGTATCGCGACATTCATCCTCGCTTTGGTCGAGATCCAATGGCTGTTAGCAGAATATGGAATCGGTGGGTTCAGGAGGGTAATACGGAACGCCGTGCTGGAACCCAATGGCCTCGTATCACTAGCCGTCGAGATGAGAGGTTTCTTATCCGCATGGCTGTAACGGATCGTGCAGCCACGTCTCGATCCCTTAGTCAATAGATGGAGACGTTTGCAAGACAACCAACATCTGCAAGAACAGTTCGACGACGTTTGCAGCGGCATTGACTATCAGTTCTGAGACCATGGCTGCGGTTACCCTTGACGGTGCTTCACAGACAAGAGCGCCTGCGATGGTGTACTCAACGACGAACCTGGGTGCACGAATGGCAAAACGTCATTTTTTCGGATGAATCCAGGTTCTGTTTAGAGAATCATGATGGTCGCATCCGTGTTTGGCGACATCGCGGTGAACGCACATTGCAAGCGTGTATTCGCCATCGCCATACTCTCGTTTCACCTGGCTTGATGGTATGGGGTGCCATCGGTTACACGTCTCGGTCATCTCTTGTTCGCAATGACGGCACTTTGAACAGTGGACGTTACATTTTAGACGTGTTACGACCGTGGCTCTACCCTTCATTCGACCTCTGCGAAACCCTACATTTCAGCAGGATAATGCACGACCGCATGTTGCAGGTCCTGCACGGGCCTTTCTGGATATAGAAAATGTTCGACTGCTGCCCTGGCCAGCACATTCTCCAGACCTCTCACCAATTGAAAATGTCTGGTCAATGGTGGCCGAGCAACTAGCTAGTCACCTTACGCCAGTCACTACTCTTGATGAACTGTGGTATCGTGTTGAAGCTGCATGGGCAGCTGTACCTGTACACGCCATCCAAGCTCTGTTTGACTCAATGCCCAGGCGTATCAAGGCCGTTATTACGGCCAGAGGTGGTTGTTCTGGGTACTGATTTCTCAGGACCTATGCACCCAAATTGCGTGAAAATGTAATCGTAGGCCGGCCGAAGTGGCCGTGCGGTTAAAGGCGCTGCAGTCTGGAACCGCAAGACCGCTACGGTCGCAGGTTCGAATCCTGCCTCGGGCATGGATGTTTGTGATGTCCTTAGGTTAGTTAGGTTTAACTAGTTCTAAGTTCTAGGGGACTAATGACCTCAGAAGTTGAGTCCCATAGTGCTCAGAGCCATTTGAACCATTTTTGTAATCGTATGTCAGTTCTAGTATAATATATTTGTCCAACGAATACCCGTTTATCATCTGCATTTCTTCTTGGTGTAGCAATTTTAATGGCCAGTAGTGTATCTGCAAGAAACGCAAGTGCTAGATTGAGACCCATTGAGAGAATTTGGTTCAAATGGTTCAAATGGCTCTGAGCACTATGGGACTTAACATCTATGGTCATCAGTCCCCTAGAACTTAGAACTACTTAAACGTAACTAACCTAAGGACATCACACAACACCCAGTCATCACGAGGCAGAGAAAATCCCTGACGCCGCCGGGAATCGAACCCGGGAACCCGGGCGCGGGAAGCGAGAACGCTACCGCACGACCACGAGCTGCGGACCCCATTGAGAGAATTCTCAGGTAGGATAGTTCACTCGCGAATGAGGTACTTACAATACCGTGGTTCGACCAATAGTTGAATATTGCTCGTCAGTCTGGGGCCCATACGAGCCAGTATTGTTAGAGCAAACAGAGAATATTCGAAGAAGTACAGCACATTTCGTCACAGGTCGTTTAGTAACCACGAAAACATCACGGAGATTCTCATCCAAATTCATGGGCAGACTCTAGAGGAGAGGCGTTAAGCATCACGGCGCGCTTTGCTATTAAAATTCCGTGAGTGTACCTTCCAACAAGAGACACCCAATATATTGCTTTCTCCTACTTTCATCTCGTGAAAAAAGCGTGATAAAATTAGAGAAAGGTTCGAGCTCACATATCCAACTACGATCGTTCTTTCACTGCACCATTCGCGACTGTAAGAGAAAAGCAGGGAAGTGACAGTGGCATTCGAAGCACCCCCTGCCCTACGCTATATGGTGCCTGCCGGATTGTTGATGAAGAACTGAAAATAAACTGCGTAAAAACTGTGTCACACCAACTGCGTATTTTTTCAGAGGGGGTTGTTGAAATGCTGGGACTGTATTATAACTAGACCAAGTTTTACTACTACCCTCAACAACGATCCCCTTCTCTTCGCGCATCTAAGGCATGCCTTACATAGGTGATGTGGACAAGTACTACGTTCCAGGGACCACACAGAGTACTGAGGTTTGCTCACTTTTGCGTACCCTCTACGGAATTTGAAATAAATGTAGATCGGACAAATACCGGCCCAAAGAGAATTCGTTAGCACATGATATTGATGTTCAAAAGCTAAGTCTCACAGCAGGTAACATGTAAGTGAATTTACACCAGTGAAAGTTACGCAAAAGGAGCCACTCACTGCATTATTAAATTGCCCACGACGTTCTTATTCCACGCTCATGGTGTGAATGTTGGTCATGGTGGTACAAAATAGGGGGAGTGGGTGCAAGGTATGGTTTACAAATCAGAATGGCATCCCTCCATATTCTTTGAACACTTCCAACATTTATTTACTTGGTGGGAAACAGATAAGTCATTTTTCGTCTACCAAAACTACTGGTCTCTTACTTATGTTGTAAATTATTGACAATTATTTTGCCAAATCCCATTGTCGGCGGGAAATAATAGGTTTATTCACTTTCTCCATACGTAAAATTATCTCTAACGCGACAGGATGTGCCCTTAATTAAACATTCGTAAATACTCAAAATACCACAGCGCTGAGGTCTTCTACATCCCAGAGAGTTTGAAGAAGAAAGGAACAGCAGAACAGGAACGTGGCTACTCGTAATATAGCCCGCTATCCCCAGTTTGGCAGTTTCATCGGGCCATTTCTCAAACCATGAAAATATCACTACTTTGCCACCGCCCCTAACATGGCAATTTCTTTCACATGCACATTCTCTGTTCTAGCGTAAATAAAATCAAATAAGCAGTTTAGTAACATATTTCCCCTCTAAAATAAAAATTCGTGAACTAGTTAATACGAATTAAAATTGCACTCGTCTACATCGACTCAGTTCGGATCAAGCACGGTCCCTCCACAATAATTGTCTGTCCACCAGCAGCCACGAAGTCCGCCGCAAACACTGAGAATTCATTGTACTCACCATGCGTATGTGCTTGTCCGTACAAATGATTTCACACGCTAGTAAACTCAGTTCAGTTCTACACTCAACACCTAAATGATCTCAACTTCTAATCTGAATACGCAAGCCTCATCTGGATACGGATCAAGCACGCTCTGTCCACATTACCTGTACAGCCAGCGACTACGAGGTCCACTGCAGACAAGGGATTTTCAAAGTACTCGCCATATATTTGTGCTTGCCCGTTCAAAATAAATCACACCAAATAATCTCAGCTTACAATCTAGGCACGTAAGCCTCATCTGAATTCGAAACAAACACCCTCTGTCCTCATTATCTGTGTAGCCATCGACCACGAGGTCGAGAATCCAGTCACACAACTGAGACGATAGCCGGCCGGAGTGGCCGTGCGGTTCTAGGCGCTACAGTCTGGAGCCGAGCGACCGCCACGGTCGCAGGTTGGAATCCTGCCTCGGGCATGGATGTGTGTGATGTCCTTAGGTTAGTTAGGTTTAATTAGTTCTAAGTTCTAGGCGACTGATGACCTCAGAAGTTAAGTCGCATAGTGCTCAGAGCCATTTGAACCATTTTTGATCTGAGGCGATACTCCATATGCACGCAGTTTAATTAATAGTTGCTTGTGAGGAACGGTATAAAAAGCCTTTTGGAAATCTAGGAATATGGAATCGATTTGAGAGCCCTTGTCGACAGCGCTCATTACTACATGGGAATATACGCACAAGAACGATATTTTCTGAATCCGTGTTGGTTACGTATCAATAAGTCATTTTCTTCAAGGTGATTCATAATGTTCGAGTACACTATATGCTCCAAAATCCTACTGCAAATTGAGGCCAGTGACTTGGGTCTCTAATTCAATGGGTTACTCCTATTTCCTTTCTTGAATATTGGTGTGACCTGTGCTACTTTCCAGTCTTTAGGAACAGATCTTTCGTCAAGTGAACGGTTGTATATGATTGCTAAGAAAGGCGCTATTGTGTCTGCATACTCTGAAAGAAACCTGATTGGTATACCGTCTGGACCGGAAGACTTGCCTTTCTTAAGTGATTTCAGCTGTTTCGCAACACCTAAGATATCTACTTCTATGTCACTCATGCTAGCAGCTGTTCTGGTTTCGAATTCTGGAATATTTATTACATCTTCTTTCGTGAAGGAATTACGGAAAACTGTATTTAGTAACTCCGCTTTAGTAGCACCATCATCGGTAACATTTCCATCGCTATCGCGCAGTGACGGTCATCAGACTCAGTTCGAAGCGGAACTCATCTCTGAAGGCAATTCTAATCTAGTCACTGGGATTCCAGGTCGAATGTGCCCAGATAATTGAATTTTTCTGTATGAATACCAGTTGATGGCAAATTCGCATAACTCCTTCTAGCGTATTTTTTTTCTTTTTTTTTCTTTTTTTTTCCTAGTGTGTATGGCTGTTGTTCTGCTCATTAACTGCAATGCTTTATTAGTGACTGCAATAACAATTCTTTTTTAAATCCACCATTATTATCAATAAGCTAAGAGGCTTCATTGCATAATCAATAACTGAAGAAAACGCTCAATACATTTCAGTCGTTGCGGCTGACCCGCACAGCGCTGGGGGAGACGGCAGCTGGGCAGGTGGTGAATCTGCTGTCCAACGACGTGAGTAGGTTCGACATAGTGTCTGTCCTCATGCTCATCATGTGGTGCGCGCCAATCTGCGGCTGCGTCTGCGCCTACTTCCTCTACGCCACTATTGGGCCCTCGGCCTTCGTGGGAATTGGCCTGGTGCTCGTCATCGTGCCTACACAAGGTGAAGCCGCCATACGTCTATTGCTATATTTTCTTATTATTATGTAGGTTTAACATACTGTCAATGGCCGTAGTAATAGATGAAGTACAGTATCTGCATCTGGAGGCTATGCAGTCCACACTGATGAGCCACAACATTACGACCGCTGCCCATCCTGAAACTGAATCCTGTCTGGTGGCGTTACATGCTCGTGACTGGGTAAGGAAACTATGCTAGTGGAGCAGAGACGAGTGGGAAGTTATTCTAGCCACGATGCAGGACACAAATGGGTAATCCACTGGCATAAGCGATTTCGACAAAGGACCAGACGCCTGGGAATGAGGATCTCGGAAAGTGTGAAGCTCGTCGGCTGTTCACGTACTACAGTAGTGAACGTCTATGAAAAGTGGTAGCCAATGAAGTTTTGGACGCCCACGCCTCATCAGGAGACGTAGAGATCGGAAGCTTGCCTGCTCTATAAAGCAGGATAGGCGGCAATCTGTGGCAGGTCTGACGACAGAGTACAATTCTGGTGCAGACTCAGGTATTCCAGACCACACCGGCCAGCGCACATTGTTGGCCTTTGGCTCCACCACAGTTGCTATGCCATGTTGACCCAACGAAATCATCAATTACGATATCAGTAGGTGCGGGATCATTAAGATACGACCGTGGAGCAATGGCAATGTTTCGCCTGGTCGGACGAATCACGTTTCTTGTTACACTAAGCAGATGTTCATTTCAGGATACGTCGTCGTCCAGGCGAAGACTGCTCGTGCTCTGTACCGCGCCACAGACACTGGCTGGTGCGGACGGTATTATCGTAAGGAGGATATTCACCCCTGGCTTTCAATAGGACGTATGGTAGTAATGGAGGGCACCGTGACAGCTGTGAAGCATGCGAACATTATTCGGACCACCTGCATCTCTTCATCTCTAATGTCTTCCCCGGCGGCTATGGCATCTAACAGGCAGAATAACTATCAATGTTGCAAAGCTACAGTGGTATGAGGAGCATGAAAGTGATCTCAGGTTGCCGTCTTGGCAACCAATTGCTCCTTGATCTGAATTCGGTGGACCACATCTGGGACGTTATCGAGCGGCAGCCCCACTCCCGCGTACTATTGGCCACTAATTTACGGGAATTGCGTGACTTGTAAGTAGACATCTTGCTCCACATCCCTCCGGAAACCTAACGTAGATTTCTCAAACCCGAGCCAGTCAGAATCGCTGCTATGCTGTGCTGCCTTCCGATGGTGGATCAACACGCTTTTAAGCAGGTGCTTTTAATGCATAAAAAGTTCTCGGTTTACATGCCGCGTCAAAGTCGGATAAAATTCCAAGCTTCCAATGATTACCTCCATCACCATCGTCAGGGGCTAAAACTGACTGTCTTGAACGGGCAAGGCTCCCATTTTTATACCCACACGACAGCAACTGATTGGCTGTATTACGTCATGGTGCCAACACGGAAATGGTGCTTACCGAGGTGGTGCCTTCTACGTCTATGAATTTTGTTTGCATTTATCCAGCGTTGCTTGCAGAGCCATCCCTATCATCAGGCAGTAAAAGTGCAAGCAGTCTCCCTCTGTTCTGTTTCTTTATAAAGTGCGCGCTTCCGCTCATTGCCGTTCTAACCGTGCGGTCTGAGGCGTCTTTTCACGGTTCGCGCGGCTCCACCCGTCGGAGGTTCGCGTCCCCCCTCGGGCATCGGTGTGTGTGTGTGTTGTTAGCGTAAGTTAGTTTAGGAGAGATTAAGTTGTGCGTAAGCCTAGGGACCGATGTCCTCAGCAGTTTGGTCCCATAGCCCTTACCACAGCCGGCCGAGGTGGCCGAGCGGTTCTAGGCGCTACAGTCTGGAATCGCGCGACCGCTACGGTCGCAGGTTCGAATCCTGCCTCGGGCATGGATGTGTTTGATGTCCTTAGGTTAGTTAGGTTTAAGTAGTTCTAAGTTCTAGAGGACTGATGACCTCAGAAATTAAGTCCCATAGTGCTCAGAGCCAATTTTAACCAACCTTACCACAAATTTCCAAATTTTCTGCTGATAGGTAAGTACATAACCGATGTCTCTATTGAAGTTGTTTTCACAAAGTCTAATTTCAACTGCTTCCCTGATGACAAGAGTCCCAGTAGGTCAATGCGTGAGCAAGTATTCTCTTTCGTTCAAACAAAATGTTGCGCTTTCGTCAGTTCACGACTGTTACTTTTATCTCCATTATCATTATCAGGGGCCAATCTTCGAAAGCTTGGAATTTTTATCCAAATTTGACGCTGAAAGTAATCCGAGAACTTTTTATGCAAAGAATCCTTCGTGAAAAAACTTTGTAGGCAGATGATCCTGATGTTTTGGCTCGTCAGTGTATTTTCATATTACTACTGTCTTTACTCGTTTTCAGCTGCCACATTACTATAGACGAAGTACCATATCTACGTCCAGAGAATATATAATCTATATTTTCACCTACTTGTACAGAATGTTAGTTAAATGTATAACCTCGGCTCAAATTCAACGTGAGGAAGTTCACATACATTGTGTATTGTGTATTAAATAGGTCAAATGGCTCTGGGCACTATGGGACTTAACTGCTGAGGTCATCAGTCCCCTAGAACTTATAACTACTCAAACCTAACTAACCCAAGGACATCACACACATCCATGCCCGAGGCAGGATTCGATCCTGCGGCCGCAGCTATCGCGCGGTTCCAGACTGTAGCGCCTAGAACCGCTCTGCCACTCCGGCCGACTATTGTGTATTAAACTGAGGACCTAGAAATGACGGAGGGGCTTCGTCCCACTGTAGTCCTCAGTGGTTTACAACCCCACAACAGTCCATAGCAGTCCACCCAGTCCACCGTCGCCCCACACTGAGGGTTATTATACGGTTCGGCCCCCAGTGGACCCTCGTCCCTCCCCTCGGGAACGTCTCATACGAGACGAGTGTAACCCCAAATGTTTGCGTGGTAGAGTAATTATGATGTACGCGTATGTGGAGACAGTGTTTGCGCAGCAATCGCCAACATAATGTAACTGAGGCAGAATAAGGGGAACCAGCGCCTATTTGCCGAGGTAGATGGAAAGGCACCTTAAAAACCGCCCACAGGCTGGCGACACACCGATCCTCGACACTAATCCACCGGGCGTATTCGTGCCTGGGACCGGCACGACTTCCCGCTCGGGAAGCAGCGCGTCAGTCCGCGCGGCTAGCCGGGCGGGCGCACATACGTTGATGCTGATGCCGTTTGTTTGACTGTTCCGCGACGGGCGTTTCGAGTAGTTGTAGTAACAGGATCTACTCTTTGTCGATACTTTCTCCATTCCATGCTGCAGGGATCGAGCGAATGATTTCTTAGTACAACTTTCCATGGTATGTATCTATTGTTCCTCTCTACAAAACCCATGCAGGCTCTTTTCAGTCGAAATATAGCTGATATAATGATTCGACATAACACACCAGAGACGCCGTTTGAATAACTGCACTACATAACTCACTAATTGCTTATTTCTACAGTGCCAGCCAACTACGGTCGAGACATACAAAATATTCATTGTTTGTCTCCAGTTTTTCTTCCTTCGAAAACCAAACAGGATTTGTATTTATCCATTTCTAGATGTATGGATACTGTTTTGACTGCCAACGGTTTTCTTACACGGCATTTTAATGTATGTGTTTTTTTTTTTTTTTTTTTTTTTTGGGTGTTTGCATATTTTGTCCACCTCCTGTAGGTAGCAACTGTTGTCTGCTGACCTACAGTAAGGACAGAAACGAAATCTTAATAACGTTTGGGCAGTTTTAATGAGATTCCAACCGATTTTGTGCAGCAGTTTACTACTGTAAATAAGCCATAAATCCACAATTCATGTGAGGAACGGAACACCACTGAAGCAGAGGAAGTCGATTTCAGCTGTTAGAAAATTTACGAACTGTATTTCATGGGGTGCAAAATGTTTTCTTCTGATCGATTACACTGCAAAGGGTACAATAATAACTGACCATTACTACTCAGTACAGATTTCTTACAACATAAATGGTTTTTATTTTAAGTTAGACGGGTGTTCAGTTTATATTCATGAATTCTTTAAACCATTTGATTTCATTTCATTTGCGTCTATATCTACATGGTTACTCATCAGCTCACACTTAAGTGCCTGGCAGAGGATTAATCGAACCATTTTCACACTACTTCTCTACCATTCCGCTCTCGAATGGCGCGTAGGAAAAACGAACACCTAAATCTTTCCGTTCGAGCTCTGATTTCTCTTATTTTATTATGATGATCATTTCTCCCTACGTAGGTGGGTGCCAACAAAATATTTTCGCATTCGGAAGAGAAAGTTGGTGATTGAAATTTCGTAAATAGATATCACCGCAATGAAAACCGCCTTTGTTTCAGTGACTGCCACCCCAACTCGCCTATCATATCAGTGACACTCTCACCCCTATTGCGCGATAACAAGAAACGAGCTGGCCTTCTTTGCACTTTTTCGATGTCCTCCGTCAATCCTACCTGGTAAGGATCCCACACCGCGCAGCAGTATTCCAGCAGAGGACGAAAAAATGTAATGTAGGCTGTCTCTTTAGTGGGTTTGTCGCATCTTCTAAGTGTACTGCAACAAAGCGCAGTCTTCGTTTCGCTTTCCCACAATATTATCTATGTGGTCTTCCCAATTTAAGTTGCTCGTAATTGTAATTCCTAGGTATTTGGTTGAATTGACAGCCCTTAGATTTGTGCGATTTATCGTATACCCAAAATTTATCGGGTTTCTTTTAATACCCATGTGGATGGCCTCGCACTTTTCTTTGTTTAGCTTCCGCCTTTGAACTATCTGATACTTCTTCGTTACGTCCTGCTTGATTCAGTTACTCGGTTTATCATTTTGCTATCTTGGACGTAAAAAGTAATGTTTCTTCACTGCACACTCTGAGTATCACATTTTACCTCTTCGTAATCGTCATCAACGGAGTTTGCTGAACTACCATCCCGCAGATCCGTAGTACATCAAGTAAAATATTTTCATGTTGATGACCGATATTAACTTCACTTCTGCACGAAATGCCATTATTTCCCGTTTATTCCTCACACACTTCACATAATTTTGTAAGCTATTTATAGTGCGGCATCATTTCATACATAAACCTCATGCGTGATTTACTGCAACATTAAATCTTCTGTATACGCTGTTGCAGCCGACGTCGCTAATGCACGCTTGTGCAGTGACACTTGACTTGGAGGGAGGCCGCTTCGAATCCTGGTGGTAGGAAAATTTCCACTGCCACTATTTGGCCGGCAAGGGCAGGAAAGTTGGTGACGTGAAGTTCCTGATCGATTTTTGCGTCAATATCCCGTATTAAATTCCAAACATCTCCGCAGTGTCTTATGAAATGGGGGCATGCGACCTTGTTGAAGGTGATCCGTCGGTCGTATGGGGACCTTAAGCTGGGCGGCCCCCTTGGTTGTACTGAAGAGAAGTGTGCCAGCCACCGGATCTTACTGTCTCCCTGCCCTTCATCCATAACAACATTACAACGCGTGGAACGGTGATGCGGGATTCCTACGTCTGGTCCCCTATACTCTGACCACGAGTAGGAGACTACTTTGACTCTTTTTAATACTTTATGTAATGAACAGCAAAACGTTGCAAGAACGGAAAGGAGGGGACAGTATGGAATCTTTTGTGTGCATCTAAATATCTTCCTGTGAATTTTGTGCATGAATGATTCTAGTAACAGTGTCAAAGTTTATCTGAACTAGAAATACGTCGCTGAAATATCACGTTAACAGTATTTTAAAGTTAATATATCATGCATTTAAAGTGTCACGTTAAAATTATCTTCCAGCTTATCTGGGCACGCTGCAATCGAAATACCGCAGTCAGACGGCGCTAAAAACGGACAAGAGAGTCCGTCTTACGGATGAGATCATTTCCGGGATGCAAGTGATAAAGATGTACGCCTGGGAGAAACCTTTCGCTAAGCTAATTGAGCTGGCCAGAAAGTAAGTAACCGCTTACGCTCTTTATCTTAGTGTGAGTAAGCTGCCAGTCATGCTTCTCACGACTGTCAAAACTCCAATAAAAATTGTCCTGAATAATGTAACATAAATGTTTGAAATCTCTCACGTTCATCGAGTACACTAGCTTGACATAACGATGTAAACTGAAGAAGGGTGTTGTCTTTTCAGGCTTGAACTGAAAGTTATCATTAAGGCATCCTACATTCGTGGAATTTATATGTCATTCGGTCTATGCACCACAAGACTCGCACTGTGCTGCTCGCTGATTACATTTGTTCTAATAGGAAATGACCTTACAGCAGACAAGGTAAATCAAAATTATTTGCATTAAATATAATTTAATATTATAATATTTAAAACTTCTATCAAATATCCCTTGTTGCCCATTGTTCCCGTATTTTTCTTTCATTAATCTGCCCAAATCGTTATCTAGCTGTAGTACGGACTGTAAATTACAGATTCCTAACTGCAAAGAACGAGTTCTATTTTACATATTTATCTAATTGGTACATATGTATCTAATCGGTTTCAGGTGTTCGTCGTACTGACTTACTTCAACGTTTTGGCACAGACAATGACCATGATTTTCGTTAGAGGCATAGCTGAAGTAGCCGAGGCGCTCGTTTCAATAGGGAGAATTGAAGTAAGTACACGGTAACGAGTACTGTATGTGATGTTCTAGTTTAAAGTAGCAACAGAAATTTCACCCGAAATGGCAAACCAAATAGCTGCAAAAACCCAAAGGTTACGTTTTCGATACGTTTATTTTCATCATTTCACGACGCGAGGCACTACCACGATGACAGATGACATATTATACTTCTTATTTACTCATTAAAATGCGTGACACATGCCAGAAATAAGGAAGCAAAGTTTCACTGACGTCGAGGTCGTTAAAGATGGACCAGAAGCTCTGTCGTTAAAAAGACGGTGTCAAACTGCGGTCCGAGAGCGGATATGTGAAAACTGCGCCCAGTGAAATTTGCGCCCAACAGGATATTTGTGAAATTTACTCCCACTGTTCGTGGGAACTAACTGTTCACTACGTCACAACCTACCTGCATCCCGAGTCGCCGCCCAGCGGAAAAATCGCCAGTCCCGCAGTGGGGCGCTGCGCCGACCTGTCCGATCCGCGTCGATGCCGCCATGCAAATAGCCAGAAACGCAAAGCAAACATCCTGCTGCCGGAAGAAGAGCAACACCGCCACCAGTTGTGACATTACTCGTCAATATGCCCTCTTACATGCGTACATGGCACTAATTCTAGTTGTTTTAACATTTAAATTCTGCTTTACCTGCTTTAATGATGCATACTCAGTCCTAACACGAAAAATCTTTATGCTTTGTCGCTTTAATTTTTTTGTTTTTGTTAATATATTTTATATGTTTATATGTTATTGTTGTTTATATTTTGCAGGCGCTGACCTATATAGTGAAAAACGATCATCATAATAAAATAAGGAAAATCAGAGCTAGCACGGAAGAATATGCACACATGCTCATAAATTATGGATAATTTCAGAATGTGGTGCCACACAACGTGGCACTACACAAAAATGGCGCTAATATAATAGGCACATAGGGAACACACACGACACAGATCTTTAAGTCAACGGTATTGGTGATAAGTTGGGAAAACAGTCACGAAACACATGTGCTACAAAACGCCACTGCTTCCTGCGCATGTCCGCGACATCAATATGGGATATGAGCACCATGCACACGTACACAGGCCGCCCAACGGTTTGGCATACTCTGGATCAGGTGGTCGAGCAGCTGCTGGGGTATAGCATCCCATTCTTGCACCAGTGCCTGTCGGAGCTCCTGAAGAGTTGTAGGGGATTAAAGACGTGCAGCGATACGTCGACCGAGAGCATCCCAGACGTGCTCGATGGGGTTTAGGTCTGGAGAACAGGCAGGCCATTCCATTCGCCTGATATCTTCTGTTTCAAGGTACTCCTCCACGATGGCAGCTGGGTGGGGCCATGTGTTATCATCCATCTGGAGGAAGGTGGGACCCACTGCACTCCTGAAAAGGCGGACACATACTGGTGCAAAATGACGTCCCGATACACCTGACATGTTACAGTTCCTCTGCCAAAGACATGCAGGGGTGTACGTGCACAAATCATAATCCTACCCCACGCCATAAAACCACGACCTCTATACAGGTCCCTTTCAAGGACATTAAGGGGTTGGTATCTGGTTCCTGGTTCACGCCAGGTGGAAACCCGGCGAGAATCACTGTTCAGACTATACCTGGACTCGTCCGTGAAAATAACCTAGAACCACTGTTCCAATGACCATGTACTGTGTTCTTGACACCAGGCTTTACGGGCTCTCCTGTGACCACGGTTAGTGGAATGCACCTTGCAGGTCTCTGGGCGAGAAAACCATGTCTGTTCAGTCGTCTGTAGACTGTGTGTCTGGAGATAAATGTTCCAGTGGGTGCGGTGAGGTCCCGTGCAAGGCTACCTGCAGTACTCCATGGCCGTCTGTGGGCACTGATGGTGAGATATCGGTCTTCTTGTGGTATTCTACACTGTGGACGTCCCGTACTGTAGCGCCTAGACACATTTCCTGTCTGCTGGAATCGTTGCCATAATCTAGAGATCACACTTTGAGGCACATCTGCTGTGTTTGACCAGCCTCCAGTCGCTCTAGTATTCTACCCCTCATAACTTCATAAATATGTGTTCTTCCAGCCATTTTCAACACACAGTCACCATTATCACGTCTAAAGACGTCTGCTCACTAACTCACTGCACCGTACTCTGACTTGCACCAACAACCTCTGCGTATGTGGGCTGCTGACAGTGCCACCGTGCGACGACCGCAGGTCATACCCCGAGGTGATTTAAACCCACAAACCGCCCACTAGTGCGTTGTTTCACCATGTATCAGCATTATCCTTCATTTATGAGCATGAGTGTAGGTGTTCGTTATTTTCCGCACTGTTCGACAGTGGAATAATAGAAAATTATTGTGAAGGTGGTTCGACGAACCCTTTGCCAGGCACTTAAGCGTGATTTGCAGAGTATCCATGCAGACGTAGATGTAGATGTTACTTAAGTTGGTTTGTGATAAATACTCTGCCCTTTTAAAGTGTGTCTATCTTACTTAAAGTACAATTTTATAGCGTTCATGCATCTTCCACTTAGCGCATAATTATCCAGGAGTATTGCTCCTATTCAATTCTCGCACCACAGCAAAGATGAGTGATACAGATATTAGTGTCAGTGATGTTGATTCACAGCTGAAATTTCTCAAATTGGACAAAGTTACAGAAAGCTATGCAATCCCAATCAGATTCTACACCAAATTTACAACTGAGCCAGCCCCTACTCCAACCATAACTACGGTAGAACCCTCGAACAGAAAATCGTGCCAGGTAGTTGAAAGAGGGCACATGTCGCACCCAACTACAACAATGGTGTCAGAACTGAACCATCCAGTATCCTGAACATCCGTTCGCTGCAGAATCTTAAAAAAACATATTCTGAGCTCAAGCGCATTGAGGTATCTCGAACAGAATTACCTCCTCCGTGCTAACAAGCGTCCATTGGGAAACCGTCGGTTATGTGAAACACAGCTCGCACTTTTATCACATGACTTCTTGAAAGTCACAGATCAAGATAGCCAAGCTGATGCAGCACCTCTTGATTTCCGACAACTATTTGGCTCAGCACCATATTTACCCTTATTATCGAAAGTACGATAATATGGAGTACCAAGCGAAATTTATGAATGGATTGACGATATTTTCGAAGGGAGAACACAGCGTATCGACAGACGTAGACGTAACATTGAGTGTCCCACAGAGATGCGTGTTGGAACCCTCGCTGTTCATGTTGTAGATTAATGACCTTGCAGACAGTATTAGTAGTAACCAGGGACGTTTCCCATAGGATATAGTTATGTGCGAGTATAATAAGGACTACATTTACATCTGCATCTACATGGAAACTCTGCAAATCACACTTAAGTGCCTGCCGGAGAATTCATCGTAACACCTTCACAATAATTCTCTATTTTCCATTCTCGAACAGGGCGCGGAAAAAACGAAAACCTATATCTTTCCATGCGAGCTCTGATTTTCATCATTTTATTACATTGATTGTTTCTCTGTATGTTGGTCGGTATCAACAAAATATTTTCGTATTCGGAGGAGAAAGTTGGTGATTGAAATTTCGTGAGAAGATGCCGCCGCAACGAGAAACGCCTTTGTTTTAATGATGTCCACTCCAAATCCTGTATCATGTCGGTGACACTCTCTCGCCTATTTCTCGATAGTACAAACGTTCTGTCCTTCTTTGAACTTTTTCGATTACTCCGTTAACACTATCTGGTAATGGTCCCACACTGTGCAGCAGTACTCCAAAAGAGGAGGGACAAGCGTAGTGTAGGCACTCCCTTTAGTAGATCTGTTACATGTTCTAAGTGTTCTGCCAATAAGACGCAGTCTTTGCTTCGCCTTCTCCACAACACTATCCATGCTTTTTTTGCCATTTAAGTTGTTCGCAATTGTAATTCTTAGATACTTAGTTGAATTTAAGGCCTTTAGATTTGATTGATTTATCGTGCAACCCAAATTTCACGAACTCGTTTATTTAGGATCAATCACCAATTTTCGCATCATACAAATATCTTTTCTAAATCGTTTTGTAATTCATTTTGATCTTCTTATGGCTTTACTAGGCGATAAACGACAGTGACATCTGCAAACAACCTAAGACTGTTGTTCAAATTGTCTCCTAAATTGTTTATGTAGATCAGAAACAGCAGAAGGCTTATAGCACTACCTTGGGAAACGCCAGAAATCACTTCTGTTCTACTCGATGACTTTCCGTCAGTTCCTACGAA
Source organism: Schistocerca nitens (assembly GCF_023898315.1). NCBI lineage: Eukaryota > Metazoa > Arthropoda > Insecta > Orthoptera > Acrididae > Schistocerca > Schistocerca nitens. The sequence continues at coordinate 395,991,322 of NC_064615.1, read as the reverse complement.
CTGTGATCTCTCTGAAAGGAAATCACGAATCCAGTCGCATAACTGAGACGATATTCCATAAGCGCGTAGCCGCTCGTGAGGTACAGTGTCGAAAGTCCTCTGGAAATCTAGAAATACGCAAACAATTTGAAATCCCTTGTCGATAGTACTCAACACTTCGTGTTAGTAAAGAGCTAGTGATGTTTCACAAGAACGATGTTTTCTATATCCGCGTTGATTGCGTGTCAATAGACCGTTCTCTTCGAGGAAATTCATAATGTTCGAACATAGTATATGTTCTAAAATCCTGCTGCATATTGACGTTGATGATTCGGGCAACCTAATTTATTCATTACTCCTACTGCCTTGCTTGAATACTGGTGTCACCTGTGAAACTTTCCAGTAGTTGGGTGAGGATCTTTCGTCAAGCGAGCAGTTGTATATGATTGTTCAGTAAGGAGCTATTGTGAATATATTGCATCATCGTTCTCCGAAAGGAACCTAACTGGACCAGAAGACTTGCTTTTACTAAGTGATTTAAGTTTCTTCACTATTCCGAAGATATCTATTCCTAACTTACTCATGTTGGCAGTAGTTCTTGATTTGAATTCTGCAATGTTTACTTCGTCTTCTTTGGTGCTTCACCAAATTTCGTTAAGATGTGCTTAGTAATGCTGCTTTAGCACTACTGTCATCGATAGTATTTCCAATCCGCACAGAGAAGGCATTAATTGTGTCTTTCCGCTAGCAAACTATACATACGGTCAGAATATCTGCATTTTCTGGTGGAACTGAGACAAGGTTTAGTTGTGGAATCTACTATAAGCCTCTCGCACTGAAGTCTGCTTTAAATTTCGAGCTTCTGTGAAAGATCGCTAATCTTGAGGATTTTTCATTGTTTAAATCTGACATGGTTTTTTTTCGCTGTTTCTGCAGCAGTGCTCTGACCTGTTTTTGTGTACCACGGGGTGTCAGCTTCGTCGTTTGATAATTTGTTTGGTATAAATCTCACAATTCCTGTCGGTACTATTTCTTCGGATTCAAGTCGCATCTGTTCTACACATACATTGTGAATTTGGAAGGAGTGGACATTGTCTCTCAGGAAGGAGCAAAGCGAATAATTATTTACCTTTTTGAATAGATAGAGGCAACGGCCTTGCCGCAGTGGCTACACCGGTTCCCGTGGGATCACCGAAGTTAAGCGCTGTCGGGCGTGGCCGGCGCTTGGATGGGTCACCATCCCGCCGCCATGTGCTGTTGCCATTTTTCGGGGTGCACTCAGCCTCGTGATGCCAATTGAGGAGCTACTCGACCGATTAGTAGCGGCTTCGGTCAAAGAATACCGTCCTAACGGTCGGGAGTGCGGTGTGCTGACCACACGCCCCTCCTTATCCGCATCCTCCTCGGAAGATGACACGGCGGCCGGACGGTCCCGGAAGGGCCACTTGTGGCCTAAAGACGGAGCTTTTTTTTTTTTTTTTTTTTTTGAATAGATATATTTTCGTTTAATTTTTGGGGATTTGGGAGTTACGGTATTCAGTCTCGCTACGACAACCTGTGTTCACTAATCCCTTATTGGTCGTTATTATTTCTGGATTACGGGTATTTGTTGCTAAGAGGCCGAGTGTGTTTTCACAACCTTTTACTATTCGAGTGGGCTCATGAACTAACGGCTCGATATAATTTTCATGGAATGCGTTTAGCACAATTTCGGATGATGTTTTATGCGTACCTCCGGATTTGAACGTGTACTTTCGCCAACATATCGAGGATAAAACGAAGTCAGCCCCAACCATAATTGTATGAGTCGGATACGTGTTTGAAATTAGACTCAAGTTTTCATTGAACCTTTCAGCAATTGTATCATCTGAGTTGGGAGCTTGGTAAAAGGATACCAATTATTATTTTATTCCGGTTGTCAAGAATGGTTTCTACCCATACTAACTCACAGGAACTACCTACTTCAGTTTTGCTACAAGATACGCGACTTCTAATACCAACAAATACGCCACCGCCAATTGTGTTTAGGCTATCCTTTCTTAACACAGTTAGGTCCTTCGCAAAAATTTGGACTGAACTTACCTCCAGCTTTAACCAGTTTTCAGTGCCTATAACGGTATGAGCATCAGTGTTTTGCAGTAGCTCTTGGAACTCTGGTACTTTCCCAACACAGCAACTACAATTTACAATCGTTATATCGACGGTTCCTAGATCTATCTTCTCCCCATGTTCAACTTGCACCCTTTGAAACTGAAGCCCTCTTTGTGTTTCCCGAGACCCTCTAACCTAAAAACCTGCCCAGCCAACGCCACACCGACCCCGCTACCCGTTAACCGCCTCCTGCATGTAATGGACTCCTGACCTATTTAGTGTATCCCGAAACCCCACCACCCTATGGCGCAAAACGAAGAATCTGCAGCCTACGGTCGCAGAACTGTGCGAGCCCCTGATTCAGACCCTCCAATCGGCTCTGTATCAGACGTCCCTTTGAAACTGAAGCCCTCTTTGTGTTTCCCGAGACCCTCTAACCTAAAAACCTGCCCAGCCAACGCCACACCGACCCCGCTACCCGTGTAACCGCCTCCTGCATGTAATGGACTCCTGACCTATTTAGTGTATCCCGAAACCCCATCACCCTATGGCGCAAAACGAAGAATCTGCAGCCTACGGTCGCAGAACTGTGTGAGCCCCTGATTCAGACCCTCCAATCGGCTCTGTATCAGACGTCCGCAATCAGTCCTGTCGACTATGCTGCAAATGGTGAGCTCTGCTTTCATCTTGCAAGCAAGACTGGCAGCCTTTACCACTTACAGCCGTGTCTCTAAGACGCCCTATAGCCCGCCTAGCTCTGGAAATCCCAATTATTAACAATCCCACACTTCGTGAATGGCTGGGTCTAGCAGGCTGAGAGATTTCCTGTGAAATAGGACAAGCTACTGCTTCTGGCTGCGAGACAGTGTCAGCCATAGATACGACCTAGAACCTGTTTGTCGGCCTAACCAGGGAGGCCTTACGTTCGGTCACACGGGAAGTCTTTCGGCGCCTGCCACGCCACGAAGTGACCTCCCACACGACCGTGGTTGAGGGGTCAACTTCAGTGCGAGCAGTAACTCGGCTGGCCATCGGCACGAACCGATCAGTGGACTCGAGGGTCATGCTGGACGTCCGCTGGATCCCCACAGTCGGTCCACAACAGTGATGCCTTCCACTGCAGCCTAAAACCGTGTAACCGAAGCCATCACAAACTGGAGCTGAAAGCAAAGTGTCACCAATTCGGCTCGCATCCGCACACAACAGTCATAGTCCCTATGCATACTAGAGACGGTGAAAAACTACACTACACTACACAGAGAAACAAACGACTATAGACATGCGTTACGAAACTGTACTGTAGACACTCACGTAAACGCAAGTACCGTGTCAAATAAATTCGATTAACACACAAAGATTCAGAAACTAAACTACCAAAGCACGCAGATGAAACTATGTAATACGCTCCTGGTTAGGAACTCATAAATTGTCACAAAATCGGTTACTTCGCCGTTTCTGCTCTGTCTTGGCGGGCGGCTGCTGGCTGAAAGAAGCTGGACAAATATTTAGTATGAACTTGATAAAATTTCAAAGTGGTGCAGAGATTGACCACGTGCTTCAATTGTTCAAAAATATAGACTTGTGCAATTCATAAAACGAAAAAACGGCGTATCTTATAACGACACTATCAGCAAGTCGCTATTGGAATCGGTCGACTCATACAAGTACCTGGGTGCAACAATTTGTAGGGATATGAAACGGAATTATGGAGCAGGCTCAGTCGTGCGTAAAACCGATGGCGTATTTCAGTTTATTGATAGAATACTAAGGAAATGCTATCAGTGTTTATAGGAAATTGCTTACAGAACAATCTTGGGACCATTTTATTTTGTTTTAATTTTAAAGTATGCCTTTTAGAATAGATGGGGTGTGATTTTTAAAATTCGTGTTCGTAATTCGGTTTTAATGTTTTCCATTTTAGTTTCCGAAGACCCTGTCGAAAGCAAAAAACATGTGTTACAGCTTCCGGCAGAAAATAAAATAAATTAAAGAAAAGCGCGTGAGGCACGTTGACACGAGCTGTTGTTGTCGTTGTGGTCTTCAGCCTTGAGACTGGTTTGATGCAGCTCTCCATGCTACTCTATCCTGTGCAAGCTTCTCTTATCTGAGAGTACCTACTGCAACCTACATCCTTCTGGATCTGCTTAGTGTATTCATCTCTTGGCCTCCCTCTACGATTTTTACCCTCCACACTGCCCTCCAATACTAAATTGGTGATCCCTTGATGCCTCAGAACATGTCCTACCAACCGATCCCTTCTTCTAGTCAAGTTGTACCACAGACTCGTCTTCTCTCCAATTCTATTCAATACCTCCTCATTAGTTATGTGATCTACCCATGTAATCTTCAGCATTCTTCTGTAGCACCACATTTCGAAAGCTTCTATTCTCTTCTTGTCCAAACTATTTATCGGCCATGTTTCACTTCCATACGTGGCTACACTCCACACAAATACTTTCAGAAAAGACTTCCTGACACTTAAATCTATACTCGATGCTAACAAATTTCTCTTCTTCAGAAACGCTTTCCTTGCTATTACCAGTCTACATTTTATATCCTCTCTACTTCGACCATCATCAGTTATTTTGCTCCCCAAATAGCCAAACTCCTTTACTAATGTCAGTATCTCATTTCCTAATCTAATTCCCTCAGCATCACCCGACTACATTCCATTATCCTCGTTTTGCTTTTGTTGATGTTCATCTTATATCCTTCTTTCAACACACTGACCATTCCGTTCAACTGCTCTACCAAGTCCTTTGCTGTCTCTGAGAGAATTACAATGTCATCGGCGAACCTCAAAGTTTTTATTTCTTCTCCATGGCGAGGTGGCGCAGTGGTTAGCACACTGGACTCGCATTCGGGAGGACGACGGTTCAATCCCGTCTCCGGCCATCCTGATTTAGGTTTTCCGTGATTTCCCTAAATCGTTTCAGGCAAATGCCGGGATGGTTCCTGTTGTGTCTATTTCATACAGCATAGACACAATGAGGTAGCTAGGTGCACGCTAAACTAACGCAGACGGGCTTGAAGTTCTGGAACATGAGACTTATTAATGAATAAGAGGAAAAGTACGTAGATGCGTTTTAATACTTATCTTTATTCTCTTGTTGGAATACATCTCTCTTGAATATTAGGAAGCTATAAGCACTGATACAAATGGCGCCTTGCTAGGTAGTAGCTATGGACTAAGCTGAAGGCTATTCAATCTGTCTCTCGGCAAATGAGAGGAAGACTTGGTACGTCTGGTCGCAAGCTATGTCGTCCGTACAACTGGGGCGAGGTCTAGTCCGTGTCTTGTGACCTGCCATGTGGTGGCGCTAGGATTGCGATTACACAGTGGCGACACGCGGGTCCGACATGTACTACAGGACCGCGGCCGATTTAAGTTACCACCTAGCAAGTGTGGTGTCTAGCGGTGACACCACAGTTCCTTTGAAAGGGCACGGCCGATTTCCTTCCCAATCCTTCCCTAACCCGAGCTTGCGCTCCGTCGCTAATGACCTCGTTGTCGACGGGACGTTAAACACTAACCACCACCACCATCTTCTCCATGGATTTTAGTACCTACTCAGAATTTTTCTTTTGTTTCCTTTATTGCTTGATCAATATACTGATTGAATAACATCGGGGATAGGCTACAACCCTGTCTCATTCCCTTCCCAACCACTGCTTCCCTTTCATGTACCTTGACTCTTTATAACTGCCACCTGGTTTCTGCCCAAATTGTAAATAGCCTTTCGCTCCCTGTATTTTACCCCTGCCACCTTCAGAATTTGAAAGAGATTATTCCAGTCAACATTGTCAAAAGCTTTCTCCAAGTCCACAAATGCTATAAACATAGGTTTGCCGTAAAAAGCCGTAAAAAGTGCATATTCCCTAAAATATATCTCTGAAACTTTGGACCGTGACCTGATATTGAATACATATATTATCTAGAAGCGGTCAAACATTATGTTTAATGCATCCAGGTTCAGAAAAAACGGAACATCTTGAACCACTGTTGATGGGACGTTCATATTCACAGGACATGTGCATTTGTATGTTCTGCAGAAATGATTAGCATTTGAACTATGTCGGCCAGCGGGTTCAAGGGCAACATCAAATTGCGGCGCATCACCACCTACCTACTGGTAAAACGTGCCTTCGGCTCTCGTTGTCGCTGTAAACCGAAGGTAATGGATCAGTGTGACTTGAATAGGATGCATCGCAGATGTATGCGCGAACCGTACCGCCCAATCAGTAAGCATTATTGGCATGAGAGAATGTGATGTATCCATCCGGGAAATTGCTGATCGTGTGAGACGTAGTGTGACTCCGGTTTATTGGGAGAATTTTCATTTGTAAAGGATACTAGTGCGACATGTTCTTGAGTACGGCACGAGTGTTTGGGATCCGCACAAGGTAGGATTAACGGAAGACATCGAAGCAATTCAATGGCAGACTGTTAGATTTCTTACCGGTAGGTTGGAACAACTCGCAGGTATTACCGAAAGGTTTCGAGAACTCAAATGAGAATCACTGGAAGGAAGGCGACATTTTATTCAAGGAACACTATTGAGAAAATTTATAGAACCAGCATTTGAAGCTGATTACAGAACGATTCTACTGCCGCCAACATGTATGTGCCTAAGGACTGCGAAGATAAGATACGAGAAATTAGGGCTCATTCGGAGGCATATAAATGTCGTTTTTCCCTCGCTCTGTTTGCGAGAGAAACAGGAAAGGAAATGACTAGTAATGACAAAAAGTATCCTCCATCACGCACTGTACGGTGGCTTGCAGAATTTGTACGTAGATGAACATGTAGGAGGAGATTAACTGAGAGGGTGGAGGTGGAGGTGGGATAGATATAGGAAGGAGGAAATAGAGGGAGAAAGGGAAGAGGATATGGATATAGAGAGGAGGAAGGAAGAGATAGACACAGAGACGGTGTAGGAGGAGATAAGGGATTGAGGATGAGATAGAGGGTGCAGGAGCGGATGGACTAAGAGGGGGAAGACGATGGACTGAGCAAGAAGAAACAGGTGGACAGAGATTTGGGGAGAGGGGATGGCAGATGGACAGAGAAAGTGTTGAGGACCAGATAGACAGAGAGGGGGAATAGCAGATGGAGCGAGAGAGAGAGAGAGAGAGAGAGAGAGAGAGAGAGAGAGAGAGGAAGAGTTAGACATCGAAAGCGGCAGAAGGAAATGAACAGAGAGGAGAGCTCTGGAGGTGGATTAACAGAATTGGAATTGATACATGGTGAGCACTGGATACTAACCTAGTTACAGAATAAAATTCAGTCGTCAGTTGCACAATTAGGAAATTTATTTCATTTTACTGCTTTAAACAGATAAATCCATCATTTTCAGAGCCCACTAAATTTGCGAATTTATACAGAAGTTTAACTTGCTAATGCATGTATGTACAGCATAAGAAGTGTATTACAGATACTTACTTAATATTGGTTTAGCAGGTATCAATATTTTCTTCACAGAAACATAATGTCCAAAAATGTACATATTGTTGTAATTACCGTACCAGATTTACTGTGTAGGAACATCAAACAGACTTCGCCTTATGATATAAGAGGGGCAACTTTTAATGTGTCTACGTGTACCGGCCTCAAAAATCAGTTTTCAGTAAAACTGACGACATGAAAACGGGCAAGCATTAGACATAGCTGGATGCAATAGCACACGAAACTGAAGGAGTTCCATAAGAGAGAATGAAAAATGGCGATGCCCAAATGCTTGTTTGTGACCAACACTAAGTAATTACTCCAAAGATGACTGATTATTCAACAGAGTTGAAAGATATAGTGGCAGGAACGAGGTAAAACTTAAACAGAAAATAAAAAAACTGCAATAAATGTGTTCTAAAATGAACTCTACAGAAAAAATGATGACTATCATTGACTCTCAACAGAATTATGTTTCCTTTATGTCTCTGTTTATGGACATTCCACCAACTTTAGCCAAATTAAATTATGAAGATACAGCTAATATGCCATATGAGATGGTAAAATATACGTTGAAAAAATTAGACTTGACGTCACAAAAGATATTAATTAACCGAGACTGATCTAAAAAAAAAAAACACAGTGTGCAAGTTACAACAATTTATTGTATCACCTGGAACGTGAAGACACCACTAAAAGAAGCTGCATTTTTCCTCCTCGTGCGCTTGTCATCTCTGTGGGAAAAGCCATCTGTTCGTCTTCCAGTTGATTAAATATCGTTTCGACAAGAAAGATTTTCTGAAAACAGAAAGCATTTTTCCAAGTTTTGGATAAACAGAAAAACACTTTAAAATCAAGTTTCTAAATTAAGTGAAAAGTTTCTTTCTCAGTAAAATCTTTAATGGATCTCACATATTAGAACGTTACTTTCATTCAAAAATACGTGGTCCTTTTCCTGTGGCATTTGCCTCATTGGTGGAACTATCACTTCATTGCCATCAAACAGACGATATGTCTACTTTTAGGAAATGATATTTCTTATGACTTCTATCTGCAAGCATAATATTTTATATAATGAAAACCTTAAGTTAATCGCAGCATTTATTTGGTATTTAAAGACCGAAATACTTTAATTTTTTTAAAATTTTTCACAGTCCCCTTACTGTAACATCTGGGGCAGTCGGTGCGTCAAGGAAGTCTAACTGACACTGTCTTTTCTTCTCTCTTTCTCATTCAACTCGATTTGTACTGCAATGGCCTAAATAAACATGCTGTGCTCGTTTTCACTTAGTTTTTATGAAGAACTAGCAGGCATATTTTTCGACATCAGTCAGTTAACTGAAAAACATCTTTTGTTACAATGAATGTGACCGTTGTTTTTCGCTAAGTCGTGCATGCTTAATTCGAAAATGAAGCCAATGTTTAGCCATAGGACTAAGCTTTATTATGACATTCTCCGCCTATGGTGTTATACGTCTTACCTTCAATCATTGCGGGCCGGTGTGGCCGAGTCGTTCCAGGCGCTTTAGTCTGGAACCGCGCGACCGCTACGGACGCAGGTTCGAATCCTGCCTCGGACATGGATGTGTGTGATGTCCTTAGGTTAGTCAGGTTTAAGTACTTCTAAGTTCTAGGGGACTGATGACCTCAGATGTTAAGTCCCATAGTGCTCAGAGCCATCTGAACCATTGAACCTTCAATCATTCGTCGTTTCCTTACATTTCGTTTCCATTCACTATCTTTCAGAACTATTTGTTTGTTTGTTTCTCTTGTTTTTTTTTTTTTTCGAACAACAATATGACTGCTGTTTGTGCCACTACGACATGAGTGAAAACCACACCGTTGTTGATAACAGTGTTGCGTAATGCCCCTGTAAACATACCAGAACAAAGAGATAAAAATAGGAGCTACCTCTTTCTTGGATAAAACAAAAGGCCTTTTTTATCACAAGATAGTACATGTAACTCCAAACTCTCCCAGGATGGATCTTCCTATTTTTGCAAGTAACTCTTCGATTATTGTCATTGACAAGACTCCATATGATCCAATGTACTACCTCTCGACTACAGGAAAATTTTTGCGGGTTGTTGGGAGCAAAACTTTCGTTGTTGTTGTTGTCTTCAGTCCTGAGACTGGTTTGATGCAGCTCTCCATGCTACCCTATCCTGTGCAAGCTTCTTCATCTCCCAGTACTTACTGCAACCCACATCCTTCTGAATCTGCTTAGTGTATTCATCTCTTGGTCTCCCTCTACGATTTTTACCCTCCACGCTGCCCTCCAATGCTAAATTTGTGATCCCTTGATGCCTCAGAACATGTCCTACTAACCGGTCCCTCCTTTTTGTCAAGTTGTGCCACATACTCCTCTTCTCTTCAATTCTATTCAATACCTCCTCATTAGTTATGAGATCTACCCATCTAATCTTCAGCATTCTTCTGTAGCACCACATTTCGAAAGCGTCTATTCTCTTCTTGTCCAAACTATTTATCGGCCATGTTCCACTTCCATACATGGCTACACTCCATACAAATACTTTCAGAAAAGACTTCCTGACACTTAAATCTATACTCGATGTTAACAAATTTCTCTTCTTCAGAAAAGCTTTTCTTGCCATTACCAGTCTACATTTTATATCTTCTCTACTTCGACCAGCATCATTTATTTTGCTCCCCAAATAGCAAAACTCCTTTACTACTTTAAGTGTCTCATTTCCTAATCTAATTCCCTCAGCATCACCCGACTTAATTCGACTACATTCCATTATCCTCGTTTTACTTTTGTTGATGTTCATCCTATATCCTCCTTTCAAGACACTGTCCATTCCGTTCAAATGCTCTTCCAAGTCCTTTGCTGTCTCTGATACAATTACAATGTCATCGGCGAACCTCAAAGTTTTTATTTCTTCTCCATGGATTTTAATACCTACTCCGTATTTTTCTTTTGTTTTCTTTACTGCTTCCTCAATATACAGATTGAATAACATCGGGGTTAGGCTACAACCTTGTCTCACTCCCTTCCCAACCACTGCTTCCCTTTCATGTCCCTCGACTCTTATAACTGCCATCTGCTTTCTGTACAAATTGTAAATAGCCTTTCGCTCCCTGTATTTTACCTCAGCCACCTTCAGAATTTGAAAGAAAGTATTCCAATCAACATTATCAAAAGCTTTCTCTAAGTCTACAAATGCTAGAAACGTAGGTTTGCCTTTCCTTAATCTTTCTTCTAAGATAAGTCGTAAGGTCAGTATTGCCTCACGTGTTCCAATATTTCTACGGAATCCAAACTGATCTTCCCCGAGGTCGGCTTCTACCAGTTTTTCCATTCGTCCGTAATGAATTCGCGTTAGTATTTTGCAGCTGTGACTTATTAAACTGATAGTTCGGTAATTCTCACATCTGTCAACACCTGCTTTCTTTGGGATTGGAATTATCATATTCTTCTTGAAATCTGAGGGTATTTCGCCTGTCTCATACATCTTGCTCACTAGATGGTAGAGGTTTGTTAGGCCTGGCTCTCCCAAGGCTGTCATTAGCTCTAATGGGATGTTGTCTACACCCAGGGCCTTGTTTCGACTTAGGTCTTTCAGTGCTCTATCAAACTCTTCATACAGTATCATATCTCCCATTTCATCTTCATCTACATCCTCTTCCATTTCCATAATATTGTCCTCAAGAACATCGCCCTTGTATAGACACTCTATATACTCCTTCCACTTTTCTGCTTTCCCTTCTTTCCTTAGTACTGGGTTTCTATCTGTGCTCTTGATATTCATGCAAGTTGTCCTCTTTTCTCCAAAGGTCTCTTTAATTTTACTGTAGGCAGTATCTATCTTACCCCTAGTAAGATAAGCCTCTACATCCTTACATTTGTTTTCTAGCCATCCCTGCTTAGCCATTTTGCAGTTCCTGTCGATCTCATTTTTGAGACGTCTGTATTCCTTTTTGCCTGCTTCGTTTATTGCATTTTTATATTTTCTCCTTTCATCAATTAAGTTCAATATTTCTGCTGTTACCCAAGGATTTCTACTAGCCCTCGTCTTTTTACCTACTAGATCCTCTGCTGCCTTCAGTACTTCATCCCTCATAGCTACCCATTCTTCTTCTACTGTACTTCTTTCCCCCATTCCTGTCAATTGTTCCCATATGCTCTCCCTGAAATTCTGTACAACCTCTGGTTCTTTCAGTTTGTCGAGGTCCCATCTCTTTAAATTCCCACCTTTTTGCAGTTTCTTCAGTTTTAATCTACAGTTCATAACCAATAGATTGTGGTCAGAGTCCACATCTGCCCCTGGAAATGACTTACAATTAAAAACCTGGTTCCTAAATCTCTGTCTTACCATTATATAATCTATCTGATACCATCTAGTATCTCCAGGATTCTTCCATGTATACAACCTTCTTTCATGATTCTTGAACCAAGTGTTAGCTATGATTAAGTTATGTTCTGTGCAAAACTCTACCAGGCGGCTTCCTCTTTCAGTTCTTAGCCCCAATCCATATTCACCTACTATGTTTCCTTCTCTCCCTTTTCCTATTCTCGAATTCCAGTCTCCCATGACTATTAAATTTTCGTTTCCCTTCATAACCTGAATAATTTCTTTTATTTCATCATACAGTTCTTCAATTTCTTCATCATCTGCAGAGCTAGTTGGCATATAAACTTGTACTACTGTAGTAGGCGTGGGCTTCGTGTCTATCTTGGCCACAATAATGCGTTTACTATGCTGTGTGTGGTAGCTTACCCGCACTCCTATTTTTTTATTCATTATTAAACCTACTCCTGCATTACCCCTAACTAATTTTGTATTTATAACCCTGTATTCACCTGACCAAAAGTCTTGTTCCTCCTGCCACCGAACTTCACTAATTCCCACTATATCTAACTTTAACCTATCCATTTCCCTTTTCAAATTTTCCACTCTACCTGCCCGGTTAAGGGATCTGACATTCCACGCTCCGGTCCGTAGAACGCCAGTTTTCTTTTTCCTGATAACGACGTCCTCCTGAGTAGTCCCCGCCCGGAGATCCGAATGGGGGACTATTTTACCTCCGGAATATTTTACCCAAGAGGACGCCATAATCATTTATCCATACAGTAAAGCTGCATGCCCTCGGGAAAAATTACGGCCGTAGTTTCCCCTTGCTTTCAGCCGTTCGCTGTACCAGCACAGCAAGGCCGTTTTGGTTAATGTTGCAAGGCCAGGTCAGTCATCCAGACTGTTGCCCCTGCAACTACTGAAAAGGCTGCTGTCCCTCTTCAGGAACCACACGTTTGTCTGGCCTCTCAACAGATACCCCTCCGTTGTGGTTGCACCTACGGTACGGCCATCTGTATCGCTGAGGCACGCAAGCCTCCCCACCAACGGCAAGGTCCATGGTTCATGGGGAACTTTCGTATACCATTGAATTTCATATAGTTTAAATAAACCACTTACGGAGAATTATACAGAAACAAAAATAAATCTGTAAATAACTGGTGCAGTCAGTTGCAACACAGTATGAAGGCTTCGATTAAACTGATTCGTTCCCAGACATATATTTTCTGTACATGAAAAATGCCAGTGTGTTTTACGTTCGAGGTTCCACATTAGACAATAATCTCGCTAATAACACTGATAAACAACAATTTTGTTACAAAGAATGTCAATAGTGATTTTTGCTAAGTCGTGGAAGCTTAATTCGAAAATTAAATCAGTATTTGGCTTTAGGGCTCAGTTTTCTTCTGATATGCTACCGTTTATTCGTCAACACTGATGAAAATGGTACAACTGGCTATTTTTCTTTAGATTAAGTTACACATTTCACGGACTTCATACTTGAAAAATAACTGAAATATGTACAAGGAATTGCCACACTAGACCCTCTGTTCAGAAACCTGCCTGCAGGAAATGAAGCTGCTTTGGCAGAATTGATGATGAACCATTATGGAACACGTAGAATAACGTTATATTTGTTGCCGCTTTTATCTTAGCACTCAAGAGTATTGCCATTTGTTGAAAATGACTGTTTGTTATTTGAAGTTTGTGATGGTTTCTTGTTTGTCTGTTTTGTTAATTCGGAAGAAGAAATCTCTCGCACTTGTGTAACTAGCGCAAATTATTTTCGTTATGTCTATGGATAGTTAGCTCTGAAATCGCAAAAACGGAAACTTAAATCCTTTCGTAAAAAAGTGTTAAGAGCTTTACTTAAGGAGTTAGTTTAGCCAACGGAAGTACAAGAATCGTGCTGTTGGTCATGTACTATACACCTGATAGAATAGTTAAAAGGATCACACCATGTGTCCTTTCCTGTTGCCAAATCACACAATCGGTTGTTATTTTTGTCTGGCAGAAATAGATTAAATCAGTTCGAAAACAAGGAAAACAATGCAATGTCCTAATTTACTATCTGCTATACGGCCTGTGTGTCACAGTGAAGAAATGCCGAAGCCAGTACTTCCTGAGAAAGTGAAAGTGATAGAGGAAGAATGCAATGTGATGCTCTCAGAAAACAGTGAAGGAGATGTGCATGCCGACCGAACATTTCAGGACAACTGGATATCTCACAAGCCACATTTGTTGTCTCAAGAGAATTTTGCACGTGATTTAAATTTATCGAAGCAACAGCCTGAGATTTAAGCTTCGCGATTAAAAATTGAAATCTTTTTCTCCTCCATACGGAATTGAGTGTTTATCGTAGTATATTGTGACCGCCTTGTTGTTTTGGGTAGGACTGCCTTCTTCGCTCGTGCTAGTCTGCTTTTTACGTCCTCTGTGCTTCATCATGTGTCATTTTTTTCCACGGTAGCAGCATTCTTTTACTTCGACTAATTCGTAGTCCCCAGTATTGATGTTAGGTTTATCGGTAATCTCATTTCGACTACTCATTACGTTCGTCTTTCTTCGATTTACTTGTCCATAAATTCTAGCAAAGTCAGGCTACATCAACAGTGGATCCGTATTTTAAAAAAATGTTCAAATGTATGTGAATTCCTAAGGGACCAAACTGCGTAGGTCATCGGTCCCTAGACGTACACACTACTTAAAATAACTTATGATAAGAACAACACACACACCCATGCCCGAGGGAGGACTCGAATCTCTGGCGGGAGGGGCCGCGCAGTCCGTGACATGACGCCTCAGACCTCGTGGCCACTCCGCGCGGCGATTCGTATTTCTCTTGATCCTATGTAGACCGATTATGTGACCCGATGTTATCCGACGTCGTTCTTGTCTACACCTGCACTGGATCCGTACTTCTCCCAGTGTGATATACAGCAATTATGTGTCACATGGTCCTTTTTGTGCTGGTTTCTACTGGTGGAGAGCGTTATCATTAATAAGAGACTTTAAAAAAACAAGTTCAACGAAGATATATCTTTACAAAATTGTCGAGATAAATTCAAGGATTAGCACAAAATGATCATAGAGACGTTTCACTACATTTTCGAAGGCGTAAAAAATGATATAACTGGTCAGCAGGACAGGTTTAAGGCTTGTGGAGAGAACCCAGGTGAGGACACTCCAAGTAACATGGCAGAATGTAAGTGGGTAACAGAATGCTATTTGGCAGAAATACACCAAATTCATACACATACTACAAAGCCTTATAACGTACTGACTGCAAATACAGTCCTGCGGCACCACTTTGCTACTAACCAGAGAATTTTCCCTCTGTTAGCAGATGCAATCGCTGCTGAGTCGTTACAGATACCCCACCCCTGGAAGTGCAGTGCAGGAGCGCTTTTGGGATGGGTGACGGGTGAAGCTGTTGTTCACCGCCTCTTCACCCGCTCGCCGTGGTGGCCGAGCGGCTCTAGGCGCTTCAGCCCGGAACCGCGCGACTGCTACGGTCGCAGGTTCGAATCCTGCCTTGGGCATGAATGTGTGTGATGTCCTTTGGTTAGTTAGGTTTAAGTAGTTCTAAGTTCTAGGAGATTGATGACCTCTGATGTTAAGTCCCATAGTGCTCAGAGCCATTTGAACCATTTTGAACCTCTTCACGAAGTCGCACGTGACCAGCCTTACTGTGGCTGGCTGCCTAAGCAGGGCACGGCTGGACCATTCCTTGACGTTTTGAAAGGACGGAGGAGCTAGAGGTGGTTGCTACCGGTCAGTTGATATGATATTGTGTGAGGTGAGGTGGGGGGGGGGGGGTGTCAGTGGGGGGGGAGGGGGGGTTAGGTGGTGGAAATGGTGAACCGTATCCTGTTCTGTTCGCAGGTACTAAGGCTGTGATTGTTTCTTAGTGGCTATGACTGTGAGAGTTCTGTACACCGACAACCGAGAAGAGATGGTGTCTGGCTTGACATCCTGCAGAAGTTTGTAATGGCGAGAATATATTTCCACCATTCACCGTGCTGCCAATCCACTTCTTGACAAATCTAACCAAGATCTCTTCATGCCGAAATCGTTGCACATCTACTCGTACTATAACTACATTGTCATCCTGAATGATGTAATGTTGTCCATGTGGTCGGCGCTGTTTACCTTCACATCAGAGGTGTTCTGTAGGTTACACGCGTGCTTGAATGTATCGATGGTAACAGTTGTCAGTTTCCCCTTCAGTAATGTGTCAAATATGTTATTGTCGTTTCTAATCACTCTGAGTGGCCCTGAGTACGGCGGTTGCAATGCTCGGCAGACAGTATCATTTCTCAGCATTATGTAGTTACAGTCCCCTAGGGCTCAATGGGCGAAGATTGTATGTGGGCTGTGTGCCTAAGGGGGGGGGGGGGGTATCTTGAGATAAGCAACGTGCCACTTCATCTTACAGACGAGCAGAGGAAGATCCTTCTCTGTAGCTGGCAAAGATGGCTCTGTGCAGTCCACCAGCAGAATTAGCGCTTCCCTGTAAAGGGTTTCCACCAGTGATGTTGGAGGTCTTCTTTATATGCTGAATGCATGTCTAATAGCACTCACGATAGAGCTTCTGTCCATTATCCTCCGTGACAAAAAAATGGTTCAAATGGCTCAGAGCACTATGGGACTTAACTGCTGAGGTCATCAGTCCCCTAGAACTTAGAACTACTTAAACCTAACTAACCTAAGGACATCACACACATCCATGCCCGAGGCAGGATTCGAACCTGCGACCGTAAAGGTCGCGCGATTCCAGACTGCAGCGCCTAGAAACGCTCGGCCACTCCGGCCGGCCCTCCGTGACACATGACTGTTTTTAGAGAGTGGTAAGCTGTGGTTCATAAGTGCTGAACAATGAACAAATGACAGAGTTTGGTAAAAAGTGCTGATTCAAATTATCTGCACTGATCAATCGTAATTAAGGAAGGACAACCAAAATGGGAAATCCATAAATTAATAAATGCTTTTGCTGTGATTTCTGCATTGATGTCAGGTACTGGTATAGCTTTGACCCAGTGGGTTACCCAGCCAATTACCGAAAGGATATAATGACAACCACTTAAGTTGGGGAGAAGCACGATGAGGTGTAGGTGGATATGCAGGAAGCAGCCCTTCGAAATTGAATAACGGCTGTGTTGTGGTCGTGCATGCTGTTCTATTGAGATCGCTGGCAGGTAGCACATATTTCCATCCAAGTTGTACAATCTTTTATGCCATTTGGCCACACAAAACAGACGCTGAGGAGTTTCTTTGTAGGACAAATGCCTGGATGGGACAGCCTGTGTAGTTCATTCAGTCTTTACATGCTGAAGGCATTAGTGATCGAAAATGATCCTGTGAAACATTACACATTACTTGTTTTGAAGAGATGGGAACGGTATACCCTAAACTGGATGTGATGTCAAAGAATAATTCGCATAATTGCGTGTCCTTTACTTGTGCTTCTGCTATTTCATCACAGCCATTATCTGCTGAGAGAGCACTGGTCTCAATCTGTCACACTGTCAACACCATAAAGATGTCGCACATGTGTTATGAATTTCACAATATAATCTAAGTGGTGAAACAAACTGGACAACAGTCTTTTGCTAGATTGCAAGTGGAATCTGCCATAGGCTGATGATCAATGTATATGGTCAAAAACCTGCCCTCCACATCACCATTCAAGTGCCTTACTGTTTTGTATACGACCAACAATTCCCTGTCGTAAGCCGACCACTAGCGCTGGTAGTCAGTCAACTTTTGGGAGAAGAAGTGTAGTGGTTGTTGTGTTCCTGCTACCGACTGTTGGAGAACTGGTAGAACGATGGAATCACTTGCGTCTGAGGTAATGTACAGGTTTGAAGTGGTAGTGGGTGCGCCAATGTCTTAGCCTAAGAAAGGCAGTATTTAATTTGCTGAAATGCCTGTTAAATACTGCGGTGTCCACTGAATGTCTGTTTTGTCCATTGTTTGTTTGCCTTCTTACACATTTGTCAGTGGCACCTGGATGGCAGCTGCATGAAATAAATGTCTGCGATAAAAATTTACCATGCCAAGGAATCAGCATAATCTTGAAAGTTATATGGCTGTGGTATTTGACTAACGACCTCAGTTCACTGTATTGTAGGCTGTATGCTTCGATTCTAACTTAATAACCAAGGAAGGTAACCCCTGACTGTCATAGCTCACATTAATCACTATTGACCATGACATCAAGTTTATTTAAGGCTTTGAAAACCAATCTGAGATGCTCACCATGTTCGAGTTAAGAACAGAGAAGATTAAAATATC
This sequence comes from Schistocerca nitens, assembly GCF_023898315.1. NCBI lineage: Eukaryota > Metazoa > Arthropoda > Insecta > Orthoptera > Acrididae > Schistocerca > Schistocerca nitens. The sequence continues at coordinate 395,973,193 of NC_064615.1, read as the reverse complement.
ATCTAAGTAGGTATAGCGAAAGGAACACTGGAATAGAACATTGTCTATGAATCTTTCCCCAGTCTGTACTGCATTTCTGAGTCCGTATTGCATGTGAAGGACTTCATAAAGTCCAAAAGGGGTGATAATAGCCATCTTTGGTACGTCCTCTTCGTTCATGAGAACCTATAAATAAGTATTTTTGCAGTCCAACACACTGAACACAGAGACACCGGCTAAACGATGAGTAAAGTCCTGAATAATCAGGACTGGATAACTGTCCGGGATGGTGTGGATGTTAAGAGCCCGTTAGTTGCCATGAAGTCTATATGTGGAATCCTTCTTAGGCATAAGATGAATGGGCGACACTCAAAGACTGTCTGATGATATCAGCTTGTAGTAACTCATCTACAGCCAACTTGGTCATGCAAAGCTTACCTGGGGCTAGTATACATGCCTTATGTCAGAGTGAAGGGCCTGACATGGTGCTGATTTTAGGAACAGTTTCGTTGTAGAGAGCACTTTGTCTGAACAGCACGCATGAATCTATTGGGGCTGAGGGCTCGCGCGCACAGTAGGTGTACAGGAACCAGAAGAAGGATAGACTGGACTGAGCTGTGTCAGTGCTGGTGTAGATATGCAGACTACTCTGTAGTCTGTGTCTCTGTGTCTGTTGCCAGCTAACCCATGCTTGACTCGTTCATGGTGATAACATCAGAATGATGAAGTCGTTCTCTGGTGAGCTACTCCAAGTATGTGTGTGTAGCCATGAGCTCCTCTACAGATGCGCGAATTTTATCATGTACAGAGTGGTTCTCTCTGCATAGGTGAATTGTTTCTTGTTTGATGTCGAGGTAGTGCTGAGTGAAGTGTTGCTAGTTCAGTGCCGATGCGAGACAGTCGCAAAGTATTTATCGATCCGTTTTATGTGTGTCGGCAGGAAGGAGAGTTTGTGAGCCAGAGTTCGTGGAATGTGGGATCGTGGATGGCAGTGGAGCGCCAATGACCCCAGTTACAGAATGTCTTCTGCTGTGATAAAGAAGAGTTCCAAGTGCCAGATCTGGGGAGAGATGAAAATGCAGTAGAAAGTCAGCTTCCAGTGTGGGTTCCCTGACGTCAGCAATGAAAAACTGATATGAAAACACGTGTCCTAAACACAGGTCCAAAGTTCAAGATGGGGTTCCGTATACCGCAATATTTGAATCGCTCACTGCACGGAATTGGAGGGCGGAATTACTTCCTTCCGGAGGTAGTAGCTCATGTGGCTTGGCAATCACTTCAGACCCAATATCAACAAGAAAATAATGGTTGCAAAAATGATCCAGGACGTACAGTCTATCGCCCTAGCTTGGGGAAGGTGTACAACTTGATTGGCTCACATGTTGTAGTAATGTACCGGTGCGCCTATTGCGGATCATTCTTCCCGCTCAGATGTTCAAAAGGTGCCGTGCAACTGCGTGCTTTATCGCCGAAACGTGCGTAAAACCAATAAATGCGTGACATCCTCTTTTTGTCGGCTGGCCACCTGTTTGTTTTGACTGGCTGGAGGGCGCTGCCCTGGAGGTTGCTAGTGACGTCATCCTCTGCGGCGTCCGTTTACATTCGTTTCTTCACCTCGGCTGTGTGCTGGCTGACACCTGTCGCGATATCGCCCCTGATTGCCTGATTGGGGCAGAGCTGGTCATTGTTATCCAATGAATTATTGCATTGTCGACTTTGTAATAAAGCCAGAAGTCTGCGCGCTAAAGTTAGTTTCCTTTCTAGTGACTCATGCTCATGCGAGACCATTGCTAGTTTAAACCTTTAACTCGCGAGGTGACTTTTCTGTGACGTATATCACGATGTGGGGTCTCTGGGATCCCTAAGTTTAAACCGAGATTTAAGGCAAAAATCATTTGAAATTTTTAATTTATGCTATATAACATTTATTTTTACAATTATTTCAGTGTTGTTTAAATGCTTCCAGTTTATTTTATTGCACTAAACATAACCTGCAGCATTTTTACTATTTATCACACAAAAGCACATAATTTTTTGAGGTTCTTTAAAATAGTACAGATAAGTAGACTGTTAGAGTACTGAATTTTACATTCTGCAAAATTATACAATCTCTGTAGCAAATAAATTTCTAAATAAAACTAAATTCCAGGGTTTAAATATGCGCATAAAAATTCCACCCGATAGGTACAAAAAGGAAGTCTGTCAAATTGACTTTCACTGCTGGGAACTACAGTTTGTATCACCACTCAGAACACATTCGATTTTAACAAACGCTTTAAGTATTTCATTGAAGAAACAGACAGATCCCCATTACAACTTTCCTGAAGTTCTTCCTCTGAATAATACTCTTGTTCGATACGAGAACTGTGATCACTGGCTAATGTAAAATCGTTGTCTGTTTCGTTTATTTCTTGATCTAATCACTGACACCTTCCTCCGTAGATCGACTAACAATTTCATCAAAATGAGATTTTCACTCTGCTGCGGAGTGTGCGCTGATATGAAACTTCCTGGCAGATAAAAACTGTGTGCCGGACCGAGAGTCGAACTCGAGACCTTTGCCTTTCACCGGCAAGTGCTCTACCAACTGAGCCACCCAAGCACAAAGCCAGGAATGGCAGATTAAAACGGACCGGCACACAGTTTTAATCTGCCAGGAAGTTTCACATAGCGCACACTCCACTGCAGAGTGAAACTCTCATTCTGGAAACATCCCCCAGGCTGTGGCTAAGCCATGTCTCCGCAATATCCTTTCTTTCAGGAGTGCTAGTTCTGCAAGGTTCGCAGGAGGGCTTCTGTAAAGTTTGGAAGGTAGGAGACGAGGTACTGGCAGAAGTAAAGCTGTGAGGGCGGGCCGTGAGTCGCGCTTGGGTGGCTCAGTTGGTAGAGCACTTGCCCCCGAAAAGCAAAGGTCCCGAGTTCGAGTCTCGGTCCGGCACACAGTTTTAATCTGCCAGGAAGTTTCAATTTCGTCAAACTCTGCAAAGTTAAAAATGACACATTCGTGCCAACACATTTTGAGCTATGCAGTACCGTACTGAGGAAAACAGGTATGTAGTTCACGAGGCACGGTCTATGAGATTCCAACACCTGTCAATAACACGTGTCAACAATAAAGACAGAAGGCGATAACGCAACCGACAGCAAAACATCGTAGGCTAGGCAATTTAAGGATGGTAGGGGGATTATAGAGGCATTCCCCCGCAACTGGCCTTAGAGAACGAGTTCGAAAATTTTCGCGCGGTCTGAGGGACCACACCTCGTGAGTTAGGAGTTTTGAGGCGGTAACTTCACTATTCACAGTGTCCACAAGGTGTGACCTGACTTGAATGAGACCCCAATTAATGCTGATACTGGCCTAGATGGGTCAGTAATATTACGAACTTAGAGCTGTGAGCATTCGGTGACAGTAACCCACTCAGCAGGTCGCTCAGGGTGTAAGGGTGTCAGTTTGGGTTATGGATTGTGGCGAACAGTATTAACATTCTGGTATTCACATCGTATCACAGTTGGTCGGAGCAACGAGGAACGGTCTCTTGATGAGAAGGCTGGGAAGGAAATGCTGCGAAAGTATTCGTGCGTGGCCCGACCGGAACGGGTTCGGTGGGATTGTACATGGCGGGGTAGACGAAACAGATTCGGACAAATATTCACTGTGTCTAACAGTTTTTTGGACAGCATCTTGTTGGTATGCAACCGAACTGCATTCATTACCAAATTCAACCAAAAGATCGGTAGTTAGTACACATTGTTCGGATAGACGAGGGGGAGTTGTTGACACCTCAAGGACTGTGCAAGAAAACGTCATTTCATGTTTTACAAAACTACGGGCAGACTGTGTTGCATTCACAGACGATATTGTGATATTGTCGGAGTTATTAGAAGAGGCGGCTAAATAAATCATGCAACTACAGAGACAAGCGACTAAAGCAGGCCTACAGATCTCTACCGAGAAGACGCGGTATATGACAAACATCAAGGCAGCTTCTAGATGAACGACAACAGGAGGAGGGATTTAAATACCTGAGAGAATGGATAGAAATTTGGCTGACAGAAAAGAAAGTAACGAGAGCACGAATAAACAAAATGAAAAAAAAGCATACAGACGAACGATGAACATCTACATTCTGATCAATGCAAAATTCAGACATTACTGAACACTGGTCGTCCCTACAGCCATATGTGCAGCAGGAACTCTTAACCTAGTAAGAGCAGGAGTACTTTAGACACTAGAACTGGTGGAACGAAAGATTCTCAGTAGGAAATTGGGACCTCGAGAAACAGAAGATGATCTGTTTGGAAGACGAGTGAACCATGAACTGTATGCCGAGACAGAGAGAATCTCAACATCATCACCAAAAGAAGGATCGTGTTCTTCGAACACACTCTTAGAATGGACCAGCACAGATCAACACAGCAAATAACACAATTAACTGTAAATGATACGTCGCTTGTCGGGAAAAAATACGTTCTCGAATCGGTTCCACAGCTCAGTCTAACTTCAGAGTATGCAAACTTTCTACCACAATGCGGCAAGTGAAAACACTTCATTTTCTTTAATAACATTTTCACAGTAACATTGACATAATCAATTAAGAACTCTTAATGAGTAACTGTGTGTGTGCTATAATCAGTTTTTGCTGTCATTATGTGTCATCGGGCCTACGATATCGGACAGGAAACAAACATGTTTGATCCGTCAGCACGTCCTTCCGTAACTGGGAGTCGTCGGTTTTAGCCGGATCGGTCTTCAGTTTCTACTGAAGGCATTTACATTGCAGCCTCAGTGTTTGTTTCCCTTACGGTACCGTCTGATGGTCTGGAGCATTACGGATCTAGTGTAAGTGTAGGCTCAGTCCGAATGCAATACCTCTCCTCTCCACGATGGGAACAAATTTCCTCCTGTTCCGATTGCTCGTGCACTTAATCTTACGGATATACATAAGATCTTTAAACTGGTACCCATACTTATTTGGTATGAGAAATGCAAATGATGTACATGTGCATATCTCAAGGTATTTTCAATCTTATCACCATATGGCTCTGGTACACAGAACATTGCTGATTCATAAGCGAGTCTAACAGTAGATACAGAAAAACCTCTATCATGGGAAGCAATTGTTGACCCCAAAAATGTGTTATGTACCCTCACTGCATATTGATTCAACAAAAGCGTTTTGAAAGCCAAGGACAAACCTTCACGTGGATTCATTTGTTTGCTAGATATGTTTCCAATGATGAGTGAATCAAAAATAAAGGAGTAATGGGCCGAAAATTAGGGAATTAATGTGTGATCAACATTTCTTTGATTTATTGAGTGAGTGCTGTTGACAGAATGGAATGGCTGTCTTCCACAAATGTCTGCAAGAACGTTTTTGGCAAGCGTATGGTAGAGAATCATTGCGATATTGTGTATGAGCTACTGAGATCGTATCATCTTATGGGACGTACCATTTCACTTCTTGCCCGATAATCTCGGCGTTGTTGGTCCTAGAATGGTGAACGGTTCCACCAGGACATTTATCGAATGGAAAAGCGTTATCAAGACAAATGGAGTACCACGATGTTGTCCAACAACTTTTGGCCCTTACGCCGGCCGATGTGGCCGAGCGGTTCTAGGCGCTTCAGTCTGGAACCGCGCGACCGCTACGGTCGCAGGTTCGAATCCTGCCTCAAGCATGGATGTGTGTGATGTCCTTAGGTTAGTTAGGTTTAAGTAGTTCTAAGTTCTAGGGGACTGATGACCTCAGAAGTTAAGTCCCATAGTGCTAAGAGCCATTTTGGCCCTTACGAAGCGACGTTGCTGACACAATGTGTTGCAGAAAATCTGGAACGAAAGACTTTTTGTTATGTTTCTTTCCTTTCTTTTACTATAATATTACTCATTTCTTGGATTCATTTTTGTACTGAAAGATTTCTTCGCTGTTTGCATTTGGAAGTACTGTTGCACCAGCGTGTCATTTTGCCAGACATGTAGGCTTCCGTAAGCATTTACAAAATCCAAAAATCATTATTACATGAAAACTGAGGCTGTTACAGAAATTATGAATTTATATTTGGTTTTAGGTGTGAATTATCTTCCAGAAACGTAGTACATTACATTGTTTTTTAACTGGTAATTCTTTTTTTTTTGTTGATTGGCTCAAAAACTGTGGTTAATTTCTCACTTGATGGCATTTTAAGTACTAACCAGTGTACCTCATAATTATGTGCTTCTCACACAGAAATTCCTGGGGAATGACGAGATCACTGACGAAACAAAATCCCGCATGTTGTTGAGCGGACTGGACGACCAGCACGGCAAAGAGGAGAAGGTTGAGGAGTTGGCGGTCGAGATGGAGGGGGTGACGGCCAAGTGGGTGGAGAGCCTCAGCGACAACACGCTGGACGCTGTGAACCTGCGCGTGCGTCGCGGACAGTTGGTGGGCGTCGCAGGACCCGTCGGCGCCGGCAAGGTACGGTGCCTTTCTCTCTTTTGGTGTCGTTAGTCTTCTCACTGGTTTTGTTGCTGGCCTCCACGACTTCCTCTACTGTGCTATCCTCTTCATGTCATTTACACCCAATGTATGGAGTTATCTTACCACGTTTTTCCTTCGTTGCCTTCTTATCTGACTGTTCAGGATAAATTTTGAAAGTACTCTTAAACTGACTTCTCGACGAGCCAGAAACTTGAAATTTTAAACGAAGTTCAGAATTGGATGACGCTGCAATATTAACTCGTTTTCTTATCGGTCTGTTCTTTAAGGGTGATGTTGGAGATGAAATAGTTTGGTAACACATGACATCTAGGCTGCCCTGCACAACCAGTGTGTTGTGCGGATAGTATCAGAATGTACTTCAGAGGGTATAGTTGTGGACAGGTTTTGCTGAGCAGAGAGATGGGCCAGGGGCAGATGGATGGTGAGAGGGGCAGGATGAGATATACAGAGGCAAGGGGAGGAGGAGGAGATGGACAGACAGAGGGGCAGAGAGGAGTGAGGATTCAAATGGCTCTGAGCACTATGGGACTCAACTGCTGTGGTCATCAGTCCCCTAGAACTTAGAACAACTTAAACCTAACTAACCTAAGGGCATCACACACATTCATGCCCGAGGTAGGATTCGAACCTGCGACCGTAGCAGTCGCACGGTTCCGGACTGCGCGCCTAGAACCGCTAAACCACCGCGGCCGGCAAGTGAGGATTCATTAGACAGGCAGGGGGCGGGAGAAGGAAATTCATAGAGACAGGAGGGGAGAAGAAAATGGACAGTGAAAGGCTGGAGGACAGTGTCAGAGAGAGGGGCTAGGAAGAGATGAACAGAGAAGTGAGGAGCAGATAGGTAGAGAGAGGAGAGGAGGTGATGTACAAAGTCAGGGGCGAGGAGTGGGCAGAGAGGGTGGTGGGGGAGGAGATGGACAGAGAGAGGGAGGAGGAGCAGGAGAAGAAGGAGATCTGAGATCTGTGCTATATGTGTGACACATATGTACCTGGGCAAAGTTGAAAGTATAAAGGCAGTATTGAAATAAAAATCTTATAAAAATTATGTAAAATTAATTTTCTTTGCTTCTTTGTTTTAATTTTTTAGGAAAGTAACAATTGAACAGATGAATATGGTATTATCAGTAGGTAGGTATAATACTATTCTATTACAGATATGATCAAGTAATTATACACTGAAACCTTAAATTTAACATATCTTACAATCTCATCAAAATGTTTAAATCCACTCAGAAATTTCATACAAGACTAAAGGCAGAAAATAATTATTTAAATAGAAAGAAATTTTTAATCTTCCACGTTTTAAATCAGACTAAAAAGTATAAAATAATTTCTCCTTTTACCATACAGATTCCTAATTCCATACACATAGTTCCGAAAATTTGTGATTATGAACGTTTAATACATGTTGTTGTTGTTGTTGTGGTCTTCAGTCCTGAGACTGGTTTGATGCAGCTCTCCATGCTACTCTATCCTGTGCAAGCTTATTCATCTCCCAGTACCCACTGCAACCTACATCCTTCTGAATCTGCTTAGTGTATTCATCTCTTGGTCTCCCTCTACGATTTTTACCCTCCACGCTGCCCTCCAATACTAAACTGGTGATCCCTTGATGCATCACAACATGTCCTACCAACCGATCCCTTCTTCTAGTCAAGTTGTGCCACAAAATTCTCTTCTCCCCAATCCTATTCAATACTTCCTCATTAGTTATGTGATCTACCCATCTACTCTTCAGCATTATTCTGTAGCACCACATTTCGAAAGCTTCTATTCTCTTCTTGTCTAAACTATTTATCGTCCATGTTTCACTTCCATACATGGCTACACTCCATACAAATACTTTCAGAAACGACTTCCTGACACTTAAACCTATACTCGATATTAACAAATTTCTCTTCTTCAGAAATGCTTTCCTTACCATTGCCAGTCTACATTTTATATCCTCTCGACTTCGACCATCATCAGTTATTTTGCACCCCAAATAGCATACTCCCTTACTACTTTAAGTGTCTCATTTCCTAATCTAATTCCCTCAGCATCGCCCGACTTAATTCGACTACATTCCATTATCCTCGTTTTACTTTTGCTTATGTTCATCTTATATCCTCCTTTCAAGACACTGTCCATTCCATTCAGCTGCTCTTCCAAGGCCTTTGCTGTCTCTGACAGAATTACAATGTAATCGGCGAACCTCAAAGTTTTTATTTCTTCTCCTTGGATTTTAATACCTACTCCGAATTTTTCTTTTGCTTCCTTCACTGCTTGCTCAATATAGAGATTGAATACCAGCAGGGAAAGGCTACAACCCTGTCTCGACTCTTATCACTGCCATCTCGTTTCTGTACAATTTGTAAATAGCCTTTCGCTCCCTGTATTTTACCCCTGCCACCTTTAGAATTTGAAAGAGAGTATTCCAGTCAACATTGTCAAAAGCTTTCTCTACGTCTACAAATGCTAGGAACGTAGGTTTGCCTTTCCTTAATGTGGCTTCTAAGATAAGTCGTAGGGTCAGTATTGCCTCACGTGTTCCGATATTTCTACGGAATCCAAACTGATTTTCCCCGAGGTCGGCTTCTAACAGTTTTTCCATTCGTCTGTAATGAATTCGCGTTAGTATTTTGCAGCTGTGACTTATTAAACTGATAGTTCGGTAATTTTCACATCTGTCAACACCTGCTTTCTTTGGGATTGGAATTATTATATTCTTCTTGAAGTCTGAGGATATTTCGCCTGTCTCATACATCTTGCTCACCAGATGGTAGAGTTTTGTCAGGACTGGCTCTCCCAGGGCCATCAGTAATTCTAATGGAATGTTGTCTACTCCCGGGCCTTGTTTCGACTCAGGTCTTTCAGTGCTCTGTCAAACTCTTCTCGCAGTATCGTATCTCCCATTTAATCTACTTTTGCATCATCTTCCATTTCCATAATATTGTCCTGAAGTACATCGCCCTTGTATAGACCCTCTATATACTCCTTCTACCTTTCTGCTTTCCCTTCTTTGGTTAGAACTGGGTTTCCATCTGAGCTCTTGATACTCATACAAGTGGTTCTATTTTCTCCAAAGGTCTCTCTAATTTTCCTGTAGGCAGTATCTATCTTACCCCTAGTGAGATAAGCCTCTACATCCTTACATTTGACCTCTAGGCATGCCTGCTTAGCCATTTTGCACTTCCTGTCGATCTCATTTTTGAGACGTTTGTATTCCTTTTTGCCTGCTTCATTTACTGCATTTTTATATCTTCTCCTTTCATCAATTAAATTCAATATTTCTGCTGTTACCCAAGGATTTCTACTAGCCCTCGTCTTTTTACCTACTTAATCCTCTGCTGCCTTCACCACTTCATCCCTCAAAGCTACCCATTCTTCTTCTACTGTATTTCTTTCCCCCATTCTTGCCAATTGTTCCCTTATGCTCTCCCTGAAACTCTGTACAACCTCTGGTTTAGTCAGTTTATCCAAGTCCCATCTCCTTAAATACCCACCTTTTTTCAGTTTCTTCAGTTTTAATCTACAGTTCATAACCAATAGATTGTGGTCAGAGTCCACGTCTGCTCCTGGAAAAGTCTTACAATTTAAAGCCTGGTTCCTAAATCTCTGTCTTACCATTATATAATCTATCTGAAACCTGTCAGTATCTCCAGGTTTCTTCCATGTATACAGTCTTCTTTTAAGATTCTTGAACCAAGTGTTAGCTATGATTAGGTTGTGCTCCGTGCAAAATTCCACCATTCGGCTTCCTCTTTCGTTTCTTACCCCCAATCCATATTCACCTACTATGTTTCCTTCTCTCCCTTTTCCTACTAACGAATTCCAGTCACCCATGACTATTAAATTTTCATCTCCCTTCACTATCTGAATAATTTCTTTTATTTCATCATGCATTTCTTCAATTTCTCCGTCATCTGCAGAGGTAGTAGGCATATAAACTTGTACTACAGTGGTAGGCGTGGGCTTCGTATCTATCTTGGCCACAATAATGCGTTCACTATGCTGTGTGTAGTAGCTTACCCGCATTCCTATTTTCCTATTCATTATTAAACCTACTCCTGCATTACCCCTATTTGATTTTGTGTTTATAACCCTGTAGTCACCTGACCAGAAGTCTTGGTCCTCCTGCCACCGAACTTCACCAATTCCCACTATATGTAACTTTAACCTATCCATTTCCCTTATTAAATTTTCTAACCTACCTGCCCGATTAAGGGATCTGACATTCCACTCTCCGATCCGTAGAAGCCAGTTTTCTTTCTCCTGATAACGACATCCTCTTGAGTAGTCCCCGCCCGGAGATCCGAATGGGGGACAATTTACCTCCGGAATGTTTTACCCAAGAGGACGCCATCATCATTTAACCATACAATAAAGCTGCATGCCCTCGGGAAAAATTACGGCCGTAGTTTCCCCTTGCTTTCATCCGTTCGCAGTACCAGCACAGCAAGGCTGTTTTGGTTGGTGTTACAAGGCCAGATCAGTCAATCATCCAGACTGTTGCCCCTGCAACTACTGAAAAGGCTGCTGTCCCTCTTCAGGAACCACACGTTTGTCTGGCCTCTCAACAGATACCCCTCCGTTGTGGTTGCACCTACGATACGGCTATCTGTATCGCTGAGGCACACAAGCCTCCCCACCATCGTCAAGGTCCATGGTTCATGGTTTAATACTTATGAAAACGTTTTTAAAATTTATAACGAAAAACGCGAGGCACTTGCAATACGTATTTGATGCATTAATACTTCACCTGCTAACAACTATCTGTTGCATGGGTCCAAAGCCCTTTGTTATAAATCTTATAAGTATTTTCATAGCTATTAAAAATTCGGTATTCCAAATTCTTCAGACTATCTGTTTCGGGTTAGGGATCTGTATGGATCTAGGAGAAATTATTTTATACTTTTTACTCCAATTCAAAAACGATCTATTGAAAACTTATCTTTGTTTTAATAATCGAGAGGCACAGTACAGTACTGTACAGTGAACCATCCTGCTTCACGGAAGTTCCTCCTTGCGCTGTGAGTGGCCGCATCTTCTGTCCGCGACTTGTCCCCGTCGTTATTTCTGATATCAGCTGGTCTGACGAGCAAAGATACTTAAAGGAGAACTTCGTACTGCCGTTTTCGACTGACTAGATAATTTAAGTTTTTGTGTTTTCTTTCGGAGAAAGTTAGTAATCACCTTTCAACCACTTTCCTGAACATTCTTCAGTCAATCATCAATCCTAAAAGTTTCGAGATGGTATTCATAAAAAACTGAGAAACGTTAAGTTAGGCTGTTTTGATGCTTCAGGTGTTCTATATAGTCCACCTCACTTGAGTACAACGTACAGAAGTTTCATAAAGCCATGCGAACTGTCAGAAAAGTCCTTCTTTGGGATATTATTCAATTCACGTGTCGCTTTGGGTAGAATGTCGGTTACGTCACCAAAACTTTGACCCTTCGTGTTAGTTTCTGCATTTTGTCGTTTTGTAGTAGGTTCGTATTGATAACACGAGTTGTCACCTGTCATCCAGAAGAGACCTGTCGGCGTTTCGCAATTCAGTCAAGCTGCGGCAGGCATCCATGTGTCGTTTTGGTTCGGGAGTCAAGGTGTGCGAGACCAGCTTTGCACACCTTCCATTCCAAATATTCTGGAAAATGCCTTTAACACTTGATCTAGAGATGTTGCTCCATTTCGATTTGTGACACATCACACGCCCACGACCACCTGCTCACAACTGACTGGTCGAAGTTCAAGCTGCCACTGTAGTTCTGTGCTGACGAGTAACCGACATTCAACCCAACGCGACACGCGAATTGAACAACATCCCAAAGAAGGGCTTTTCCGACAGTTTCGCATGGCTTTATGAAAATTCTGTGCGTTTTACTCAATACGCTAGAAATAAAATCAGTCTCGGCATGTTTTGAACGGATGGTACAGCTCTATATTGTTGCTCTGCCATGAGCAGATTTTCAGCTTTCATTTCTACAACTGTGAGCGTCTTAAAATTTAACTACCAGTTTGTACAGCATATGCTGTTCCGTTGATGTCTTTACCTAGCATCCATTACAGATTTGCAAAGCAAGTATGACAATTTTTCCTGGGTTCCTTACGAAATTAAAAATACAGATTATTTTTGGAATTTATTTTTTGGTCATCGTCGTATTTTAAACAGTTACCAGAAACTAAACGACGAGAAGCTGAAAAAAGTATTAGTTTTACTTTTAACGTAGCCCTAAAGCGAGACGTGATAGTGGTTTTGATTATTTATATATTGCAGTACTGTTTTATAATCTTTCTTACGGTGGGGACAATTAAAATACCATTCAGTGAATATTATTTAAGAGCTCTGATAATTAGTAATGTCCAGTGTTAATTATTTAACGTACAGCACTTTAATACAAACTTCTTAAGTAAAGACACATACACATACACATACACACACACACACACACACACACACACACACACACATGGGGGTCAGAAGGGACAGCAATACGTACACATACAATAGCGGTAGTGTTGCGCACGTAAGGTATAAAGGACAAAGCATTGGCGGAGCAGTCTTGTACTCAGGTGATTCATGTGAAAAGGTTTACGACGTAGGCTAATCACGGCCGCACGACGGGAGTTAAAGGACTTTGAACGCGGATTGGTAGTTGGGGTTAGACATTTAGAAAATCATTAGGGAATTCAATATTTCGAGATCCAGGGTGTCAAGAGTGTGCCGAGAATACCAGCTTTCAGGCATTACCTCTCACCACGGACAACACAATGGCCAACGGCCTTAACATCTGAAGGCAGCAGCGGTTGCCTAGAGCTGTCATTGCTAACAGACAAGTAACATTGCGTGAAATATACCCAGAAATCAATGTGGGACGTACGAGGAATGTATCCGTTTGGACAGTGCGGCGAAATTGGTCGTTAATAGGTTGTGGCAGCAGACGACCGACGCGAGTGCCTTTGCTAACAGCACGACGTCACCATCAGCGCTTTCCTGGGCTCGTGACCATATCGATTGGGCCCCAGACGACAGGAAACCTGTGGCCTGATCATATGAGTTCCGATTTCGGTCGGTAAGAGCTGATGGTAGGGTTCGAGTGTGGTGCAAACCCCACAAAGCCGTGGACCCAAGTTGTCAACAAGACTGTGCAAGCTGATGGTGGCTCCACAATAGTATGGACTGTGTTTATATGGAATAGGTTTGGTCCTCTGGTCCAACTGAACCGATCGTCTACTGGAAATGGCTATTTGGAGACCGTTTGGAGCCATTCATGTAGTTCATGTTCCCAAGCAACGATGGAATTTTTATGGATGACAATGCACCATGACACCAGGCCGCAATTGTTCGCGATTGGTTTGACGAACATTCTGGACAATTCAAGCGAATGATTTTGCCACCCAGATCGCCCGAGATGAATCCCATCGAAGATTTATGGGACATAATCGCGAGATCAGTTCGTGCACAAACTCCTGCGCCGGCAACACTGTCGCAGTTATGGACGGCTATAGACACAGCACGGCTCGATATTGATGCAGGGGCTTCCAACGACTTGTTGAGTCTGTGCTACGCCGAGCAAAACGAGGTCCGACATGACATTAGGTGATATCCCATGACTTGTCACGTCAGTGTATATTAGAGTACTGTTTTATTATCTTACTTAACGATCAAGACATTTCAACATATTCAGTGAGTATTATGTAATATCTGTGATAGGCAAAATGTCGAGTGCTAAATCTTTAATGTGCGGTATTTCGCTTCTTTAAATAAACACACATTTCTTCAATTTAAAAATAAAATTTATCATAATACAATTCGATGTTTATCAAACTCTGTGGAGATATTCATCTTGTAAAGGGTATTAAATGACTAAGCTTTCATTCCGTTCCGAAGCGATGTTCACAACATCATTATGAGGTATGACCCCGACAGGAACGAATACACTCATTGTGTCATGGAAGCTAACAGCTTCCGAATGTCATGTTCAGGAGTTTCTTGCCATACCTGAAACGCATTGTGCGAGTTTATGAAGACTGCTGGCTTGAGGCTCGAATCAAGGCATACGTCTTCGCATAAGCTTGGTGACGCTGTCTTTAACCTCTGGCTGGGTTTCAGCTATTGTCATCTGTCTATTCACCAGAGCCAGTCGAACAATTCTACGATCTTCTTATGTTGCCGTCCTTCTTGAGAGCCCGTGCCTATCCCTCATGCTCCGTCTTTCACTTCATAATCTCTCACTTAATAAAATGAAACGCCTACAGTTGTCAAATTCAAATGGCTCTGAGCACTATGAGACTCAACTTCTGAGGTCATTAGTCCCCTAGAACTTAGAACTAGTTAAACCTAACTAACCTAAGGACATCACAAACATCCATGCCCGAGGCAGGATTCGAACCTGCGACCGTAGCGGTCCTGCGGCTCCAGACTGCAGCGCCTTTAACCGCACGGCCACTTCGGCCGGCCCGACAGTTGTCGTTTTGATGTTATTTTATTACATTGCAACCAGTATCAATTACTCAAAACGCCATCTTCAGGTCTTAACTGACGTTGAGACGATGCACACCAATCGTATACACAACCCTATCAGTGGCCTATATCTATGAACTGGCTACTGTAGAATGTTGTAAGAACTATGTTGTGTCTGCTATCATCAACTGTCATCTGACTCAGTTGGTATTTGATAGTTACAAACATGACATAACTTTCACTGTGTTCTACAGAAGCCAGTCCATAGATATCGGCCATTGATGGGATCGTGTATCCTATTTGAATACACCCCCTCAGCATCAGTTAAGATTGGAAGCTGGTGTATTGAGTCACTCAAACTGATTGCAATATAATAAAATATCAAAACGACAGTTGTAGGTGTTTCATTTTATTACGTAAGTGAACGGCCGAAGTCCTGCAGACCGCTAGCCTCTATGGTCGAGCGGTTCTAGGCGCTTCAGTCTGGAACCACGCTGCTGCTACGGTCGCAGGTTTGAATCCTGCCTCGGGCATGAATGTGTGTGATGTCCTTAGGTTAGT
This sequence comes from Schistocerca nitens, assembly GCF_023898315.1. Taxonomy (NCBI): domain Eukaryota; kingdom Metazoa; phylum Arthropoda; class Insecta; order Orthoptera; family Acrididae; genus Schistocerca; species Schistocerca nitens. The sequence continues at coordinate 395,957,730 of NC_064615.1, read as the reverse complement.
TAGGTTTAAGTAGTTCTAAGTCTAGGGGACTGATGATCTCAGATGTTAAGTCCCATAGTGCTTAGAGCCATTTGAACCATCCTGCAGACCATCAAAGACAAGGATAGACACCCAGCAGCAACCATAGAGCGATCGGTCAAGGTGTTCATGGTGAAATACTTTCCAGCATCTTCAGTGTATGTTTATTTGAATAGACAATCATGTTTATTTTTTACGGAGGTACAACACATCCTTGCTGGGAATTTGTAGTTCCTCACTCCTGAGCGAACTTTGATACAACTAGTGGGCATATCTTTTATATTTGATTTTGTCTGTATAGCCTTACAGCACCACTGATTTGTGGTGCGATGTGAACGTTATCAAACTGCTCCAAGTATTTTATCATTTAATAAGTTTCTCGTACAGACTGAGTAGGTATTCTAAATTACAAAGTGCATTCTGTGTCACATTTGTTATCATGTAAGTAGCTAAAAGTTCATGATAACAAGGTAGCAAGGTTCAAGTCGCCATTTGTCGACCTTGGTTAACATTTCTTGTCTTTTCCTTAACTCCTTATCAGAGTGTACCTATGCTATTATATTACTTCCTCCATTAGTGTACAACAGAGCTATTTCTCTTTCAGTCATAGAATGTCGTTGGGCGGCTGAGTTCTGACAAAAATGACAGTAGTAAACACACAACGGATGTGACTTAAGAAACATTACAGTCGTCCCATCTTTGAAGCACATATATCGCTTTTCATTTTGTGAGAAGTAACGACTGATGCATTCCACAGATTATAAATCGGCCTCTCGTACTGCGGACTTTAGATTTTACTCACAAGCATTTACGCGGCTGTCAGACTGGTTCCCCACCTTGACTTCACAAACACGCGCATACGCAATTAAAACATGGAAACACTGAATTTACAATTTTTTTTAGACAGATGATGCAGACGACACTGCTCCCCTTGGTCTAAGATGAAGATGCGAGAGTAAGAAGAGCGTCCGACTAGAAGAGCAAGTTTCAGATCTACAGTGAGCGAAGAAAGGCCCCCCTAACGAAAGGGTGTTAACATATGAAAGAAGAATATGAAGATGGAGAAGAGTTAAGAGCCGTTCCGAGTAACGTTATTATACACGTTTATCTCCAGGCAAACTCAGCAAGCCATCATTTGTACAAACAGTAGTGGCTTCGCTTCGTAGGTCAGTCAGTAGCAGAGCGAGGGAGGAGATATACATTCTATATGACACTAATGACTCCTATGCAAGCTATACAATGGAATCTGTAGAATCATTCCGAAGTTTTTCTCAAATACAGTTTTCTACCCTTACTCAACAGGTTCTCTTCAGAACGATCCCACTTCCAAAGATTCCGTTGCTATGAATGTATCAGCAACTTTTTTGCATTTGTGACGCCACGTGACCCAGGTCACTGACCTTTCTGTAACATCACAAGCCGGACCCTCATTATCAGCGATGTCATCTTTCTTATCAGCGATATAATTATTATCACTGATATCATCCTTATCAATGACGAGCTACACCCCCATTTCTCCTCTCCTCTCTGGCGAATCCCAAAGAAGTATTAAAATGAAGCAGCCAGTTTGAATGTATCAAATAAATAAAATAACTTCATAAAAATGCAAGACGGTGGAACAAGCCCATTTGTGCTTTGTACCCCATGCGCCCTCACGGAGATGGGACCTGGATAAACTGAAAGAACCAGAGGTTGCACAGAGTTTCAGGGAGAGCATAAGGGAACAATTGACAGGAATGGGGGAAAGAAATGCAGTAGAAGAACAATGGGTAGCTTTGAGAGATGAAGTAGTGAAGGTAGCAGAGGATCTAGTACGTAAAAAGACGAGGGCTAGTAGAAATCCTTGTGTAACAGAAGAAATATTGAATTTAATTGATGAAAGGAGAAAATACAAAAATGCAGTAAATGAAGCAGGCAAAAAGGTATACGAACATCTCAAAAATGATAACGACAGGAAGTGCAAAATGGCTAAGCAGGGATGGCTAGAGGACAAATGTAAGGATGTAGAGGCTTATCTCACTAGGGGTGAGATAGATACTGCCTACAGGAAAATTAAAGAGACCTTTGGAGAAAAGAGAACCACTTGTATGAATATCAAGAGCTCAGATGGAAACCCAGTTCTAACCAAAGAAGGGAAAGCAGAATGGTGGAAGGAGTATATAGAGGGTCTATAATAGGGCGATGTACTTGGGAACAATATTATGAAAGTGGAAGAGGATATAGATGAAGATGAAATGGGAGATCCGATACTGCGTGAAGAGTTTGACAGAGCAATGAAAGACCTGAGTCGAAACAAGGCCCCAGGAGTAGGCAACATACCATTAGAACTACTGACGGCCTTGGGAGAGCCAGTCCTGACAAAACTCTACCATCTGGTGAGCAAGATGTATGAGACACGCGAAATACCCTCAGACTTCAAGAAGAATATAATAATTCCAATCCCAAAGAAAGTAGGTGTTGAGCCGGCCGCGGTGGTCTCGCGGTTCTAGGCGCGCAGTCCGGAACCGTGCGACTGCTACGGTCGCAGGTTCGAATCCTGCCTCGGGCATGGATGTGTGTGATGTCCTTAGGTTAGTTAGGTTTAAGTAGTTCTAAGTTCTAGGGGACTGATGACCACAGCATTTGAGTCCCATAGTGCTCAGAGCCATTTGAACCAAAGTAGGTGTTGACACATGTGAAAATTACCGAACAATCAGTTTAATAAGTCACGGATGCAAAATACTAACGCGAATTCTTTACAGACGAATGGAAAAACTGGTAGAAGCCAACCTTGGGGAAGATCAGTTTGGATTCCGTAGAAATATTGGAACACGTGGGGCAATACTGACCCTACGACTTATCTTAGAAGCTAGATTAAGGAAAGGCAAACCTACGTTTCTAGCATTTGTAGACTTAGAGAAAGCTTTTGATAATGTTGACTGGAATTCTCTCTTTCAAATTCTGAAGTTGCCAGGGGTAAAATACAGGGAGCGAAAGGCTATTTACAATTTGTACAGAAACCAGATGGCAATTATAAGAGTCGAGGGGCAGGAAAGGGAAGCAGTGGTTGGGAAGGGAGTGAGACAGGGTTGTAGCCTATCCCCGATGTTATTCAATCTGTATATTGAGCAAGCAGTGAAGGAAACAAAAAAAGATTCGGAGTAGGTATTAAAATCCATGGAGAAGAAATAAAAACTTTGAGGTTTGCCGATGACGTAATTCTGTCAGAGACAGCAAAGGACTTGGAAGAGCGGTTGAACGGAATGGACAGTGTCATGAAAGGAGGGCATAAGATGAACATCAACAAAAGCAAAACGAGGACAATGGAATGTAGTCGAGTTAACTCGGGTGATGCTGAGGGAATTAGATTAGGAAATGAGACACTTAAAGTAGTAAAGGAGTTTTGCTATTTGGGGAGCAAAATAACTGATGATGGTCGAAGTAGAGAGGATATCAAATGTAGACTGGCAATGACAAGGAAAGCGTTTCTGAAGAAGAGAAATTTTTTTAACATCGAGTATAGATTTAAGTGTCAGGAAGTCGTTTCTGAAAGTATTTGTGTGAAGTGTAGCCATGTATGGAAGTGAAACATGGACGATAACTAGTTTGGACAAGAAGAGAATAGAAGCTTTTGAAATGTGGTGCTACAGAAGAATGCTGAAGATTAGATGGGTAGATCACATAACTAATGAGCAGGTATTGTATAGAATTGGGGAGAAGTGGAGCTTGTGGCACAACTTGACTAGAAGAAGGGATCGGTTTGGTAGGACATGTTCTGAGACATCGAGGGATCACCAATTTAGTATTGGAGGGCAGCGTGGAGGGTAAAAATCGTAGAGGGAGACCAAGAGATGAATACACTAAACAGATTCAGAAGGATGTAGGTTGCAGTAGGTACTGGGTTGATGAAGAAGCTTGCACAGGATAGAGTAGCATGTAGAGCTGCATCAAACCAGTCTCTGGACTGAAGACCACAACAACAACAACCCCATGCGCCCTCCCGCTCTCCAGCCAGTCTCAGTGTTGTGTTAAAATGAATCATTTAGTTTGCATACAAATGGCACCAAACTAAGATATGCAGAAAAATAAGTCACGTAATGTTAACTTGAATGAGTTCCAAGAAGGAAGTTATGCATTATTTCTGAGAAAGTCAACGATATTTATGAACACATACGTATCCTTCCTCTGTGTTTATTCAGTGTAATACTAAAATGGTGCATAAAAAGTCAAGTTCCACCATTCCTGTGTAAATCAAAGATATTTACGTATAACTGGGTGAGATTGTTTTCGCGGTGACTGCCCGTGGTGATGACGGGGTGTCTGACAATTACAAAGCTACCGCCGCATGTCTTCGTTCTTCCATAACATCACTTTGCTAAGTCGGCAGATCGAAATGTGATTACTAAGCATTAGCGCAGGCTAATACGTACAGCTGGACACCCTTTGGTGTGGTATTTAATAGCCATAGCGACACTAGCGCTCCAAGTGGGGTGACATCTGTGGGAAGGATAGTGTTTTCATTTTTCTAATTAATTAACGAAATAATATTTTTGCGTTCCATGCATTACTAAATTACCAAGGGACATGAATTATCGTGAAATAAATGTAAAAACTGCCGAATTTCACTGATTCAATGACATAAGCAACTTATTTATGAAGAAATTCTTTCTTATATGCGCATAACCGCAGCTTACTGCATAGACAGGAAGAGAATGTATATAAATATTTCATGCACGAGAGGCATATATTTCTGTTGTCTGTTCTTAAGATAGGCACTTTCCTTGGCAAATACAAAACTTCTTATGGTGTCTAATGATTCGACAACGTCTTACATTTAAAAAAAAAATGGTTCAAATGGCTCTGAGCACTATGGGACTTAACATCTATGGTCATCAGTCCCCTAGAACTTAGAACTACTTAAACCTAACTAAGCTAAGGACATCACACAACACCCAGTCATCACGAGGCAGAGAAAATCCCTGACCCCGCCGGAAATCGAACCCGGGAACCCGGGCGTGTTTTTTTTCACTTTTTTTTCCTTTATTAAACCATCGATGTACATAAGCACAAAAACAAAATATTGAAGTGCTGGAACTGATTCAACACGAATTGTTCAAAAAATGGTTCAAATGGCTCTGAGCACTATGGGACTCAACTGCTGAGGTCGTTAGTCCCCTAGAACTGAGAACTACTTAAACCTAACTAACCTAAGGACATCACAAACATCCACGCCCGAGGCAGGATTCGAACCTACGACCGTAGCGGTCTTGCGGTTCCAGACTGCAGCGCCTTTAACCGCACGGCCACTGCGGCCGGCTACACGAATTGTATCCTACAATAGACTGAAGAACACATTTCAATATAGTGCCATTTGTAAGCTTACAAAATAGAACATAAATAGTAAACTGACAATAGCCTCTTCAGTCCAGACAGAGACATAGATCCGAAACGCAAACATATATGTAATTGATTGTCTTAACTGGAATGACAGTTCTGTCATTTTATTCATAACCGTCCAAACTCAAAGTCATTTGGAGCACACAAACGGATAACAAGAGATGCACAGGAACATAAATTAATGAAAACGTCATAATGAAGTTAATAACACCATTGAGAAGTCGGGAGTAGTCCTAGGAACTGGTATAACCCCTTATTCGTTGTGTATTTTGTTCGGTACATTGTCTTGCATGTGATTTGTGTCCTTACCGGCATCGAGAATTATCCTACGCCTTGTTTTTCAAAAATTATGTCTAACATGTTACCAAACATCTTCCTGAAATTTGGGTAATGTTTCATCTTCCAGCGTGCCGTTCTCATGTAAGCCTCGAAACTAATGAGATTATCTTCACTATTGTGGATGATGATATATGTCACAAACTGTCCTAACATCCACATCACGGTGTTGTTCTTGGTAGCGGGAAAATGTTTCGCGTCCGGCCAGAGCAGGATGTCGGTGCAGTGGCTGGCTGGGCTGCTGCGGGTAAACAGGCCCAGCCTCTGCTGCACCCATTTCCAGTTAATGAGATGACCGCCACAAGTGAAGCGATGGCGTGAGGTGTCGACCAGACCACAGCGGACGCATTTATCACTGTCACTTAAACCGATTCTATGCAACCTTTCATTAGTGGGTATAACATCGTTTACCACTTTATACCATGTAGACGCCACTTCAGCAGTGTGGACGGTTAAACTTATGTTGTCCCAAACTGCCTTTCAATGAACACTCGGGTATTTAAGTTTATTGGGATTCCGGACTATTGGAGATGTCCATCTTTTTAATAACAGGTGCGTCGTCGGTAAATCCTGCGTGAAATAATGTCCATCAATATAGCTTACTTCAAGAAAAAACTGCTTGACATGTCGTAGTTTGTAATGTATTTTACCTACATCAATGGGTGGATGCGTATCGGTGGGTTGTAAGGTTCGGAAGAGCCAACTGGTTACGCTGAGAGGTTCCTTGTCCAACAAATGGGTGATTCGTTTAATATATAACGCAGTACACTTTCGGTTCATGTCAGGCATGTTTAGTCCGCCGGCCTGTCTGGAAGACGTCAGCGTGGTGTATTTCACTTTGAACAGATGCCCTTGCCAGATAAATTTATTACAGAGTTTCATCACGTGTTTGGCCTGCATCTTGGGGACTGGAAATAGTTGGGCCATATAGTACGCTTTACTGAATATATAACTGCTGAGGAGTCGTATGCGTTGGAGAATGTTAACGGACCGCCAATTGTTTTCATAGATGGCACCTTGCATTTTATTGGTGACTTGCTTCCAATTTTTTGCATTCATTTTTAGCGGGCATTTGTCGATAATCATCCCCAGAGTGGTGTGGGCTTCGACACGCTTCGCCCAAGGTATAATAACTGCGACGAATCCTCGAATGTTGACAAAAGTGCGTTTACCGGCGTTGATTTTAGCACCGGAAGCACGACAGTACTCGTCTACCGCGGTCTTGAGGGTTGATACGTCTCCGTCGTTGCGCAATAACGCTCCGACGTCGTCGGCGTAAGCACGAACCACGAAGGACGTCCCGGCGATCGAAAGGCCTGCAAGTTTGTCATAAATAGAGCGTAAGAGCGGCTCGAGCGATAAAACAAATAACATCATGGAGAGAGGGCTCCCCTGTGGCACTCTTTGGACCTCGATGGGTTGAGTAAGCTGTCCATTTACGCTGATTCTGGTTGTAATGCCCGTGACGAAATGTTGCACGACATTTATAACCCGTTGATCAAAACCACACCGCTGCAGTAGCTGTAGGAGGTACTCGTGGCGGACGCGATCAAAAGCCTTGCAAAAGTCGATAAACAGCAATGCGAGATTCACGTTAGTGACTGACGCTATGGCTATTACATCTCTATATTCCGAAAGGGGCGTCATAATAGTGCGACCAGGGATGCATGATTGATGGTTGTGAATCACTTGCTTCATTAACGGAGACAATCTGCTGTTGAGTGCTCTGGCGAAGGTTTTGTAATCAAAATTGAGTAAAGTAATAGGTCGGAAGTTATCTAAGGTTTTTCGGTGTTTGCTTTTTGGTATCAATACAATTCGGCCTTCCTTCATTTCGGTCGGCACGTCACTCCCTCGCATCACTTCATTGAGAACATCTGTAAATGCGTGTCCGATTATGGGCCAGAAGCGCTCATAAAATTCCCGTGGCAAACCATCAGGGCCAGGGGATTTTTTGGTGGCGAGCCAGAAATCAGTTCAAGGACTTCGTCTGGAGCAAAATCGTGTACGACCGCCGAGTTGTCCGCAGGCGTGACTACGGTGGGCAGAGCACTCACGATATCGCCGCCGTCATCACCATATGTATCGCATTGCGAGTACAGATCCGTGAAGTACCGGTAAACTGCAGTAAGAATATCACTCTGTCGGTTCAAACGGAGTCCATCATCTGTGTCCAGCTCACCGCTAAAAGCTCGCTTGCGATGGGCACGATGTTTTATGAGGTGATACAGCGATGCAAGTTCGTCCTCTTGAAGCGATTTTGCTTTAGATCTGATCTTCAGTCCTTCAAGCTGCGTTCGCTTTATGCCTATAAGCTTCGCTTTTATTTGTTTGATGGTTGTCAGCTGTGTGTTGGTTGGTGTCGTAGTCGCATACAACTCTCGCAGAACTGTTTGGTAAAAATCAATCGTGCGTTTGACATCTTGCGCCCGTTGCCCACTGTAGTTTCTTAAAGATAATCGCATTTTCCGTTTGACCGCAGCATTCCACCAAGCTATCTTGCTCGGATATCTGCAGCATTGCTTGAGACAATCCGCCCATGTCGTGGAGATGACATCTCGTAGCAAGGCATCGGCGAGAATAGAAACATTTAGGCTCCACGGAATCCTATGCCATTTAGTATGTTGTTTGGCCAGATTTATCGTGACACAGAGGGCGCAGTGGTCGGAGAAGCTAGCCGGAATGACATCGGCGTCCAGAACATGTTGGCAAATGTTCTCAGAGATGTACAAACGGTCTAGACGGCTACATGCGGTGGTGGTCAGGTACGTGTACTTTACCAGGGTAGGGAATTTTAGTTCCCACGCATCCTTCAGCTGCAGGTGACGCACCAGATCATGTATTTCCCTACAGTAATTAAAGTTTGGCGATTGGTCTTTCCTGTGGATCACACAGTTGAAATCACCACTAATTATCAACTGGGTTGGGTTACGGCGTATCAAGTATATGATGTCTTGTTTAAAGAAGTTAGCTCTTTCTGATTTTAAGGTCGTTCCAGATGGAGCATAGATATTGACGAGGATGACGTCAAAAATTTGGCAAGCTCTACCGGAGTCCAACATTTCGATATTGCTCACTGGGGTTCCGTCTCGTGATAGAATGGCCGTACCTGTACCCCCGTCCGCCACGGTGTTTACGATTGTTGCAAATCCTGATACATGAAAACTTAAGATAGACACTTCCTGTAACAGAACTATATCAGCTTCGAACTCATAGATAAACTGCCGTAGCATTGCTAATTTTAAATCTGTCCTAACTCTATTAATGTTCAGGGACAAAAACTTATAAGCTTGACTCATGATCGTCCGAGACTTGTGGGTGATGGGAAGCGTAGGAAGCCCAGTCCATCTCACCGTCGGACTTCGAACCTACATCCGCAGGTTTTGTACCAGTTTTTGCGCTGACTTTACTTTTTGAGTTACTTCCAGCCACGGAGTCCTTTGGTTTAACTTTATTTTGCCGTCGCAAAGGCGTCCGAAGTGTCATTGAAGACGGCGGAGTCGGCGAGTCATGGCTGTAAGCAGTATGTGAAAGTCCTTGCTTCGGAACGGGTGACGGCAAGTCCGAAGACGCGGCTTCAGTAGGCTCACTGTGTTTGTTTGGAGCCGCACTGGCTGTTTGTATACAGCTGTCCGGGTCCTCGTGTTGTTTGGAAGCAGTTTCGAGGTGGCGGCTGTTTATGTTATGCTCTACACCGCGTGCTTCATCCGCCGTGTTTACGAGTTGCAGTTGACTGACTGCCGCCTCTTGTGTGTTGGCCACCTGCGGCGAGTCGGCAAGCGGCATCGGAACGGATTGCTGTAAACACTCGGCTGCACTCGTATTGACAGTTTCTGCGTCGGGCGGTTGAATGGGAATTTGGCGGGTCGTAACTGAGCCATCCGACACATGCGTGTCCTGTGTGGAGGCCCGTGGCTCCGCGTCATCGGTTTGATTTTTTACTACCTGTTCGCCGGAACCACTACCGTCACTTATAGTACGTCGTCGTTTGTTACCGACAGATAATGCAACACCGGTGGCTGGCCACGGGTTTTTGAGGCAAGGGTGGGAAGGTGCTGTTACCGAGATCGTTGTCCTCTGACACAGATGCACTCGGTTGGGAGTCAGTCACAGAAGGCGTCTGATTTTGAGTTAGGACATCAGCCAATGTTAATCTCTGTCGTTGTTGCAGATTGTTTCGAAGTACGACAACTCGCCGTGGGCAATCCTCTCGTAAATGGCCACTCGTGTTACAGATAAAACAAGTGCCTACTTGCCCCTCGTAATTGACATGAGCCTTATAACCACAAACCATTATATAGGATGGGATATTGACTTTAACGGCCATGTCAACTGAGCGAACCCCACTATAACATTGGAGTTTGTGACGGCTCGACCATTTTTCGTTTCTAATCTGTCGGATGTCACCGTATTTGGCGAGGACATCTCTACAATTCTCAACCTCAGGTGGCAAATTGAACACTCGCACTTGTTTATACTCAATGTCAGCGTTAGTTATTGAAACTGTACTCACCGACTGATCACGATGTCGGAACTCTGCTTTCCCACCAGTATTCACCAAAATTTCCTCCAGTTGTATCTGGTCTAAAAAACTTCACAAAGAAACAGTATTCCGCCATGTCATAATATGCTGTGTGGACCTGATCGGATGTGATGCCAATAATATCTACTATCCAGTCATGGATTTCTAGAGAACTCGGTTGCACATTCCTGGAAGATTTCTCAAATGCAAAACACAGGGTATTCTTACGTGGTACACTGGGAGCCATAACTGCACTATATGAGCGGTCGGGACCGCTGTGAATAAATTAAGAAGCTTGTGTACGACGGTAGTGAAGAAACACTGAGAATATCACAGGTCACAATCCATGAATTATTATAAACACGGCTTGCGGCGCTACGACTACGCGGAAGTACCGACACGTCCGATCGCTGACGCGTCCCAAGCGGAACTAAGCGTGGGAAGCGAGAACGCTACCGCACGACCACGAGCTGCGGACGCTTACACTTCACACGGCTTTCTGATACACTAATACTTCTGTGAATATAATTACTTTTACTCCAAAAGTGAATTTGTTGAAGGGTCTTACCGTTTGTGGTTCAGATGTAGCAGCAATAGTGGAACCGGTTCCTTCCCTATTGCTTTTTTACCTTTTATTATGAGATGTGTGGTTTTCCCTTCGGCCACAGGTATTGTACCTTATTTGATGCGTTAAATGATGTAGGTATTACATTCAACACAAGTTTCCTACGTTCCACATTCACTGATTTGGCTGGAATTTAGGGAACAAACTTCGCACTGCTGGTCTTATATACGATGTCTTTCTACAAAAATTATGTCTTTTGGTGTTTACTGGCAGTTTTTTAGTTATTCAAGGAAAATGACGTTTAGCAGTAAGTATCAGTGCGTTAAAAGATAATCTTAACTAAACTCTCCCCTCCCAGGGACCTTAGCAAACTAAAAAATGACAAATGTGATGTCATCTTTTAGTTATCGTCGGTTTTTTAGCGCTACATACGCTTCCTTTTGTAGAAACTATTTTATAAATTAATATAAACAATAGTATTCGCGCTCAATCGATATTGTATCCAGAGGTGTCATTTCCTGCCTGCTTGGCGCGCTGCTATCGCAGTGGGTAACAAGAGCCAGGAGTGTCGCGATGGTTACGTTTAGTGATGGGCTAAACTGCGATTTTCCGATATCAGTGATTTCTGTGAATGCTACTTTTCAGTATCTGTTATTCTTAACTGTGATTTGTCGCAGTTAAGAGTCGCAGTTAAGGAACATTGGTCGTGTATCCCTCCGCCACTGCTATTTCTGCGATTTCTGCCACTTCCGCGATTTCTGCTACTTCTGCGATTTCTGCTACTTCTGCGATTTCTGCGATTTCTGTGACTTCTGCGATTTCTGTGACTCCTGCGATTTCTGCGACTTACCATCGTATGAAAAAGTTACATCTGTCCACACAGAAAATTGCATCTCAACAAACCTGTCATTGGTATTACGTTAGAATGTAGCTATTCCCGTGCGTCTGCGGTTGCGCAGAAGGCAAGAACTATTGTGTGGACGCACCTTAAGCTCTGAATGACGTTACGTCATAAAACATGGCTCCTGATTTGACCAGAAAAATTTTCAGTGTAAGTGAAATACTTTACTAATAAGCTATATCGTGAACCTCTTCCTAGATACACTTTCCACTACATCTACTATGTTACGATGTGTTATAAGATAAATATTTTCCTTTTGGTATGACGTTATGAAAAGACATTTGTAGATAGTAATTACAATCAATGAGCTTGTCATCCAAGTAAGGCACTGACTCAATCCCATATTTAAAATACAGTATCAAGTGTCATTCTTCTGATGAACCAAATGCAAGTACATAACAAACGTAATGCAGAGTAACAGCGAGCTTTACCCTCAGGTCGCCATTGAACCCATAAAGTGACCATTATGTAACAGTCAATAAATAAATAAAATTGTACCATTCTACCATAAATGCTAGAAACAGTGGGGCCAACCACTGTGTAGATAAAACCAAAAGTTTCTATAACTGAATTGTCAATTGTTGAAACCAAGTAAGTCAACATTTCCGATTTTCATTTTTCATCGAATAATACATTTCAGGCAACAGCCAATCATTTTGTGTTGCAATGAAATGTCATCGTTTTAGGAATGGTAGAAATGGAGGTGCGCTTTACACTATTCGTTGTTGAAACAAAATGTCACTGACTTATTTCGTTTCAATATTCGTTGCTCATACCCGCGCCGAAACTGATTGCTGTACTACAGTTTGTTGATAGACTTGTACGTTTCCTTTCTTGTGACACAATCACTGTTAAGGCCGGTTCCCACTAGAGCGCGACAGCGCGGCGTGCGGCAACGGCAGCGGCAAGCGTTTTCCGCGTTGACGCGGCGGCTCGCTGAATTGGCGTTCCCACCTGGAAGCGGCAGACGCTAGCGGTAGCCAATGACGGACAGCCACTGAGGTACGGGCTGGGACCCACCGAAACGACCGGTGTGTTTGAATAACAATATCTTACACCTACATGAAGGAAAGACGAAGTTGGGTGAAGACATACCAATTTTTCATTTTCTGTACAATGTACTCTTTTACATATTTCATTATTCATGTTTTCTCATTTCAACATAAACAGATTTCATGACTACCGTTCATGATTGTTCACTATCTCCTAACACATTGGAACAATGTACGATAAAAGAGATTATTCAGATAGTTAAGCGAGACAAAAATTTAAAATGTGATACGGTAGCAGGTACACGAAAACAGTAAGAACACAAAGGCTAGGTGGAAGGGATGAAAGTGGAAGCCACCTGATAGAATTTCCCACAGAGCATAATGTAATCATCGCCAGCACCTTGCTTAAGAATCACGAAAGAATAATATAAATTTGGAACAGAGTTTTCGAAACCAGATTTTAAATTGTAAGGTACTTCCTGGTGCAGACGCAAACCTGACTGAAGACTGTCAATAGCAAAAAAAGCGTTCTGAAAAAGAAAATTTGTTCACATCGAATATAAATTCTAATGGTTGGATACTATTTTACAAAGGTATTTGTGTGGAGTGCAGCCTTGTATGTAAGTGAAATGTTGAAATGTGGACCATGAACAGTTCTGTCAAGAAGACAATGGACGCTTTCAAAACGTGGTGATCAATAAGAATGCTGAAGATTAGATACGAGGATCGTGTGACTAAAGAAGAAGTACGGAATTAAATAGAGGAGGAAGAGGAAATTACGGCACAACCTTGACAACAATAGGGGTTAGTTGACAGGACGTATTATGGGGCGTCAAAGAGTGAGGACAAAGGGGTTGGGTGATAGTATTCTGATAATAATCATCTGTTGAAATGCTATTCTACTATTTTATCTATTGCTGTAAGTAGTGAATTTACTCTTCCATGCTCTCCTCCACAAAACATTTAAACAAAAACTGAAATCAGCTGAACACCAAATCTTTCAACCACTGTCTGACAACTACTGGATTTACTTTCAACTTTTTATAATTATCACTGGCTAGCCACACATACATACAGATATAAAGAGAACAAAAATTAACAAACATTAGTTTTCAGCATATAAATCTGCAGATTGGCAACATGTACATAAACAAACCAGACAGGAAGGGACATGAGGTGAACACACTATAGTTACGACTTCAAATCAGAGTTTTCGGTAAAACGTCTACAGCTAGTGAGAGAAGAAAAAAGAGCGAACATGAAAATGTGCTTATGTTCCATAATCTAAGTTTTAGTTCAACCTCCAGCATGTGACCAGGTGAGGCGAAACGTATATGTCTGCCAAAAACTCGATTCACTGTAAGTAATCAGTCATTCACGTAAAAAAAGATGTGAACTGTTTTATAATCTGCAAGTATCACATATCAAAACAAAACTGAATCATTCTAGATTCCACCGAAGATGCCTTAAAGTAAAAGGCGAAACGCGCGTTGAATCAGTAAAGTTCACTGGATAAAGAAAAAAAAGTTTGTTACTTACCAAAGGAAATAATCAATAGCTGTAGATATTTAGTAAATTACATTTTATGACATACCAGCAAATTAGTTTCGGTTTAACTTCTCATTCCACATGCTATTAAATGCTGTTTAAAACAATTCATCTATCCCTTCTGAAAAACTGTAGTTACTTTCATATCTCGGTAGATAAACAGATTTAGGATATTTATCATGCGACGAAATACATGACTTTTCACAAGTTATCGTTTGCAAAAAAAAAAAAAAAACACGTTTCGATTTCTTGAACCGTTTACGAAATTTGCGGTTGATACAACCACACGGTTTACGACGAGCAGGATGAAGTACCGGTCGCGCCGCGAGCAACCTGCGCGCGGTCACGGCACAGCCCGTCCGCCGACATATCATTCAATATCTCGAGAACGGTGATAGCTATCGATCTGCTCTCACCTTTAAAAACAATTTCGATATGTTGACTAAATTTCATACGCAATAATGTATTACCTAAAATGAACTGTACGCAAAGTCCACGCAATGCGTTTTTACCTCTGCACACTCATTCAAATTTCGTGTAAAGGTTAACGTAAATGCGATACAGCAAGTAACCACGACGAACAACGAAAATAAATTCGGTCCTTTATCGAGAGAAGATATCAGGCTGTAACATGACCAAGAATAAAGTTTTTCTACCGAATAGTTTCCTTGGAATCGGATGATAAGTATTTCATAGCTGCCGCCGCGTCCGCGCCAGCGGTTCGGCGAAAGTTCGTGTGGCCCGGGGTTCCGTACCTGACGTCACGCTCAGCGCGTTCTGTGATTGGCGGCGCGCACCTGGAGCGCGTCACGCGGCAGCGGAAGCGGTTCGACATGGTCAAACCGAAGCCCGCCGCGCCTTGCCGCTGACGCCATTTCCATGGCAACCACACCGCTGACGCGCGGTTTTGACGCTCGGCAGCCCTAGTGGGAACCGGCCTTTAGTGTTCATTATCTTTCATTTGAGCAACAGCAGAAATATTACAATGGCTCCCAAAAGGAAGAATAACAGTGCAGATCATAACAGAAATAAGATAAAGGCAGCTCGTACAAAGGACAGCCTTGTAGAAGTTACAAAGATGTTATGTTCCAGGGAAATCAGAGAACCATGCAGGTAAATAATCTTTCTTAGAATAAAAACATCAAAATGCAAGGGATGTAAATCGGGGTAATATTGATTTTTATCTGCAACACCATTCTTTCATTGTACATTTCCTTTCAGCTGCAGACTGAAATGTTATGGTTCTATTTATGTAATTCGACGTAATGAAAATTTTGTAAAAATTTCTTTACTTTCCTCCTAAAGATGTCCAGGACTAGCATGTGTAACGCCTTATAGAAGCAAAGGAAGTAGGGCAGAAATGGAACGTTTCTCTACCACCTAATGCGTGGAAGTGGAGAGAAACAAGTTTGCAGGAAAGCATTCTTGGATGTACAAGCAATGAAAAGTTCGCTTGCATTTGGTATCTGTAAATTACTACTTAAGAGAACGTGATCTGTTGATAAACATGGGAAAAATCCAAACACCGAAAAGATGCCAGAACACGCCCTTCTATTCATTCATGGGTATTCCTCATAAAAGCCTCACATTCACAAAAGGAAGTAACATACGAGTATTTAAAGCCTGAACTAAATGTAGAGCTCATGCACAGCATGTTCAATTGGAAATACCGTATGGCAGACTGAAGCAAAGTATGATGTAATAGGGCTTAGGAAAGAAAGCTGGTATGCTTTCTGCGATTAATTATTTACTCAAGGGTTGGAAGGGTTGAGCCCAAATGAAGATTAATCACCACTCGAAAAATACATAAGACAATTGATTTAAAACTACTTAAAAATATTGAAGTACTATCTTTAAAGATCATTTAAAACAATTTTAGTAGCGATAACATTTAATACAGACCAATAGAGTTTACGCTACGTTAGAGCTTTGAAATAATTAAACAATTATTCTTAACTGCTAACAGCAAATCATAGCCCAAACTGAATGCAGTTTAACAACGATTAGTAATCAATTTTTAGACTTTACAAGAACGATTATTTTACTAATCAGAAATCCAAAAGTGGAAACATCAAGTGCTCCAAGAGCTATACCAAGGTTAAAATTTTATGAACAAGAGCAGCTACAGAATAACAGCAGTATGAAGTAAGCAACAAGAGAATTAGTACAAACCGCTTTAGCCGCTCAGACGGTAGTATAGTATCACGTCCGGCGGCAACTTTTTTTTTTTTTAAAAAAAAAGTCTTATATTCAATCTTGATTCCCAGACGCCGATCAGTTACACGGCACTGCTTCCCTTTGGTGAGTACTCTATATTCCTTTTTGCCTCTTGCAACTCTCCTTGATGGTCTCAGATCGTTAACATCCCACATGTTGGATAGGGGCGAGTTTATTGAGTAGGGAAACATTAGATCCGCTGGAATGCTTTTCTGTGCCTCATGGTGGGCGGTATTAAACACTAGATTCAACAATGGGAACAACTGGCCTCGTCTTGGGAGGGGTGGGGAAGAGGAAACAAAAAAGAAACCTGCGGTATTCTCATGTTGTAAACGTGGGAGCATGGTCGCTTACAAGAAATTTTGGTGGACTAAAGAGAATGAAAATCTAGGGCAGGTGTCGAGTGCTGGTATCCAGCGTCATGTCCCTGCTAGGAAACAGCCAAATAAACCTGGTGAACATGTCTACAGCCAAAAAACCATATCAGTAACTCTCTTAGTAAGCGGCAGCCAACTAATATAACCAATGAATAATCTATCCATGGAGTTCAAATGGCTATGAGCACAATGGGACTTAACATCTGAGGCCATCAGTCCCCTAACTAATCTAAGGACATCACACACATCCATGCTTGAGGCAGGATTCGAATCTGCAACCGCAGTGGTCGCGCGGTTCCAGACTGAAGCGCCTAGATCCGCTCGGTCACAGCGACCAGCTTCAATATTTATTTTAGCAATTGTATGGCTTTGTGATAAACACATGCAAAACAGTTCTACAGTTCATATAATTCTATCTTTCAATGCTTTCTCTTGTAGTTTATACATTTTGGCTAGAATGGTAATTTTCCTTTATCTCGTTCTGCATTTAAATAAAAATTATGTAATCTAAAGTTTTATATTGAGAATTTCATAGTAGCTCACAAATGAAATCCAAAGAAATGAATTACTGCTCACAGCAGCAGTTAACTCTGACAGCTGAATTTTGTAATACTTCTCATCCCACACTATTAACACAATCATTCACATTCAAAAGATTGTGTTCTTTATCTTGTTAGGAATAGGTCAACCATCACTGTATTAAGGAACCCTTTTTTGTGGAGTATATTAGCTGTTGATATCTCGAACCTAACTGTTCACACCTTATTTTCTTTTTTCCAAACACAGCCAGACACCAGATACAAAATACAAGGGACAAGAAGTGAGAAGGCCTGAAACAATGGATTATATCAGTATAATGGATTACATCAGTGTACGTAGGTTGGAACTTAAATTGTGGAAAAACTGCTGTGGAGACACTATGCAATGGGATCTACTATTGTTGCTGATAGCACACATTGTTCACACACCTACCTTACCTCCAAGCAAATGGACTCGCCCGGCCCACGTCACCAGCGTGTACACAATCGAGAGAAACACAGTCACTTGTGAGCGAGCGGTCTAATGTAATGGTGTCACTATGTTTTCAAAACAGGAACAATGGAGTTGGATCAAGATTGAATGTGCCAGAGGCCATACAGCATCACAGTGTCATCAAGGTCCTCAAGAGGCATGAGGGTAATTGGCATTGCCATACAGAACAGTGGCATGTTGGGTAAAAGCCTTTAATGAAGGTAGTCAAACTGTGGCAGACATGTATTGGGCAGGTCGTCCTAGCGTGTTTGAAGAAGAAGTGCACGCTTTTGCCACGTTAGTCGACAGTGATCGACGGTATACCATTTGTAAGCTTGCCCACAAAACTAGATTAACGCATATGACTGTGCTTTGCATCCTGAAGGAACGCCGGGTGAGAAATTGCATCACAATGGGTTTCGCATGACTTGACGGACATGCAGAAATGGATGCGTTATGACGCAGCTCAGATGCACTTGGAGCACAATGAGCATGAAGGAGAGGCTTTCTTATGCTGTATCGTAAAACTGGGTGAGACATGGGCCACATTGTACAAGCCAAAACTGAAACGCCAATCCAATGAATAGCATCATTATGGGTCGCCGCGGAAGTCGAAACTTCGTCAGAGCCCCAGTATGGTGAAAGTTATGGTGATTCACATGTACGACTGTGATGGTGTTACTGTAATGCATTACGTTCTCCATGGCAGACCGTCAATGCACAGTATTACTGTTCGTTTTTGGAGACCACCTGCAACCAGCTTTGTGAAGGAAGTGGTGACACTTTCTGTGCAACCCAGCCATCATTTTCCACAACAATGTGTGGGTGCATACAGTGCAAGATGTGGCTGCTCTGTTCCGTCGATGGGACTGGAAAGTATTGTATGATCTACCATACTCCCCTGACTTAAGTCCTTGTGACTTTGATTTGATTCCAAAGATGAAGGAAGCACTTTGTGGCATTTGCTTCAGAATTATTCCAGATATTCGACAGGCAGTACACCGCTCCATTTGCACCATCAACAGAACAGGCTCTGCTAACGGTATACTACACCTTCCATATTGCTGGGAACCGGTTCTACACAACGCTGGTGACTACTTTGAAGGACAGTAACAGGTGCAAACATGTAACTCTTTTGTATCGGTTGTGAATAAATAGCTGCCTCTATTTAGGTTCCTAAGTTCCAACCCTCATATATACTAAAAAACAATACATTAGTGACAGCTTCACATTCTTTAAGATGTTGTCAACATACACTACAGATCAATAATAAAACATAAATGCAACAAACCTAGGTCTTATGTTGCAACTGACATAACTCCTAAGTTACAAACTACATAAAACTCAGAGTTATGTCAGCTGTAGCCTGAGACTGAGGATTGATGCATTTATATTTTATTATAGACTGACATATGTAGCCTGAGGTTTATGGAGTATGTAACCCAAGGCCTGTATTTGTTGAATTTATATTTTATTAGTGACAAGTAATGTATGTCTATATGGTATAGAATTTCTTTAATATGTTTCTGATGTATGATAAGTTGAAAATTAAATAGTACAGATTAAGCATGTTAAGGACCAGATACGTTTTTACCTTGCCATTGGTGGGGAGGCTTGCGTGCCTCAGCGATGCAGATATCCGTACCATAGGTGCAACCACAACGGAGGGGTATCTCTTGAGAGGCCAGACAAACGTGTGGTTCCTGAAGAGGGGCAGCAGCCTTTTCAGTAGTTGCAAGGGCAACAGTCTGGATGATTGACTGATCTGGCCTTGTAACGCTAACCAAAATGGCCTTGCTGTGCTGGTACTGCCAACAGCTGAAAGCAAGGGGAAACTACAGCCATAATTTTTCCCGAGGGCATGCAGCTTTACTGTATAGATAAATGATGATGGCGTCCTCTTGGGTAAAATATTTCAGAAGTAACATAGTCCCCTATTCGGATCTCCAGGCGGGGACTACTCAGGAGGATGTTGTTATCAGGAGAAAGAAAACTGGCTTCTACGGACCGGAGCGTGGAATGTCAGATCCCTTAATCGGGCAGGTAGGTTAGAAAATTTAAAAAGGGAAATGGATAGGTTAAAGTTAGATATAGTGGGAATTAGTGAAGTTCGGTGGCAGGAGGAACAAGACTTTTGCTCAGGGGAATACAGGGTTATAAATACAAAATCAGTTAGGGGTAATGCAGGAGTAGGTTTAATAATGAATAACAAAATAGAATGCGGGTAAGCAATACAAACAGCATAGTGAACGCTTTATTGTGGCCAAGATAGATACGAAGTCCACACCTACCACAGTAGTACAAGTTTATATGCAAACTAGCTCTGCATATGACGAAGAGATTGATGCAATGCATGATGAGATAAAAAAAATTATTGAGATATTGAAGGGAGACAAAAATTTAATAGTCATTGGTGACTGGAACTTGACAGCAGGAAAAGGAAGAGAAGGAAATGTAGTAGGTGAATATGGAATGGGAGTAAGGAATGAAAGAGGAAGCCGCCTGGTAGAATTTTGCACAGAGCATAACTTAATCATAGCTAACACTTGTTTCAAGAATCATGAAAGTAGGTTGTATACATGGAAGAAGCCTGGAGATACTGGAAGGTATCAGATAGATTATATAATGATAAGACAGAGATTCATGAACCAGTTTTAAATTGTAAGACATTTCCAGGGGCAGATGTGGACTCTGACCACAATCTATTGGTTGTGAACTGTAGATTAAAACTGAAGAAACTGCAAAAAGGTGGTAAATTGAGGAGATGAGACCTGGATAAACTGAACGAACCAGAGATTGTAGAGAGCTTCAGAGAGAGCATTAGGGAACGATTGACAAGAATGGGAGAAAGAAATACAGTAGAAGAACAATAGGTAGCTTTGAGAGACAAAATAGTGAAGGTAGCAGAGGATCAAGTAGGTAAAAAGACGAGGGCTAATAGAAATCCTTGGGTAACAGAAGAGATATTGAATTTAATTAATGAAAGGAGAAAATACAAAAACGCAGTAAATGAAGCAGACAAAAAAGAATACAAACGTCTCAAAAATGAGATCAAAAGGAAGTGCAAAATGGCTAAGCAGGGATGGCTAGAGGACAAATGTAAGGATGTAGAGGCACATATCACTAGGTGTAAGATAGATACTGCCTACAGGAAAATTAAAGAGATATTTGGAGAAAAGAGAATGACTTGCATGAATATCAAGAGCTCAGATGGAAATACAGTAATAAGCAAAGAAGGGAAAGCAGAAATGTGGAAGGAGTATATAGAGGGTCTATACAAGGGCGATGTTCTTGAGGACAATATTATGGAAATGGAAGAGGATGTAGATGAAGATGAAGTGGGAGATAAGATACTGCGTGAAGAGTTTGACAGCGCACTGAAAGACCTAAGTCAAAACAAGGCCCCGGGCATAGACAACATCCCATTAGAGCCTTGGGAGAGCCAGGCCTAACAAAACTCTACCATCTAGTGAGCAAGATGTATGAGACAGGCGAAATACCCTCAGACTTCAAGAAGAATATAATAATTCCAATCCCAAAGAAAGCAGGTGTTGACAGATGTGAAAATTACCAAACTATCAGTTCAATAAGCCATGGCTGCAAAATACTAACACGAATTCTTTACAGACGAATGGAAAAACTTGTAGAAGCTGACCCTGGAGGAAGATCAGTTTGGATTCCGTAGAAATATTGGAACACGTGAGGCAATACTGACCCTACGACTTATCTTAGAAAAGAGATTAAGGAAAGGCAAACTTACATTTCTAGCATTTGTAGACTTAGAGAAAGCTTTTGACAATGTTGACTGGATTACTCTCTTTCAAATTCTGGTTGTTAAGGGAGTGAGACAGGGTTGTAGCCTATCCCTGATGTTATTCAATCTGTATATTGAGCAAGCAGTAAAGGAAACAAAAGAAAGATTCGGAGTAGGAATTAAATTCCATGGAGAAGAAATAAAAACTTTGAGGTTCGCCAATGACATTGTAATTCTATCAGAGACAGCAAAGGACCTGGAAGAGCAGCTGAACGGAATGGACAGTGTCTTGAAAGGAGGATATAAGATGAACATCAACAGAAGCAAAACGAGTATAATGGAATGTAGCCGAATTAAATCGTGCGATGCTGTGGGAATTAGATTAGGAAATGAGAGGCTTAAAGTAGAATATGAGTGTTGCCATTTGGGGAGCAAAATAGCTGATGATGGTCGAAGTAGAGAGGATATAAAATGTAGACTGGCAATGGCAAG
This sequence comes from Schistocerca nitens, assembly GCF_023898315.1. Classification (NCBI taxonomy): domain Eukaryota; kingdom Metazoa; phylum Arthropoda; class Insecta; order Orthoptera; family Acrididae; genus Schistocerca; species Schistocerca nitens. The sequence continues at coordinate 395,935,621 of NC_064615.1, read as the reverse complement.
GAAAGTATTTCTGAAGAAGAGAAATTTGTTAACATCGAGTATAGATTTAAGTGCCATGAAGTCGTTTCTGAAAGTATTTGTATGGAGTGTAACCATATATGGAAGTGAAACGTGGACGATAAATAGTTTTGACAAGAAGAGAATAGAAGCTTTCGAAATGTGGTGCTACAGAAGAATGCTGAAGATTAGATGGGTAGATCACATAACTAATGAAGAGGTATTGTATAGAATTGAAGAGAAGAGAAATTTGTGGCACAACTTGACTAGAAGAACGGATCGGTTGGTAGGGCATATTCTGAGGCATCAAGGGTTCACCAGTTTAGTGTTGGAGGGCAGCGTGGAGAGTAAAAATCGTAGAGGGAGACCAAGAGATGAATACAGTAAGCAGATTCAGAAGGATGTAGGTTGCAGTAGGTACTGGGAGATGAAGAAGCTTGCACAGGATAGAGTAGCATGGAGAGCTGCATCAAACCAGTCTCTGGACTGAAGAGCACAACAACAACAACAACAACAGCAACAACAACATTTTTTCCAACTTACTGCAGTAGCTGAGCATTACATGCTGCCTGATTTGCATTCAGCCCACACAATGTAACTGTCTTGCATGTCCTCTAATCTCCATTCAAGACAGTCATGTGACTATAGCAAATAGTATTTTTTCAGCAAGTGCTTTTTGTTTATATCTAACCATAAACAAATGTACATCTCATCAACTTTGCATCATTTTTATCCTGAACTTTAAGTGTTTGACCTTGAATTAGTTTTTAATGCATGCTGATAAGTACTGATTATTATCTGTTGTGATGAGGTGATTACAAGCAAATTTTAAAAGTAATCATCATAATCCACCATATTAAAGTGTTAAATGCATTATATCACCCAAGCAAAAAGTGCACCTACTTCTGCAATGTCCATTTGTTGATCTGTTCCTATACCATAAAATTTACTACCATTACTGTACAAGGTGTACTGCATTGATACAAATAGATAATTTGCAAATATTGTTACTGAACCCTTTGCTCTGGTTTATTGGGGGGAAATAAATTAATATCAGTTGAACAAAAGGACAGTTTGTTTGTTTGCAACCTTAAATATGGAATTGTTCTACCAAGAACAATCTATAAATATATAATAATAATAATATTATAAAACATTTTATGTTTTACTGTTATTGTTGTTAAAATCACAGCCATATGTGGCATATTAAACTTGAGGATGGCAGCGTGTTATATCTTGCATACAGAAATGACCGATGCAGTTTTCCAATCCTGTGGAATGGTTTCTTATACCAGAGATGTATGACAGAGAAGCACTCTTGCAGATAAACTTAAGTATTAAGGTGTGAGTGGGACAGTGCATAAATGGTTTAATTCATATTTGACTGGAAGAATGCAGAAGGTTGTAATTAACAGGACAGATAATCTGCAAAAATCAGCAGATTCCTCAAACTGAGGAGGTATGAATGGTGTCCCACTGGGTCCAGTCTTCGGTCCCTTATTGTTTTACAAAACCACCATCATCAGCTGATAAAGCACAGCCCTCACCAGTGGCAGAAAAACCAGCATTGACTGAAGCAAGACAATCCTCATCAGATGTCGCAGGAACTACAGATGCAGCAACATCATCTCAATCAACAGCAGAACCACAACAACACAGCCACTATCGCAACTGGTGACAGCATCAGCATTGCCAGAATCAGGACTACCATCATCAGATGAACAAGCAACAAGGGAAGAAGCAACACAGCAGAACCAACAACATCAACAGAAGAAATAACAGCAGAAGAATCAAGAGGAGCCACTCATAATGAGAGAGAAACTTCACCATAATACCATCTTAATGATTGTTTAGTAGAAATTGGGAGGAAAAAAACATTAAGATAAGTAATCCACAAAAAGTTGTGTCTGGCCAGTTTAGAGTAGATGATTTTGATGACATCACATCTAGAATAGCAAATAAAATTTATATTATACATTTGAATATTAGAGGTTTATCGAGTAATCTGGTCAGTAGACTTCATGACTTAGAAATATTTCTAGAGGGAACAAAATGGTCTGCAAAAGTTATTTGCTTAAGTGAACATTGGCTTAGAGATGAAAACATAAATTTATTAAACAAACTTACAGGTTATGAAGTAGCAGCTAGCTTCTGTAGAGACAAAGGGTATTGTGGTTCATGTATTCTGGTTCATTCATCAGTAAAATACCAAATTAAGCAAAATTTAAATTATTTAAATGAAGAACACACATTTGAGAGTTTCTGCATAGAACTTAAAGGACTATAAAATGCTGATATTCAGCATATATCCTACCCCTGGTTACTCAGTCCCCTGCAGTTTTCTGGTCAAACTAGAAAATTTACTCCACGAACTCAAAACTGAAAAGTTATTTTAAAAAATTGTTGTTTGTGGTGATTTTAATATAGATGTGAGAAAAGAATGACAAATTTGCCTTTAAGATGAAGGAGCTGACATCCATACATTGTTTTATTCCAAATTTTGTAGAAATGACAATGGTAACTGCTTTGTTGGTATCCTGCATAGATAACATTGCTAGTAGGTTAAACTACAGAGTAACAGAAAAATTCATAGTAAGCTTAGGGATCCCAGACCACAGTGCTCTATTAGTTCCATTACCCTGTGTTAGTCCAAAGTGCACAAATAAGAAAATCAGGAATTTTATAAAAGGAAATGTAGAAATGCTTATCAATAAAATCAGCCTCATCTCATGGCCATTTACTGCTAAATCCTCAGTAAATGAAAATTTCAATAACTTTCTGGAGACCCTCTTGATGGTGTTCAAAGAATGCTTTCCTTTTGTAACTATAAAAATTGACACACCTAAGAAAGGGTTCATGGATAACAAGGGGCATTCTGATTTCAAGCATGAGGAAAAGAGAATTTCATATGGAGGTTTTTGTCAATCAAGACCCAGAATTCTTAAATAATGTAAGGCAATATAAGAAAATCTTTGATGAAGTTGTCAGACAAGCCAAAAAATTGGTGAATAATAATTACATTTCAAATGCTAAAATAAGTCTAAAGAAATATGGACCATTGTAAAGAATGAAACAGGTATAAAAAAGGCAGGCAATGGATATTTGAACCGGTGGTTGAAGGTGTGCCTGTTTGGAACCCTCCACAAATCTGTGAAGAATTTAACAACCACTTCATAAATCCATGTAAAACTGATGAACTTTCACCACCAAATGTGTACCCTGTTTCCTGTTTATGTAACCCCACTAAATTTAAGTTCACCTATATCTCCTATTCTGAAGTAGCTGATATCATAAAGTCCTTGAAGAATTTAAATTCTGTAGGCTGGGATGAAATTCCTACAAAAATAATAAAGGCAGTCACCCATAGTACTGCACATCCTCTGTCCCTTATAATGAATCAATCTTTTGAGGAAGGATGTTTTCCTAATAGACTGAAGTATGCTGAAATACAACCCATTTACAAAAAAGGCAGACATGATGAAGTGAGTAGTTATTGTCCAATCTCATTGTTATCAATATATTCCAAAATATTTGAAAGAGCTGCATGTAACCAGATAGTTAACTATAATAATCTGCATAATATTATCCAGAACAATCAGAATGATTTCCAAAGAGGACACTGCACTGTGCAAGCCATTAATTAACTTATTACAAAAAATAGTTGTAGTCTAAATAAAAATATGAATGTATCGGGCATCTTTTGTGACCTAAATAATGCCTTTGACACAGTAGATCACAAACTACTACTTTTCAAGCTACAAGTATATGGTTTTAGTGAAAATTTGCTGAGACGGATGTCATCTTACCTATCAAACAGGAAACAAAGAATAGTAGTAGAAGAAACTGGTAACAGATTCTTCTCAAGTTGGAAAAAGACTGAACAAGGTGTGCCACAAGGATCTATCCTGGAGTCAATATTGTTCTCGTATTATATAAATGACCTGCTGACTAACATAAATTCAGATGCTATTCTTTATTTGGATTACTCTACAGCAATAGTCTGTTGCAAGAAAAGTGAAAATTTAATTAGTCATCTTCAGCAGTCTCTGGCTGAAATTGAGGCCTGGGTGAGAAATAATGGTCTGAAATTAAATCTACCAAAGACACGAATCATTCACTTTACCACAAAACAAGCTGTACAGGATAAATTCTTAAACATGGTGGCAGTTGTATATTCATCAGAAATAATATAAACTTTGTAAATATAAAATTTCCTGTTGAAGTAGTGAAGGAAAAAGATGTAGAGCTATCAGGAGTTGAGATAGTAGACATTAAACTAGCTGTTATTTGTTTATACAGAGCTCCAACTGGTGACATAAATACTCTCCTAAAAAGTTTGGAATATTCACTTAACAGACTAACACAAAGAAACAGGAGAGTTATTCTATGTGGTGATTTTAATATTGACTTTGCAAAGAACACCAAAGAAAAGAATGAATTACTGAATCTCTTGCAAACTTTTAACATGAAATCCACCATAGAAACAGCAACTCGTATCACAAAGACTTCACGTACCACAACTGATCAGATATTTGTGAATGTAGAAATGAAGTATACAATAGAAACATTAAACACAGGCTTTGGGGATCACACAGCTCAAAAACTCTCTCTGAGTATGGAAACTGAGCTACAGGTTAAACCCTGCCTAACAACCACCAGTAGAAACTACAGTAATGAAAATATAAATAATTTTCTCCATTACTTTAGCAAAGAAAGCTGGGAAGAGATTTATAACTGTGAACACACAGATGGAAAATATAATAACTTTATTAACAATTTTTCCTACTACTTTAAACTGTGCTTCCCTCCAACCCAGAGGAAAACACACACAAGGAAAACAAAAAATAAATGGATTACTCATGGGATTTTAGTATCTTCAAACAAAAAAAGATTACTGCATAGATTGTCCAAAAAATTCACTTCACCAGAATTTGACTCTTATTACCAAACCTATAAGAAGATATTAAAAAATGTTGTCAAACAAGCAAAAATAATGGCAAATGAAACATACATAAAAAATCCCACCAATAAGACGAAAGCCATATGGAATATTGCCAGGAAATAAACTGCAGCAGAACAGATAGACTTCCATAATACTAACTGCCTAATGGAGAACTCAACTGTGATAACTGAACCTCCAAAAATTGCATATAAATTTAATTCCTACTTTACACATATAGCTGAACATCTTATAAATCAAAATTTACAGTGCACTCCAATAAATCAATCCAGATGTACTATAAATAACAAATCTATTTTTCTTTACCCCACCAATGAAAAGGAAATACTTAATATAATCAAAGAACTGAAGCCCAAATTCTCTTTTGGTACTGATAATATCCCTGATTATATCTTGAAGAAATGTGCTCCCCTCATAGACAGACCACTTGTCAACATCTGTAATTTGTCTCTGTCAGAAGGGGTGTTCCCAGAAAAATTGAAGATAGCAAAAGTAAAACCCCTGTTCAAGAAAGGGATAAAAACAGAAATATCAAAACTACAGGCCAATCTCATTATTATCTGGTTTTTCCAAAGTAATTGAAAAAATCTGTTATAAAAGACTAATCAGTTTCATAGAAAAAAATAATTATTTCTCAAATACTCAACATGGATTCCGAAAATCTAAATCTACTGAGACAGCTATCTTTGCATTCCTAAATGAAGCCTGAAATGCAATAGACAATAAAGAACATATCTCAGCCATATTTCTAGACCTCTCTAAAGCACTCGATGTCATCAATCACAACATCTTGCTTCAGAAACTTGAATCTGTAGGTATTAGGTGCCCAGCCTATGAATGGATAAAATCGTATCTCCAAAACAGAGAACAATTAGTTGAGCTTACTATCCAAGAAGGGAACAAGATAAAGTCCTACTGCTCAGAGAAGCAGAGCATCAAGTATGGTGTACCACAAGGCTCCATTCTAGGACCAGTTCTGTTTCTAGTCTTTGTAAATGACTTGGAACTGACTAGCCCATGCCATAATTACATAAAATTTGTGGATGACACAAATGTGACAATAAAAGAAAGGACCAAAGAAGAATTACTACACGAGATTAAAAGTTGTACCACACACATTACAGACTGGTTTTCTGGAAACAACTTAGTAATAAACACAGAAAAAACAGTTACAATGCATATACACACAGTGCAAAATAAATGTACACTAGCACCAGACATAGCGTTGTTTACTAGCACCCTCGAAAATCTAAGCTCTACAAAATTTATTGGAATATGGATCCAAGAAGATCTGAGATGGGTCCAACATACAAAATACATTACAAATAAATTAAATACCATTTGCTATAGTATCAAAATTATTTCTGATTGCACATCAAAAGAGACACCAAAAGATGTATACTTTGCCCAGGCAGAATCCTTACTGCGATATGGCATAATCTTTTGGGGAAACGCATCTACTAGCAAAAATTGTTTTATATGCCAAAAGAGAATTGTAAGAGCCATAGAAAATGCTGCATCAAGAAGCTCATGCAAGCCCTTATTCAAGAAACTACATATCCTTCCACTACCATGTCTGTACATTTTACAAGTAATCATATTTGTAAGGAAAATCTTAGAAAATAGCAACAATCTGGTGTCAACCAACCAGAGTATCCACCTTTATAACACAAGGAGAAAGCAGGACATACATGTTCAGCATGCACACACAACTCTAAAACAGAATGGACCACTGCAAACAGGAAACAGACTATACAATAAGCTACCTACAAACATTACAACAATAAAAGACACTTCAAAATTTAAAACTGCTGTTCATAAATATTTATTGCAAAAATGTTATTATAGTATAGATGAATATCTCAAAACATAAAAACTTTATTGCCAATGTTAAATATAATGTAAGGAAGCTGAACCTTCAGTTGTGATAATATTAAGCCTAAATCAAGGTAAATATTCTTGTATGATTTAAAAACATGTATTGTAAATCACAATGACTAGTCCAATATCATATTGAATACCTTGTACAACAAATGATCAAAAGGACCAATAAAAATGTAATGTAATGTACTAGAAATACCATATGAGGAAAAACAGCTTGCCACCACAAACTGTACCAAATTTGCAGGTGTGATGCTGAACGAGAATTCATCATGGGCAGACCATGTAGATGCCATGTGTCACCATCTAAATAGTCTAATACTTTACAAAATGAATTTTAAAGCAGTGTAATAGAACCACCAGTCAAAACAGTTGCATATCATGCATATTTTGTAACTGTGATTAGATATGGTACAATTTTTCGGGGATCAAAGAAAACAAGAGTCTTTAGGCTACAGAAAAAAATCATTAGAGCCTTGGAAGGTGCAGAAAAAAAGACAATCGTGTAGACCTCTGTTGGAGGCCCTTGATCTTATGACTGTTCCTGGCCTCTTATATCTATGAGACAATTAAGTTTTCTAAACAAAACCCACAACTTTTGAGGATAACCTGTTTAATCATGATTATGAAATAAGAAACAAATATCAGGATAAATTACCAACTCATAGGCTAAAACTGCTGGGGAAGACACCTTGCTATTTTGGTATGAGGCTGGAAAATAAAGTCTGTGAAAAATTTAAAAATTATGAATCAGAAGAATTTGGATATCATTTAAAATAATACCTAGCAAATAAATATTACAGTGTAGAAAAATTTATGACTGGCTGTCACAAATAGCTGTGCCTGATGTTACAGTTTATTCTGTCAAGTTAAAAAGTACTTTAAGTAAATACTTATTCTTAATTTTACTTTATTTTCAAGATGATTATTTTAAATAATTTTGTGGTACTAAAATTACAAAATACCTGTAATTATTCTGTATACTTACAATTAGAAACTAGCTTTAAACTGATGAGTCATCTATGTCCCAATCATCTGACTGTATATGACATGTTATGTGACAATAAAGTTTCTATTCTATTCTATTCTATTCTATTCTGTTAATGACTTGCCACTCTGTATTCATGAAGATGGAAACTTTTTGTTGTTCTTTTTATTTGTTAATAATTTACATTTATTATAATTAAGTATTAGCTGGTTTTCATCTTATTGTTCCAGAGCTCTCTGCTGCAAGCTATACTGGGAGAGCTTATGGTGAGTGAGGGCAAATGCAAGGCATATGGCAAGCTGTCATATGCATGTCAGGATCCTTGGGTGTTCGCAGCCACGGTTCGCCAGAATATCCTGTTTGGACTGCCCTTTGACCGGTGGCGGTACCGAGAGGTCATCCGGGTGTGTGCACTGCAGCGAGACCTGGACCTGCTGCCCCAGGGGGACCTCACTGTTGTGGGTGAGCGTGGAACCTCACTGTCTGGGGGGCAGAAGGCGCGCGTCAACCTTGCCAGGTAACTATGTAACAGCCATGTGCCAGTTATTAACCCTATGGGACCACAACTATTCCCCCATTAATTTGCAAGAGCAGATAGAGTTCATTCTTTGTTCATATTGATAATGTCCAGAAATGGTACGTCCATTGTTTACATCAATGACAGTCTTCTCTCTGACTTATTCATTTGAATATAAAAGTTCTGCGTAGATTGGTACATCAAGATTGTGGATAGTTATATTGTACATCAACTATGTCTTTGAATTTACACTAGTACACCCATAAGCAGCTATTAAATATGCACTAGACCTTCACATCTACATTCACATCTGCATACATACTCCGTAAGTCACTGTAAAGTGCATGGCAGAGGTTATCCTTATCCTGTACCCAATACCCTGTTCCACTCCTAAAAAAGTGAGGGGAAACACTTCCTTTATGCCTTCATATGAGCCCTAATTTTTTAAACTTGTCTCCACAACTTATTTCTGTGGACAAGGGTTTCATGATCTGCTGGTAATTAAATATGGATCCATGAATCAATTCAAAGTACGTGATGATATGTGTGTTGCTTTGAGTATACTATTATCTTCAGGTTTACTGAACTTGTAGAGAATATGCCAGTTGAAAAATCACACTGATGCTAACAGAATTTAATTTCGTACTACAAATGTTATGTTTTCCATTATGATAACAGTCCAGTCACACTAATTTGATCACCTGTCAAAAGCATGAACAACCACCTTTTGCAGCATGGATGTGCAGGAAGAGAGTCAACAAGTTTCTTGAAGGTACCAACAGTGATATGGAGCCATCCAGATTCCAGTGCAATCACCAGCTGCACTGTGTTTCTCAGTTGAGGATCCATGGTGAGAATAGCCTGATCGAGGTGATCCCACAAAAATTTTGATTGGGTTTAAATCCTCAGTATTTGGTAGTCAGAGGAGTATTACAAACCCTTTCTGGTGCTCATCGAGCCAAACATGTATATTGTGAGCTGAGTGACACATTGCATGGTCCTGCTGGTAGATGCCATAACACTGAGGGAAAAAAAACTGCATGTAGGGATGGACATGGCCCCCAAGGGCAAATGCATACTTGTGTTGATCTAGTGTGCCTTCCATAATAACAAGATCACCCATGGGGTGCCGCAAAAACATTCAACAGATCATAATGCTTCCTCCTCCTGCCTGGATACTTACAACAATTGTTGAAGGGCTGTTTATGCCTTTGGCCATCTGTCCAATGGAGATTAAATGAGATTCATCTGAAAAGGCCACCAGCTGCTACTCAGTGAACATCCAGTTGTGGTACTGATGTGCAATTTCCAGTCTTCATTGCCAATGAACAGCAGTCAGCATGGGTGCACGAAACAGGAGCCTGATGTGGGGGCCCAAACACAACAGCATTCACTGAATGGTCATTAAACAGAGACTGATGTTGGCCCCTTGGTTCACCTGGGCAGTCAGTTGCTCAACAGTCTATACACCTGTGCTTGTCTCCACAGCTGTTGCTCATTTCTGTCATCTAAGGCTCGTGGTGCACCACTGTTGCCTCAGGGCCAGGTTTGATCAGCACTATTTTGCCATGCACAGTATACTTTAACTGTGGCAGTGTGCAAACAGTTTAAAAGCTTAGCCATTTTGGAAATGCTTCCACCCTTTGCTTGAAAGCCGATGTCCATGCCCTTCTGGGCATCAAATAAATTGCTCCATCTCTGCATTATGACAATGATCACACTGTACCCTGCGCCTGTGACCTGCTGGCTGTGAGTGGTTATTGATGTTGAACATTGGTGGTGATCATGTTAATGTGACTGGACCATGTAGTACTGTTACTGCATGCTACTTTTGAGTTTAATGAATGTATTAAAAGTGTGATTAAAACTTATTTTTAGATTGGCACCTACCAGCACGATATACTGCTTTGTCAGTATGCCTGTCGACTATTGTCAATGCCTGACCACCCGTCTTATCATTCCTTTTTTGATGACTGTCACAACTGTCAATACAGGTTGTATGAATCTGCCCTGCTACCCCCTGGAGTTTGCTTTTGTTGCCTCCTTCAGGACCTTGATTTTTCACTCCCTGCAACCTTTAGAGTGGGTGAGAGCCAAATGCCGCCTTGGCTCCAGGTTCAGGTTCGCATTCACCTTGACCTCAGCTCACTCCCAAAGGAGGTTACTCCAGCTTCGGCATACCGCTCACGGTTTGTCGAACTTCATTTGCAGTTCATTAATATGATCTTCATTTATACAGATGGCTCTAAGACCAATGACGGTGTCAGGTGTTCTTTTATTGTTGTGACACACAATTTCAAATACCGGCTCCGTGGCCATTGTCCGGTCTTCACAGCTGAGCTATTTGCCCTCTATCAGGCTGTTCTTTACATCTGCCGCCACCAACATTCTGCTTATGTCTTCTGCTCTGATTCCCTGAGCACCATCCAGAGCCTCAGTGATCTGTATCCAGTTCACCCTTTCATGCACCGGATCCAATGCTCTCTTCAGCAGCTGGCGGACAACAGTTCTCCGGTTACCTTTATGTGGGTTCTTGGCCATGTCAGTATCTCTGGGAACGAAGCTGCAGATGGCGCGGCCATGGCTGTGGTCCTCCAGCCTCAGACAGCTTCTTGTTGTGTGCCTTCATCTGATTTTAGCAGGGTCATTTGTCAGCGCATTTTATCACTGTGGCATGCCGATTGGTCTACACTTACTGAAAACAAGCTTTGGGCCTTGAAACCTCTCCCCATGGCTTGGATGACCTCTTCACGCCCTTCTCGGCAGGAGATCATATTGGCCCGGTTACAGATTGGACACTGCCGGTTCAGCCATCACCATCTGCTGATGGCTGCGCTGGCGCCGTTCTGCCCATGTGGGCAATTGCTGAGGGTACGCCATATTTTAATGTCCTGTCCAAATTTTAATACACTGCTCATTGATCTTGGCCTGCCATGTACTCTGGATGACATTTTAGCGGATGACCCAGGAGAAGCTACTCGCGTTCTTCGTTTTATCCACTTGACAAACCTGTCTAAGATCATTTGATTATGCTGTTTTCTTTTAATCCCTTGCCTGTTAATGTGCCTTTTATAGTGTTGTCGTTTTTAGTTGCTGTTTTAACCTTGTGCCTCGCAGTGCATTCATAACTTAATCTGAGCGCTATTTTCCTTGAACCTTGTGGTTCCTGCTAACAACAAAGAAATCAAAGTGGTCCATACTAAAAAATAAAAAAGAAGTTTCATTTGTTGCAGCTAAGTTATCAATACTAAACAGATTTTACTGTCTGTCATGTGAGAGGATTCCATATCTGTAATGTGAAGTCATATGTGTGATAATTCATTGGAGAGGCTCAAGGATATTAATTTCTCTTTCCTGTCACTCAAAGATAAGCTACTTTTCAAGATCCAAGGGAGACTGACTTCAGAAGTCAAGTCAGATAAGAAAAACAAAAATAAAAGTAAAGAAACTGTAAGAATTTTGAGTCGCGATAGGCACAATAATAAGGTTCACACAATTATAGCTTTTGGCCATTAAGGCCTTTGTAAGCAATAGAAACACACACACACACACACACACACACACACACACACACACACACACACACACACACACACACGCGCGCGCGCAAATGCAACTTGTACACACATCTGCAGTCTCAGAAGTATGAATCTTTTTGTTGTGCCTATTACGACTCAGCATCTCCGCTCTATGGTGAGTAGCAACTTTCCTTCTCAATATTGTTACATTCCATCCTGGATTTTCCATTGTTTGAAACTGTAAGAATTTTCAGACTAGACATTAACAAGAAAGTAGACTGGATATGTGGTTTGTGATATCACAAGAATATTGAACTGTCTTCTGTGTTTGTTGTTTGCAAAAGAAAATACTGTTTGCAAAATGACTTGGATTCTTAAGAAGTATTGGCACTCTCAGTCATTTACCACAGAAGTGAAGAAACATGAGCATCTTGGCAAACTACTACAATTACTCAAGCAAGAGGGCTCTGCCCAAAATTGAAGCACCCAGCATTTCAATTTTGGTTGTCTGTATTCAATTATATTATGCCACATGTTGACATATTGTACAGACAATTACAAAAATGAGTTGATCCACTGACTGTGCAACAAGGAGTAGAACATTTCAAATGATCCATACTGGGTATCTGTGGTAGCATAGTTGACACAGTTTCCACATGCAGAGAGCTGCTGCATACTGTCAAGATAGAGTTGGGGAAACAAAATTCTAAGTGCTGTTGCTGTAAAGAAGTGTGTGACACAGTTACGGTTGCTGAATGCTTTGGCTTCAAAGGCATCTGATCACTGCAACTTTATTTAAAAGTGAAAAGTCATTTTCCACAAAAGTTGCTGCAGATCTCTTGTGAAACATGTTTCTTCATTGACCGCAATAAGCTGAGAATAGAGCTTCAGATACTATACACTAAGAATGATTTTTAGAACTCTCATAGATACTGATCCACTTCTGCACTTTTGCATTGCTGCCCAAAAATAATTTGCAGAAGCCTTTAAGTGAAACAATACCATTCCAGTGCCATCTGAAATGGAGCAATTTTTCACTCCTCTTAACATAATAATAACTATTCTGCAAAGTACTGTGAGTCATGAATGGTTAACAGTACTAGCCCTTCTCTTCATCAAGAAAGACTTCAAATGCTGCATCAAAGAGTTCAGTAAATGCACCATTGACAGATTCTCTGCTCATAAGGAGGGGTAAATAGATATTGCATATAAACATTCATTGTAGTGTAAGTATATTTCTACAAAGCAGTTATTTCATTACCCATTTTAGCCTATTTATGTTAGTTAAAGGTATCAGATAGATTATATAATGGTAAGACAGAGATTTAGGAACCAGGTTTTAAATTGTAAGACATTTCCAGGGGCAGATGTGGACTCTGACCACAATCTATTGGTTATGAACTGTAGATTAAAACTTAAGAAACTGCAAAAAGGTGGGAATATAAGGAGATGGGACCTGGATAAACTGAAAGAACCAGAGGTTGTAGAGAGTTTCAGGGAGAGCATAAGGGAACAATTGACAGGAATGGGGGAAAGAAATACAGTAGAAGAAGAATGGGTAGCTTTGAGGGATGAAATAGTGAAGGCAGCAGAGGATCAAATAGGTAAAAAGACGAGGGCTAGTAGAAACCCTTGGGTAACAGAAGAAATATTGAATTTAATTGATGAAAGGAGAAAATATAAATATGCAGTAAATGAAACAGGCAAAAAGGAATACAAACGTCTCAAAAATGAGATCGACAGGAAATGCAAAATGGCTAAGCAGGCATGCCTAGAGGTCAAATGTAAGGATTTAGAGGCTTATCTCACTAGGGGTAAGATAGATACTGCCTACAGGAAATTAGAGAGACCTTTGGAGAAAATAGAACCACTTGTATGAGTATCAAGAGCTCAGATGGAAACCCAGTTCTAACCAAAGAAGGGAAAGCAGAAAGGTAGAAGGAGTATATAGGGGGTCTATACAAGGGCGATGTACTTCAGGACAATATTATGGAAATGGAAGATGATGCAAAAGTAGATTAAATGGGAGATACGATACTGCGTGAAGCGTTTGACAGAGCACTGAAAGACCTGAGTCGAAACAAGGCACCGGGAGTAGACAACATTCCATTAGAATTACTGATGGCCCTGGGAGAGCCAGTCCTGACAAAACTCTACCATCTGGTGAGCAAGATGTATGAGACAGGCGAAATACCCTCAGACTTCAAGAAGAATATAATAATTCCAATCCCAAAGAAAGCAGGTGTTGACAGATGTGAAAATTACTGAACTATCAGTTTAATAAGTCACAGCTGCAAAATACTAACACGGATTCTTTACAGATGAATGGAAAAACTGGTAGAAGCCAACCTTGGGGAAGATCAGTTTGGATTCCGTAGAAATACTGGAACATGTGAGACAATACTGACCCTACGACTTATCTTAGAAGAAAGATTAAGGAAAGGCAAACCTACGTTTCTAGCATTTGTAGACTTAGAGAAAACTTTTGACAATGTTGATTGGAATACTCTCTTTCAAATTCTGAAGGTGGCAGGGGTAAAATATAGGGAGCGAAGGGCTATTTACAATTTGTACAGAAACCAGATGGCAGTTATAAGAGTTGAGGGGCCTGAAAGGGAAGCAGCGGTTGGGAAGGGAGTGAGACAGGGTTGTAGCCTCTCCCCGATGTTATTCCATCTGTATATTGAGCAAGCAATAAAGGAAACAAAAGGATAGTTTGGAGTAGGTATTAAAATCCATGGAGAAGAAATAAAAACTTTGAGGTTCGCCGATGACATTGTAATTCTGTCAGAGATTGCAAAGCACTTGGAAGAGCAGTTGAACGGAATGGACAGTGTCTTGAAGGGAGGGTATAAGATGAACATCAACAAAAGAAAAATGAGGATAATGGAATGTAGTCGAATTAAGTTGGGTGATGCTGAGGGAATTAGATTAGGAAATGAGACACTTAAAGTAAAGGAGTTTTCCTATTTGGGGAGCAAAATAACTGATGATGGTCGAAGTAGGGAGGATATAAAATGTAGACTGGCAATGGCAAGGAAATCATTTCTGAAGAAGAAAAATTTGTTAACATCGAGTATAGATTTAAGTGTCAGGAAGTCGTTCTGAAAGTATTTGTATGGAGTGTAGCCATGTATGGAAGTGAAACGTGGACGATAAATAGTTTAGACAAGAAGAGAATAGAAGCTTTTGAAATGTGGTGCTACAGAAGAATGCTGAAGATTAAATGGGTAGATCACATAAATAATGAGGAGGTATTGAATAGAATTGGGGAGAATAGGAGCTTGTGGCACAACTTGACTAGAAGAAGGGATTGGTTGGTAGGACATGTTCTGAGACATCGAGGGATCACCAATTTAGTATTGGAGGGCAGCATGGAGGGTAAAAATTGTAGAGGGAGACCAAGAGATGAATACACTAAGCAGATTCAGAAGGATGTAGGCTGCAGTAGGTACTGGGAGATGAAGAAGCTTGCACAGGATAGAGTAGCATGGAGAGCTGCATCAAACCAGTCTTAGGACTGAAGACCACAACAACAACATGTTAGTTATTTGGAACTCCATAGTCCATTTTCCAGTGAACCACCTAGGACAGCCCCACATAGTACCAGTGCGTGTAAGTCTAATTTAATCTCTTTTACATGCAAAACACATACAAACAAAGACAGTGAATATTCCACCACCCAGAGAGAATGGACCAAATGTTTTCTGATGTGACCAAATTGTGGCCAAGTTGTCATACATGACCTGAAATGAAATGTTCTGAAATATGCTCCACATGCTATAATGGAGACCACCAATGTACATGTGTATGACTCCTTATGCAGACTGTGGTAGCTCTTTAGCACTGCCTAACAATGACAGTGGCATAGGTCATGAATCGTGCAGTTTCTACAGAGTAAAACTGAGATCAATTTTAGGCCAGGATACAACAATTCCAGACCAGGAAGGTATACAGGACAATGTACTAATGATAACTGATTGAGCTGCACAAATATTCCATCAGATCTGGGTAAAATTTCAAAGTCATACAAAGATTTGTAACTTGCATCAAATGTTTGGAAATGTTAAACTGTGCACTTCTCTAAGTGCAAAAAATTACTAAACTATGACTGCATGATCAATGAGTGACAATCAAAGTCGATCTACTTGTGCATATACTTGGGTCTAACAAATTACAGTGATATGAAATAAAATGATCACATTAGCTCAGTCATGGATAATGGAGGTGGCAGGCCTCAGTTCGTTGCCAGCATACTAAGAACATTCTGTCAGTTTACAAAGGAGATTACTTACACATCACTTGTGTGACCCATCTGAGAATATCACTAAACCTATACCAAATGATACTTTGTTAAAAATTTTCTTGGCTAAAATGTATATAAAGAAGGGCAGCACGAAGTATCACAGATTTGCTTGCCACGAAAGAATGTCATGAGATGTTGGAAAAATTGAACTGACAGATGCTTGAAGGTGCTTGAAGAAGCCATAGCAGCTGGTGCAATAAGAAGTACTTCTGCAATGCAGTTCACAGTGGTTTTCAGAGTATAGAGGTTAGGTTAGTGTTGTTTAACGTCCCGTCGACAACGAGGTCATTAGAGACGGAGCGCAAGCTCGGGTTAGGGAAGGATGGGGAAGGAAATCGGCTGTGCCCTTTCAAAGGAACCATCCCGGCATTTGTCTGAAATGATTTAGGGAAATCACGGAAAACCTAAATCAGGATGGCTGGAGACGGGATTGAACCGTCGTCCTCCCAAATGCGAGTCCAGTGTGCTAACCACTGCGCCACCTCGCTCGGTCAGAGTATAGAGGTAGATGTAGATTACACAGAGGTGACGTAGATCCCGGCCTAGTAGTGCCTCATCTATGGTGACAAGTAATGTCAGTTATTACAAGTGGCATCATTAAACAGGCATCAGTGAAAGCAAGGACAATCATGCCTCATTGGTCACTGGTGTGAAAGATTGCATCAGGATAGCAGGGGGCAGAGAGATTACTCTTAAGGAAATGAGTTTGTCATACTGTGGCATAAAAGCATCATACCAAGTCAGTGATGGATGTATAGCACCAGTGGGAATAATACAGTTGAGTGCAGCCACCATACATTGTAATCAGAGTACTTGACTGTCTTCATAGCTGTATGCCTGTGTTAGACTAAATATTTTTGGCCAAAGTATTGGCTTGAGCCTGGAGCACTATACTCATGTGGACTTTTGTGCAACAATGATTCGGGTCTGGCTGCTATGGGATGTCCTAGTTGCACACATTTGTGGTGGCTTCCATTATGCAGAAATCACAAATATGAGGACAATACACTAGTGCTAGCAGTCTAAGTGACAAAATGTAATTTTTCCAAGAATTTCGCAGCGACATGTCCTACAGTGAGAACCAGATATGTGTTAAACTGTACCATGGTAACCACTACCTGGCAGCCTGCATTGTTGAGTGAAATAGTGAATGAAAGTCAAATGCAACTGGATAGGATGTCAATGTACAGAACATGTGAACTTGACCTCTCTTTACTGAGAGGTTTAGGACATCATTCAATACAACAGATTATTTCAAGATTTTACACATGGCTGCAACAGCAACTGTTGAAATTCTTCACGATAAAGGATGACAGCGAAAACAGTTGCAGTTCATAGGTGAAGTACTGGTGCTAAACTGTTCCCATTGACCCTGTGCACATTGTCATGTTGTACAAATGGAGAAGATGTCTTAATTATTGACGACGCCTTTGGCACAATTGTTTTATTAATCTCCATTGCATGATGTAATTTTAGATTTTTTACTTCTGATGAAGGTATATTTATATATACCGAAACCTTGGTCAAGAATTTTAATAAATTTTTATCCTGCAACTGTTTTGGCTGTCATCCTTTATCATGAACAACAGATTATCTTAGATTCTTTACATTGAGTACATTTTGAACAGCAGATGCTACATTACAGTCGTAGAGTCAGAGGTAATAATCTAATTTACCGTGTATTGTTGAGTGGTACATTACCAGACCACATGTAGTGATAAACATGCCAGCCTTATTGAAAAAATGACTGCCAAGACCCCCTGCCCACCCTGCACCTTGAAACAGCCTGTCACCCATTAAAAATGTCTGGGATAGGGTTGGGCAGCAAAGGGCCTCCAGCATCCATTTTAAAGCTTTGTGAGCTAATATATAAAATATATGGTCAGAAATTTCTCAGGGAAAATAATGACCCATCAACAAAGAGATAAGAAACAGTAGGTTAGACAGGATACAGAGGAGGATCCACCTAATCTTCTGCCCAGCACATTTAACAATTTAATGAAATCATGGAAATTTGAAACCTGTATCCAACACATTTTATTCTAATGCTTCAAACATCAACAGACAGAATTATATAGAATGAACCATTCTCATAGGTATTCAATGAGTTACAATTTTTGAGTGTGAGAGTATAAACATTAGGAATTTGTAGATGACCGGTCTGTGGGCAATCCTGCAAAATTAGGCACGATGTTTAACAGATAATGTAAATCTGCTAACCTTAGGCTACATGTCTTTAATGGCTTCATCACTCTGTAGACTGTGAACAACACAGTCTGACAAGATGATGAAAAAGGTTCAAGCTGAGACTAGTAAAGACCAATAATGTTCTTGGGGGCAGCCAATAGAGAGGAAAGGCAAAATCGGATCTTTTTGGATAGTATATACTAAGTACCTAGTACTTCAAGCCAAGTGTAGAGCTAAGCAATGTCGCCTGTGATTTAGTCTCCCTTGGGGACAATCTAACTAAAGATGATCATTTAGTGATTATTGAGGGTGCTAGTAACATTGTGAACCATAACTTCAGTTACATATTTGATGTAATAGGAAGAAACTATTGGAGAACTTGAAGCAGAAGTCAGAGATCAAAACTGTAATGAGGCCAAACCAGGCAGCAGGTGCTGGTCATTTCACTACATGATTGATTGATTGATTGATTGATTGATCAGTCAGGGAGCAACTGACTGGCAGATTGTTGGCCATCCAGGCTGGGAAAACAGGCAGTGGTTGTTGGTTTGCAAACCAGTGAGCTGAGAGTTACAGTGATGGCTCCACTCAACACAGACAAGGCATCACATATTGCCCAGTTGGCTGAATGATGATCAGCTGTTTTGGTCATGGTTAAATACTGCTTCCCCCTGTTGATTCCACAGTAACAGCAGTGTTGGTGGTTTGCAGTGAAATGTCTGGAATATGTTGATGTTCAGAAGGTGTGGCATAACTGGTAACAGGTTGTTCAAATTGTGTCGATTACATGACACGAGGATGTTACCTAGTTCCAGTGCTCATTTGATGACATGAGCTGATCATTGCTTGGATGTCACAGAAGTTAAAAATATGCGCTTATGTGGATACACTTTAGTATGACATTACTGTAGGTATTACATGAGGAAAGGAGGTCCAACAATGGAAAATCCAGGATGGAATGTAGCATACAAGGGCAGTGTGGCCTCAGAAGCCTGAGACTACAGTCATGTGTGTGTGAGTTGCGTTTGTGTGAGTGTGTATGTGTGTGATTGTTGTCTAATTTTGATGAAGGCCTTACTGGCTGAAAGCTATATTTATGACAGTCTTTTTGTTGTGCCTATCTATGACTCAGCATCTGCACTATATGATGAGGAAAAAGGAATAAAGTCCCACACAGTCGATCTAAACAAATACACCTCTTTTGAGTGATATGGGTAGAAATCAATGATGAATGAGTAGGCCTGAAGTGTAATTCTGAATGCATACCATGGTTGTTACATTTTGACATGACTTTCCATTAGTTTCTTGTGCACAAAATAGCTGCTCTGAAAACATGCATCTATTTATACATTCATTTATTATACATAAATGTCAAGTATAAATGCATTTAACTTGGCAAACAAATCATTCCATTTTGTTTGCAACCATTTATTTTTCTGCTGTTGCCTGATTACAAGATAAACTGAGTGCTTGTATATTACAGGGCTGTTTATCGTGATGCAGACATATATCTTCTTGATGATCCACTGTCAGCAGTGGACACTCATGTGGGAAAACATCTCTTTGAGGAATGCATTGTAAAATTTTTGAAAAATAAAACACGAGTACTTGTGACACATCAGATTCAAAATCTGCCTCACACAGATCATGTTGTGCTAATTGATACTGTAAGTATTTTGTGAACATAAGCTCTTATTTATTTGTCATCCTTGTATCTCATCCTTATAAAATGATATAGGATTTGTCATACATGATCTTATATAGATAATATGATAAGAAAGATTTACAGTTATATGCTGGCCAATAAAATATTTCTACATATAACATGAAACCATACACATAACAACAGTCATAATTCACTGAATTAGAATAATAAGTGACTACAGTATATTTTTGAAGCAGGCACTTCAGATCAGTATGATAAAGGAAATAAACTAATCTGTATTGAATGCTGGTGGCTCAAGTATTCCTTGACACCAAAAAAACTCTTGTTAATTAGTATTTTTTGAGTTATTTTTTAAATATGTGGAATTTTGATGACTTTTAATTTTCATTGCTAATTCACTAAACAGATTTTAGGCAGATAAAGACCATTTTTGTGTGAATTTCACCACGAAAATCACTTCTGTTTCTCATTTTGAAGTTTTGGACTTGATGGTTTCAAACATAATATTACTGGTGTGGCTTCAGAAAACACATACTTTCATCAAGTCATGGCAAGTCTTGAATTTTAGGTCCTTTTATATGGTTATCTATGTGTCACCCCTTTTATTATTCTTATTACTCTGTTTTGCAGCATAAATGTGTGTTTCATCAGACTAGTATTTCCCCAAAATAAGATGCCATATCTTAACCTGCTAAGAATGAGTGCAACATACGAACAGAACACTGCATCAATTCTACAGGATTTTTTTTGCATTCTAGCAACATAACATTACTGAATTAATTTTTTGTTTAACATTTCTATACATTTCTCCCACATACAGCCATACTCCTAAAAATTTAGTATAGAGAGTTTGCTCTATTTTACACAGCCCAAGTAATGCTGTTACGTTGGTTCTTAGTTAGTTTGTTATATGTCTGAAGTTTATCCAAGCTGTTTTCTTGTCATTCACAATTAATTTGTTATCCCTAAACAATTTGTTTGATTCTTCTGCAGCTACTGTCATTGTTTCCTGTAGGTCAGCTTTGTCCATAGCTTTAACAAACAGACTGGCATTGGTAAACAATATTGTATTTGCTGCTGATATATGGCTTAGCAAGCGATTTTTATATATATATATATATATATATATATATATATATATATATATATATATATATATATATATATATATATAAAAAGAAAGATGATGAGACTTACCAAACAAAAGCGCTGGCAGGTCGATAGACACACAAACAAACACAAATATACACACAAAATTCAAGCTTTCGCAACAAACTGTTGCCTCATCAGGAAAGAGGGAAGGAGAGGGAAAGACGAAAGGATGTGGGTTTTAAGGGAGAGGGTAAGGAGTCATTCCAATCCCGGGAGCGGAAAGACTTACCTTAGGGGGAAAAAAGGACAGGTATACACTCGCACACACACACATATCCATCCACACATACAGACACAAGCAGACATATTTAAAGACAAAGAGTTTGGGCAGAGATGTCAGTCGAGGTGGAAGAGTAGAGGCAAAGAAGTTGTTGAGAGACAGGTGAGGTATGAGTGGCGGCAACTGGAAATTAGCGGAGATTGAGGCCTGGCGGATAACGAGAAGAGAGGATATACTGAAGGGCAAGTTCCCATCTCCGGAGTTCGGATAGGTTGGTGTTGGTGGGAAGTATCCAGATAACCCGGACGGTGTAACACTGTGCCAAGATGTGCTGGCTGTGCACCAAGGCATGTTTAGCCACAGGGTGATCCTCATTACCAACAAACACTGTCTGCCTGTGTCCATTCATGCGAATGGACAGTTTGTTGCTGGTCATTCCCACATAGAATGCATCACAGTGTAGGCAGGTCAGTTGGTAAATCACGTGGGTGTTTTCACACGTGGCTCTGCCTTTGATCGTGTACACCTTCCGGGTTACAGGACTGGAGTAGGTGGTGGTGGGAGGGTGCATGGGACAGGTTTTGCACCGGGGGCGGTTACAAGGATAGGAGCCAGAGGGTAGGGAAGGTGGTTTGGGGATTTCATAGGGATGAACTAACAGGTTACGAAGGTTAGGTGGACGGCGGAAAGACACTCTTGGCGGAGTGGGGAGGATTTCATGAAGGATGGATCTCATTTCAGGGCAGGATTTGAGGAAGTCGTATCCCTGCTGGAGAGCCACATTCAGAGTCTGGTCCAGTCCCGGAAAGTATCCTGTCACAAGTGGGGCACTTTTGTGGTTCTTCTGTGGGGGATTCTGGGTTTGAGGGGATGAGGAAGTGGCTCTGGTTATTTGCTTCTGTACCAGGCCGGGAGGGTAGTTGCGGGATGCGAAAGCTGTTGTCAGGTTGTTGGTGTAGTGTTTCAGGGATTCCGGACTGGAGCAGATTCGTTTGCCACGAAGACCTAGGCTGTAGGGAAGGGACCGTTTGATGTGGAATGGGTGGCAGCTGTCATAATGGAGGTACTGTTGCTTGTTGGTGGGTTTGATGTGGACGGACGTGTGAAGTTGGCCATTGGACAGGTGGAGGTCAACGTCAAGGAAAGTGGCATGGGATTTGGAGTAGGACCAGGTGAATCTGATGGAACCAAAGGAGTTGAGGTTGGAGAGGAAATTCTGGAGTTCTTCTTCACTGTGAGTCCAGATCATGAAGATGTCATCAATAAATCTGTACCAAACTTTGGGTTGGCAGACCTGGGTAACCAAGAAGGCTTCCTCTAAGCGACCCATGAATAGGTTGGCATACGAGGGGGCCATCCTGGTACCCATGGCTGTTCCCTTTAATTGTTGGTATGTCTGGCCTTCAAAAGTGAAGAAGTTGTGGGTCAGGATGAAGCTGGCTAAGGTAATGAGGAAAGAGGTTTTAGGTAGGGTGGCAGGTGATCGGCGTGAAAGGAAATGCTCCATCGCAGCGAGGCCCTGGACGTGCGGAATATTTGTGTATAAGGAAGTGGCATCAATGGTTACAAGGATGGTTTCCGGGGGTAACAGATTGGGTAAGGATTCCAGGCGTTCAAGGAAGTGGTTGGTGTCTTTGATGAAGGACGGGAGACTGCATGTAATGGGTTGAAGGTGTTGATCTACGTAGGCAGAGATACGTTCTGTGGGGGCTTGGTAACCAGCTACAATGGGGCGGCCGGGATGATTGGGTTTGTATATATATATTCTGAACAGCAATGGTCCCAGTTCAGGGCCACATGGCACTCCATACCTGATGACTCTTTAGGAAGCTGATGAATAAACTTTACCTATTGTTGTATCTCTATCATTTGATACCTGTTGGGAAGATAGGATGTGAAACAATCACATTCTACTGCATGAATCCCATATCAGTGTAGCTTCCTGAGCAATGAATTATGGTCAATGA
The DNA here is from genome assembly GCF_023898315.1 of Schistocerca nitens. Lineage (NCBI taxonomy): Eukaryota > Metazoa > Arthropoda > Insecta > Orthoptera > Acrididae > Schistocerca > Schistocerca nitens. The sequence continues at coordinate 395,912,262 of NC_064615.1, read as the reverse complement.
CATCAAATCCTTAGATAGATCCAAAAACAGACTACAGTTTAATTCATTTTTGTCTATGGAATTGATAATAAATTTTAAAAAGTTATACACTGCACTATCAGTTGACCTATTTTTCCTAATATAATTTTGCTCATTAACTAATATTTGATTTTTATTAAGAAAATGAGATAATCTTTAATGCATTATGCTTTCTATTACTGTTGAAAATCCAGACAACAGCGATATAGGTCAGCAATTGATAACATCGGACTGGTTACCATTCTTGTAAATTGGCTTAGCAATCAAATATTTTACTTTTTCTAGGAAAAATTTATAATTATTTGCTGGCTAATAAATGATACATTAATGATGTCAACAAGTTGGGAGTCTATGTATCTTGCTTGCACCGTGCTTTATTACGTGGTATGGAATCCCATAACTACCAGATGACATTCTATTTTTTTAATTTATTTATAGCATTTCATACCTCTAATGCAGTAACCGGATGTAGAAATGTAGTTTTATCATTCATGGGGAGTTGCACTCTTGAGCTGAAATTACACTTACTTTGAATTTGTTTTGCTGGTAAATTTGTGTAATGTTTGTTGAATATGTTGGCTATCTGCAGTGGACCCTCAACAGTCTTCCATTGACTTTTAATAATAAAACTGTTTTTTTATTTTATTTTATTTATTTATTTTTTTATTTTTTTGCTTACCTCTATTCCTATTTATTATTTATTTTTTATTTTTTTGCTTACCTCTATTCCTATTTATTAACTCCCAGGTTGATTTTATTTTGTTGCTACCTTTCCTGATGTTTGAGCCATTATTAAGTTTCTTGGTGGCTATCATAACTTTCTTATATAATTATCTGTAAATTTTCATTATGGTTTTAACGTAATAGCATTTCTGGCAGATTTGTTTAACTTTCTAAGGGTGTCAACTGATTTTTTTATTCCATGGTTTACCTATGTCTTTGCTTTAATTTTAAATCAGACTTGCTTGATAGGAAATGAGACACAGGTTGATTCCATGTCCCAAGTTATATTTTTAACATGCAATTAAAAAAGTTATATGCTGTCTTCATTAATTAATACCTTCTCTCTGTATTTATCACAGGCCACAAGATCCATAAAAGCTATATTATTTAACATCAATATGACTGCCTCATGATCCGATAACCCAGTATGTATTACTTTCGTGATATGCTCTCACTTCTTCTGTTTGACAAATACTTGATCAGTTATTGTTTCAGATCCATCCACACACCTACTGTCTTCAAATATTATAGCTGTGGTATTATAAGAACAGATTGATCAGTTGTTATTATTTAGTACAGTTATTTTTAAAATTAACATTAAATTCTCCAAGCACAATTGTATTTTTACTTGATGTTTGAGTTCATTCAGAAGCATTTCAAGGTTTTACAGGAAAAGAGTAAAATTGTTCTGAATTTGTTTAACTCACATACATAGTATTCAAAGTCTTTTTCCACACACTTCACATTATAATATTTAATTTCCTTTGTGTCTAGCCCTGACCTAACATATATGCACGTACAACCTCCTTTTCTGTTAGTTCTACAGAACTTACTTACAATTTCAATCTCATGAATAACAACAGTACATGTGGCATCTCTTTTAACTAATGCTCATGTAAACATAAGACTGCAGTTTCTTTTAACAATGTGGGAAAAGACTGACTGCTACTTACCATAGCAAAGACACATCACATTGCAGACAGGCACAATTAAAACACACAGACTTGTTTGAGTCTTCTGCAGCTACTGTCACTCTCTCCTGTAGGTCAGTTTGAGCCTTTATGGTAAGTAGCAATCTATCTTTTCCTACATTGTAGATATTACTACCTGGAGTTTCCATTGCAGTTTCTTTTAAACAGTCATTCAGAAGGACTTCTGTCTTACCTAGCTTGCTGCCTAAATCCCACATGTTTTGATAGAAAACAGTTAACATATTTTTGTTTTCTGTCATTGATGCACCATTTACCTTACTGTTTGTGTTCCAATTCCTGCCAGTAAGAAATCCTTGAGATGTGTTGGCGGAGCTGTTATTCTTCTGAGTCAAAGTCTAACATTACCTTCTATTATCGCTTCTGCTGGCATAGGTGCAAATGCTGCTTCATCTTTTGCTGATGACTCTTCTTGTAACAGTTTGTGTTCTGCTACAGTAGATTCTGTTGTGGGAAATGTACCTTTATCCATGAGATCTACTGGTGTTGATGAAGGATCTGCAATAACACCAATCATATTTCCTTGATTATTTACTGCTTCCAGCATCCAGCTAGTTTTTTGGTGCAGGACCTTCTTCCCCCTTCTGTTAAAATTCATGCCACTTCATGTATAGCAGTCTCTTTCTATGAAATCCATGCTTCCAAAATATGCATTTTGATACTCCTTGCATATTTTTAATAAGTTCTGTAAGCAGCACTAGTAAGGGCTGTAGTAGTAGTAGTTAGTAGTAGTAGTGTCATTCATCTGTAGAACACTCTTACAAGGAAATTGGTCATGTCATAGTATTAGAATGTAAGAACAACAAAAGTAACATACAGTAGTGATGTAGGTCAAAGCAATGAATTACAATTTGTGCCGGCTGGGATTTGAATTTAGGTCTCCTGCTTACTAGGCAGATGCATCAGCCATTACACCACTGTGGCTACAGCAGCTGCACAGATTATCTTAGTACATCTTCCTCCTTAATACAGATTCCAGCTTGCATCACAAGAGGAGGCCACGGAACAGGTCTCACCGATTTGGCTCAAAGTATGTGAGCAGAAGCAAGTATATCAACCATTGAAGTTACTAAAATATTTTCATCTGAGTGGGCCATAGGAAAAGAGAATATGCTCTTGAAAGTTTTTTTTTATTACATTGTGAGTGATGTTTTAACAACAATTTCACAGTTAATGGTGTGGCGGAGTTGGTAAGTGTACAGAGCTCAAGTTCATTTCCTCTGCTATCTTATTTCTTTTTTTAAACATTGTGTTTTATTCCTTGCAATGTTAAACTGCCAGTTATAAAATGTAAATATACAATTAACAATTATTTACAATTACTTTAATATGAGTAATGACTATAGTTAAACAATTAATTTTCGTAACTGGGTGAAGTTTTGAATGAAGTAATAGCTCCGAAAATTCTGCCAAGCAAATTATCTGCTTTTTATTTATTACAGGCAATTACATTACTGCCTTGGTTGATAATAGACAAAGAAACATTTTGAACATAAATATTGTTCACAATGTACACATTTTATGAATGCATTTTTTGAGCAAGAATGTTTCAAGATATGCTTCATTCACTTTTTTAAATGAAGGTCTTTCCTGGGTCAGTTTTGATCATACCAAGCATACTGAATTACTGAGGTGAAAACAGCAGTACTGAATTGATACTGCATGATCAAATGTATTTTAATTTCATCTTCACTTGATGGTATTTTTCACTCTTGTCATAGCAGATCAGAGGCACTTTGTGATCTTTTGATCGCATTTTTCACTAGGCAATAGGAATATACATCAAAGGGTTGAGCAAGAGGAGCACATTTGGATGGAATGATCTTAATACTACACATTATATCACCTTCCTCATTGCTGCATGTCTCATTGTATGCTATGAAATCTGCTTGGCCACCCCACAAACCCATCAATAGAAGGAATTTGTTTTCAGCAATGTATGGTTATAACAATGTTTCCAAAAAAATTTGCATAAAGCTCTTTTCTTAGTTTTCATGACTTGAAACAAGTAATGGAAACATTCTTATATTCTTCTACTAATTTCTTCACAGTACCCGCAAGCTGAGGACAAATCTATTGCCAGGCTCCTGCATACGTAACAGTACAAGGGGTAATAGTTTCCCTGAAGCTGTTAAACTGTACTGTGCTCTGGTTTTGGAGAGATTCCCCAAAATGGTCTTCACAGCCTTGTAATTCAATGTCCGGTTATACAGTGATTCATACTGGCATCCAGACTGGTCAGTGTTAGTTACATAATCAAGGTTGAAATTCAAAATTATACACTGATCAGCCAGGACATTATGGCCACCTAACTAATAGCCAGTATGTACACCTTTGTCATGGATAACAGTGGAGAAGCACAATTGCATGGAAGCAACGAGGCCTCGATAGGTCGCTGGACCTCTGCACGCACAAGTCACCCAATTCTCATAAATTCTGGTGAGGGGGGCGATGCACTCCCTGATGTGTTCGATTGGGTTCAGATCTGATGAGTTGGGGGCCGGCACATCAATTTGAACTCACTATTGTGTTCCTCAAACCATTCCATCACACTCCTGGCATTGTGACACGGTGCATTATCTTGTTGAAAGATGCCGCTGCCATCGGGAAACGTGAGCGTAATTAAGGGTTGTAAGTGATCTTCAGCTAGTGTATGATACTCCTTGGCCATCATGGTGCCTGGCACAAGCTCCACTTGACCCATGGGTACCCATGTGAATGTTTTCCAGAGCACAATGGAGTCACCACCAGCTTGCCTCCGTCCCACAGTACAGGTGTAAGGAGCTGTTCGCCTGGGAGATGTGGGATTTGTGCCCTCCCATCAGCATGATGAAGTAGGTATTGGGATTCATCAGAGCACACAATGCTCTGCCACTGTGCCAACACCCAGTGCCTGTGTTCACATGCCTATTTCAGTCATAATTGAAGACATTCACCACAGCATTCCTCAAACACCCAACAAGTAGTGCAGTTTCCGAGGTGCTCATACCGAGCCACCAGGCCTTCGCAATCTGCCCTTGGTCAAACTTAGATAGATTGTGTGCCTTCCCCATTCTACACACAGACAACACACTCACTGATCTGTGTGTTCTGTGTCTGTGTCTGACTAGCAGTCATTCCTCGACAGGTGATGCTGCTATCACCTGGAAGGGCGTATATCAATAGTAGGTTGGTGGTCATAATGTTCTGGCTGATTAGTGTATGTCTTGTCTGTACACAGAACTTATCTGCTGCTTCCACTGTTTCTTCCAAACTTCTAATATTATTGTTGGTGACAAATTTTGTCACTTTTTTGCTATCTTATTGAATTTTTTTGTTTAAAGGTTTTCACCCAGGTATCACTTGCAATATACCAAAAATTTTCTGATAAATGTGGGCATGCAACTGCCATTGCCCATTGTTGTAATGTTATCATTGTCACTTTTTATAACAGCCTTGTACATCATGCAATATTTCCCATATTTTGGAGTTGATGAATGATTCTGTATTCATTTCTGGTGCCACCTTGTTCTGTTTATTTCCCCCATATCTGAAGATAATTTTTTTTACAAGATTGGGAACTTGATTTTTGTAATGGGAACATCCATCACGTATGAGGATCAGCAAAATTGATTACTTTATTCTTTTCAGCCAGGGACACCAAAGTATTAAAAGATTATTTGTCTGTATTGTAATCATCAACATTCGTGTCTGTACGTGAAGCAGGAACCTGTTACAAATAAAATAGGACTGCATACAGTAAAAGTATATGTGAGCACAGAGAGAATGAGAAAATCCACATACCTCTACATAAAGATTTTTCTCATAAGGTTCAGTGCATAACATTAAATCTTCATCATTTACTATGAAATTATCAGTCACAATTTCAATAACCTGCTCTGCAATTGCTTGATCTATAGCTATCACTGCAGGACTCACAGATGCTGGAGGATTGTCGGTTATCATCCTTATTCTCCATAAGTTGAATAACAGTAATGATGAGCACTGGTGAATTTTGTTTTTTAAACCTTAATCAAAATTTTTAATTGTGACATATTCACCAGTCATTTCTCTGGTAGAAAATTCTTGCTCAGTTTCCATTTTACAACAAAATATGATTTTACAAAAAATCACTGCAAACACATGGCATAAAGCTGTTCACAGCTGTACAGACCATTACAATATCTCAGAAAACAGTTGAAATCACAAACCATCAGAGATGAATCCTTTAAAAACAAACCTTGTTTAACCATATTAACTAATCAGATTAAAATAATCATAACTAATTATAAATTTTATTTATTAATTTTACTTATATAAACTGGACTGACAAACCATATTTAAATTTTATAACTGATAGTTTAATATTGCAAGGAATAAAATCCCAATGAATAAAAAAAAATGGGTAGCAGTGGTAATCAAACTTGAGCTGCGAAATTATCACTTTGTATGCTTACTGACTGCACCACGCCACTAACTTCACAACTGTTATTCAAATATCACTCACAAAGTAATCAAAACAATTTCAAGAGAATTTTCTCTTTTCCTATAACCCACTCAGACAAAATATTTTAGGAACTTCAAAGAGTGATATACTTGCTTCTACTCACACAGTTTGAGCCAAATTGGTGAGACCAATACCATGTCCTACCCTCATTGGCCCTTTGCTATTCCCCTCCTAAACTCACACCAGTATTATCAAGGCTCTCCAATATTGCTCATTGCTAGCTAAGGTACTATTCCAACACTGGAGAGCCCCAGAAATACTGATGTGAGTTTAGAACAGGAATAACAATGGGCTGAGGCTAGATGTACTAGGCCACTATGTGCAGGTGTGGTAGCCACAGTGCCAATGTGGTGTCTACCTAGTAAGCAGGAGATCCAGGTTCAAGACTTAGTGATGGTGCAAATTTCAATTCATTGCTTCAGCCTACATCATTAATGCAGTACGTCTCAGGAACATCAACTGTATATGATTAAAAATATCAGAATTCATATACACAAACATTTACATAGTTACTGTTCTAGTTTGACATGGACAGCACAGGTAGGTAGTCATGGCCTTAAAGTAGGAACCAGCCATTTGCTGGAAGTAATTGACTGAAATCTCAGCAAACCTAAATTAGGATGACCAGATGAAGAGTGGAGCCACCATCCTCTCAAATACAAGTCCAGTTGGTTTAAAACAGTGCTAACTCATTGAGTTCATCCCAAATGTACAATATTGTTCTGTGATAAAAAGTTTTTTAATAATGTAATGGGCTAGTGCCACACCATTCATTCACTTCTCACTTCTAGCCACTGTACATGTTACACTAATATTATCCCATAATGTAACACTACACACATTAACAACTGATGTCAGGACTATGACAAAGATATTTGGTTTGCATTTTGTGTGTCATAACTTCCCATTTGCTAGTCTCAAAAACTGAGTCAATACCCCTCTGTAGTGAGCAGAATACTGAGCTCAGAAAGAGGAAAAGATATTAGTATTATACATTGCATAGATCTGAGAGTAAATTTTTCTAGAAAAGTAAAAAAGGAGAAAAATGTAGTGTGAAAGTGTTATGGGAAATTATAAATGTTTATTATAAATATTATTTATTTCTGTTACACTTTTTGCCAAATGCTTACTCTGTGGTGTCTAAGTAATACTTCACTGTGTAGAATGTACAGGGTTATTACAAATGATTGAAGCGATTTCACAGCTCTACAATAACTTTATTATTTGAGATATTTTCACAATGCTTTGCACACACATACAACAACTCAAAAAGTTTTTTTAGGCATTCGCAAATGTTCGATATGTGCCCCTTTAGTGATTCGGCAGACATCAAGCTGATAATCAAGTTCCTCCCACACTCGGCGCAGCATGTCCCCATCAATGAGTTCGAAAGCATCGTTGATGTGAGCTCGCAGTTCTGGCACGTTTCTTGGTAGAGGAGGTTTAAACACTGAATCTTTCACATAACCCCACAGAAAGAAATTGCATGGGGTTAAGTCAGGAGAGCATGGAGGCCATGACATGAATTGCTGATCATGATCTCCACCACGACCGATCCATTGGTTTTCCAATCTCCTGTTTAAGAAATGCCGAACATCATGATGGAAGTGCGGTGGAGCACCATCCAGTTGAAAGATGAAGTCGGCGCTGTCGGTCTCCAGTTGTGGCATGAGCCAATTTTCCAGCATGTCCAGATACACGTGTCCTGTAACGTTTTTTTCGCAGAAGAAAAAGGGGCCGTAAACTTTAAACCGTGAGATTGCACAAAACACGTTAACTTTTGGTGAATTGCGAATTTGCTGCACGAATGCGTGAGGATTCTCTACTGCCCAGATTCACACATTGTGTCTGTTCACTTCACCATTAAGAAAAAAATGTTGCTTCATCACTGAAAACAAGTTTCGCACTGAACGCATCCTCTTCCATGAGCTGTTGCAACCGCGCCGAAAATTCAAAGCGTTTTTGTCATCGGGTGTCAGGGCTTGTAGCAATTGTAAACGGTAAGGCTTCTGCTTTAGCCTTTTCTGTAAGATTTTCCAAACCATCGGCTGTGGTATGTTTAGCTCCCTGCTTGCTTTATTCGTCGACTTCCGCGGGCTACGCGTGAAACTTGCCCGCACGCGTTCAACCGTTTCTTCGCTCACTGCAGGCCGATCCGTTGATTTCCCCTTACAGAGGCATCCAGAAGCTTTAAACTGTGCATACCATCGCTGAATGGAGTTAGCAGTTGGTGGATCTTTGTTGAACTTCGTCCTGAAGTGTTGTTGCACTGTTATGACTGACTGATGTGAGTGCATTTCAAGCACGACATACGCTTTCTCGGCTCCTGTCGCCATTTTGTCTCACTGCACTCTCGAGCGCTCTGGCGGCAGAAACCTGAAGTGCGGCTTCTGCCGAACAAAACTTTATGAGTTTTTCTACATATCTGTAGTGTGTCGTGACCATATGTCAATGAATGGAGCTACAGTGAATTTATGAAATCGCTTCAATCATTTGTAATAGCCCTGTATTGCTTAACAAGTAATTTTTAACTACCTTTTGAAATAAGTTTGTTTTCAGTAATTGCCATGGGCAATTAATTGTGTAGCTTTATCCCTTGGTAGAGAATGCTGCTCTGAGATTTTTGTTTATTCTCCCTTAGTACATGCAAGTTCAGGTTAGAAACTGTTCCATGATAATGGACAGTGCTGTTTGTGCAGTACTTAACTATCACTGGTGTTTTTGATATGAAAGTCTACAAGAAGTAGTCTGGATTATCAATGTGCAAAACATGAACATTTTCAAAACGACACTGAGGAAAGAAGAATGGGTCGAAACAATGCAGCACAAGGTACAAATGAGAAGTATGATGCATTTCTTGACACACCAATGCATCACTTTCTTGTAGTCTTTCCCAAAGAAGCCTATCAGGAAAAGCAGGGTCACAGTAAGAAATGGATTACGAAAGAAATAATTGAACTCAGGACTAGAGTGAAGGAACTTCGACAAGCAGGGAACATGAAGACATATAAACAATAACAGAAGAAGTACAGGCAATTAATAAGGGAAGCAAAAACCATTTCAATAAACAGAGCCATATCAAATTCAGATCAAAAAAGTAAAACAGCATGGGATATAATCAATAGTGCAAGACACAGCCAAAAAAGTGTGAAAACAGCAATTTTATTAACTCAGTGAAGATTGGTGACAACATAGTTACAGATGGAACAAAAATTGCTAATATGCTAAACAACTACTTTATAGATGCTATACAAAATTTAAAAGGGGAAACAAATCATCAGTGGTTGAGGCATGCTAAAAACTTGGCCAACCATCCCACTCAATGTTCCTGGAACCAGTGACAAAACCAGAACACATAAAAATAATCCAGAAATTAAAACTCAAAAAGTCTGCAGGAGATGAAGAAGTATCAAATTATTTAATAAAACATGTGAATGAAGAAATAATCAAACCTCTTCTGGATATTTCAAACTGCTCATTTAGAGATAGAGTATTCCCACAAAAACTAAAAGTAAGCAAAGTAGTAGCAATATTTAAGAAAGGAGACAAAAGTTACCCAAATAACTACAGATCATTGTCTTTAATCTCTGGTTTCTCAAAACTACTACAGATGCTCATGCATAGTAGTTTGAACACCTTCCTGGAGAAACATAGTATTCTGATTCCACCACAGCATCGTTTCCAAAAAGGGAAATCTACAGAAACTGCCATCTCAAGCCTCACAGAATCTATTATAGATGCATTAGACGAAAGGAACTATGTGTCTGCTATGTTTCTGGATTTGTCTAAAGCATCTGACACAGTCACCCATACTACACTTATTGAAAAACTTGAAATATATGGTATTCATGGACATGCAGCCAAGTGGATAAAACCACACATCAGCAACAGAAAGCAGTATATGGAAACAGAAACTGAATGCAGATCTGAAATCAGAAATATTAAGTATGGAGTGCCTCAAGGATCTGTACACGGTCCACTTCTGTTCAACCTATTAGTAAACAATATTGATCTCAAGTCATAAAGATAAAAAGTACTATATGCAGATGACATGACACTAGTGAATGGAAAAAAATGTGGAAAGAAGTGTGTTTACGTCAATGAATAACACAGCACAGTAACTTTATAAAATTACCTAATTTTAAATCTAAAAAAGACAATATTCATGGTGTTCACAAATAGAGAAAAGAAAGAACACATAGATATATTCATAGATGAAACAAGATTGGGAGAAGTTACCACTATTCAATTTTTGGGGATTACAGTAGACAATAAGCTCCAGTGGAGTCAACATACAGATAATGTTTGCTGTAAATTAAGCACTGCAATATTAGTTATGAAACAGCTTGCACGTTATGCCAACAAGAAGCTTCTATGTACAGTGTACCATGCTGTATTTGATCCATACCTACAATATGGTATTACTGTTTGAGGAAATTTCAGCAGCAAAAACACAAAAAGAATATTTACATTGAAAAAAAAAAAGAAGAAAAGATAGAGCTGCTAGGACCATCTTGAACAAGAAACAGAGAGAGTCATGCAGAACTGTTTTCCACAGTATAAAAAGATTGACATTTCCATCTCTATACATTTACAAAACAGTAATATATTTAATAAAAGGGAATGCAGTACTAGAAAGAAATGCAGACGTTCATAATATGAAACAAGAAATAAAGGCCAGCGGGCAGCTGAGAAGTATACAACCCTGACTGAAAGTTGCTGAAAAAGACCCTCAATATTCGGGTGTCACACCCATAAAGTGCCTTCCAAAGAGTTTGAGGGCAATATGAGCAAAAAGACATTCCAAAAATTTTTAAAGGATTAATTAATGGAAACTGTTTTCTGTAATGTAGAAGAGTATATGTATCAATGAATGAAAAATGCTACTATTACTGTTATAGAGGTACTGTAACTAACTGACCTTATTATGATATGTACAAACATGAGAACATGAATACTGAGAGAAATATGTAAATAATGTAAATATGAGCATAACGAAGTACGTAAATAATTTTCAGGACCTAAAAAACTGGGTCAAAAATGTATGCAAAATTATTATAAGTATTGTCATTTTGATGTATTAAATTGTAATAAATAGGTTAAATATTGTAAGAAAATAGATTTAAGTTGACTTGTCCTATATTACAAGTACAGACTTTGTAGAAAATGTAATAAAATGGAACCAAACAAAATCAGTCAATCAATCAATATAAAACTGATTGGTAAACTTCGGTACAGCACTTTTCAGGAGGAGTCAGACAATATATCACTACCCCCTCCCTCCACATACATCTTGCGTATTGACCATGAGGAGAAAATTTGAGAAATTAGAGCCAATACAGTGGCTTACTGACAATCATTCTTCCACACACTATTCGTGAGTGGAACAGGGTTGGAGGTATCAGATAGTGGTACTGAAAGTACCCTCCACTACACACCATTAGGTGGCTTTCAGAGTATGATGTAGATGATGTAGAAGTAGATGTAAATGTACTCAATAGGTGTAGTCAATATTTCTGACATTTTGAAAAAATAATGTGATTGGATAGATAAAAAATCTATTCACCAAGCGGCATCAGAACACAAACGTGAAAGGAGGTTATAATTAGGCAAGATTTGGAGCCAGTGGCTCCTCCTTCAGGCAGAAGGGTTGAATGGGAAGGAAGAGGGGTGAAGGAAAAGAACTGGAGAGGTCTTGGTAAAGGGGTAGATTTTGGGAAAGTCATCCAGAACTGCAGGTCAGGGGAGGCTTACCAGACAGGATGAGAAGGAAGTCTCCCTTGACCTGCAGGTCTGGGTGACTTTCCCAAAATCTACACCTTTTCCCAGACCTTTCCAGTCCTTCTCCTTCACCCCTCTTCCTTCCCCTTCAACTCTTCACCCTGAAGAAGGAACACTGGCTCCAAAAGCTTGTCTATTTATAACCTTCTTTTATGTTTGTGTTATGCCACCACTTAATCAGTAGACTTTTTATCTATCCAATTTAATTATTTTGTCAAAAATAGTCTGATTTCATTGTAAGAATTTTAAAAGTTATTTACAGTGAGCTTGACTAATATTTTGGGTATTATTATTATTATTGCCCTTTGCTGTAGTTTGAAAGTTGTGTTAATATTTTCTGCATTTGTTTCCTGGAAAAGAATTCAATAGCTAAGAATTAGCTGTGCATATGAATAGTCTGTAAATAAAAGACACTGGTTGTTACACAATAATGACCTGCCTCTAAGGACTCAAAGATGAGGTAAAGGATATCTCAGTAATATACATTTCTTAGCATGGGGCTAACTCTGAATTAACTCAGCATAAGAAATAACAAAATTCATTTTGTCTTCCTACTACTGCAGAAATAATACCACGCACAATGGGCTGGCAATTCAGGTAAAGGAAAATGCAGGTTTCACTACCCTACCTGACTTGAATTAATGCTGAAGGGGACTATGAGGCTACAGCTATAGAAGTTATTAAGTTGAACTTGGTTATTGTGGCAGTTTACAATCACCTTCTGGAAATTTTGAACTTTTCTCTCATAAACTGGAATACTTGCTAAAGAAAGTAAATAAATGAAATGTGATTTAATAACTTGTGAAAACTTTGATACTGATTTTCTTACAAAAAGTAGAAACATATAGGCCTTTTGAACCTTGCTGCATCCTACAATTTAAAGTGTGAAGTAAACACTGTTATTGGAGTAAAAACAGAAACTTGCAAAACAGGTTTAGACATTTAGTCAAGGAGAATGTATACAACAGTTCACTAAACATTTTCAGTGCAGGCTTCAGTGATCATTTAGCTCAAAAAAAAAGAAAAGAAGAAAGAAATGAAATGAGCGTATGGCACCATTGGCTGGGAGGCCCCATTCGGTGAAGTTCAGCTACCAAGTTTCATTTGATGCCACATTGGGCAAATTGCGTGACAGTGATGAGAATGAAATGATGATGAGGACAACACAACACCCAGTCCTTGAGTGTTGAAAATTCCCAACCCAGCCAGGAATTGAACTTGGGCCCGCTTGCAGGAGAGGCAAGCATGCTACCACCCAGCTAAGCAGGTGGACACCTAGCTCAAATACTAAGCCTCAAAATAAAAGACAGTATTGGGAAAAACCTGTCTTTAAGTACCATATGTAGATGCTACAGTCAGGATAATATAAACTACGTCAACAGTACGGTAAACAAAGAAAAATCTATTACTTTGAGATTGAACTTAAATATTTTACTTCACCTAAACAAATTTCTCATTGTGTCACAAATAATAATTTATAGTAATGGTAATACACTCCTGGAAATTGAAATAAGAACACCGTGAATTCATTGTCCCAGGAAGGGGAAACTTTATTGACACATTCCTGGGGTCAGATACATCACATGATCACACTGACAGAACCACAGGCACATAGACACAGGCAACAGAGCATGCACAATGTCGGCACTAGTACAGTGTATATCCACCTTTCGCAGCAATGCAGGCTGCTATTCTCCCATGGAGACGATCGTAGAGATGCTGGATGTAGTCCTGTGGAACGGCTTGCCATGCCATTTCCACCTGGCGCCTCAGTTGGACCAGCGTTCGTGTTGGACGTGCAGACCACGTGAGACGACGCTTCATCCAGTCCCAAACATGCTCAATGGGGGACAGATCCGGAGATCTTGCTGGCCAGGGTAGTTGACTTACACCTTCTAGAGCACGTTGGGTGGCACGGGATACATGCGGACATGCATTGTCCTGTTGGAACAGCAAGTTCCCTTGCCGGTCTAGGAGTGGTAGAACGATGGGTTCGATGATGGTTTGGATGTACCGTGCACTGTTCAGTGTCCCCTCGATGATCACCAGTGGTGTACGGCCAGTGTAGGAGATCGCTCCCCACACCATGATGCCGGGTGTTGGCCCTGTGTGCCTCGGTCGTATGCAGTCCTGATTGTGGCGCTCACCTGCACGGCGACAAACACGCATACGACCATCATTGGCACCAAGGCAGAAGCGACTCTCATCGCTGAAGACGACACATCTCCATTCGTCCCTCCATTCACGCCTGTCGCGACACCACTGGAGGCGGGCTGCACGATGTTGGGGCGTGAGCGGAAGACGGCCTAACGGTGTGCGGGACCGTAGCCCAGCTTCATGGAGACGGTTGCGAATGGTCCTCGCCGATACCCCAGGAGCAACAGTGTCCCTAATTTGCTGGGAAGTGGCGGTGCGGTCCCCTACGGCACTGCGTAGGATCCTACGGTCTTGGCGTGCATCCGTGCGTCGCTGCGGTCCGGTCCCAGGTCGACGGGCACGTGCACCTTCCGCCGACCACTGGCGACAACATCGATGTACTGTGGAGACCTCACGCCCCACGTGTTGAACAATTCGGCGGTACGTCCACCCGGCTTCCCGCATGCCCACTATACGCCCTCGCTCAAAGTCCGTCAACTGCACATACGGTTCACGTCCACGCTGTCGCGGCATGCTACCAGTGTTAAAGACTGCGATGGAGCTCCGTATGCCACGGCAAACTGGCTGACACTGACGGCGGCGGTGCACAAATGCTGCGCAGCTAGCGCCATTCAACGGCCAACACCGCGGTTCCTGGTGTGTCCGCTGTGCCGTGCGTGTGATCATTGCTTGTACAGCCCTCTCGCAGTGTCCGGAGCAAGTATGGTGGGTCTGACACACCGGTGTCAATGTGTTCTTTTTTCCATTTCCAGGAGTGTATATTCAAAAGTTGCAGTCAGTGTCTTCATTCACATTCCATTGGTTTTAATCATTTTAGTATTAGGCACACATCTTGGTTTGCATACTGGAAAAGGGTGCAACCTCTACCAGTCAGAACAAACCTACATCTACATCTCCATGTATACTCCACAAGCCACCTCATAGTGTGTGGCAAAGAGTGCTTTGTGTACCAATGACACTTCCTTTATTTCTGTTCCAGTCACAAGTGGTGTGATTGATGGTAAGCGTCCATGTTGGCTTGAATCTCTTTGATTTCCTTTTCTCGGTATTTTTTGTTGTCTCTTCTGGGAAAATACACTCTTGGAACTTTAACAGTAAACCATGCTATGATGCAGAATGTCTTCCTTGGAGTGACTGCCATTGGAAATGTCTGAGCATCTCTGTGATACTTTTGTGCTTGCTAAATGAATCTGTACAAAAACATCCTGTTCCTCTTTGGGTCTTCTCTACTTCTTCTATGAATCCCACTTGGTACAGGTCTCAGACTGATGAGAAATATTCAAGCACTGGTCGAATGAGTGTTTCGTAATCTACCTCCTTTGAAGATGAACTAATTTTCCTGAGGATGCTTCCAATGAATCTCAGTGTGGCGTCTGCCTTACCTGTTATTAATTTTATGAGGCTGTTTCATTTCTAATTGCTCAGTATGCACACTCCTGTAGATATTTTATGGAAATAATTGCTTCCAGTGGTTGTTCTACAACTATGTAATCATACAATAATGGGTCTTTCTCTCTATGTATATAATATAATAATCAACTACTAAATAACACCAAAAGCTAATACCAATAGGGGCCATATTTATCCCCTGACATCACATTTCTGACACTTTATCACAACAAATCATACTAAAAGACGCATTTTAGAGATATCTTTAATGCAGTGTATGTTAGCTTCATTACATGCTTAATGTCTGTTATGTTTTCAATTTTAAACTTCAGGTGTTTAATTTTTTTGTGTTCAGCCCATAATGTCCATGAATTCATGAGATAAAACAGTGATGTCTCCATGACTTCATGGGTCTTGTGAGGTTGTTGGCTGACAGAAGTAAACTATGCAGCCACCACCTTGATTATATGTTTGGTAAGCTAGTATACCTTATTTGTTACTTTTCACATTTGTATTCGTGTATTATGAAAATATACAGTGCCAGTGATGCACCACATTAAAGACCTCTCCAAAACACACCATTTTTGAGTATGGCTTGTTGTAGTAAAGGGTCAGAAAAATGTGACATCAGTGACGAAACATGTAGCCACCCATTTTCTAGCAATTCATGTACTAGGCTAAATAAGTAGTTAAACAAAAGAATTTCTTCATATAGCCTATTAATGCACATTTTACTTACCTCAATTCATTTGTTTCTAGTGCTGTGCTGAAAAATGATCTACGACCATTTCCTTAAAATTTGGATGATTGAGTAGTTGAAACTTCCTGGCAGATTAAAACTGTGTGCCAGATTGAAAATCAAATTTGGGACCTTTCCCTTTCACAGGCAAGAGCTCTACCAACTGAGCTACCCAAGAATGTCTAACAACCCATTCTTACAGCTTTACTTTTGCCAGTTCCTCCCCTCTTACATTTCAAACTTCACAGAATATCATTATGACACTTTGCAATTACAGGGCACAGTTCCTGTGGATATGCATTGTGTATCTCTAACTGAAGCAGTTTCCATTGCCTTCTGCACCCTCATGCCATTGATCATTGCCAATTCTTCTTCCTTTTAGGGGCAGTTTCCCACCCCCATGGCATGAGAGTGTCCTGAACCTCTGCCTGCTCCCCTGCTCTCTTTGACAGGGCCGTTAGAGGAATGAGAGTGACTTCTTATGACAGAAGTCTTCAGCCACCATTGCTGATGACTTTTCTTCAAAATTTTAGGCTGTTATCAGATTGATATCCAGGAGCCAGAGCATTCTGATTGCTAGTGGAAGATGTTACTCCTCCATCTAGCAGTGATTAATTACCTGTCCTTCTCAAGATCTCAAACTGTGTACCAGATTGAACCCACCCCACTACTTCCCAACCACTATGACAAATTCAAGATTATTCCATGCAGACTATGAACAAATCCATAATCAAATCAGAAGCCATACACCAACCTCAAAATCCTGACAACACCCAGATGAATCTGATTTCCCAAAGCACATTATCTCAGATGCAATTTCCAATCATATTCCACTCAAAACTATGTACTATAACTGTCTCACTGTCCCTCCATGTGCTCTTGCCCAGCTACAAGAATTCCATTTATCTAAAGAGAATCCTTCATACTGCTAACTGTGTCATGCTCACACACACTTGACAGCTCCAGCAACACAGTCAGTTACTTATAAAGTAACAACTTCGGCATTGGCACATGACATGCACTAAACTGAAGAAATACCTGTAAACTCCACAAAGTATTGGAAAAGTTCCATAGGCTCTCCAGAAACAACCCCACTCCCATATATCCCAACCTATGTTAACAACAAACCATTTCCTGACAACCTCACCAAAGCCAACAGCCATTTTTTATTCAACCTGAAAAACACAGTCACCATCCCATATTACCCCAACTTTGATTATTCAGTGATTTCCTATGTATATGAACATACCAACATAGTTATCCCACCTCTCACACCAAAATACCAGTATACGAGAAATTTATTCATGATTGCGAACACATTTCATGTATTTCATAATGGCTGTAGCAGCCACAGGGCCTGTTCCTTTTGACATGCATTCATGTCCAAATGAACATTGCATAATAATTCGTAAAATTCCAGTATTTACACAGCACAGCACAGCACTCCACGAACGGAACACACCAACAGCTGGAAACATTATGCAGATGCTTTCTAAAAAATGAAATACTGCACCTGGTCATAATCAAATTACCAATCACCACCTCAAGTAATGTCCCAGAGCCTATTACAAAGCCCTTGCCACCATTTCCAAAACCATCCTCTACACAAATTATTGCCCAGAGCAGTGGAAAATGGCCAAACTTCTCCTCTTCCTGGAGCTGATAAACCAGACTCAAATATCTCATCCTATCAATGTCTCAGCCTCACATCAGTTTTCAGAGAAATTCTCAAAGCCAAGCGTGGCCAGTGAATCAATTAGTACCTTGCAACTCACTTAATCATTCCCAACACTTATTGCAGCTTTTGTCCAACTATTACATTGACATTTAACTTCTTTACCTTACCCACTTTATCTTCTGCCAACACACCTTCTCCTGTGTATTTCACCCTACTGTCTCAAGGCTCTATCCTTTCAAACCTCCTTCACTTATTGTACACTGCAGATATTCCCAAATGACATCTCCTCACCTAACTCCTGCACTATGCTGTGAACAACACCTACCTAACCATTTCCCAGACTCATCAACTCTCCCAAGCCTCCCTCCAACACCACTTGCATCATCTCTGGTCAGGTGATGTAATGTGTGAAAACTTCAGGTAAATCCACAGAAAAGCTGTCACCATCTTTGGTTGCACCACTTTTTGTTTACATCCTCTAAATTTCTGTCCCTCCCTTTACAACTGATCCATCCCTCTGACTGATACAGTAAAGTGTGTAGGACTAACCCTCAACAGAAAACTAACATTGAATACACATCTCCTTAACATCCAACACTAAACTCAAAACTGACTAAAGCTACTGAAATTATTAACAGGCCACATCTGGGGGCTGCATCTTTCTACAATAACTCTCACCCATAAATGCTGCATCTGCCCCATCATCATCTATGCCAACATTTCCTGTATCTGTGTCTCCTCTAAAATTTGTACCTGAAATCTGGGAAAGACAAGCATCCACCTTCCTTTCTGAATCTGCTTACTTTCCCCACCTTGTATCCTGTATCAACTCATCTGCTTCCCTCATCTTCTTCTCTTCCTAAAACTCCTTCAGATCCAATACATGTATTGCTAAACCCAGCTGTAGCACCCAATATCCCACCCAATAATCACAAATGCTGGTATTCTGCTTCTCCATTACATCTATATTCCACCTTATGTACTGTCATGCCTTATCTAGCCTCTTCTGTTGGAAATTCAAATGACTCCCACCCACAAATCATGAAATCCATCCCAAGATATACCCCTCTACCCAACCTCAGTTACAATGCGCAACCTAACACCATGCTTCCATTTTCTTCTCTCCCCCTTGCTGACTTTTAACCACTGTCTGTGTTACCACAGGAGCCCATAGTCATACTCATCATTCCACCTCTGTCATAACCATGATTGTTTCCATACGTCATTAACATCACCATTACACTATAGCATCATTCACTTTATCATCAGTGACCGTATTTTAAATGCATCATAAAATTACATATAAAGTTTTAAAAAGTAATCAGCATTGTTCACCAATGTTTTCTTTTTTTCCCTTTAAGTCTACATTTATTGTCATCCATTTTTAAGAAAAAATCATAAATATTGTCCATAAATTTTGACTCATTATTCATGTGGAAATATTCAAAATGCATACTGATAATTTAAATTCTGTAATACATTACTGTGAACTATATTTTAATATATATTTTGGGGTGGCTCTTCCTCAGAGCCTTTAACTATAAGCCACACCTGGTCAACTGGGAGGAGCACACCACAGAACTGCTGAAGCATCTTAACAAATCTCTGTTTGCAATGCGAATTTTGTCAGACATAGGGGATATAAAAATGAAAAAGCTGGCATACTATGCTTACTTTCATTCCATAATGTCATATGGGATTATTTTTTGGGGTAATTCATCAAGCCAAGCTAAAGTTTTCCGGGCACAAAAACGTGCAGTGAGGGTTATATGTGGTGTGAACTCAAGAACATCCTGCAGAAGCCTGTTTAGGGAACTAGGGATACTAACTACTGCTTCCCAATATATTTATTCCTTAATGAAATTTGTCATTAAAAATATATCACTTTTTCAAACCAACAGCTCAATTCATGGAATCAATACTAGAAATAAGAATAATCTTCACAAGGATTTAAAGTCACTTAGTCTTGTACAAAAAGGTGTGCATTATTCAGGAACACACATTTACAATAACTTGCCAGCAGCCATAAAAAGCTTAACAACCAATGAAATTCAGTTTAAGAGAAGCCTAAAGGATTTATTGGTGGCCAACTCCTTCTACTCCATTGATGAATTTCTTAGTAAAACCAACTGATTTGTATATAAGTACAACATAACTTCTGCACAATTTCAGTGCAGTAATGTGTTCATTGAAAATTTGTGTGTGTGTGTGTGTGTGCTAGTATAATCTAACTTCTGCACCATTTCAGTGCAGTAATGTGTTCATTGTAAATAAGTATTACAGTAGTTGTATTACCTTATAAATAAATAAAAAACTTTTTTATTTTAAATTCAGTGCATTAGTATTTGTAAAATGACTCTTAGTGTTCATTAAAAAATGACGATCATTCCACTTGGGACCTGTGGAATGGTACATTAGCTTATTTGTTTTAGTTCTAAATATTTGTCATGTATTGTTGTTTTTCTGACATGTTCCACATCCTGGAGGACCTCCTCACTACGGATCAATTGGAATGAAAGTAAATCTAATCTAATCTAATCTAATCTAGATGTGACAGTTAATTTTGTCTTTCTACTACAGATGATCAAAGTTTATACATAGTTGTTATTGAATAGATGATAAGACACATAGATGAAAAGATTTTGTATGGATATCATCAAACAATAAAGAATTTGGTACTTTTCCTACAACAGGGCAAAATACAAATTCAAGGATTATATAATGATATTATCCACAACCCAGAATATGCAATGGTACTGAGTCTTTCAAGAGACAATGCAGATAATGAAGATCAGTCTGAAGGGAAGAAACCATCACAAACATTCGGTAGGCAGCTTTCGAGGCTCTCCAGGCAAATATCTCGAACATCAACATATGTGAGTAACACAAAGGGACCCAAATGTTTGTCTATTTTGAAAGAGTTAACAGTACTTTTTGAATACGTCAGTCATGTACAGTGATGAGGTTTATATATATATACGTCAGTCATGTACAGTGATGAAAAATAGAGGGAAACATTCCACGTGGGTAAAATATATCTACAAACAAAGATGATGTGACTTACCGAACGAAAGCGCTGGCAGGTCGATAGACACACAAACAAACACAAACACACACACAAAATTCAAGCTTTTGCAACAAACAGTTGCCTCATCAGGAAAGAGGGAAGGAGAGGGAAAGACGAAAGGATGTGGGTTTTAAGGGAGAGGGTAAGGAGTCATTCCAATCCTGGGATGGAAAGACTTACCTTGTTGTTGTTGTTGTGGTCTTCAGTCCTGAGACTGGTTTGATGCAGCTCTCCATGCTACTCTATCCTGTGCAAGCTTCTTCATCTCCCAGTACCCACTGCAACCTACATCCTTCTGAATCTGCTTAGTGTATTCATCTCTTGGTCTCCCTCTACGATTTTTACCCTCCACGCTGCCCTCCAATGCTAAATTTGTGATCCCTTGATGCCTTAAAACATGTCCTACCAACCGGTCCCTTCTTCTAGTCAAGTTGTGCCACAAACTTCTCTTCTCCCCAATCCTATTCAATACCTCCTCATTAGTTACGTGATCTACCCACCTTATCTTCAGCATTCTTCTGTAGCACCACATTTCAAAAGCTTCTATTCTCTTCTTGTCCAAACTGGTTATCGTCCATATTTCACTTCCATACATGGCTACACTCCATACAAATACTTTCAGAAACGACTTCCTGACACTTAAATCTATACTCGATGTTAACAAATTTCTCTTCTTCAGAAACGATTTCCTTGCCATTGCCAGTCTACATTTTATATCCTCTCTACTTCGACCATCATCAGTTATTTTACTCCCTAAATAGCAAAACTCCTTTACTACTTTAAGTGTCTCATTTCCTAATCTAATCCCCTCAGCATCACCCGATTTAATTTGACTACATTCCATTATCCTTGTTTTGCTTTAGTTGATGTTCATCTTATATCCTCCTTTCAAGAAACTGTCCATTCCGTTCAACTGCTCTTCCAAGTCCTTTGCTGTCTCTGACAGAATTACAATGTCATCGGCGAACCTCAAAGTTTTTACTTCTTCTCCATGAATTTTAATACCTACTCCGAATTTTTCTTTTGTTTCCTTCACTGCTTGCTCAATATACAGATTGAATAACATCGGGGACAGGCTACAACCCTGTCTCACTCCTTTCCCAACCACTGCTTCCCTTTCATGCCCCTCGACTCTTATAACTGCCATCTGGTTTCTGTACAAATTGTAAATAGCCTTTTGCTCCCTTATTTTACCCCTCCCACCTTCAGAATTTGAAAGAGAGTATTCCAGTTAATGTTGTCAAAAGCTTTCTCTAAGTCTACAAATGCTAGAAACGTAGGCTTGCCTTTTCTTAATCTTTCTGCTAAGATAAGTCGTAACGTTAGTATTGCCTCACGTGTTCCAACATTTCTACGGAATCCAAACTGATCTTCCCCGAGGTCCGCTTCTACCAGTTTTTCCATTCGTCTGTAAAGAATTCGCATTAGTATTTTGCAGCTGTGACTTATTAAACTGATAGTTCGGTAATTTTCACATCTGTCAACACCTGCTTTCTTTGGGATTGGAATTATTATATTCTTCTTGAAGTCTGTGGGTATTTCGCCTGTCTCATACATCTTGCTCATCAGATGGTAGAGTTTTGTCATGACTGGTTCTCCCAAGGCCATCAGTAGTTCTAATGGAATGTTGTCTACTCCCGGGGCCTTGTTTCGACTCTAGTCTTTCAGTGCTCTGTCAAACTCTTCACGCAGTATCTTATCTCCCATTTCATCTTCATCTACATCCTCTTCCATTTCCATAATATTGTCCTCAAGTACATCGCCATTGTATAAACCCTCTATATACTCCTTCCACCTTTCTGCCTTCCCTTCTTTGCTTAGAAATGGGTTGCCATCTGAGCTCTTGATATTCATACAAGTGGTTCTCCTTTCTCCAAAGGTCTCTTTAATTTTCCTGTAGGCAGTATCTATCTTACCCCTAGTGAGACAAGCCTGTACATCCTTACATTTGTCCTCTAGCCATCCTTGCTTTGCCATTTTGCACTTCCTGTCGATCTCATTTTTGAGACGTTTGCATTCCTTTTTGCCTGCTTCATTTACTGCATTTTTATATTTTCTCCTTTCATCAATTAAATTCAATATTTCTTCTGTTACCCAAGGATTTCTATTAGCCCTTGTCTTTTTACCTACTTGATCCTCTGCTGCCTTCACTACTTCATCCCTCAGAGCTACCCATTCTTCTTCTACTGTATTTCTTTCCCCCATTCCTGTCAATTGTTCCCTTATGCTCTCCCTGAAACTCTCTACAACCTCTGGTTCTTTCAGTTTATCCAGGTCCCATCTCCTTATATTCCCACCTTTTTGCAGTTTCTTCAATTTCAATCTGCAGTTCATAACCAATAGATTGTGGTCAGAAACCACATCTGCCCCTGGAAATGTCTTACAATTTAAAACCTGGTTCCTAAATCTCTGTCTTACCATTATATAATCTATCTGATACCTTTTAGTATCTCCAGGATTCTTCCAGGTATACAACCTTCTTTTATGATTCTTGAACCAAGTGTTAGCTATGATTAAGTTATGGTCTGTGCAAAATTCTACAAGGCGGCTTCCTCTTTCATTTCTTCCCCCCAATTCATATTCACCTACTATGTTTCCTTCTCTCCCTTTTCCTACTGACGAATTCCAGTCACCCATGACTACTAAATTTTCGTCTCCCTTCACTACCTGAATAATTTCTTTTATCTCATCATACATTTCATCAATTTCTTCATCATCTGCAGAGCTAGTTGGCATATAAACTTGTACTACTGTAGTAGGCATGGGCTTTGTGTCTATCTTGGCCACAATAATGCGTTCACTATGCTGTTTGTAGTAGCTAACCTGCACTCCTATTTTTTTATTCATTATTAAACCTACTCCTGCATTACCCCTATTTGATTTTGTATTTATAACCCTGTATTCACCTGACCAAAAGTCTTGTTCCTCCTGCCACCGAACTTCACTAATTCCCACTATATCTAACTTTAACCTATCCATTTCCCTTTTTAAATTTTCTAACCTACCTGCCCGATTAAGGGATCTGACATTCCACGCTCCGATCCGTAGAACGCCAGTTTTCTTTCTCCTGATAACGACGTCCTCTTGAGTAGTCCCCGCCTGGAGATCCGAATGGGGGACTATTTTACCTCCGGAATGTTTTACCCAAGAGGACGCCATCATCATTTAATCATACAGTAAAGACTTACCTTAGGGGGAAAAAAGGACGGGTATACACTCGCACACACACACATATCCATCCACACATAAACAGACACAAGCAGACATCTCACAAGCAGACATATTTAAAGACAAAGAGTTTGGGCAGAGATGTCAGTCGAGGCGGAGGTGAAGAGTCAAAGATGATGTTGAATGACAGGTGAGGTATGAGTGGCGGCAACTTGAAATTAGCGGAGATTGAGGCCTGGTGGGTAACGGGAAGAGAGGATATATTGAAGAGCAAGTTCCCATCTCCGGAGTTCGGATAGGTTGGTGTTGGTGGGAAGTATCCAGATAACCCGGACGGTGTAACACTGTGCCAAGATGTGCTGGCCATGCACCAAGGCATGTTTAGCCACAGGGTGATCCTCATTACCAACAAACACTGTCTGCCTGTGTCCATTCATGCGAATGGACAGTTTGTTGCTGGTCATTCCCACATAGAGTGCATCACAGTGTAGGCAGGTCAGTTGGTAAATCACGTGGGTGCTTTCACATGTGGCTCTGCCTTTGATCGTGTACACCTTCCGGGTTACAGGACTGGAGTAGGTGGTGGTGGGAGGGTGCATGGGACAGGTTTTACACTGGGGGCGGTTACAAGGATAGGAGCCAGAGGGTTGGGAAGGTGGTTTGGGGATTTCATAGGGATGAACTAACAGGTTACGAAGGTTAAGTGGACGGCGGAAAGACACTCTTGGTGGAGTTGGGAGGATTTCATGAAGGATGGATCTCATTTCAGGGCAGGATTTGAGGAAGTCGTATGCCTGTTGGAGAGCCACATTCAGAGTCTGGTCCAGTCCCGGAAAGTATCCTGTCACAAGTGGGGCACTTTTGTGGTTCTTCTGTGGGGGATTCTGGGTTCGAGGGGATGAGGAGGTGGCTCTGGTTATTTGCTTCTGTACCAGGTTGGGAGGGTAGTTGCGAGATGCGAAAGCTGTTGTCAGGTTGTGGATGTAATGGTTCAGGGATTCCGGACTGGAGCAGATTCGTTTGCCACGAAGACCTAGGCTGTAGGGAAGGGACCGTTTGATGTGGAATGGGTGGCAGCTGTCATAATGGAGGTACTGTTGCTTGTTGGTGGGTTTGATGTGGACGGACGTATGAAGCTGGCCATTGGACAGGTGGAGGTCAACGTCAAGGAAAGTGGCATGGGATTTGGAGTAGGACCAGATGAATCTAATGGAACCAAAGGAGTTGAGGTTGGAGAGGAAATTCTGGAGTTCTTCTTCACTGTGAGTCCAGATCATGAAGATGTCATCAATAAATCTGTACCAAACTTTGGGTTGGCAGGCCTGGGTAACCAAGAAGGCTTCCTCTAAGCAACCCATGAATAGGTTGGCGTACGAGGGGGCCATCCTGGTACCCATGGCTGTTCCCTTTAATTGTTGGTATGTCTGGCCTTCAGAAGTGAAGAAGTTGTGGGTCAGGATGAAGCTGGCTAAGGTGATGAGGAAAGAGGTTTTAGGTAGGTTGGCAGGTGATCGGCGTGAAAGGAAATGCTCCATCGCAGCGAGGCCCTGGACGTGCAGAATATTTGTGTATAAGGAAGTGGCATCAATGGTTACAAGGATGGTTTCCGGGGGTAACAGATTGGGTAAGGATTCCAGGTGTTCGAGAAAGTGGTTGGTGTCTTTGATGAAGGATGGGAGACTGCATGTAATGGGTTGAAGGTGTTGATCTACGTAGGCAGAGATACGTTCTGTGGGGGCTTGGTAACCAGCTACAATGGGGCGGCCGGGATGATTGGGTTTGTGGATTTTAGGAAGAAGGTAGAAGGTAGGGGTACGGGGTGTCGGTGGGGTCAAGAGGTTGATGGAGTCAGGTGAAAGGTTTTGCAGGGGGCCTAAGGTTCTGAGGATTCCTTGAAGCTCTGCCTGGACATCAGGAATGGGGTTACCTTGGCAAACTTTGTATGTGGTGTTGTCTGAAAGCTGACGCAGTCCCTCAGCCACATACTCCCGACGATCAAGTACCACGGTCGTGGAACCCTTGTCCGCCGGAAGAATGACGATGGATTGGTCAGCCTTCAGATCACGGATAGCCTGGGCTTCAGCAGTGGTGACTGGACTGGACCAGACTTTGAATGTGGCTCTCCAGCAGGGATACGACTTCCTCAAATCCTGCCCTGAAATGAGATCCATCCTTCATGAAATCCTCCCAACCCCACCAAGAGTGTCTTTCCGCCATCCACTTAACCTTCGTAACCTGTTAGTTCATCCCTATGAAATCCCCAAACCACCTTCCCAACCCTCTGGCTCCTATCCTTGTAACCGCCCCCGGTGTAAAACCTGTCCCATGCACCCTCCCACCACCACCTACTCCAGTCCTGTAACCCGGAAGGTGTACACAATCAAAGGCAGAGCCACATGTGAAAACACCCACGTGATTTACCAACTGACCTGCCTACACTGTGATGCATTCTATGTGGGAATGACCAGCAACAAACTGTCCATTCGCATGAATGGACACAGGCAGACAGTGTTTGTTGGTAATGAGGATCACCCTGTGGCTAAACATGCCTTGGTGCACGGCCAGCACATCTTGGCACAGTGTTACACCGTCCGGGTTATCTGGATACTTCCCACCACACCAATCTATCCGAACTCCGGAGATGGGAACTTGCTCTTCAATATATCCTCTCTTCCCGTTACCCACCAGGCCTCAATCTCCGCTAATTTCAAGTTGCCGCCACTCATACCTCACCTGTCATTCAACATCATCTTTGCCTCTTCACCTCCATCTCGACTGACATCTCTGCCCAAACTCTTTGTCTTTAAATATATCTGCTTGTGAGATGTCTGCTTGTGTCTGTTTATGTGTGGATGGATATGTGTGTGTGTGCGAGTGTATACCCGTCCTTTTTTCCCCCTAAGGTAAGTCTTTCCGCTCCCGGGATTGGAATGACTCCTTACCCTCTCCCTTAAAACCCACATCCTTTCGTCTTTCCCTCTCCTTCCCTCTTTCCTGATGAGGCAACAGTTTGTTGCAAAAGCTTGAATTTTGTGTGTGTGTGTTTGTGTTTGTTTGTGTGTCTATTGACCTGCCAGCGCTTTCGTTCGGTAAGTCACATCATCTTTGTTGTTAGATATATTTTTCCCACATGGAATGTTTGCCTCTATTTTTTATATATATATATATATATATATATATATATATATATATATATATATATATATACTATTACTGAAATCACTATATTTTAACATAAAAGGCATAAAGTAAATGACATTTTAACAATTATGTCTTCATACGCTGGATTATTCAAACTGTTTGGTGTGGAAGAGATTGGTTCAAATTAATAGTTTTATTTGGAACTTGGTATCATAATACCCATAGAAGAGTGTCTGCTGTCAAAACAGCTCAGACTGATACACTAACACTCGCACAAACTCTTAACCTAGATGGATCCCAGTAATTATTTAAACTGATGTAGTTTAGGAAACCATTCCTAAAATGTGTGCATAACCCATTGCCCTCTGTTTTTTAATATGTAATAGCACCCTATTATCAGGCTGGCAGGCACTATTAATCTACAATTTTTTGTTGTATTTATTCATCTATGTATGATCTTACAATGCTAAAGAATTTGTCATCACAATACAATGAAAATAAAGAGCTCAAAAGAATGTATACACACAGAATATACTCTGAAGTATGTTTTTATGAGGTTAGTATTGGACAGCATCTAATGTTAGTAAATGGAGGACAGTAGGTGTATACAATTGTTGAATGATGCTTTCCCTTAGAATGTCTGATTACATAACCTTACTCTTGAGTTTTGAATGGTTGGAAAATATCCGAAAACATTAGTATAATCACTTCTATGACAGACCTCACATTGAAATTCAGATATCTGCTAAATAGTGTGTTTTCCCATATAGTATTTCTGTCTAATTTTCATATAAATTTAATGCTGCTAACACTACTGCAACCAACTTCAAAGTCTATATGAGCAAATATTAACAGTGATATGTCAACTCTCTAAACCATTCTTCATTCATATATAAATATAGCATCCAGTTTCAGTATCATTTGAAATCTCTGTGTTCATTTATGGGTATACTCTGCAAACTGAAGCACTGAAAGAATAACTGCTCAAAGTCTATGTGCACACTGTTATTAGTCTAATCTTATCTTGTCTTCAAAATACTTATTAGATTCCTAGATTCTTCATTTAAAGCGGTTTATTTATTTATTTATTTATTTTTTAAAAATTTTTTTTTACTGCTTCCTCTGGACTGATACTATTCATATATACAGCCATTCAGACACTCAGCCTAAACTCTCTAAATATCTAGCATACTCACTGCTTCTTTTCTTATGATATTAATTGGTTTAGTTCTCAAAAGTAAGCACTTTACTCACATGGTACACACATACAAAATTCAGTACCACCAAAAATATTCATCACTTGTGCCAACCTTTTTATGTCTTGCTTGGAGATAGATTTCTAGGAATCCCAGGATTCCTGATACTACTGGGTTCTTTATCAGCCTTGTTCAGTATGTGATTGAGATTTCTGAATTTTTAATCAATGCTTTCACACTTTTCTTAATATAAAATTTATGCAACCTTCCTCTATACAATGCCTCAGTTAATCAACATTAAATCAAGCAACAAGCAACAAAAGAAGTATTCAGCATACATAGTGCTGGACATAATGTCACATTATGTGTTTTATTTTCACAAAACACATCAGTTTTAGATAGTGAGTACACAGAATACAATTCCTCCTATCACCTGAGAACAGGCCTGGCAGTTGAAAAGATTTTACACTAAAATGAAATGTATAACCTCACTGCATATCCAAATATACAGGGTGTTTGAAAAAGAACACCCTACTTTTAAGTATAAATTTAATGGGGAAATTAATGAAAAATTACATCAATGATTACATATCATGAAAGAGAATTCTTTCAATTTTTTTTTATGTTAGTAGACTTCAATGTGGGATCCATTTGTTGCTCTGCACACGACGAGACAATTTTCCATTTCTCGCCATGTATTCACAAACATTTCAGGTGTAACTCTCTCAACCACCGCAGTAAATCTTTCCTGTAAATGATTGATGTCTCTGATCTTTTCACTGTACTCAACATTTTTATGTGGCCCCAAAATAAAAAGTCCAGCAGGGTTAAGTCTGGGCTTTGTTGTGGCCAAGATATTGGGCCAGCCCTGCATATCCACCTTCCTGGAAAGCAAGTGTCAAGAGCTTCATGCACATGATTACTGTGCCTTCTTGTTGGAAAAATGCAAGCCCCTTTTCTGCCTCAATGTTGTCCAGTTGGGGAAAGATGCACTCTGTCGACAAGTCACAGTAAACATCCTTGTTCATTGGTTTTTCTACAAAAATGAAAGGCCTAATCACACAATCTTCCATCAACTCACACCAGACATTAACTTTCCGAGGGTCACGTTGCTGAATAACTTCATGTGGATGCTTTGCCACCCCCCCCCCCCCCCCATCCCCCCTCCCCCCACCCCCCAATTCTGCAGTTATGATTAACTGTTCCACTGACAAGAAATGTAGCCTCATCAGAAAAGAGAATCCTTTTTTAAAAAAATGACATCATCATCAATTCTGTGTAGAAAGTCAACAACAAACTCATACCTTTCGATTTTATCAGTAGGTTTTATTTCATGTATCAGTTGCAATTTGTAGGCATGCAACTTAAGTCTTTTATGCAGAACATCATACACAGTATCTTTAGGCACTCCTAATTGTAGACTACGTCTGGCCAGTGACTCCTTTGGGCTCCAAACACATGAAACATGGATGTGTTCAACAACGTCTTCAGAAGTTCTCGGTCTACCTGGTTATTTTGCTTTTAAAACACTACCGATTTCCTGAAAGCCTTTAGCCAATGACAGATAGTTTTTGCTGTAGGCGGTTCACCACCATACTGATGTCTAAAATTATGTTGCACTGTCATAACTGACACAGTTTTCACCAGCTAAATAACACACTGCACTTTCTGTTGCGGAGTACACATTGTTGCTGAATTGATCTGCACTGCACTGCATGTATGCCTGGATTGAACTTAGGGAACAGAGGGGGAAAAAACAAAAATGGCACTGGTGCTGTCTCAAGGTCAAGCAGACCTGCCAAATGCAGTGGAGCCAAACTTGGAGAGTTAACAAATCAAACACCATGAACTAGAATAGTGCATGTATCTTTGTAGAGATTCTAGGACACATTAAACCTAGAGAGTTATTTTTTAAACACACTGTACTTTTATTGTATTTTATTCAGGAAATGTTTGAAAGCAAGTAATAATGTTTACATTTTCCCAATACTCTTACTCCTTTCTTTTCAACAGTCATCAATTATACTTTTTGTATAGTATTGGTGTGAATAAAACATGTTTCTGTTTTAGGAATTAATTCTTTCTACAAACACTTTTTCATACTTATCAGTGCCCATACAGCATGCAAACTACCTGTCACCCTATATCACAGTTACTCTTCCAGCCCCATAAGAACTACACATAGTCTTGAGAAATACTTTCACAAAGACCAGAGGAATATTTTGCACATGACTGTTGTGGCCTAATATGAATTTGATAGGGTGCCTCTTAAAAAAGGTTATGCCTATTTTAAATTATACAGAAACAAAATGTCTCCTCTGTATGCTGGTCTTATACTTGATGCTGTAAGAGAACAAATTACTTGGTATGTTATTTTTCTTATCATCTTAAAACAGAGGAAAGGGAAGAAACTAAATATTTTTTTAGCCTTGCTGATACCCTTCATGTTCCTATAAAGTAATAGAGTTCATTATTTGTTCAAGAGTCTGTCTTCATATCATGGATCCCTGATAGATGAAGAGGAGGACGAAGAAGCACCAGACATGATAGAAGCTACAACTAAAGGAAAGGTGAAACAGTCACCATACACTGGCTATTTCAGGGCTGGAACCAACTACTTTGTTATATTTCTGATAGCCATACTCTTTGTTTTGGCTCAAATACTTGCCAGTGGAGTTGATTACTTTGTTTCTTACTGGTGAGTTGAGAAAATTTACATTGACAGTCATTTATTACAGCTATATGTGAGTGTTTATGTGGAATAGAATGAGTTGCCATAGTTACATTCAGCTGATGGAGACAAGTGTATCTGTCATCAGATCTTCATCATATTGATTTAAGATGTGGCTGTAGCTCTACTAAGATCAAGATTCTTATTGCAAGTTAAATTTGCTCAACTGTTTTACAGATCACATCTTATATTCCTCCATGTTAACCTGCATCTCATGAATAGCCACATTAAATATGCAGTAAATATTAAACCTATGTACAAAGAACAATATCTGCTATTTCAAAGTTTACATCCACTTTATATTACCCATTCGTTCTCTACAACATTTTCTATTGAGGTACATTTATTTCCTCTAATTATGGTTTTCTTTTCAAACACACTGTCCTTCACATTAGTGTGTACTTGTCATGTAAGCACCTAACCAATTACATCCATTGTATTTGCTGTTCAAAGATTTGACAAGGCCCTTCAGAAATAGCATATGAGCATTCCATGCATTACATAACCAGTGGAAAAGTGCTTCTGTAGGAGCACAAAAAAGGCAAATATGTTTCTCTTTAAAAGACCCTGACAGAAAAGTGAGAACCAGCTGTCTCAATCCTCATTCTGCCTTCCCCTTACTGAGACTGGGCAAAATGATTTAGAATGTTCTGTGTTGAAGGAGCATAAATATGTTTCCTTGTAGCAAAGGCTCCCTATTCAGCAGCTCCCACTCACTGCCGCTGTCTGCACAGGGCATTCGGAAATATCCATTACAAACTTATACGGCATATAAGGGGTGTGAGTACATAATATTTTGAATAGGAACCTACATCCGGAAACATACCATTTCCATTCTACGACAGTTTCAGTTCAGATGTGTAACATGTCCACATCTGCTGACAGCAAAAGAAAAGTCCCAGAGTTGCTCGTCCAGGTGTGCAGTAGGGTAGACAAGATGATGTATACTACAACTGATGACCACCTGATGTCACTTATTGTCTGATTTGCTGTAAGACCTATTCAATGCCTGTGCATGTAAACATGGTTCCATACACATTTTGGAAATACACAGTCATCCTCCTTGTGTGTGGTGAAGCTTGAGGTAATGGAAGAGCTGTTAGTTGGCTGTATCATGACCATTTTCCACAGTCTAGCATGCCATTGCATAAACTTTTTCCCCATGTTGTGCAATGGTGAAATGAAATGGGTACATTCACCGTGAGGGGGCAGGGCTGTGGTGCCCCATGGGAAGAACTCGAACAATTGCAAGAGCAATGGTTGTTGGTCACAGTATTGTCTGGGATGTTCTGTGTGAGCAACAATTACATCCATACCACATACAAAGGGTATGTGCTATGGGTCCAGCCAATTTTCCACAATGTCCAATTTTCCACATTGTGTTCACTACTGCATGTGGTTCCTACCCTGCTGCATTGACACACCCCTGTTCCCACACTGAGTTATGCTAACAAATGAATGTAAGTTCACTAGAGACCATCTTCCAAATTTGCAAAACAGCCATGTCTGGGCAGACAAAAACCCCTGGCCACTTATGTTTAGGGATTTCAGCACAAGTTTGGTATTAACATGTGGGTGGATATTCTGGATGGTTATGTGATTGGACCATACCTCCTTCCCTCAAGCTAACAGTTCATGCATACCTGATCTTCCTACAAAATGTATTGGTCCCATTCTTGGAAGCTGTGCCAATGAATTTCCATCAGGAAAGATGATTTCAACATGATGATGCACCACCTCACTTCTCACGCATGGTTTGGAGATGTATTAATGGACAATATTGTGAAAGATGGATAGCCCAACGTGGTCCAAATGCACAGTCACCAGAATCACTGGATTTAAGTCCTTTGGATTACTTCTTGTGGCATCATATGCAAAGTTTAATTTAGGAGGCTCCTGGTGGTGTGAGTTCTGGCTGATGCACTAGAAACTGAAGAGACACCGGGGTGGTATAACGTCCTGCTCATTGGAATATAACAGTTTCCAACTTCACAAAATTTATTGACAACTGAACTGCATACTCGTCACATTAACAAAAAAACTGACTGACATACTTCACAATCTCTCACTGACTAACAAAACAACAACTCAACAACTCACTTGCAGCTTTGCTGCATTGCTTTATATAGAATTTTAACAATACATTTCAAAATAACCCATTATTAATTTTGTACAATTTTGATGTTACAATTAAAATGTGCAAAATGTAAAGATACTAACGTTACAGCTGAATAAGGTATAAAATACAATATCGTATTACATAAATTTTTCAGTATTATCTGTAATTTTAAATATAAAAAATCAATCTGAAATGTAATTGGAATAATGTCTCTTGTATTATTTTAGTTATGTAATTAATTACAGTTTGGATTTGGTTACTAACATTCAATGACAGTACAAATCTTATGCTTTATCTGACTAAATACGTAAAATTTACAAATAAGGCCTCAAATTCTGAAAATTGGAAATTTGTGTGATGTAAACAATTGGAGAGTTAATTAGAAATGTAATTACAAAGGTTATTAATTACAGAGTAGGACATAAAAATAGCTAACAAATGAAAATACATTGCTTGGTAATAACTTTTAAGCCATTTCTCAAGATAATGATGGTCTCTGTGTCAACCCGCCAATCAACTGCAATTAAGGTAATCAGAGGCACCAGCCACTTATGCCAACATTTCCACAGCCTCTTAATATTTGCCGCCAGGTATTTAACACTTCAATTTCTTGATTAAACATCTAACTCAGCACCTGTACATAATTTTGTTAATGACAAAAATCCCCTGACAATCATGATAATATACGTCCTTCCAGAACATTCTATATGCTTTCACAATGAATATCAAGTGTTTTAGCAAATTGGACAGAATGAAAGTTTATACTAGAACATGCTTTGTAAGTACAATGTCTAATGTTGGTGTTTGCCATATCAAGCTGCTGTTGTCAAGCATCAGTACTGTTTGTTGTGTCTGAACTTAGGATATAATTTTATAGCACTAACACAACACTTTTAGGAATAGCGATCTTCTTCCATTAATATCTAAAAGATGACTCACAGCAACAACAAAAACTTCAAAGAGTAAAAACATGGAAAACAAAAGAAAATCTTAGGAGCAAAGAAATTCACAACACAGAACCAAGCACCACCATAGGAGAGGAGAGGAAACACAGTTCTGATTTATTTACTTTAACACTTACCCCCAAATCAAACTGTGATGCACTAAACAACTTTTAAATAAAAAACAAGAGATCAAAACACATTAATTATGAAGTCCTATCTTGGTACACATTGCTTTAAATTTGTTTGATTTTAAAGGCATTGTAAACATGTCACCAAGTTGATTTTCAGAACACATATATTCTACATTGATAGCCCCCTTTTGATAGAGTTCACACACAAAATAATACCATACTTCAAAGTGCTTAGAACATTTGTAGAACTCTGTGTTTTTCACTAGTTTAATGGCATTTGCAGTGTCAATGAACAATATTGGTGTGTTTCTTTTTCCACTGATCTCCAACTGCAGTCTGTTGAGCCATACTAACTCCTTGGTTCCTTCACTTTCAGCAATGAACTCCACTTCAGTGGTGGATAGTGCAACTGATTTCTGCAGTTGAGGTGTCCACGATACAACCATATCACCAATCATTGAAACAAAACCATTTGTTGATCATCTTGTTAGAGTGTTGCCAGCAAAATCAGCATCAGCTTAGGCACAAAGTTTACCACCAGATGAAATATAGAAGAGACCTATGTATGAAGTACCACATAGATATCTGAAAATACATTTTACAGCATTCCAATCAGAAGAAGTGGGTTTAGCCATAGATCGAGCAACTTTTGAAACTGCATATTAATGATCCCACAGACAAACAATAAGGAAAGTTGTTGTCAAGAGTATTGCTATATTCACTGTCTAATTGTTCATTATCACATGGAGTTTTTAATGGTTTTGAATCAGCTGTGATAAAACGATGTAGAATTTTCACAGTGTATGCTTGCTATGAAATAAACTCTCATTACTCTATTTGCATACCTAAAAATGAGTCTAAGGATCCCACTGTTATTTTGAATTCAGACTTTAACATGGCTATAAATGAATTCACCACACTTTCAGTTGTTCCTGCGATAAGACCATTTTTTCTCTTGAATGAATGAAACTTATTATTCCAGCAACGAGGTGATTGCTTAAGTCCATACAATGATTTCTTGAGTTAACAAACATGACCTGCCCATCATCGAAACCTTCTGGTTGAGCCATGTATATTTCTGTACCCAAGTCACCATATAAAAATAGAGTTCTAACGTCAAACTGAACAAGTTTCAAATTTTCTTCATCTGCAATCACTGTTACAACATGAATAGCATCATAATGAGCAACTGGACTAAACATTTCATCACAATCAAGCCTGGCTCATCAAAACATACCACACACAACCAAGTGAGCACGGTGTCGATCAATCAATCCACCAGGCTTATATTTAATATGAAGCACACATCAATTATCGATAACATATTTTTCTTTAGGCATTTCTGCCAAGTCCCAGGTATCATTTTCTTCAAATGCCTTCATTTCTTCTTTCATCGCATTAAACCATTCATTGGAATTACTACTATCCATAGTTTCCTTGAAGTTTGTTGGTGCAAGCTCTTCATGGATTGCTTTTGTCAGGCAAACTAATGCATTTGCTTCTTGAGAGTGGTGAGGCAGGTATCCTAATTTGTAGTCACTAAGTTTTACTGGCAGACATATTTCATGAACTGGATGTCAATTTGGTAACTTATTCAAATATTCTTGGTCACTAGTTTCAATCTGATAAACAGTAGATTCCAATTCAATCGAATTTTCAGTCATACATAGCTTTTCTGGTTGAAAATCAACATTGTGTGATTTCATCACATGATGTTTTAACAGAGTCCACATCTTGTAACCATCTTTGTCATTCACTTAGTCAATGAAATGACCAGGTATAGCCTTTTCATCAAACTTTGAACGAAATTTCTTTGGCAAATGAACATAGTGTTTTGATCCATAAATTCGTAGATAGTTAAAGCCGTTAAACACTTTGCCAGTCCACAATTTGAAAGGTGTTTTACCTTCAACACTTGACTTCCCAGTATGATTGAGTAGAGTAATGGCTGTGTCACATGCATGAGCCCAAAATGATTAGCTAACTTACTAGACATTAACACTGGGTGAGCTAATTCAACTATATGTCAATTTGCTTGTTCAGCAACACCATTCTGCTCAGGAGTGCCTGGACACATAAGACAAAACTCAATACCACAGTCTCATAGAACAGCAGTTACCATGTTACAATTAAACTCTCCTCCACCATCAGACCAAAGTACTTTTACCTTATGACCAATAGCATCACACTCCTTCGAAAATCTTTTCAAATTGTTAGCCACTTCAGATTTATTTCACATGAAATATATCTGAATGAAACGAGAAAAATCATCTTTGAAAATCACATAGTAACGAAAATCATTTATAGAGTCAACAGACATTGGTCCATTAACATCTGGATTGATCAACTCACTGACAGTTTGTGGATGATCCCTGCGATGGCTAAATGGTTTACAGTGGGATTTGCCAAGAACACATCCATCACAAAATGATGTGGTATCAGGGCACTTAACTGATGTTTCAAAACATGAGAGCACATCTTTGTACATGATGTTTATCTTGATGACCGAGTCTCTCGTGCCAACATTTTAGTTGTTCTTCTGAAGTTGCTAAGTTAATCATTACTTGATCCGGAGGACAAACTCACATGTTCATAATGTATATTGAACCAACCAGTCTTCCTGTTGTGACTATTTCACTACGTTGCTGAATGATAACACCTTTGTTATCATGTCACATTGTATCCATGTTTTGTAGCTTGATGGACAAAGAAAAGCTGGTATCTGACATCAGGTACATACCAAACATTTTCAAGCAAAGCAGGTGTGCAACTTTTGTTTATGAATATTTCAATATAAATACTGCCAGTCCCATGTGCAAAAATAACTTATTTGTCAACTGTTTGCACACATCGTGGAATCGGAAACTTTTCGAATGTAGCGAAATGCTGTTTATTTGGTGAAATATGATGTGTCGTACCAGAGTCCAAAATCCAAGAATCTGCACTATCAAAATTAACATGAGACAACAGATTATTGGCTAGAAATGTATTTGGTTTGGGGCTCACTTTTAAACTGGAACTCAAATTGTTATTGTTGTTAGCTGTTGCTTTTGCTTCTTCTGCGGCTATGCACTTCCGGCAGTTTGCGATTATATGTCCAGCTTTCTTGCAATACAGACACATACGACTATCTTTCTTCTATGACTTACTCCCCTCTGTTGCAAATTTCTTCTGTTTTTGATGTTGCTCATTCGATTTTGATTTTGTGTAGAAAGCACCAGCTGCCTGTGTAGCTAGCGAATTCTCAATCGAATGCAAATTCTCAATTAGAAGCTGTGTTCTGCTCAGGTCCAGGAACATGATACCAGGTTGATCTGTAAAATTGATATTCGGGTCCTATTGTTTTGAAAATACTATGGTGGAGTAGTGAAAGGGGCAAAGTTGCATTTGTATTAATTTTGTTCAGTTCATTGCACAAGTCACGAAAAATGTTCGCAAGTAGCGACATGTGTTTAGTTATAGACGTGACATCATCTCTTGAAGTTTCAAATAAACAATCAAACACCATATGTAATCGCTGCAATGGAGATTGATCATATACTGACATAAGGGTATCCCAAGTTTCTTTGTGTCAGTCTTCTTTCTTACGTGAATAGCAGGTTTCTCATCAAGCACCATTCCAATGATACCAGCTGCATGAACATTGTCCTGTTGCCAGCGCTCATATGCATTGGACAGTTCTTCTCCTTCCACTAATGACGGACACTGATATGTAGCATCTGTAATTGAATAAAGAGGACATTCCTTTAAACAAAGCTGAATCTGTCATTTCCATGTTTCCCACTGATCTTCACTTGACAGTTTGAGAATGTTTGTATGACTGATATATAGTCTGATGAATGAATACCATAATTCTCAGAGCCTGGAGAGTTCAAACCTGGGCCCATAACTTGTTGTGGATGAACTTATGATATAATTTTATAGCCAGAACACAACACTTTTAGGAACAATGTTCTTCTTCCTTTAATATCTAAAAGATGACTCACAGCAACAACAAAAACTTCAATGAGTAAAAACATGGAAAACAAAAGAAACACTTATGAGCAAAGAAATTCACAATACTGAACCTTCACCACCGTAGGAGAGGAGAGGAAACACAGTTCTGATTTATTTACTGTAACACTGTTCTGTTACATACAGTATGCTGGGCTCTTTTTGTTTTGAAATAATGTAAACCTATAATATTTAAGTGTTAATATAAAAATATGTGTTAAGTGATAAATGTATATCTTGTTATGTTTCCTTTTGAATTGTTACCTAATAATTGTCCTGTGTCATGCCTAATTCAGTTTCTCAAGCAGAAATGGATGAGTTAAACATTTGAACTGAAACCATCATGGAACAGAAATGATACATTTCTGGACATGGGTTCCTATTAAAATATTATGTACTCTTTCCCCTCTACAAAACCTAGAAGTCTGTAATGGGAATTTCCAAACACCTTGTATATGTCTCTCTCCCATGTCTCCTTTTTCTTCCCTTAATTTACAGTATATCCCACTTTCACAGTTTGCTCTCTCACATACACTGTCTTCTTTTGTATTTCTTTCCCACTGACACTCACTCTACCACACATGGGAAGTTTGGGGTGGTGGAGGTGGGTTGGGGGGGGGGGGGGGTTGAAGTTGGCTGGTCTGGGAGAGTCCATACTGCCTTATTATTTTCAATCCACTATCTCTCACTGGCCATCAGTGTCTACTCTCTCTTTGGCTCCACTGCCATTGTCTTCATCCATCCGTCTTTCTGTTTCACTGCCATTTTCTCTCTCCCACCATCGCTGATTCCTCTCTTTTTCTCTCCCACTGGCACTGTCTCCTCTCTTTTCCACCATCAAGGTGTCCCCACTCCTTTCTTTCAGCATAAAGAAGCACAAATTTGTTCAAATGCCAAAATTTTTGGTGTGGAAGGCAGAATGAAGATTGGAAGATTGAAGCAGTTGCTTTTCCACATTTCTATCAGATTCTTTTAAAAAGGAACATAGTCATCTTTTTTGTGCTTCTACAGGACCATTTTTCCACTGGTTGTCTTCTTTTCCCTTTTATAGCAGGGTGTTCTGCTTATATAAAATGAATTTAGTAGGTCAGTTAAGTTTTGACAGTTTATTAATATACTTCAACACACATATATATACTTTGACACAAATCAAGAAAAAATAAGTATGCATACATAAGGTTAACGCAAAATAATTTGATTTTCATGCTTTCTGGATACTTAACTCATCAATCGCAATTCATCAAAAATGCACTGCTTATGATTTGTATCTTGAAAGAGTAAAAATTTTATTAGTAACATTTTTGTATATTTGCAGTCTCTCCAGTTTTGCGTCATTTTTGGCGCTCATTTTAAGTTATTTTCTGACATGTGAAGACAGACCCTTTTTAACCCATTTTTTGTCATTACAATACTAATTTGGACATATTTGTACTGGCATGAAGTGCCCATTATACAGAGACAGTGCATTATAAAGCTTTATTGGAGAAAATATGCTTACTGAAAACATAGTCCAGTAAAACCAGAATCCTTGCAATGACCAGAGAACCCTTGCCATGTGTTAACCACATCAGTTAAAACTACATTTATGCCTCAGACTGGATATTATGTCCATACTGTATATTGTATATGCATAACTTTGAACCTCTGAATCTCGGTAATGGAGAATAGTATCAAAAAAGTATCAAAGTTCCCCAAGAATATCATTTTAAGAACAATGGTACAAATTTTGATGACCTGCCATGAATAGAAATTATAGGAGCAGCCGTTCCCCAATCTGTACTTTTTGTACCTAAAATCATAGTTTTTTGAAGTTTTCTCAAGACCACTCATGAACAAATGTTGCTTTTACAAGCTGCCAAAGGTCCACCCTAGATCACACCTAATGCAAAAGAATCATCTGATTTGCTCAATATGTCTGGGCTGGAGAAAGTATGTAATGTTTAAATTTTGACCCTATACAGTAGAATAGTTACAGTATGCATGTTCTTCCAAAAGGTATACACACAGTTGTGAGGCCAAGAGCTACATAAAACTACTTGGCCCTACATAAAACTACTTGTCCCCTTAGGTCTGTGATAACAGAATTTGAAATATGACTCCTTGAAAAATTATATTTTTGAGTGTGGCATTTTAGAACATACTGGTCATATCTGTATATGTCACAACCTTCATTGAGGCTATGATTTCATTAAATTATGAATTAAAGGGCAATTAGTATCATACAACACTCTGTATTTTCATTTCAGTGAAATATTTCAACAGAAATGAAATATTTATGGACATAAAAGTTTTCTGGGTATGGCACCACATCATATTGTATAAAACTATGTCTAGAGAAAAACCAATGTTTTGGCCGCAGTTGCGGCAGCCTTCTTCTGGGTCTACAGTAGAAAACTTTTATGTTGATTGACTCTGGCTGCAGACATTTATGCAATTAGAAATATTTATGGTTGAGAACATAGTAGAAATCTTAGTGTAAGAAAGCAGAGTGTGAGTGAGCTGATTCTGACTGTGGGAAGTGGGGGCACCAAGTCTGAAATCAATATCTGATTCCAATTTATCTACTTGAAAGGTACTGTTATTGTAGACACATTTAGGGTTTCATGTACCATGAGGGACGTATTAGCAGCCCTCTTTCCTATAACAGATCAGATGGACAGACATTTAGGCCATTCCATCCAAATCACAACAAAGCATCTATTCCCTTGTGTCCTCTGAACAATTTTTTCTTCAGGTGAGTGGTATCCCACCATCTATCTACCTTGTCCCTGTGCTCTAGGGACAGTCCACTATATGTTAATCAAAACCCAAGTAGATGTATGCTTAGATTTTTAAAAGAAACTTAATGATGTTTGCATGAATTCAGGGTCTTCAATTTCTCATGCCTAAATGTTCCAAATACATACAATTTTCTCTCTCTCTCTTTGAGCCCATCATAATTAATCTGGTATTCATATCCTGGAAATCATTATAATTAGAGACTAACTTTAAATTTTCAGGGTATACTACCAATATAAAATGTTACTAATGGAATGCTTCTCTCAATTTGAATTTCTCACTGCCACCTACTACAAAACAGAGTCAAACATCAGCAAAACCACTACTTTACTGAAGTGCACATGTTCACTATGTGACAATTCAAATATAAAAACTAGCTTTCCATTTGAATTTGATGAATTTAAGAGTCAAAAAATTTCTGAGTTGAAAAAAAAGGAAAAAGACCTAAAATGTTTGGTTGTGACCTCAACAAAATAATCCAGGCCCCAAACACAACATTACCACAGAAAAATGAGATTAATCAGACTAGGCCTTAACCTGAATCAAAGAGTTTGTCTTAATATCATATGGGTTTGTAACATGCAACTGAAAATAATTATAAATAAGCTATATATATCAGAAAATCAAGTATAGATTTAAGTGTCTGAAAGTCCTTTGTGAAAGTATTTGTGTGGAGTGTAGACATGGATGATAAATAGTTTAGACAAGAAGAAAATAGAAGCTTTTGAAATGAGGTGCTACAGAAGAATGCTGAAGATTAAATTGGTAGATCACATAACTAATGAGGAGGTACTGAATAGAATTGGGAAGAAGAGAATTTTGTGGTTCAACCTGACTAGAAGAAGGGATCAGTTGGTAGGACACATTCTGAGGCATCAAGGGATCACTAATTTAGTACTGGAGAAAGCCTGGGGGATAAAATTGTAAAGGGAGACCAAGAGATAAATACAGTAAGCAGATTCAAAAGGTTGTAGGTTGCAGTAGTTACTCAGAGATGAAGAGGCTTGCACAAGATAGAGTAGCATGGAGAGCTTCATCAAACCAGTCTTTGGACTGAAGGCCACAACAACAATAGCTTATCAGAAATACACAAACTAACGAAGGCTCCAAACTCAACCATACCATACAGAAGCCAGATTAATCAGAACAGTCCTGAAACTGGATCACAGCAAAGAGTTTGTCTTAATACTGCAAAGATTCATATTGTGAATCTTAAAATAAGTAAAAACATAACCTAATTTATCAGAAATAAATGTTAATAATAAGCACTAAGTGATAGTAAAATTCTTTGAAGCCATATAGGTAACAAGCAAAATTAAAGTCAAACAAAGTTAAATTAACCAAGGAGCTCAGTTGTGTTATGTTTTCAACTATGAAAAACTTCACTTAAACTGTGTTGACAAACTTCCTGCTGTATAACAGAAGTACTTTATGTGGCAATGCAACCAAAGTAAATACAAGGACAAAAGAACAGTAAGTCCTAGGAGGAGTTACAGTAATACCTTTTAACATCACATCACTTCAGTGGAGGAAAGAGTCTACAAGTTTCTTC
This sequence comes from Schistocerca nitens, assembly GCF_023898315.1. Taxonomy (NCBI): domain Eukaryota; kingdom Metazoa; phylum Arthropoda; class Insecta; order Orthoptera; family Acrididae; genus Schistocerca; species Schistocerca nitens. The sequence continues at coordinate 395,869,482 of NC_064615.1, read as the reverse complement.
TGCTATGCCATATTCAGTTGAAGCCACACATAGGTGATCAGATTCCTAGATACCTACCAGACTGGATGCTGTTGAATGCTACATTGCACCCACTGTTCCAAACAGTCCCAGATATTTTCTGCGTGAGTGAGATTGGGTGCTTTAACATGCCAGTTGAGTTGTTACTGGGTACCTGAGTGTTTGCCAAACCAGGAATGTATGCTTCCAGTCCTGTGAACCTGGCTGCTGTTGTCACGTTTGAAGAAGGGAGTGTCCCCAGCATACTCAAATTGAAGATATAGAAGAGATATATAACACTCATGCTTTGTATTTATGAAAATGAACATAAAATGTTTTTACTCTCAAATCATATTATTCTCAAGTGATTAAATGAGATTTCTGTAATATCTTAAGAGTTTTGAAGCAGGAAATGTATCAAGAGTTCTGAAATACTTAAGTTGAAATAGGCTGATGCAGCTGACAATGGTTTGCAGTAATTCTTCATTATATCTCACAGCAAATAACCTGGATTTTTCATTTGTGAATTATGTACATGATGTGGAACAGATTTTATATTTTTCAAATAAATTTTGACATTCATGTTATGTAAATTCTTCAGCTCCAACATTTGGTGACTTGCAAATGTTCTAACTTGTATCAGGAGATATAAATATTATTATTGTGGTGTGTCAAGTATATATTATTGAATGCTACACTATACTTCAAACTGGCACAGATATTGACATTTTTTTAGCTTAGTCACCAAGTCTCTGTAAGCCACTGACCTGATTTTTCTGCAGTCTCCATCCACTCCTCAGTAACACGTCAGTCAGTTGTCTTGAAGATGTAAATCTTATTCAGTACTTCATGGCATTTGCTCTAAAAATGTACACAACAACATGATTTAGATTGCACTTTTTTACGCATTTGTTAGCCTCGAAGTCATATTGTTGGGATGATGGTTAGGTTTGTTTTCTATTTTGTAAAATTATTATTGCTTGTAATCAGGTCTGCATTCACAAACAACCAAGAGTTCAGTTGCAGAATTATTCAGATAAACTGTAAAGCCATTGAAGCACAAGTTAATTAAACATTGTCCATTAATCAGTGGTAATTCTAACAAGTCACTGAACAAAATATTTAAATGTGCCACACAACACAATTCATTTTTACACTATATTTATCTTTTGACAAAGTACATTGTATGGATCAAGACATATTTTCATTTCATGCACCAACAGGTACATAGTTTTTACTGTATACCGTTTAACAAAAATATAATTTATTACAAAATTATTCTGGGGCTATTTCATATTAAATTAGATTTTGTACAATTTTTCTTTCGATACAATAATGGTATTGCAATTGTTTTGAACTGCAGTGCACATAAATTCATTTACACTGTAATAACAGTTTTCTATGAGAAAATTTTTGAGACTTTTTTGAAAATATTTTTGTTGTTTATTTCTCTCAAGAATGAAGGGAGTTTTTCAAGGGCTTTTGGTCCAGTGTTTGGTGGCTTTTTTTTTTTTTTTATTTTGTGGTGTGTGCAGGCTCATGGAAAAGGTTCCGTTTTCTGGTGTCATTGTTGTGTTGTGTATTGTTATCTCTAGTATCAGGAGACTATTTGAATTTTGTCCAACAGAGGAGTTCGTATAGGTATATACTGGGTAATGTTAGTACTTTGAGAGCTTTAAATGCTGGTTTACATGAATCTTTCCATTTAAGGTTGGCTATCATTCTTATGGCTCAATAGTTCACATACTGACTTGAAATAACCAACCAGATAAAAGTACAATGGAATAGTCCCTTAGCTCAGTTATTAATAAAAGTCATGATGATTAACAATGGCTCATTCTAACTTTCTATCAATCACAACACATTTCAGCCTAAATATTCATTAAGCTAAATCACTTCAGGTTTTTAAACATCAACATTGCTGAGTTTTTGCAGATACTGATGCATGTACTTTCATGAACAACTTGTGCATAGCTGTTGTGAGAGCAATTACTGGGACCATACTTGACATACAGGTAGGTGTTACATGCTTGTTATCTCAACCGGGACTGGGTTCAGACTGCAGACTTGGAGTTATGTTTGACTATTAAAAGACTGGAATATGAACAAATTGTTATTTTGGAAAGCCTACAATCATATGGAAAATCACAAGATTAAATTTTGGCACTGCATGATGTCAGGAGTCAATCCAGGGTCCTCAGCTGTGCCATCATATTCTTCAATTGTTGTTATGGGATCAGATTTCCACATAGATTGAAATGTTGCAACAACTTGGTGTCATCACAATTTGTGTATGTCCATGGGAGATGCCCCAGTGGCATTCATCGGCTGTACATTGCCTATGTTGTGTTTATGCTCAGTGCATCTCTCCTGTACTGTCTGTATACTCTGGTATCAGCTTCTTTGGTCTTAAGGCATGTTGTATCTGGGAGTTGTTGTATCCATTCATATGGAACATGTTCTGCAAGTGCTGCAATTCTGTAACTAGACTGTCACAGTCTTAGATTTTCCATTCTTGTGCACTAATTCGCTCAGGACATCTTCTCCTTGTGAAGGGGCATGACTGCTGGAGGCATGTAAGTACAAACCTGCATGTGTTGGTTTGTGGTAGACTCCACATTTAAGCATGCATGCTATCTGGTCTTTACCTGATGTTTCCAGAAATGGAAGATAATTTTTTTTTATGTCACCATTGGGAATCTGATTTTCAGATCCAAGTGTTGCAGGAAGTCCTGTAGGTGATGTTGTCCATGTCGCTAGACTACAAATGTATGATCAACATATTGAAAAAGCATGAGGGCTTGTAGATTGCTGACTCCAGAGTTTCTTCTTCAAATGCTTTCATAAACATATTGCCCACCACTTGTGAGTGTGGGCATCCCATCAAAACTCCATCAGTTTGTTCATAATAAATTGCACTGAACAGAAATTAGGTTGATATAAGCATTATTTCCAACAGTTTCATTAGCATTGGCCCAAATTTTTCTCCTATGAGGTTTAGGGAGTCTCTTAGAGGTACCCAGATAAAGAGAGATACCACCATGAGGTCTTCATGGTCCAATATGAAGTCAGAAATATTGTGCCTGTTTGACGATGCCTCCCAGCTGAATACACAGGAAATATTCAAGATTTTCCTACGCCAGAAAAGGCTGAAATCACACATCAAGCTTCTCTATTGGGACAAGATGTGCAGCAAAATTAAGGTGCTTGGCAAGCTCTAAAACAGAAAGGAGTGCCTTTTGGCCTCCCTAGTATAAGTTATATACAGATGATTACTTTTTGAAAACTATGCTCACTGCTAACTATATACAATGTTTCCTCTGCAAGCTCTAAGTAAAAGGGCGCTCAGCTGAGTGAAATACCAGCAAATCTATTTAAAACATGAGTAAAAAAGCAGGGAAAGTACCTAATCATGAAGGCAGATGTCCACTGCCAGCTATGATAAAATGTCAGAAACATTATGCCTTAATAATATGGTAACTAAATTACTTTTTGTGTAACGCTGATTTTGCAAATTTGTCTTACTACTACTTAAAAATGATACTAATGTGTTGGAACATTCACTGTAGTTGAAAACTGATTTCAGATTAACACTGCATGACAGGACTGGAACCCTAACACTTGCATTTCATGGTTATACTTTTATCAGCTGAACTATCCAGGCACAACTCATAATCCTCCCTCACAGCTTTAATTTTACCAGGACCTCTCTCTAAGCTTACAAACCCGAGAAACATTCTCCTGTATGCATGGGTCTGTGTTCAAGTCCCAGCTTTAATTTTACCAGGACCTATCTCTAAGATTACAAACCTGAGAAACATTCTCCTGTATGCATGGGTCTGTGTTCAAGTCCCAGTGCAGCACACAGTTCTAATTTGCCAAGAAGTGTTAAAACTGTGCACAATTTGCTGCACAGTGCCTGATCTTGCACCTACCAGATTCTATCTATTCCTATCAGAAAAAATGTAACTAAAGGAAGCAGTTTCATGAATTCTGTGAAAATAAATAAATAAAGACACTGTGGAATGACTGATTACTTTTTTTTGATAAACAGTTACCAAATAAGAGGGTTTTGAACAATTGTATATATATTGTTGCATTATTTCAATACAGGAAGGGGGAAATATTTCATATGCTTATTTAAATGCTATAAATATTTTGTTTTAACCCAATTCTGAAAATTTTTCTTTATATTGTATAGTAAGTGCTCAGTTTCCTCTCAAGTTAATGAGTGTAGCTGAAATGCTGCAATGAAACACTTCATTGCAAAGGTACTATCATGTAAGTGAAGGATATCTGTGCATCTATTTGACTACTCATTTCAGTAAAGAAAATTCACATATCTAAACCCGCAGTTTTGTTTTCCAGCTAAATATAAACTTGCAAATAACATCAGAAGATCAAAATACTGATATCAGAATTAAAAAATTAAACAATAATTTCTTTTTCAGGACTACACAAGAAGAGGCTAGAGCATTGTATAGGGAAGAGATGAACAGCTTTGTTAACAAAATGAACATTTCTGCAAGTGATGATGAGATAACAATTGAAAGTACTACAGCAAGCCAAGCAAATCAGTCATTCAGCTTATTGGATTTTGTAACTTCTAATAATGAAACAAATCCAGAAAGTCTACTGGATGGATTGTATGAAACTGAAACTCTTATTTACATGTTTGTGGCAATTACTGTAGGACTGGTTGTTATTGCATTCACACGCTCTCTAACTTTCTACAACATTTGTATGAAATCATCAAGAAAGCTTCATGATACAATGTTCACTAATTTGATGAGAGCACCTATGCGATTTTTCAACACAAATCCTTCAGGTAATTTTATAAAACTCATATACAAAACACCTGTTTTTACATTATTTTATTCATGAAGGAAACTGGTAACATCTATGATTATTATTAAATAATGATTATTTGGGGAGATGATGATTAGACACAAAGGTTTTTGAAAAACTGTTATTTTCCAGGCAAGTATGCCCATCTTTAGGTGTTTACATCTGCATTTACTGCATAGTTAATGCCTTCTTAAAGATATCAGCTCGTTAATAATGTGAGCTGTTGTTTCTGTTTCATGCACAATATTATATATCACATGGTGCTGATATGTGTTCCATCAGATGATTTTTGTCAGTCCTTCTACATTAACACAGAGTTTTGTACAGCCACCTGTTATGTGTAAAGAAAAAGCACAGCAAAGATATTCAGAATAAACACTTTAGATTATTACAACAGTGCTCAAAGCACAAACATGTGCTTATCACATTAGAAGCTTCTGAATAGCATCTGTGGTTGTGTTCAGTGTTATTCAAAAAATTTTCATTCCTTTTGTGTTGCATTATAATTTTGTGTCTGTGTTGCTTAGCGCTATGAAAAATTAAACAGACCTGATAAGTTCCCAAATTCTTGTTTCACTGTAATGGATTATCAATATGCAATTATTTTTAGTAAGTAAAGCATTTGTCCTAGCATGGATGAAAAGTGTGTGTGTAGTCATCTAAGATATTAAGGTACCAATGACAGTTCATCTAAGAGGCTGCTCAGTTGTGTCTATAACAAAAAGCAGATGATGACTCTAATAGGCTGAAAAAAGGAAAATAAAAATTTCAACAAATGAACAAAGAAAAATTGAATATTTTCTTGATGATGATGGTAAGTGTAGAGATTAAACATGAACATAATATGATTGAAAAGTGAGAAGTTATTTCATAGTTATGTTATGTGATGTCATGTGCTCATGGATAAATTCCCAGTTACCATTAATTAAGAATTCTGACCTCTTACATTTGAACGGCAAAGTCAGAATAGCTGTGTATGTCTCTGTTAATTTTTATTTATTTATTTATTTATTTATTTATTGTTCCGTGGGACCACATTTAGGAGAAGTCTCCATGGTCATGGAACGAGTCAATACATGAAATTATAACACGATTGTAGAAACAGATGAAATGAAATATAAGAAACATATTCAGGCGACAAGTCGTTAGTTTAAATAAAGAAAATCAAGAATGTAACACTGGAATTTGCTTAATTTTTTAGCTCTTCCAGGAGCTCCTCGACAGAATAGAAGGAGTGAGCCATGAGGAAACTCTTCAGTTTAGACTTAAAAGTGTTTGGGCTACTGCTAAGATTTTTGAGTTCTTGTGGTAGCTTATTGAAAATGGATGCAGCAGAATACTGCACTCCTTTCTGCACAAGAGTCAAGGAAGTGCATTCCACATGCAGATTTGATTTCTGCCTAGTATTAAGTGAGTGAAAGCTGCTAACTCTTGGGAATAAGCTAATATTGCTAACAACAACCAACATTAAAGAAAATACATACTGTGAGGGCAATGTCAAAATTCCCAGACTATTGAATAGGGGTCGACAAGAGGTTTTCAAACTTACACCATACATAGCTCGAACAGCCCGTTTTGGAGCCAAAAATACCCTTTTTGAATCAGAAGAATTACCCCAAAAAATAATACCATATGACATAAGCGTATGAAAATATGCGAAGTATACTACTTTTCATGTTGAAATGTCACTTATTTCAGATACTGTTCTAATGGTAAATAAAGTGGCATTTAGTTTCTGAACAAGATCCTGAACATGGGCTTTCCACAACAGCTTACTATCTATCCGTACGCCTAGGAACTTGAACTGTTCCATCTCGCTTATAACATGCCTATTCTGTCTGATTAAAATGTCAGTTCTTGTTGAATTGTGAGTTAGAAACTGTAAAAACTGAGTCTTACTGTGATTGAGCATCAAATTATTTTCCGCAAGCCACGAACTTATATCATGAACTACATTATTTGATAATGTTTCAATATTACACACAAGATCCTTCACTACCAAGGTGGTGTCATCAGCAAACAGAAATATTTTTGAATCACCTGTAATACTAGAAGGCATATCATTTATATAAATAAGAAACAACAGTGGCCCCAGCACTGACCCTTGGGGAATGCCCCATTTAACAGTGCCCCATTGGGACTGAACATCATTACCACTCTCAATATTGCGGTGGATTACCTTCTGCTTTCTGTTCTTAAAGTAGGAGGCGAACCAATTGTAAGCTACTCCCCTTACTCCATAATGTTCCAACTTCTGCAGTAATATTTTGTGGTCAACACAGTCAAAAGCCTTCGTTAAATCAAAGAAAACACCTAACGTTCGCAACCTTTTATTTAATCCATCCATAACCTCACAGAGAAAAGAGACTATAGCATTTTCAGTTGTTAAGCCATTTCTAAAACCAAACTGTACATTTGACAGAAAATTATGTGAATTTAAATGCTGCAGTAACCTTGTATATACAACCCTCTCAATAACTTTAGCAAACACCGATGGCATAGAAATAGGTCTATAATTGTCAACATTATCCCTGTCTCCCTTTTTATAAAGTGGCTTCACTACCGAGTACTTTAATCGGTCAGGAAACTGACCACTCCTAAAGGAAAAGTTACAGATATGGCTAAGTACTGAGCTAACATATGTGGAATAATACTTCAGTATTCTGCTAGATACCCCGTCATATCCATGAGAGTTCTTGGTCTTTAGTGATTTAATTATTAACTCAATCTCCCTCTTGTCAGTATCATGGAGGAGCATTTCAGGTAACAGTCTCGGAACACTTTTTTCTAAGAGCGCTATATGATTCCCTGTTGGGACTAGGTTTCTATTTAGTTCACCTGCTATATTCAGAAAGTGATTATTAAGTACTGTACATACATGCGACTTATCAGTTACACGGACATCCCCACTACGCACTGATTCTATATTCTCGACCTGTCTCTGCAGACCAGCCACTTCCTTTACGACTGACCATATGGTTTCAATTTTATCCTGAGACTTAGCTATTCTATCTGCATACCACATACTTTTTGCCTTCCTAATAACTTTTTTAAGCACCTTACAATGCTGTTTGTAATGGGCTGCTGCATTTAGATTGTGACTGTTTCTAACGTTTTGATATAATTGCCAATTTGTTCTACAAAATATTCTTATCCCTTTAGTCAGCCACCCAGGCTGCCTGTTTGTGCTAGTACCCTGTTTTGAACGTTCTAACGGAAAGCAACTTTCAAAGAGCACGAGAAAAGTCTTGAGGAAAGCATTATATTTATCGTCTACTGTATCAGCACTATAAACATCTTGCCACTCTTGTTCCTTGATAAGGTTTACAAAAGTCTGCACAGCAACTGGATCAGCTTTCCTAAAAAGTTGGTAACTATATTTAACATGTGTTGCAGCACAAAAATCTTTTAGACTTAAAATTTGTGCATCATGATCTGAAAGGCCATTCACCTTTTTGCTAACAGAATGCCCTTCTAATAATGACGAATGAACAAAAATATTGTCTATGGTTGTTCTACTGTTCCCTTGCACTCTCGTTGGAAAGAATACGGTTTGCATAAGATTATATGAATTAAGGAGGTCTACCAGCATCCTTTTCCTTGCACAATCACTTATACAATTAATATTGAAGTCACCACATATGACTAACTTTTTGTATTTCCTATAAAGTGAACCAAGAACCTCCTCCAGCTTTAGCAAAAATGTTGTGAAATTGGAGTCTGGGGATCTGTAAATAACAACAGTAAGAAGTTTAGCTCCACTAAATTTAACCACACCTGCACAACATTCAAACACCTTTTCAGTGCAGTACTTTGAAACATCAATTGACTCAAATGGGATACCGTTTTTCACATACATGGCTACTCCCCCACACCGCAAAGAGCTCCTAGAAAAGCTGCCAGCCAACCTATATCCTGGTAAAGGAAGCCTCTGAATTATCTCCTTATTTAAGAAGTGTTTAGATATACCAATAATTTCAGAGTCAACATCTATAAGCAGTTCACTAACTTTATCTCTAATACCTTGTATATTTTGATGAAATATACTAATTCCCTCATTAATCAGATACCCAAGCTTTGTAGAAAGTGGTTTCTTTGTTAGAGAGACTTCCCTTAAGCAGGAATACCTATCAGCTGACTTCAATCTAAAAAAGGTACAGCTCTAACACCCACAACTACCGGGATTTTCCCATGAGTGATCCCACCACCCCCACCTATGCTGTCACCTATAAGTTTTGCCAACCTCCCCTTCCCATACCTGTTGAGGTGCAGGCCATGTCTAGTGAAACCCGTCCTGCTGATAGACTCCACCGACACCACTGAAATGTGACTCATGCCTTCTGTCATCAGCGCACCCCCAAGTCTCATGCTATTACGCCTGACGGCTGTATTAAGATGAGGCCGATCATGACGCTGAAACAGTTCCACGAAATGCACATTCGTGTTGCCAGTCTGAGTGGCTATCTTTTCCAGGTCACCATCTATGTCATACTCCCCATCCCTATCAATACTATTACCAGCCCCACCCACAATCACTACCTGATCCTCTTTAGTAAAATCCCTACATAACCCCCCTATGTTAAAAGTCACCTGAGCCAATCCTGCATTAGGCTTCACAATGCTGGTGACCTGGTACTCACTCCCCAAAACTTCCTGCAACTGCTGGCCTACACCTCTACAATGAGAACTACCTAACAGCAGAACCTTCTTCTTTCTCTTAGACTTTGCAACTGTCCTAGCCACCGTAACTGCTGAGGTCTGCTTTGTCTCCTCCTGTGCAACTTCTTTTATGCTGGAAGCTGAAATGGTCTTTTTACAAATCTCATCTTATGTAAATTGAAGATGGAGGGAGGGAGAAAGGAAGGGAAATGGAAGGAACTGATTGTGCCATGAGCATCAGGGCTTAAAGTAGAATAAGCAGTGTGAAAATTTGTGTTGGACTGGGACTCAAACCTGGGACCTCCTGTTTACTAGACATATGCATTAACCAATGCACCACCCAGACACAGTGCTGATTGCAAATGGACAGACTATTTAACACATTCCTTGGCCAACCCATATTTCCACCTAGTGCCACCTAGCCACAGTCCCAATCCATTTTCTTGCTTGTTAATTTTAGATTACCACTGGAGGGTGAACATTCTAGATTCACATATTTTACTGTTCACATCACTTATTCTGCATACTCTTTCATTAATTGTACCAATATCCATTTGTACTGTGATATATTGTGAAAGGCTGAACATTTGTGAGTGCTGCAATAAACTAGTACTGTTATCGTCAACTATAGGCTTAAACTAAATTGGGCTCCTTTAAAATTATTTTGGACAGTCGGCCTATCCTTATTCAAAACAGTCTACCTCTAACTTCACTGTACAATTATGTGACAAACAGATTACTTTCAGAATTTTTGGAAGCTTAGAAAGCTATATTTTCATATGTTAATGGTGTTAGTGTTTTGTATACATAATTTAATGCATAGCAAATCAGGACTTGTGGTTCACAGTTCAGACAAGGATTACATCACCCCTGAATTCATTGTATATCAATGCACACAAAAGTGCTTTTTTGAGAATTTTTGGAAGCTACCATTGTCCTTTGCATAATCTATGACCAATTTGTAACAAATCAGGGTTTTTGATTTAGTTACTGTAGCAAATCTTCTAACATGCTGTGTTAATTCTAGTTTTCCCTTAAAGAGGAGTAGCCCTATATATTATCTGAATTTTTCATAAATTAACTCTGTTTTCAAGTTTGCTAACAACTGTAACATCAAAAAATTTTAGGAAACTAATAATTTTTACCACAGGTTTCTGCATTGACTTAATAGAAATCCCATTTTGTGTATCTGCCTGAATTCTCATGGGGAACTAGCAACATTTTAGCTCAATAGATTAAAAGAAAATCAGCAGGTTTAATTTAAAGTTATTTGTTCACAGGTTAATAATACATTGCACCAACCAAAATGCAGCCCCACTATTAATGCAGTTCTCAAAGATGGGATGAGTTGGTTGATGTTTGTAAGCAGCTGGAAATCACCCTGACTTCTGTCAAATGATTGGAAGCTGCTGTGAATCAGTGTGTTGGAATAGCTCCTGAGAGTCATTTACCTTTGGTACCTGTACCAGAGGTACCTCATGTACTATCCGCTCCTGTGGATCCTGTCTCCTCTGTGGAAAGTACAGGATCTGTCATTACCCATCCACTTGATTGCGAGTGGCATGTCAATGGTTGATATAGATGTCCTGTACAGAATGGATAGGGACCAGGGAGGATCCAAGGTGTTGTACTGATCTCTCTAATCATCAAGTTTGAGATTCTGTCTTTCAATGAAACTGAAACTGAGCCAGTGAGACTCGTTTCACCTGTTTTTGGGGAACCTGTTTTGTCTGCTATTAGGAGGCAAATGCAAGAGAGTAGGGGTCTACTGATTGTCTGAAGTTCAAACACATGGTGAATGATGGTACCCCTTAGGGAAATGGCAGCAAGGGACAGGAAAGGACACCAGGTGGACTCAGTGTGTGTGCCTGGGAGCCTCATTCCACACACTGAAAAGACTATTCCAGTAGCCATTGAGGGAACAGGTTGCAACCAGCTGCAGACTGTGGCCCACAATGGAACAAATTATTCCTGCTGGTTGGGCTTGGAGGTCTTTCTTGGGTCACTCCAGTGACTGTCAGAGAAGGCTGAGAAGACCAGCCTTGCACATGGAGTTTCAGTGAAGTTCACAATTTGCAGCATTGTCCCTTTGCTCCTGACTCAAGTAGAAGGACTGAACCAGAGACACTTAAAGTTCTGTGACATGCTAGGCTGAAACTTCCTGAACTTGCGCCATAGGGCTGAGAACTATAGGGTCCCCATAAGTAGGTCAGGTGTGCACTACACATCAGAGGCTGCTATTCAAGAAGCTGACTGTGTGGGGGGAAGGGAGGGGGTTCACACAAGGATTTTTTTAGATTAGGTAACTCTCCATCTAATCCAGATAATGATAGCTTTAGAAAACCCAGAAATATCATTGTGAGATTAAAAGAAATGCCTGCCACAGGTGAGAGTATTAAAATCCTAATGGTAAACTGCTGAAGCATTGACAACAAAGTGCCACAATTTGAAGTGCTCATTGAAAGCAGTGAAGCTCACATAATACTAGGCACAGAAAGCTCACATAATACTAGGCACAGAAAGCTGGTTGAAACCTGAAATTGATTGCAGTGAGTTTTTTGGGGAAAATTTAAGCATATATCAAAAGGATATGGAAATGGGAAATGGAGGTGGTGTATTTGTCCTAGTAGATAAGAAACTCAAATCCACCGAGATAGAAACTGTATGTGAGATTGTTTGGCAAGACTCAGTATCAGGGTTGGTTAGAAAATGACAATTGAATACTTTGCTCATCCCCCAGACTCATCTCCTGATATAACTGAAAACTTAAGTGAAAACCTCAGTTCACTTCTATGGAAGTTCCCCAATCATACTGTAATCATGGTGGAGACCTTAATCATCCAACAATTAATTGGGAAAATTACAGTTTTGTTAGTAGTGGGCATGATAAAACATCCTGTAAAACTTTACTAAATGCCTTATCTAAAACCTAGTTAGAACAGATAGTTAGGAACCCCACTTATGATGGAAATGTATTGGATCTAATGGCAACAAATAGACCTGATGTCTTTGAAGATGTCCATATCAAAACTGGTATCAGTGACCATGACACAGTTGTGGCAACAATGATTATCAAAGTACCAAGGACAACTAAAACAGGCAGAAATATATATATATATATATATGAGACCAGTGACATAGAATCTAAATAAGAAACTTGACACTTTCCACACAGGTCAGGAGCATGTAGAAGAAGTCTGGCTCAAGTTTAAAAGAATAGCTGATGATGCTCTGGATAGATATGTACCCAGAAGAACAGTTCATAATGGGAGGGAATCTCCACAATATACAGTCACAGTAAAGAAACTTCTAAAGAAGATTACTGCATAATAGGTGTAAAACAAAGAGTAGCACTGTAGACAGAGAGGTACTGAATGAAACATGTTTGGCAACCATGAGAGCAATGCTTGATGTCTTCAGTGACTACTGTAGGAGAATATTATCAAATGACATTTCACAAAATCCAAGGAAATTCTGGTCATATGCAAAGGCTGTTAGTTGCACCAAAGTTAGTGTCCACTCCCTAGTGAATGAGACAGGAACTGAAACTGAGGTTAGCCGTGAAAAAGCTGAAATGTTTAACTCCATTTTCAAATATTTCTTTACAAAGTAAAACCCAGGAAAATTTTCCCAATTTAATCCTCATACAATTGAAAAGATGAATGAAATAAGTATTAGTGTCAGCAGTGTTGAGAAACAGCTGCTATTAAAATTCAACAAAGCTACATGTCCTGATGGAATCCCTGTCAGATTCTATATTGAATATGCAGCTGAGTTAGCCCCTCTTCTAACTGTAATCTATTGTAGATCCCTCAAACAAAAAACTGTGCCCAATTCTTGGAAAAAAGCACAGGTTATATCCATCTACAAGGAGGGTAGTAGAAGAGATCCACAAAACTACCGTCCAATATCCTTGACAACTATTTGCTGTAGAATCTTAAGACCATATTATGAGCTCAAACATAATGAGGTATCTTGAACAGAATGACCTTCTCAGTGCCAACCAGCATGGTTTTCAAATACACTGATCATGTGAAACCAACTTGCTCTTTTCTCACATGACATACTGGAAGCTTTGGATCAAGGCAACCAGGTAGATGCAGTGTTTCTTGATCTCCAAAAAGCATTTGGCTCAGTACTGCACCTACACTTATCATCAAAAGTATGATAATATGGGGTATCAAGTGAAATCTGTGACTGGATTGAGAGCTTTTTGGTAGGGAGGACACAGCATGTTATCTTGGATGGAGAGTCATTATCAGGTATACAAGTATCCTTAGTCAAAGGAAGAGTGTTGGAACCCTTGCTGTTCATGTTGTGTATTAATAACCTTTCAGACAATATTAATAGTAAAATCAGGCTATTTGCAGATGATGCTGATATCTGTAATGAAGTACTGTCTGAGAGAAGCTGCATACATATTCAGTCAGATATTGATAAGATTTCAACATGGTTAGAAATTGACAGCTTGCTCTAAGTGTTCAGAATGTAAAATTTTATGCTTTAAAAAAAAAAAAAAAAAAAAAAAAAAAAAAAAAAAAAAAAAACATAATATCCTATGATTATCATATCAATGAGCCCCTGTTGGAATTGGCCAACTGATACAAATGCCTGGTCACAGCACTTTGTAGGGATATGAAGTGTAATGATCACATAGGTTCAGTCATGGGTAAAGCAAGTGGTAGACTTGGGTTTCTTGGCAGAATTTTGGGGACTGCAGTCAGTCTACAAAAGACATTACTTACAAATCACTCATGTGACCAGTTCTAGAATACTGCTCAAGTGTGTGGGATCTGTACCAGATAGAACTAACAGGGTATATTTAATGTAAACAGAAAGCATGGCACGTATGATCACAGGTTTGTTTAATCCATGGGAGAGTGTCACAGAGACACTGAAGGAACTGAACTGGCAAACTCTTGAAGGCAGACATAAACTATTCCGAGGAAGTCTATTAACAAAGTTTCAAGAACCAGCTTCAAATGATTACTCTAGAGGTACACTACAACCTCTATGTATCACTCACATAGATATTGTGAGGTTAAGATCAGAATAATTACTGCACACACAGAGGCATTCAAATGATCATTCTTCTCACACTCCATGTGTGAATGGAATAGGAAGAAACCCTAATAACTGATACAATGGGACATATTCTTTGCCATGCACCTAATGGTGGTGTAGATGTAAATGTGCATCTACACTGATGGCTGTAGATTCACAGCACATCAAGGTGTGTCAGTTATATGAAAGCATGGTGTCTGTTCCTTCACTCACGTCCAAAAGAACAGATACCAGAAATCCATGTAACTGATACTCCTTGATGATCTATGAATACACAACTTTCAGAGTAGATGCACATTTATGTTCAACATCCAGTGGGAATATAAAATTAGTGAGCATTGACGACATGGACAGGGCTGCAGGTAAGTGGTGGTGCTGGGTGTGTATGTGGTGACACCAAGGAATATGCTGAAACAGTCCATGCATTTGCGATTAATAAGGTGTCCAGGCGACACAGACTATCACAGTCACCTAGTAAGCTGGAGATTGTGGGTTTGAGTCCCAGTCTGACACTCCTCACTACTGGTTCTGCATAAAGTTGTGATGCATCTGATATCATCATTTCCTTCCCTTTACTTTCCTGTCTCCTCCACTTTCGATTTACACCTTGCATTAGTGTAATAAATCTCAGCTTTCTGTACATAATTTAGAGGCCTTCTTCATTAATATGAATATACTGATCTATTCATTGCAGTAGTTGAACAGTTCATACTATGCTTTATGACAAAATAGCTCCATCATTACATTTTCTCAACACAATTTTTTCTGATTGTAACTGATGAACATTCTCACTTGAATGATAGCTACCAGAATGACCTCTAAGACTCTCCAGATATCACAGATATCAGTGATGTCCTTCTTCCTTGGAGCACACCATATCTCCAAGACAGGGAGCACACCATATCTCCAAGACAGGATCTAATGAAATGGAACAAATCACCACTGAGCAGGTGCCATGGAATGTGATAAAGTAGCTGTTCTCATCCTAGCTTGCAGATGCACTGCATCCATTCAATGTAAGATCACATGTGAAAACAAGAAACCAAATTCCTAAATAGCATACATTCTAAACTAATTACTGAAATAAACTTCTGTGGTGGCAATCATTGTGTATCAGTTTGGTATACATTATGCAAGACCTCACTTTACTTAAGTGATATGGTACACTACAAATGCAAGTTGTGGATGAGAGCTAGAAAAATTAAAAGAAGAAGAATGTAGCATACAATAGCAACATGTGGATCACCAGAGTCTAGATTATGCTGCTGTAGAGTGCAGTATCCAAATAACCTGACCAATGAAACACAGTATGTGATCAAAAGTATTCAGACACCCCCCAAAACATACATATTTCATATTATGTGCATTCTGTTGCCACCAACTGCCAGGTACTCCATATCAGCAACCTCAGTAGTCATAAGACATCATGAGAGAGCAGAATGGGGCACTCCGCAGAACTCACAGACTTTGAACATGGTCAGGTGATTGGGTGTCACTTGTGTCATACATCTGTACACAAGATTTCCACACTCCTATACATTCTTAGGTTCACTGTTTCCAATGTGACTGTGAAGAGGAAACACGAAGGGACAAGTACAGCACAAAAGTGTACAGGCCAAACTCATCTGTTGACTGACAGAGACTGCCGACAGTTGAAAAGGGTCGTAATATGTAATGGGCAGACATATATCCAGACCATCACACAGGAATTCCAAACTGCAATTACTATGACAGTTAGGCAGGAGGTGTGAAACCTTGGATTTAATGGTTGAGCAGATGCTCATAAGCCACACATCACACTGGTAAATGCCGAACGACGCCTCACTTGGTGTATGGAGAGTAAACATTGGATGATTGAATACTGGAAAAACGTGTGGAGTGACAAATCATGGTACACAATGTGGCGATACGATGGCAGGCTGTGGGTATGGTGAATGCCCGGTGAAGTTCATCTGCCAGCATGTGTAGTGTGAACAGTAAAATTTGGAGGCATTGGTGTTTGGTGTGGTCATGTTTTTCATGGAGGGGGCTGTGATAGTGAAGCAGAAACATGAAGGGACTCACACAGCACAAAAGTGTACAGGCCAACCTCATCTGTTGACTGACAGAGACTGCCAACAGTTGAAGAGGGTCGTAATGCGTAATGGGCAGACATCTGTCCAGACCATCACACAGGAATTCCAAACTGCAAGTACTATGACAGTTAGGCAGGAAGTGTGAAAACTTGGATTTAATGGTTGAGCGGCTGCTCATAAGCCACACATCACACTGGTAAATGCTGAACGATGCCTCCCTTGGTGTAAGAAGAGTAAACATTGGATGATTGAACAGTGGAAAAATGTGTGGAGTGACAAATCATGGTACTCAATGTGGCGATACTATGGCAGGGTGTGGGTATGGTGAATGGGCAGTGAAGTTCGTATGCCAGCATATGTAGTGTGAACAGTAAAATTTGGAGGCAGTGGTGTTATGGCATGGTCATGTTTTTCATGGAGGGGGCTTGCACACCTTGTTGTTTTGAGTGGTACTATCACAGCATAGGCATACTTTGATGTTTTAAGCACATTCTTGCTTCCCACTGTTGAAGAGCAATTTGGGGATGGCAATTGCATCTTTCGAGATGATCAAGCACCTGTTCATAATGCATGGCCTGTGGCGGAGTGGATACATGACAATAACATCCCTGTAATGGACTCCTATAGAATACCTTTGGGATGTTTTGGAATGCTGACTTCATGCCAGACCTCACCGACCTACATTGATAGGTCTCCACAGTGCAGCACTTTGTGAAGAATGGGCTACCATTCCCCAAGAAACCTCCTAGCACCTGATTGAACGTATGCCTGCAACAGTCATCAAGCCTAAGTGTGAGCCAGCACCACATTGAATGCCAGCATTACCAATGGAGGGTGCCATGAACTTGTATGTCATTTTCAGCAAGGTGTCCAGATACTTTTGATCACATAGTGTAAGCACTATTATATTGTACAACTTGTTTCAGTGCTCTTTCTCTCATGCCTGTTTACTTGCTTTCTTCTACCACCCATCTGGATCTTTCTCTACAATGACTAATTTTTTTAAGTTTTGAAATTTTTTGAATTCTTATCTGTTGCTTCTGCTTGTGGAACTGTTATCTCTGCCCCACTAAATAAAATAATAATTAATGCCAAATTGATAAAATTATATTAAAGTAGAAATAAGCCATCATCAGTTGTTAGTAAGAAGTAATTGCTTGATCACATGCTTCAAGCAAGTAGGTAGTAGTTAAAGGTGTATACTGTGCCAATGAAACAAAGATATGGTGCTAAATTACTATGAGAAATTTGTGGACTTGAACTTAGGTTTGTGATGGAGAAATTAACTGTATTGCTTGTTCTAGCAAAAATGTAAATGTTTTAATAATTACTGTATCAATGAAAAAATTTTCTGTTGCCATAACTGAACATTCGAAATTTTCATTTCAGTATAAGTTATTCTTCACCTAACATTTCTTTTGTAAAAATTTTGTTTCAGGTCGTATATTAAATAGGTTTTCAAAAGACATGGGAGCAGTTGATGAAATTCTTCCAAAGGCTGTTATGGATGCAACTCAAGTTAGTATTTAGTTACAGTTTCTTTAATTAACTGCATTTCATGTACTATATTTTTTACATGTTACAATGAATCAAGCCACACTTCAGGAAACATCACACTACTTTCAGCATGAATGCCATTAGTTATCATATTCAGTTTTTGTTCTTTGTCATCATAACAGAAAACCCAATTTCCATCAAAATTAGCACAAAATTTTGGAGATACGTCAGTGCTGAGTGTCTGATCATACAATTTGTGCTACATAAAAACTGTTCATTTCAACAAAAAATAACATACAAAATCTGACTAGGACAAAGAATTGAGTAATTAGGCCGGCCAGGGTGGCCGAGCGGTCCTAGGGGCTACTGTCTGGAACTGCGCAACTGCTACAGTCACAGGTTCGAATCCTGCCTCGGGCATGGGTGTGTGTGATGTCCGTAGGTTAATTAGGTTTAAGTGGTTCTAAGTTCTGGGGGACTGATGACCGCAGAAGTTAAGTCCCATAGTGCTCAGAGCCATTCGAACAATTTTTTTTTTTAAATAATTAGCTGCCCCAAGCAGAAGAGGTTCAGTGTTGTGCTCCACAATTTGCTCTGCTTTTATGAGATATACTGATGCTGCAGTGTTCATCTAGTGTAGAAGTTGAAATGAAATCAGCTAACTGCAAAATCCATGCATTTTGGTCATATATTATTTATTTTTGTATATGTAAGTTGACTACCAGTATTTTTTTGTGTTTGAGTAAAATCAAACCCACCAGACAAATTTGTTTTAAAAAAGAAAGGTTCATACAAAAAAATCTTGTCAGAAATGGATAACTTTATAAATACAAATTTCTTGCAAAAATAAAAAAACTGTTCTTGCATACAGCAGAACTATATACAATCAGTTAATTCATGATTGTATAAAACAAAATTCTCAGCAAGGTTATTCACAATCAAAGAAACTAAAACCGGCTGTTTATAGTCAACACTGAGAATAAATCTAAAGTAATGTGGGAAGTTATGAATGGGACAGTGGGAAGGAAAGCAAGGGTCACTCAATCACATACATTAAGTATGAGGGTAGCATTATCTCTGACCCTAAAGAAATATGTGAAGTATTCAGTATATGCTTCACAAACACTGACAGCAAACTTTCTTCTCACATTGGTGCTCCTGTGCCCTTTCTCTGTTCTGACTCAGAGCTATTCCCCAAAACACTGTTTCTTGATCCACCCACATGAGGTGAAATTTATGGTATTATAAAAGAGAACCAGACTCACATTCATGTTGTGTTTATGGCATATCTGATTACGAAGTTTTGTTTATTTTTGACACTGTTACATTGTATGACACAATCATAAGAGGTTTTGTCCCACAATAACCATCTTCTTTGGTATAATAGGAAAAACTAAAAAGTATACATTAAGATCTTGAAACAAGAAATATATTTTCATTAGGTCTACTGTGAGTTAAGTAAAGTGCTGTTAAAATGTATGTGGATCATACCTATGGGTGGTGTTTGTATGTGGATCATACCTACAAGTAGCATTTGGTGAGCAATGTTCATGCATTGTCAAACTAAACACAGCAGCAAAAACTGGGAAATTACATATATAGAAGTAAGCGTACTTTTCTTTCCCTACTTGTGCTAGATGTGTATGTCTTCTATAAGACAATGTCTACTTGTGATAACAATAAAGTATGACAAATTTACAATAATATCTAAATCAGTTAATCACAATATATAAAACTAGATTACAGGCTGTTAAAGCAGTAAAACGTATTTAAAATAGATTAAGGCCTTTACAATAAAGGGAAGAAAGCCTCAATCCTTATTGCTGATGGCACTGCACTTTGAACTGCTAGATGTTTATGCCATTGTCCGTAAGTTTAGAGGAGATGACATGGGCCTGATGACAATGGCAGCTTTCTGCTGCAGCTTGCTGGTACTGTATTAAAATCTCTGTCCTAATGAACTCAATAACATGATCGCCAATACAAGTCCAGGCTGGTAATTTGCTTAAATACTAACAAAACTGTCAGTCAACAAGGGCACAGCTGTGATTATACATTTTCACCCATCACATATTGTAGATTTATGAAGGACAGATGATGGCAGATTTGAACCTGTACATATAAACCCAGAAGTAATCACTGAATTCCATGGAGTGTAAGTAGATGAGACATTACTGTGGGACATACATAAAAAAGTTACTAAATAGACAGAGCAGTTTGTACTATGCATTTAATGTCCTGAGTAGAGTAAAGTTTGTGACAATGAAACAGTAAAATGTGCCTACTTTGCACTAGTAACTTCAGTGTACACACGTTGCATTCCATTTTGGGGTGCTCCACACAGAGAGATATTTATTATTCTGATGAGAATAATTAAGATAATGAGATAAGTGTCTCTCTCCTCCACCATTAAACACTTTTCCTGGGACTTAATGTCATTCCAGTGCCTTGTATTTAAATCCACATAACAATGTGCTTTTTTTCAAGAAAATTTACATTTTTTTTTTTAAGTGAAGGCATTTGTCTTTATCAGTTCCATCATTCCAATGAATTATTTGTAATTAGTCACAGAATGTGTAAGCAACTGCATAAGGCATGTGGGAGTTGCATGCAATACCAGTACCAGAAAGATTGAAGATAAATAGAGAAGGATTCAGAGACAAAGTAAACACGTTATTCCAGAAGAAATCCTTCCACACAGTAGATGAATTTGTGAATTCCATCATAAATTAGCAAAGTTAAATATTATCTTATGTGCTAAACACTTTCCTGTCGATGTTACTATTATTTTTATTATTATGAGCCTAAATTAACCAAGTTGCATGTTTCCTATATATACCATAAGTTTTTAGCTAATTTGTTTCTTTCTACAGACATAACTGGTTTTTTTATTAACATGAGTTAATTATAATGTTTATACAAATAATAACTATGACTTGTCTCGTATTCATTGTTTTGTATTATTGTGAGCTAATTATAATATTTACATAAATTGTAATTGTGACTTGTCTTGTATCCATGTGTAACAACACACAGCAGAATTTATTGCATTGGTAAAAATCAAATTAAATACAATTTTAAGAATTTTCAGTAAGTACAAGTATTGTACAAAACATATTTCATAATAACTTGGTAATTGTAATTTACGATTACTGCAGCACATAGTGTAACCAACATAGCATGTTACTTTTAGTTTTCCCCTGCAATGGGAATGTATATTGTGTGTATTTACCATAAATTAATGTTATTTTCGAGTTTCTTAGTGACCATTACATCAAAAAAGTTTCAGAAAATCAGAAGGTCTGCCTTTCACACCAATTTTTCTGTTGTCTTAACAGAAATCTCATTTTGAATTATTAATTGTTTCAGTTCCTAAAGGGAACTAGTAATACTTTTAGTTTAACAGATACAGAAATTAAAAGAGAATCAGCAAGATTAATTTAAACTTATCTTTTAATGTGCCATAAAACATTGTCCATCCTACAGTTCAGGCCCACTATGACTGCTGTTCTCAAGCATACAATGAGTTAGTAGATGTTCATAAAGAGCTGTAAGTCACCTTGACTATTGTCAAGTGATTCGAACATGCTGTAAATGAGTGTGTTGTGAAGGTTACTGAGGGTCCTGTATCACAGTACAATTCTCTCCTGATAGTACTCTGATACATAACTTATGGTAACCCTCACACAGAGTACTGTCCTCTCCTGGCGGCTGACAGCAAGGGGAAATGACAGCCATAATTTTTCCCGAGGGCATGCAGCTCTACCGAATGTATGATTGAATGATGATAACATCCTCTCGGGTAAAATATTCTGGAGGTAAAATAATCTCCCATTCTGATCTCCAGACAGGGACTACTCAGAAGGATGTCATCATCAGGAGAAACAAAAGCAGCACTCTATAGATCAGAGCATGGAATGTTAGACCCCTTAATTGGGCAGATAGATTAGAAAATTTAAAAAGGGAAATGGACAGATTATGGTTAGGCACTGTGGGAATTAGTGAGGTTTGGTGGCAGCTGGAACAGAACTTCTGGTCAGGTGAATACAAGGTTATAAATACAAAATCAAATAGGGGTCATGCAGGAATACATTTAATGATGAATAAGAAAATAGGCATATGGGTAAGCTACTACAAACAGCATAGTGAACACATTAATGTAGCAAGATAGTCACAAAGCCCACACCCACCACAGTAGCACAAGTTTATTTATATGCCAGAAGCTCCGCAGATGATGAAGAGATTGAAGAAATGTATGATGAGATAAAAGAAATTTCCCTGATAATTAAGGGAGATGAAAATGTAATAGTTGTGGGTGACTGGAATTCAATAGTAGACAAAAGAAGAGAAGGAAAAATGGTAGGTGAGAACGGACTGGGGGAAAGGAATGAAAGAGGAAGCCACCCGGTATCGCTAACACCTTGTTTAAGAATCATGAAAGAAAGTTTGTACATGTGGAAGAGATGTGGAGAGACTGGAATATTTCAGATTCATTATATAATGGTAAGACAGAGATTTTGATACCAGATTTTAAATTGTAAGACATTTCCAGTAGCAGATGTGGACTCTGACCACAATTTATTGGTTATGAAGTGTAGATTAAAAGTGAAGAAATTGCAAAAAGGTAAGAAATTAAGGAGATGTGATCTGGATAAGTTGAAAGAACCAGAGGTTGTTCAGAGTTTCAGAGGGAGCATTAGGCAATGACTGATCAGGAGAGAAGAAAAGAATACAGTAGAAGATGAATGGGTAGCTTTGAGAGATGAAATAGTGAAGGCAGCAGAGGATCAAATAGGTAAAAAGACCAGGCCTAGTAGAAATCCCTGAATAACACATGAGATATTGAATTTTACTGGTGGAAGGAGAAAATTTAAAAATACAGCAAATAAAGCAGGTGAAAAACAATACAGTTGTATAAAAAATGAGACTGACAGGACGCACAAATTGGCTAAGTAGGATTGGCTAGAGGGCAAATATAAAGATTTAAAAACTTATTTCCCTAGGGTAAAGATAGGAATGATTTACAGGAAAATTAAAGAGGCCTTTGGAGAGAAGAGAAGCAGCGGTATGAATATCAAGAGCTCAGATGCAAAACCAGTCCCAACCACAGAAGGAAAGCTGAAAGGTGGAAGGAGTATATAGAGGGTCTCTGCAAAGGAGATGAAGTTGAAAGCAATACTATACAAAAGGAAGAGCATGCAGATGAGGATGATATGGGAGATATGATACAGCGAGAAGAATTTTACAGAGCTCTGAGTAGACTGGAATACTCTCTCTGAAATTGTGAAGGTAGCAGGGATAAAATAGAGGGAGAAAAAGGCCATTTACAACTTGTACAGAAATCAGATGGCAGTTATAAGAGTCAAAGGGCATGATAGGAAAGCAGTGGCTGAGAAAGGAGTGAGACAGGGTTGTAGCCTATCCGTGATGTTATTCAGTCTGTAGATTGAGCAAACTGTAAAGGAAAACAAGAAAAATTTGGAGTAGGAATTAAAGTTCAGGGAGAAGAAATAAACACTTTTAGCCAATGATACTGTAATTCTGTCAGGGGCAGCAAAGACTTGGAAGACTCGTTAAACATAACGGAAAGTGTCTTGAAAGGATTATATAAGATGGACATCGACAAAAGCAAGTTAAGGATAATGGAATGTAATCAAATTAAATCAGATGATGCTCAAGGAATTAGATTAGGAAATGAGGCACTTATTGTAGTAGATGAGTTTTGCTATGTGGGCAGCAAAGTAAGTGTGAGTGCTGAAGAAGAGAGGATATAAAATGTAGACTGGCAAGGGCAAGAAAAGTGTTTCTGAAGAAGAGCAGTTTGTTTGCTTCTAATATAGATTTAAGTGCTAAAAAGAGAGTATTACAGAGTGGCCCGCTGCCCAGCCCGCGCACTTCTCCGGTCCAACACACTACATTCAACGCAACTGCCTGACAGCCTGTACCTGTGCCCACTGCAGCCCTGTGGCCTGACTCAAATACTGTAAAAGTGTCATCTTCCAGAAGGTGTAGTGTAGGTGATTCCTCTAGATCTAATTCCTTGGATGTCTCGTAGAAGAGCTGCAAAAACCCTCTGTTTTAAAAGATACAAAATAAGTGATAATGTATAAGATTTACAGTAAAAAATTACCATAAATGCAGTGAGAGGAGAAACTAGTTCAATTTGAGCTATTTATCCCTTCTTTTAGAAATTTTTGCACAGAGCCAAATATTGGCTTTCTACCAATTCTAACATCAACCGTGTATTCCAGTGAGTATCATTGGACTGCTCCAGTGATCTGTCAAGAGCATAAAGAAAGACACTTTTCTTTTCATGATGACACTTCAAACCCTTTTCCAGCCATCCTGATTTAGGTTTTCCATGATTTCCCTAAATCACTTCAGGCAAATGCCAGAATGGTTCCTCCAAATGAGCATGGCCGATGTCCATCCCCATACTTCCCTAATCCGAGCTTCTGCTCCATCTCTAATAACCTCATTGTCAATGGGATGTTAAACACTAATCTTCTCCTCCTCCTCCTCCTCCTCCCCTCTTCCTCCTTTTCTTTTCATAAGTGATTAGTTCTTTTGCAAAGACAATGAACCTGTGAACAACTGACGCATATATACTTCGTGTGTTTCATAACACTTTATTTAGCATATGACAGGAACAATTCAGTCCTGAATAAGCACGCGATGCAGCGGCAATGTTGGCACCTTGACCACTTGTAAAATGCTTATCTTTCAAAGCAAAGTCGTGGAGACACATATCTTCTCAACAGTTCTCTTCATATGTTATAGCCAGTTTTTTGTTCACCTGGAAACTGGATTGTAAAAAAAAACACAAGACCTGAGTTCCCAGTGAACAGAATAGGAGACAGTGCACATCAGATAATGGTTTCTACTTGCACTACATGCCCACATGTCCATAATTGGTGAGCATTCACTTTTTATTGTATGAGCTATTACCTCAGGTTAATTATATGTCTTAGGCTTTTAGCACTTTTTACCATGTGCTGTGATACATTTGTGGCATGAATAATAATAGCCTTTGCAGATACACATCTGTAAGTTGTTCCAGGGTCAGCCAATGTCTCAACAAGATCCAGAAACCTTCACTTCCTACAGTTCATTGCAAACTTAGGTCTTGTGCACACCTAGCCATTCATTTGTTGAAAATTATTTCCTGAGTAGGTTTAGGAAGGCATTTCTCATCCACATAAGATCCTTGTTTATTAGACATGCAAGGATGGTGAGAAATGCATGAAGTGCCAGTTTCACACTTTAGCATGAGTGTAAATTTCATTGCACAGTGAACAGTAAACAAAATTAACTTCTTTCCCATCACCATCCAATATAGACTTACATATAATCCAAACTGTACTTTTAAGATTCCTTTAGGCTGTGCAGTTATATATGCACCACTGATTAGTTTTTCTTTCACTTCCCTTTTTCTTGACATGCTCTTCTTCCTCTGCAAATCATGTTCAGCTTCCACACTCATTTTCTGCATTAGGAAAAAAATGGCAAAGTTGCAGCACTACACCCACTACATTTAAATGCAACACATCTTCTGGAAGGGGAACCATTTTCACTGTCATGCATACATGTTAAAGGCCTGAAGCAGATTTGCTACCGCAGTCAAATATGGCGTCATGAAATCAGCTGTTACAGTTTCTGATTTGGTCAGCACAAGTTTCTGATTTGGTCAGCACAATCACTATTTCTCTTCAATTAAATATTAGAAGCACAATGGCAGTCAGTGCTGCCACTAGTCCGTAAGCTGTTGCATGCCAGTGCTTGTGCATGGCACCGGCTAGTCCCTGAAGTGTTGCTGTGTACTGTGGGCTGTGCCTCTCTGCATGACTCTGCCGAGCCTGGAGCACACCAGTGATTGTTTACAGCACTGCTCGACCCGTGTGGTGATGTCAAGGGCTCGCTTCATCCTGAGACTCTTGTAGATCAGTGCTGCCACTGCCCGAGGGCCGGGCTTCTGTGCACAACTCTGATTAAGAAGCCTTTTCTGAAGGTGTTTATCCTGAGTGTGGCCATGTATGGAAGTGAAATGTGGATGATAAATTGCTTAGACAGAAGAGAGTAAAGCTTTTGTAACATGGTGCTGCAGAAGAATGCTGAAGATTGATTAGGTAGCTCACATAACTAATGGGGAGGTACTGAATAGAACTGATGAGAAAAGAAATTGTGCCACAACCTGACAAAAAGAAGGGATTGGTTAATAGGACACATTCTGAGACATCTATGGATCACCAATATAGTACTGGAGGACAGTGTGGGGAGTGAAAGTCCTAGAGAGAGACCAAGAGATGAATACAATAATCAAATTCAGAAGGACATAGGTTGCAGTAGTTATTTGGAGATGGATAGAGTAGCATGGAGAGTTGCATCAAACCAGCCTTTGGACTGAAAACCACAACAACAACAAATCCTCTCCTGTGGGTCCTGTCTCCTATACAGGAAGTATGGGCTCTGCCAATACTCATCCAACTGACTGTGGCTGAGTTATCCCCTCTTTTAACCAAAATATACTGTTAATCCATCACATTATAAACCAAGCTCAATAGTAGGATGAAAGCAAAGGTCATATCCATCACTGAGAAGGGTAACAGAAGTGATCCACAAAACCTTACATTCTTTACATCAATCTGTTGTAGAACCTGGGAGCATTTACTGAGCTCGAACATGGTGTGGTATTTTTAACAGAATGGCCATCTCTATGTCAACCAGTATGGATTCTGAAACTGTCAATCTTGTTAAACCCAACTTGCACTTTTCTCACATGACATCCTGAAAGCCACGGATTGAAGATGTTGAGCAGATTCAGTATTTCTTGATTTAAAACGACCATTTAACTCTGTATGAAACTACACTTATTGTTGAAAGTACAATCATGTGGGGTATCAAGTGAAATTTGTGACTGAGTTGAGGACTTCTTGGTAGGGAGTATGCAGCACGTCATCTTGGATGTATGGGGTACCAAGTGAAATTTGTGACTCTATTGAGTATTTCTTGGTAGGGAGCACGCAGTATGTTGTCTTGGATGGGGAGTCATCAGCAGTTGTAGAACTAACTTCCGGTGAGTCCAGAGAAATGAGTGGGGACCCTTTCTCTACATATTGTATGTCCATGACCTTGCATACAATATTAACAGTAACCACAGACTTTTTGCATGTATGCAGTTATTTAGAATGGCCTAGTATATGGAAAAAGCTGCACAAATAAACAGTCTACTCTTTATAAGATTTCAAAGTGATGCAAAGGTTAGCAAATTGATTTAAATGCTCAGAATTGTAAAATTGTTCACTATACAAAACAAAGAAACATAATATCCTATGACGGTAACGTCAGTGAGTTACTACTGGAATCAGTCAACTCATACAAATTGCTTGGTGTAACAGTTTGTAATGATATGAAATGGAATGACCACAAAGGCTATGTTTGTAGGTAAAACAGGTGGCTGACATCTGTTTATTGGAACATTGGGACAATCCTCAAAGGAGATTACTTACAACATACTGAAGTGAACCATCCTAGAATATTGCTAAGGTATGTGGGACCCATACCAAATAGGACTAACAAGACATATTGATTGTGTACAAGGAAGGGCAGCATGAATGGTCACAGGTTTGTTTGACCAATAGGAGATGTCAAAGAAACTGAACCGGCAGATCCTTGAAAATATAATCAAACTATCCTGAGAAAGAATACTTATGAAGTTTCAAGAACCAACTTTAAATGATGAATCTAAGAATATACTACAACTCTCTATGTATCACTCTCATAGAGATCATGCATCCTTCCTGCATTCTGTATGTGAATGGAACTGGAAGTCATAACAACTGGTGCAATGGTGAATACCATGCACATCATACAAGTTTTCAGAGTATTTATGCAAATATAGATTGATGTAAGTTATATGGATAAAAAAACTGAACACTACCAGAAGCATAAAAATTCCTTAGTCTACAAACAAACAAAAACAAGCTGCATAGAAAACATATAGATAGCATACCGAGACAAATGAACTGTCTCATTTATTACTATTTCTATTTATTTACATTTTGCATATTTGTTTCAGTCATTGTATACTTTTCTGGGGGGCTAAGAAAATTAATTTATTAGAAGCTTTCAGACTACAGAAAAAACTCGTTCAAACCACAATGGGAACTATAAAGAAACAATGCTGTAAATTTTTAAAAATTAAATGTAATGACCATTCTAAGTATGTGTACAACATGAAATAAATATCACACAAAGAAACACATGCCTTTTTAAGGGTAGTCACAAATCAAGTCACATGATACACAGTGATACACTGAAACCATATGTAAAAATTCCGTTTTACATTGATTCTAAGTTTATAAATAAAATCTGAATGCGGAAAAACACACACATGTGTAAAACACTGAAGGAGACCCAGAGAGATACTTAACTGCTATTAACATGTATAAGAATGCATATGTATAGCCATTTATAAATATAAGTATCTGTACGTATTATATGTACAGTTGTGTGAAGCATATTGCAGCCTTAGATATTGTTTTTACTCATAATCTTCTGATTGATGGGTGACCTAAATCTGTGATTATGTGAGCCTTATGAAATGGCATTCAAGATTTTATTTGATGTCTTAGATTTGATCTCCATGATTTGTTGGAAAAAATATCTTCCACGAAGGAAAAATAATCAGTAATGATTAATGAGTTGAGGATGATAGAGACAATGGATATCACTGCATTAAAAACTCAAAAGTGCACCCACGGTAAATGTAGTTTTTGTGTTAATCTTCCCAGTACCCACTCCTTCTAGCATGTTATTTTCAGAATGAACTTTTTAGGGTAATATTCTCAAGAGTTTCACAACTGTTTTACTGATAAGGCAAAATTGGAAAATGAAAAAATAGAGCTAAGGTTAGCTGTGCTAAGGAACACAGAAGGTCAATGAGAAATAATAAAGAGACCTCTGGTTAGGCAACTATTAGGTACACTTCATCATTAAATACCAGAAGATAACAAAGATGAGGTTTAAAAAATGAAAGAAATGAAGAATTGGTGGGATTTGTGGAAACGGATTAAATTTGACAGATATCGGAGGTTGGATTGTGAAAGAAGGGGAGGAAGATTGTATTATTCATGGATATAAGCTTGGAAAAGATATGAAACAGGAAAAAAAATCTGTAGGTCTGCAGTAAGCTCAAAGTACTCATGGAAATGTTATTATTATTGTGTTAACACTGACAACATCAGTTGCATGTAAATATGCTCAACAGTGGAATAAAACATTTGTATTTGTATTTGAAGATACAAAAAGATATGAGTTCCACTAACTCAGGGCTAAATAAAATATTTAGAACAGAGTTATGGGCATCAAAGAAGGCATATCTTTATTTATGAATGTGGATCACAAATTAATGATAATAAAGAATGATAATACATTAAAAACAACAAATGAAGTAAAGAAGAAGTGATATTGTGCCAGGTATGACACACAGAGATGAATTAGAAACTCTGGACTGATGACTGGTAAGTTATATCAGATAACTGAAGGCATATTGGTAGAAGAGGTAGTAAAGCATTAACACAAGACAACATAATTAAGTAATAAGAATATTTTCTGTTTACTTGTGAGCACAGTCTTGTAGTATTTCAGTAATGTTAACATTTTACTCCTTAACTATTTCCAATTCGTGGCAGGATGATACAGCAACCAGTGATAAATGTTTTGACGAGATGAAAGGCCTTGCTTACCCCATGAACCATGGACCTTGCCGTTGGTGGGGAGGCTTGCGTGCCTCAGCGATACAGATGGCCGTACCGTAGGTGCAACCACAATGGAGGGGTATCTGTGAGAGGCCAGACAAACATGTGGTTCCTGAAGAGGG
This sequence comes from Schistocerca nitens, assembly GCF_023898315.1. Lineage (NCBI taxonomy): Eukaryota > Metazoa > Arthropoda > Insecta > Orthoptera > Acrididae > Schistocerca > Schistocerca nitens. Next base: position 395,839,464 of record NC_064615.1, on the reverse strand, counting down.
GCAGCAGCCTTTTCAGTAGTTGCAGGGGCAACAGTCCGATGATTGACTGATCTGGCCTTGTAACATTAACCAAAATGGCCTTGCTGTGCTGGTACTGCGAACGGCTGAAAGCAAGGGGAAACTACAGCCATAATTTTTCCCGAGGACATGCAGCTTTACTGTATGATTAAATGATGATGGTGTCCTCTTGGGTAAAATATTCCGGAGGTAAAATAGTCCCCATTCGGATCTCCGGGCGGGGACTACTCAAGAGGACGTCGTTATCAGGAGAAAGAAAACTGGCATTCTACGGATCGGAGCGTGGAATGTCAGATCCCTTAATCGGGCAGGTAGGTTAGAAAATTTAGAAAGGGAAATGGATAGGTTAAAGTTAGATATAGTGGGAATTAGTGAAGTTCGGTGGCACGAGGAACAAGACTTTTGGTCAGGTGATTACAGGGTTATAAATACAAAATCAAATAGGGGTAATGCAGGAGTAGGTTTAATAATGAAAAAAAAAAAAAAAAAAATAGGAGTGCGGGTTAGCTACTACAAACAGCATAGTGAATGCATTATTGTGGCCAAGATAGACACAAAGCCCATGCCTACTACAGTAGTACAAGTTTATATGCCAACTAGCTCTGCAGATGATGAAGAAATTGATGAAATGTATGACGAGATAAAAGAAATTATTCAGATAGTGAAGGGAGATGAAAATTTAATAGTCATGGGTGACTGGAATTCGTCAGTAGGAAAAGGGAGAGAAGGAAACATAGTAGGTGAATATGGATTGGGGGGAAGAATTGAAAGAGGAAGCCGCCTTGTAGAATTTTGCACAGAGCATAACTTAATCATAGCTAACACTTGGTTCAAGAATCATAAAAGAAGGTTGTATACCTGGAAGAATCCTGGAGATACTAAAAGGTATCAGATAGATTATATAATAGTAAGACAGAGATTTAGGAACCAGGTTTTAAATTGTAAGACATTTCCAGGGGCAGATGTGGATTCTGACCACAATCTATTGGTTATGAACTGCAGATTGAAATTGAAGAAACTGCAAAAAGGTGGGAATTTAAGGAGATGGGACCTGGATAAACTGAAAGAACCAGAGGTTGTAGAGAGTTTCAGGGAGAGCATATGGGAACAATTGACAGGAATGGGGGAAAGAAATACAGTAGAAGAAGAATGGGTAGCTCTGAGGGATGAAGTAGTGAAGGCAGCAGAGGATCAAGTAGGTAAAAAGACGAGGGCTAATAGAAATCCTTGGGTAACAGAAGAAATATTGAATTTAATTGATGAAAGGAGAAAATATAAAAATGCAGTAAATGAAGCAGGCAAAAAGGAATACAAAGTCTCAAAAATGAGATTGACAGGAAGTGCAAAATGGCTAAGCAGGGATGGCTAGAGGACAAAAGTAAGGATGTAGAGGCTTGTCTCACTAGGGGTAAGATAGATACTGCCTACTGGAAAATTAAAGAGACCTTTGGAGGGAAGAGAACCACTTGTATGAATATCAAGAGCTCAGATGGCAACCCAGTTCTAAGCAAAGAAGGGAAGGCAGAAAGGTGGAAGGAGTATATAGAGGGTTTATACAAGGGCGATGTACTTGAGGACAATATTATGGAAATGGAAGAGGATGTAGATGAAGATGAAATGGGAGATAAGATACTGCGTGAAGAGTTTGACAGAGCACTGAAAGACCTGAGTCGAAACAAGGCCCCGGGAGTAGACAACATTCCATTAGAACTACTGATGGCCTTGGGAGAGCCAGTCATGACAAAACTCTACCATCTGGTGAGCAAGATGTATGAGACAGGCGAAATACCCACAGACTTCAAGAACAATATAATAATTCCAATCCCAAAGAAAGCAGGTGTTGACAGATGTGAAAATTACCGAACTATCAGTTTAATAAGTCACAGCTGCAAAATACTAATGCGAATTCTTTACAGACGAATGGAAAAACTGGTAGAAGCGGACCTCGGGGAAGATCAGTTTGGATTCCGTAGAAATGTTGGAACACGTGAGGCAATACTAACCTTACGACTTATCTTAGAAGAAAGATTAAGAAAAGGCAAACCTACGTTTCTAGCATTTGTAGACTTAGAGAAAGCTTTTACAATGTTAACTGGAATACTCTCTTTCAAATTCTGAAGGTGGCAGGGGTAAAATACAAGGAGCGAAAGGCTATTTACAATTTGTACAGAAACCAGATGGCAGTTATAAGAGTCGAGGTGCATGAAAGGGAAGCAGTGGTTGGGAAAGGAGTGAGACAGGGTTGTAGCCTCTCCCCGATGCTATTCAATCTCTATATTGAGAAAGCAGTAAAGGAAACAAAAGAAAAATTCGGAGTAGGTATTAAAATTCATGGAGAAGAAGTAAAAACTTTGAGGTTCGCCGATGACATTGTAATTCTGTCAGAGACAGCAAAGGACTTGGAAGAGCAGTTGAACGGAATGGACAGTGTCTTGAAAGGAGGATATAAGATGAACATCAACAAAAGCAAAACGAGGATAATGGAATGTAGTCAAATTAAATCGGGTGATGCTGAGGGGATTAGATTAGGAAATAAGACACTTAAAGTAGTAAAGGAGTTTTGCTATTTAGGGAGTAAATTAACTGATGATGGTCGAAGTAGAGAGGATATAAAATGTAGACTGGCAATGGCAAGGAAATCGTTTCTGAGGAAGAGAAATTTGTTAACATTGAGAATAGATTTAAGTGTCAGGAAGTCGTTTCTGAAAGTATTTGTATGGAGTGTAGCCATGTATGGAAGTGAAACATGAACGATAACCAGTTTGGACAAGAAGAGAATAGAAGCTTTTGAAATGTGGTGCTACAGAAGAATGCTGAAGATAAGGTGGGTAGATCTCGTAACTAATGAGGAGGTATTGAATAGGATTGGGGAGAAGAGAAGTTTGTGGCACAACATGACTAGAAGAAGGGATCGGTTGGTAGGACATGTTTTGAGGCATCAAGGGATCACAAATGTAGCATTGGAGGGCACCGTGGAGGGTAAAAATCGTAGAGGGAGACCAAGAGATGAATACACTAAGCAGATTCAAAAGGATGTAGGTTGCAGTAGGTACTGGGAGATGAAGAAGCTTGCACAGGATGGAGTAGCATGGAGAGCTGCATCAAACTAGTCTCAGGACTTGAAGACCACAACAACAACAACAACAACAACAAAAGGCCTTGGTTGCAATGCAAGTCTTGTTATTTTATGTCTTGCCAATATAAAATAATAAAGCTTGTCTTGCAGACAAGACTGTTTATCTCATCAAAAAGTTTTGCACTGGAAAGTTATTCAATTTAATAAAAGTCCAGGCACTTTTTTCCAAAATTATAATAATAATGAACACAGAGATTAAAAGTTGAGGACAACTGAACTGTTGTAAAACTACTGGACTTATCAATGGATCACTCATTATGAGTACGATTACATCCAGTGAAGTTGCTAGGCCTGTAATGGTAGGATACAATTGCCAGTATCACATCACATGACAACATACATGTTGCAAATATAAGGGCTGTCATGGACCACAACAGGCTCACTTGACAACCATATGACATTTACAGCAAGCTCTCATGTGGGTCTATATATGATGATCCTGCAGTACATGGTTTCCTCCTGGACTGTAATTTGGACTTCGGTGTTATCTAAAAACAATGTTTAGCTATTGCATGGATTTGCCTGTTTGCCCAATGTAGCACTGTCCTTGTTCACTATTCAACTGAGCATTGCATTTTTATGAACTGAGTGGGTGCACCGAAAATGTGGCTGGTAATTGAGTGTTTCCTGATCAAATTTATAGACAGTGGCCTCCAGCACTGTTGTGTGAGTTAGTAAGCAAACATTCACAGTACTGTATTGAACATAAGGTACTCACCGCCAGAAGCCTTTCGTTTTGTGTATTTCCAGATGAGTCAAGAATTATTCTTTTCTGTGATTTGATTGTAAATAAGTAAGTGGTGCTGAATAAAATATGTGTTGTTGAAGAATTGGACTTCTAAGTGAAGTAATATTCTGAATGGTTAGTTAAATAAACCTACTGCCTAGAGGAAGGTAATATAGTTTTAAATACAGGCAAAAGTATCAAAAGAAGTGTACACACTTTTTAAAGAAGTACATATAAATACAAGATTTTGACTAGTTTTCTTTGTGTGGCAATCATTTGCAGCAAGCAAAATTTACAAAACAAAGATAAAATTCTCTTTCAATAACGAAAAAAGTTATAAGATAGCTGACAATATAATGTTTTCAGCCACATAGTACAGTTCTTGAAGAGACCACAAAGATAAAATTAGCTCAATCATGCACAGGCAAATGAAATCATTCTTCCCGTTCTCTACCTTTGAACGCAACGGAAAGACTGCTCCATGTGTAATACAATAATGTGTATCTGCTATAATCCATGTAACAGTGGTTTGTACGGTATAGAAATAAACATTAGTTTATTTGCAGGTCACCAATTCCAGTAACAAATATCTTACCAGTTAAATCTTTAACACTGTTGAGTAATATGTTAAAAACTGAAAATAATGCATACATGCAAGTTTTATTTCCTTTTTTGTTCCAGTAGTACTATAATGAGAATTACCTTAAGTGTGAATGATAATCCATCCAGTTAACCTACACAAAAGTGTTGATATGACACAGACATTTTAGAAAGATATTTTTCATGCTCTTAATATTTTTGTGAAACTTCGTAAGAGAGAGACAGATAACTGAGAGCTCCTCTGATCATCCACCCATTCTTTACATGTAACTGAAATAACTCTTTTACTTATTTTACTACTTGAGCTGCTGTATGATTGTCTCTTTGTCCCATTTTACTGTTTGTAATTATGTCACATGATATTCATTTCTCTGACTGTATTTCTCATGTAAATTCTAGATCATTATGAGTGTGCTCGGATCACTGGTCATAGCAGTGGCTGTCAACTGGGTGTATCTTATCCCTATTATTGTTATGGGCTTTATCCTTTGGTTTGTGAGAAAAATTTACCTGAGGTCTTCGATGAACATTAAGCGACTGGAAGGAATGAGTAAGTAAGATAAACTATATAATGATTTTCATATTAGAGGCAACAATTTTTCATAGCTGGAATTCATATTTAATTTATCATCATCATTGTAATCTTGGAGCAATAACTGCATTGTTAATATGTTTGGAAACAATTGGGCCACAGCAGTAATGAGCAAGTTCTGGAAATTTTGCATCTGATTTTAAATACATTTCTCTCACTAGTTCCCATACACAATGATTTCACAGTACTACAACATTAATAGAAACTAATTCGGGGAATGTAATGAAAAACAGAAGTTCCACACAAAGACCAGTAACTAAAACTAAAAGCCTTATAGCTACCCTAGAGGTCTACAATTAATTTTAATTTGCTTCTTGGAATCGCAGACTTAAGTAATTATCTTTTACAGTTTTTGTCTTCTTAAATTTCCTGCTATATGGATTAGTTACGTCCCATAGTGCTCAGAGCCATTTTGATTCCGTAGAAATGTTGGAACACGGGAGGCAATACAGACCCTATGACTTATCTTAGAAGACAGATTAAAGAAAGGCAAACCCATGTTTCTAGCATTTGTAGACTTAGAGAAAGCTTTTGAAAAAGTTGACTGGGATACTCTCTTTCAATTTCTGAAGGTGAAAGGGGTGAAATACTGGGAGCAAAAGGCTATTTACAATTTGTACAGTAACCAGATGGCAGTTATAAGAGTTGAGGGGCATGAAAAGGAAGCAGTGGTTGGGAAGGGAGTGAGACAGGGTTGTAGCCTATCTTCAGTGTTATTCAATAAAGGAAACAAAAGAAAAATTCAGAGAAGGAATTAAAATTCATGGAGAAGAAATAAAAACTTTGGGGTTTGCTGATGAAATTGTAATCCTGTCAGAGACAGCAAAGTACCTGGAAGAGCAGTTGAATGGAATGGACAGCATCTTGAAATGATAATATAAGATGAACATCAACAAAATGAAAATGAGGGTAATGTAATGTAGTCGAATTAAATCGGGTGGTGCTAAGGAAATTAGATTAGGAAATGAGACACTCAAAGTAGTAGAAGAGTTTACCTATGTGGGGAGAAAATAAATGATGATGGTTGAAGTAGAGAGGGTATAAAACATAGACTGGCAATGGAAAAGAAAGCTTTTCTGAAGAAGAGAAATTTGTTAACATCGAGTATAGATTTAAGTGCCAGGAAGTCAAAGTCATTTGTATGGAGTATAGCCACGTATGGAAGTGAAACATGCACGATAAATAGTTTAGACAAGAAGAGAACAGAAGATTTTGAAATTTGGTGCTGTAGAAGAATGCTGAAGATTAGATGGGTAGATCACGTAATGAGGAGGTACTGAATAGAATTGGGAGGAAGAGAAATTTGTGGCACAACTTGACTAGAAGAAGGGATCGGTTGGTGGGACATGTGTTGAGGTATCAAGGGATCACCAATTTAGTATTAGAGGGCAGTGTGGAGGGTAAAAATCGTAGAGGGAGACCAAGACATGAATTCACTAAGCAGATTCAGAAGGATGTAGGTTGCAGTAGGTACTGGGAGATGAATAAGCTTGCACAGGATAGAGTAGCGTGGGGAGCTGCATCAAACCAGTCTCTGGAATGACGACCACAACAACAGCAACAGGAATTAGTACTGTTTACTGCTTCACAGGAGCAACCGAGCTCAAATCTCTTTTGTACAATTCTGCTATGGATTTTTTAATGGTTACTTAAATATGTTCACATATCCTAGGGTAGTTTGTTCAGCAACTATAATTCCAGTCAACCATCAATATTTTCCTTAAGTACAGAAGAAATATTGCTCTGTCAATGGTCTCCTTGTAGTTCTTTTTCCTCTCCCCGTAGAGTTAATTTTTGGGCACCATGGGCCCACAGTATAGCAGTGTTGGCAGGGGCAGTTGCACCTCTAGGAGCAGCAACAAAATCTGCAGCAGGAGCAGACACAAGATCTACTCTAACACAATTTGAAATAGACCACTCTCACTCCCATGCGGGCAGTGGGCTAGGTGCCTGCAAAGAAGCCTCACTCTTCGCCATCCTCTACACCATTCGTCAGCTTTGACAAGTCTGTAGAAAACTAAGAGAATGATTTGTAAGAAGTTGTACAAAATCACACAAAATTGGAGGCCCTTCACCCAGCCTAAAAACTTAATTTTGAGTAATTGTCAGTTGCTCCCACAGTGTTTTGGACATCATACCTTAGTGGTGGTGATATCATTACAATTTAACCAGCACTACAAGTGACCCCAGCAGTCACATGTGACCTGGATTACTGACTTACAAGGTATCTCACAATTATGTTGGTTTGAGAATCCCCAATGTGCTACATTGTATGTGGACTCATTATTCAGAGATATGAGTGTCTAATTAGCACTTGATCCCCAGGTCTAAACTAAGGTATTGGTCCCATCCGACCCCTCTCAGCCAAAATTGCCCAGACTGCTGAATCATATGAACTTACAGCAGTGGCAACAAGTACACTTTCTGACAAATGACAGGTAGTGAAGTTATATACACATGGCAAACAGGCCCCAGTGGCCCATGGGCTTGGCCAGGTGACCTTGCCTTCTGCTCAGCTGCTGTGTGATGATGACTTTGGTGATTGTCACAACAAAATTCAAGAAAGGTAGCATGAGTAATCCACTAAATTACAGGCCCATATCATTAACGTCAATTTGCAGAAGGATTCTGGAATGTATATTGTGTTTGAACATTATGAATTACTGTGAAGAGAATAGTCTACTGGCACATCGTCAACACGGATTAAGAAAATGTCGTTCTTGTGAAACATAATGAGTCCTTTACTCACAGGAAGTGTTGAATGCTGTTGAAGGGATTGCAAATTGATTATGTAGTTTCTAACTGTTTTGGTGACAATAGAAGTGGTGCAAAACTGGATTGCAAACTTCACACTTCTCTTACTACAGTAGACTTACTTGAAGCATTTAGCTGATCCTCTTCTCTGGATATGCGGCTACGACAATCTCCACAACTTCTTCACCAAAGAAATAATGCTGGTTAGAGGAATTAAAGAAGACACTCTCTCACTTGAAATAATTTGATACTCACATAATATTTTGGGTTCAGTTCTATTTTCATTTCCACAAGTTTCACATAAACATTCAAACTCTTGCAAGTCAACTACACTGATAACCTTTAGATGCAATTAAATATAATCAAAATTGTCTGGTTTTAACAACCAAATAATTTATAAACGTCACATGCATATTGCTTCATTCAGAGCTAAGACATGAAGTAAGTTAAAAGTCTATGGTCAATTGTTCATTCTTCTTTTTCTACAATAATCATGTTCACTAACACATCAAAGAGTACTACTTAATTATTCTTTGTGCATTTCATCATGGCTTCTGTGGTGCTTGTGGCAAATACTTGTCAGCGCTGCTTGTCTGATGCAGCTCCTGTCTTTCCATGATAAATGTCAATCCTGAACACACAGACATGTATTGCACAGTAAATAGGCTCTCTCTCACACTCATCTTCAAAATATCGCATGTTCAAGGTGGCAGAATGTCAAGCAGTTCCAGAATTTAAGTGTAAATTCTAGAAGCACTTCAAGTTCTAGATTTCCAGAATGCTTTTGACATTGTGCCTCACAAGCAGATTGTAGTCAAATTGTGTGCTTATGGAATAACATCTCACTTATGTGACTTTATTCATTATTTCCTGTCAGAGAGGTCCCAGTGCATAGTAATTGACAGAAAGTCATTTTGTAAAACAGAAGTGATTTCTGGTATTCTCCAGGGTAGCATTGTTCTGCATAAATGTTTAGGGGAAAATCTGAGCAGCCATCTTAGGTTGTTCGCAGATGATGCTGTGCTGCCATTTATCATCTACCGTATTTACTCGAATCTAAGCCGCACTTTTTTCTGGTTTTTGTAATCCAAAAAACCACCTGCGGCTTAGAATCGAGTGCAAAGCCAGCGGAAATTCTGAAAAAAGTTGGTGGGTGCCGCCACAACTTACTTCTGCCGTCGAATATATGTAGCGCTACACAGGCATGCTTTGTAGGCACAAAGATAAATACTCACGCCAAAACCTCTGCGTCAGTAAATAAATTAAAAAAAAAAAAAAAGGTGGAAGACGAGCTATTTTCAATGTACTACAGAAATCTGACTGGCAAGACTGTTTGGGATGTTTGTCAATATGGCCAACTCTACGTTCTGAATTTTTTCCTATCTGTGAGGAGAGATGGTTGCTATAATAGGAACTTTTATAAATTGTGAATCACGTGCAGTAGTCTCATCACCATAAGAATAATACGCATATAAACATTTTGCCATGTATTGTTTCATGTTTGCTGCTATCTCATTTAAATCCGGTCTGTCTAATAAACTACGAAACTAGAGTGAGACAACAGCAAACGCGGAAGAATATACATATCATGTCATGTTTATATTCGTATTATTCTTATGCTTAATAGTGATACAGTCAGAAATGAAGCATGGCAATTGACTAGATTTTTAAATCTAAGATGACTCTAATTTCTGTGTAGAATGTAATGTACTAAAGAGGCGCCTGCAAAGATTTTCAAACGGAGAAAAATTTTCGCTAAACTCTCGTTCAGAACATCTTCTATCATACACAGTCGATTATTTGGTTCTTGTTGATCATTATCAAAGAAAGCAGCAGTGTAAGTAACAACAAATAACAGTTTCTTGCCATTGTTTCGCTAATGAGACGATTCCTCTCTTTTTTTTTAAAAAAAAAGAAAAAGCGGCGGTAGCGCACACAAAAGCAAGCCATGCCGCGAGAGGCGACAAGCCGTAAACAAGCACTATCAGAATGCGACAAACAATGCATGACACAGTACAGTAACGCATTTTCAGCTTAGAGTGACGTAAACACCTTTAACAAAGAAAACTGCGCTTATCAGATCAAAGAAAAATAAGCTATCAATTCAAACCAGACGAAGCACGTGGAAAAGGAAGGGTACCCGTATAAATACGGACAGAGCGCCTGAGGCATAGCAATGGCTACCTGGTAAAGCTTAACTGCTAACTTACGACTTGAACTGAACTACTGTAGCTGTATCGTCATTCGACCTAAATTGTGTCTCATATTACAATGGACCAACTTTGTTTCGATTTGGAGATGCGGCTTATAATTTTTCTCTCCCCTTGCATTTCGAGTCTCAAATTTCAGGTGCGACTTAGATTCTGGAAAATATTTTTTCCTTGATTTCGAGTCTCATTTTTCAGGTGCGGCTTAGATTCGAGTGCGGCTTAGATTCGAGTAAATACGGTAGTCATCAGAAGATCAAAACAAACTGCAAAATGATTTAGAAAAGATATCTGTATGGTGCAAAAATTAACAATTGACCCTAAATGATGAAAAGTGTAAGCCCATCCACATGAGTGCTAAAAGGAATCTGTTAAACTTCAGTTACACAATACATCAGTTAAATCTAAAGGCCATAAATTTAACTAAATACCTAGGAATTACAATTACAAACACCTTAAATTGGAAAGAAAATGGGGAAGGTGAACCAAAGACTGTGTTTTATTGGCAGATCTACTAAAGAGACTGCCGACACTAGGCTTGTCTGTCCACTTTTGGAGTACTGCTGCATGGTATGGGATGCTTACCAGATAGGATTAATGGAGTATATTGAGCAGATCCAAAGAAGACCAGCATGTTTTGTGATATTGAGATATAGGGAAGAGCGAGTCATGAACATGGTACAGCATTTTCGGTGGACAAAACAAAGGTATTTTATTGTTGCAGCAGAATTTCTCATGAAATAACTATCACCAACTTTCTCCTTCAAATACGAAAATATTTTGTTGATGCTGACTTACATAGGAAGAAATGATCATCATGATAAAATAAGGGAAATCAGAGCTCACACAGAAAGGTATAGGTGTTCAATTTTTTCATGTACTGTTTGAGACTGGAATAATGGAGAATTATTGTGAAGGTTGTGCAATGAACCCACTGCCAGTGTGATTTGCAGAGTATCTGTGTACATGTAGATGTAAATCCCCACTCACGACACATTTCAGGCACTTGGTGTCAGTCTCATTCTGTGGCTGTTTCTGCTCAATAGGCAGGTTAGGAGTCCTGCCTCAATTGCCATGTGATACATAATGTATGTCAAAAACTAGGCCAGCTGGCATCATTCTGTGACAGTCAGTGAGCTGCAGGATGACTGTCAAAGGCCCAATTGTTTTCCCTGGATACAGGGGCTGTCTCCAATACCCCACAAGCATCATCCCAGTGTATTCTGCCAACACTGGTCATGAATGAGCAACTGATTGAGTTTCAGGTAGATATGGAAGCAACAGTCAACCTCATGAACTTACACAGGTACAGGCTCTTGGGCCATCTTGTGTTTGCAATGGTCACTATATCAAGTTGTGCCTTAAAGTAAACAGTGTATTCCATTGAGGGGGCAGTACTCTGTCTAAGCATATGGTAAGAATGGAGCAGCTCCTTGTATTGTGAAGGTTAATTCATCACTGGCACAAAACATTTTTGGGTTAGTAGCCTTTTCTATTTTTGGCTTCCAGATGGTGTACAAAGTACATTCACTGTCTCAGTCGGTGCCCTTTCAAGATTTGGACTCTTTACTATGATTGTACGACTGGCTGTTTGCAAATACTTTGGGTCAGGTAGAAGATGTCAATGCACACGATCCATTAAGTCCATGCACAATAAGGTCAAGGCTGAGTTGCAGTGTTGGCAGGTTCTCGGTGACATTTCTCCAATTTTGTCAAGTCAATGAACCACTCCTTTGCTGGTAATTCAGAAGCTACATTGTGGGACACACTTTTGCAGTGATTTTAAACTGATGGTCAGTATGCACTGTATTGTGAACATCTAACCAATTCAACAGCCAGAGGAGATGTTGGTGAAATTGATAGGAGGCCAATATTTTTCAAGCATCAACTTGCATCACATGCTGTATGCCTGCTGTTGCTACTGGATGCTTGTTTCTGAAGTTTCTTTCTGCTGAACTCCCCAGCTGGGCTTCATCAGTTTAACTAACTGCTCTTTGGAATTTCATCTGCACCAGGAATTTGCTGATGGTATTTGGAGCAGTGGATTCAGGACATTGCCTGTTGCATCTGCTACCTTGAACTCATCTGGGTCACATGCTCCACACAAGAGGAGCATTTATGAAACATGAAGGCAGTCTTTCAATGCATTCTGGACAGTGGCTTTTGTTGCAAATTGAAAAAAAAAATGCAGTTTTTTTTTTTTCTCCAAAGGCTTTTCTTAGGAACGATGGCCTCATACCCACAGATGAGCATATCAGAGCTATCTTCAACCTGCCAATGACCGGGAACCTGAAGGAGTTCAAGTCCTTTTTAAGGTTTCTTATCATGCTAAGTTCATTCTCCAAGCTGCACACATCTGCTATCCTCTTAACTGACTTCAACAAAAGTGCATCAAATTTGTATTGTCTGTGGATTGTGAATGGGCATTTCAGTTCCTGAAGTAGTGTTTGTACTCTGCTCCCTGTCTGGCTTCTTTCACACCAGGTAAACCATTAAACGTGGCAGCTGTTGCATCCCAGTATGGCACAGGTGCATCCTTATTGTATCAGAACCCAGATGGCACGGAGCAGGCCATTGCTTTTACAACAGACATGCTTTCAGCAGTATAATGTAATTATTCACAGGTGGGAAAGGAGGGACAGGCTATCATTTTTCACATTAAAAAGTTTCATGCTGTAAGGAGCAAAGTCCTTCTCATCACCAGCCAAAAGACACTGGTTTCCTTGTTTAGTCCTCATTCCAAGCTATGGGATAGGACTGCCCACCAATTACAGAGCTAGGCACTCCTCCTCAATACTTATTGCTATGGCATTCATTCCTAGTCCACTGTCTAGTATGCTAATGCGGATGTACTATTGTGGTTACCATCTGGACCAGATATAGAGTTTGACCAATAGGAGGTTCCTGTTTATGCATTGGATGGTACTTTGCAGCTTTTCCTTTGATGTTATGGGAGGTCAAGGCCACTATGGTCACTGACACATTTTTTTCGAAAATTGTTTCAGTAGTCCAGATGGGGGTGCCTCACATGCACTCCTTTGGGATCAGAGTTGGCATGGTGTACATTTTTCCTCCTATATGACTGCCCAGTGTGGTCAAGGGGGTCTTCATGTTTGCCGCTGAAGAGCAAAGCTGTTGAGTGCTCATCACTCAGATGTGGTGTCCAGTTTCTACAACGGGTGTTGCTTCTACTGATTGGCAACCGATAGTGATATTGAACATCTTGTATGGGCTTTTGCAGGCAGTTCACAGAACCAGCCTGTGCTGCCATGTCAGTTTTCCTCTTGGCCAGTGCAGGAGCACACTAGGGACACTATGCATGCTGACTTTTCATGCCTATTTTAGGGAAGCATGTGATTGTAGGTCATGGATGCATTATATGATTTCCCATATATTACCAAACTGTTATGATGTTGACAGCTGCTATTCTCACATTGTTCATATTTTTCCTATAAAGGGCTCCCTCTGGCCCCTCACATTTGATAACTGTCGGCAGTTAATGTAGTGGAAGTTTGAAGATTTTTACATTGATAATGGTATACAAAATCTGGCTATAGCCCAACTTCACCCAGCTTCTAACTCTGAGGTGGAGCACCTTGTACAAACGTTCTTGACTTGAAGAAATCTGTCTCGGCCTTTTCCCAGATTGATGCTATGTATCAGATGAAGCTGGTTAATGGGTGCAGTCCAGTGAAACTTTTGCATGGACATCAGCCATGGTGTCTTTTGGATTTGTTGTACCCCAAGTCCCATACCCCAGACCATCACAGCCCATTCTGCTTTTCTCGCTGGGCTGCAGTTTGGGCCTGGTCTTTTGCACTGAAGCATGAGTGACTGCTGTGCATAGAGATGGGGAACAAGTGTCAGCACTTATTTGTAATGGATGTCAATCAGGAACAGCTGATCTATGTGTCCAATGAGTGATGTCTGCAATTTCATCTCTCACCTTTGGATGGGTGCTTGCCCTCACCATTACAAGCAGCCCAGCCACTATGCCAATATCTGTACTCTTACACCACTCCAGAGGCCTCAGCTGTACTGATGTTGCCTATTGTGAGGTAGCTCCACTACTGGGGAATCTCACACACTCTCTGGTTTTGTTTAGGAAGTTGTGGCACAAACATGAGCATTTTCAGCCCTATGTGGCCTTTTCATGGGGGGAGGGACCAGCAGTAGGCATGAATATGGAAACAGATGAGCTGGCGTGGGTTTCTGAGCAGAATAATGTGGCAAACTGCTACAGATGGTGTGCACAAAGTATTATATGGGCAGAACCACTGATCCAGGTGTTTACCTGTTGGTGGCAATAGGCCAGGCTCATTGTTCTTGTGCTGATTTCAACTATCTCAGATCTGACCTTCTCCTTGCACCATGCTCTGTTGTGATGTGTTTTGTTGTTCAATTACTCCCACTGGTTGTGTTTTGTGTTTCTCTCCATGCTCTTCTCTACACAATGTTTGGACTCACTGCTCCCCTGTAGATTGACTCGCAAGTCAAGATTCATTCCCTATTTCCAGAGTTCAACTTCCTAGCTTGCAGCCGAGCAACCATCAGATAGTATAGATACATCTATATTGACTGCAACAGTTTCATGGCACTGTCAAACCCTGTGCAGATACAGAACACAAGATTAAAGTATATTGTACCAAGAAATGATATCCATCCTCCACTTAATTTTAAAAAGTAACATTAATGCATGACATACATGTGGATAAAGACTAAAGAAAATTTTATTGAGAGTGTTATTAAAAGCAGTTACACAAAATCAGATTCAGTTTCCAAATTGTAGCTGTTACAATAATGAGATGAGATTGAAAACACTGAACACCTAACTTAATGGACACAGTTTAATAATGTAAGGAAGTTTATGGATTGAAAATAATGGTCAAATGCAGATGCAATAGATTTCCTAGACAGACATTTCAAGCAACACCTACAAACATCTATTAAAATCTTATGGTCACTTTTCATTTACTGAATTACCATCCTCCAGAACCTGGCCAACTCTAAACTTGATACTGAATTTACTCTAGTTTCAAAAAAATATATGAATGGATTTCTTTTCCACTTTTGAGATCATCAAGTTAATCTGTAGAAGTTACATGGTCTTGTAACATTAAGGAAAATATCTTCTGATAAAATTTTATTAATTTTACACAATATGGCACTTTCACTATCCAAGCAATCTAAATAAGTTTCCATATGAACGGCATAATTTTTTTAACTGTTTTCCTTGATTCATTTAAAAGCTATACATAGCTTTAGTTGATTTTCACCTTCACTTCACTTGCCAGTATTTCCAGTACTCTAAAAATTATGGTAATACTTAACTTTACTAACTGAAAACACATTGTAGAATACCAGGATTACACAATGTTTCAAATAGTTCTTTTTAGTTTTGAGTCTTAAATTTCAGTTTCCTCACAACTAAAAATAATATCTGATCAGATCTATAAATTTGTTTCAGCTAAAAGTCCTGTATTCACCCACCTTCTTGCAACTTTACAAGGACTGACTACTATAAGAGCCTTTGGTGCTGAGAGTGTACTGCGAGAAGAATTTGACAAACATCAGGTAATACAAAAAAGTACAAAGCTGCTCTTTGTGGCTCATATTACTAATTTTTCAGGTTATATATCGACAGGAAGTGCAAAATGGCTAAGCAGGGATGGCTAGAGGACAAATGTAAGGATGTAGAGGCTTATCTCACTAGGGGTAAGATAGATACTGCCCACAGGAAAATTAAAGAGGCCTTTGGAGAAAACAGAACCACTTGTATGAATATCAAGAGCTCAGGTGGAAACCCAGTTCTAAGCAAAGAAGGGAAAGCAGAAAGGTGGAGGGAGTATACAGAGGGTCAATACAAGGGCGATGTTCTTGAGGACAATATTATGGAAATGGAAGAGGATGTAGACGAAGATGAAATGGGAGATATGATACCGCGTGAAGAGTTTGACAGAGCACTGAAAGACCTGAGTTGAAACAAGGCCCCGGGAGTAGATAACATTCCATTAGAACTACTGACAGCCTTGGGAGAGCCAGTCATGACAAAACTCTTACCATCTGGTGAGCAAGATGTATGAGACAGGCGAAATACCCTCAGACTTCAAGAAGAATATAATAATTCCAATCCAAAAGAAAGCAAGTGTCGACAGATGTGAAAATTACCGAACTGTCAGTTTAATAAGTCATGGCTGCAAAATACTAATGCGAATTCTTTACAGACGAATGGAAAAACTAGTAGAAGCCAACCTCGGGGAAGATCAGTTTGGATTCCGTAGAAATACTGGAACACGTGAGGCAATACTGACCCTACGACTTATCTTGGAAGCTAGATTAAGGAAAGGCAAACCTACATTTGTAGCATTTGTATACTTACAAGGGAACCTCCCCATTGCACCCCCCTCAGATGTAGTTATAAGTTGGCACAGTGGATAGGCCTTGAGAAACTGAACACAGATCAATCGGGAAAACAGGAAGAAGTTGTGTGGAACTATCAAAAAAATAAGCAAAATATACAAACTGAGTAGTCCATGCGCAAGATAGGCAACATCAAGGATAATCTGGGCTCAATAGCGCCGTGGTCCCATGGTTAGCGTGAGCAGCTGCGGAACGAAAGGTCCTTGGTTCAAGTCTCCCCTCACGTGAAAAGTTTAATTTTTTATTTTCAGACAATTATCAAAGTTCAGGTACTCACACATAATCAACTTCACTTTCCAAGATTCCAGGACATGTTCAGATTTGCTTGAACATATCCAGGATTTGACAATCTACACACAGAAAAATTTGAAAACGTTAAAAACATATGTTTTGAGAGAGCACAGAGAAAACTGTGCGACTGTGAAACTGTTGCATTCATTTGTTGCAGTTTATGTGACAAACTCTTATGTTTTCATCACATTTTTGGTAGTGATTATGACATCCACAAGAAAACCTAAATCTGGCAAGGTAGAAGAATCTTTTCACCCATTCACCAAGTGTACAAGTTAGGTGGGTCGACAACATATTCCTGTCATGTGACGCCCATGCCATCACCAGTGTCGTATAGAATATACCAGACGTGTTTTCCTGTGGAGGAATCGGTTGACCTATGACCTTGCGATCAAATGTGTTCGGTTCCCATTGGAGAGGTACGTCCTTTCGTCTACTAATTGCACGATTTTGCGGTGGGGTCACAAAACACGAACACTAAACTTATTACACTGAACAGAGACGTCAGTCAACAAACGGACAGATCATAACTTTGCGTAAATAAAGAAAGTAAAAATTTTCACTCGAGGGAAGGCTTGAACCAAGGACCTTTCGTTCCGCAGTTGCTCACGCTAACCACGGGACCATGGCACTATTGAGCCCAGCCTATCCTTTATGTTGCATATCTTCCACATGGACTACTCAGTTTGTATATTTTGCTTATTCTTTTCATAGTCCCACACAACGTCATCCTGTTTTATAGATTGATCTGTATTCAGTTTCTCAAGGCCTATCCACTGTGCCAACTTATAACTAAATCTGAGGGGGGTACGATGGGGAGGTTCCCTAGTTAGAGAAAGCTTTTGACAATGTTGACTGGAATACTCTCTTTCAGATTCTGGAGGTGGCAGGGGTAAAATACAGGGAGCTAAAGGCTATTTACAATTTGTACAGAAACCAAATGGCAGTTATAAGAGTTGAGGGGCATGAAAGGGAAGCAGTGGTTGGGAAGGGAGTGAGGCAGGGTTGTAGCCTCTCCCCGATGTTATTCAATCTGTATATTGAGCAAGAAGTGAAGGAAACAAAGGAAAAATTCGGAGTAGCTATTAAAATCCATGGAGAAGAAATAAAAACTTTGAGGTTCGCCGATGACATTGTAATTCTGTCAGAGACAGCAAAGGACTTGGAAGAGCAGTTGAATGGAATGGATAGTGTCTTGAAAGGTGGGTATAAGATGAACATCAACAAAAGCAAAACGAGGATAATGGAATGTAGTCAAATTAAGTCGGGTGATGCTGAGGGAATTAGGTTAGGAAATGAGACACCTAAAGTAGTTAAGGAGTTTTGCTATTTGGGGAGCAAAATAACTGATGATGGTCAAAGTAGAGAGGATATAAAATGTAGACTGGCAATGGCAAGGAAAGAGTTTCTGAAGAAGAGAAATTTGTTAACATTGAGGATAAATTTAAGTGTCAGGAAGTCATTTCTGAAAGTATTTGTATGGAGTGTAGCCATATATGGAAGTGAAACATGGACGATAAATAGTTTGGACAAGAAGCGACGAATAGAAGCTTTCGAAATGTGGTGGTACAGAAGAATGCTGAAGATTAGATGGGTAGATCACATAGCTAATGAGGAGGTATTGAATAGGATTGGGGAGAAGAGGAGTTTGTTGCACAACTTGACTAGAAGAAGGGATCGATTGGTAGGACATGTTCTGAGGCATCAAGGGATCACCAATTTAGCATTGGAGGGCAGCGTGGAGGGTAAAAACCGTAGAGGGAGACCAAGAGATGAATACACTAAGCAGATTCAGAAGGATGTAGGTTGCAGTAGGTACTGGGAGATGAAGAAGCTTGCACAGGATAGAGTAGCATGGAGAGCTGCATCAAACCAGTCTCAGGACTGAAGACCAGAACAACAACATATTGTGATTATTTGTCAAAGGTCATGTAAATACCTGAAGGTGGCAGGGGTAAAATACAGGGAGCGAAAGGCTATTTACAATTTGTACAGAAACCAGATGGCAGTTATAAGAGTCGAGGGACATGAAAGGGAAGCAGTGGTGGGGAAGGGTGTGAGACAGGGTTGTAGCCTCTCCCTGATGTTATTCAATCTGTATATTGAGCAAGCAGTGAAGGAAACAAAAGAAAAATTCGGAGTAGCTATTAAAATCCATGGAGAAGAAATAAAAACTTTGAGGTTCGCCGATGACATTGTAATTCTGTCAGAGACAGCAAAGGACTTGGAAGAGCAGTTGAATGGAATGGATAGTGTCTTGAAAGGTGGGTATAAGATGAACATCAACAAAAGCAAAACGAGGATAATGGAATGTAGTCAAATTAAGTCGGGTGATGCTGAGGGAATTAGGTGAGGAAATGAGACACCTAAAGTAGTTAAGGAGTTTTGCTATTTGGGGAGCAAAATAACTGATGATGGTCAAAGTAGAGAGGATATAAAATGTAGACTGGCAATGGCAAGGAAAGAATTTCTGAGGAAGAGAAATTTGTTAACATCGAGTATAGATTTAAGTGTCAGGAAGTCATTTCTGAAAGTATTTGTATGGAGTGTAGCCATGTATGGAAGTGAAACATGGACGATAAATAGTTTAGACAAGAAGAGAATAGAAGCTTTTGAAATGTGGTGCTACAGAAGAATGCTGAAGATTAGATGGATAGATCACATAACTAATGAGGAAGTATTGAATAGGATTCGGGAGAAGAGAAGTTTGTGGCACAACTTGACTAGAAGAAGGGATCGGTTGGTAGGACATGTGTTGAGGCATCAAGGGATCACCAATTTAGTATTGGAGGGCAGTGTGGAGGGTAAAAATCGTAGAGGAAGACCAAGAGATGAATACACTAAGCAGATTCAGAAGGATGCAGCTTGCAGTAGGTACTGGGAGATGAAGAAGCTTCCACAGGATAGAGTAGCATGGAGAGCTGCATCAAACCAGTCTCAGGACTGAAGACCACAACAACAACAACATGTAAATACATGCATACCGGTATGTCAGTTACACCTGATATTAATATTTCATTTCATTGTTATCTGTCCTATAGAGCAAATCACTTGTGCAGCTGATCTGGACAAGTCAGTGAACATTTATATTTTTGTATCAAATTAAAGTAAAAGTTTATATTAAGAGTAGAGACACAACTGTCAAAGTTAGTGACAAGAGCAAAGCTTCAGGTTGCACCAACATGAAATTGTAATAGAAAATGTAAAATCTTCTGACTTACATGTTATCTTTGCTAAGAAAGCATGTCATCTGAAAACATTACAGATTCATGGTTGGATACAGAGCTTTTGGCATATATATTGAAAAATACCTAAGCTTAAAAAGATTACAAATTTGGTTGAAGAAGTTTAGAGCTGAAATACTCATTTAGTAAGAGTAGTTTCAGGTTCTTTTCCTTTTGATGGAAGAGGGGTGATGTGAAGCAGTTACATAAACACATAGCAATAGCTAAATTTTGAACAATTTGGACAGTAATTTTGTCATGCTTAGCTTTCTTCTTGGATGACATTACTCTCATTTTTATACTGCCAGACTAAGTAGTTCGAGATTTTAAAAAATTGAATGAGGTATGGCACAATGGACAAGCTTCAAAGAATCTACAGTGGTTGCATCTCTGATGGCCTCCAATAAGACATTGATTTTTTGAAGCATTTTTAGTAATGTTTCTGTATGTAGTATTTAGTAAAGTTTATTAATAATGAACAATTCAAGAACTGGAAAGGTATCTCTGCTTTTATATGTTTCTATTGTTAGTTCTAGGAATTTTCCCCCTGAAAGTATGTAATGGCCAGCCCTTAAATCATCTTAAAAATTATGTGATAATTTTATTAAATTATTCTGCCTCTATAGGAGAATGAAGAGTTATCACTCTTCAGATATACAGTGAAATTACTTTCTTATTATGTATGTGTTTCAGGATTTACACACTTCAGCATGGCATATGTATTTAACGACATCACAGACATTTGGGTTCACCTTAGATGTTATGTCTACAGTTTACATGGCATTCATTGCATTCAGTTTCTTATTTCTAGAAGGTATGTGCAAATTATTGTTTTATAAATCTTTAAAGTGCTTCAAAAATATAGCATATAATTGCTTCATAGCAATGAAGAAAAAATTAAATTTACTCATCACGAGGAAAGTACATCAGTCAACCATACTACATATATACCCTACTCTTAGCACTTACACTTATGACACAAAACTCATACTTCACAAAGGTAAGGTGTTAATGTGCAGAGGGAAAAACTTTTCAATTAGGTGGATTAATAGATGTCCTGAGGTCTCCCAACAAATAATTTTGTATGGCTTACATTTACCAGTTGAGATGATGTCCGAGCAGTTCTAGGCACTACAGTCTGGAGCCGCGTGACTGCTACGGTCACAGGTTCGAATCCTGTCTTGGGCATGGATGTGTGTGATGTCCTTAGGTTAGTTAGGTTTAAGTAGTTCTAAGTTCTAGGGGACTGATGACCTCAGAAGTTAAGTCCCATAGTGCTCAGAGCCATTTGACCCATTTGAGATGATGTAGTGGTAAGGTATCAGGCTTGCATTCTGTACGAGTGGTGCGTAAAGTCCCAACTGATCACCTAGATCCCACATTTCATCAGTTTCTCTAAACCACTTAAGGAACCTGTGTAAATTGAAAAGGCCACAGTCAAATTTCTGCTTCATCCTTATCCAACTCAAGCTAGCACTTCACCTTTAACAACCTTGTCGCTGATATATCATTAAGCCCTAATCTTCAACTTTTCCTAGCATCCAGGTATTTATACTATGTGTGAACAGAACCGATCATCAGAACTTCTACTGTACATCAGAAGTGTACAATGAGTACAGCATAGGTATGAACACTAACCCCCTGGCACTAACGCACATATTGACTGTTCCATTGACATGCCATCAGTACCATGAAAATGGAAGGATATTTTTGAACAGGTAGGAGAGGAGCAGGAAACTGTGTGACATCATTACTGATGGCCAAGAACTTTGTATGTGAGGCCAGTGTGCCACACAGAAACAAATGCCCCAGACAGAACTAGGCATCATCTTAAGATACTCACAGTGCTGCTGTTTCACCAACTGCAGCAGCTGATGAGATGTAGAGAGCCTTCTCCAGAAACCAAACTGCGCGTCTGGTACTAGGCATTATGCAATGACATGTTTGAGCACTCACTTCATTTAGATCCTCTTGAAAACTTTCAAGCAGGAATAAAGCAGTTTGATCAGCTGATAGTTCTGTGACAGCCAAAGATCCTTATCGTTCTTCAGTGTAGTTACAAGTTTCGCGTTTCTACAGAGAGGGTCAGTTGCCAGACTGCACATCACAGTAAGATGGCTGTCAGGATGTGATGTGAACTCAGTAGCAGTTGCTTCAGCAGTACATTGCAGAGTCTATTTACATGGGAACTAATTACATGTGGGGTACCACAAGGTTCCATTTTAGGGCCCTTACTTTTTCTTGTGTATATCAATGACCTTTCATCAGTAACATTACCAGATGCCAAGTATGTTTTGTTTGCCGATGATACAAACATTGCAATAAATAGCAAATCAAGTGTAGTCTTAGAAAGATCAGCCAATAAAATATTTGTGGACATTAATCACTGGTTCCTAGCCAATTCTTTGTCACTAAACTTTGAAAAAACACACTACATGCAGTTCAGAACTTGTAAGGGGTGTCCCAAGAGTATATGTCTAACATACGATGACAAGAAGATAGAAGAAGTGGACAGTGTTAAATTCTTGCGATTACAGCTTGATAATAAATTCAACTGGGAGGAGCACACCACAGAACTGCTGAAGCGTCTTAACAAATCTCTGTTTGCAATGCGAATTTTGTCAGACATAGGGGATATAAAAATGAAAAAGCTGGCATACTATGCTTACTTTCATTCCATAATGTCATATGGGATTATTTTTTGGGGTAATTCATCAAGCCAAGCTAACGTTTTCCGGGCACAAAAACATGCAGTGAGAGTTATATGTGATGTGAACTCAAGAACATCTTGCAGAAGCCTGTTTAGGGAACTAGGGATACTAACTACTGCTTCCCAATATATTTATTCCTTAATGAAATTTGTCATTAAAAATATATCACTTTTTCACACCAACAGCTCAATTCATGGAATCAATACTAGAAATAAGAATAATCTTCACAAGGATTTAAAGTCACTTAGTCTTGTACAAAAAGGTGTGCATTATTCAGGAACACACATTTTCAATAACTTGCCAGCAGCCATAAAAAGCTTAACAACCAATGAAATTCAGTTTAAGAGAAGCCTAAAGGATTTATTGGTGGCCAACTCCTTCTACCCCATTGATGAATTTCTTAGTAAAACCAACTGATTTGTATATGAGCACAACATAACTTCTGCACAATTTCAGTGCAGTAATGTGTTCATTGAAAATGTGTGTGTGTGTGTGTGTGTGTGTGTGTGTGTGTGTGTGTGTGTGTGTGTGTGTGTGTGTGTGTGTGCTAGTATAATCTAACTTCTGCACCATTTCAGTGCAGTAATGTGTTCATTGTAAATAAGTATTACAGTAGTTGTATTACCTTATAAATAAATAAAAACTTTTTTATTTTAAATTCAGTGCATTAGTATTTGTAAAATGGCTCTTAGTGTTCATTAAAAAATGACGATCATTCCACTTGGGACCTGTGGAATGGTACATTAGCTTATTTGTTTTAGTTGTAAATATTTGTCATGTATTGTTGTTTTTCTGACATGTTCCACATCCTGGAGGACCTCCTCACTACGGATCAATTGGAATGAAAGTAAATCTAATCTAATCTCCATATTTCTTCACATTTAAATGCTGATCATCTCCTCCCCTGTGACTGGCTCAATCTTGTCCTCTGTCTTGGCTGTCAGGAACCAGTCCACCCCAGGAAGATGTGCTTCTTGTCGACAGGGTCTTCACAGGCATAAAATGGCTGCAAATGTATCTGCCAAGGCACTGGCATCTGGCTCACAGATGACGTCTTGTCACATTTTCAGCAGTGGGGTTAGCCAAAAATGATGAAGGAACTGTTTGGCCACAGTGTTTTCATCCTTGATACTGAATGTGGCAATATTGTCCACCCAATCTTGGGTTCAAGACTCATCTGTGGCTACCTTGACATCTTGTTACAGCTGATTTAAAAGTCATTTTGTCGATGGATGATGAGTTGCCATTTGCAGAAGAGCCAGTTTTACACCTTAATAGCCCTCTAGAATGTTGGTGTTAGCTGCTGCAAGTGCAGCTTTTGCAGGCTCTTGTACATGACTGTATCTGTCACTCACAGCACCTGTCACATAAGGGGGGTCAGCACCTTGTTGACACCCACACTGCCTGGATTCATTGTGCCCTCAAGCTTGTCTAATATCTGGGTTTGGGAATGTTTCCAGTTGATTCCTTGGAGATGGCAACAACTGTTGGGCTGTGAGATTATTTTGATGTCCATGTTAAGTATCACTGAGATGTGGTCCATCGACAAGCCACAGCATTTCAGTGTGAAGGTGAATTGGTTGACTCCCAAGAATAACAACATTTAAGATGTACGGCTGGCCTCGACAGAAGTAGATAGTGTGGTCATTCAGCCCCACGACAATTGCACCATGCCTCAAAATGACACAGGTCATAACCATATGGTTATGAGATACAAAACACTTAGGAATATCATTTATTTTGTCCTTCTATTTGCTATGCTTTTATAGCTCTATGAAAACCACATTGGGCCCCACTGCTCACTTACAACTCATTATTGACTGAAAAATTGTGAGAGAGAACTTCATTCACTGACGGCAACACTGCCGTATTGATCAGTTGAGATTCATTGCGGCGCATTATAGAGACGTTCATGCTCAAATGTGACGGTGTTAACCATTACTTGAATTTTGAAAGCACTGGCACAGATCACACATTCTTGAATATTAAGCTCATGAAGATAAGTAATTAATTCTATAATAACTGTCAATTAAGTTAATGTTAAACCACAACTAAGTTAATTAGAGTCTGTTTTGTATTATCTATTGAAGGTTTCACTCATTTCAAAGTATTTCTCGAAAAAAAAACATAAACATAACCTAAGGGCCAGTTTCTGCATACTTTAGACGTAGATTTACATACAAACATAAGACATTTCTTTAAGTATTAAGTGAAGAATTTAGGTTATTTTCATTACACATATATTTAGTAGTGCCATATCTACTTGGGGAATTAAAGTTTTTAAGTTCTATCTTTTATTTCCTTTCAAAACGTGTAAGGTATGTATTGCGCATACATGATCTTAGGCTTAATTTTTTGGGTATACAAGTTTTGATTTCTAACATTAATTTAACTGCATTACATTACTGTATTAATAGTATACACGTATATTAGCATTCCACATGACTTTAGTGACTCTTGTGATCTGTAGTTAATAGAATATTACTGTTATTGCCTAGATAAATTTTGTAAAAATATTGTAAACAACCTTGAGTGAGAAGTGTTTGAGCTGCCGTAGGAAAGTCAGTTTTGGGGTTCTGTGCTGCTGTTGTGGCAGATGGTTACATTAGGGTGAACGTAGTGGCATGGGAATTGGGGAAGTAAATGGTCCTCTTCCATGGTATTGCAGATTATGTTCAAGGGATAGGAAAATAGCGGAACAGGAAGGGAAGATTAGAGCCCTTCAGGCTGAAATGGATAGTGCTAGGAAGGAACTGATGAGGTTAAGGGGTGAGAAGGGTGAAGATAGGTGGAAAGTGGTAGCAAGGAACGGGGGCCAGAGAAAGAGAACAGTATCTGACAGTTTCATCATTGACACAAATAATAGATTTGCCTTGCTACCTCAGTCAATTAAGGAAGGGTCTCAAGTAGATGTATGTGTATTCAGCACTCAACAGACTTTCACTAGGAAACCAACTGTTGCAAAAAAAGTAGAAAGTAGGAGGAAACCTTTGTTGTTAGGTAGTAGCCATGGGAGAGGTGTGGGTTAGTTGTTGCAGGAAAAATTAGGTGACAGGTATCAGATCACAAGTATTTTCAAGCCCAGTGGATGTCTTAGCCAAGTGATAGAGGATGTAGGATCATTGTGCAAGGATTTTACAAAGCAGGATCATGTTATGGTAGTGAGTGGTGCAGGAAACTGTATTGTTAGGGATCAGGTCTTCAATATTGAGTGTGACCTGGTAAAAATAGCATCCGCAATGAACCATACAAATGTTGGCTTGGTTCCTGCTTTCATGCGGTATAATCGGCCCCAATTGAACAGCTCTGTCAGGAGGGTCAATATGGAGGTAGATCAGCTGCTTAGGGTGGCTACTTTGTCAGGCATAGGTTTGGTTCCTGTTGATGGTATTGGTATGTGGGACTTCACAAGACATGACCTGCATCTCAATAGAAAATAGAAGGGTTAACTTGTTGGGATAACAGCAAAATCTTTAAGAGAGGGGGAGTACTCATGGGAGTACTTTTTTAGGCTAAGATCAGTATCCAATCGTCCAACATTGATTGAAATCAAGCTTAATGAGAAGTTCAGTTAGACAGGTACTAGAGATGTTAACATATCACAAGATTCTCATAACAGTAAAGTGACAAATGATTTTAGTATGTCACAAAATTCACATAAAAGCACAGTAAAAATAATGTTAGTATGTTGCATTAGAATATCAAGGGATTAAAAACTAAAGTAAATGAGCTTCTTGTTTGGTTAGGAGATTTAGAAACTGAGGGTGGAACAGGTGTACTCTGCCTGTCTGAACATCATATAGTCACAGGTATGGAAGTGGTAAATGTAGGTGAATATAAGCTTTCAGCACATGTAAGTAGAGACACTATGGAGAGAGGACAAGTTGCCATATATGTTAAAATCTGTCATAGTTTGATAAACTTGGAAACTAAAAAATTTTGCGTGGAGCAACATACAGAAGCATGAGCGTGTGAGCTTAAACTAAATAATGTCACTACTATAACTGTTGCCATGTGTAGATCCCCGTTGGGAAATTTTCAACTATTTTTGAAAAACTTTGATAATTTGTTGTGCTATCTGTCAGACAGAAGAAAGCAAATTATTGTCATAGTTTGATAAACTTGGAAACTAAAAAATTTTGCGTGGAGCAACATACAGAAGCATGAGCATGTGAGCTTAAACTAAATAATGTCACTACTATAACTGTTGCCATGTGTAGATCCCCGTTGGGAAATTTTCAACTATTTTTGAAAAACTTTGATAATTTGTTGTGCTATCTGTCAGACAGAAGAAAGCAAATTATTGTTTGTGGGGATTTCGATGCAGAGTTTTTGAAAGAGTCCGATAGAAAGCTTGACAATGAAGTATTACTTGGTTCTTTCATTTGACATCAGTTATTGATTTTCCTACTTGGGTGGTACAGGAAAGCAGCACACTGATAGATAATGTTTTCGTAGACCAAGATCATCAAATAAAAACTTTTCCTGTTCAGAATGGTCTGTCTGATCATGATGCACAGCTAGTTAGACTATATGACATAGCTCCATACAGTAATGCAAAACAGTCCTCCAAAATAGTGTGTTCAGTTAACGATTTAACAATTCAAAATTTTAGGGAAAGTTTGCAACAGTCAGACTGGGATGAGGTGTACAGGGAACATGATGCTAACAATTTAACCTATTTCATGATACCTTTGTGATTATATTTGAAAACAGTTTCCCCAAGAAAACAGTGAAGTATGATTGTAAGAAACCATGCAAAAAGCCGTGGCTTACTAAAGTGATAAAATATCTTGTAAACAGAAAATGGAAATGTATCTTATAGCTAGGAGGAGTAATGATCCCAAAACAGTGAAACATTATAAAAACTACTGCACTGTAGTAAGAAAAGTTATTAAAAAGTCCAGAAGTATTTACCTTATGTCTGAGATTAGCACATCTGATAATAAAATTAAAACAATTTGGAATATTATTAAAAATATTATTAAAAGGAAACAGGGCAAGAGCACAGGAAGACTGTATTTCTATTAAACTCAATGAAATGTATGTTAACAAGAAGTCGGAAGTAGAAAACATTTTTAATAATCATTTTTTAAGTTTTATAGAGAAAATAGGATCCAGCTATTCATTAGAAAATGCATGGCAGTATATGGAAGAGGCGGTAATTATGCAATTTGATAAAATTGAAATTCAACCCACCTCTCCTATTGAAATTAGGAAAATAATAAATTCACTTAAAAGTAAAAGCTCACATGGAATTGGCATTTCCACCAGAGTGCTAAAAGCTTGTTCCCAACAAATAAGTAGGATTCTCAGCTACATATGTAGTAGCTCACTGAAACAGGACATTTTTCCAGATAGACTGAAATACACTATTGTTAAACCATCACATAAAAAAGGGGATAGGTCTGATTCTATCAATTACCGCCCAATCATAGTTCTGATAGCTTTATCCAAAATTCTTGAAAAAGTAGTGTATTCAAGAGGAGCATCACATATTTGTAAAAATGAAGTACTAACAAAATGTCAATTTGGTTTTCAGTAAGGCTTTGCAACAGAAAATGCTATATATGCTTTCACTGAGCAAATATAAAATGGGCTGAATAACCTAACTTCACCCATTGGGATATTCTAGTGATCTCTCAAAGGCTTTTAATTGTGTGAATCATGAAATTCTTCTGGATAAGCTTAAGTATTGGGGTATGAGTGGGACAGTGTATAAATGGTTTAGTTCATACTTCACTGGAAGAATGCAGAAGATTGAAATTAACAGTACAGATAGTCTGCAAAAATCAGCAGAGTCCTCTAACTGGTGCGGTATCAACAATAGTATCCCACAGGGTTTCAGTCTTGGGTCCCACATTGTTCTTAATATACATTAACGACTTGCCACTCTGTATTCATGAAGATGCAAAGTCAGTTCTTTTTGCTAATGATAAAGTATAGTAATCACACCCAACAAGTTAGAATCAGGTGAGGAAATTGTAAATAATGTCTTTCCGGAAATTATTAAGCGTGGTTCTCTGCAAATAGACTCTCAGTAAATTTTGAGAAAACACAGTTTATACAATTCTGTACAATAAATGGCTTAACACCATTGATTCACATAGACTATGAAAAGAAGTCTATTGCTAAGGCAGAATACTTGAAATTTGTGGGTGTGTGCATTAATGAGAAATTGAATTGGAAGAAACACAACAATGATGTGCTGAAATGCAGTTGCCATGCAACTGTTTTGTTACACTAGTAGCCATTTCAGATTCATAAAGAAATGGGAACTGGGAGGATGACTTTATAACATTTCTAAGATGAAAGGCCTTAATGGGACCTGGTACACATGCAAATCGTCACTCAGCCGATCAGCAGCTTCATTTCATTTTATTATAGCTTGTTAGTAATTCCTGGAGTTGGGTGATGTGTACGGTACTCTTTCTTTCTTTATGAGCTGCATATTTTGTCATATAAGTACTTACTTTCGGAACTATGATGTCATTTTTATGGTTTTATTTCATTTTTTACATGTTTGTGTTTAACGTGCAATTACGATACATTTCGTTTATTAATGTTGCCAAGAACGAACAATGCAGGCACGTCTAGGAAAAAACACAACGATGTTGCCCAAGAATGTATGTGTACATGATGAAAACACATCGAAGGTTCCTTTACTTAGTGTCATTGTCGCATCACCAGGTGGTGTTAACTTGTACATGGTATAGATATAGAAACAAAAAAATGTCGATGCTTTGGATTGATATTTTACGAAATCCAACGTCCATTTGTGGACATCGATATTTGTGTGCCAGATTTTTAGATTCGTTCTTGACACTAAAAGAAAATGTCAAATTGGAGCTGTTGTCCGACAACAGAAGTTGCCACACTATCGAGAAACTCTGTAGTGACTCTTCGACGGTTATTCAACAATTTTCATGCATAGCCAAAGAATATTATTTCTTACAGAAAACAAAGCGATTTTTTAAAAAGAAATCGGCCTTTTTGAAACTTCAGTTCCAACCACCGTAAAGTTTTACACACAGAATAAAGATGTATAATCTTAGTAAGATTTGTTTTATTTAAAAAGTGTTTTCACATTAAAAATTCGGAGGCTTTAATTTTTTAGCACGCCCTCTTATACCTTCTTACGTCATTTCATCGATATTTTCAGTTCATTTTAGTGATAATTTTCCGGTGCCCCTGACATGAATGTTGTAATTAGACGGCATGGAGTTAGGAAATAAATAATTTAATCACGCCATGGCTTGGGTGGCGTGATCTCTTGTTTTTAAATCTAGGCGAAGACTTTTGCATTATTATTGTGATTTAAGTAAAAAAAAAAAAAAAGAAAGAAAAAGTAAAAGCAGAGGGGGAAACATTCATACAATAGTTGGAAATGTAGTTGCTACGTTAGATAAGGTAGGTAGAAACGAGAGAATAGTTATGTTCCCGCATACGTTTGTTATCATCTCACCCTGAATTAAATAAATATAACACAATACACATAACTCAGAGCAAAATGTGAAATAAGGATAGTATGGCTCTGAACACAACCGCATCATATTGTTTACGCTAACAAGACATCCGGCTAAGTGATGAAAAGTGAAATGATCACATAAAATCAATAATAAGTGAAGGAGCAATGAAACTTCGAATGATGTAATTTCTATTTGTAGTCGGTCAATTTCTCTAGTCTGGTAAATTTCCATGAAAGAATGGAACATTTTCGTTACGTCTTCATGGTTGGTAACCTTGATTATTCGAAGTATCGTATAAAAACTCATCAATGTACAGTATACAGCTCATTCTTGACAACCGTCTGAGTTGGTCAGTCTGTCGTCTGCGATAGAAAATAGAGAAAACCGTGTTTCATGCCATGGCTTGGGTGGCGTGATCTCTTGTTTTTAAATCTAGGCGAAGACTTTTGCATTATTATTGTGATTTAAGTAAAAAAAAAAAAAGAAAGAAAAAGTAAAAGCAGAGGGGGAAACATTCATACAATAGTTGGAAATGTAGTTGCTACGTTAGATAAGGTAGGTAGAAACGAGAGAATAGTTATGTTCCCGCATACGTTTGTTATCATCTCACCCTGAATTAAATAAATATAACACAATACACATAACTCAGAGCAAAATGTGAAATAAGGATAGTATGGCTCTGAACACAACCGCATCATATTGTTTACGCTAACAAGACATCCGGCTAAGTGATGAAAACTGAAATGATCACATAAAATCAATAATAAGTGAAGGAGCAATGAAACTTCGAATGATGTAATTTCTATTTGTAGTCGGTCAATTTCTCTAGTCTGGTAAATTTCATTCGAAGAGTTGGACTGCTGCACAAATCAGAACAGAACTGGATGAAGTTCAAGCGGACTCTGCAATATCATTGAAGACCATTTAATTTTGGATTAATGAATTTAAACGCGTTGGGAGAAGTACCGAGGACGAAGCACATTCCGGCCGTCCAGTTGAGGTCACCACAAAGAAAATCATTGACAAAATCCACCATATAAAAAATCGTGAAATTGCTGACACCGTAGTCATCTCAACAGAGCGAGTGCATAATATCCTGCACGGAGAATTTGCTATGAAGAAGCTGTATGTGAGGCGGGTGCCGCCATTGCTCGAAGTCGACCAAAAGCGCATCCGGCACAACATTTCAGCACAGTATCTGGCGATGTTTAATCGCAATCTGCAAGACTTTTAGCGCCGATTTGTAACTGTTGATGAAACCTGGATCCATCATTACACAGCACAGTCAAAACGGTAGTCACAACAACAGACAAAGTGTGGTGAAAGTGCACCAAAGAAGGTAAAGACCATGTTGTGAGCTGTTATGGTGATGGTCAGTGTTTTTTTAGATTCCCAAGGAATAATTCTCGTAGATTACTTGGAAAAAGGGAGAACTATAAGTGGACCCTATCATGCTTCATTGTTGGATCGTCTGAAACTTGCGTTGGCTGAAAAAAGACCAAGGTTGGCATGCAAAAAATTAAAAGTGAAGGGAAAACAGTTGAGGACCCACTACAGATAACCAACATATTCAACACACATTACACAAATATCGCAACAAAACTAATTCAAGGATTTAAGCTCCAGAGCAAAACTACCAATGAATGATAAAACCATGTTTCTATACCCTGTTACTGCATTAGAGGTACAAAATGCCTTAAATCAGCTAAAAAATAAAATGACTTGTGGCTGTAATGGGATACCAGACAAAGTAATAAAGAAGAGTGTAAGATACATAGATTCCCCACTTGCTGACATGATTAACCTGTCATTTAGCACAGGAGTCTTCCCAGAAAAACTAAGGAAATCGATTGTCAAGCCTATTTACAAGAAGGGTGACCAGTTTGATGTTATCAATTACCGGCGTATATCACTGTTATCTGGATTTTAAAAAGTAATTGAAAAGGTAATGCATGAAAGACTGTCTCATTTTCTTAATAAAAATCAAATTCTAGTTAATGGGTAAAACGGTTTTAAGAAAAATAGATCAACTGACACAGCAGTTCATAAATAATCTAGACAAAAATGAATTAAACCATGCCCTGTTTTTGGACCTGTCTAAGGATTTTGATGTCATTGACCATAATTTACTGCTCAGGAAACTATATTGTTACGGGGTCCGTGGAGTAGCACATGATTGGTTGAAATCCCATCTTTCTAATAGGTATCAGAATGCAGAGATAAGGCATGTGGGTAAAGTCTACTCATCAGCATACCAAAGAGTCAGGTATGGTCTGCTGCAGGGCTCTGTACTGGGGCCATTGGTGTTCTTAATATTTATAAATGATTTGCCAAGCCGCATATCAACAGCAGATGCAGTATTGTTTGCTGACGACACCAGTTTGTTTGTCAAAGCTATGAATGAAACTGACCTACAGGAGAGAGTCACAGTAGCCACAGAAGAAGCAAACATATGGTTTACAAACAACAAATTATTTGTTAATGACAAAAAAAAACAGTTTGGATGAACTTCGGTCATATAACAAAGAAAAATCTGACCTAGCTGTAGAACTTGGGCAGTGTAAGATAGAAGAAACCCACCCACCCTCCCCCCTCACTAAAGTTTTGGAATTATGACTAGATGAATATTTAATGCGAGAGAAAGACACCGAAATGTTACACAAAAAACTAAGTCAGTATTGTTATGTTCTTAGAATATTAAAAAATTCTTGTAGTGTTGATGCGGTGTTATGTTCATACTTTGCACTCATACATAGCAGTCTAAGATATGGTATCATATTTTGGGGCAATACCAGTTTGGCCAAACACTCGTTTGTGCTTCAAAAGAGGGCAATAAGGATAATCAGAGGTATGACACACAGAGAATCATGTAAAAAAGTTATCTATATTTATGAAAGTATATGTTTTATGAAGGCACACTAGGAACAATCTTTGTTAAACAGTCAAGTTCATAACTACAAAACGAGAAATATAGATGACCTTCATAGAGAAAGTCACACAAAAGCTATCTATCAAAAAAAGAGTTCTTTATCAGCCAAAAATCTTATTTAGTGCACTACCAACGGAAATTAAAAGTGTACCAAAATTCTAAATATTCAAAAAAGAACTTAAAATGTTAATTAGCAAGAGTTTTTATAGTGTCAAGGAATAATTAAATCATCAGCATTGAATATACAGTAGCTTATTTCCTTCATCATAATGGCCCAAAATGCTCATTGTATACTAAATTGTATTCATCTGTTATTCTAATTTAGCATATTATGAATGTTTTTATGCATATGGTTTCATGTTATATGTAATAATATTTTATTTATGGATATCTAATTGTAAATCTTTTCATGTCGTATTTTCTATGTAAGGCAATGTATGACAAATCCTGTATCATTTTTATAATGATAAGATACATGGATCCTAAGTAAAATGTATTTTTGAATGTAAGAGGAATGTACCTACTAGCTGTTTGAATTCCAGCGATCTCTAAAAATTCTAAGGAGATGAGAAGTCAAGTAAATGTGAGTACATTGTACCGCTAATCAGGGTACGAACTGCGCTGTACGAAGACGAAAGTTGACTCATTATTTGACTGCACATAAGTAGAAACAGCAATTAAAAAGAAAAACCACCGATGACCTCAGCAGTTTGGTCCTTTAGGAATTCACACATACAAAAAACCTTGGGTATCGAAGTCGCGCACTGATCCAACTACCTTCTCCAATGATTTAATTAAAAAACATTGATTCACTTACTTAGTGTTCATCGACAGTCAGGCGTTAGCATGCAGTGAGGGTGCGACTTTGATGCCAAAGTGTTCTTGGAAATTACCGCAGAAACAACAATTTTAAATCGAATATCATTCTGTTAGCAATGGACCTATGACTTAAAAAGGTGAGTTAATTTCCTAACAAAAATACAGCTTCATGTTCGAAATCCATCTACAATCATCAGAAAATCTTATAAAAATATATTATTTCTTACGATATGTGTAAGGGAAACCTGAGTTTCAGGCCATCACCGTGAACTCATGACTTGTCGAACAATGTCCATAAGGGTGTATATACACTGATCAGCCAGAACATAATGACCACCGACTTAGTATCGATATAAGCCCATCCAGGCGATAACAGCATTACCTGGCAAGGAATGACTGGTAGTCAGACACACGCATGGAGCATGTAGTATCAGTGAGCATGCCGTCCGTATGTAGAATGGAGAAGATGCGCAATCTGTCAGAGTTTTACCGAGGTCGGATTGTGACGGCCTGGAGGCTTGGCACGACCATTTCGAAAACTGCACGATTTGTCGGGTTTTCGGGGAGAGCTGTGGTGAGTGTCTTCAACATGTGGCGAAACCAAGGTGAAACCATGTCCAGACGTCGTGGGGTTGGGTGGCTATACACTATATATCTATATATCTGACGTCGTAGGCTGGGCAGACTGGTAAACAGAAGAGGCGGGGAACTGTGGCGGAACTAACGTCAGACTTTAATGATGGGCAGAGTAAAAATGTGCCTGAACACACGCAGTCCACCAAACAGTCCTAACGCTGGTCTTCCGCAGTCGATCTCCAGTGTGTGTCCCAATGTTAACACCATGACATCGACTGCAACGACTGAAATGGGGACGTTGGGCGTTGGCGCAATGGTACAGTGTTGCATGGTATGATGAATCCTGCTACCTTCTTCATCATGCCGGTGGTAGTGGTGATGGGAGGGAGCGAATCCGTCGTCTTCCAGGGGAACAGCTCCTTGATACCTATACTGCGGGACAGAGACAAGTTGATAGCTGGTCCACTATGCCCTGGGGAACATACACGTGAACATCCATTGGTTCAATGGAGCTCGTGCAAGGCACAATGACGCCCAAGGAGTACCGCACACTGGTTCCAGACCATGTACACCCCTTCATGACGATCATATTTCCCGACGGCAGTGGCATTTTTCAACAAGATAATACGCCATGGTGCAAAGCCAGGGGTGTGATGGAGTGGTTCGAGGAACGCAGTGGTGAGTTTCAGTTGATGTCCTGCCCCCCCCCCCCCCCCCGCCCCCCCCCCCAAACTCGCCATATCTGAACCCGATCGAACACATCTGTGATGTGATTGAATGTGGCGTTAGAGCTCATAAGCCATTCCGTGGAATTTACGGGAATCAGGTGACATGCCTGCAGATTTGGTGCCAACTCGCTCCAGCGACCTGCCAAGACCTCATTGCTTCCATGCCTTGACGCGTCCCCGCTGTTATCCGTGCCAAAGGAGGTAGGCAGTTGTAATGTTCTGGCCGATCAGTGCATACCGAGCAAGGCAGCGCGCTGGACTCACACTCGAGAGAATGACGGTTCAAATTCATGACTGGTCATACAGATTGAGCTTTTTCGCGATTTCCCTAAATCGCTTCAGGCAAATGCCCGGTGGCTCCTGTGAAAGGGCATGGCCGATTTCCTAGCCCATCCGTCCCTAATCCGAGCTTGTGCTCCGTCTTTAATTGCCTCATTGTCGAAAGGACATTAAACTCTACTCTCCCTTCCTTCTTTATTACGAGAAAATACAAAGTTTAGTTGCCACATAAACTTCTGAGGAGAATGTATAATTTGTAGTACTGTGATTGCCTGTAATTACATGTTTACAAAATTAATACTCCTTTAGCGCAGACTGCCTCAGCTAAACCTTTATAAACAGTTTGGGTCACTAGTTTGCAAAATCAAATCATCCGGAATATAACTGCAACATCGAAGCTCTCCGTATTCATTAAATATAAGTGCCCGCGAGAATTTATTGTGTGCCCACAGAAAGGCGTAAGGAATTTGACGCTGATGTTCTGTTGATGGCTTACCTTCTGACTGCTGTCGTTGTTCCGTACTCTGACTGCATTTCACAGTTTTCTTAATATTTTGCTGACTGGCGACGGATACATTCTCGCTGCTGACCAGACATCTTGTCTCTAACGGTTGCTAAGCAACGGCATGGGACACTGTGGAGACATTGCTGAGAAGTGCATCACGTCGGGATATGTTGTTTGCTCTGAGAGGATACGCGGAAATTAATCACTGCAGAATTAAGGAAGCTATCCAACAGAGGATTGTAACTAGACTTGGATGCCCGTAGAAACGCTCCCAAGGATAAGATGCTTCTGGAATTTAAAAGAAAGGAGAAATAGGAAAAAATGAAATAGAAAAGAAAATCGGAAAATTTAGTAAAATGGATCAGTCAAGAGTAGTTTTCATTATGTTAAAATAATGAAAGATTGTTTAGAAAAGCCGGACGGTGTGTCCGAGCGGTTCTAGGCGCTTCAGTGTGGAACCGCGCGACCGCTACGGTCGCAGGTTCGAATCCTGCCTCGGGCATGGATGTGGGTGATGTCTTTACGTTAGTTAGGTTTAAGTAGTTTTAAGTTCTAGGGGACTGATGACCTCAGATGTTAAGTCCCATAGTGCTCAGAGACATTTGAACCATTTGTTTAGAAAATCATTCTGACGTTAAGATATGCCTATCATTTATCTCCTTTGTCCATGTCAAAGATCAATCTCCATTAGGTTACGAAAGTCCGTAAAGTGAATATATACAATGAAAGCGACTAGATGTAAGCAGTGTTTCGGCCAAGGCTATGACAGAGTATCTGCAAAAAAGAATCCAATGGCAATTTCAATTTAGCCTTGAAAGACACTGTAAAAGCTAAGAGGCTAATGATAAGCCATCTACGCATTTAGAGAGGGATTCATTGGCATTCTTAAGACCCCGACAATAATTTGTAAGAATAAAAAATGTAACGAATGAAGTGTCGCAATAGATATTAAAAATATTATCTTACCTCTTTCAGATTCAGTACAAACCAGCATAAAGTATTAATACAGTATCTAAGTTCTTGCACTCTTAGACTATGGATGTTACGGCTGCATATGACTGCTTAGAAATGGTGCTGTCAGAAACAGAGATGGAAGATCAGGGCTTAACGTCCGTCGATGACGAAGTCAATAGTGGCGGAGCACAAACTCGTGTAGGGGTAGGATGGTTAAGGAAATTGGTCGCATCCTTTTCAAAGGACTTGGATGGAAATCACAGAAAACCTCAATGTGGACCGGCATACGCGAGTTCAGTGTCTTACCAGTGCGGCTTATCGCTCTGTTGCTCTCAGACATACGACAAACTACTTGACAAAACTTTCAACATGTTTAAAAGATGTGCCTCTGAGTGAAAATCGCCTAATAAAAGATTTAAAGCAGTAAAGAAAACTTTCGGACCAGCTTTGCGAGGACGAGAGCTGGGCTTAAAGTAACATATTTCTACCCAGTGGTTGACAACATTTATTTGCAACTAAATACCTGAAATAAAGTATGTTATCAACGCGAATGCAGCAACATAACTTTTTCTATGTAACGATGACGTTAAAAGTGAAGCACTTAAGTTTTTCATTGACATTTTTCTCGTGACATTTCTGTTTCAGCACAGCCGACAGTGATAAGAACTTCATTTAAAATCGTCGTGATGTATAGAACCCATGGCTGTTGCAAAAGTTTAAACAAATATGTTTAAAATCTCCAGAATGAGATTTTCACTCTGCAACGGAGTATGCGCCGATATGAAACTTCCTGGACCAAGACCCGAACTCGGGACCTTGCTTTTCGCGGGCAAGTGCTCTGCGAGGTACTGGCAGAATTGAAGCTGTGAGGTCGGGTCGTGAGTCGTGCTTGGGTAGCTCAGATGGTAGAGCACTTGCCCGTGAAAGGTAAAGCTCACGAGTTGGTGTCGTGGTCCGGCACACAGTTTTAATCTGTCAGGAAGTTTCATGATTAAAAACTGTTTTTATGTTCTGCAACGAGTCAGGAATGGTTATCCGGTTTGGAAATACCATCAGTAGGAGAAAGGTGCTTCGAATGGTCACACGCTTAGTTGACCTGTGAGAGTGACTAAAAGAAATCTTAATTGGCAGAACTTGAAGCGACACATGATGCCTGTATCAAGAACGTACGTGAGAAACTCCAAACTTTTCTTTTAGAGTAAAAATCACGAATTTTGTTCAGTCCCCTACTTGTCTGCCCCGTAGACGTCGTGAAAATAAAATTATGAAAATAACACCCCGCACAGAGCTGCAGAAGGAGTCATTTTCCCACGCTCCGTCTGCGAATGGAACTGGAATGGTTAAAAAAAAGTATCCTCTACCACAGCGTTTGCAGTGATTCACGGATTGTTGACGAAGGCTTAACTGTTTAAGTTATATGGAAAATGGAAGAGCACGAAGTTAATTTTTAAAAAATAGTGTATCATTTTGCACATAAAAGAACAAGAAAAAACTCATTTAAGTAAAGCAACAATTTAGGTCACCACGCCAATTCGTTTCATTAGCTGTTTCCGTTATTACGTGGATAATGGATATTCAGATATTTTCTTATCAAAAATTATCTAGTCATTCTTGTTTTTGTCTTGCAGTACAATATTAGAAATTATTTCACTATTTAAGACATTATTTACTTTTTTAAGCTTTTATTCTGAATGTAGGAAGATTGTGTTACAAGCTAAATAAAGATTCCCATAAGAAACATTTTGGTTAGCGCGCAGTATTTCTTACGTGCAAGGATACAGAGAGGAATTCATCTAGAGATCAGTCGGTGAATGTGGTCAGCATTTTACGTTGTCCAGTCACAATACTGTGACCACCTGTCAAAAGCCACCGGACCACTGCGAGACGTACAGGAAGAAAGTCAGTGAGGTTCTGGAAGGTAACGACAGGCATGCGAAGTAATGCTGACTTCGGTGCTGTATCCAGCTGAGCTAGGTTTCTCGATTGAGGGTCCTTGGTGCGAAAAGCCTGATCGAGATGGTGCTGCAGATTCTCGATAAGTTTTAAATTCAGAGAGTTTGGTGGCCAGGGCAGTACGGTAAACTCTGGTGCTCTTCAAACCACACACGTACACTGCGAACTATGTGACATGTTGCACTGTCCAGCTGGTAGATACCTTCTTGCTGAGGAAAAACGAACTTCATCTATGGGTGGACATGCTCCCCAAGAACAGATGCATACTTGTGTTGATCGAAAAATGGCTCTGAGCACTATGGGACTTAACATCTGAGGTCATCAGTCCCCTAGAACCTAGAACTACTTAAACCTAACTAACCTAAGGACATCACACACATCCATGACCGAGGCAGGATTCGAACCTGAGACCGTAGTGGTCGCGCGGATCCAAACTGTAGCGCCTAGAACCGCTTGGCCATCACGGCCGGCTGTGTTGATCGACTGTACCTTCCAGAATAATGAGATCACCAGAGAATGCCAAGAAAACATAACGCTCCCTCCTCTGGTCTGTACATTTCCAACGATTGTTGCAGGATGTTTGCTTTCGGATGTTAGACGCCGTACATGTCAACGGCCGCCACTCCGATGGAGCCTAAAACGCGATTCATCTGGGAAGACCACCTGCCGCCACTCGCAGGACGTCCAAAATTGGTATTAGCTTGCAAATTCCAGCTTTCGTCGCTGATAAACAGCATGAGTGCACGAACCAGGCGCCAGCTGTGGAGGCCCATTAGCAGTAACATTCGCTGAACTGTCGTTGAGTAGGCACTGCTGGTAACCCCTGGGTTCATCCGGACAACCAGTTGCTTAATGGTTGCACGTCTATTCGCCCGTACACACTCTGCAGCCATCGTTCTTCCCCATCATCTACGGTAATGGTGCACCATAGTTACTTCGGCACCCCTTTTGGCTGATCATGGCAGCACACGACTGTAAGCTACAGTCTTAGCCATTTCTGAAATTCTTCCACCCTTGACCCAAAAGCCAATCATTACGACAAGACTGCTGTTTTCCCACGTCCTCCTTTCTATTGTCAGTGCTGCCACCTGCCATCTGTGTGAATGGTTGCGGCTCATTGACACCGAACATAGGGGGTGGTCACATTGACTGGACCATGTATTTGGCTTCACTGAAGTATTTAACATAAAATAGACAGTTTTCTTAAAAGTTTTCTATGTTATTTAATTTTTCTACTCAAGTGCGAGGATAGAGACTGTGGTAATAGTGTAATGCAGAGTGTGTGTGTGTGTGTGTGTGTGTGTGTGTGTGTGTGTGTGTGTGTGTGTGTGTGAGAGAGAGAGAGAGAGAGAGAGAGAGAGAGAGAGAGTGAGTGAGTGAGAGAGAGAGGGAGAGGGCGGGTGAGGGGAATGAAGTATAGTAAGGGCAGGCATGTAAAGTGGGGGGGGGGTTTCTCCCCATTACAGTACTTATTCCCTTGCTTTCATAATTAGGTGCATCTACGAGTACCTTAGTCGTGTACTTCCTTTAGATCTCATTCCACTGACATACCTCTCTGTTGCTGTGTTCAGAAGCCGTTCATGCTTCACTAGATGTTCAGGAAGCTACACTCTTCTTTGGATCACAGACATTCTTCGTTTGTAGCCATGTCAGTCCTCCTTACTCTGAGCATGCGACTGTAGCACATCTCGAAAGAATTTACTTCCGTCTCTCCTCAGTCCGCAAAGTTTCACAGCCATAGCATGCAACACTCTCCCATGGGCTTTCAAAAACTTTTCCCTAATTTCAAGGCAGGTGGCTTGAGATTTTCTTCTTGTTGAAGGCAGTTTTGCTTAAGCATGTCTGCTTCTAACGTCTGATCCGTCCGTCGCTACAGCTCCCACTTCTTACATAAATAAATGAATAACTTGCACATAAATTACTTGGCCTGCCTTCACTGCGCAGACGTCAGAAACCGACACTAGGGCAATGGAAGTGAAGAATTTTCATTGTCAGCGCTTTGGTGGCCAAAATGAGAAGAGGTGGAGGCGTTAAGTTGCCGATTACAAAGCTTGGCGCCAAATACCTGGATTCAATAACAAACATGTCTTCAGTAGTTCTTGAAGCTTGTCATGCAAACTGCTGCTAGTGACGTATATGCAGCATGGAGACGTCAAGCTTGACGGTCCATTTGATGCTGCTCGTAAAGAGAATTATTCTCAATTCCCGTCAGAAACAGAAATACATCACTATAATATTCGCGCATTTTTCATTGTCACCCACTCCTAACAGTCACCATCGAAGTACAACGCGAAAATTTATCCAAGCAAATGTTCTAATGAATGCGATGAAAAGAACGTTTCTAGTTCAGCATCTGAATATGCCCTCTACCCCTTGGGATCTCTCATCCAAATGACTTGACTTACATCCTGCTTCTCATGTACATTGCTTCCATTGATACAAGATAACAAGTTATTCCTACTGGCAGCAGTTTTAACTTCATTATTTTCTATTATGATTAAGTAATCATATAATAAAATGATATGAAACACTTGCAGATCTCTTTGGTGGACAGATGGGACTCGCAATAACGCAAGCCATGAGCCTTACTGGCATGCTCCAATATGGCATACGGCAGTCCGCAGAAGTGGCCAACCAGATGATGTCTGTGGAGCGTGTCATGGAATACCTTGGCTTGGAAGAAGAACCGCTGCTTGAGGCGCCTCCAGGTGTGTTTTACTATTTTATGTATTTCTGTACTACAGAGTGAATCTGAATTCTATCGACAAAGTTTCGGAGGTCGGTTGGAGATATTTTCTGAGTATCAGATCAAAACACATTCATTATAACCCTTCAAACTGAACTGGAAACCACACCTGAAGAGAACTGTTCTGCTTAAATCTGGAGGCAATTCTTGTTAAAGCGCCTATAGCAAACGTCCCTATTGGGACAAGCTATGGATAATACACACATCATGACTTGAGCACCTACTACCTCGTTTGACATTCTGTGGACATTAATAGGCTACATCATTCCAGATTTCTGCAGTGATTGCTGACCTGTTAGAAACAGGACAAGTCCACTTACAGCAAATTTAAACATCAATAACTTCGTAACCTTTCACTCTCATTGGCTAAATTCTCAAACAGCAGACACCTTGTTAGAAATTGTCTGACTGTTAGAAATTGTCTGTCAGAGATTGACACATCTAGAGTGTACCAACAGCCCTCCAACGCAGTTCACCTGGTGTATTGACTGACACAGACGTGTTCTCTTACTCTCACACCAGTAATTACCCTCCTA
Source organism: Schistocerca nitens (assembly GCF_023898315.1). Taxonomy (NCBI): domain Eukaryota; kingdom Metazoa; phylum Arthropoda; class Insecta; order Orthoptera; family Acrididae; genus Schistocerca; species Schistocerca nitens. Next base: position 395,797,290 of record NC_064615.1, on the reverse strand, counting down.
ATTCCAAATATATGACTTGTATGTTAAGTACATATGACACAACCAGGTTGCAGCATCCTGATTTGTATATGGTAGTTTGTGAACCAGTAGTGCCAATTACTTTATGTTTTTTATTAAGTTTTGTGATTTTTCAATGGTTCATGGAAACCAGTATATTACAAGCTACAATTTTCGATATGTGTTGTGCTATAATTAAGAAAATAAACGAAAATATATATCGTAATAATTGGAAATTGATTTGTAAATATCAAACAAGGTGACCCCATGATGGGTGTCAAAATGTAATGAACTCAAAACTGATACAGAGAATGATACGTAAATGGTCCTACACCAGGCGCCAAAATTCTATAAATTAAAATTTAAAATTAGTTTGATAAAGTGAAAAATCATGTCATACCAGGCTGGGCACCTAAGTGCCGTAAATCCAAAAAATAGTTCATAGAAATGAGATACCGGCGAAAACAAATTGGTTGATGGATTAATACATGGAAACACTGATACTTATTATTAGATCAACAATACAAATATAATCTGACGATCTACTTGATTGGGTGTAGATAAAGGTCAGCAATTATGCAACTAGGGGAGGATGAACCCTGTCATCTCACTATTTGACAGAACCAGTTTTACATGCAGGAATACAAGGCATATTTGAGAGCAGCTCGACGAGTCAATCATCCCTCGTCATGTATGTGGCTGCGGGTTGACATCCTGCACCTTACACCTTCCATGTTCTGCGGATTTGAGGAAATGCCCTGGGCAGCTTAACTCATTCCTTCCTCCACACTGGTTGACGTAACCCCTTCAGATGGAGTGAGGGTTCCACAGCGTCATTGTCCCAGTGCTTGGCATCTGTTGTCTATGGTGGTTACTTTTGTGACGGCGCTCGTAGCGACAAACAATTCGCTGTAGAAACGGCTTACGAAGTCACCGCCACACTTTTAATAGCGGGCCGACCGGTCCGCTGGAACAGTGAACAGAAAGATGAAAACCCAAACACTCTGATTAAATAAAAGTCGGTACTTATCTTTATTAACGAAGATACAGAAACACAGTAGTGAACTCCGTGTCTACAGAAATCTGTCTAGTTCGAGTCGGAGCGGCTAGGTCAGCGTCGGCTGACGACAAACAACAAATCTGCTGCGATGAACACACAACTGACTAGCAAGTACACAATTCGGTGGCGAGTATACAACTGAGCGGCGAATACAGAACTGTCCTAGCGCTCGCGACTCCAGCGCTTAAGAAGCCAGAAGCCAGCGGTGGCGCGCGCAGACTTGCGGCGATTTCCTATCTCGCTGGCGCTGCTTATGCGGACGGCGTCCGGACTTTGATGCTGCCAACCTTTTGGCAGCGGTCTCGGGTGGCATTACTGGCTAGGATATAACAGTTACCTCACAGAGGCTGTGTCAACTGATATTTGAAAACTGAAGTCAGACAAGGAATCGTAGACGGATGTTTAAAAATTTGAACATCAGATGGCAAGGAAGCTCCATTTGGCATGGGATGGGAAATGGTTATGTCACAATGTGACCGGGGAACTGAAATGAATGTGGTGATCTGATTCAGAGTCTGAAATCTGAGTCTGCAATAGGATGATATGCCTTTGGAAGGCATAATCACTGTCTCTCAGTTTCTATCTAGTTCCTCTCTGGCAGACTGCTGACTCATCACTGTCACTGACTGATCTGTCTCTTCCTGCTTAGCAATATTGTTAGTTGCCATCCTCTGTCCTCAAGGCAATGTATTTTTCGTCATTTTGTCTTTGCGATTGCTGGGATCAATTCGCTGTAAAACCCAACAAGCTATTAGCACTGCATAACCCCACACCCCTGTCTTTGTACAGTGTGAAAATTTCTGATCTTGCGATGGGAGGCATGTAACTGGGGAATTCCTGAGTCACTCCCAGGTGTTCCTCGTTGTGGCACTCCACAGTACTGGCAGCTGAGTCCCTACCGGATTGCTTCCAAGTGTTTGTTTGCATTCTTGAGCTGTAAAGACAGGAGCAACTCAACAACAAATCTGCTTGTTTGTAACGGGAATGCCTGTAATTTGCTCAAGCATGACTTGGTGGCGTCCGTCTTGCTGCTCTCCAGGTATTAAACAGGACAACCTTGTCAGAGCGTAGCAAACACTTCAGATAAGCCCCATCTGTCTGGATGTTGGGAAAGTCCCACATACAAGTTGCGGCTCAAGTTTACCCTCTTGTCCTGAATGTCTGCTTCTGGTGTCGAAATAGAAAGATACATATATGCACATAATTTTTACTTTCCTTAAGCATCTGCAACATACATACTAGGTATTATATTTATGGCTGTAAATCAAGTTTCTTACATTTTCTGTTATATGTTCACCCATCCAACTCATCTTGAGAATGATCAGTGATATGGGGCAAACAACGAGGCAGTGCTTTTCTTACAACTGACATGTAATACAGTGTTCATACGCCGAGTTACTACCATAAATGACAGTGTTTCGCTAATACAATCACTTCCCCCTGTCATTCTCATAAGAACATCCAAGTAAGATATATAGAACATTCTCGGACTTCTTGCCATGTCAATTCATGGCAAAACCTCGAGCTTTCACTGATTACCTTCTTCATCTTTGTTATGAGAAATTGATTGTCCAAACTGATTCCCCCCTCCTTTATTGTTATTTTATCCTCCCTTGTCCCATATGGGCAGGGGGTGGGTTGTTGATGGTACATCCAACTCAACCTTCAGCCGGTTGGCAAGAAAATCTAAATAAGATGTAAGAATAATAAACTAAAATGTCACATATTTACAACTAATATAAAACTTTGTAAAGGTGAGAATAAAATGGAGGTTATTATATATGAGACATGACTTCCTTCACATTTACTTAAGGCAAAAATCAGAAACACAGGAAGATTACATTTATAAACATATTAAAAAAACCTTGACACAGAATGCTGATGTTAAATAGCTACAAGGACCAGTCCTGGGTAGGTAGTCTGTTGTTGAAGGGGAAAGGTTAGTCACTGAGAAGGGTAGAATGGAGTTGGTATATGGGTGGAGGACTGGTGCAGATGTGTCAGTGAGATAGGTGTGGCTGTTGGGATACAAGAAGGATTGGAGTAGTGGGTTATTAGTGAGGCTAAAATCTGACGAAAATTGGATAGGGAAAGAAGAATGGAAGAGTAAAAGGGGTTAGGGAAATATGGGGAAGGGAGGGAGAGGAAGCACTGATAAGGTGGAATGGGTGGGATGGGTTTAAAGTTGGTAGGAGGGGTAAATGTCAGGATGGAGTTCATGATCTGGGAGATGGAAATGGTTGAACTTCCTTTGGAGAGTATGTGGAGGGTGTGTAGGTGTAGGGTTCGTGGGATGTGCTGGCAAACGTGCGGCTGTGCACTAGGGTTGGAAAGTAGAGGGGAAACTATTGGATTATTGGCGTCGAGTTTACGGATGATGTAGATTGTTTGAAGGTGTTTAATATGAGTGAGGAAAGGTGCGTATTGTATGAGTTGGTAAAGAATCCATGTGGGGGAAGGTAGATGGATGTGGAAGGAGGTGAGGCAGATTGCATCGCATTCAAAGATTTGGAGGGACTTATGGAACTTGGGGAGGGGGGTGGGGGATGTTCATGCAATATCAGCGTAGCAAAGGATGGGTCAGGTCAAGATTTTGTAGGTGTGGAGGACAGTGGAAGCAGACAGTCCCCAGGTTCAGCCAGTTAGTAGTTTTACAGGGTGTCCAGAAAAGGACTCCCTAATTTCAAAATTAAATATCTCGAAAACAAAGATCGATAGAGGAATGCAGTAAACGGTATGTTTATTGTGAAAGCTGTAAGAAGTTTATACAGCAGTTTGAAATAATAGTTACAAAAGCTGCTAACAGATGGTGCTGTAATCGCCATACGTAATGCCTAGTATAAATAGTGATCCGAAGCCCAGAGCGATCAGTTCCACTATAGAAACGTGAAAGGAGGTTAGCGTGCCGAAGGAAGAGATTAAAACCATGTACTCCACTGAACAACGCGTTTTCCTGGTGCTGGTGCTAGAGTACCACAGGTTAGAAGAGAGTCCTACAGTAACAAGGCGAAGTTTTCAAGCACGATTTAATGTTCCAAAAGGACCTGATGCGAAAACCATTCGTACGCTCTTCGCAAAATTTCAACGAACAGGCAGCGTAACTGATGATCTAGTGGGGCATGTTGGCCGCAAGCAAACCGCAGTTACGCCTGAGAATATCGCCACAGTTTCTGGAATTATTCAACGAAATCCAATGTCATCCGTCAGTAGAATTGCATCTGAGACTGGTTTGAAGCGTTCCAGCACGCAGAAAATACTGAGAAAGAGCCTACACATGTTTCCATTCAAAATTCAAACGCACCAGGCCATACCCGTACGAGCTGTGCAACGAAGGGCTGCCTTTGCTAATCAGATGCTTACAATGATTGATAGTGAAGGATTTGATGTTGGCTGCATCTGGTTTACAGATGAAGCACACTTCCACCTGAATGGATACGTGAATAAGCAGAACTGGCGATTTTGGGGTTCCGAAAAGCCATATTGGTGTGAAGCGAAACCCCTGTATTCTCCTAAAGTTACTGTGTGGGCTGCAGTATGCAGCAGAGGCATTATTGGCCGTTTCTTCATTCGAGAAACAGTCACTGGTGCACGTTACGTTGCAATTTTGGAACAATTTGTCGCCACACAGCAAGCGTTAGAGGATCGACCAGGTACTGAATGGTTTATGCAAGATGGAGCCCGACCACATCGGACCGAACAAGTGTTTCGCTTTCTTGAGGAATACTTCGGGAATCGAGTCATTGCTTTGGAATATCCCAAATTTACTGGTGCAGGCATGGATTGGCCTCCATATTCGCCGGATTTGACTCCCTGTGACTTTTTTTTGTGAGGTACAGTGAAAGACATGGCCTACCCGAAGCATCCCGCCACACTGGACGAGCTTGAATCGGCGATCTCTGTGGCATGTGAATCCATTTCGGTTGAGACACTACGAAATGTGATGGCGAATTTCATTCTTCGTTTGCGCCACCTCTGTAGTGCCAATGGTGAACATTTTGAAAACATTGTGATGTGATTGTTTGCAAAGATTGTTTTCATACGATTATTTCACTTATGTATGCTGATATGAGCTGTACAGCGTACAGCGCCATATGTTAGCGGCTTTTGTAACTATTATTTCAAACTGCTGTATAAACTTCTTACAACTTTCACAATAAACATACCGTTTACTGCATTCCTCTATCGATCTTTGTTTTCAAGATATTTAATTTTGAAATCAGGGAGTCCTTTTCTGGACACCCTGTAGCAGTTTCAGTCTATTGTGGGCTTTCTGTTGGATAGTTAGTGGATGACGTTTCCACGTTATTTGCTGGTCTATGATTAGTCCAAGATATTTTAATGCGTTAGTTAAATGGGTAGGACTCCCCCTCCTGGATGGTGCCCTCTCTCCCTCCATTTATCCCTCCTATCAACTCTGATCCTCACTCCCCTCCTTTCCTCTGTCCTTTCACTGGGCTCCCTCTTCCTCCCCCCTTCCATCCTGTGTTTTCTCCCCGCCTACCCTCTCCCTATCTCCTTTCTCCCCCCCCCCCCCGAGTCCTTTTGTACTCCCCTCCTCTGCCTTCCCCACTCCCTGGCACGTCTGCTCAGCACCCCCCACCCCTCTTATGGATCCTCATCTTCCATTGGCTCCTTTCCCCCCTCCCCCTTCACTCTTCCTCTCCTTCCCCCCTTTTTTTCCCGTCATCTGACCAGTTTCTCCCCACCTGCTCTCGGGTGTGGTATGTCATATTTGTGCCAACTTTTTAGTGCAGTGTTTAAGTGAGTGTTCAGTGTTGTGCGTCTTTCCACAGTGTTGCAAACAGAAATCATGCTGTCGCTGGGTGTGCATTTTATATCTTTTGCGAACAGAACCCAGACTGTCACCGTGTTTTTTAATTGTCTGTCTATTATTTTTCTGCTTCCTGTATATTTTATTAGCATCATCAACCCTGTGTTTTATGTTTTAAGCTCCAGAATTTTCTGCCATTTTACCTTTAAGTCATCGATTTTATCACCAACTTTTATTATTTTTTATTATCTTCATCTTTTTACAACAAATTCTGTAGGCTGAAGAGCGGCGTAATAAGCTGCTGCCAGCCCGCCCCCTTTAGGGGGATTCGAAACTCAATAAAGGAAAAAAAAGAAAAGAAATGGCTAGGACGATCATAAATGGTGAGGTAGAAGCCATGGAGATGAAAGTATTTATCTTCAGGAGCTGTTTGTTACACCAGGGCGTAAACTGATTAAGCTGTGTTTGTTGAAAGTGTTGGGATTTCTAGAGTGTAGGATAAAGGGCGACGAAAGTGTGGTCATCAGCTTACTGGAAGCGATAGACTGGTGTAGGTGGCTGGGCATATCAGCAGTGTAAAGGATGTGAAGGAGAGAAGAGAGGACAGAGGCTTGGTAACACCTGCAATGGGGGAGGAGGTATGGTAACTGATTTTAATGCTGACAATGGATGGGCAGTTAGAGAGGAAACATACAAATGGCGAACATAATTAATTGGAAGTGTGTACGTCTGGAATCTGAAGAGGAGAGTGAAATGCCGTATATGTTGTAGGCACACTGATTAAAAGGAAGAAGGTGGTGTCGTTCAGGTGATCATGGATACATCGGGATAGGTTGGATATAAGGACGTTGCTGAATACTGAGTGAGGCAAATGGGGCAGTAGCAAGATGGTATCAGTAGGGGGTTTGTTTGCTTTTAAGGAAAAGTGGGATTTTGGAGGTTTTCTGCAGCTCAGGATAGTAACCTGTGGAGAGGATAATGGTGTAAAGGGTTGCAAGGGTGGATAGAAAAGAGAGGGATATTCTTTAAGGTGTTGATGTGTCGCATTTTCTGTGAAATACTTGTTTTAAGTTATGTGCTGTGATTGCGTTGTTTGATTCCATTTGTGGTACGTTGTCCAAGTACTGGAAGCTGGGAGTCAGAGGTGGGACAACGGTATTTACTTTTGACAAGTGGTAGGGTTCAAATGGCTCTGAGCACTATGGGACTTAACTGCTGAGGTCATTAGTCCCCTAGAACTTAGAACTAGTTAAACCTAACTAACCTAAGGACATCACAAACATCCATGCCCGAGGCAGGATTCGAACTTGCGACCATAGCGGTCTTGCGGTTCCAGACTGCAGCGCCTTTAACCGCACGGCCACTTCGGCCGGCAAGTGGTAGGGAAAAGGGAGTAATCAAAGCGAGGGTCATCAGGGATTGAGAAGATGTCGGAGATAGGATGCAAAGTTCAGTTTTGCTCTGGTCGTCAGGTAAGGGACGGTTGTTGAGTGGGAGTGGGCAGTGAGGGAAGGAATAGTTGTCAGTGAGTCTGTGGAATGCTTTCCAGTACTTAAAAGAATTAATGGGAAGTGTAGCATTGAGTCTGGTGAATGTCTGTCGCCTGTCTAGGCGTTTTTTAGCGTTGAGTAAATTTCTGATATGTCTCTGTATTTTCTGGTGGCGTGTGAGTGTATCCTGGTCACAAGTCCTGAGGAAGGTGCAGTATAAGTGACAGGATTCTCGGAGAAGGAGCAGGGCTTGTGAGGATAGAGTGGGATGATGAGGATGGATGGCCTTGGTAGGATGTGGGCGGATATAGTGACCAACAAGGTCTGCTGGAACAAGGATGTGGCATGGAGGATATTGTCCGGTGCTGGAAGACGATCTGGGTATCTATGGATTCCTGGTATTCATTCCAGTTAGCACAGGAGCAGTTTTGTACAAATTTCATGTGGAGACTGGGACAGGTTGCATGGGGATGAAGTAGTCTGTAGGAGATGGTGTGGTGTGGGATGGGTACAGTGTAACCTTGGGGGGAGTCTGGAACCTAATTCCACAGCTTGAGCTCTGCAGGGAATATTCTATGGATCTGAGGCCAGCAGCAATAATATAGGTGGAAAAGTAGGGTTGATGTGGGTGAGAAAATCATGGGGGATGGGATAATTAGGTTGGATCTAGATTGTAGCACAGATAACAGTCAGGTTTCTGAAGAAGATAAGGTGTTTGATGGGATTATAGTAGCGTCAGCATTGTGACAAATGTCTCTGCTTCTTCACTGCATCGAGAGCTCGCTTCCATACACTACTAAGATAATATCTGCTGCGGTTGAAGTACTTCTTTCATATTCTTATTCCTACAGCCCCTTTCATTACCAAATCCCAGTACGTGGAAGCACGAGACAAAATTTTAGTTTCGTCAAACAGTATTTCGTGTTTGTCCATAAGACAGTGCTCAGCAATTGCAGATTTCTCCACTTCTAGATTTTTAATATGCCGTTGATGTTCTGCACAGCAGTCAGAAATGGTATGTATGGCTGGACTCACAATTTTTATTGTAAATACCAAAGATTCTGAAACTGAGACTGCCCTTAAGAGGTCGTAGCATCTCCTTTTTTTCCTTAGGAGGCCGGAAAATAGACTTCATAACGGGTCTTTTTCCTTAGGATGCCCTAAAATAGATTTCATACCGGGTCTTAAAATAACTTTACCTATTTTTCTGGATATAGTGCTGTAGAAAGGAAGGAATGCAATCAGTGGCTCATCACGGGAATGTTCAACATTTTCACGTTTCCTCTTCTTGGAGAACGCTGACTTCATATCACGTCAATCATAGCCTTTCCTTGGGAACACGTACTCCAGAGGAAATTTCGGAAAGCAGATCGTCCTCGTCAGAAATAGTTTTTGCTCTATGTAGCAACGTATTTAAAACTGCTCTCTTGGATGATGAAAACTTTGGGCGCTAAGATATAAATCAGTATGCTTCAGCTTGCGGTACATAGAGTGGCCGAGACGCCCATCCGACCTAAATTGTACCAAAACCTCTAAAAATTTGTACTTTCCTTCTTTCTCTATTTCGACAGTGAACTGGATGTTTGGGTATGTGCTATTCCTGTGTTCAAGGCGGGTGCTCGAGGGCTTCTACGTCGTGTGGCCAGCAAAAGCTTTTCTGACAAGGACCAACTAGATTCTGAAATTAATCATCAGACGTACATGCTCCGAAAGAACGGTTATGGTTCACGTGGTATGAAGTCAGCATTCTCTAAGAAGAGGAACCGTGAATATGTTGAACATTCACGTGGTGAGCTGCCCATTGAATTCCTTCCTTTCTACGGTGCTACGGCCAGCACAATATGCAGAGTCCGGTAAGACGAGGTGTTGTTGTTGTGGTCTTCAGTCCTGAGACTGGTTTGATGCAGCTCTCCATGCTACTCTATCCTGTGCAAGCTTCTTCATCTCCCAGTACCTACTGCAACCTACATCCTTCTGAATCTGCTTAGTGTATTCATCTCTTGGTCTCCCTCTACGATTTTTACCCTCCACGCTGCCCTCCAATGCTAAATTTGTGATCCCTTGATGCCTCAAAACATGTCCTACCAACCGATCCCTTCTTCTAGTCAAGTTGTGCCACAAACTTCTCTTCTCCCCAATCCTATTCAATACCTCCTCATTAGTTACGTGATCTACCCACCTTATCTTCAGCATTCTTCTGTAGCACCACATTTCGAAAGCTTCTATTCTCTTCTTGTCCAAACTAGTTATCGTCCATGTTTCACTTCCATACATGGCTACACTCCATACAAATACTTTCAGAAACGACTTCCTGACACTTAAATCTATACTCGATGTTAACAACTTCCTCTTCTTGAGAAACGATTTCCTTGCCATTGCCAGTCTACATTTTCTATCCTCTCTACTTCGACCATCATCAGTTATTTTACTCCCCAAATAGCAAAACTCCTTTACTACTTTAAGTGTCTCATTTCCTAATCCAATTCCCTCAGCATCACCAGACTTAATTCGACTACATTCCATTATCCTCGTTTTGCTTTTGTTGAGGTATAAGACCTTTTTTCCTACCTCCTAAGAAGATAAAGGAGATTCTACACCCTGTTAGGGACAGTCTCGGCCTCAGAATCTCAGGCAGTTATAACATCCCTTGTGAGTGCAGAAGCAATTACATTGGTCAGTGCATCGGTACCGTTTCTGACTGCTGTGCAAAACATCAAAGGCATATTAAAAGTCGAGAACTGGAGAAACTTGCAGTTGCTGAGCACAGCCTTACTACAAAAATACAGAATATTGTTTGCTGAAACAAAAGTTTTGTCCCTTGCTCCTAAGTACTGGGATTCTGTAATTAAAGAGGCTGTAAAAATAAGAATGTGTCTGATGAACTTCAACCGTTACAGCAGATAATAATCTTAGCGTTGTTTCGATACGGAGAAGAGGCGGGGACATTTGTCGCAATGTCGACCTCACTACGGGAGCGAGGAGGAGACGTTGACACCATCTGCAACAGCATTACATAATTATTGACCAATCGGATGCCGTTTTTGTGGTACAAAAGGCCACCACAGCAGCAGTTTAGATAGTCGGTTGCTGTTGACAAAGACGATTGAGATAATCGTCGAAAACTGGAGGTTCTATCCTGAATTTACGCAGCAAGAAGTCATGAAAGACTTTGTTTTCGTCCATATAAGATTTTAAAACAACTGGAAGTCTCTAAGAGGAGGAAATAAGAGATGACGCATTTCAACATACAGAGAATGATACTGTAAGAACATGTTAGTATTTCATATTGCTAATATAGTTACACGTTTTTTGATTTCAGACAAGAAAACACCTAAAGAGTGGCCATCAGATGGAGAAATAGATTTCCGACACGTCTACATGAAATACGGGCCTCAGTCAGACTATGTCATTGTAGACTTGAATCTGCGAATTAAACCCAGGGAGAAGGTGAGTCAGTAATCTGTTTGACCAAAGGTAACAGCAGAAGACGTGTATAAATCGTTTCACTTTATCAGTACCAGAAGTTTTTAGAGCTGTTCCAGTTTCTACTCTTTCAGTGATAAATTAATAGAATCTTCAGTCACAAAACCATTTTCATTGCTATACAATGTATTTCGAACGATGTGGGTTTTTCTTCAAGTGCTAGGTGCAGTTACTCTTAAAACTAATTATTCCTGCTGGATTTTCGTGCGTCTTTACTAGGGAAGCATTTCTTTATTACTGGCGCACAGACTGAAACTTCCACTCTTAAGCGGAAAGTGCACCCAAATGAAACTTCAAGATAGATTAAAACTAAGCACCTAAATGGAATTACAATCTATACCTTTGGTATTCTCTTATCGGCTGAAGTATCCAGGCACACTCCAGGCCCGCTTCAAAGCTATATTAGAATTGTACTCCAAAATCTGTCTTACTTTTCGTGCTTCACAGACTCCCAGAAGAAGCTCTGCGAAACTTGAAAAGATGGAAAGGATTACAGCAAAAATGAAGTTTTCGGTTAGTCTCTAAGCTGTGCCAGATTAGTTCGGATGGTAAGATCGAAACGTTTCCTCTCGTGCTTCGTCTTGGATATTCCATAAGCATCTGGTGTAGTCCCCGTCGCAGCGACGGCCAGTCTCCATAAACTCGTAGTGCACGAAGTGAGTCAGGCCTCGTAGTGCTCCACCATAAACTTCCTCTGAAATGTTTGCAAGCGGACCTGAATAATTTCTTTTCAATGCTGCATATATACTATCAAGGTAAAAAAACACTCACTTTTCTTGCTTTGACACACGAGACAGGGCTATTATGTTCACTTCTCTTATATCCCTAATCAATCCCCTTTCCCGTCTGACTAGTTTCAAGAATATCCCAAATTCGGCCGCTGGATTGTAAAACGAGCATCACTGTCGGTTACAACACTATCACCAATCTGTTTCTGTCATCTGCTCTATAAACAACACAGTCTAAAGTCAAAGAGGATAAGGACATAAACAAGGAGTGCACACTTTAAATTTCTATTCGACCAGAACAACTTCTAATAATCCCCCGTCAACTCCACTTCATTTGCTAGACAACACCTTCAGATATCTAGTTGTGCCGCGCTCTGTTAGGCAGCCCCTTCCTAAACAGTCCGCTAAACAGCAACACCCACCTTGAAAACAGGAAACTGAGCAAAACTGTTCCCACCCACGCGTACTGGATCGCACGTCCGGAAACTTCCTCTACTCTCGACACAGAGAGAGTAACTTCACTGATCCCTGACTACAGACTTTCGAAGCACACCTCCACAACAGCTCCACCCCAGAGGGATTAAAACTCCGCCACCGGAGCTGCCGATCGAGCACTCAACTTTGCCCTCTCCCAAATGCTCCAACAAAATATTTTAACATACGGGATTCTGGATCACTCCAGCAAGCAGACACCTCGAGTGGCCACTTCCTGTTAACGCGTGCTGCTGCCTGCCGACAGTTTCTGGAGTTTGTTTCTTAAGGATATTAGGAAACGCCATCCATCGTGTGGGAAACACGCGCCTTTAAAAATCGCAAGATTGGCCCGAGCCACCTCACTTCAGCCGGATTAGGGGAGCCCCGCTGTTTATCTCCAGGAAGAATAACGGCAGTCCTCACAAGAGCGATGAGCACTAACTGACGGGCATGGGCTGGAAATGATACGTTAGAAGAGCATTATTCTAAGAATGCACTGATCTGGATTCTAGTGTCGCTGCAGCACACAGTATTAATGTGTCAGGATGTTTCACCGTTTAAAGCCAGATACACATGGTTAACAAACACTTGACCTGTTATACATGCACAGTTGGTATACGCTGAAGTGTGATGTACACAGTAAATATCCCTTTTTAAGTTTACTACGGGCCAACGACCTTATCACAGTGGTAACACCGTTTCCCGTCAGATCACTGAAGTTAAGCGCTGTCGGGCTCGGCTAGCACTTGGATGGGTCACTGTCTGAGTCTGACGAGCGCTGTTGGCAAGTAAGATGCACTCAGTCACTGTGAGGCAAACTGAGTAGCTACTTGAGTGAGAAGTAGTGACTCCGATCACGAAAATTGACAATGGTCAGGAGAGGGGTGTACTGACTATTTGCCCCTCCGTATCCACATACAATGACGCCTATCGGCCGAGGATGACACGGCGGCCGATCTGTACCGTTGGGTCTTCCGAGGGCTGTTCTGACAGAGTTCAATTTTAGTTTTATGGGCCAAGATCAAATGTGCAGATGTAACAGGTTAAGTCTTCACTTAAAACTTCCGGGGTGATAGGCCGTGGTCGAAGTATAAAACTGTCTCCTGACGTTCCGTCGCCGCTTTACCTCCGAGGATGTGAGGATGTCTCCCGCAGTCGAAGACGAAACGTCAGGAGACAGTTTTATACTTCGACCACGGCCTATCAGCCCGGAAGTTTTAAGTGAAGACAACACCGGCCTTGAAAGTTTACATTGTATGATTAACAGGTTAAGTGTTGTGTTAGTAACAAGCACAAACGTAAAGCAGTACATTTTTGCAGCAAAGGCAGACATCAAGGGCGAAAAATAAGTTTTAAGTGAAATCAGCCTCTAAAAATGGACGAACGTGTTTCGAAATGCGCATGAAGCAATGAAAAGAGAGTTTTTGTACAGAATTCTATGTTTATTTATCACTAATTAGACAGAGAACTCCTGCGAAGCAAAATAAACGTGTTATAAGGGGTGTCGCCTCGCAGGTGGGCGTGGTGGGACGCACGGGGGCCGGCAAGTCGTCGCTGATCTCGGCGCTCTTCAGGCTGGCGTTCGTGGAGGGCGAGCTGATGATCGACGGCCTGGACACAGCCAAGGTCGGCCTGCGGGACCTGCGAGCTCGCCTCTCCATCATCCCGCAGGACCCCGTGCTGTTCGCCGGCACGCTGCGCTTCAACCTGGACCCCTTCGACGAATTTTCTGACGAAGTCCTCTGGAGAACTCTTGACGAGGTGACATATGCTCATGTACTCTTAGTTTGCTCCCTAAACAACGGCATGTTTTTTACCATCTGTTTGTACACTATCCGAAAAAAACACTACAACAGCTGCAAGTAATGTTCTATTTTACTGCACATTGAAAAGGGAATTATATCGTATCAAAACCAAGGCAGATACCTCTAACAGAAGGTGTCCTAACTGTCATACCATTTCCCATTTTATCATCATTGGCGGTTACGCAGACTTGCATTCCCGCATGCAGATGGCCATGCCAGTGGCAAATAGCACTCTGTAGTAAAATTTCCCAAGTTTCTTGTGGAAAAGCTGTGGGTGACTCTACAGTCCGTACCAGTTACTACTTCCACTTGAGCTCACTGTTGGACATTTTTATCCAGACTGTACAGGACAGGTGCTACACACCGCGGAGAGCACATGTCGTTGCAACAACCCATGTGGTCTCAAATTACTTTGCGTAAATTGGATGTCGCTTTCATGTCGAATGAATGATAGCAGCATGAGATTATAAACGTAACAGATGCAGCGGGCACACATTTCTCAGTACTTAGAAAATAAAAAATGCGAACAAGAGTTTCAGATGAAGGTCTCCCAGAAATTTCGTTCAGGTGCTGAGCTCCAGGGTAATGGATGAATTACCTATGAATGACAATTGTCGCTAGATTTGCGGTTTTACATACATGACCGTTACATGAATACAAGAACAATCTACTGTCATCAGTGAAGATAGCAAATCACTATTCCATTTGTGACAGATTTTGTCACGGATAAATTTTGCCCATTTTATTTTACCTGCTAGTTTTTTCTTCTTCTAGTGTGCAGCAGTCAAGAGAGGTTTGCTACGATACCGTACAACTGCGAAAGGTGGATGAGCAGAACGACCTGTAGTCGACGTAACTATAGGCCGAGATTGCTTCGGATATTCCTCGTGTCACAGCATCTGAGAGCGTTCGATACAGTTCCGCACTGTCACCTTGTGAAGAAAATACGCATGGAGAAGCTTACGGAGTATCAGACTAGCTTTGTGATAGGATTTAAGAGTTCCTAGTAAATAGAACAACTGGATCCTTCTTGACAGTGAGGAATCTTCGGATATGTCAAATGACCCAAAGGCGATGTTATTGGACCATTACTACTCACTGTATATATAAATGAGTTAGTCTGTGACGTTGCAAGATCTATGAAGCTGTTGTACACACAGAACTACCAACGCTGGAAAACTTTTCCAAAATGCAGGAAGGTGTGAAGACGATCGACGCTTTGTGCAGTGATTAGCAGGCCCATGGATATGTTCGTCCTATTCCAGTGGCAACGCTACAAGACAGGCAATTTTGCCTTACGGTCTGGTTTACTGTTACAATTCAGTTTCTAAAAGAGAATACCTTATTTCAGGCATTACCTGTCACCACAGACAACGCAGTGGACGACGACCTTCACTTGAAGGTCGAGAGCGGCGGCGTTTGCGTAGAGTTGTCAGTGCTAACAGCAAGCAGTACTATGTGAAATAACCGCAGAAATCAATGTGGGGCTTACGACGAACGTATCCGTTAGGACAGTGTGGCGAAATTTGTTGTTGATGGGCCACAACAGCAGACAACCGACGCGAGTGCCTTTGCTAACAGCGTGACATCTCCTGCAGCGTCTCTCCTGGGCTCGTGACCATATCGGTTGCACCGTAGACGACTGGTAAACTGTGACCTGGTCAGATGAGATCCGACTTCAGTTCGTAAGAGCTGATGGTAGGGTTCGACTGTGGCGCAGACTCCACAAAGCCATGGACCCAAGTAGTCAACAAGGCACTGGGCAAGCTGGTGGTGGCTCCATAATGGTGTGGGCTGTGTTTAAATGGAACAGACCGGGTCCTCTGGTCGAACTGAACCGATCATTGACTTGAAATCGTAATGTTCGGCTACTTGGAGACCATTTTCAGCCACTTATGGGCTTCAAATTCCCAAACATGTCAATGAGCCAAAGTTCTTCGCTATTGGTTTTAAGATCATTCTGCACAATTGTATGGAATTGTTTGGCCACCACCAAAGCCCGACATGAATACTATCGAACGTTTATGGGATATAATCGAGAGGTCAGTTCGTGCACCGGCACTTAACGCGGTTATGGACGGCTATACAGGCAGCACGGGTCAAAATATTTCGGCAGGGGCTTCCAACGACTTGTCGAATCCATGCCCCGTCGAGCTGCTGCACAAAGCCGGGCAAAAGCAGGTCCCACTCGTTATAAGGAGGTAGCCCATGACCTTCGTCAAAATGGTTCCAATGGCTCTAAGCACTATGGGACTTAACATCTGAGGTCACCAGTCCCCTAGACTTAGAAATACTTAAACCTAACTAACCTAAGGACATCACCCACACCCATGCCCGAGGCAGGATTCTAGCCTGCGACCGTAGCAGCAGCGCGGTTCCGGACTGAAGAGCCTAGAACCGCTCGGCCACAGCGGCCGGCTTGACCTTTGTCACCTCAGTGTAGTTGGAGATATAGCAACGTGCGTCTCCGTGCAAGACGAAAGCGTCTCACGTATAAGCTCCCTAGTTACACTACTGGCCATTAAAATTGCTACACCACGAAGATGACGTGCTACAGACGTGGAATTTCACCGACAGGAAGAAGACGCTGCGATATGCAAATGATTAGCTTTTCAGAGCACTCACACAAGGTTGGTGCCGGCGGCGACACCTACAACGTGCTGACATGAGGAAAGTTTCCAACGGATTTCTCATACACAAACAGCAATTGACCGGCGTTGCCTGGTGAAACGTTGTTGTGATGCTTCGTGTAAGGAGGAGAAATGCGTACCATCACGTTTCCGACTTTGATAAAGGTCGGATTGTAGCCTATCGCGATTGCGGTTTATCGTATCGTAACATTGCTGCTCGCGTTGGTCGACATCCAATGACTGTTAGCGGAATATGGAATCGGTGGGTTCAGTAGGGTAGTACGGAACGCCTACATCTACATCTACATCAATACTCCGCAAGCCACCTGGCGGTGTGTGGCGGAGGGTACTTTGAGTACCTCTATCGGTTCTCCCTTCTATTCCAGTCTCGTATTGTTCGTGGAAAGAAGGATTGTCGGTATGCATCTGTGTGGGCTCTAATCTCTCTGATTTTATCCTCATGGTCTCTTCGCGAAATATACGTAGGTGGGAGCAATATACTGCTTGACTCTTCAGTGAAGGTATGTTCTCGAAACTTTAACAGAAGCCCGTACCGAGCTACTGAGCGTCTCTCCTGCAGAGTCTTCCACTGGAGTTTATCTATCATCTCCGTAACGCTTTCGCGATTACTAAATGATCCTGGAACGAAGCGCACTGCTCTCCGTTGGATCCGTGCTGGATCCCAACGGCCTCGTATCACTAGCAGTCGAAATGAGAGGCATCTTATCCGCATGGATCGTGCAGCCACGTCTCGATCCCTGAGTCAACAGATGGGGACGTTTGCAAGACAACAACCATCTGTACGAACAGTTCGACGACGTTTGCAACAGCATGGACTATGAGCTCGGAGACCATGCCTGCAGTTACCCTTGACGCTGCATCACAGACAGGAGCGCCTGCGATGGTGTACTCAACGACGAACCTGGGTGCACGAATGGCAAAACGTCATTTTTTCGGATGAATCCAGGTTCTATTTGCAGCATCATGATGGTCTGGCGACATCGCTGTGAATGCACATTGGAAGCGTGTATTCGTCATCGCCATACTAGCGTATCACCCAGCGTGACGGTATGGGGTGCCATTTGTTATACGTCTCGGTCACCTCTTTTTCGCATCGACGGCACTTTGAACAGTGGACGTTACATTTCAGATGTGTTACGACCCGTGGCTCTACCCTTCATTCGATCCTTGCGAAACCCTACATTTCGGCAGGAAAATGCACGACCGCATGTTGCAGCTCCCGTACGGGCCTTTCTGGATACAGAAAGTGTTCGACTGCTGCTCTGGCCAGCACATTCTCCAGATCTCTCACCA
The DNA here is from genome assembly GCF_023898315.1 of Schistocerca nitens. Lineage (NCBI taxonomy): Eukaryota > Metazoa > Arthropoda > Insecta > Orthoptera > Acrididae > Schistocerca > Schistocerca nitens. Next base: position 395,779,538 of record NC_064615.1, on the reverse strand, counting down.
ATTGAAAATGTCTGGTCAATGGTGGCCGAGCAACTGGCTCGTCACAATACGCCAGCCACTACTCTTGATGAACTGTGGTATCGTGTTGAAGCTGCATGGGCAGCTGTACTTGTACACGCCATCCAAGCTCTGTTTGACTCAATGCCCAGGCGTATCAAGGCAGTTATTACGGCCAGAGGTGGTTGTTCTGGCTACTGATTTCTCAGGATGTATGCACCCAAATCGCGTGAAAATGTAATAACATGTCAGTTCTAGTATAATATATTTGTCCAATGAATACCTGTTTATCATCTGCATTTCTTCTTGGTGTAGCAATTTTAATGGCCAGTAGTATAGAATTATCGGCGCCCGTTGTCAGAGCTGCACGTTCTCCGACGAAGGCAGTCGTTAGTAAATGTTCTGTACTTTATTTGCCTCTCATGCTCGCAGATTTCCACAGGCAGTTTGCCTCATGTTCAGAATTACTCACCAGTTGTAAGTAAACAGAAATAGGCAGTATATTCAGGTGTGGTTCATACTTGTGAAGGAGAAATGAAGACAAGCTTGTTTTTCAGGTGGAGCTGCGCGAGTCGCTGCACGACAGCCTGGGGCTGCAGACGCGCGTGCTGGACCAGGGCAGCAACTTCAGCGTGGGCCAGCGCCAGCTGGTGTGCCTGGCGCGCGCCATCCTGCGCGACAACCGCATCCTCATGCTGGACGAGGCGACGGCCAACGTCGACAACAAGTAAGTATCCCGCACCTCCACCTCTCAACAACTCTCTGAACAGATTTTCCTTACTGTAAAATACTAAAACAGCTTGTTCTCAGGTATTATGACAACTTTTAGGCTCCATAGTGGACCCTCATGTGTAAAGGCTTCGTTTCTCTTCTGCGGTTAAACTCTACTGGCGTCAAAGAGTGACTATAGCTGCGGTTTTGGTGATGATGGTTACACACTGCTGCTTCTGGCAGGCCCTGTCTGAGATGATGTACACACAAGACCAGCAAGATGGATGGGCTGAAGTTACTTCTTATGGGACCACAATTTTCTTTTTCTTAGCGTTATCAGTCTTCTGACTGGTTCCATGTACTACACTATGACTTCGTTCATGTGTTAACCGCTTCATCTCATAGAGGCGCTTACAGCCAGCGATCTCAATTATTTGTTAGATATATATCAGTCTCTGTATTCTCACACACTTCTTGCCATTAAGATTCGTTTCGGTATTATAGATGTTTACCCCTATGTCTTAACACGTGTTTTATAATCCTGTCCGTTATTCTAGTGTTTGTGTTTTCCACACACTATCTCATGTCACCGATTCAAACGAGAACCTCCACGTTCCTTATCGGGCCACTTTGTGAGGAGCCTTCTGTAATGCCACTTTTCAAGTACTTCACTTCTCTTCCTTTCTCGTTTCCCCACAGTCCATGATTCTGATCTATTCACTACTGTACTGCAGACGTACATTCTCAGAAAATGCTTTCTCAAACGAAGATACATGTTTGGTGCTAGTAGATTTCTTTTAACGAAGGATACCCTCTTTGCCTGTGTTATGCTAATGTTGTGTGTTCTTTGCTCCATTCATCGTGAATTATTTTACTTCGAAAGTAGTTGTATTCCCTCATATCGTCTACTTCGTGGTCTCCAATAATGATGTTAAATTTTACCTACTCTGATTTCTATTACTAGTCATTACTTCCATCTTTCTTTAGTCTACCCCCAATTTATATTCTGTACTAATTATACAGTTCATTTGATGCAAGAGGTTCTATAATTCTTAGTTTCTCCATGTTCAGATTCCGCAACTGTTTGTTTCATTAATGAGAAACCGCTCCAGTTGCTGCTTACTGAGTCCAGTACCACTTTCAGCCTTCATATAGCAATGGTTATATATCTACCAGACTTATCGCAGTTTTCAGAAGCACTTGAAAACGGCCGAAACCGCTAGTGGACTCATTTCGTTTCTCAACAGCAACTTCTGCGGTTTTACATTAATCCTGTAAATCTTCCTCAGTTTCAGTCAGGATAGCAATGTCACCAACGAATTTTATCACTGACGTCCTTTCAAACTCAGTCTGAATCCAACACCTGTACCTTACTTCTAGGACGTACAGACTGGACAGTAGAGCAGAATGAGTACATTCCTCCTTTACGCCCTTTTACTCTGAGCACCGCTCTCTTGATTTTCCATTATTGTTGTTCTTTATTCGTTCTTGTAAAGACTGTGTATTACCCATATTTCATATCTATTTTAGTTACAAATGGCTCTGAGCACTATGGGACTTAACATCTCTGGTCATCAGTCCCCTAGAACTTAGAACTACTTAAACCTAACTAACCTAAGGACATCACACACATCCATGCCCTAGGCAGGATTCGAACTTACTTCCGTAGCGGTCACGCGGTTCCAGACTGAAGCTCCTAGAACCGCACGGCCACACCGTCCGGCTATTTTAGTTACAGTTTCATATATCTTGCACCATGTAGTCGAATACAGTGATGTGACACTGTGGGCATTAGGTTCAAAATTACACATTAGAGACGGTAGATGAGTTTTACTGTTTGGGCAGCAAAGTAACTGAAGATGGTCACAATAGAGAAGATATAAATGCAGACTGGCCATACCAAGTAAAGTGTTTATGAAAAAAATATTTTAATAAAGCTTTTAGGAAAAACATTCATACCTTATGTACATGGGTTGGATAAAGCCGTTCACTGTCTTAACTGCTCTCAGCACAATCGTCCGACATCGTCATCACTTTCCCTCACACACATGAAGGTCCTCGTGCACCGTCAGTTTGTCCATCTCTGTCGATGTCTCTCAAGGATCGCCCTGTGCCACGGATGATGTCTTCTGTTGTGCTGTAGCATGTGCCATGAGGAAATTCTTTCATTTTCGCGAACAGGTCGAAATCGCGTGGACTGATATCGGATGAATACGGTGATGTTCAGTATCTCCAGCTCCCATGTATGCAGGAATTCCTGCACGGAGTTCATTGTGTGGAATCTTGCACTATCATGAAGGATGATGGCTCGCAGTGCCAGAAGGTGCCGTCACTTTCTTCTCAGTGCGGGACGAAGGTGGTGTCGCAAGAAATTTCAATAGTCTGCCCCTGCATATACGCTACTGGCCATTAAAATTGCTACACCACGAAGATGACGTGCTACAGACGCGAAATTTAACCGACAGGAAGAAGATGTTGTGACAGGCAAATGATTAGCTTTTCAGAGCATTCACACAAGGTGGGTGCCGGTGGCGACACCTACGCCGTACTGATATGAGGAAAGTTTCCAACCGATTTCTCATACACAAACAGCAGTTGTCCGGCGTTGCCTGGTGAAAGGTTGTTGTGATGCCTCGTGTAGGTAGGAGAAATGCGTACCTTCACGTTTCTGACTTAATAAAGGTCGGATTGTAGCCTATCGCGATTGCAGTTTATCGTATCGCGACATTGCTGCTCGCGTTGGTCGAGATCCAATGACTGTTAGCAGAATACGGAATCGGTGAGTTCAGGAGGGTAATAAGGAACGCCGTGCTGGATCCCAACGGCCTCGTATCACTAGCAGTCGAAATGACAGGCATCTTATCCGCATGGATCGTGCAGCCACGTCTCGATCCCTGAGTCAACAGATCGGGACGTTTGCAAGACAACAACCATCTGCACGACAGTTCGACGACGTTTGCAGCAGCATGGAGTATCAGCTCAGAGACCATGGCTGCGGTTATCTTTGACGCTGCATCACAGACAGGAGCGCGTGCGATGGTGTACTCAACGACGAACCTGGGTGCACGAACGGCAAAACGTCATTTTTTGGATGAATCCAGGTTCTGTTTACAGCATCGTGATGGTCGCATCCGTGTTTGGCGACATCGCGGTGAACGCACATTGGAAGCGTGTTTTCGTCATGTCCATACTGGCGTTTCACCAGGCGTGATGTTATAGGGTGCCATTTGTTACACGTCTCGGTCACCTCTTGTTCGCATTGGCGACACTTTGAACAGTGGACGTTACATTTCAGATGTGTTACGACCCGTGGCTCTACCCTTCATTCGATCCTTGTGAAACCCTGCATTTCAGCAGGATAATGCACGACCGCATGTTTCAGGTCCCGTACGGGCCTTTCTGGATACAGAAAGTGTTCGACTGCTGCTCTGGCCAGCACATTCTCCAGATCTCTCACCAACTGAAAACGTCTGGTCAATGGTGGTCGAGCAACTGGCTCGTCACAATACGCCAGCCACTACTCTTGATGAACTGTGGTATCAAGTTGAAGCTGCATGGGCAGCTGTACCTGTACACGCCATCCAAGCTCTGTTTGACTCAATGCCCAGGCGTATCAAGGCCGCTATAACGGCCAGAGGTGTTTGTTCTGGGTACTTATTTCTCAGGATGTATGCGCCCAAATTACGTGAAAATGTAATAACATGTCAGTTCTAGTATAATATATTTGTCCAATGAATGCCTGTTTATCATCTGCATTTCTTCTTGGTGTAGCAATTTCAATGGCCAGTAGTGTACTAAGCAACAACAACCTCTTTGCACGCGAAAGGCAAATGCCCCGAGTTCGAGTCTCGGTCCGGCACACAGTTTTAATCTGCCGGGAAGTCTCATATCAGCGCACACTCCGCTGCAGAGTGAAAATCTCATTCTGGAAACATCCTCCAGGAGTGCTAGTTCTGCAAGGTTCTGTAAGGCTTCTATAAAGTTTGGAAGGTAGGAGACGAGGTACTGGCACAAGTAAAGCTGTGAGGACGGGGCGTGAGTCGTGCTTGGGTAGCTCAGATGGTAGAGCACTTGCCCGCGAAAGGCAAAGGTTCCGATTTCGAGTACCGGTCCGGCACACAGTTTTAATTTACCAGGAAGTTTCAAGAACAACCATCACTTTAGTACCAGCTGCTTCAGGGAGCCAGTTTTAATTTGCCAGGAAGTTTCAACAACAACCATCACTTTAGTACCAGCTGGTTTTGGGCGCACGTTCTGTGCACGGAGAGAACCAGGGCGTTTCCATTCACTGGGCCGATCGTGAATGGTATCCATGGCATCCCGAAACACTTTCATCCGTCCCACTCCCGTACAGTACGGCAATGCTGCATCATCATGCGTCTGACGTAGTCCCTGAAAACATTGTTGTGGACTCAAATCAAGTGCCACTTCACTCTTGATCCATGCAAGTTTTTTGTGTTTCCTGAACATACCGTTATGGCACTTGAACTGGCCTCCCACACTTTCAGAAAGTACACACTACAGCTGACTCAAACACAGTCGTCGTCGCTCACTGCACTACTTCAAATGACGTTCTGACATCAGCTACATACGGGATGCATGTCATTGGATGCACATCCTTCATGTCACAGCAATGTTGCCACTACTTTTTATCCAATCCTAGTAAATTTAAGCATCAAGAAGTCTTTTCTGAAAGTAATCTACATGCGCATCTACAAATATACTCCGCAAGGTATCATGCAGTGAGTGGCGGAGGGTACCTTGTACCACTACTAGTTATTCCCTTTCCCGTTTCGCTCACAAATGAAGTGTGGGGACAGCGACTGTCTGTATGCTTACATACGAACCTTAATATCTCTTGTCTTTGCGGTCGTTAGGCGAAATGTACATTGGCGACTGTAGAATCATTCTCTAGTCAGCCTCAGATGCCGGTTCTCTAAGTTTTCTCAATAATGCCTCGCGAAAAGAGCGTCGAGTTCTCTCGAGGGATTCCCATTTGAGTTTACTGACCATTTCTGTAATATTCGCGTGTTGGCTGAACCTATCGCTAGCAAATCTAGCAGCGCGCCTCTGAATTATTTCGTGTCTTCCTTTAATGCGATCTAGTGAGGATCCCAAACACTCGAGCCGTACTCAAGAATGGGTGGCACAAATATTTTATACGCAGTCTCCTTTATACATGTGCTACAACTTCCCAGAATTGCACCCATAAACCGAAATAAACCATTCGCTTTCTGTACTAACGTCCATAAATGCTTATTCCACTTTATATCGCTTTGTAATGTTACGCCTAGATATTCAATCAACGTGGCTGAGTCAAGCAGCACAATAGAAGTAATGTATCCTAACATTACATTATTGTTTTTCATACTCATTTGCATTAACTTATACTTTTCCACGTGTAGAAAGAGCTGCCATTCATTACACCAAATAGAAATTCGGTCTAAGTTGACTTGTATCCTTTCACAGCGATTCAGCGACGGTACTTCCCCATGTATTAAGCCGTCATCAACAAACATTCACAGAGTGCTGATCATCCTATCTGTCAGATTTCTTACGTGAAAAAAAAAAAAAAAAAAAAGCAAGAGCGGTTGTACCACACATCCCTAAGGCACTCCTGCTGATATCCTTGTCTCATTGTCAGGAGTGTAGCTTCATATGGAACTGAGACATGGACAATTAACAGTACATACCAGAAGAATGCAGTACCTTTTGAGATGTAGTTTTATAGAAAAGTGCTAAAAGTGCGTGTGGTGTCACCGCCAGACACCACACTTGCTAGGTGGTAGCCTTTAAATCGGCCGCGGTCCATTAGTATACGTCGGACCCGCGAGTCGCCACTATCAGAGATTGCAGACCGAGCACCGCCACACGGCAGGTCTAGAGAGACTTCCTACCACTCGCCCCAGTTGTACAACCGACTTTGCTAGCGGTGGTTCACTGACAAAATACGTTCTCATTTGCCGAGACGATAGTTAGCATAGCCTTCAGCTACGTCATTTGCTACGACCTAGCAAGGCGCCATTATCAGTTGCTATTGATATCGTGAAGAATGTACAGACAAGATCTACGTTCAACATTGATGGATTAAAGTTAAGTATTCCACCAAGTACCACCTTTTTTTCTGAAGTCTGAATTCCTTGTTCTGTTCCAGACCTCACGCCAGCCTGCGTGAGCTTAAACGCGTGCCTTTCGGCTTCCTCCAAACTCCGTGAGTTGGCTCCTGCCAATCCACAACAGTGGGTAGACATGATAACGAAAGAAGAGGTACTGAATCGAATCAGAGACCAAAGATTTTAATTGCAGAACTCGATTAAAAGAAGGTGTCTGCTGATAGGACATATCCAGAGGCATCAAGGATGAGTTAATCTGATGATGGCAGGAACTTTGTGTGTGTGTGTGTGTGTGTGTGTGTGTGTGTGTGTGTGTGTGTGTTTGAGTGACCGGGGGGTTGATTCACGGACCGACGTAAAAATAACGAAAGGAGCTAGTGACACTCAGAACATGTGTTGGAATTTCGAGTAGTATTGTAACATAGAAGAAGTTAGGAACATGAAGGCATTAAGGCAATACCTTGAGGAATTTGGCGAAAGGAAAAGCAGCAAAGAACTGTAGTAATTTCGCAGTTTACTGAAAATAGATTCACAGGATATTTTCTGTGCTGCGATAGAAGTTACTGGACATCCTCCAATACAGACTTCAATCTCTAAGACGCTGTCTCCTATTCTCAGACTGACGCAGATAAATACTTTGCCTGGACTAGGTCACTGATAGTTTGGAACTAGGAGAGAGATACTGGAAGATCGAGACTAGTTTAGAGGCGTACCTGGATGGTTAATTTGGTAACAACGTTACCCGTGAAAGTTTAGGAATTAATCATTAATCACTAATCTGCCGTCTGTACCGTAATGATTTCGTTGGGATTTAGTTGCCACTTGAATATGGAATAATTACTGTGTACAGTATGTCGATTTCAAGTCGCTGCATCGGTAGCCTGCTTTTACTTGTGAAAGGGTGAAAGGCGTCAGTCATTGCGGCTCTCATATAATTTTGGTGGTTACGTCTTATCAAGTTCGGCAGAGTATCTTTTTTTGTGCTTGCGTTTGCCATTATTTTCCATTCTCATATTTTCCGTGCCATGGGGAAAGATCACGCTAGGGACATTAATGTGTTGTGTTTTTATTCTGACGTTAAGTACGACCGGCAGTCAGTACAAAATGTGCCTTTTACCACTCTTCCTGAACATGGATGCCTTTCCAGTTTGATTGAAGGTGTGCGTAAAAATGAAGGCATGCAAGTTTGCAAATTCAGGTGGAGGCTCTTGAGCTAGCTTTGTTGTAGCGGCCTGGGAACGTTATTTTCGAAGCCAGCTCCGGTGGCATGAAGTCGTTGCAGTTCTGTGTAGCCTGACGCAGCCATGCGTCCCCAGGCGTCGGGCTTTGTACTTGGACGTTTTAAACCGGAGCGTTGGGACATCGTCTTCAAAATTTCAGGCGTTGACGGAATGGAAAATTTTAAGAAGAGACTGTCTTCCGACTGGAGGAAACGCATGCTCTCTTGAAAAGAAGCCATTTGGCGTTTGGTCAACTCTACCAAGTTTTGTCCCTCCCCGTATGTAGAGGCGAGGCGGTTTAAGTTTTAGAGGGAACGTACCGGGACGTGGACGAGAATAGTCGCTGCTCCGTGATAAAGTATTATTTTTGTAACGATTTCGAGTTAGGTTTCTCCGTAACGATGCAACTCCGTTGTTGGGAATAGTGTGAAATTCTCGCGAATGACGATGTCAGAATCGCTTTTACGTAAATTCAAATGGAACTGAATTTGGTGTTTGATCGTTTACGAAGCACTTTATGCAACGTATGCCAAGTGCCATGTTGTTTACCATAGTGCTTTCCGCAGTTCTTTTCGAACATGTCCTCGTAACCTGTAATGTTTAGCGTTGTGTACCCTGTGAGAGGAAATAATATCTTAGCAAAATGTGATATCTGATCGGTCGTTCTGGAGCTCAATAATTACAATTACATTGCGCAGTTTTTTCTTTAGGATAGGGATTAGGGCTAGTAATCAATTAAAATTTCATGGAACTTACGGTGGTTTGGAACTCAGGGCAGAATTAATAATTTTAATTAGAGTGTTTGTGCACAGTTAGCGCTCAACTACGTGAGGTGTTACAAGGCGAAGTGAACAACTTTCATCGGAAATTCAGACCACTTTTAAAGAATCACGTACGCGCATAAATTCTTCTAACTTGACGAAAACTGTCGGCTTAATACACCTCCAACTTCCCTAAAACTACTTCATTCCTCTCGAGGATCACCTCTCGTAACTGGGTTTCAAACATGAAGACACGCTAATATCTTAATAACGTTGGCATCGGCCTTACAGTTTCACCACCTTAGTATCAGTGATAGTAAGCAGATGGTGTGTACAGAAGTAGTGTAGAAGCAGCTCATCGAAGAAAGACCTGCAGAATACATACAATGGATGCCGGGACGGGCACTTGGCACTGAACGTAACAACAGGGGTGTGTTAAACAAAAGTGATATAATCCATAAGTGTATTTAATGTGCGTCACTTCCATAAGTACATATTTGGTTATAAACGACCTATAACACTATGTTATACTATAGGGTACACAACAGATAATGAAAACTTGCAAACATGAAGTCAGAGTGCGACGCTGCAGATGGGAGCACTCTCCCTTAACTACTGTAATGGAGGATCAGGTATAAAATCCCCTGGAACAAGGTAGAATCTGGTGTGACACTGAAATATAAAAGAAGAGTTTGTTAACATTTTAATTATAAAGTTATTATCACAATTCAACGCGTATTATGCATAGTACACGGGACATGTGACCAGGGAAGCTCGACCTACTTATGGTTACTGTGCACTTACATGGTCCGCTAACATATGAGAATTAACACATACTGAAGTGCCTAGGCGCGTACAGAAGCTTGAAATTTAGCGCGAACTTCAATTCGATGTGATTTTAATAGTTTCCACATAGAAACTCTGTCTAGATGTCTGGCACAAAACCCACAGATATTCTGGTCTTACGAAAAGTACACCAGCAGCAAGACGCAATCAATACCTTCACTGCGTGATAGCAATGGTGATGTTATTGATGACAGTGCTACAACGTAGAGTTACTAAACAAGGTTGTCCTTCACAAAAGAAGACGAAGTAAATATTCCAGAATTCGACTCAAGAACAACTGTCAACACGAGTAATTTAGAAGTACATATCCTCGGTGTAGCGAATTAAGAACGGCAAGGCTTTTGGTCCAGATTGTACACCAGTCAGGTTGCTTTCAGCGTATGCTGATACAGTACCTCCATACTTAGCAGTGTTATACAACCGCTCGCTCGTAGAAAGATTCGTAGCCAAAAACTGGAAAGTTGCACAAGTCACACTAATACTCAAGAAAGTAAATAGGAGTAATCCGCCGAAACACAGACACATATCACTAACTCCAATCTGCAGTAGGATTTTCGAACGTTATGAATCACCTCGAAGAAAACGATTTATTGACAAACAGCCAACTTGGATTCAGAAAATACCACTCTTGTGAAACACAGCTAGCTCTTTATTTTAACGAAGTAATGAGTACTGTCGACAGGGGACTCAAACTGCTCCCATATTTTTAGATTTCCAGAAGGTAGAGCAAATACGGAGACTTACAAGCAGTCGTTCTTCCCACGCACAATTCGTGAATGGAACAGGGAAGGGGGGATCAGATAGTGGTACAATAAGTACCCTCCGCCACACACCGTAAGGTGGCTCGCGGAGTATAGATGTAGATGTAGGTTTTTGACACCGTACCTCACAAGCAGCTTCTAATTAAATTGCATGTTTATGGAGTATCGTCTCAGTTAGTTGCGTGACTGAATTCTTGATTTCCTGTCAGAAAGGCCACAGTTCGCAATAACTGACGGGAAGCTCACTATTAAAACAGAAATAATATCTGGCGTTCCACAAGCAATTATTATCGGCCCTCTCTTGATCCTGATCTATTTAACGATTTAAGAGACAATATTAGCAGCCCTCTTGGATTGTATGCAGATGATACTGTCATTTTCCGTCATCAAATGATGAAAACGAATTGCAAAATGGTTTAGACAAGATGCTCTTTTACTACACCACCTCACGTTAATCATATCACGCTGCAAAGTCTTAAATTCAGATCAGCTGCACAATTGATCTATCCAGTGGCTTGCGTCACATGACGTGTTACGAGCACACAAACATATAAACATACTAAGTACGTAGAACAGCTCGTTAATCTTCCAGAGGATTATTGCTATCACACAAAGGTAACTTGTGATTTCCGTTGATCTGTTTCAATACGACGAGGTGACAGAAGTCATGGGATAGCGATATGCACGTGTACAGATGGCAGTAATATCGATTACACACGGTATAAAAGGCAGTACGTCTGTGGAGCTGTCATTTGTACTCAGGTGATTCATGCAAACAGGTTTCCGACGTCATTATGGTCGCACGACAGGAATTATCAGACTTTGTACGAGGATTGGTAGTTTGATCTAGACGCAAGTGACATTTCATTTCGGAAATTGTTAGGTAATTCAATATCCTAAGATCCACAGTGTCAAGAGTGTGTCGTGGATGCCAAATTTTAGGCATTACCTCTCACCACGGACAACGCAGTGGCCGATGGCCTTCACTTAATGACCGAGAACAGCGACGTTCACGTAGAGTGCTAATAGACAAGCAACACTGCGAGAAATAACCGCAGAAGTCAATGTAGGACGTCCGATGGAAATACCCGATAGGACAGTGCGGCGAAATCTGGCATTAATTGACTATGGCAGCAGACGACCAACGCGAGTGACTTTGCCAAAAGCACGATCGTCACCTGCAGCGGCTCTCCTGGGCTCGTGAACATATCAGTTGGATCCTAAAAGAAGAAGATCAGATGAGTCCCGATTTCATTTGGTAAGAGCTAACGGTAGGTTTCGAGTGTGTCGCAGACCCCACTATGCCATCGACCGAAGTTGTCAGCAAGGCACTATGCAAGCTGGTGGGGCTCCATAATGGTTTGAGCTGTGTTTACATGGAATGGACTGGGTACTCTGGTCCAAGTGAACCGATTATTGACTGAAAATGGTTATGTTCGGCTACTTGGAGACCATTTGTAACCTTTGATGGACTTAATATCCCAAAAAACGATGGAATTTCTAAGGACGACAATTCGCCGTGTCACCTTGCCCCAGTTGTTCGCGATTGGTTTGAAGAACATTCTGGACAATTCGAGCGAATGGTTTCGTCACCCAGATCGCCCGACATGAAATCCATCGAACATTTATGGGTCATAATCGAGAGGTAAGTTCAGGCACAAAATCCTGCACCGGCAACACTTTCGCAATTGTGGACAGCTATAGAGGCAGCATGCCTCAGTATTTGGGCTGGGGACTTCCAACGAGTTGTAAGAGTTCATGCCACGCCAAGTTACTGCGCTACGCCAGGCAAAAGGAAGTCCGACACGATATCAGAAGTATCCCATGACTTTTGTCTCTTCAGTGTAAAATATTGTGCATAAATAGATGAAGCATGTCATTCTCAATGGAGAGAAGTCTTCCGAAGTTAGAGTGATTTCAGGTGTGCCGCAGGGGAGTGTCGTAGGACCGTTGCTATTCACAATATACGTAAATGACCTGGTGGATGACATCGGAAGTTCACTGAGGCTTTTGCGTATGATGCTGTGGTATATCGAGAGGTTGTAACAATGGAAAATTGTACTGAAATGCAGGAGGATCTGCAGCGAATTGACGCATGGTGCAGGGAATGGCAATTGAATCTCAATGTAGACAAGTGTAATGTGCTGCGAATACATAGAAAGAAAGATCCCTTATCATTTAGCTACAATATAGCAGGTCAGCAACTGTAAGCAGTTAATTCCATAAATTATGTGGGAGTAGGCATGAGGAGTGATTTAAAATGGAATGATCATATAAAGTTGATCGTCGGTAAAGCGGATGCCAGACTGAGATTCATTGGAAGAATCCTAAGGAAATGCAATCCTAAAACAAAAGAAGTAGGTTACAGTACGCTTGTTCGCCCACTGCTTGAATACGGCTCAGCAGTGAGGGATCCGTACCAGATAGGGTTGATAGAAGAGATAGAGAAGATCCAACGGAGAGGAGCGCGCTTCGTTACAGGAACATTTAGTAATCGCGAAAGCGTTACGGAGATGATTGATAAACTCCAGTGGAAGACTCCGCAGGAGAGACGCTCAGTAGCTCGGTACGAGCTTTTGTTAAAGTTTCGAGAACATACCTTCAACAAGGAGTCAAGCAGTATATTGCTCCCTCCTACGTATATCTCGCGAAGAGGCCATGAGGATAAAATCAGAGAGATTAGAGCCCACACAGAGGCATACCGACAATCCTTCTTTCCACGAACAATACGAGACTGGAATAGAAGGGAGAACCGATAGAGGTACTCAAGGTACCCTCCGCCACACACCGTCAGGTGGCTTGCGGAGTATGGATATAGATGTAGATGTAGAAGACATTGATTACTGTACGATTACATTATTAGCGATATACTAATGGAAACAGTAACAAGCGTAAAATGGCTAGGAGTAACTGCCCGGAACGACAGTACGTAGGATGACCACATGAAAATAATTGTAGTAAAAAGTATGCGCCTGGCTGAGATTCTTCTCGGCGAAACCAAAGGAAATATAAGTCATTCACAGTAGAAGTGGCTTACAAAACACTCTTAGATTGATTCTTGAGAATTGCTCATGAGCCTGGGATCCTTACCAGGTAGGATCAATAGAATACACAGGGAAGATCCACCGCAGGGCCATGCGATTCGTCACTGTACCATTTGACAAATGCGAGGGCGTTACACGGATATTAAATTTCAATAGCATTGTGCATCATGGAGAGGTTTAATGTTGAAACTCCGAGAGAATATACTTGAAGAAATAGAACAACTTGCTACATGCTTCCACGTAAGTCTCGTGAAATGACCAAGACGAGGAAAACAGAAAAAGCAGATCTCATATGTGGGTTTATCGACAATCATTCTTCTCATACACCATTCGCGAATGGAACTAGGAATCCTCGGTGTAACAAAGCAGCTTAAATCACTTAATAAAGGCAAGGCCTCCAGTCCAGATTGTACACCAGTCAGCTTCCTCTCAGAGTATGCTGATAAAATAGCTCCATATTTAGCAATTATATACAACCACTCGCTCACAGAATTTAGACTGGAAAATTGCTCAAGTCACACCAATACCCAAAAAGGGAAGTAGGAGTAATCCGCTGAATTACAGGCCTATGTTACTAACGTCGATTTACAGTAGGGTTTTGGAACATATACTATATTCGAACATTATGAAGTACCTTGACACATAGTCAGCACGGATTCAGAAAATATCGTTCTTGTGAAACACAACTAGTTCTTTATGCTCATAAAGTAATAAGTGCTATCGACAAGGTATGTCAAATTATTTCCATATTTTTAGATTTCCAGAAGGCTTTCGACACAGTTCCTCACAAGCGTCGTCTAACCAAACTGCGTGCCTACAGGGTATCGCCTCAGATGTGCGACTGGATTCGTATTTCCTGTTAGAAAGGTCACAGTTCGTAGTAGTAGACGGAAAGTCATTGAGTAAAACAAAAGTAATATCCGGCGTTCCCCAAGGAAGTGCTATAGGCCCTCTACTGTTCCTGATCTACGAGATGCATTCAAGTTCTAAGGCCTTCGATTTTTTTTCTCCGGTCTGGAAAGAGATAGAAACATGCGCATTGTTTTAAAATGAGGCTGCGTTCATTGTCAATACGTCCCAGAGATGGCAGCACCGTACGGAAGATGGAATATTACTGCCAGCGGCGAGAATGAGAACTGTTTTAAATACTTAAAATGGCGACGTTTTCCTTACTTGAACAGCATGCAATCATTCGTTTTCTGAATTTGCGTGGTGTGAAACCAATTGAAATTCATCGACAGTTGAAGGAGACATGTGGTGATGGAGTTATGGATGTGTCGAAAGTGCGTTCGTGGGTGCGACAGTTTAATGAAGGCAGAACATTGTGTGACAACAAACCAAAACAACCTCGCGCTCGCACAAGCCGGTCTGACGACATGATCGAGAAAGTGGAGAGAATTGTTTTGGGGGATCGCCGAATGACTGTTGAACAGATCGCCTTCAGAGTTAGCATTTCTGTGGGTTCTGTGCACACAATCCTGCATGACGACCTGAAAATGCGAAGAGTGTCATCCAGGTGGGTGCCACGAATGCTGACGGACGACCACATGGCTGCCCGTGTGGCATGTTGCCAAGCAATGTTGACGCGCAACGACAGCATGAATGGGACTTTCTTTTCGTCGGTTGTGACAATGGATGAGACGTGGATGCCATTTTTCAATCCAGAAACAAAGCGCCAGTCAGCTCAATGGAAGCACACAGATTCACCGCCACCAAAAAAATTTCGGGTAACCGCCAATGCTGAAAAAATGATGGTGTCCATCTTCTGGGACAGCGAGGGCGTAATCCTTACCCATTGCGTTCCAAAGGGCACTACGGTAACAGGTGCATCCTACGAAAATGTTTTGAAGAACAAATTCCTTACTGCACTGCAACAAAAACGTCCAGGAAGGGCTGCGCGTGTGCTGTTTCACCAAGACAACGCACCCACACATCGAGCTAACGTTACACAACAGTTTCTTCGTGATAACAACTTTGAAGTGATTCCTCATGCTCCCTACTCACCTGACCTGGCTCCTAGTGACTTTTGGCTTTTTCCAACAATGAAAGACACTCTCCGTGGCCGCACATTCACCAGCCGTGCTGCTATTGCCTCAGCGATTTTCCAGTGGTCAAAACAGACTCCTAAAGAAGCCTTCGCCGCTGCCATGGAATCATGGCGTCAGCGTTGTGAAAAATGTGTACGTCTGCAGGGCGATTACCTCGAGAAGTAACGCCAGTTTCATCGATTTCGGGTGAGTAGTTAATTAGAAAAAAAAAATCGGAGGCCTTAGAACTTGAATGCACGTCGTATATTAACGACATAGGGGACAATCTGAGTAGCCGTTTTAGATTGTTTGCAGATGATTTTGTTATTTGCCGTCTTGTAAAGTCATCAGATGATCAAAACTACTAGGAAAGTTTTTTAGATAAGATATCTGTATGGTGCGAAAAGTGGTAATTGACCATGAATAAAGAAAAGTGTGAAGTTATTCACATGAGTACTAAAAGAAATCAGCTAAATTTCGATTACGCGATAAGTCACACAAATCTGAGGGCTGTAAATTCAGCTAAATACTTAGGGATTACAATTACAAATAATCTAAATTGGAACGATCACATAGATACTGTTGTGGGTAGAGCAAACCAAAGACTGCGATTCATTGGCAGAACTCTTAGAAGGTGCAACAGGTCTACTAAAGAGACTGCTTACATCACGCTTGTCCGCCCTATTCTGGAGTATTGCTGTGCGGTGTCGGATCCACATCAGTTGGGACTGACGGATGACATCGAAAAAGTACAAAGAAGGCAGCTCGTTTTGTATTACAGCGAAATAGGGGAGATAGTGTCACAGACATGATACGTGAATTGAAGTGGCAATCATTAAAACAAAGGCGTTTTTCGTTGCGACAGGATCTTCTCATGAAATTTCCAACATAATTTTTCTCTAGCAATTGCGAAAACATTGTGTTGACACCCACCTACATAGGGGAAAATGATCATCACGATAAAATAAGAGAAATCAAGACTCGCACAGAAAAATTTAAGGGCTTGTTTTTCCCGCGTGCCGTTCTAGAGTGGAACGGTAAAGAGACACCTTGAAGGTGGTTCATTGAACCATCTGCCAGGCACTTTATTGTGAATAGCGGAGTAATCACGTAGATGTAGATGTAGAAAGCGGGGAAATGATAGTTTAGCTGGATGTACCCTCCGCCATACACCGTAATGTGCTTGCCGAGTATAGATGTGGATGTCTAGAAAGTTACTATACAATCAACTATCTTTTATTCCAGCTACATTAACAAACTTTTAGGCTGACAGCATTCACAAATATTTGACTTTTAATGCTTTTAACTTTTTATTTTTAGATTCACTTGCATTTATTGTAAACAAACAATTCTCTTTTCAGCACTGATTCGTTGATTCAGAAGACTATTCGTCTCAAGTTTGCGCACTGTACGGTACTGACAGTGGCACATCGTCTGAACACCATAATTGATTCCGACAAGGTGCTTGTAATGGATGCTGGTCGCATGGTGGTACGTACTATAGTTTAATCATTCAAGTATTGTCTCAGAAAAGAAAACAGATTCCCTTTCCATGTCATATGTCACTGTGAAGATCTGCATACACTCACTTAACTATGAGTTACCCACACCAATGTATCGTCTCAGAAAGTGCCTTGCTTTTCAGCCGAGCTCACTCTGTGCCAGTGCATGATGCATAGTTGTGTATCTTAAACTGTAAATGATAATGTTGTATTCGGATGATTTGTGATCAGTGAATTCTGCCTTGTATGTGTTGTTGTTGATGATAATGACTATGAGAGAAACCAGAGGAAGAAAACCAGTGCTATCACATTTCCCACTCCTGAGAAACACCTGGGCAAGGGGGTGAGGGGTGCCAAGCTTAATGTCCCCATCCGACAGACGAATTTTTTTCTAGTGTGTTACATGTCCTCCCTCTATGAGACATTGAGAACAGATTGTGAATTTAACCACGAAGTTCGTACACAATATGGCGACCAGCAGGCACTTTATGACACCATCTCTTCTCCCCTATCTGGTTATACCAACATTAAATTTTCTCTTCCTGTCGGGATCCAAGAACCTCTAACTTGAGCTCAGTTCATCTTGCTGATAATTATCCGAGGCGTTGTGCCACTTGTGGCGTATCTAAATTAACATGGAAAAATTTGAGCCGCTGTTATCCTACTGTTCGAAAACTGAAATTCAGATCTACACTCCTGGAAATTGAAATAAGAACACCGTGAATTCATTGTCCCAGGAAGGGGAAACTTTATTGACACATTCCTGGGGTCAGATACATCACATGATCACACTGACAGAACCACAGGCACATAGACACAGGCAACAGAGCATGCACAATGTCGGCACTAGTACAGTGTATATCCACCTTTCGCAGCAATGCAGGCTGCTATTCTCCCATGGATACGATCGTAGAGATGCTGGATGTAGTCCTGTGGAACGGCTTGCCGTGCCATTTCCACCTGGCGCCTCAGTTGGACCAGCGTTCGTGCTGGACGTGCAGACCGCGTGAGACGACGCTTCATCCAGTCCCAAACATGCTCAATGGGGGACAGATCCGGAGATCTTGCTGGCCAGGGTAGTTGACTTACACCTTCTAGAGCACGTTGGGTGGCACGGGATACATGCGGACGTGCATTGTCCTGTTGGAACAGCAAGTTCCCTTGCCGGTCTAGGAATGGTAGAACGATGGGTTCGATGACGGTTTGGATGTACCGTGCACTATTCAGTGTCCCCTCGACGATCACCAGTGGTGTACGGCCAGTGTAGGAGATCGCTCCCCACACCATGATGCCGGGTGTTGGCCCTGTGTGCCTCGGTCGTATGCAGTCCTGATTGTGGCGATCACCTGCACGGCGCCAAACACGCATACGACCATCATTGGCACCAAGGCAGAAGCGACTCTCATCGCTGAAGACGACACGTCTCCATTCGTCCCTCCATCCTGTCGCGACACCACTGGAGGTGGGCTGCACGATGTTGGGGCGTGAGCGGAAGACGGCCTAACGGTGTGCGGGACCGTAGCCCAGCTTCATGGAGACGGTTGCGAATGGTCCTCGCCGATACCCCAGGAGCAACAGTGTCCCTAATTTGCTGGGAAGTGGCGGTGCGGTCCCCTACGGCACTGCGTAGGATCCTACGGTCTTGGCGTGCGTCCGTGCGTCGCTGCGGTCCGGTCCCAGGTCGACGGGCACGTGCACCTTCCGCCGACCACTGGCGACAACATCGATGTACTGTGGAGACCTCACGCCCCACGTGTTGAGCAATTCGGCGGTACGTCCACCCGGCCTCCCGCATGCCCACTATACGCCCTCGCTCAAAGTCCGTCAACTGCACATACGGTTCACGTCCACGCTGTCGCGGCATGCTACCAGTGTTAAAGACTGCGATGGAGCTCCGTATGCCACGGCAAACTGGCTGTCACTGACGGCGGCGGTGCACAAATGCTGCGCAGCTAGCGCCATTCGACGGCCAACACCGCCGTTCCTGGTGTGTCCGCTGTGCCGTGCGTGTGATCATTGCTTGTACAGCCCTCTCGCAGTGTCCGGAGCAAGTATGGTGGGTCTGACACACCGGTGTCAATGTGTTCTTTTTTCCATTTCGAGGAGTGTATTTGTTATTTTTTGGTAATGTTAAGTCCATATGAAATACAGCGTTTTGCGGAGTGAAGTCATTGTTCCTGTATGTAGTTAATAAGCCAAACATTCAGGTATGTTGTACTGCAATATCTCTGTACTCAGTGACGAAGCAACTTAACCAATGGAGACCTTTCTTAACTAGGAATAACTGTTATTTGAATTTTTCCTGCAAAAGCTCTTTACGTCCACCAGTATCTAGCTTGACGGTGATATAAATTTGATTCATTATTAACTTATTGTTAATTAAATCATGCGCACCATTCCACTGAGAAAGTCATTATCTCAAGTAGACAAATATTATTGCTGATTCAAAGCAATGTGAAGAACTGCCTGTGGTACGTTTAATGTCTTCAGGTACTTGTCTAACTCTATGTCAACGAATATCTCCAAAGTGCTACCGTGCTTCAAAATCGTATGTACTTTTCAAAATATTTCCGTTCTTCTAACATTTAAATAACTTTAAATGTTGTCTACATGCAACAAATATACTGGAACAATGGACGAATGCAATATTGTGCTAATTTAGTAGGCGTTCAGATTAAGGAAGCATGTCATTGCTTTATTCACACAGGAATTTGACCATCCTCACCTGCTATTGCAAAACGAGGAGGGATACTTTTACAAGATGGTGGAGCAAACCGGCCCATCCATGGCAGAGCAATTGAGAAGAGCTGCTGAAGAGGTAAACCACAACTACATAGAACTAGAGTGAAGCATCTAAGCTTCTAGTTTCATACCTTCACTAGTCATTAACCAGTTACCGTAGCACTTCCTCGACTTTATGAAGAATACTTCTTATTATTTTGTTTTCTTTTTTAGTGTTACAATACTACAACTCGTCCATAGAGAAGACGAAGAGCAACGTGCCTGAGATACGACTTCCACGGGCATTTAATTGATTTAGTGTACTAAGAAACGCTGAAAAACAAGTGGAATCTGCAAACGTTGTACAAATGCACAATTTTGTATGTATTTATTTATAATTTTGACAGTCTTGTGTAAATAAAAGTACTTCTCAGTGCAGCTGCCGCACCATGACACTTACTCTAGAACTAGGAGAGTGGTTCAAGGCCACAGGAAGTGAATATATGAAATGGTACATGAAAAATTTCATATTTCTGATTTCAGACCTTATACGCTTCTGTCATAAAACGCACTTTAAACCCACCTATGTCTTTCTTCCTCTCCTTCATTTCCAAACCTTGTATTATGGTATATGATCGAGCATCTGTTCTTACGGTACATATAGCTTTAGACTGTCGATGATAATGTGTCAGAATTTCTTCTGGATAATTATCAAGTGTATCTGACGTACGACTTTGTTGTCGATGTAACTAAAGCCTACTAAAACGAAATGATTTATAGCGAAGGTTAATGTAAAATTTTGGGAATGTAATAGTGTTTTTACGTATTAAAAGTATATACGCAGGTGTAAAATACGCCACAGTCGCTTTCCTACATAGTGTTGCACCAAGGCTACGTCCACGATATCAAACTGCTCCTTAATCGATTCGGCAGGCCAACTTCATGTTGAGGGAAGCACAATTCAGCTTGATAACTAGTGGCCGAGGCACAAGACTGCATATTCAGTACACAAAAACATATTCAGTAGACAAAAACATATTCAGTACGCGGACGATTCTGAAAGCTGAAGCTGCGGCACGTTGCAGGACCGAGAGTGCTTCTGGAAGAGCTAACCAGATAGAAGAACCAGGATTAACGAAGTTATAATTGCTAGGTGATGATGTCCGGCCACCTCTGCCTATTGTGACTTACAGGCCAGGGGTGCTCTCGCTAGAGAAACGCTAGCCAGCCCAGGGGACTATACAGGGTGTTTCACAATTAATATTACATGTTTATTGAGGTTTTAGAGGGGTCCTAGTAGATCAAGTTTTACAAAGGAAACCATATCCGGAAACTCATCCAATAACGCTACAGAGTGTCAAAGTTATAGGCACAGGCGCCAGCAAATGTATGTATATACAGCGGGATACCGTATGATGTTACAACCTTCTAGGACGATGAAGGATAAATGTCTCAATTTGAGTAAGCGTCCCTGTACCGGAAACGAACAAGTCGAAAATTATAAGGGAAAACAGTTCTGGTACCTCTGACAGTGGAATACATCTACTGGTAACGTCAATGCTAAGATTTTGGGGTAAACAACTTTCGGAGGTGGTAGTAAGGACCAAAACAAGGAGAAAAAATATAGTACACAAGGGCCCTAAATGCATACCTAACGAGCTATGAGCACTTGTTCATCTTCGCTACTGTGAAACACATCTCTTGTATTGAACAAGTGCTCATAGTTCCTAAGGTTTGCGTTTTAGAGACCTTGTTTACCGGACCTTTTTTTTTTTTCCTCCATACTACCTACCACCTCTGAAAGCTGCCTATCCTACAGTCTTAGCAACAACAGTACCAGTACAAATAGTCCATTGCCAAAGGTATCAGAACGGTTTCCACGTATAACTTTCGTCTGGTTCGTTCCCGGTACAGGGACTGTTACCTCCAATTGAGACATTTATCCTTCTCCATAATTCTAGAAAGTTTGTAACATCATCACAGAATCACCCCGCATTTACCTACATTTACAGGCACTGGTGCCTATAACTTTGATGCTTTGTAATGTCGTTGGATGACGTTTCCGGACATGGTTGGGTGGTTGGTTGGTTGTTTTTGGCGGGAGGAGACCAGACGGCGAGGTCATCGGTCTCATCGGATTAGGGAAGGAAGGGGAAGGAAGGGGAAGGAAGTCGGCCGTGACCTTTCAAAGGAACCATCACGGCATTTGCCTGGAGTGATTTAGGGAAATCACGGAAAACCTAAATCAGGATGGCCGGACGCGGGATTGAACCATCGTCCTCCCGAATGCGAGTCCGGTGTCCGGACATGGGGTCCAATTACACTCCTGGAAATGGAAAAAAGAACACATTGACACCGGTGTGTCAGACCCACCATACTTGCTCCGGACACTGCGAGAGGGCTGTACAAGCAATGATCACACGCACGGCACAGCGGACACACCAGGAACCGCGGTGTTGGCCGTCGAATGGCGCTAGCTGCGCAGCATTTGTGCACCGCCGCCGTCAGTGTCAGCCAGTTTGCCGTGGCATACGGAGCTCCATCGCAGTCTTTAACACTGGTAGCATGCCGCGACAGCGTGGACGTGAACCGTATGTGCAGTTGACGGACTTTGAGCGAGGGCGTATAGTGGGCATGCGGGAGGCCGGGTGGACGTACCGCCGGAGTGCTCAACACGTGGGGCGTGAGGTCTCCACAGTACATCGATGTTGTCGCCAGTGGTCGGCGGAAGGTGCACGTGCCCGTCGACCTGGGACCGGACCGCAGCGACGCACGGATGCACGCCAAGACCGTAGGATCCTACGCAGTGCCGTAGGGGACCGCACCGCCACTTCCCAGCAAATTAGGGACACTGTTGCTCCTGGGGTATCGGCGAGGACCATTCGCAACCGTCTCCATGAAGCTGGGCTACGGTCCCGCACACCGTTAGGCCGTCTTCCGCTCACGCCCCAACATCGTGCAGCCCGCCTCCAGTGGTGTCGCGACAGGTGTGAATGGAGGGACGAATGGAGACGTGTCGTCTTCAGCGATGAGAGTCGCTTCTGCCTTGGTGCCAATGATGGTCGTATGCGTGTTTGGCGCCGTGCAGGTGAGCGCCACAATCAGGACTGCATACGACCGAGGCACACAGGGCCAACACCCGGCATCATGGTGTGGGGAGCGATCTCCTACACTGGCCGTACACCACTGGTGATCGTCGAGGGGACACTGAATAGTGCACGGTACATCCAAACCGTCATCGAACCCATCGTTCTACCATTCCTAGACCGGCAAGGGAACTTGCTGTTCCAACAGGACAATGCACGTCCGCATGTATCCCGTGCCACCCAACGTGCTCTAGAAGGTGTAAGTAAACTACCCTGGCCAGCAAGATCTCCGGATCTGTCCCCCATTGAGCATGTTTGGGACTGGATGAAGCGTCGTCTCACGCGGTCTGCACGTCCAGCACGAACGCTGGTCCAACTGAGGCGCCAGGTGGAAATGGCATGGCAAGCCGTTCCACAGGACTACATCCAGCATCTCTACGATCGTCTCCATGGGAGAATAGCAGCCTGCATTGCTGCGAAAGGTGGATATACACTGTACTAGTGCCGACATTGTGCATGCTCTGTTGCCTGTGTCTATGTGCCTGTGGTTCTGTCAGTGTGATCATGTGATGTATCTGACCCCAGGAATGTGTCAATAAAGTTTCCCCTTCCTGGGACAATGAATTCACGGTGTTCTTATTTCAATTTCCAGGAGTGTATATTCATATACTAAGTCCCCTTTACAACCTCTATGAGTATGTAACAAGAATTGTGAAACACCCAGTATACCACATTATTCACCCCCTCAGTCTCAATATGATTCAGTTATACTCAGTATGCCCTGTTATACACTCAAAGCCAGTCGCTATTCAAAAATGGTTCAAATGGCTCTGAGCACTATGGGACTCAACTGCTGTGGTCATAAGTCCCCTAGAACTTAGAACTACTTAAACCTAACTAACCTAAGGACAGCACACAACACCCAGCCATCACGAGGCAGAGAAAATCCCTGACCCCGCCGGGAATCGAATCCGGGAACCCGGGCGGGGGAAGCGAGAACGCTACCGCACGACCACGAGATGCGGGCCCAGTCGCTATTAGTCAAATCAAATGGCTCTGAGCACTATGTGACTTAACATCTGCGGTCATTAGTCCCCTAGCACTTAGAACTACTTAAACCTAACTAACCTAAGGAGATCATACACATCCATGCCCGAGGCAGGATTCGAACCTGCGACCGTAGCAGCCGCTTGGTTCCGGACTGAAGCTCGACCACCGCGGCCGGCGCTATTAGCCTCCAGAACACTGTTCACACTCCGAGATGAAGCAGCCAGCCGCCACTGCTGTCAGTCTGTGCTGTCGCTGTTTGCAGGCTTCTACCTCAGCTAAGTCTGTGTGTAGTCTACTTGGCGTCTTCGCACTGTCGAGTCACCTGCTCAGTCAGACGCTGCTGACGGTCACCTCCCTGGTGAGCCATGAGTCTGAATCTGAACCACCTAGCTTCACAGCACCACTGCCCATGTGGTCGCACTGTCGCTGTCCACCACCCTGTGCAGGCCTACATTGCTGCTCTTAACGCCGAGAGCAAGCACACGCCAGTGTCATCAGCCATGATGGAGGTTGTTGTTTGATCCTGCTTGCCACGGTGGGGCTTCCGCCACTGCGATGGAAGCAGACTAGCAGCCAGGCCTGCCTCTACTATCGGTCACCAGTAGCCGCCATCACCTTCCATTAGTTCGCTACTGCTGAGCTGACTACAGCAAACCAATGTCAGCTGTCATCGCTGCGTACCCCACCTTCCTCGAGGGCGACTGCTGACGCAGGTTCACTGCCGTGTCCGTGGCTGACTTTGTCGCAGACCACCCTTCCAGTTTCAGTTCCGTCAGAGTAAATGTTACAGTTAAACGGCTTTCTTAACCAGGGATATATATCTGATGGGCCACCATTCGACACCAGCTACCACCAACACTGCAGCGCAAGCCCTGGTAGGCGATCTGTACATCATCCTGACATACCAGCAGCCCAATCCACCAGCCACTGTAGTCAGAAGTATCTTTCATCCCTAAATTTTGATGTCAGATCAATCTCGATAGTCTACGGAGAATATGGTTCGAATGCTACAAACGACTTGATCATTGACATCATCGTCACCTCTAGTCTGCAGCTCCGTCAGCATGCAGTACGGTGAGTGAAGTTTTTCTTTTTTTTACTGCAAGGGTAATGGAAAGTCAGTGAGTTATTGGCAGATGTTTAGTTGTATTTGTACGTCCACGTCGAGGAAAGTGAACTAGGATGGTGTTCAGAGAATTGTAAAAAATATACGGTAGTTTACTCCGTTCGGAATGAGCGATTTATTTTGTTGAGAGCAAGGAGTGTGGCTCATTGTTGTAAAATATGCAAAGTGGTGAGCATGTGCAGCAATTCAGCCAAAGGAATTAAGTTTCAGGAAGATGTACTATGTTAGTAGTATATTTAAAGGCCCTCATGGTCATTTTGGTTTGTTTTCTCGTCATTATTCCTGCAGTTTTGCAGTGGGTTAACCATATCAAGGTCGATACCACAGCGACACGTTGTGAATTGTAGCATCTCAGATAGGTGAGGTAACGGCACATCAGGCAAATATATCGAAGCAAACAGACGTCGCGGAAGAGAACAGAGCTATGCTCAGTTCTGTCACTTCCTAGTGTGAGGAGAAGAGACAGAAAGAATTTGACGACTGTTGGATTAAAAATCACTATTGTTCTCTACCGGTGAATAATATTAGGCATTTCAAGATCTAGAGAGATTAAAGAAGAGTTGCACTTGCGCGGAATCAGAAAATAAGGTCAAGTAAAACGTGTGGTTCCGCGCTGTGGTCCTAGAAGGGCCAACCGGGCTCGACCAACCGCTACGTCATCCTCCTCGAGTGACATCACCGGATGTGTTACGGAGGAGCGTGTGGTCAGCAAATCGCTCTCCCAGTTATTGTGGGGTTTGTTGACCGTGGAACTGTAATATCACGTTTTCTTACGGGATTAACTGGGTCAGAAACTGTGCAGTGTGTAGGAACCCAAGACGTTACTCCTTGCACAAGAAAAGCTAACCTTATTACTGCATTATCTCTGATTTTTATTATTCCTATTGTTGAATGTAATGTTAATGATTCCGATTTTGTACTTGGTCTAATAAAGACGAAGGGAATAATTGTGAATATTACGCATTCCAACTCGATAGTAAGAGTAAAAGCTGAATTCAAGGAAGAAATAAACGAGTGTTCATCTTTGATAAATAATTACATGAGACTCGAACGTAAATATAGTTTTTCTAGTCATTCTAATTACTATAGGACGTTTCAACTACATTACGTCGACGTGGAGTTGGGAAGATTGGTGAACGAACCTGCAAATAACAAGGCGACTTTTATCGGACTCAACAAGAAATCTGCCACAGCTGTTTACCAACATATTACCACATGACAAAACACACACGAAGCTAGTTTAATTTCAATGGACACCATTTGAAGACGAATAAATATATGCCAATGTTGTCTATAAAAGTATAAAATGCAATAAAAATAACAATATAGTGTACCTTCTCAGTTGCCCTAACGAGGCTGAGTACACCCCAACCAGTCCTCCCATCAAGGAAAAATACGTGGAGGTACCAGGAAGCGAATTTGGGCCCTCCGTCTGAGGCGGATAAGAAATGAATAAGAATTTAATAATTTGAATTTAATTGATGCGTGAAGTACTAATGTTCTGAAGTTAATGTGTTTTATCAGCTCCAATATCTTGTAAAAATGCAGAGTCTGAATCATTTGTAGTTCCAGAAGAAATGCATATGTGCTTTACTGAAGTAAATGCGTGTGTAAACAGCAGTTTTGACTCAGGTGTAATGATGTCTATCTACCCCTATGGGTGAAAGCGTGTGTCGTGTAGAAACGGTAGTGCATGGAGCAGATGTACAGGAGAGTATATGTGCCAATGAAATTTGTATGATGCAGAGTCTGACTGCAGACGATAATTTTGCTGTAGATACTGCGATGAATGCACAGGAAGCTACTGATGATGTTATATTGCGAATATTGTGAATAACTAAGTGGTACAGATGCATTTATTTCTGAAATATGCAGATTTGTCGCTACCTGTGCTACCTGAGACGGTGCCGCCTCTTCAGAAGGGGGTGGGTGGAAGAGAAGGATGAGGAAAAGTGATTGTGAGGCTCACGGTTGGGTCGACAAGACTGAATCAGTTTTGGAATGTGTGCCTCAGGTGACGTATAAAGTTGATGGTACTTGCAAAGTAATATGTACGGAGGGTAAGGGAAAAAGTCGTGTGGAAACTGACCTTCCACAACGGACTGTGGAACTTAAGGAGAAGTTGTCTCATCTGAGGAAAACTGCCGCCAGCGATACACTGTCGCAAGATTCTCCTGTTATGAGGGCAGAAGCAAATAAACTGGATACACAGGGAAGTTGTTTTGGGTAAGTGAAATTACAATGAAGCACAGCATTCAAAGAAGTAGTCAATCTGTAATTAGCATTGAACTAAAAGGAATAAAAAGGAAAAAAAAGAAACTGCCGGCCTTTATCTTGTGTGTGGTAGAACCATGTGTACGCCGCGCAGCACAACCAAAGGGTCACTTTTTTGAAATCTATTAACTGTCACCTATTGCGACGCAGAAGTTTAAAATTTGGCTCATGCCTACACCATTCCTCTGTGGGGGTGCAAAAGCATGGTGCCCTGTAACATCACCCTCGGGTTATGCGACGCTAGAAACAGTAACGTGTCGACACCTACAAAGAAAAAGGTCAGAGTTCAGAAGTTCATGTGAGGTGTAAGATGAGTTAATGATACCGCTTTGCCACTAAACTTCACCACAATTCTGTACGACGCAAGTGTGGATGTGTCAAACGATGCAGAGGTCATCACACTCCCTCTTACCCACATTTCACAGTCTTAAAGACAGAGTTCATAACCGGCAGGTTCACGTTGAAATGACGTAGTTTTCTTACGGGTGACCGAGAAAAACATTTCAGACACACCGACACTCAAAATTGACACGAAAAGGTCCCAGGTGGTGGCATGAAGGGCGTCAGTGAAACCATACCTACGCTTTTGGTGTTGATTCCCACAGTTCGCAGGGTGATGTGAAACAGGACGGCGTTCTTAACAACATTCGTCACTGCTGACATTCCCCAGACAATTCAACCCTAATGTAAGGACACAGAGGGGCACCAACCCCACTGAACGTGACCTGACTGATGTGGTCGATCGGAGACAGATCTGGTGATCGAGCAGGCCAGTATATCATCGGACGACAACTCCAGCGTCATCCACAAACAGCATTCACCGTCCTTGTATTGACCGATTAAGTTCAACAGTCATGGAAACCATCATACAAACTGACATCCGGCACCTGTACAACTCAGTGCATGCTATGGGGCTATGGCACAAGAGCACATATTCAGTATGCAAGAATTCATATTCCGTGAGCTGATAATGGTGAAGCAGCCAGCCAGTGTCTATGAAAAATGAAGTTGCGACACCTTACGCCATCGACAGGGTTTCTTCTAGAGCTGACCAGACAGAAAAATCAGTGTGAACGAAGTCATAGTTGCTCAATGGTGACACCCAGCTGCCCACGCCTGTTGTAGCATACATGCCAGGAGTGCTGTCGTTGGAGAAATGCTATCCGGCCGATCTTACACAGTGTTTGGACGGAAATATGGAAGCACCCTGAAAGAGGCATGCACCAACATAAATGCGGAAGCTAACAAGCCTGCAGGTGGTGCTGTTGTATATGACCATGAATGGCACTTGTGCAATGCCGACAATACATCGCAAGTGTCGGTTGTGGTCAGAACAGTGTTCCGTGTAATTGTGAGTGTATTATGTTGGAGCTAAGAGAATTCAAACGTGGGCAATTTGTTGGTGCTGGTATGGTGGATTGTTTCATAAACAATATACCCAAAGTGTTTCAAGAGTCACCGTATCGCTTACAAGGAAAGCAAGCACATCATCTGCTAAGTCACAAAGCATACGAAATTCTGTGTTGAGTGATCAAATTAACTGCAATATGAACATTATGCTGTGAACCTTGTCAGCAGCAAAACAACATGAAGTAAGTCCCGTGAGCTGGGAACTTAAGGCAGAGTTGGAATTCCAAAATCAAAGTGATGCAAGTGTCCATAACAGGAAAACGTGGTGATGAAGCCATGTAACTGGGACTATGTAGCAATGGAAGAAAGTTATTTGGTCGGATGAGTCTTGTTCTTCATACAGTTTCCAACTTGTGGCCGAGTTTACGTCTGGTGTATCCCATCCCAAGCCTACGATGCAGACTGCTTGCTGCTAAGAGTAGAACAGGGCGGGGGTTCGGTGATGATTTGTGCAGCATTATTGTGGTAGTCCATGGGCCCCAGGGTTACTCCACAAGGTCACATTACTGCCAAGGATTATGTGACCATTTTGGCTAATAAGGTCCACCCCATGGTACAATATTTGGGCCCCAGTGGTGATGCTGTGTTTGAAGATGAAAGGAGCCCTGTTCACACAGCTTTCAATTTGGAGGACAGGTTTCTTGAGTATGAGAATGAATTGTCACGTCTCCCCTGGCAACTACAGTCACCAGATCTTGACATTATTGAGCCTTTGTGGTCTACTTCAGATAGAAGGATGCATGATCGTTAGCCAACACCATTATCATTACCTGCACTTGCCACTATTTTGCAGGAAGAACGGTACAAGATTTCCTTGAAAACCCTGAAGGACCCGTATTTATCTATTCCAAAATGACCGGTAGCTGTACTGAGTGCCACCGGTTTTTCTACACCTTATTAGGTATGGTATCATAACGACCGGGAGAGCGGTGTGCTGACCACACGCCCCTCCTATCCGCATCCTCAGCTGAGGATGATACTGCGGTTGGATGGTCCCGTTGGGCCACTTGTGGCCTCAAGACGGAGTGTTTTAGTAGGTATGGTAATGTTTCGTGTTTTTGGTATTTCCATGTTTTTCTCCATCCTCTGTACACATACCACATAACTCGGGCCCTCAGTCTCAGTTGTGTTCAGTTGTATATAGCAAGCCCAGTTAGACAGCTGATGCCAGCCGCTAGTCATACAAGTCTGTTTGCAGATGAATTGACCAGGTGCTGTTGCTAGATGAGGGCCTCTGCCTGAGTTAACCATGTATGCAATTTACGCGGTGTCTTTGCACCGCTGAGTGACCTGCTAGGTAACACCTGCTGACAGAAGCGTCCTTGGTGAGCCGTGGGTTCAAGACTGAACTACCTAGCTGCCTGGCCACCACTGCCCAGGCGGCCACACTGTCACTGTCCATCATCCCATACGAGGCAACACTGTTACTGCTCAACTCCCAGAGCAAGTTCACCATCAGCCATGCCGAAGGCTATGGTTTGTGTCTGTCCCAGAGGCTCTTCACCATGCTGCAAAAGCAGGCCAGCATCAAAGGCTGCCTCTGCAGTCTGTCGCCAGTAACCATCACATCTTGCATCAGCCCTCCCTGACTGCAGTCTCACGTTGCCAGCCCCCGTCGCCACTTGCCACCTTCCTGGCGGGTGACTGCTGACGCCGGCACACTGCCGCAATCTTATCCCACTTTGACACAGACCCCAACGAATACTTCTCCAGTATCGATTCCGTCATTGTAACTGTTATGAATAAACGACTTTCTTAAACAGGGATGTTTTCTGATGGGCCACCATTCGACTGCAGCCACCACCACCACTACAGTCCGTACCCCAGTGGGGAACTGCACTTCATCCTCACATACCAGCAGCCCAACCCATTCGCCACCACAGGGGTTATGAAACCGACAACTACAATATTGACGGAACTGGTTTTCTACTGCACTGAAACGACTACGTAATTACTCTATGGGAATGTCGCAAAAAACGGTTAGTTTTGGTTTACAGTATCGTGCCTGCATGCCTGCAGTACTTACCGTATTTACTGTATTCCCAAGAAATAATCAGACCTGATTCATTCAATTTTTGGTATTAATATTTCTCAGATGCTCCTCCATACTACAACCGATGACGTCATACCATACGGCAGTGGACAATATAGTGTCCACTAAGCATCGCGTTATCGTTTGCACCTAATCGCGAGGTTAACTGTTTCTTAGACTTGTGCCGTAAGGTTCAGAATTGTGTAGGAGCTCTCTAAATCGATCAGGGGTGCGCTACGCATCAGAGCTTGCTACCAGGTGGCTCGGTTGAGTACACACTTGGGTTCATTAGCTTAGGCGACTCTCCATCCAATATTAATAGTAATCACAGACATTTCTGTAGATAATTTTATTACCTCTAGTGAAGTAAAACCTGAAAAAAGCTCCACAAATATCCAGTCAGATCTTGATGAGATTTCTAAATGGTGAGAAGACTGTTAATTTCCTCTAAATGTTCAGAAATCTGATACTGTATACTTCATAAAACGCTGAAGAATACTAGCCTATGACTTCATTATCAATGAGTCGCAATCAGTCAACTGATACAGATATCTGGGTTTAACAGTTTGTAAGGATAGGAAATGGAATGATTACGCAGTTTGTAAGGATAGGAAATGGAATGATTACGTAAGCTGAGTTGTAGGAAAATCTTGTGGCACACTTCGTTTCATGTGCAGGATACTAGGAAAACGCAGTCGGCCTACGAAAGAGACTGCTTACATAACAACTATACGTCCCATCTTAGAATACTGCTCGTGTCACCTGTAACAAATACATCTCACAGGGGAATCGTATAGATTCACAGAATGGCATCATGAATGGACACAGGTTTGTTTCACTCATGATAGATTCTGAAAGATATGAATTAGCAGATTCTTGAAGATAGACGCAAGTTACCTCTCGGAAAAGTTGTAAGAACCAATATTAAGTAGACGAGCTAGGAATATACTTGAGCCCCTATGTGTTGCTCCCGTAGGAACGGCGAAGACAATATTAGACTAATTACGGTGCAGGAGATTAAGCAATCATTCTTTCCCCCAATCTTGATATGCAGCTGGAACGAACAGAAACCCTGACGTATGGTACAATGCTAAGTATCCTACACCATGGCATTTCAGTGTTTTGCAAATGCTTCCGCAAGGAAATCTGGATACGGATTTTTATTTATTACAACACTTCCACGAATTTATGGCAATGATTGTTTGCAACTCTTTAAAACTGCAGATTACGTAACAGTTCTCTTCTCTCCTCTCTACTGGATGCAACCCAGAGGCACACGCTGCCGACGAATTGTGTTGTCCAACTGCCACTGCCACAACATAGTGTGAGAGACGTCAGGCGAGGAATGCATTGGTTCAGCTGTTGAAGGACGTTTCCACTGGTCATTATGACGGTGACTTTGGTAGATTTCCCACGTTAATCTGGTCGTATACCACCCTAGTCTACACTTTACCTGACCAACCCAGAAAATATAGTTTCCACAGTACATTTTGTTCAACTTCGGCTACGGCTGTTAACATTACGGCATAGATATCATGAAAGTAATGGAATAAACTCATTAATGTGATAAAATGCCAAGTTTCGCATGCAAAAAAGTGTTACATACGTCATCAAAGTTAAATAAGCCTTTTATAAAGTTTAGTCTTTGTTTCTCCACTTCGAGGACTACTAATTTATCATTTTAGTTCGTCCTTTTTTTAACATCCAACAGGAAGCGCTCAAGCGTTCTGATTTTCATTTTATGGCAGATTTTTAATTGATAATGGGAATTTTGATAAAGTTTCTGTATATATTTTGCAGCTTTATTTCATAACTCGTTGGATTTGGTGGATATTATGGTATGAGAATGTAATTGCAAATCTTTGGATCAAAAACAAGACATCGACATTCATATTAGTAACATAAAAGACGTACTTCGCATATGCTATTGAAATATGTTTACCGTTTAGGTATCAAAGCTATCTACCTTAAAATACTAAGTAAATACCCATCAATTGTTTGAAATAATAAAAGCCTTGTGTGCTTAACAAATTTGGTAATTGTTGCACGACACGTTTTCATACACACTGACCCAGTTATATCACTGTTGCAAATTTTACAATTTTGCCCCGTCTTGGAAAAATTTCTGCGGACACCTGTGGTGCTTTGCTTTGTATGTCTGAAAATGTAAGTATTTAGTATCAGCAATCATTTTGTTCATATTTCATCACGGCAGCGTCGCATATTAAAATGTGTTTTACTGCTTGCAAGACCAACGCCGATGTTCTGCTAAGACAAATACTGTCAGTACATTAAAATCTACGCGATCTGTGGTAGCTTTTCTTTCATTTTATCCTCCTATAAAGTCTTGGTAAAATAAAATGTTTTTTAGAGAACAGATCACCAGTAACAATGACTAACAACCGGTTTTCAGCAAACTATGTTATTAGCCACATGGGATGAATTACTGACCGGCTTAATGTTTTGATACCAATAAAACATAGTATCCACCAATACCTCTTGTATCTGTATCCCTTGCACGTTTCTACGTTCTTCAAAGCAAGCAGAAAATTTGCTCTGCAAATGTATCATTTAACTCTGGCCGCCATGTTTTTAAAGCTGGAATAGAATCTCAGAGCGTATGTCGCATTTTAACGTCACATGAAAATGGAAGTGAGGATGTGAAGAGAACCGCTGTAGAAAACCATACAATTCTTTACCATTTAAGTAACTGAATCTACTTTTCCAAGACTTGATTCATTTAACACTTACTTGGGAGAAAGCAGAACACGCAGTGGGAATCAATCCCAGTTTATTTTTTGTGAAAGAGTAACGCCCTAATTAGTGTGCTGGATGAACGTTCAACAGTGGCAGTCATTCGTGACTAGCACATGATCATATTATTCGATTGTGTATACGATGGGTGGTTCTGCAGAAACTTGTAGTGTCAAGTCAAATAAGAAACAGATCTTTAGCAACACGTCGCGCACGTTTTCAGCATGCAGTAGTAATATGTTACTATTATAATTTATCGTTATTACGAAATATCGGCATACCCACCAGGTAAAATTAACCAAAAATCATCAGGTAACTGGTACGTAATTAATATTTTGCTTTAACATGAGATCGAAAAGAAGGAAGGAAGAAAGTTCAATATTTAATGTTCATCGTCAGCCGGGAAATTAGAGATGAATCTCAAGGCTTGGATTAGGGAAGGCCCTCCCTATCCTTTAAAGAATCGCACTCCCATGTATAAAACAGATTCAAAGATCTCCGTACTTTACAAATGAGTCCATGTATTAAATATCTGACGTCGAGCTATTAAGCGAGGAGAAGTTCAGGAAAGACTTGAAATTATGTTTAAGGTTAAATGTTCTCATTACGAAACGCTGTATGAATATAGTCTGGCTAATTTCCGATCAATTTTAAGCAAAAGCTAGTTTTTCACGCATCTCTGTGTTTATGATGTCATATAACCTGAACTGTGTGTCAAACAGTAATACAGGGCGTTTCAAAAAGAAAGAGCAGATTTCAAACATTTATTTCTCAAAAACTACAAATGATAGAAACACAATTCCAACGGTCCTTCACTCAATATGAGTACCAAATGTTACACAACAAATATCAAAACTGTACCTCAATATGAGCACCATTTGTTACACGACAAATATCAAACCGGTATCTCATTTCTTGCCACACACGACGCAACTGGTCTTTAGTTACCGAATTCACGGCCGCAACAATTCGATGTCGTACCTCTTGAAGAGTAGCGGGCATAGGTGGGACATAAACACAGTCCTTTATGTACCCCCACAAATAAAAATCGCAGGGAGTAAGGTCTGGTGACCTGGGAGGCCACAGACGATGACATTGATCTTGTGCTCCTGCTCTTCCAATCCACCGTCCTGGAATGGTGTTATTTAGGTACCGTCGTACAGGTTCAGAGAAGTGTGGTGGGGCGCCATCTTGCATGAAGATGAAGTGATTTGAATCTTCCTGAAGTTGAGGAAATAGCCAGTTTTCTAACATGTCCAGGTAAATGGTTCCTGTGATAGTTTTCTCCATGAAAAAGAAAGGTCCATAAACTTTGTTTACCGAAATTGCACAAAAGACGTTAACCTTTGGTGAGTCTCTTTCATGTTGAATAACGTCCCTCGGAGTTTCACTCGCCCAAATTCGTACGTTATGCCGATTAACTTTACCAGAAATGTGAAACGTTGATTCATCTGAAAAAATTAATCGTTCGGCAAAATTGTCCTCTTCCATGTCCTGTAGAATTGCAGTTGAAAATTCGAACCTTTTGTTGTGGTCGTCAGGACGCAATGCTTGCAATAACTGCAGTTTGTACGGCTTCATGTGCAGACGGTTACTCAGAACGCGCCATACCGTTGTTTTAGACATGTTTAGTTCGTGACTTGCCCGTGCCGTGGATTTTCTAGGGCTCCTTTCGTAAGCTGCACGGACACGCTCGACATTTTCATCCGATGTGCGTGGACGACCCGTGCTTTTTCGCTTGCAGATGCAACCATCTTCTACGAATCTGTGATGCCACTCATAAATTTGCTTATGACGAGGCGGCTGTTTGTTGAATTGACGGCGGAATGCACGTTGCACACCAACAATGGACTCTAACTTTGCAAATTGCAGCACACAAAATGATCGTTCCTGTGGTGTCGTCGCCATTTTCCTACAAACAAACGCCAGCGCCACTGCGGATTTGCATGGAACTTCTGCGCGGACCATTGAAAAACTTTGAACCATTCTCTGACAAGAAACGTTTGAATTGTGTTTCTATCATTTGTAGTTTTTGAGAAATAAATGTTTGAAATCTGCTCTTTCTTTTTGAAACGCCCTGTATAATTTGCAGATACCTTCAGTGGTATTGTGGATATCATCTGCAAAATACACTCCTGGAAATGGTAAAAAGAACACATTGACACCGGTGTGTCAGACCCACCATACTTGCTCCGGACACTGCGAGAGGGCTGTACAAGCAATGATCACACGCACGGCACAGCGGACGCACCAGGACCCGCGGTGTTGGCCGTCGAATGGCGCTAGCTGCGCAGCATTTGTGCACCGCCGCCGTCAGTGTCAGCCAGTTTGCCGTGGCATACGGAGCTCCATCGCAGTCTTTAACACTGGCAGCATGCCGCGACAGCGTGGACGTGAACCGTATGTGCAGTTGACGGACTTTGAGCGAGGGCGTATAGTGGGCATGCGGGAGGCCGGGTGGACGTACCGCCGAATTGCTCAACACGTGGGGCGTGAGGTCTCCACAGTACATCGATGTTGTCGCCAGTGGTCGGCGGAAGGTGCACGTGCCCGTCGACCTGGGACCGGACCGCAGCGACGCACGGATGCACGCCAAGACCGTAGGATCCTACGCAGTGCCGTAGGGGACCGCACCGCCACTTCCCAGCAAATTAGGGACACTGTTGCTCCTGGGGTATCGGCGAGGACCATTCGCAACCGTCTCCATGAAGCTGGGCTACGGTCCCGCACACCGTTAGGCCGTCTTCCGCTCACGCCCCAACATCGTGCAGCCCGCCTCCAGTGGTGTCTCGACAGGCGTGAATGGAGGGACGAATGGAGACGTGTCGTCTTCAGCGATGAGAGTCGCTTCTGCCTTGGTGCAAATGATGGTCGTATGCGTGTTTGGCGCTGTGCAGGTGAGCGCCACAATCAGGACTGCATACGACCGAGGCACACAGGGCCAACACCCGGCATCATGGTGTGGGGAGCGATCTCCTACACTGGCCGTACACCACTGGTGATCGTCGAGGGGACACTGAATAGTGCACGGTACATCCAAACCGTCATCGAACCCATCGTTCTACCATTCCTAGACCGGCAAGGGAACTTGCTATTCCAACAGGACAATGCACGTCCGCATGTATCCCGTGCCACCCAACGTGCTCTAGAAGGTGTAAGTCAACTACCCTGGTCAGCAACATCTCCGGATCTGTCCCCCATTGAGCATGTTTGGGACTGGATGAAGCGTCGTCTCACGCGGTCTGCACGTCCAGCACGAACGCTGGTCCAACTGAGGCGCCAGGTGGAAATGGCATGGCAAGCCGTTCCACAGGACTACATCCAGCATCTCTACGATCGTCTCCATGGGAGAATAGCAGCCTGCATTGCTGCGAAAGGTGGATATACACTGTACTAGTGCCGACATTGTGCATGCTCTGTTGCCTGTGTCTATGTGCCTGTGGTTCTGTCAGTGTGATCATGTGATGTATCTGACCCCAGGAATG
The DNA here is from genome assembly GCF_023898315.1 of Schistocerca nitens. Classification (NCBI taxonomy): domain Eukaryota; kingdom Metazoa; phylum Arthropoda; class Insecta; order Orthoptera; family Acrididae; genus Schistocerca; species Schistocerca nitens. The sequence continues at coordinate 395,742,618 of NC_064615.1, read as the reverse complement.
TGTCAATAAAGTTTCCCCTTCCTGGGACAATGAATTCACGGTGTTCTTATTTCAATTTCCAGGAGTGTATGTTATGGACACAGTTAGTAGTAAAGAAGTAATACATTAAAACGTCATGCTTGAAGCGAATTTTTACTGCAAGAAGAGCGAAAATGTAGTAGGGGATAAAATGTTTTCCTTTCATCATTTTGCGCGCGGTGTCAGCGAAAGTTTCATAAAGGTTTGAAATTACGCTTAAAGTTCGTTGAAAGTTGCAAAGTGCTCTCATTCTCAAATACTGGATGAATATAGACAGCGTTATTTGCGCGCCAATAGTTAACTATGCCTCAAGATACGTACACAGTTTCAAACTGTAATACTTGAAGTATTGTGTTAAACCTTTAATGTAAGATGGAACCCCATAATGAGTAGGTTATGACAGCACTTTTAACATTTGAATTCAATCAGTAATTGTATGAAATACTAGCTTAGTTCTACCTGCTTCGCTTGCATTTTCGTAGTAATTATAAAAAAAAGTTATTTTATAGATGTCTATTGGGCGTACTGAAAAGTTAATGTATTAAAAAGCCGTATCTTTTTCTATGCAAATCCGACAAAGCCGATTTGTCATGGTGACTGTTAAAAAGCTTTCTTTGATATAGTTCACAAACTGCAACACCTTCTAAATTTATCACGCTACTCAAGTATAGTCTTTTCCAAATGTACTTTTAACCAAAATGCGATTCTGGAGTCGGAGGGTTTGGTTGGTCCTACCTTTTGAGTTCTCGTGGTGATATTTCCATAGAAACTTTCATCTCATAGCATTTATCTCTTTATTTCTAACGTAGAAGACAAATATCAGTTTTGATAGACTTAGATTTAAAAATGTTTTAATATAACGAAATATTTTGATAAAACTCTTCATCCACTATTTCACCATCTTCTGGGTCGAATTTCCAAAAAACGCTGAAACATGTATTTCTTTCATTTCTAACTGAGACGCCAAATACAAATTTTCATAGATTTAGCTTTGAGAATGATTTCATAATGAAATATTTTCATAAAAAATTTCATTCCTCTTTCACCCCCTTAGGATTTGAATTTTCAAAAACTCTAAAATGCGATTTTTTTTACTAACCGAGAAGTGAAATACCAGTTTTAACAACTGTAGCTTCAAAAATGCTGTAGCAGTTTTTTAATGATCATTTATCAAAAGTAAACTTTCACCCAGAATTTCCAAAAATGCTGAAAGACTTCATTTTTTTCTGGCCGAGAAACCACATAACAATTTCGATAATTCTAGCTTCAAAATTACGTTAACAGCGACATATTTTTAAAAAATTTTATCCCCTGTTTCACCTACTTAGGCATGAAATTTCGAAAAATGTCTTCTTAAACGATGCCTACGGTCTAAAAACAACACGCTATCCACATTTCAAGTTAGTGTCCTAGCGATTTTGACTGGGTGATAATGAGTAAGTGAATCAGTCAGGACGTCTCCTTTTATAACAGGGTTTTCGGAAATTCCCGTTACGAACTTCTAGGACTTGTAAAGGATAATGAGTACATAACATTTTTTACTTATGATGAGGTGTGGTAACGTAGGATCAGCTGTCATTCCTCTCAGACCTGGTCCAAACATCATTCATGTGTCTGTAGGAGTGTTAGAGCAACATGATTGAGTACACGTCTGCAAAATACACCGACATGATCCTTCTTAATTCTTCTGAATGTCCGACTCCATCGCGTACTCTTTTCGCCATAATTACGCAACAGTTTCGAAAAAAAAGGTACTTTCACCGTCAACAGGCGTGACTGTGGTGCTCCAGGGGGACAACCTGGCAACGAGCAGATGTGCCATTTCTTTCGCTGTCAATAAGTGGAATTGTAAAACAAGCGATGTACTGGGTCACCTAATTAATTACTTGCAAAAGTGGTCACATTACCAACATATTTTCAAGTGGTTGTAGTACGGAAACTGTACGTTTCCAGGTATGAGTTCCAGTTCAGAGTATTATCTACTCACTCCCCGCTACAAGTCCTGGAAGTTTGTAATGTGAATTTTTTAAAAACACTACATAGGGAAGATAGTTGGCCTTGGAATACGATTATGTATAGGTAAAGTGTGAGGGAAATTAGATAACCAGCTGGCCGTTTTAGTCGCGTAGTAACATAAAAGGATATGTGTATTTAGTTTTAATCTGAATAGTGGTCATTATTGAACTAAGTTGGATTCAGTAGTGCGTGACGTTACAGAGAGCACATAAGCACGACCGAGGGTGTGCAGGTGATCTTTTCGTAGTCTTGGTTTGCAAGTCGCATACTTTTGATTAACATTCGCGGGACTTTGAAAAACTTTTGTGAGTGTACGAATTAGATACTTTAACATTCGTGTGGAGTTCGAATAATTTTGTGACTATGAGCTATGGAGCCTTACTTTTCATAGAACGTAAGAATATTTGATTTTGTTTTCAGTGATCGATTTTGCGTGATTACCCAAGCTTTGATTTTGTTTATGGGATCTGAGGTAGCTGTGAACTGCAATAACTTGATGCCGTTGATATTTATATTCGTGCTTGATGAACATATTGCGTGTTTATAACCGTGACTTTTCAGAACAGTGAACTTTAGTTGACATTGCTATAGACAGTGGGGAGTTGGAATGCTGATTTTGAATGTTTCTGTTGATTTCGCGTTAGTTACTAAGCTCTTAAATGAACTTTGCTTGCACATATTTCTGTACTCAATACTCTGTTCACACTAGATAAGTATGTAGTTTTATTTGAATCTGCGAATCGATGTGAAGTCACCATTTTCATATGCGCAAAGTTTATTTAATAAACATTCTTTGTTTTAAATTTTAGCTATCTGCTTTAGCCTACATCATCATTTTGACGAATATTCACATATTACCCAGCCATTTTGTTATTTATTTATATTTCGTTGATTTGTTTATTTACTAAAATAGGTTTTAAGGATTATTTCTGTCTTTAATGTATGGGCTTTAAAGCGACAGAGCATGACTAATCCTTTGAGACTAAAACACGTGTCAAGCCAACAAATTAGGTCGTGTATTGCCCATACTGATGGTGGCATATAAAAACTAGCCGTTATGATCATACAATGACTGTTGGAATTATTTCAAAGTCCAATGACTGTCAAGATTATTTCAAACACCAACACCAACAGGAATATTTCTAAATCCACCAACTTAAGGGGACGTTATATGTCCTTTGCCGCCAATGTCAAATTATCGAATTTAGTGAGCCATTATCTTGGAAATATTTTAAGACACCGACTAACAATTTTCCATAATTATTCAATGCACCTTTCTAGATGCACTGAACTAAAATTATTACTTAAACTGTATTGTGAGGCATGTTATCTTTTTTTTTTCAAACACTCAATTTTTTGACACAGTTTTGTAAATAAATGAACATAAAACCAGAACAATTCAAGATATTTTAATTATTTTAGTTCCATATGTGTTGAGTCTCACACTTGGCATGATGTGAAAATTTCATGTCTCTACCATCAGTACTTTTTTAGAAAACGGGTCATTTACTGCAAAAAATGTAGTTCAGAGATATTGAGGTTTAAAACTTTTTCATTACAAATTCTTATACAGACTTACATTTCTGTGTCTTTTATGCACTAGAATTGCCCTGGCTCATAGACTGTATCTTCTTGAGTGTCACAACAGCCCAGTGCTTGCCTCCTCCTTTTATTTCTTGCTTCTTTCGTAATTGGCAGAGGAGCTAACTCTGCTTCACGTACACGAAGCTCATCCAGTTCCCGCAGTCCTTTAACTGTGTTCAGTCCAACTCTAACCCCTAACTTGTCCAGAACCTTAAGTCTTTCATAGTTCCCACCACTAAAACATTTTTAGGCACATGTCACCGCACAACATTATTGAAGGGCTCATTCATATTCTGGGTCTTCCCATGTAAACACTTCTTTAGTAGCTCAGGATTTGCCAGATCTCTGTAAATAGATTTGATTGCCTCCATTACTGCCAAAGAAAGAGCTTGTTTATGTGTAAATTAATGTAGGGTGCCAGAAAATTCAGCTTACCTATATTTACACCATATGTTTGGTGGAGGTGGACACAAAGCATGACATGGCTTTTCATCGGTGTTTTCAAGTACTTCAGAAGAAAATGCAGGTCCCACATATCTGTTACCGGCGAATTTGCGTTTCTTGAAGTTACTTTTACGCTTAGTCATTTTATTTACGTATAAAAAGCAATAGAAGTTAGCTTACTACAAAAATAGCCGATAATCACACTACTTTCAACGAAAACTAGTATCAGAAACAAAGGACTGATTTGTTTATTCGTAATGCCAATTTCTGAGACGTAGCAGTAGGCACAAAACGAAGCTATTGACAGCCTTCTAGACTGTGTAGTTCCCAAGATATGACTGCTCAACTGTGGCAGTATATGAGTAGCCGCCAAATTTGACAGTCACACGTCAACATTCAAAATATTATTTGAAGGTCGCACAATTTCTGATTTTAATGCATTGTATACCAAAATGTTCGGGAAAGTCCAAATTACATTATGGAGTAGAAAACAGAAAATGTCAAATTTCACATCCAATGTCCCCTTAACTAGCATAATTTCTGCTAGTCCACATACGCGAAAAATTCACTGCTAATATCTTGCCCCTCGCTAGCATGATCAGCGACAACACGACCAGCAAAAGATTGGCTGAAGGAGCGCCCCTCTACCTCTGTTTGTAGTCGAGGTGAACGTTTTTCATTACCAATGAATTTATATGCTGCTTCGTCATTTAAAAATTTTTCATTAACATAGATGCTTTACATGTCAAACTACCCATCCTTCTAGCACGCATTTCATGTAGTTATAAATTCTCTGTGACTACTACTTCTTCCATAATCTACCTGATATTGAAAATATACTTTGCAATTTAAAAGCTCACACAAAGATAGGTCTCTTAAAAATAATAGAAAGTTGTTATGTTATCATATCTTGGAGTAGATGAGCATTCATTTCCTAGGGATGTACAAATGGGACTTTGAATGGCAATTAGCCGAATCCATACACACTATGCATATATATAGTGGGTTTGTGTGTTTTCAGTATCTCCAAAACTGGAGCGATTTCAACCAAACTTGGTACACAGATCCTTTACTGTCAGGCAACAATCGCTGTGTCATGGTACCACACATATTTCAGGAGGTAATTCGTCATAAACACTGAGATGCGTGAAAAACTGCCGCATTTATTAATTCTTTCCTACAAACTCTGTTCTCAAGAGATTTTTCAGACAGTACCTCTTATGCATCTTCACAGAAGGGAACGTCTAGAATGGAGTCGTCAATGTCAACATGCCACCTGGACAGCCGAGCAGTGGGCCAACGTTATTTATGCAGATGAGTCCCAACTTCGTCTGGAGAGTGATTCTTGACGGATTCACATCTGGAGGGAACGTGGAACACGGTTTCGGGACCGAAATATTGTGGAAAGAGACTGATATCGAGGAGAATCCTTAAAGGAGTGGGCAGGGATTACATTGAGCACTCAGACAGCTCTTCATGAAATTGTACGGATGAATTGGCATGGTTTAACTTCTGTCAGTAATCATGACGAGATCTTGAGACCTCATGTGCGGTTGTTGCGAGGTTCTATGGATCCAGACTTCATATTCGTTGAAGATAATGATCGACCTCATAGAGAATAGGAGGTTGATGTTTTCTTGGAAACGGAAGATGTTGCACGCACGGCGTGGCCTGCTCGCTCTCCAGATCTCAATTCCATAGGGCATGTCTGGGATGCTCTAGGGAGACGGGTTGCATCACGTCAGCATTCACCAAACATTCTCTAAGACTTGTGAGCAGTTTTGCAAGAAGAATGGGTGTTGTAGCCTCACCATGAGACTGATGACATCATTCACAGCATGCCCCATCGTTGTCAGGCCTATATTGCGCCTAGAGGTGGTCACATCCCACACATAGCACGTTAACCAGTTGTCGGAATGTGCGTGCAGATCTCCGTTAAGTTGGAAAAAACGAAGAACATTTTTGCCTACATTTTGTATTATTTACATTCTTCTCACTTTACTATAACCTGTTTATACTGTTTTGTGTCAAAATAAACGCAACATTGCAAAATTTTCACATGTTGCTTTAATTTTGGACACCAGTGTACTTACAAAATTATATCATTGTAGGAATTATATATCAGAAGATGTTGTTGTTGTTGTTGTGGTCTTCAGTCCTGAGACTGGTTTGATGCAGCTCTCCATGCTACTCTATCCTGTGCAAGCTTCTTCATCTCCCAGTACCTACTGCAACCTACATCCTTCTGAATCTGCTTAGTGTATTCATTTCTTGGTCTCCCTCTACGATTTTTACCCTCCACGCTGCCCTCCAATGCTAAATTTGTGATCCCTTGATGCCTCAAAACATGTCCTACCAACCGGTCCCTTCTTTTTGTCAAGTTGTGCCACAAACTTCTCTTCTCCCCAATCCTATTCAATACCTCCTCATTAGTTACGTGATCTACCCACCTTATCTTCAGCATTCTTCTGTAGCACCACATTTCGAAAGCTTCTATTCTCTTCTTGTCCAAACTGGTTACCGTCCATGTTTCACTTCCATACATGGCTACACTCCATACAAATACTTTCAGAAACGACTTCCTGACACTTAAATCTATACTCGATGTTAACAAATTTCTCTTCTTCAGAAACGATTTCCTTGCCATTGCCAGTCTACATTTTATATCCTCTCTACTTCGACCATCATCAGTTATTTTACTCCCTAAATACTCAGTGTTTATGACATCATATCAGAAGATATGATGTCATAAACACTGAGATGCGTGAGAAACTGCCTTATCATGGTTGACGATTAAATTTATTACTTCTTTGCTACTAACTATATTCGCAACAAATTTCGCAGTAGTATCCACAAATGCCGCTGAATGTGCTTACACAAATACATAATTGTATGACACATAGTTCAAGAGGATATGACGTCATAAACGGTTAGGTGGGTGTAAAAATTCCGCATCATACTTCTATTCTTTGCTACCAAGAGGCTCGTACAGTCGAGTCAAATTAAGGAAATCCTTGACACCTGGCAGGGCTTTTGACAGATTTCAACCGCGAAGGTTGAACTGCTGTAGTCGAAAACAGTAGCCACCTATAGAGCTATGAAGACGCGTTACCACAAAGACAGTTAAAACGTGTTGTAAACACACGAAGCAGCTGCTCCAGCGTACAGAAACTATTTCTTAATTTGGATACTACGTTTATACATTTGAATATTATGTCAATTTTCCCTCGCCAGACTAAATACGCCAGAGGTTGCAACTTCTCAGTCAACTCATTCTTAGATCAATTTTCTCATGCTGGCTGAGTAGGGTTTATCACTTGTAATTAGCATCACCGATATTTTCCTAAAATTACTTGCAAAATATCAAAAAATTCCAATGACACCAAATAAATGTTAATTCCTAACATCTGATACTAGATCAGTATTCAATTCATAATTACGCTTTTTTGAGTAATCGCTAAGTTCTGTGCGGTAATACAAACTTAATTTGCAACAACTTGCACATGTTTATCATTCTGTGACTGCTAAACTAATTATGCTATGAGGTTCTCAGTAGGTTCACCTTTTCGTCTCGAAGAGGCCTTTCATTTGATATTCTTAACTCTTATTTAGCTGTAGTGCATCATGCACTTTCTGTCGCGACTGGGGTTTTAAAATGTCCATTAGGCGACTACATGCTGCCGTAGCGCATGCAAAGAAACCGCATTGTGAGAACTTGGTGGAATTGGATTACCTCATGTCTTGCTACGTTGACAGGTAGTTCTGTCACCAAATCACTTTGGGAAGGCAAGCGATTACTGTCTTCTGCAGGCCGAGCAAAGAGCTGTCACCTCGCTTTCATCACTCGGGCACTGACCAGCGTGAACTGAGCGACCACGCCTCCTTCCTCTTACTTTGGAATGCGCTCGTATGCGTCATTTACAACTCCACCAAACATACTAATAATGGAGATGAAAATCGCACCATCCCATCTCACAACAATATGGAGTAACATAGCTAACCGCTTAAGGAATTAGTTTGGAAGTAAAATAAATCAAGACAGTCAAAAAAGACAATCAATTTCTAGTTTAGATACCACTCAATAGAACGATATCTATCTTAAACAGCCATGGTGATTTGCAACAGATAACTTCAACCTTCTACGAAATTTTTTATCGCTGTCGACCCCCACAGAATGATGAAAGGAAAAAGTTTAACGCTTACTACATTTTCGCTGTTCGTACAGTAAAACTGCCGCATGAAGCACGACATTTTAATTTATTACCTCTATACTACTAACTGTATTTGTGACACATTTTTCAAATAGTATTCACATATACCACTGAATGTGACAGAAAAATTACATCACTGTACGACACTCAGTTCACGAGACTGATGTCACAAACACTAGAAGCGTGAAAAACTGTCACACCTTGCAAGACGTTTAAATTTATTACTTCGTTGCTTCTATACGCAGAAATTTTCACAGGGGGTTCCTACATATGCCGTTGAATGTACCTACAGAATATGTAATTGAACGATTGAAAGACACATAATTCAATAAGTACGACCTCATAAACACTGAGATGTGTGAAAAAATGCCTCATCATACACGACCTTTTAATTTTTTGCTTATTTACTACTAACTCTATTCGCAACACACTTCGCAGACAGTAGGCACATATAACACTGGATGAACCCGCAAGATTCTATCGTAGTATATCACATACTTCAGGAGATGCGACCTCATAAAGATTAAGTTATGTGAGAATGAAACAGCAGGGCAAAATTTGCTAGACATACGGGTGAGATATAAGTACAAATACGCGTGAAATAAGTTAAATACGTGGAAAAATATATTTCAAATGTGCGTATGCGAGCAACACTGTGGGTAAAAAGCTCATCCTAAACCCATGGAACGATTTCAGTCAAATTGCTACACACATTAGTTACACTCTGGATAGAAATACTTAAGGGTAAGAACAACCAGCTTCCTATTGGGGTGGGTATGATAAAATGGAATGACAAGGGAGAACGAGACGGTCAGGCAGCGGGTTGGAAGGAGGAGAGAGGCAAAGAGGGAAATTTGGGAAATTTGTTGTAAGGTCTTATGGGACCAAACTGCTTAGGTAATCAGTCCCAAGCTAACACCACACTACTTAATCTAACTTAAACTAACTGACGCTAAGGGCAACACACACAACCATGCTCGAGGGAGGGCTCGAAATTCCATAGGAGGAACAGTGCGAACCGTGACAAGACGCCTCAGACCGCTAAGAGGAGGGAGAGGTGGACAGAGAGAGGAGGAAATAGACACAGAAAGGAAAGAGGAGGAGATGAATAAGGAGAGGGGGCGAAGGAGAATAACAAAGAAAGGGTACGAGGAGATGGGATTAGAGGGAGGAGGAGGAGATAGACAGAGGGATAAAGAGCAGATGGAATTAGAGGGAGGGGGAGGAGATAGACAGAGGGATAAAGAGCAGATGGAATTAGAGGGAGGAGGAGGAGATAGACGGAGGGATAATGAGCAGATGGACAGAGTGGGGAGGAGCAGACTGACAGAGAGGGGGGGGGGAAGAGAAGATGGATAGAAAGAGGGGCAGGAGGAAATGGACAGAGAAAGGGGGGGGGGGGTGAACAGAAAGAGAGGGTGGTGGAAATGGACAGAGAGAGGAGGAAGGAAGAGATGGACTAATAGAAGAAGGGAATAAATACATACCCAGGTAATGGTGGGTACTCAGCTAGTATATAATAATCATCAGTGTATCTGTGAACCTTTTTCGTACGTTACTGCATGTGTGTCAGTACACATATGAGTGTTAAAAGACAATATGTAATTAAACAACATAATGTTTACACGTTGTTGATGGAGCATGTATTAAATCCTTGACTTTGGTTATTCAGTATTTTTGTTTGCACTTAGATGTGCTACTCACTTCGATCTTTGCCACTTGAAAACTTTTTTTCCCTACACATGGGCACATGGTTGTCGGTGTTGTAAACTCGAGCACTGTCCTCATCTTCTTTGACGTCTGGTCCTCTTGCTTAACAATTACAGCCTCTTGAAGGCGGTCATGGAACTACCCTGAAAATTAATTCCATGGACTCTTGTAAAATATAAAAAGACATCTAAATAAGTCTCCGAACTTACGCCTCACCTGCTAGTCCAGGGGTTAGACAGATTTACCCAACCCTTACCCTAATAGACAGATTTCTTAAATAGAAACATGACAGATACAATAACAAATGCCAACCGACACATGCACAACAAGCAGTGCCTGCATGTCCGCACAAATGTACTTCACCCAAATAAATTGCAAGTACCGACCACAAGTTTGTTAATAGTTTAACTGAATCATCCATTTCCTGATAAGTGTCGTTATAGCAAATGTTCATATTATAAGCTATTGCATAATAATTGTTGTCAATCTCCGTTAAATTTTTCTTCAAAACATCATTTGCCAATTTAATATAGTACACTAAATTACCGTCAGAATATACATGAAAGTTACGGTCAGCTCATAAAATTCACGACAATAACACTGCATATGTACGAAAGGGAAATACGAAACACTGTTCAACCTGCAAAATTTATATAAATAAAAACTCACTCAAGGAAAAACAGTACTAGCTTTCCCATATCTAAATTTACTGTTCTAAATATGTGCATTGCACCATTAAGCAATAAGAATAATGAAGTGAATCATTATATATGACATGTAAACATAAGCTCCTTTTCAATTGGTGGTTTATCCACTTCTGCAGTCCATACTATGGTGTGGTCAAATAAACAATAAATCAAAGCCATGTGAACATAATTCGATAAATGTGAAACACAAAACAAAACCTTATTAACTTAAGAATAAAGTTAAATAGTGCTTTGTTGCTGCAACTTGTACTACCATCTAATAAATTATCATTTCTGCAACGCCACGACTTACCAAGATCCTTGTGGCAGCTTCAGTACTTAATTGTTTTTAAAGTTGCTGTCCATTCATATTCCTAAACCCGAAGGATTTCGGAGACTCGGGCTATTCCAAATGATACACATTTGAATGTGGATTTCTGACTACAACAAAGGGTCAATGGTGTAACAGAATGAGCTTCTTAGTGTCACCATTGATTCTGATTTACTGATTCTTTGTTTTACCTAGAACTGGTCATCTAATTTAAACCAAATGAGTTAGCATTTCGTGTTGCGATGCTGATTCTCTACAAAGAAATTTTTTTCACATCTGATCTCTTATCACTATCTTTCCTGTGCCGACATTTCCCTCCTAGGTGGGAACACCACTTTCTCAAGAATCTAATCAGCTGGCCTCTTGTTCATCCTGTTCGATTGTTGTTAATCCTAGCAATACCAAGGCCATTTCCATAATGTGAATTACCATTGGGGAGAGTACTTTATACCAACCAAAGAAAAAAAAATAAAAAAATTCTTTAATTGATGTTGAATTATATTAACAACTATCTTTTTAAAAAGTTGGTGATGTGTAAGTAGGGTCCAGAACCTGAAAAAATCCTGTAGCAGACTCTTAGCAATACTAAAGCACTTTCAATAATGTTTACCCCCGACTAACAACCACCACAATAAGATTTGAAAAATGCAAATTTTGCTCAGTGTTGTTGACTTTTACTCTCAAAATACTACTACAATAAATATTGATGTGTAAGTAAGGCCCTGGACCTGGAAGTATTGATTATGACATTTGTTGAGGAAAGTAACATAACCAACTACAGAAACTTAAATTTTTAGATAATTTAAAGCAAATATGGAATTTGGTAGAAGAATTCATTGAAACAATAAACGTTTTTCAAAATCTTGGAGTATGAAGTAACTGACTAGATTACTATATTTTCAAAAGATGGCATAACGCTGATTTCGGAATCTCTGTCCACCATGTTGTAAGCCAGCTGGAATCTTTCCATATCTCCAGGCCTTTTCTAAGTATAGCTTGTCCTATTGTTATTTCTGAACAGTGTATTCGCTGTTACTAGCTGAAATGTACTGCAGAACTCAGTCTTTTCCGTATCTTATTCCTGCTACCAAGCCCAAATTCTCCCATAAATCTTCCCACTATTCCTTCAACTTCCGTCACGTTACAATACGCCATAATCATTAGATTATCATCTACTTTTACAATATCATCTACATTTTGTCTCTTTATTTCCTGCCTGTGACGACAAGTGTAACTGAAGTAATTTTAACCAAGATGATAACGAGACACGGTGATCTGCTCTTGATGATAAATTAGCAAAAACAGTCAAGATCGCAGAATACTTCATGCATTAAAGTGACAAATTTCGGCATGTTTAATCGGCGATCTTCTGGTTACGAACACTGTAAGTATATGAAAGGACTCCTTAGTTAGGGAAGTCAGCCTTTGCATAACAGTCATATCCAAAAGATCAAAAATAACGCAGCGTGATACTTGACTGGAGATTTATATAACGTATACAAAAGGTCAGAAATACTGTATATATTCTAGTGCTGATAACTACAAGCAATGTATGGCACAACGTCAACTTACATCTGCAGTGATATTTTACATCGACACAATGCACCTTCATCTTGGTTGTCACATCGTTTTCAATATACGTCTACAGCGGCCAACGGATACTGCAATGATATCAACATCGTGGAAACAGCGTCCGATAAATACATCTTTAACCATTAACAGCCACCTGAACGATATCTCTATGATGAAAGCGAACTCTTCATAAATCTTCAGTCGCTTGCGGCCGTTTTACAGCGTCTCCATGGAAATGGCGTCTTGGAGCATAATCTTTTTCCACCAATAGCCATCCTGTCGGTATTTCCATGGAAACGGTGTCGCTAGAAGTACCAAGAAGCGCTTTATTTTCGCTCTTGAGAAGACAGTGTGTTTATTTTGACGTCAACCATTGACCCATATGCTGAAATTTCAACACATATCATCATGCGAAATTAGCGTATTAGCTAAAGGCAACGTATTTGAGAGAACCGTATTTATATCAACGTTCGGCTATTTAGATGTAACTTTTTCATTATATTACATAACTCAATTATGGCTACCATGAATAGATATTTCGAAGAGGACAGGACCGATTTGCTCGCTTAACCTTTTTCTATCTGATCTTATGCTCTAATGCGCTCTTGTTTACCCATTGTATACAGAATAAATGTTGCAATTAAAGATAATATCTGGAAGTTGAACGATTGTGTAACAGTCACCATCGTGTCTTCTATTTTAGTGAATAATATCCTACCTGGGGTCGAAGTCTTTTTTCACATGTCAAATATAGAAAAAACAAATGTCTTAAGGCTTTCCACACAGGACAGGAATATTGTCGCCAACGTAGTGGCCATCTACGAAGATTTCAGACACTGAAAGCTTATTGCATGTCTACGGTCCGTTTGTGTCAGATTAAACGAGAGTGTTTGCTCCTTTCTTTTCAGTGCTGAACCCAGAGTGTTAGTAAAGGAAGTTTTGTAAGAATACAAGCGACCTATCCCAGCTTCACACAGCCAGCACTAAGCGTCTACGGCCGGAAGACCCGCCTGGGGCATACATAAACCTTCTTCGTGAATGGGTCTGTCTACTAGTGAAAACGGTATCAAAAGACGCACAGTAGTTCCTGAGGTTAGCGTTCAAATACAAACAGAAAAATCGGGAGGGTTACTGTAATTTATAATATGTATACATAAAGTTTATTTTATCGCTTCAAACGGGCACCATGAAGTTATACGTCCAGACGTAAATATTTTGATGTTATGCGTTAGATTATTATAACACGCAGAAATTATAAAATAAGCACTATATTTCTACTCATTACATCTTAAATGTCTATCAGTTGCTTTTGCGGGGAGTACTACGAAACGTATCCTTTGCAGAAACCATTACTCCTCTCGCAGTGTCTCGAATAAACACTCAATGATAGAAACATCACAGATCCTCAGCAAGAGAACAAACAAATAATTCGCACAAATTTCAAACATATGGTAAATATACTTTCCTATATTCTTCATAAGAAGTGAATCAAATGGTTTTTAGAACTCGTGTACGTGAAGTTTGTTTCAGGCTAGAAAAAGGTATATCAGGCGTTAAACAAAAATGCTTTGAGTGGTGACACTTTAATTGTAACAAAAACTAATCTGATTGCTTTTGGATAAAGAAATGTCTTCTTCGTAACAGAGTTTTGTAATTCGCTATAAATTCTCATTATCTTGAACAGATGTAAGCAATTGTTTCTGAGGTGTTACTAGTCGGTGATTCGCCTTTACTGATTCTGACAATAATTTCGTATATTACTAACAAGGTTCTTATATACAGCAGTTTTCGCTAATTATTTTAGTAAAAGAAGGACGTAGTTGGTATTCCAAAAGACTTTTGATAATCAGCACTGGGATATCACACGAATAGCTCCAGCATACATTCTCAGGTAGTTCTGGCATAGCTTTCATATTTTATTTATTATATTGTAATTATTTTATGACATGTGCGCAAAAAGTCAAATGCTAAAATCTTAAGTGCTATTCTTTGTAAAGAGCTGGTGGATTCAAGAGACCAGTTAGCGTTATTTCTTGCAATGAGAAATTCATGTACGCAGTATTGTTTTTCTCATCTTGTTCACCATGAAGACCTTTCCGTACTTCGTCTGTCCAGAAGCTACAAGTCAGTATACTGTCATCCACAATTACTACTGAAGGCATAAGATACTATTTATACTCAATTCTGTAGTGTACGTTGTTACGAGCTGATCAGTAAGAGAAACATCGTTGATGTTAATAACACCGGCGTGTGTTGGCAAGTTTACTTTTTACAGTCTTAACGTAGCTCCTTTGCGTTAGTTTCTGAATTTCAAATACAGCTTCTTTGAAATAAAATTATGTGTGTAGAACTGAAAAGGACTATTTGAACAGCATCAAAGATACATGCAAACTAATTTATTTCAATCAACGAAGGACGTAAGATTGAAATTACGATGTTCTGACTGAAAGAAGGAGTTCTTCTGCTCTTTAACTCGTAGTGTTACACGAAGACGAGAATACAAAAGTCTTGGAGAGAGACCCTGCGCTGTGTAGGTGTCGAGGCAATAAAGAAAGATGTACAGATTACTCGTAAGCGCAGAGCAAATAGCCAGCTCTCTGCAAGATGCTGACGAGAGAACTACATCACGCCTGTTTATGGCTACATACAGATGGCCTTACAAAGGTACGATGTCAAGGGTCACAGATATCATCAAGTACATACAGCCAATAATGGCTCAGAAAAGCAGAGCTCTGCCTTGGCAGTTGCCATTTAATATGATCACTTTAGATGCCTTTCGTTTCCATTGCAAAAATAATCTACAGTAGAAGGCGAAAAGACGTTTTTAATACTTGGAAATTATCTACAGGAAAGGAAACAATAGTTCAAGTGCAGATGGCGATGTACAGTTACCCACGACAACGTCTTACACAAGCAATATTGTGATACTCATGCGTTGTAGTAGTAGTATTGTAATAGTAGCTTTATTCATCCATAGATCTCTTTTTACAAGTTTAGATCAATCTAAAATAAGCTAATTCGTATACACATATATTTACAGACTTCTAGTTAGAGAGAATCATTAGATTTGGTTCTGGATAAACTTATTAAATAATGCAATGCCACACTGTTCACTCGTATCACACTATCAGTCATTGCACACACTATGCACACATTGTTTCATAACACTTCACTCACTACACACACACACACACACACACACACACACACACAAACACACACACATACACACACTAGTGATCTCAGAGCCATTTTCTGTACCGCAACTTCCCTTTTGATATCCTGAAAAACTGAGTCAGCATCCCTCCATAATGAGTGAGATGTTGAGCTCAGAAAGAGGAAGAGGTATTAACATTGTGCTTTCTATAGCTTGGGGGTAAGTATTTCTAGAAAAGAGAAAAGAAGGAAAAAACATAAAGTGAAGGTGTTATGTAGAATGCTGGATATTTTATAATCATAGTAATCCTTCAATGTATAAAATGTATTGCATAATAGGTACTTTTTAGCTGCCTTTTTAAATAAGTGTATTTTTGCAATTTCTTTATTCTTTTTTTGGTAATTTATTGTGAAATTTTTGCTCCTATCTATGTAATTATGTAGTTTTCAATTTGTTCGAGCAATCAATCATTCATAATAGGAAACACAGTCATAGCTCAGTCACTCAAAATGATTCAGAAATTTTACTTATTAGAATGAAATCAGGCAATGATTCTTCTTCTCTGCAGGCTCGTGCTTTGCGGCAGTCTGCTAATCTGTACAAATAAAATGCCTCGTAATTTTGGGAGCGTTGTATAATCAGTCGGGAAACCTCAGATCAAGCGGATATTTGGCTTCGATGAAATTTAACCTTCCGAAGAAGTGATGGAGCTCTTGGATTATTAAATGCAGCTTCGTATCCAGTCTTTCGTAAGTTCCCTTCTGATTAACAACTACGCAATATATGGATGAACATCATTAATTCTCAAATGTTAAATACACACCTTTTTTATGAAGGAGCAATATATATGTATATTTCCCTTTTAATCGTACAATTTCGTCTCAGTTATCTTTTGTCATAAATCTCAATATTCAGATTACAATTCTTCAAACAATGCCCAGGCTAATCGGCACGAAGACAATCTCAAAAGCTTTTTTCTTCTAACAACCACCAGAGAGAGTGCTACAAAGAATAATTATGCGCTCATGGCATAGCTATTGTATGAAACTACTTTGCGCATGGATTCTGCGAGTATGAAGATAGAAAATTAGTAACCGTCATTCAAGGGTAGAATTGTATCAGAATAATTCATAGAATGTAAAGAGATATTACAATTGCCCCTCGCAGCGAGCAAAGTTAATGATAATACACTTTGCGAGCTATAAGAAAAAATTTGTTGGGTTGTTTATTCAAAAGAGGAATATTTTGAATTAATAGAATTTTACTATAGAGAGTATGGGTAACATGTTAAGACAGTAAGTTACGAGAATACCTAAGCTGTAGCATTTACATGTACTGGGGTATACCCGCATCCCGAGTACATAACCAGGGAAGATGTAGATTGGTGTAATTACGAAGTAGGTCTACCCATTTGGGAACTGGCCTCCTCAGGGAAACCCTGGAAAACCCGGAAGAATATACCTCAGCTCAGGTATTAAAGAAGATAGGAAAGCCTAAATCCAGTAATTTTGAAATATATAGAAGCTCCAGAGATTAGATCGAAGGGAAAGTGCCTCATAGCCCAAACGTTTTACAATATTGCTCAAAAAAATTTTTCAAAATTCTTTCGACGATGTAGCCGGCGATCTCGTTGTGAAATCGATGGAACAGGAACACTGGGTACCGACAGCGGGTAGGCGACGCACAGCGTTTGGTGGAGGCGGTACGGAGGACAGGCGATGGCTTATGGTACAGGACAGAAGCTGGTAATGTGCCGTAGAAACAGCAAGATGATCTCAGGAACAGATGGTCAGGGACGTGAACATGGAACAGGTTTAAAGTGGAATAAGAAAAGGTTCTGACTGAATAAATCCGTGGAAGAGAGTGGATTAAGGCAACGAAGTCCCTATTTCATCGTTGAACTCAAAATCGGAGTGGATTCTTATATTCTTCCATCTGTACTAGACTGGAACATCCATCAGTCCTGATAATCGCGAATTTTTTTGTAGTCCTCAATACCAAAGTTGTTTTGCATTACAACTGCTGATTGTCCAAAGCATTGCAAATAGACTGTGGGCATTTAAATTTTGTTGTAGCTCATATCGAATGTATTCCTCTCAAAATTTTTTTAAAATCTAATCTTCGTTTTGTTATAGTGCAGGTGGAAGTAGAGCATTGAATCTGTCCGAGGTTTGCTTCCAATTACGAAATTATGGATAAAATTTAAGTTTACACCTGATGAAAAATTTTAAACGTAGGCATATGACACTGACTCCACAAAGGGAATAATTTTTAGAAAAAATTCTCTGAAAAGTTTTCATTATTCTTATAATTAATTGATTTATAGATCCACCTGCAAATAAATATCATTAATGATGACATGTTCATTTAAAAAATCATCCAGTCGCAGAATCTTCTTCATCCTCTCATGAACATTTATGGAAATATATTTCAACAATTATGTCCATAATATGAAACACACAAACTGCTATTCTTAAAATGTTAATTAAAATTCTTAAATTAATTCTCCTAGTGGAGAAGGCATAATGAAAAATTTAAAAATTATAATAATTTTCTCTCGCGCAAGCAGAGAGTTTCTTCAATTGTTTACAACAGTGACATTATCGACTGTTGGTTCATTTCACAGTTCATTTGTTTTCTTGCGCGAACAGCGCACATCATACACACAGCGTATTTACCTACATATCCCGCACTGTTCAAGTTTCACACGCAATTCTCACATAAGTGCCGTGTCTTGAGGAAATGTAGGTGCACTTTCATTGTACATCACTGTGGCTTCTGCTCATAGTCCACACTTACAAACACTAGTAATTAACAATTTCTTCTACCTATCTTCAAATTTTGTGCTAAACTATCACAGGAGTAATCTCACTGTCTCTTAACCTATCACAGGAGTAATCTCACTGTCTCTTACCCTCTAAACAACATAAATATCTTGATATTTATATACACATTCGACTCTTAGTCAAATTCCACTCTAAATTCTTCTTCATATTTGGTATCTACGATCCTTCAAAAAATTTCTTAATATCATTATGCGGGAATAATCCCTTTATTCTTTTCGATTCGGGATATGCCAACAAGTATGACAATAACATATGGTCCGGTATAAATAAGATTCCATTTCTTTATGTTCTTCATCAGTTTCGAGGAATGGATGTGTCGCCTCAATAAAACCTTTTCTCCAAGATGAAACGTCTGAATCCGGTGAATCCGTTTATCATATGTCAAATTCCGTTGTATGACCTTTTTAGTTAAATTGACAAGTGCGAGTCGAATCTTTTCCTCCCATTTTAAATTCTGGTCTTCATACTTTTCTTCCGTTGCCTCCAGGTTTTGGAACGGCTAAGAGCGGAGAACAATATGTACTAGTTGATGGTTCAATCAAGTTCCATTCTAACATTCTATTTATCTCCCTTTGAACAGATTGTTTTAAACGCCAGGGGATCGGATAGTGCGTGTAACAGTAAGTGTGATGTGGCTTCACTTGTAGGTGACAAATATACCCTTTAATAATTCCTGGTTTCTCATCAAAAATCTCTTCATATGCCTCTAACAAATAATGAAGCTGCTGCCTTTGTTCTCCGGTAAGCTGATTTGATTCACTAGCTTTTATCATTGTTGTTTGGTTAAAGTCCTCCTGTTGTATCAAATCCTTTGAAAGCTCCTTCCAACGACCGTTTGTAGTGTCAATTAATTGAATTATGGCACCGCGACAATATTTCTCATACACCGTTTCCTTTCTATTTATATCCAGTGCTATCTCTTCTCCATTTAATCTAAATTTAATATTCCTTCCAAAAAATCAATCTGACAATCGTACTCCTGCATACTCCCAATACTAAGAATACAGTCCCCTAATAACTTCTCCACTACAAGGAACGTGCATTTTATTGCTACATTTCCCAGTTTTATCTCTAATTGTGTTTGTATTTTGACATTGGGAGAGCGTGCTCCAATAGCTCCGATGATTTTGCAGTTCTGTACCGGCAAAATTGGTACCTTCTTCTTCCTAATAATTCTCCTAAAAAGAGCGTCTGAGATGACATTGGTGGACGCGGCGGTGTCTAATATCACATTCGTTGGAACTTCCTCTATTTCAACAAATACTTCCGATACCGGAACACTCGATCTGTCATTATGACACGTTATTAAATCCTTTGTTAACTCTTCAGTCAACAGCTCACCATCATTATATCTTAACAACTGTAATTTTACTGTTTCGCCCCTAACAGATCCCCTGACCGCTCCTCCGGGGCACGATTCGGTCATGTTTAGTTTGACTGATTGTTGGTCCGATTGGTATTTGTCTCTTCAGCTACTTCAGTGATTATCGGTTGTTGTGGTGAATTCGGTCTATATTGTCTTGCTTGATTCGTGTAATTATTGTTGTTGTTCTGCTGATGTTATAGAACTGTCTTGTGTTGCCATACATTGGATTATATCGATTAAAATTCCTGTTGTTCCTAAAGTAGCCCCTCGCTGCTCCATTACTAAAGTTTCCATTATGATAATAATTATTGTTTGCATTTTGTCCATTTCTAAGTCTCCTCGGAGAGTGTAGTTGGTTATGATTATTGTTACTGCTACCATTACTGCCATTCCCATTCGAGTTGCAGCTCGGATTCGCTTCTATTGCTCCTCTTTGACATGACATTGTCCTCCTCAATTATATCAATATGATCAAGCGTAGTCATAAATGAGTCTACATCCTTACCATTTATATATAACAGCTGATTCCTTATACTGGTGGGTAGTCTGGACTTGAGTATCCTAAGTATATCCGGCAAAGGAATCGGTACATCCCAATACAAAGATTTATTAATGTATTTCTTAAAATATCTCTTTAGAGATCCTCTAGAAAATGAGAAAGGCTCAGGATATAATACTTCCTGCCTAAGTCTTTCTTGTATTCCAGCAGACCAATATTTTGCTAGAAAAGCCTGCTAAAATAGTTTATAACATTTACAAGAGGATGTTTGTTCGGATGCCCACAATGCTCCTGATCCTTGTATATATCCAGATACAAAACTAATCTTTTGCCATTCTGTCCAAGATCGTGGAAATAGACCTCTGAAACGTCAAATAAAGACTACAGGATGAATATTCTTTTTGTCAGGGTTAAAGATTTGAAATTGTCTCTGTTTAATCATCTTTTCCTCAACGGTACTACGATTCCAAAAGTCATCCTGTTCGTACTGTTCCCTGTGGCTATCCGTTATATCGAATCTAACTTGTGACGTTCCAGTTCTGTTTACATCCGATCTTGACGTGGACGGAATTTCACGCGCAGATTGAGAATTTTGTTTCCTATTTCTCGTTGTTTCTAAATCCTCCTGCGAGAGATTTAGTGATCTTTCGATATTTTCTTTCCAACGCGAGAATTCTTCGCCAAGTTGTTCTCGAACTTCCTTTAACCCTTTGTTGAAAAAACTTCTCCTCGGAACTCTCCGAAATTGATTGTAAAGCTACTTTCACAGTTTCTTCTATCGTTTCCGAAGGAAAATTTTGCCGCTCTAATGTCATTTCTGAAAACTTTCCCGCAAGTACATTCATTCTATGTTCCACTGTCGTCTGTTTTCCCTTCACTTCTTCAAATTGCTTCTTTAGATTATCTTGGGATTCTATAATTTCTGGTATAATAGCTACGGAACACTGTATGTCCTCTTGAGCTTGCATTACTTGAGGAAATAGTTCTACTTGTTTTTGTATCGTGTCAATTTTGACGGATACATATTCGGTTAGTTTCGCTTTTAATTTACTATTGTTTTCTTCGCATTGTTGGCGGACCTGCTAAATTTGAGCAATAAGATTCTGTTTGGTCCTTTCTGCCTGTTCTTTTATTTCCTGTGTCTGGGTATTTCATCTCTGATCTAATTCGGTAAAGGTTGCTCTTAATTGATTTTGTAATTCTGTTTGATTTTCGGCTAATTGATTTTGGAGTTCATTTTGTATAACGGATAAGTCTCGTTTTACCTCCGCTTGACCTTCGGCTAATAGAGATAACTGTTGCATAATAACAACAAATGTGTCAACAACACTCTGATCAGCTGTTGTATGAATGTTTTCTGAACCAGCGGGATTATTTATATTGCTACCGCTAGCCATAACAGTCTCAGAATTGCTATCCGTTGCCTCTGCTTCTGCGCAAACAGCTGAAGGCTTTTGCACGTCTCGTTGCTGATTCAATGACATTTTAAATGCCGCTCTAGTCAATACCATTAAATAACTGCCAATATCAGGTTCTAGTCACTAAATACAATTTCAAATTTACTGTCGTAGACACACATAACTTTCAAATTACTTCACAGATGGGGTCAACAGAAGCGTCCGATCTTACCCGTCGGCTTTGACCCGTGACGTAAGCGTGTTGTGGTGTGTGACGTCATTACGGCGCGGAGTTTGATTTGCGATTGTGGCGTGTTTGTAGATGTCTTGTTTTTCTTTGTCGTGCTCTCTGGTGGTGTGTTCATGGTTTTCGTTTGTTTCGTTTGTTTCGTGTGGTGGGGTCAGTTTTCTGTTGCTCAGGTGTTGGATTTGAAGCGGAATTTCTAATAGTGAGTTAATGGTTAATTTAATGCTCATTGCTGTACGTCGGGTGAGTTTGTTATTAAGTGTATTCGGTTGTGGTTTTTTGTTCAGGAATGGATATGAAAGACCGGATTAATAGTTCTCGGTTGAGGGCTATGATGGGGGAGACAGCTTTAGAGCTGATTAAATTTCTTCAGCTATTTGGCTTAATTGCCGAGGTCGTGAAGTGCGGTGTGTGCCGTGAACCTATGAAAGTGGTTAGTTAGGGTGGGCTGGGTAGGTGGGTGGGTGGTTTATTTTGTTGTATAGTGTTTGTGTGTTGTATTTTGGAGTTGTGGGGGAGGGGGTTGACGTTTGGGTGGGTTGGGTTTTTATTTTACTTCAGTATTTTTTCGTTGGTGTGTGTGTGTGTGTTTTTGTATGTGTGTGTGTGTGTGTCTGTGCGTGCGTGCGTGTGTGCATTTGTGTGTGATTGTGGTGGCCAATCTAGTTTGTGGAGCTGGAACTTTTTTGAGGTAAGTTCCGTTTTTTTTTTTTTTGGTTATTTATGTATGTTTTGTGTATTGGGTATAGGTTGGAAACATCCGATCTCACGCGTCGGCTTTGACCCCTCACGTAAGGGACCTACACATTGATCTGTAGCGTAGCCCTGAATACGAGGTTAGGTTGGGAGTTTTTTTTTGGAATGCGGCCGCGGCAGCGGCCGCCTATGATTCGAAAATATTGATTTGACACTAATGAACATGTATACGTAATATGAAGCAATTTGATGAACATATTGATCTGTAGCGTAGCCCACTTGAGGTTAGGTTGGGAGTTTTTTTTTGGAATGCGGCCGCGGCAGCGGCCGCCTACGATTCGAAAATATTGATTTGATCAATATGTTCATCAAATTGCTTCATATTACGTATACATGTTCTTTAAACACGTATTGGTATTTGGTCAGTTTTGTGATGTTGATTTACTTCGTTGTTTTGCGTGGTTTTGAATGGCGGTCGGTCGCTACATTTCTGTATATTTAGTTTCTCCGCACCCAAAAACCCCTAATTTCCCACGCTTGTCCCGTTACAGTCATTAGGCTTTTTGTGAAACTTGTGTATTTCAGTGTTTACAATACGTATGCGATGTTTTTATATCCGCCATATTGGAATTGTTTATACTCGTTTCCGCGGTATTTGTGACGTCATGGGTCAAAGCCGACGGGTAAGATCGGACGCTTCTGTATTTCCCACAGATGGTATACAGTTCAATGTCCAGATACGAAAATCACACAATATACAGTTGTACAATCTAACTACTATCTGGAAAAAAGTTCTTTCTAAATTGATTTCAAACTATTTTAACTACAAGATAAAAAAAATTAGATTTCTCTGGCCTTGTTCTGTAGTCTCGTTGTTGTCCAGTAGTTGAAATCGTTTCTTGGTATCAGCAATGTTTTACTATGGGCACCGTATCTCACTTCAGCTTCGTTACCTCTCGTTCTCGTTGGTTTTCATGAAACGAAAAATACATATATTATATAACAATCCAAGAGAGTCCTGTCACACTGGCGCCACTGTAATTTTTCCTCCTATCTATGTAATTACGTAATTATGTAGTTTTCAATTCGTTCGAGCAATCAATCATTCATAATAGGAAACACAGTCATAGCTCAGTCACTCAAAATGATTCAGAAATTTTACTTGTTAGAATGAAATCAGGCGATGATTCTTCTTCTCTGCAGTCTCGTGCTTTGCGGCAGTCCGCTAATCTGTACAAATAAAATACCTCGTAATTTTGGGAGCGTTGTATAATCAGTCGGGAAACCTCAGATCAAGCGGATATTTGGCTTTGATGAATTTTAACCTTCCGAAGAAGTGATGGAGCTCTTGGATTATTAAATGCAGCTTCGTATCCAGTCTTTCGTAAGTTCCCTTCTGATTAACAACTACGCAATATATCGATGAACATCATTAATTCTCAAATGTCAAATACACACCTTTTGTATGAAGGAGCAATATATATGTATATTTCCCTTTTAATCGTACAATTTCGTCTCAGTTATCTTTTGTCATAAATCTCAATATTCAGATTACAATTCTTCAAACAATGCTCAGGCTAATCGGCACGAAGACAATCTCAAAAGCTTTTTTCTTCCAACAACCACCAGAGAGAGTACTACAAAGAATAATTATGCGCTCATGGCATAGCTATTGTATGAAACTACTTTGCGCATGGATTCTGCGAGTATGAAGATAGAAAATTAGTAAATGTCATTCAAGAGTAGAATTGTATCAGAATAATTCATAGAATATAAAGAGATATTACAATTGCACAGTTTTATTCCTTGGTAGAAAGTGCTGTTTTGAGTTTTATGTTTATTTTTTCTTGGTAAATGTAAGTTGAGTCTATCTCTTGTTGCATGGTCATGGACAGAGCTGTTTGTACAGTAATTACCAATGTTATTTTTGATGTGTACAACTGATTGGGAAGTGTATTCACATGGAGCAGTTAAAATCCAGTGTTTAGAACAGATCTTTACAATGAGCTCGACAATAATTTTGGTTATTATTCTGATGGCTCTTTTCTGGAGTCTGAAAATTGTGTTCATATTTTGTACATTTGTTCCCCAAAAAAGAATTCCATCTAAGAATTGAGTGTACATATGAATAATATGTAACTAAAAGACACTGCATGTTACACGCTGATGATAGGGTTCTAAGGGCATAACATGCTGATGACATTCTGTTTGCAAGTACCTTTGTGTGTTCACACCACTTCAACTGAGAATCAATTTTCATTTCTAGAAATTTTGCATTTGTTACACAATGTATAGAGGTGCCATCTACATTTAATTTAACATTGTCATTTTTCCTCTTCAAACTGAAATTCATAGCATTAGTTTTCTTTATGTTCAATGTCACTTTTTGCTTATTGACAAGCCATAAACCTCCTGGAGAGTTTCAGCAAGGAGTTCTCGTTTTCTCAGTGACTATAATATTGCTGTAATCAGCGAAGAGAATTTTTTCACCGTGAGTAACACTACTGGGAAAGTCACTAATGAATATCAGGAACAGTAGTGGTCCTAATATGCTACCATGAAGAACCCCTATATTAATGTATTTTGATTCTGATAAGTGTTTTACTAAATATTTAGATGTATTTGAAGTATGTGTTATCTCTACTCTTTGTACCCTATCTGTTAGGTATGATCGAAACCAGTTATTAACTACCCCTCTTATTCCTAGTGCTTCTAATTTATTTAATAGAATCTTGTGGTCGACTGTATCAAAGAGACAAAAATATGCCTGTGACACACTCACCTTTATCAAGAGCATCAAGTACAACTTTTGTGAATTCTGCTATTGCTCACTCCGTGTTTTTGTCACCTTGGAAACCAAACTGTGCTTCGCTTAAAAGATTGTATCAATTCAGGTAATTCATTAATCTGTCTTTCATTATTGGTTCTGTTATTTTTGATGATGCTGACAATAGGGAAATGAGCCAGTAATTTTCTATGTCTTCTGCATTACCTTTCTTAAGCAAAGGTAAAACTCTTGCCTGTTTTGATTGCTCTGTAAATATCCCTTATGTGAAGGATTCATTTTTTATATTTGTTAAGGGGCCTTGTATAATCCCTATGCACTGTTTCAGTACACACATTGGTACTTCATCTAAGCCTACAGAAATTTTATTTTTTAGTTTTTGAACAGTTTTATTGACTTCATTCTCTGTGGTTAGAAGTAACATAATTGTATTTAGTGCAACATTATTTACAGATGTTATATTTGTTTTGGGGAATTTTTGCTGTTACTTCTCTGCAATACTGGAGAAATGCTCGTTTACGTAGTTTGCTAAGTTTGTGGATCTGTCAATGATCTTCCAAGAGAGAAGATCAGAAAATGTAACTGGAAACTGTATACAGTGATTTATGATGAATGTGGAAAGCAATAATATACAGAAGTAGTATGAAGTAAAGGTAGGAGCGATAACAGAACTGTGGAAAAGATTAACGGACACCTACTTCTCAAATTACCTAATATTATGCAGTTGTGATAAGATTAAGAGTGGACCACTTGGGAAAATATTTTTGTGACGAAGAAGGGCAAAGTAGTGGTTTGGCTAGATGTCAGCGCCATGACTTAAATATGACCAAAGCTACACCGCTTTGGTGGGAGTGTTACTACAAAAAACGACGAAGAAAGAGGGAACATCTGGAATACCAAAGAAGTGCCAAAGAGTCATAAGAATTAAAGAGCAACGGTTATATTATTTTAGCCACTTAGTATTGCAACAGTAAACGAAAAATAACTTTAATAAAAGCACGCACACTTGTATGTAAGATAGAACAGACTACAAGTTTAAGTAATTTATTACCAATTAAGGCAGATGTATAGGAAATACATATTTAAAAAAGAGTTAAAACCAAAAGATATTAGATTTTTCACTTGTTATACCTGTTGCAAAACCTGTCTAGGAGATAAATGTGGCAACTTACTGATGTCAGTACGCTAAGTGGTCTATATGGAAATTTTAGGAAGAAGATACAGCTTATGAGAAGCGATTTCATGTATTGAAAATTCATCAAAGGAAATTATCTATTACAATTGTTTGTTCTTGCTGTCTTGAGTAGTATCGTCGACATTTCCTCTCAAAAAGAACGAAAAAAGCCAAATAAACAAGTGCAATGAAAATTTGAGTCAGTGAAGTTATAGGCGCAGTGAACATGTGTAGAGCAGAAGTGAGCTGAAGGTATCAGTACATAACTAAGATGCAATACTGAAATTCTAGACTGTACTTCCCTCGAACTTTTTGTGGCCTTGATTCCGCCTGTAGTTAGTAACATGTTAGAGGAAATTCTGTACTAGCCTTCCTAAGAAAATAACGTACAGTGCAGGTTCATCGGACTGTCGACAACGAGGTCATTACAGAAGGAACACAAACTCTGTTTGGAAAAGAATACGAAGTAAATCAGCCGCGTCCTTTCCAAGACAATCGTTACGGCATTCGCGGTGGAGTTTGATCATCGCTTCTCCTGAATACAAATCCAGTGCTCTAAACGCTGTGCCATCTCACTCGGTTTATTTATGAGTATCATGTACAGGGGGCGTTCGATAAGTAATGCAATATATTTTTTTCTCGGCAAATATCGGCTGGAAGAATGCGGAATTCATTGTCGGACATTGTGGAATATTTCCGCTTCAGCCTCTATAGTTTCAAAAAGTTCCGATTGATGGAGGCGCTATATGTAGACTTCAAAATGGCGTCTGTAACGAGAGGCGTTCCAAGCAGAGCTGTGACTGAGTTTCTTTTGGCGGAAAAACACAGCATCTCAGATGTTGACAGGTTCTTGCAGGATGTCTACGGAGACTTGGCAGTGGACAAAAGCACAGTGTGCCATTGGGTGAGGCGTCTGTCATCTTCACAACAAGGTAGCGTAAATTTGTTCATTCTCTTTTGTGTCAGCCGGCCATACAAAGCTGAGACTCTGGCAATGTGCTCGTCCCCCCCCCCCCCCACCCTACCATCCTGTTTTTTCCCCACTTACCCTCTATCTGCCACCCTTCTCTCCGCTCCCCCGAGTCCTTCTGCATTCACCTTCTCTGCTTTTCCCCACTCCCTCTCGCGTCTGCCCCCCCCCCCTCTTATGAATCCTTGTCCTCCGTCGACTCTTCCCCCCTCCCCCAATTGGTTTTTTCTCTCCTTCCCCCTTTGTCTTTCCCGTCATCTGTCCAGGTTCCCCCCGTCTGCCCTCAGCTGTGGTGTGTCATATTTGTGCTGACTTTTTAGTGCAGTGTTCAAGTGAGTGTGTTCAGTGTTGTGTGTCTTTCCAGAGTGTTGCAAACAGAAATCATGCTGTCGCTGGGTGTGAGTTTTATATCTCTTGCGAACAGAAACCGGACTGACGCCGTGTTTTTTAATTGTCTGTATATGATTTTACCTGTCTGCTTCCTGTGTATTTTATTAGCATCACCAACCCTTTGTTTTATGTTTTCCGTTCCACAATTTTCCACCATTTTACCATTTAAGTCACCGATTTTATCGTCTGCTTTTATTATTTATTATCTTGATTTTCTTAAAACAAATTATGTAGGCTGAAGAGCGGCGTACTAAGCTGCTACCATCTCCCCACCCCACTTCGGGGGGAATCGAAACTCAATAAAGGAAAAAAAATATGCTCGTCGTCACAAAAACTCAAACGACCTTCTCCTTCTCCAGGACATTACAAGACCTCTCACAAGTCTGCGCAAGAGCTCACAAAACCTCATTGTCTTGTTCTTCAAAAATGGTTCAAATGGCTCTGAGCACTATGGGACGTAACATCTTAGGTCATCAGTCCCCTAGAACTTAGAACTACTTAAACCTAACTAACGTAACGTCATCACACATATCCATGCCCGAGGCAGGATTCGAACCTGCGGCCGTAGCAGTCGCGCGGTTCCGGACTGAGACGCCTAGAACCGCATGGCCACCGCGGCCGGCTCTTGCTCTTCCTCATCCACCCTACGGCCCGAATCTCGCACCTCCCGACTTCCGTCTGTTAGGCCCAGTGAAGAATTCACTTTACAGGAAGCAGTACGTGGGTGATGGGGAGGTTACTGATGCAGCGAGACGCTGCCTCAGATGTCGACCAGTAGAGTGGTACCATGCGGGCATACATGCCATCCCAATAAGGTCTGTATGGACGTCGCGCTGAATGGAGATAATGTCTAAAAAAGGAGTGAGGAATAGTATTCTGTACTGAAATCCAAAATAAAACCAACTTGCTTTCAGGAAAAGAATGTGATGCATTACTTGTTGAGTGACCCTGTAACTGCAACTTCACTGCACCTAGAGGACCCAACATGATGTACAGTAGGTTGCAGTAATTATGCAGAGGCAGACACTTAAGCAGGATAGACTAGTATGAAGAGGTGCATCAAATTAGTCACTGGAAAAATGGTCACAACAACAACAAAAAATGTCCACAATAACAACAATAACAACAGTAGCAATAACAACACCAGTCATATTGCCAGTATTCTGATCTCGCTTTAGAAGCTATAACAATCTCGTCGACGGGACAAGCGAGTCACTGTAGCGGTATTGTAACAACCACTTCAAATTCTGGAACTGTTTATACCAACTTCACACACTTTCAGAACCCTCCTGAGCGTCTGTATACAATACCTGCGAATAGAGTCCCCATGAAACGGAAGTATTTTGTAAACTGGATGTACTTGCCGTCTCTGGAATTTAGTGATTGATATAATTATTCTTCTTTCTTTTCTTTCTCTTTTTCTCTTTCTTCTTCTTCTTGTGTTCAGGCCTTCTACAGGTCGAGTTAAAATTTCAATTCTTAATCCTTTGTTCTTCTTCCAGTATTCCTTCACTGTTTCATTACGTTTCTTTTTCAGGTCTTCAGACAACTTTCTGCCAGTTTTCTTTTCGCTCCTGCCTTGTAAGCCTCCCAGTTTTGAATTTTTTTCCCTAAAGATCCATCTTTCAATACTTTTTATCTTGCGTTATTACTTTCCAGATGTTTACTAACCTCTTTAATCCAGGTGGTAGTTAATGTCTTTTCCGTAAGACATTTGAAGATCCTGAGGCGTAGCGCCTTATACCGATCCTGCCTGGGAGGCGGTTAAGTGGGAGATGTGTCTCAGAGCTGGATAGTGACAGATGGTGACGCGAGACTGGACGCGCACGTAGCTTATGTATCAGCCGACAGAGGACAATATTGGATGGGGGACTGATTTAGTTTCGATTTTGCCCATTAGAGTGCACTAAAGTGATAGAATGTTTTTCATAAACTGTTCTAGTATTTTCATAAAGAGTTATTATGTCTTTTTGTGTAGGTAAAATGTTATAAATGTGTTTTAGCAGTATGAATGATGCGTGAGTGTGATTTAGGGTTAATATGAAGATAATTGTTTAAAGAGTTATGTAGTGGGATTTAGTGTGGGAACATTTCGAAGAAGTATGGATGTGGACAAAGGGGATTTTTGTAGAATAGATTTGTAAAGTAAGTTTATGGTAAAGGGAAAGTTTATTCAGGTATAAATAACAATAGTAAATAACTTTATGCATAAACAAAACTTCAGCATATTAGATAATTACGTCGGTAAAACTTGCAGTCGTTAGGTTTACTATTTTGCAATTGGTTATTGATGAAAAGCGCGGACTGACGCGGGAGAATGTTGTTTTGCTATTGGCTGTTGAGTAAACTGACCAATGGTAAATCAATATTCTTCGCGCGCCTTTCTATGCTGGTAGAGAAGACTTAGAGTATTCTATAGAGGAGTCGGAGCCTAGCCATGAAACAGTTCGGACGTGTGTAGTAGTAGTTCCGATGGAAATGATAAGTTGCCGGATCTAGCAGTGTTTCATACATCAAAAGTGTTGTAAAGTGACGGCATAATTATTCCGATGGGTGTGTATATTTCAGAATTTTTAAGTGAATTTTGTGACGAGAAAAGACATAAATTCTGCGTGGCGTATTGAGCAGGTCGGTGGCTAAAAACTGTGACTGCATTAGGTACCGACAGACTTAATATTTGGCGAGCATTCTCAACCAAAAACAATACGTATTTTTGTAGCTATTACGTTTTCGGGAAATGCAAGACCACAAACTTGCTAACGTGAGTGAAAGGGATTGTGAGTGACTGTGTTAAGACTAGCACAGGCTTGGCAGTTATACTTGTTCACTTAAGTTTCAGAATATATTAATTAAGGACAAAATTTGCAACCTTTCATTCCGTGTGAAAACTTTCTCCCGAAACGTAGATTAGTGACTTTAATTGCAGCCTGGTTAACGTCGAAGTACAGTAGGTTTCGCTCGGCTTCCCTACTAATGGTATGCTGAGACAATGTTCACAGGTAGGTGCAGGTACGTCGTAAGGGGACGGAAAGACCCGTGCCGCCGCAAGCAGATTGGCGAGTCTATTGCCTTTGTTTTCCACACTGCCTTACAGCGCTTTATTTTAAGGTTTTTAGGTAAGAGCTTTTGTGGTAGATTTTCTTGGTTGTATCAAACGCTTCTTTCATCTTGTGTATCCTACTCTCAAAAGCAGATTTTTCTAAATCGTGTGAATTTTTTACCTTTTCTATTTGCCCAGTATTCGTCGTTAAATACTTTTCTCTTTTTATATTTGTCGTAAATTTGGTTTTGTCAGCAGAGACTGTTGAGCCTGTCATCTTGGGTGTCTCTTCTAGGAGACTGACTAGCACTTACTGCATCAGTCAAGTTTGCGGAAAGTATGGCAAAATAATCTGCAAATCCTAGGCAGTTTATTGCATCTTCTTTCTTCTTTCTCCATAGCAAGGCGCAATATTTTAAATTCTTCCAAATTCCTACAATTTTCTCCAAGGCATAGTTGAACAGAAGTGGATGTGCCTGACACCTATGTCTAATTTGTCTCATACATAAATTCCACTTTCGAGATTGTGCCTGTCGGAGTTTCTTGGATTAGGTCAGCAGACTTACAAGGAAGTGCTGAAAAGTAGTGCTTCGAAATGTTTTATTCAGTACTCGGTACCGGATGAGGTATTACACGTCGTGCATATTACTCGGTCGACTTTCCCGCTTCGCTGAAGCCTTACAACCCTCTGCTGCTAGAGGGCTCTGAATTGCACCGTGTAACATGACCGTGTGTAACGTCACTACATCGGTGCGTGAGGAACAGCTCTAGAACCTGAAAGTACGAATTCGAAGAGCTCGCCTACACATGGGCATCCTCTCTTTCGGCATAACAATTCCAGATCACACACGAGCGCTGCGACATCTGCAACTATCCGAAGCCTTGGGTTCACTGGCATTACAGTCGCGACTTAGCACCATGCGATTTTCGTCTGTTTCCAAAGCTTAAAGAACACCTTTGAGGATATCACTTTGATAGCGTGAAGCGGCACAAGTAGAGGTAAGGTTGTGCCTCCATCAACGAAATCAAACATTCTACAGTGACGCGTTCAACAAACTGGTCACTCGTTGGGCGAAACGTGTTCGTCGCCATGGTGACTATGTTGAGAAACAAATATGTAGAACAAAAACGTAGAACGTTCATAAAGTTTATTTCGTTTAAAAATCTTTAAGAGTTTTCACATAAAAAATTTGGAAGCATTATTTTTCAGCACGACCTCGTAGGATTACTTTTTCTGGCGCTTCCCTATCAACAGAGTCGAAACCTTTTAAAAAAAAAAAAAATTCGTAGATGTTACTAATATGTTTCTGGAGGTTATTAACTTGTAACGAATTACGGATTTCAGGAGCAGGATCTTCCCTTTCTAAACCCGCAATGATTCTGAAGAAACTGACAGTCAAGCGTCGATCGCACACAGTTAAGTAATATTTTTGAGAATAACTAATAACCAAATCGTAAAAGGGATATACCTCTGTAGCCGTCAACATCTTGCTTGATACTCTTCTTATGGAAAGGGCGTATTAGAGCCACTTTTCATCCTTCTGGCATCTTTTTTGTTTTCCAAACATCTTCAAAGATAATTTTTGCAAATTCTATTATTTCTGGACAGACCATTTTAAAAGTTCAGCAATTATAGAGTCTTTCTCAGTAGTGTCGTTATTTTTTAGTCTTTTTCTTTTATTTATTCAGACAACAATCTCAGCTTTATGTCATACAAAGATTGATTTTGACAGTATACTATATTCATCTCCATCACCTGAAAATGTATGTATCTTACAGTCAAATCTGGTTACTGTATGGCAAAAAACGGGGAGTGCCGTATGGATAAACAAAACAATAATTAAAAACTGATGTGCATATTAATATTTTAAATGCAAGAATACATATGAGAAAATGAGCAATAACCTAGAAAACACTGAAAGTGGTTTTCCAATTTCTCAGTTTTCCACTTTACGCCTCTTCTAAATATTTTTCTAAATATTTGATGTTGGAGAAATTTGTGGCGTTGCTGAAATTTTGCTCGTCATTACCAGCTTTCACTTTCAAAAACAGATTTTTAAGTCCACCGAATTTCAGCATCCTTCTAAGCCCCCACATCTCAAATATTTTTATTATCTTCTTCTCTGGGTTTCCTACATTCCTTATTCACGACCATAAGACGCTGTGCTCCAAAGGTACGTTCTCAGGAATTTATTCCTCACATTAAAGCCAATGTTTGGTACTAGCAGACTTCTGTTCTCCATGAATGCCCTCTTTGCCACTGCTAGTCTCCTTTTTATGAGTACTGGGACAAAGGGGGCATACCCCACTCTGCATTATTGCCAAATTTGTCCGAATGGCGGATCAAGATGGTGACCATCGATGTAGCAACATCGCACTGACGCCATAGTGGGAAGTTCAAATTTTGGTCGGAAGATAGGTCAGTTGGGCTACCTCCACTAACCTAACTCCCCTCCTCTCCACACCGCTCACTCTCTGGAAGTTGGTGGGGAAGGACTCAGTCTGTGCTAGGCTGCTGGTTAGGATGGATGTAAGTTGTTATTTTGTATGCATTGTGGTACATTGCTTATTTAAACAATTTGAGTTGTCACAGACGTTCAGTGTATTCACCTTGAGGTCTGGAGTCCAGCTGGTCTAGTTCACAACACCACCATCAGAGGGCGCTGTAGACCCTCCCATCTACCTCCCCTCCAATGATGTAATCCAAGACGGTAGTCCAGAAAAAAGGTTACATGATAGACTTTGGCCAATATGATGGCGGTATCTGGTGACATCATTGAAGGAGATTAGGATGGGCTCAGCAGCTTCACATCCTGTCTCACTCAGTCAGCCAGCAGCAGCAGAAGAAGAAGGATAACCATGAAACATCAGCAATAGCAGTCGAGATCCACCACAGCCCTACAGAACAGGAAGAAATGGTAAAGTAAGTGTCCCATATCACATCTTTGACTGTAGTTAATGTTATTATTATTGGTTGTTTTCATGTCTTAGGCTGTATGTAATGCTTCCTCGTCCTTCTTGTTCAGCAGTAGCCATTGACATGTCAAGGCCTGTAGGGGCGAGCACCAGCATGTCAACCTCTGCCACGTCCAGACCCACTGTGACCTCAGCCGGCATCTTGTCGAGACCTCATCAATCTCTGGACCTGCAGCAGCAATAACCTCCAGCTTGTCCAAACCTGTAGCAACCACAAGCGATCCTGAAGCATACATGGCCCACTTGCTGGAACAGGACAAGGAGCTTTTATTGTCTATCCCAACCACTGATTTGGGAAATTAGGATGCCCAGTCTGTTTCTAACATTTCGAATTATACTGGTGGTCCTAAACAACAGAAAGATGGAGGTCATTGCTGGTCACTGACATATGACCTATCCGGTCAGAACATCCCTGTGGTAGTGCAGGGCAGAGTACAGATGCTTGGTGAAGAAGGTTCCACACATAGCCCACTGGCTGGAGCACAACACAGATCTGTTATTGTCTGTCCCACACATCAGTTTGTGTAACGAGGATGCACGGTCTGTTTCCATTGCCTTGAATACTGCTGGTGGTCCTAAGCAACAGCAAGATGGAGGACAGTACTGGTAAGTGACATATGACCCACCCAAGCAGACCAGCAGAAATCCCTGTGGTAGTGAAGGAACAGAATATCTATGTTATGGATAAGAAGGTATCAAGTGTGCCCATGCCTTTCATTTCTACATACAATTTGACTCCTAGTGGAACAAAACGTGTAAATGTGGGTATAGAAGCATATCATGACTGAGGCTCGCATGTGAGGATAGAAATTGAAAATGCATCAAAGTTGTTAAAGTGCCTATTTCTGAGTTCAACTGGGAAGACATATGTCGTGCAGAGCGAAATGTCAATCAGCAGAAGATCACAGATTATTAGCCAACTCATATTCCACTCCCATACCTGAACATTCGCCTTACTGGTGTGGCATTATCCATTATAGCAGTGTATGATGACTTTGCACTATGTATGAAATTTGGTGACTACTGTGTTTACCTATGGCATGCCTCAGTTATGAACTTATATTATCTGGGTACTGTGTTATCCCTTGCACTGGAGAGACTGAGTTGTTGGTTACCAAACCTAGACTCCACATACAATGATGTTGTAAACTTTCTATATCTGCATAATGTACATGTTGATGATTTGGAGCAGTACCTTTGTTTACTTATAAACGCAGAGCCAAAAGAGAAACAGGTTAAATATGCATGTGAAAAACCACAGTATTGTGTGGTGCCCATTAGTGTGAAGGAGATACATGCGGAATTTTTTGCAGATCAGAAAGCTTTATTTGGGAAGTATTGTACAGGTGCAAAGAAGATAAAGATAGAGTGATGATTTTTTTAAATACTGCATCCGATGTCTGACATTTAAATAAATAATGTGTTTATGTAATCTCAAACTGTGTTTGTGTTGTACTTCTTACCTCTCTCATTATAGTCCAAATGTATAGCGGGCCAACCATAGCGCTATCTAGTTTCCCCCTTCAAGCTAGACAAGTTTCGTTCTTTGTAGTTTTTTCGTTTGACGCTTATTTCCTGAGATATTTGGCCCGGTCACGATCAATGGACCACCCTGTATAATGGGGGCGCACAGTCTACAATCGCCACAGTAGCATAACATGCATGCTAGGAGACGCATTAGAGGAGGTGGTGGTGTTCTAGACAAACTGCCAGTGGAATTACACATCTCGGGGTATAACTACTGTAGACCCGGAATAAAGCTTCAGAAACACTTGGCACAAGCAGCATACGCTGCAAATAAAGACCTCTCAAGTCGTCACACTGCAGATAGGATTTTAGCTGATAAGGCTATGGCGATAGGGAGAAGAAAGGATATTGGTATAGGTTAACGCATCGCAGCATTTGCAGTTGATTAACCATTAAAAAAATTAAGTTGGGTTTAGGTGTGATCAATGCCAAGCGAGTTATGAATGCTGCGCGTTGTCACTAAAGAAGAAGAAGGACAAGGGCGGGAAGAAGAGCTGTTTGAAGAACGGTATCCTGACAGCGATGTATGCAGCTAAAAACGCACTGAAACAGAAAGGTGTGAGAAGAAGAAGAAGAAGAGGTTCGGTTAAAGCACCTCGAGTTCTACCAATACCCAAGACATCTGGTGGTTTTCTTCCATTTCTCTCCGCGCTCTCGGCGGTAAGGTCCCTCGCTGGTGGTGCTGCAGCAGCTATTGCTCGAACGGCCAAGAACGCGCAAAACTCCCAAGCACAGTTAGAAGAGGCAAGCCACAGCCATCAGAAAAGGACTATACTTGAAACCATACAGGAAAGGGCTTGGTATATTCATAAATAAAAAAGCCCATTAGCGGTCCTACCAGATCGACCACTCTCAAATACTGATCTTCTTAAGTTTGTTAGAAAAAAATTCAGCATGCTAAGATTCCGTGGTGTGTTCATGCGGGATATGTTACTGAAAACTATGTCGAAAACTGGTGAATGGGGTGTTGTGGATTTAGATGTTGCTGGTGGCCCCAGCACCCACTGGGTATCATATGCCCTGAAAAATGCGGATACCGCCTACTATTTGACTCATTTGGTGACCTGCAACTGCCAGAATAATTACAATGATACTTACCTCGCAGAAGACGGGTGTTCTACAATTTTCGGACTTTAATACACACCTCTGCGGACATCTATGCATCATGTTTCTCTTGACGCTTAC
This sequence comes from Schistocerca nitens, assembly GCF_023898315.1. Taxonomy (NCBI): domain Eukaryota; kingdom Metazoa; phylum Arthropoda; class Insecta; order Orthoptera; family Acrididae; genus Schistocerca; species Schistocerca nitens. Next base: position 395,705,791 of record NC_064615.1, on the reverse strand, counting down.
AAAGAAGAAGTAGAATATATAAGAAAGAGCTTTAAACATTCCTTCAGCAGCTGAGGTTCAGAAGCAATGTCGTACACTTTGGCTTTAAGAGAACGATCATCTGTATTACTACGTGCAAATTACTTCCCACAAACTGATTTTGGCATTGGTGAATGGAGTATTGCTTTGATTGGATTGGGACCGTACAACAGCATCCCAGATATCACCCAGGCTAACAGAAAACTGCATCTGGATATTAATGGTGAAAAAAACATTGTGGAAATAGGACCTGGTGCATACGATATCTACGATTTAAAAGAAGTTTTAAAACAGTCTGGAAGAAGGTATTGAGTGTACTGAGCTACGTGCAAACATCATGTATTTGGAGGATCATTTATGAAATCCGACGGCAGCGCTACAGTGGGATCTAAGTTTACATGTAATGCTTTAGCATTCCTGTTTCAAGAGATATGTTATGAACTTATTGGATCTAAGATCGATCGTACTCGCAATGTCGACATAACATCGATCCTTAAAATAAACGTCTCTGCATCACCCACGGATTTGAATGGTTTAGAAACTGCGGGATGGTTCCTAAACGATCCGGCGGATAAAACAGTTGTACAGTACAAACGATTTAAGGCATGCACATCTCTAAAATTGTTATGGGCTTCTTTGAGGACATGAAGCAAATTATTATGAATGCTAAACAGGAAATCATTCAGCTACGGAGTGCGACTGATAATAATTCTCACATTCAAGGAACTCAAGAGGAGAATATGATCACACTCAGCAAGATAATATGGAAAATGCCTCACATCAGTGTATCGAAAGAAGAGTGTTCCAAGCTTCTAAAAGTTCTGAATTCCGGTGCATATCAATCACTAACATTCCGCTCTTGGGAGGTTTACGAGTACCCAGTGTTAGCAACTGCAAGCAGACAAATACGGGATACTAAAACCTCTTTGCAGCTAGAGACGCCTAGTTTCATCATACTTGCGTTTCAGACTGGTAGAAGAGGGAATATAGCAAATGATTCCAATGTATTCGACAACTGTAACTAATGCCAGAGTCTACCTGATTTCAGAATTCTACCCATATGACAATTTACACCTGCACTGGGATGAAAATGCATGGAGTCTAGCATATGACATTTATGCGAGGTTTCATGCTTCTTATTATGAAAGTGCTGAAGAAGGAGGAGGTGGAGGGTGTCTTCTCATTCCACGGAAGTTCAAGGAGCTATCACCGATCATTGTACTAGACAGCTCGAAACACAACGAGATAATAAAGTCAGGGCCTATATATATACGAATTGAATTATTTGAAACTTCAGCAAATTTTCTGGAACACATTGCAGCGTATGCTCTAGTTCTACATGACCATGTGATTAACTACTGCCCGCTCACCTGTGTTTCGCAACGAGCTGTATAAATGAACATCTGCTGCCCCGTACCCAGAGAATCCCACAATGATATTTCAAGGTATGAACATCATCAGACGCTCAGGTTTTCTATGATAATGAGCGTGCACTGTTCATATATAAAGATGTTCCATGCATGGCGTACACAGATGATGCCAAAAGAATAGAGACATTCCCAGCAAACATTGCATCACAGTGGTCTTTCAAGGTCCTGCTCTTCATCGACTATGTCTGCTTATGAATATGTAAAATTACTTTTAAGTTGAGTGAGAAATAAATTATTCTTTACCTAATAATATGTGTATGATTTCTCTTCACCCTTCCCCACTTTGAAAGGATACCGCTTCACCCAGATATTTTGTCTGTGGTTTCCTTCAAGCACAGGAGACAATTTTAGACATGTTTGCTATATGTCTTTGGAAGCAGACGTGGCTACGTGCATCCTGCTCCCACACCACAATACGTGCTGCACTATAGGTGTAATTCCATGCAGCCATTCCATATATTTTGTTAGTCTCTGCCTCAAACTTCACCTCATTAAAAACACTCATCTTCAGAAAACTAATGTCATTTGTGTCCTGCACAGCCTTTATATACATGTACATAATGCAACAGGAGATAATGTTTTGTAAATAACAGCAACAAATACTCATGGTAACGAATCTTTTCGTTTATTCAGTTCACACAGATACAACATAGTTCTTGACATTACGGTTCAGTTCTTCAGGTATAGTTCAGTTCTTGAGGTACAGTATAGTTCGTGAGGTACAATTTGACTCTGCTGTCCCACTGCAGAGATACTTTTAATTTACAATACTTTTAACTTACATGCTAAAGAGTAACATTGGTTGAGAATATATTTTTTTTACATTTTACCAGTAGCACTAGATGAGAATGTTTACAATTTTTCCAGGTATATAAATCCACTCTAAAAACTGATGTGGAGATACTTTTTTTACTACTACAACTAAATTCCACAGTCCTAGTAGCATAGCTTTTACAATAATTCTTATCGACTGTGTACACTTAGAAATTAATTTCCACGTCCCCAATAACAAAGGTTTTTTACAATAATTGTGATGGAGTGTGGGCTATATAGATATATACAATTCAAAAATTAATCTGACTTGGATGGCTTGCGGCAGGTGAAAACTTAAAAACTATTTTATATACGAGACACACATGGAGTGCAGACATGTATATATTTACAGAATACACATACGGTGTGTATGAATGAACAAATATATAAAGATTTTATTCGATTTATGTTTTTTTATGCTTTTTTTACACATAGTATACATAAATAAATAAATATTTACACCCTACACACACACACACACACACACACACACACAATTACTTACACTATGATAAAAGGGTCATACAACTACTGTGAAGACACACACATACACTCTCTCATTCATTCTCTTCCTCTCATGAACTCAGAGTCCCCCAACCCTTCTCTTGCTACAGGTGAGTAGTGTGACTATGGGAGATTTTCAATCACATCATCACAAATGACCCTTTTATCGTCATGAGGCGACAGGCCGATTTTAGACTGCAGCACAGTGTACACCTCATGACCCCTCGATCGAATACTAGTTTACTATACCACATACGGTGACTGTGGTGCAGCACCGTGAACACCGCTGTACAGGCACCGCAAATAGTCTTTGATAGAGAGGGTTCTTGATGCCATATGACGCATATCCTTAGTACGCCTCTGGATGGCACCTTCCGATGTGCGATACGCATACATTTTTGATCGTAGACCTACAGATTCCACAATCGGCAATCCATTCGCCTCGTCTTTCATAAAGCCGATAGCCTTCTTGTTCTGTGGAACAATACCATAAGGATTATAGTGTATAAGGACATGTCCAATTCATTACCGCGGTACTTCATTACTTCATATGGATCACAGTTCTTCACCCAAAAGTGAAGGTATGTGAATCCATATAAAGTAATTTATTACCTGCAAAATGAGTTTTCGCAAACTCATAGTGAAGGCGGTACATGTGGGGTTTGGTTAAGTCTAGTACACACATCCCCACATAAATAGTTTTCACAAACTCTACTGCAGTCTTCACCATCCCCACAGCAACAAACTTCTTATAGATATATGGTGATCCGCCTAAAATTTGGTCTGGCAATGCTTTTTCTTACGCCACAACGCCCATCCTTTTCGGTTCTAATCAAAATTTCACGTCGTTCCCTCAAATACTCCATTATTTTGCCAAAAACTGTATTAGTCAGTAATTTATAAAAAAACTTTCTCAAGTCACACATCCCGGAAACTCTTTCTCTCATATTCAAATCAATATACTCCTTCAAGCAGGTGGATTGAAGGAGATAGCCTGGGTGATTCTAACCAGCTCCATTCCTAAGTTGAGACACTGCTGAGATTACGATAATGAATCATGTATCGCCGCTTATTCTCCCAACGTTGTCATCAGTTTTGGGGAAGGAGCCTCTTCGCAAAACTAGTTACTCTGGACAAAGCGGCAAATGGGTGTGCGCATCATGCAAACTAATATGGTATGTGGGTTTTTCCATCACATACCCAACATCAGAATCAGCCAATCGGCAGTGATTTTTGCATGGAATGCCAATGTAAGTTACACTCCTGGAAATTGAAATAAGAACACCGTGAATTCATTGTCCCAGGAAGGGGAAACTTTATTGACACATTCCTGGGGTCAGATACATCACATGATCACACTGACAGAACCACAGGCACATAGACACAGGCAACAGAGCATGCACAATCTCGGCACTAGTACAGTGTATATCCACCTTTCGCAGCAATGCAGGCTGCTATTCTCCCATGGAGACGATCGTAGAGATGCTGGATGTAGTCCTGTGGAGCGGCTTGCCATGCCATTTCCACCTGGCGCCTCAGTTGGACCAGCGTTCGTGCTGGACGTGCAGACCGCATGAGACGACGCTTCATCCAGTCCCAAACATGCTCAATGGGGGACAGATCCGGAGATCTTGCTGGCCAGGGTAGTTGACTTACACCTTCTAGAGCACGTTGGGTGGCAGGGGATACATGCGGACGTGCATTGTCCTGTTGGAACAGCAAGTTCCCTTGCCGGTCTAGGAATGGTAGAACGATGGGTTCGATGACGGTTTGGATGTACCGTGCACTATTCAGTGTCCCCTCGACGATCACCAGTGGTGTACGGCCAGTGTAGGAGATCGCTCCCCACACCATGATGCCGGGTGTTGGCCCTGTGTGCCTCGGTCGTATGCAGTCCTGATTGTGGCGCTCACCTGCACGGCGCCAAACACGCATACGACCATCATTGGCACCAAGGCAGAAGCGACTCTCATCGCTGAAGACGACACGTCTCCATTCGTCCCTCCATTCACGCCTGTCGCGACACCACTGGAGGCGGGCTGCACGATGTTGGGGCGTGAGCGGAAGACGGCCTAACGGTGTGCGGGACCGTAGCCCAGCTTCATGGAGACGGTTGCGAATGGTCCTCGCCGATACCCCAGGAGCAACAGTGTCCCTAATTTGCTGGGAAGTGGCGGTGCGGTCCCCTACGGCACTGCGTAGGATCCTACGGTCTTGGCGTGCATCCGTGCGTCGCTGCGGTCCGGTCCCAGGTCGACGGGCACGTGCACCTTCCGCCGACCACTGGCGACAACATCGATGTACTGTGGAGACCTCACGCCCCACGTGTTGAGCAATTCGGCGGTACGTCCACCCGGCCTCCCGCACGCCCACTATACGCCCTCGCTCAAAGTCCGTCAACTGCACATACGGTTCACGTCCACGCTGTCGCGGCATGCTACCAGTGTTAAAGACTGCGATGGAGCTCCGTATGCCACGGCAAACTGGCTGACACTGACGGCGGCGGTGCACAAATGCTGCGCAGCTAGCGCCATTCGACGGCCAACACCGCGGTTCCTGGTGTGTCCGCTGTGCCGTGCGTATGATCATTGCTTGTACAGCCCTCTCGCAGTGTCCGGAGCAAGTATGGTGGGTCTGACACACCGGTGTCAATGTGTTCTTTTTTCCATTTCCAGGAGTGTATTTACATCCAAGTACATTTTGGAACTTTAATCAACGGTTTTGTTGAACCTGCGGCCTATCCGTGGGTTATTTGCCTTTACGTGCCGATGGAAATATTGGCAAAGTCCCCAGTGAATCCCTCACACACACACAAAACAAAAAAAAAAAAAAAAAAAAAAAAAAAAATGTCAGCATCGGTCAATAAATCGATACTGCACTTTGTTTTCTTGAGCATTGCGTCCCAAGGCGGGATTCAGAGAATATGTGGTCATGCATAGACTCCAGAATTTCTCGAAAACGTCCGAGGGAAGCGCACGTCTGTGTACATGTAAAACCGTGCGTACTCTCCTAAGGTGTAGATGTTGAATTCCCGGCAGACATTCACAGCTTGCTCATACTCTGCATCCGTTGTGGCATCGCCTGTAAGGTTGCTGGAGAATGCAGTTAAGTCGGGTAGCCTGATTCCGTTGAGTTTTGCCATACTATCCACATAGTAGTATGGGAAAACCCCCTTTCTAGTCACAAGTTGAAACTTTTCCTCCTCGGGAAACACGGATCGATTGATATGCATATCCTCCCGAGATAGAGTTTTAACGAGTTCCTTGAGTGGCACCTGCACAAAAAGTAGCGTGTCAGGGAAGCGGATCATAATACATGGTGTGTTTGGAAAATGAAATTTATTTTTCAACGCTCTCAGGTAGGACATTGACCTGATCTTTCTCCACGCCGAAATCAGGCAAGTTCTCAAATGTAAAATGGGCGACATACCCGCTTACATTATAAAGGAAAAGCGGTATGTGCCTTGCGAACGATACTTCAAATTGCACGTATTGTGAGCTGCGCCATGAAACTTCCCCATAAGATGACAGTGGTACCGACAAGAAGTTTCCGCTTTTCTAACGGCAGCCCACAAATCTGACAGTCAACCGTGTTATTTTACAAATCTCTATCCTCTTTCTATTTGGGCATGGGAACGTTGTCGCTGTAGAGCTTATCAACCCCCCATGAAAGTTTTTCGAGCTCAGTGAGCAGCCAAACCGCAGGATTATCCCAAATGTAAGATTCATAGCAGTTAACACTTGAATAATACGAACATACAATTTGGTACGCTGCAGCATGTGGAACGTGTTTTCCTGTAAAGGTGGTATGTGAGGTCCTGGGGTCACATTCACAGTGGGTCACAAGAGGCGAGGCACACAACGTCAGCGTACACTACAAACAGGCATCGTTCCTGGTGGTGATCATTTTAAAAACTTTATGAATTTGTATCCCTCAGTAGGCATGATAACTCATACCGGGTCCTTGGAAGTGCAACCTACTAGATGCTGTGCTAATAACTTGTCTAAGGAAAAGGCATTGAGGAACATTAAGCAAACATGCTTTTTACACTTGTGGATACGCTTCTGAGAGAATAGGAGTCGGGACATGTCTTTGATCCAAACATAATTATCACCTTCAGAGAGGAGTAACGTATTTACATGCATCTCACGCTCACCGGCAAATTTTGAGAAATGGAGGACGCCGACGACAATAAGCCTGTCCCGCTCATCTGGCTTGCTTTTCTCCTCCAGGCCATAAACATGAACCGGTATTCCGGTATTTGCGCCTGAAATTTAGGTATGTTCTGGATCTTCACGGGGAACTGGGCACCATCAAAGCTATAACACCCACGAGTATTACCACCTACATGGTACTGGGATGCTCAGGATGATCTCTGTAATTATAATTACTATCTCAAGCCAGGGTTGACGCTACTTCGAAACACAGCTCATCTAATGAACAAGTGCTCATAACTTTTAAGGTATGCATTTTAGAGCACAAGTTTACTGCATTTTTTTTTATTTTGGTCCATACTACCAATTCCCAAAATATGGAAAGCAAAGATCTTGCAGTAGAAGAGGTTTGTTTCACAATATCGAAGATCAAGAACTGCTCATAGCTCTTAAGGTATATGTTTTAGAGCCCATGTTTACTTGACTTATTTGTTTAGAACGATCGTTGCCGTCATATTCCTGAATATTGACCATCACTTCTGAAACACCCTATATAATCATTTGGAACAAAAATTGTTTAACTGCGGAAAACCTTGCCCAAAGAAATTGTATTGTATTTGAGATTCGTCAATGATGACGCACGACTGCGAGTCGAATGGGACAGTAAAGAGGTAGTGGATGTTCTAAATTGCTTCAGCAGTTACATCAGAAAATTACATTGACAGTGTAACATGAGCAAGACAAAAATATTAATCACATGGGCTTACAAACCACAAAGGACAACAGTACATCCACACACAACATTCATGGGAAAAATACAATGGTACATACGTTTAACTTCAAGCAACATCTATAAATAAGCAGAATATAAGTCAATGCCGAACATGGCAAATAAAATACCGATGAACCCAGAAAACACGACCAAGAAATGAACACAGTGCAACAGATTGCAGTTGCCAAAGACTACACTGCTTCCATGGATGACTCAAAACTTGGCAGACTGAAGCGTGATCCAGTTACAATCCACACTACAGAAGAAAAAGATGGAAACCAATGTTTATCTAGACTCCCATAAAATGGCAATACATCGCGGAAGATTTTAAATGTCTTCAGTACACATTAGGTAAAAATTAGATTACCTACATCTAATGAAATAAGGCAGCAGTTAACACATATATAAAGTGTCATCATGACGCAGATTCACATTCTGGAAAATATAAAATGACATAGCAGAAACGCTTCAGGTTCTACTTAGGTCAGAAAAGGATACAGGGCACATCAGAGCCTTCACACCCAACAGACACTCAAAGTGAGCAATAGCCAAGCACATACACAATATAGGACACCCATTCGGAAATTTAGAGCAAAATGGCCAAGTACTCCACCGACTCAAATAGAGATCATAAAATTTAATCGTTTCCAGATCTGGAGAAAAATACCCACTGCGCTAAACTCTGAGGGCGATCATGGTGTCTCTGTTCATCATCTGTAAAATATTTTTAAGGTTGCTGATTGTACGTTTCTGTTTTTCACGTGTTGCATAGTGTGAATTCAGTACTTGTGATATTTCATATGTCTGAGTTTCTGTATAAGTGGACTACAAGAAAACAGTAAGTAAACGTTACTTCCAAATTCGTCATTACTACGAGTACAAAGACCCATCATTAACTACAAAATTCCGCGTGTTTATATGTTACAGCGAAAGCAACAAAATATTACAATAGCTCACACACCACAAAAACGCACTTGAGAACGGGGATTTTTCTTCGGAACGTGTCGAGTAGGAAATTGTGACTGGAATCAGAAAACGTTATTTTATAACAAGCAACAACGTTTTTAAATGTTTTATTTACCTTGGACTTAAAGCAAGTAGCACACGAGCCGGCAGAACTAGATACACGTCACGTTGTCAAGTCTATATCTCACCGCAGCAACAGGGAAAAACACGCTTGAGTACCCAATATTTCTGGGATAGTATGCAAAGGACATCTTGAAATCCCCAGTACCGAAAGACATGTCGCAATATTTAAAGGCTCAGAGAGGTCGAATACGGATCTGGTCTCTACAAACAACTAGATGCAGTTGCTTGAGCGGTTACTTGAAATCGAGCGCATATACGTTCGTCTGCAGCATTTGGCTTACTGGTCAAATCCCACGTCTCTAAATAGTTCGATGTTGATGGCGTATCAAACTCTAACCAACAAAGATAAACCCTCAGTGCCATATCGTCAGAGGAAGTACATCAGGAAAGAAAACTTAGTCCATTAAAGTCAAAACTCTACGGTGAGTCTGGTACCGTGATCTTGCGGTTAATGTCTCCGTTGGATAGAAGTTTCGTCACCGCACTTTATCTGTTAAGCTTCATCATCCTGTGTTGATACGGTGACAGAGAGATAATTTGAACGTCACGGTTGTGATGCTATGATACGTTTTGGGCCGCGACCCATACGTCATTTTTATCGTCAGCATGACTGTATTAAAATCAGAAGTTTACCAGGGGCTTATCTCTCTGTAACAGCAGTATGGCCATGCATTATTACTTTTCCGAATCCAAAGTACATTCTAGTTTAGAGTGCCCTATGTTTCTTGATTTTGAAAAATTCTAGAAATCTTTTCTTGTAATCCCAAGCGGACTGTTAAGAGTCTGCCCTCCACGGCAATGCGACTTTGAATTAGAATCGCTGCCTGCTGCCTTTACCTATAGAATAGTCGTCCTCAGTGCATCTACATCTACATCATGCTCCCCAAGCCACCTAATGGAATGATTGCCGGTAAGTCTCTGTATTAACGCAAATCTGTCGAATTTTCTCGTCGTGGTCATTATCTGAGATGTATGTGGGGGGAATTAGTATGTTTTCCGACACTTCCTGGAAAGTGCTCTCTCGAAAGTTCAATAGTAAACTTCTCCGCGATGCTCAACGCCTCTCTTGTAACGTCTGCCAGTGCAGTTTGTTGAGCGTCTGCACAACGCTGTCGCGCCGACTAAATGATTCCGTGACGAAACGCGCCGCTCTTCGTTGGAGATTCTCTATCTCTTCTATCAGTCCTACCTGGTAAGGGTCCTATACTGATGAACAATGCTCAAGCATCTTTTGAACAAGCACTTTATAAGCCACTTCCTTCGTGGATGAGATTCATTTCCTAAAGATTCTTCCTATGAATATCAGTCTACCATCTGCTTTTCCTACTATTTGTTTTATGTGGTCATTCCACTTAGGATCGCTCCGGATAGCTGCTCCTCGATAGTTTACGGTAGATCCTGTTTCCAGCAGCTTGCCATCAATATTGTAGTTGCTATGTATGCGCAGTGTTACATTTATTTACGTTCGGGATTAACTGCCAGAGCCTGCACCATCATCATTCCTCTGCAAGTCATTCTGCAAACAGAGACTGTCTTCTGGCGTTGCGAACAGTCTCAAAGAGCGTCCACTTTCTTACCGGGGCATGCATCCGGACCATTACTAATTTACCGAGTCACTGATTTAGCATCAGTTAATAAGAATTAAATTTTCGGCTTTAGTAATTATACATCATCTAAATAAGCAGACGGTGCGTTTCTTTAGGTGTTTCCACTCTCCAAGACATTGTGCTATGCTGTATTATCTAGATGACAATGTTAATATGATGGCAGCGGGGCACTTTTGGACTGAAGAAAAAGAGGAGACTTTACACAGAGTGATGAACTTACCACACTGTCACTTAAATGACAAATGGCTATGAGATGTCGTTCTCAAGCCGTAGTAAATCACCAATATAGGTAACACAGTGCCGAAACTGTATGACTACATGCTGCCGTGGAGATGAAACGAATGTAATCATCTAACATTTATATAAGGTGTTTACAAAATCATCGTAACACGTAAGTGAACTACTCTGTTGTTTGCTAAACGATTCTTTCGGTGGTGAAAAAGCTGCCCAAAGATTTCTCGTATTCGCAAAGAGTCCTCTATCGACAGTTCAGTAACAGACATCTACTGAACTCTCGAAGGAAGACCGAAATCTTACGTAAGTAGCTCAAAAGATGCTGTGACAGAAATCTCTAGCCCAGATTAACAGATGATGCCGTTTTGGAATAGAAACACACACGCCACACACGATAGTATGGTGATTTTTGATTCCTCAGCTCGGAGTGCAACGTTCAGAAATCTTGATAACAAATATTTCCGATGCAAGTGTTTCAATTGAACGCCACTTCGGCGAGTTGCGTGACCCTAACCTACACCACTAATCCTACCGGGGAAAAGGGGACCTACAGTTTGATGTCGAATCCGAATCATGTGCCGTTTCTCGTGAATCTTCGCGTCAATGAGAGGTAAAGGCAGAGTTAAAGGTAGACTAAAATATTTCATGATCCGACCGGGATTCGTTCCTTTCGGTTTGCAAGCACGCGCTTTACCACCAGACTGCCAAGCCTGATATTTTTATAACTGCAAATGTAATGGACATGGTCCTTTAAATCTGATAACTGACGTCTCGACTACAGTGAACAGTTAACACAAAAAAAAAAAAAAAAACTGATTTTGCCTGATAAAAGAAGAAAAAGATTGTGTCAGTTTGGATTCCGTATCAAACAATAGCCAAATTCTCAATTATTAATCCGAAGAATATCTTAAGAAACATATTAGACATGTTCCATCCTTGGAGTTTTTCGACCTCTTCTGGAAGCTGACTTCGTCCCATCTGTGCCAGATATTCGTCATTTTGGGTTACTGAGCATGTCTTAAACTTTTTTATTCTATATAAGTAAGTCTCAGCGCTTTAAATATGAAGAACTCCCTAAAAGAAGATTTTCACATTTTTGGAAATACTGAGTTTTCACTGGAATAAAGTGGTGCATCGCCTGAAACATGTTACCAAAGCAATGGATGTCTTTTTTTCTGTTCACAAGTTGAGCTATTTGTCATTGTAAAGTTGGACATCCTGGAAGAACGTTTCACATCATAGAAAACAGCGGATGTGGCTGATGCATGTTTCAATCCAAAGGTTATTATATCATCAAATAAAAGCATAGAAATAAAAATAGATCGATCAAAGTGGAAACAAAATGTCAAGAAAAGTATGAGAAAAAATGGAAAATCTTGTATTTTTGTAGTCGGTAAAGACGATTCTGAAACAATGTGGTACGTGCAAGGACGTTTATATCGATATAAACCTGTATGGTACAATAGTTTGTATGATATTGTCGTTGGTTTGGGCAAAAGAATGATTAGACAATTATACTTTTGTTCCACTACCCTGTTTTGACAGGTCATTTTATAACAGTATAGCAAAAGTTTGTTGTTTCCGGACATAACTTTCCTCTCTGGGACCATGCTTTCCCATTAATTGAGAAAAAAGAATAGTAATAGATGTCATGACTACCTATGAGTGGGAGCATCAAATATCTGAGGCTTATATAATTATATCTTCCATTACAAAGGAAATGAGCCATAATGAATCGGATGCTGTCAGTGTTCTTGAAGAAATTAGGAAGTGCGACACAAACTTGAAAATTATTAGTTTCAAGGTTGAGTATCAATGCTGATGATCGAAATTCAGTGTATCTGCGTCTTACTCATAATGTCATTCAACACCGGGTACGTCATTTACTGCTAAAAACAAAAGAGAAAATTCAATCTCTAGTTAACATCCCTACATACGTTATAAGGTTTCCTATATCCACACCTACATGAGTGCTCTGCAACTCACATTTATGTGTCTCGAACCACTTTCACACTAATTTCTCTACCCTTCCGCTCTCTAACAGCGCGCTGGAAAAGCTAACGTTTAAATCTTTCCGCCCGAGCTCTAATTTCTCCATTTTTACTACAATGATCATTTCTCTCTGCTAAAAACAAAAGAAAAAAATCAATCTCAAGTTAACATCCCTACATACGTTACAAGATTTCCTATATCCACACCTACATGACTGCTCTGCAATTCACATTTATGTGTCTCGAACCACTTTCACACTAATTTCTCTACCCTTCCGCTCTCTAACAGCGCGCTGGAAAAGCTAACATTTAAATCTTTCCGCCCGAGCTCTAATTTCTCGTGTTTTACTACAATGATCATTTCTCTCTGTGTAGATGGGTGCCAACAAAATTGTTTCGACGTCGGAGAACGTTGGAGATAGAACTCTCGAGAAAAGATCTCGTCGCAATAAAAAATGTCTTTGTTAAAAATGATTGCCACCCTAATTCGCGTACCGTATCCGTGACACTCTCTTCCCTATTTCGTGAAGATACAAAAGGAGCTTGAACTTTTGCGATGACCACCGTCAATCCAAAATTCCTTTTTTGTATAAAGAGATTCTTCCTCTATCAGCAGAGAAAATGGGGCATTTGTCGGGTATATGTAAATACCTTGATGTACAGTACAAGGAATTTTATTTTTCCTCTGTTTAATTTTTTTCTTAGGTATGTCCTCTATAGATCTAATTTCTTAGGTTTGGAGGTTTAAATATATGCAATGCATTATTTATTTCAGATAATATATTCTGTTAATACTTTCCATTATTTTTTTCATTGTAAGAGAAAATTATATTTGTTAGATACATGACGTTATTCCAGTTACAGGATATGCAACGTTCTTGTATGGAAAGCTACATAAAATTAAGATAATTTTCTAAATATTGTAACATATGCTAAATACATGTTGCTGTTGCATAATATATACTATGTCACTTCATCATTACAGTGAAACGAATAAATAAATAATACCTAACGAAGGCAACAATTATTTTTACTTCCTGAAAAATTATGAAATCTTTTGAGAGCAGTCTTCATATATTACATCTCGCATTCATAACCAACTGTACTCTAAATAATATTCAGTAGATCTTTGATTTTTCATGAGCGAACGAAAAGGTTCGACTACAGCTACATTATGCCAACTTCAAGAATTTTCGTTTAACTTCATGCCAGTTTCCACCCTGGACGACACTCGCTTGCTGGTCCGAGCATCTGTTTTGTATGACGTATAACTGAAAAAAAGTTCGCAGAGACAGACTTTCAAAGTTACAATATCTGTGGACAAAACCTTTCCTGATGCTACACGTGTACCGCAACAGTTCAAATAATTTCAGCCTGCAGCACGAGCATCTGCAAATATTTTTCCAGTGGGGGTAGAGGAGAAAAAGAAAAAAGGGGGGAGGAGTGGAGGAGAGGCAAGGCTCTAAAACGCATTTTGTACATGAGTTGCTCAATTTCGTGACATGTCGTGCCATAAGAACTAAATTTTATAAGTGACACAAAAGACTTATTACGTCCCACATAATTGACGGTTATCCAATCAATATATGAATAAAAACTATGCCCCTTTTTGCCATCGCTTGCAGAAGACTTCTATAGTCTGCAGTTAGTGACCTCTGCTGCTTTTTATTTACTTTTTTTAAAAAATTGTGAGTCTTGGCATTAATGCCACACAACGATCTATCAGTTTTTTTGGTATTTTGTGTAGTAAGGTTACATTTACCCATAAAATATCATAAGCTGTTTTAAAATCGATATATTATTTTTATGAAGGAGAGTTACTTTATTAGCTGGTAATAGTTGATGAGATGTATAGTTGTGGCTTCTGCAGATAAACTGTAAGTTTCACTGGGAAACGAAATCATTTTCCTGTAACCTGTGATTGGATATAGGGACGTGCAACCCGTTCTGCCGTTGTCTATTGCTTTGGAATCGTCAATATAAATCTCAAACAATTTAGGAAATTGTCAGCAATACAGATTTTTACTAACTGCTCTGCTACAGCGTGTGATTTTGTTGAGAAGTAGGAGTGTTTTCGTTGGACTGGTAATCTGAATCAACATATGCCTGTGTTCGGCGCGACTGGTTGATAAATCTAACATTGCATTAATCTCGCCATCCCATGGACCTCAAGCTGTAAATTAATGTTTATAAAACTGGGTGTGACAGATCTTAACAGTGTATGAAAGGAAATAAATTCTCTTCAAAAATTCACCAATGTACTACTATGATCATAAAAATTCACAGAAACACACACTAATTAAACCATACATTGATCAAAATAATAATACACAACATTGTAAACATGACGCAAACGTAATTCACCTGCGTATTATAATCGAATCTGAAGAACGAAGCCATGGAACCATACTTACTATTCCATTCGTGTCGTCAAACATATTCCAAACTGACATTATGCAAGCTATAGAATTACCATAGAAGCACGTTTCATAGTACCTTCCAAAAGCCTTAATGAGTCAGTCGCTGTCATGCAATGTCATTTGCAATTGTCGAATTTAAATAGAAATTATTGCATGCAAAGCAACTAAAACAGTACTGAAATTTATATGTATCGTCGCTATGGAATGTGTTGGCGCGTACTTCAACTAACAACAGTGATAACATTAAGCTTTCTTAACTAGTGTTGTCAATTGACTGATCCAGCACAGGTATAACGGCCCAATGCTCTCGGATAGTAGTCAAAAATTTACAATTTTTAAATACAATGAGACGTTTACAAAGCTTTAAACCGACACTAGGCGAGTGGTCCAGGTTTGTATAAATGTAAGTTGGTCTAGTGACAGCCGTGACAGAGGAATGTTACCGACTCACATGTTGCAGCGATATTTGTGGTCCTCTCCTTGCGTTGTCTTAAAGAAACACACATATGCTCAATATTCTCATTTGCGTACTACAGACGTATTTTATACTGGCTAACCCATCCTCGACAGCTCATTGGATTTAACTGGTGGTATCACCATAGCTTCATTTCAGTTAAATTTTTCACATGTGCTTTTTGGTGAAATGTTTCTTAGCCTAATGCTTTCTGGAAGAGCAAACAATTCTTACATATATTACTAACAACACTGTCTGCAATAATGCTGACCCTTGATGTATCCCAGATTTTGTTATCTTCCCTTTCACGTCCTCTCTGTTAATGAAGTCTACTCTTTTTCTGTGTTGTAAGAAATTATCCATTAACACAACAGTAACGCACCGTGGTCTGAGTCATACATCACTTTTTCGATTAACTATATATCTACGACTTATCGTAGGCAGCCTCTCAATACATTAATACGGTTTCTGCAGATTTAGACAAGCTTAAATTGGCGATGATCTGTTCCTCTAGTCTTAGGATTTGCATCTCTGTGTATAGTTCTCTTACAAAACTAAATCCTTCAGGACATATGGTATTGTCATTAAGCGATCCCTCTGGATACATTTTAGTATTATTTGATGTGCTATTTCCCTCAGTGTATTTAACAGCGAAAGTGATTTGTAGCTATAGAGCTGTTAAGGACGTTCATCTGGTTTACGAATAGAGGCAGTTCAAGTCTTTTTCCATTCCAGTGGAAATTGCTGTATCCGAGACATTACTTAAATATTCACATCTTTCAGACTTGTAGGAGTTGCAATTGCTCTACCCAAGCATTTTTCAACACCTTAAAATTTTCCACTCTTACTGGAATTGCGTGAGGAAATTTTCATCTTATCTTTTGATGCGATGTTTCGAAAATCTTTCTCTTAATTCTGGTTGTAGTCTGCGCATGTCAGTTATAAATCGCGAATGCCTGTAGGTTTTCCTTTGCTTTGTATGTAATTTTTTGATGTTTTAATGTTTGTGGTAATGGTAGAAGCTCGGAGGCTTGTGAAGATGACAATACTAGCCTAGTGGAAGCATATGCAGTTACATTTTTAATTTTCCGTGTAGGCATGTGAAGGCTGTTCCGATGCCTTCTGTCAGTTCGGGTGCACGGTACCTGACGGAATATGGGTATTCTGTCCTCAGTAGGCAGTTCATTTGTGAAGCTGGTTGTTGGCAAGGTGGCTCAGATTATAGTGGCAAGTACTGGATTCTATATAACTCCGTATGTAGAGTGATATTTGCTCAGATGTGTTTGGTGATCGCAACATCCAGTATATTAGATTCTTTTGATAATGTTGGCACTCACTGGATATGCTATTATAAGAATAATTATAAAATTTTGAGTTTGATTCATCTTGAGGAATTTATCATGAGGAATATGTTAAATATTCTGGCTATATAATGTACAGCGAATACAAAATTTTAATGAAGTAATATGTGGTCTTTGTGTATATTTGTTTTAAAACTGTTGTTAGTTAATTATAAGCTTATGGTATTTTGAGTTTAATAAATGGAAATTTTCAAAAATAAGAGAAATAATCAAAAATCTGGAGAGTTAGAAAAACAATTTAAATGAAGTTGAACCAAAATTAGAAAATTTAACCAAACCATTTCATAAAAAAATACAAAACATTTTTAAAGTAACTAAAGGATATACTGACTTTAAAGGTAGTAGGTTAGTAGATCTATGATGCAGTTACCAAAGTATATTTAGAAAATGAGTTAAATAATATTGTTAAAAATTTGAAAACACAAATATTCTAAAGTAATTGAATAATGTCATTAAAACAGTGATTAATCAGATTCATAAATATTACATAAAAAAGGAAGTAGAAGAAGCTTTTGCAGATTACTTCTCACAATCAAATTTATCATCATAGGTATGTCAGTTAATTTATCTTCAAAAAGGAATGTGTGACAAATACAAAGTGAAATTTAATTTTGTTACTGGTGATGAACTATTGAAATACAGATTTGAATGTAATGTAAAAATCAAGAGAATTCATTATTTGGATCCAAAGTAAATGGCACCTTACCACCTACTGATTTTAAAATAGAAATAAAAAATGTAATGTTGATGAACTGCAAATTTTATAACCCACTCAACTAAATAATATGTCACTTGAAATGAAAATGAAAGATAGAATGCTCATATATCTAAATCAATCAGTTGAGACTCTACCTGAATCAGCTGAACTACTCATGTTTGGGGAACTGATTTCAGAACCAAATAATGACAATGGACTGGAATGGGCATTAATAAAATTTTGATCTATGTAAATGGATAATCACATCTAGTGCTTGAAGTGCAGAAAATTTACTGACACAAGAAATCCTCATGGAATGACAACTAAAAATGGAAAACAGAGAATTGAAGGTCTTTGTACAGTGTGTAAAGCTAACAAGAGTCAGTTACAAAACTTTGTAGGTGATTCACTCACCACTTCAATTAATGCTAATATTTGTGAAGATATTGTTAATGAATTACATAACCTAATGAGTTAAAATTTTAAAATAAGTGTTGTCACAATTGGTATAGACAATTTATGATAAGTTGATCTAGGAAAAATGGACTTAGGCACCTTAAAAGGAATTTAAAAAATAGATAAAGGATATAACAATATATTAAGTATTATAATGGTATTTTCAAAATGTGCTAGGTCTTTTAGAGTCAAGGAGAAATTGGGTAAAATGAGGGTCGTACTTTTGAAAAAATATGCATCAACAAGAGCAGGCTTTGGCCTGTGGCCTTTAGAGAAAGAACTTCAAGAAATCTGTAGACTGATAATAGTAAAGAATTCTACAATAAAGAATTAGAACTAATGAAACAATATAATACTAATCATTACTCAACTTTTTCAGAATTAAAAGCATCTGATCTGTTGTTAAAAGATTTAATAGAACACCAAAAGAAAAAAAGTGTAATTTTCTCAACAAGAAAATTATAAGTGGACTGAGTTAGTTATAGAACTAGTTGATGACGACAACAGTACAATGTATTCAACAACAAAAATGAAGCCAGAACATGTAAACAAAGAAAATGATAAAGTCCTACTACGAATTCTTTATGTGAGGGTTGTTCAGGATAGAAAAGCCAAATATAAAGTGAGTGATCAAGTTAAAATCAACAAACTTAAAGGAAGCATAGCTTTAGAAAGCATCGCTCCTGCGAAACGCAACTCGCCCTTTTTGCACATGATATCTTGCGAACCATGGATGAAGGGTATCATAAAGCGGTTACTGCATCGATGATTTCAGCCGTAAATAGAAATATTAAAAAAGGTAGGAAGATTTTTCTGTTTAGCAAAAGTGGCAAAAAGCAGATTACAGAGTACCTGACGGCGCAACGTACAGATAGTGTTGAGGATCAGTGGACAAAGTTCAAAACCATCGTACAATATGCGTTAGATGCGTATGTGCCAAGCAAGATCGTAAGAGATGGAAAAGAACCACCGTGGTACAACAACCGAGTTAGAAAACTGCTGCGGAAGCAAAGGGAACTTCACAGCAAACGTAAACATAGCCAAAGCCTTGCAGACAAACAAAAATTACGCGAAGCGAAATGTAGTTTGAGGAGGGCTATGCGAGAGGCGTTCAATGAATACGAAAGTAAAGTTCTATGTACTGACTTGGCAGAAAATCCTAAGAAATTTTGGTCTTATGTCAAAGCGGTAGGTGGATCAAAACAAAATGTCCAGACACTCTGTGACCAAAATGGTACTGAAACAGAGGATGACAGACTAAAGGCCGAAATACTAAATGTCTTTTTCCAAAGCTGTTTCACAGACGAAGACTGCACTGTAGTTCCTTCTCTAGATTGTCGCACAGTTGACAAAATGGTAGATATCGAAATAGACGACAGAGGGATAGAGAAACAATTAAAATCGCTCAAAAGAGGAAAGGCCGCTGGACCTGATGGGTTACCAGTTTGATTTTACACAGAGTACGCGAAGGAACTTGCCCCCTTCTTGCAGCGGTGTACCGTAGGTCTCTAGAAGAGCGTAGCGTTTCAAATGATTGGAAAAGAGCACAGGTCATCCCCGTTTTCAAGAAGGGACGTCGAACAGATGTGCTGAACTATAGACCTGATCTCTAACGTCGATCAGTTGTAGAATTTTGGAACACGTATTATGTTCGAGTATAATGACTTTCCTGGAGACTAGAAATCTACTCTGTGGGAATGAGCATGGGTTTCGAAAAAGACGGTCGTGTGAAACCCAGCTC
The DNA here is from genome assembly GCF_023898315.1 of Schistocerca nitens. NCBI lineage: Eukaryota > Metazoa > Arthropoda > Insecta > Orthoptera > Acrididae > Schistocerca > Schistocerca nitens. The sequence continues at coordinate 395,686,050 of NC_064615.1, read as the reverse complement.
GCGCTATTCGTCCACGAGACTCAGAGGGCCATAGACACGGGTTCACAGGTAGATGCCGTGTTTCTTGACTTCCGCAAGGCGTTCGATACAGTTCCCCACAGTCGTTTAATGAACAAAGTAAGAGCATATGGACTATCAGACCAATTGTGTGATTGGATTTTAGAGTTCCTTGATAACAGAACGCAGCATGTCATTCTCAATGGAGAGAAGTCTTCCGAAGTAAGAGTGATTTCAGGTGTGCCGCAGGGGAGTGTCAGAGGACCGTTGCTATTCACAATATACATAAATGACCTTGTGGATGACATCGGAAGTTCACTGAGGCTTTTTGCAGATGATGCTGTGGTGTATCGAGAGGTTGTAACAATGGAAAATTGTACTGAAATGCAGGAGGATCTGCAACGAATTGACGCATGGTGCAGGGAATGGCAATTGAATCTCAATGTAGACAAGTGTAATGTGCTGCGAATGCATAGAACATAATACGTGTTCCAAAATTCTACAACTGATCGACGTTAGAGATACAGGTCTATAGTTCAGCACATCTGTTCGACGTCCCTTCTTGAAAACGGGGATGACCTGTGCTCTTTTCCAATCATTTAGCTACAAAATTGCAGGTCAGCAACTGGAAGCAGTTAATTCCATAAATTATCTGGGAGTACGCATTAGGAGTGATTTAAAATGGAATGATCATATAAAGTTGATCGTTGGGAAAGCAGATGCCAGACTGAGATTTATTGGAAGAATCCTAAGGAAATGCAATCTGTAAACAAAGGAAGTAGGTTACAGTACGCTTGTTCGCCCACTGCTTGAATACGGCTCAGCAGTGTGGGATCCGTACCAGATAGGGTTGATAGAAGAAATAGAGAAGATCCTACGGAGAGCAGTGCGCTTCGTTACAGGATCATTTAGTAATCGCGAAAGCGTTACGGAGATGATAGATAAACTCCAGTGGAAGACTCTGAAGGAGAGACGCTCAGTAGCTCGGTACGGGCTTTTGTTAAAGTTTCGAGAACATACCTTCACCGAAGAGTCAAGCAGTATATTGCTCCCTCCTACATATATCTCGCGAAGAGACCACGAGGATAAAATCAGATTAGAGCCCACACAGAAGCATACCGACAATCCTTCTTTCCACGAACAATACGAGACTGGAATAGAAGGGAGAACCGATAGAGGTACTCAAGGTACCCTCCGCCACATACCGTCAGGTGGCTTGCGGAGTATGTATGTAGATGTAGATGTAGACGGATGCCATATTCCTTGACTTCCAGAAAGCATTTGACTTAGTGCCCCACTGCAGTCTCCTAACTAAAGGATGAGCATATGGGATTGATTCCCAAATATGTGAGTGGCTCGAAGACTTCTTAAGTAATAGAACTCAGTACGTTGTCCTCGATGGTGAGTGTTCATCGGAGGTGAGGGTATCATCTGGAGTGCCCCAGGGAAGTGTGGACGCTCCGCTGTTGTTTTCTATCTACAGAAATGATCTTTTGGATAGGGTGGATAGCAATGTGCGGCTGTTTGCTGATGATGCAGTGTTGTACGGGAAGGTGTCGTCGTTAAGTGACTGTAGGGGGATAGAAGATGACTTTGACAGGATTTGTGATTGGTGTAAAGAATGGCAGCTGACTTTAACTATAGATAAATGTAAATTAATGCAGATGAATAGGAAAAAGAATCCCGTAATATCTGAATACTCCATTAGTACTGTAGCTGTTGACACAGTCACGTCGATTAAATATTTGGGCGTAACATTGCAGAGCGCTATGAAGTGGGACAAGCATGTAATGGCAGTTGTGGGGAAGGCGGATAGTCGTTTTCGGCTCACTGGTAGAATTTTGGGAAGATGTGGTTCATCTGTAAAGGAGACCGCTTATGAAACACTAATACGACCTATTCTTGAGTACTGCTCGAGCATTTGGGATCCATATCAGGTCGGATTGAGGGAGGACATAGAAGCAATTCAGAGGCGGGCCGCTAGATTTGTTACTTGTAGTTTTGATCATCACGCAAGTGTTACGGAAATGCTTCAGGAACTCGGGTGGGTGTCTCTGGAGGAAAGGAGGCGTTCTTTTCGTGAATCGCTACTGAGGAAATTTAGAGAACCAGCATTTGAGGCTGACTGCAGTACAATTTTACTGCCGCCAACTTATATTTCGTGGAAAGACCACAAAGATAAAATAAGAGTGATTAGGGCTAGTACAGAGGCATGTAGGCAGTCATTTTTCCCTCTTTCTGTTTGGGAATGGAACAGGGAGAGAAGCTGCTAGTTGTGGTACGAGGTATCCTCCGCCACGCACCGTATGGTGGATTGCGGAGTATGTATGTAGATGTAGATGTAGACGTTTTGGAAAAGGATAGGCTATTATTGGTCAACAGAAATTTTTTAAACTGAAAGTGTTATTCATTCTAATCCAGTCACATACATGCTGAAAGCAATGGATGGAGAAGAAGTGAAAGGAAATTTTTATGAGCAAGAACTACAAAAAACAAATTATACTGATGTATATGTTGTTGAGAAAGTTTAAAGAAAGAAAGGAGATGAGGAGTATGTTAAATGGTTATCATTTGGTAATTCACATAATAGTTGCATAAATAAAGAAAAAATTCTTGTATAAAATTCTTATTCAGGGTGATTTTTCCACCGTATCGAACTCTGGGGTTGATCAATGAGTCAATAAATAACAAAAAAGGTCTAATGAACTTAATGCTACAGATCATTTATTCAGTCATAGATTTTTACAGAGATTGCCATCTAATATGTGCTGTACCATAGAGCCACAGTTACAGTATGCATTGAAAATGGATTCCATGTGCCTTAATGCATGCATGTGTGTGCCATAGCATGTTCTTTCTAACATTTTCAGATCAGCCAGGCTGCCACCAGACAGTGTCAAAGGCAGCATGAATGCTCTGCTAAATTCTCTTCACATCTGGAAAGGGCTCTGCATGCATGATACTGTTGGGATGGCCCCACAACCGGAAATCACATGGGTTTAGGCCATGTAATTCGACTCAGTCTCCAATCCATCAATCAGGGAAGATATGATTCAGATGTGTGTGGACGTTAATGGCGAATGGGGCTGAAGCACCATCATGTAGTAGTCACATAACCCTTGGAATCATCAGTGGCACTTCTTCCAGTGTGGGCATCAAAATCACCTGCAAGAAACGCCGATAGTTCCAGCCTGTAACGCAACATGGAAGGTAGACTGGTCTCAAAATAGGGTCGCAGTCATCCCAGCCCACACATTCCAGCTGCACTGGTGCTGATAATTTGCTGTCCCCATACCATGGGGGTTGTGGATACTCTCCCACAGATGACTGTTATGAAAATTGAAGATACCACACCAAGTAAATATGGTCTCAATAGGATGGATGAGATAAATCCTGGAATTGTGATTGTCTGGCGAAGAAACCAGTGGCAAAACTGCTCCCAATACAGAAAGTCTCTAGCTAGCAAGTGCTGCACACGCTGTAAGTGATAAGTATAGAAACAATAGTCATGGAGGATGTCCCACACAGTCACCTAGCTTACCCTTTATTGCCTTTTACAGACAAGGTGGTCACCTTCCACAGTGTTAATCACATTTTCCTCCAGGTGTGGTATACAAACATTTTGGGTAGGTCCTTCCTCATTTCCTGTTTCCTGGAATGACCCTGTCTCAGACAAATGTCGAAACACTATTGCAAACATTGAATGCTGTGGTTGTTGTCAGTGGGGATACGTCTCCTGATACAACCTTGCTAGCCACTGAACATTGCCATTTGCCTTTCCGTAAGTAATCACCATGTTGGCAAGCTCTTGATTCGAATATGGAACCATAGTGTACAAAGCTGTATCACATCCACTACAAGGTGAGTCAGATGTGAATCATACAATACATTTCCAATTACTATAGCAGGAGAGGCCACTAGGGCATGATGTATGAGGAACAGTACCACCCTCTAGGAGGAAACCATGCATACTGCAACTGTGGCTGCATGGAACAGTGTATATTAGACAGCAGTCTCTGTAACAGTGTATGTTTGAATAATGGGCTCTAGCATGGAAACCATGCATTTCTGGACATAATTTCACTACACCTTTTTTGTTCTGCATCCTCTCATTGATAAATCTATAGAGTTTGTACACAGTGGAAAAAACGCCCTGTATGCGTAAAAGGAACTCACTACTGAAAATTTAAAAATGTTCAGTATAGATTATAATATTAATAATGCTGATTGTATTATTAAAGAAGGTAGAGTAAATTCTGATATTAAAATAAAATTTAATGAGAATGAGAACTGTTTGAGAATTTTACGTCTGAGTTGATTAAATCAGATTCCTCACTTTTTTCGTTTATTACCTCTAAAGCAATATTAACTGGTTTTTTTCTGATGTTCTATTAGTCTCTCACCCGATTTAATGATTACTTCATTACTGTTATTTATTTCTTCATTTTTATTTATTTTTTGTAACTGTTCTATAAAATAATTTTTGTGTTGTATTTGGTTTCTGTAGGAATCTATCATATATTTTCTAATCTTATGTTCTTCATATTCAAAACTGATGGTAAAACGTCTTCAGTAACCAAATCTTGAAATTGTTTTGGTACATTCACTTTTGACTCCATAATTAATGAAATTAACCCAGATTCATTAATAAATACTGTATTACGTTTTATATTTGATTACTGAATGATTCGTTTTGTCTAATATCATTATAAGTTTTTTGACATTTTTGTTTTATACAGTCATAAACTGCATTTTGAGGATTTATATATTCACAAAATTCAGCAACATCTTTTACTATAAATTAAGGATTACTTTTGCAACAATAATAACAAGCACTAAAAGTGTTTTATTACAGATCTGAACTTCTTTTTCGGGAGACATGTACTGTCCTGAAAACTCAAAAATTAAATAAAAAATACCTGGTAGAAGCTCTAGTGACAGTAAAAAAATTAGGAGTGTAAATATTTTATCTATACAGTTATCTACTGTGCAACAGCAAGAAAGGGAATTCTTTTATTTGTATTAATTTTTATGTATAACATGAAAAATGAATAAAAAATTACCTTAATAATTTTAATTTTTCTTGAATTTAACCTAATTTTGCTCTAGTTAGGAAATATCCAGCTAAATCACTAACAGGTATACTGAAATTTAACCTTTTTATAGTTTAATGTGATTTTGATACTTAATGTTGGTCAGGGTATTAACTACCTTAAACAAATCTCCAATTTTCTGTAATTCTTTCTCAAAATATTTTCAGATTTTTGTTCATTCAGTAAGAAAATTATGTGATTTTAATTTTTTATCTTTTTAGAACTTCGCTTAAGCCATACTAATATAATTTGTTATGCCATTGTATTTACTAATAATAATTTATTTAAATCCAATAAAAAGTTTCTATGTAAACGGAGGAGATTAAGTCTAAGAAAGGTAAAAATTGGGACATGGAGAAGTCAATTGATAATATTTTTTTAACACGTGTCTACAGAGGATAAGATTTCACATATTTGTAAAGTATGTGGTGGAAACCATCATAAATGTATATAAATATTTCCGCTATATCTTTTTTCGATGACGAGATAGCTATGCTGGTGTATCCTGCATTCTCTTCCAATATCTATCGTTGAAGACTTGATTAAATGACAGATTGTTAAACAATCATACTGATTATAAGTGCCAAAGAGGCTCAAAAGCCATGCGTTACCTTAAGTACACCAACAGACACCGTTATAGCCTCATAGCATAGGACTATGCTCAGAAAAGCATAAACGTGGTATCGGCTGGGCATGGCATAATAGATCCGTTTAGCACTCACACACAGCTGATACATTGTTTATGCTTTTCTAAGTGTGTTCCTATGCTGTGTTGTTATGCCGTTATGTGTTGGGGTGCTTAAGATAGCATAAGGGTTTTTGAAACTTCTTTGACATTTTCCCGTTTCCTTCATATTCGTGGTGGCTTATTGTAGTGATTTCTTTCTTTTAATTAGGACCACCTCTCATTTTTATGACTATGAGACTGATGGGTTTCATATCCGTCTACTTTCGTGCAAGTTTTAATGAACTGTGTGTTTTACTTTATTTAGTCGTACGAATAGGACCGTGCCCTTCACTCTAACTTGTCCCTTATGATTGTTTTCTTGTTTTGTAGAGAATGTGATGATGCCTCAAAAGGGCGAAACGCATTATTGAAATTAAATAACCTGGCAATCCAAACTGCTTTTCAATATGAAATAAATAAAAATGGTAGCCTTACCAGCAGGCCAGAATGGAATGGAATAAATTTTAAATCATTCATGTGCCCTCAAGTGTAACGATCCGTTGTTGTCACCAAGAAAGTGGACTCGAATAAATAAATGGAAAGACACGACAATATTGCAGTTCTTCGTCGTCGATCATGAAGTGGCAGTTGAGATCTCTGTTCCTCCGCTTTGGTAGTCCGACCAGTGTGTCGGCTCCAAGCACACTAACGGTAAGGGCCTCCAACACAGCTTTCAGGAAGCGGGCAGCCAATGACAAAGCAGACTGTGTAGAGGAGAGAAAGCGGCATTGGTCCTCTGAAGACCGAGCTCATAATACCCAGGATGTTAGGGGATATAAGTACATCATTGGCACCTTAATAAGTACCAACTTCTGTGTCTTAATTATTTTTTCTCTGTGTCTAACAGTTTTCCCACAGATATGTCACTTAATTTATTCTATGGTGTTTCCTGCACGGTCGTAACTGCATTGGAAAGTGGATTATACCCATCAATATACATCATCCTTTTGCCTCCTTGCATTCACACTCACATAGTGCCCAGGAGAAAATAAACTTTAAAGATTGCTTGTGCCACGTGTACTAACTAACCTAAAAACATACTGATCGTAATAGCTATAATTATTAGTTTGGAAATGAAGTAAGTACTGATGTAATGTCGTTCAGTTGACTGTATTCAGTCATCATTGAAATTTCTGCACTTACATCCGTAACAACCTGCATGTATGGAGTACTTAACCGTGTGAAACCATTTTAAAAATTCACAGAAGAATACAAATAAAAACCAGGGTATTTCCAGAATGCAGAGAGAAATTTTAACGTAATGCAGACTCACGTAGGAATTAAAAATATTGGAGGAGACGATGCATAAGTCGGCCTCTGACACATGCAGGTGGAAACGGAAGCGTAGCTACACGAAGAGTCGTAGTGAGAGTATGACAACATTCTAACGTGGAGCTTATGTCAACTGTTCACATGATACGGACTGTAGTTAATCTCGGTTGGAACTGAAAATACGAGCGGAAAAAGTAATCATTGACATCGAAGAACAGGACGAAACATGTCAAATAAGTACAGTTTTCGTTGAGTGTAGTTTCTTACTGGTTGGTAGCTGTGCTGAGCTTTCTATTTCCTCAAAAATGGTCATTAAAAGACCTTTCAGTACTTTTATTTTCCCAAGTTCGTCTTGATAGATACTGCCTACAGGAAAATTAAAGAGACCTTTGGAGAGAAGAGAACCACTTGTATGAATATCAAGAGCTCAGATGGCAACCCAGTTCTAAGCAAAGAAGGGAAGGCAGAAAGGTGGAAGGAGTATATACAGGGTTTATACAAGGGCGATGTACTTGAGGACAATATTATGGAAATGGAAGAGGATGTAGATGAAGATGAAATGGGAGATAAGATACTGCGTGAAGAGTTTGACAGAGCACTGAAAGACCTGAGTCGAAACAAGGCCCCGGTAGTAGACAACATTCCATTAGAACTACTGATGGCCTTGGGAGAGCCAGTCATGACATAACTCTACCATCTGGTGAGCAAGATGTATGAGACAGGCGAAATACCCACAGACTTCAAGAAGAATATAATAATTCCAATCCCAAAGAAAGCAGGTGTTGACAGATGTGAAAATTACCGAACTATCAGTTTAATAAGTCACAGCTGCAAAATACTAACGCGAATTCTTTACAGACGAATGGAAAAACTGGTAGAAGTGGACCTCGGGGAAGATCAGTTTGGATTCCGTAGAAATGTTGGAACACGTGAGGCAATACTAGCCTTACGACTTATCTTAGAAGAAAGATTAAGAAAAGGCAAACCTACGTTTCTAGCATTTGTAGACTTAGAGAAAGCTTTTGACAACGTTAACTGGAATACTCTCTTTCAAATTCTGAAGGTGGCAGGGGTAAAATACAGGGAGCGAAAGGCTATTTACAATTTGTACAGAAACAAGATGGCAGTTATAAGAGTCGAGGGGCATGAAAGGGAAGCAGTGATTGGGAAGGGAGTAAGACAGGGTTGTAGCCTCTCCCCGATGTTATTCAATCTGTATATTGAGCAAGCAGTAAAGGAAACAAAAGAAAAATTCGGAGTCGGTATTAAAATCCATGGAGAAGAAATGAAAACTTTGAGGTTCGCCGATGACATTGTAATTCTGTCAGAGACAGCAAAGGACTTGGAAGAGCAGTTGAACAGAATGGACAGTGTCTTGATAGGAGGATATAAGATGAACATCAACAAAAGCAAAACGAGGATAATGGAATGTAGTCTAATTAAATCGGGTGATGCTGAGGGGGTTAGATTAGGAAATGAGACACTTAAAGTAGTAAAGGAGTTTTGCTATTTAGGGAGCAAAATAACTGATGATGGTCGAAGTAGAGAGGATATAAAATGTAGACTGGCAATGGCAAGGAAATCGCTTCTGAAGAAGAGAAATTTGTTAACATCGAGTATAGATTTAAGTGTCAGGAAGTCGTTTCTGAAAGTATTTGTATGGAGTGTAGCCATGTATGGAAGTGAAACATGGACGATAACCAGTTTGGACAAGAAGAGAATAGAAGCTTTCGAAATGTGGTGCTACAGAAGAATGCTGAAGATAAGGTGGGTAGATCACGTAACTAATGAGGAGGTATTGAATAGGATTGGGGAGAAGAGAAGTTTGTGGCACAACTTGACTAGAAGAAGGTATCGGTTGGTAGGACATGTTTTGAGGCATCAAGGGATCACAAATTTAGCATTGGAGGGCAGCGAGGAGGGTAAAAATCGTAGAGGGAGACCAAGAGATCAATACACTAAGCAGATTCAGAAGGATGTAGGTTGCAGTAGGTACTGGGAGATGAAGAAGCTTGCACAGGATAGAGTAGCATGGAGAGCTGCATCAAACCAGTCTCAGGACGGAAGACCACAACAACAACAACGTCTTGATCACATAGATTTCTTTACACTTTATGACCAGTTTCGGCTTATCGCCATGTTTAACTTGACGATGATTTGTTTCAGAATATTTTGGCGATCTGAAGATGGCGATAAACCGAAACCGGTCATAAAGTGTAAAGAAATCTATGTGATCAAGACGGACTTGTGAAAATAGAAGTGCTAAAAATAAAATGATGACGGACTCATATACAGACTTTATGTCTTCAATTGAAAAGACCTTTCTTCAAAGTATGGAGGAAGTCGAGATTAATGTCGATACAGTGCACTTGATATTTCTTTTCTTGTATAAGATATACAGCAAAAGGAAGAGTTTTCATTTAAGTTTTTTCTTCTTAACTCGATGTGCTCCTCATAACGGGTCATGGAGCTCATACGGGTTTCCCCGACGTAGTAATGGACTGTCATCAGACGTTGGAAGTTAGATTTTATTGGGGTCCTTGTTCCGCACTTTAACAGCTACTACATGTTTAAGCTTGACTGTTTTGAAGAGCTTTATTTAACTTTGAGTTCAAATTTTTGTTATATCTTTAGTTTTCCAACAATGTATCTTTCCATGAGACCGATAAAGGTCATGGATTTGTCAAGAAATTAATGGCAGTTACAGTTGCGGATCAACTCTTCGTTGTCTACATTTGAGAATTTTTATCCCTGCTTTCACCACTCATTCCAGACACACTGATTTATTATTTTTACATGTAAATAGTGCACCCTTTAGGTTCCACTGTAGTTACGAATTGTTTAGGCAATCTGTTTTTTCATAGCAAGTAGTTTATTATTTATTATTAAAAATTTTATTTCACGCAGCTATAGGTTCGTTGAGAATTATCGATGTCTTACGCGATGTTGTTGCGTGGTATCTCGATGTTAACAAGGGTAGTTCACGATTGTAAACATTAGCTATCGGTTACTCAACAAAGATTGCCTGACCCATATCTACCACTATTTGAGGCGTAGCAATCTGAGTGATTGGCTGCCGCGCGGAGTGGCCGCGCGGTTTGAGGCGCCATGCCACGGATTGGGCGGCCACTCCCGCCGGAGGTTCGAGTCCTCATTTGGGAATGGCTGTGTGTGTTGTTCTTAGCATAAGTTAGTTTAAGTAGTGTGTAAGTCTAGGGACAAATGACCTCAGCAGTTTGGTCCCTTAGGAATACACACACATTTGAACATTCTGAGTGATTAGTTAATGGTTCAGTAACTTGGAACCAGCTGATTCGTGTATGCAATGAAATAGACTATCGTCGTGGTGATCATCCAAATGCATACGTTGCACTTTCGGGCGTACCATTTTGTGGTCTTCCGTATCCACCTGTATACAGAAAGTGTATCTACTTTTCCAAACATTTTACATTTAGGAATATGAAACTTTCTTGCAAATACAGTTGCAAATTTTTAGACAGTAGTTGAAACTGTTCAGAACATTGTCAGCAAATACATTCCACGAAATATACAGAAATGCCGGAGACTGTGACACAGAGAAACGGTTCAACAGATTACACATGCAGAAAATGTGGGAAAAACATCGGGCAAATTGGAGATTGTAAAGATCCACTGAGTGTCATGAAATCTGCGACGGTCGTCGGACGTTCACCTTTTTACGTCATTAGTATATTTCGAGAGTAGACGACGGAGCCTCCTGAAGGGGAATAGACGGCTACCTGTGGTGCAACACGTGGAAGAAGAGTACGCTACTAATTAGAAATGCAGTACACACGGAACTGAAGATGGAACAATGGAAATCAATATCCTGATGAATCACATGCCTAGTTACGTCATGTCGGTGGTAGTGTGAAGACAGACTGTCTATCAGTAAACATGCTCGACGACGGTACGGTGAATACAGATTGTCTTCCAGTACTTCAGTTCGGATTACACACTAAAGATAGTACACAAGTAAGGAAGGGAGGGGGATTAAGGTTTAACGTGACATCGAGGCACCAAATCTGATCACAGAAATATGATTCGTTCACCTGAACATCTTGCAGGCGTACAGTTATTGCAGAAGAGATTGATTATTTCGTTATTATTTCTGAACTGTTGAAACCCTTCACATGCGACTTGCCATTTCCAGCACAACTGTCCATGACTCATATCCAGATAATCATTCGAAGATAATGACGATATCCAGTGAAGTGTTGGCTACACCCGATCTCAACTCTGTCTAGTGCATACACCATATGATCAAAATTTTCCGGACATCTCTATGTAATGCGGAGCTGACCACGACATTGCGAGAGACGGACCCGCCAGTGAAAAAGGATGGGGGAGGGGGGTTGTTGTACTGTGTTCAGAGGCAGCAACAGCAGAGAGGGTCAGGAGAGCCCTGCTCCTGGCGGAGTTTCGCGTCCTCCCTCGGGCATGGGTGTGAGTATTGTTCTTAGCATAAGTTAGTTTAAGTAGTGTGTAACTCTAGGGACCGATGACCTCCGCAGTTTGGTCTCTTAGGAATTCACACACATTTGAACATTTTGAGAGCTCTGCGACTTCGAACATGGGCTAATCATTGGAAGTCACATGAGTGACAAATCCATCAGGGACATTTCAGTCCTTCCAAAGCTGCCCAGATCGACTGACGGTGATGTGATTGTGAACTGGACATGCGAAGGAACAACTACAGCTAAACCGAGACCAGCCAGACCTCAAACTGGCGGACAGGCACCGTCCAGTATTGCGGAGGGTCGCTGTAAAAAGTCGCATGAAATCAGTGGAAGGAATCACTCGCGTGTTCCAAAGTGCCAGCAGTAGATCAGTTAGCACAGTGACTGTGCGTAGGGGCTAAGAAAAAATTGGGAGGAATGGTCGAACAGCTACTCACAAACCACCCATACCTGTAATCGGTGATAAGCGATACTTGAGGTGACGTAAAGACCGACGCCCCTGGACAGCGGCTGACTGGAAACGATTGATTTGGAATAACAGATTACGCTATGCCCTGTGGCAATTCGATGGAACGGTTTGAGTTTGACGAATGTCTACAGAACGTTACCCGCCATAATGTGTAGCATCAGTGATGAAGTACTAGGGAGCTGATTATGATACGAGCTTTTTTTTCGTGCTTATGGTATGGTTCCCTTCACGCGCGTAAGAAAATACTAAAAATGCTGAAGTATATGAACACATTTAAACCATTTTGTACTACGTACAATAGAGGAACAGTTTGGGGATGATGAATGATTGTATCAGCATGGGAGTGGGTCCTGTCAAAATCAACACCTGTCAGGCAATGGTTTGTGAACAGTGACATTCGTGAAATGGAACGGCCCGCCCAGAGTCCCAACTTGAACCCAGTGGAACGTTTTTGGGATTTATAGTGTCGACTTCGCTCCCCACCCCAGCGTCCAACAGTACTATCATCTTTGGTTTTGGCTCTTGAGAAAGAATGGGCTGTCATTTCTCAATGGGCATTCAGACACCTCAAGCCGTCATAAAAGCGAAGGATGGACACACTCCATATCAATGTCCACTAATAGCTGTTCGCAAACTTTTGATCAGATAGTATAAAGTATGTTATGCAGTGAGAGCTGGTGACTACCAGCGACCTCCTGATCTACAAGGTCCGTCCGCTGTGACCGAGTGGTTCTAGGCTCTTCAGTCCGAAACCGCGCTGCTGCTACAGTCGCAGGTTCGAATCCTGTATTCATCTCTTGGTCTCCCTTTACGATTTTTAATCCCCATACTTCCCTCCAGTACTGCTTTGCTGATCTCTTGATGCCTCAGAATGTGTCCTACTAACCGGTCCCTTCTTCTAGTCAGGTTGTACCACAAACTTCTCCCCAATTCTGTTCAGTACCTCCTCATTTGTTACGTGATCTACCCATCTAATCTTCAGTACTCTTCTGTAGCACCATATTTCAAAAGCTTCTATTCTCTTCTTGTCTAAACTGTTTACCAACCATGTTTACACTCCATACAAATACTTTCAGAAAGGACTTTCTGACACTTCAATCTATGTTCGATGTTAACAAATTTCTCTTCTTCAGAAAAACTTTTCTTGCCATTGCCAGTCTACATTTTATATCCTCCATACTCTGCTTACCAAATAGCAAAACTCATCTGTTACTTAAGTATCTCTTCTCCTAATCTAATTCCTTCTGCATCACCTGATTTGAATCCACAACATTCCATTATCCTCGTTTTGTTTTTGTTGATATTCATATTAACTCACCTTTCAAGAAAATATACATTCCGTTCAATTGCTCTTCCAAGTCCTTTGCTGTCTCTGACAGAATTACAATGTCATCGGCAAATCTCAAATTTTTTATTACTTCTCCTTGGACTTTAATTCCTACTTCAAATTTTTGTTTTGCTTCGTTTACTGATTGCTCATTATACAGATTGAATAACATCGGCGATAGGCTACAACCCTGTCTCACTCCCTTCTCAACCACTGCTTCCCTTCCCTGCTCTTCGACTCTTATAACTGCCATCTGGTTTCTGTACAAATTTTAAATAGCCTTTCAATCCTTGTATTTTGTCCATGGCACCTTTAGAATTTGAAAGAGAGTATTCCAGTCAACATTGCCAAAAAGCTTTCTCTAAGTCCACAAATGCTATAAACGTAGGTTTGCCTTTCCTTAACATTTCTTCTATGAGAAGTCGTAGGGTCAGTAATGCTTCGCGTGTTCCTACATTTCTCCGGAAACCGAACTGATCTTCCCCAAGGTTCGCTTCTACCAGTATTTCCATTCTTCTGTAAAGGATTCGTGTCAGTATTTTGCAACCGTGACTTATTGAAAGTGACAGTTCGGTAATTTTCACAGCTGTCAGCACTTGCTTTCTTTGGAATTGTAATTATTATATTCTTGTTGAAGTCTGGGGGTATTTCGCCCGTCTCATACATCTTGCTCACCCGATGGAAGAGTTTTGTCATGGTTAGCTCGTCCAAGGCTATCAGTAGCTCTAACGGAATATTGTCTACTCCCGGGGCCTTGTTTGGACTTAAGTCTTTCAGTGCTTTGTCGAATTCTTCACGCAGTATTATATTTCCCTTCTCATCTTCACCTACGCCCACTTCTATTTCCATAATACTTCCCCTTCGGAGATGTAGGAAGAAAGATTTTACTTTGTTCAAATAACTTACGGGGATGCAGCCGGGTGACGTTGTCGACAACCGCCGATATTTATACACGATCACACTCTGTCATCTTCAAGGCAAAACGACTGCAAGTAAGCGCTGTGCGAGTGAATGTAGCCGGCCGCTGTGGCCGAGCGGTTCTAGGCGCTTCAGTCCGGAACCGCGCTGCTGCTACTGTCGCAGGTTCGAATCCTGCCTCGGGCATGGATGTGTGTGATGTCCTTAGGTTAGTTAGGGGGCTGATGACCTCAGATGTTAAGTCCCATAGTGCTTAGAGCCGTTTTATCTACAAGGACTGCGTCACCTGTCCTTGGACATGTCACTGTGAATTGCATTTGTTTTAACTGCAAAGGTGAACCTGCACGCTGCTAGGTATTTGACCATTATGTACTGCAGGCAAGTGTATTTGCAGCATATACTAGCATCCAGCAAAGTCCTCGCATAGCTGACAGACCGGATGTCAGAACCACAGAGTGAAAACAGGCTAGAAAGCAGTTCTGAAATAGCGATTAGCGCACGTCCTGCCAGCAGCTGATAGCGCCCGGTCTGAGCCCTCCCGGCCTCGCGCTGTTCGCACACGCCCACACCTGCCGCTCTGATAAGCGACACTCCGCACTGCTTTCCGCTATATACGCAGCGGCGTCGCCCGCCGCCCTTACTGGCGACCAGGCGTCGCGCAGCGCACCAACACCAGACACCAAGCGCCAGCCACCGAGCACCAAGCGCCGAGCACCAGCCACCAGCCACCAGCCACCACACGCCGGCAGCCATGGACGCCGGCAAGAAGCGCACCCGCCACAACCCGCGCAAGACGGCCAACCCGCTGTCCGTCCTCTTCTTCTCGTGAGTCGCTACAGCTCCTCCAAGTTTCACTGCAGCGCTACTGCTGCGGAACGCTGACTTCTCCATTAGCCACCTGCAAGTGATGTCCGCCAATTTCCTGCTCCTTACTTATTTTATTTATTTAGCATGTTCCGTGGGGGACTGAGCGTCAAAGCTACTTGGTCATGAAACGAGTCAGTATATAGTTTCCAGCTGTTTGTGAAATTTATAGAAAAAAAGAGACTAAATAATTAATACAATAGGAAAAATTTGGAGATAGTTCACAAATAAACATCTCGTTACAGAAAATAGTAATCAGCTACTGTGAGGAACTACTATACAGAATAGGAGGAGTGTACCACAAGGAAATCTTTCAATTCACATTTGAAGAGTTGAAGTTCATCACTAATTTTTTTCAGTTTTTCTGGATGCCTACTGATAATGAAACCTTCTGAATAGTACATTCCTTTCTGTATAGTGACAAAGAAAGTGCTACCCATCTGCAAATTGTTTTTTTCGTCCAGTGTTCGCTGAAGTGATGTTGCAGTTTCTTCTGTATGAGTCAGTATTGTCTACAACAAATCTCGCAGAGTTATACGATTTAGAGATACCTGAACAGCAGCCAACTGACTCCTCAGATCTTCCTGACCGTCCTTTTATGGACTGAAAATATTCTTGGTGAGTGCGCACTGCTGAGCCAAATATGATACCATGAGATACTGTAGCGTGAACGTAAAGAACCCTTCGCATTTCAGTGTCAAATACAGTGGAGATTCGCTCATGCAGCATTCAGTTTACGAATCAGATCCTGAACGAGATACTTCCAAAAATGATTTTCATCTAAGAGTCTAAAATAGTCGTTGACACTGACTGTATGACCTCCATGGGACTATAAAATTTCGCTTCCACAAGTATTCCTCGTGAGAAAATGTACACGCTGACAATAATTAAGCTTACGCTATTTGAGCCAGTTTAGACGGAAAACTAGTAACCATTTGGGTACTAGACTTTATAGGAACGATGTTCACACTGTGCGCTGCAGGATTTGCGTTATTACTAGTGTTACGGTCATGACTTTCCGTTAGGCATCGGTACTGGTCACGACATCTGAACATTCCATGGTCCACCGTTCAAAAAGTTTGTAACCTGGAACGTAAACATGGTAAACAATTAACAAATGTTAACTTCTCTTGTGGAAATTAAAACGTGTTTCTTTCAATAGTCTATTTGTTATTTTTCTTCCGCATGTACTTACAAATGTTTCCACAAAGTTTCATTGTCCTCCGATCACGGGGGATCTCTCAACTAGCGAAAAGTTTTTTTTTATAACCACGCTGTATGCACTGCATACTATTACTGTTAAGCTAAGTGCTTACGTTACCGACTACCGCAATCGATAGATCATTTAAATTAAATTCCACGTATTTTACAACAACACTTTTGTCAACGTAAAAAAGAAAATTTATTTAAGACTCGTTACCGCAATCGATAGATCATTTAAATTAAATTCCACGTATTTTACTTCAACACTTTTGTCAACTAAAAAAAGAAAATTTATTTAAGACTCGTCATGTCTAGTGGCTGATAACAGATTTATATCAAGAATACGAATGGACCAGGAGTAAAACCATGTCTCGTTTTCCACTTTACATAATGCCTGTCAGATTCAAATATTTTCCCTGTTTATTGACATTAAAGGGCAACACTCTGTTCCCTCCTTTGCAGACGTGAACCATTGTTGAGCGTTTCCCTAATCCAATAATGCTCCAACGTATGCAAAAGTACTGCACGATCCATCATAAAAAGCCTTGTTAAATCAAAGAGAATACCTAGTATTTCCGAACTACAGTTAGCACTGTATCTCAGGATTTCTAAATTTCATGCAGTCTTCCTGTACTCCGGTCTGTTGTAAGCCGGCTCCTATTCTAATATATCCTCAAGACTTGCTTCAAACAATTCTTTCTTGTTTTTCATAGATTCTACAATCTTCCTAGCTATTCTCTCTGATGTCATTCTTCTACTGACTTTAGAGAAGTACAGCGTTATCTTCTCGCAGTCTGATCTGATTTATTTACTCTTGTACCACAGTTCATCATTTAGTCATACTCTAAATTATCCCGTTTTTCCTACTCCGTGGAATCCTTCCCGATATAATCGTCATTTTCCCTACGTACTCACGTGCTCTCTTCCGCAGCTGAACGACCAGCAAGCTCTGATTCCCTATCGTAAGGCACAGTCAATTATTTTTCCTTATCGGGACGACTAGAGAGGAAATCACTCAGCTTCGTGAGATCAAACGTTAATCTACTTCTAGGGGAGGTATAGTATGCATCTTCGAAAGACACATGGAACCTTAAATATTGCAATCCAGTGACGCACTAGGCATAAGATGTAGCTGTGTCGGAATTCATTAGAACGATTGAAATCGATTACTTGTTATGAATGTTTCTAAGCTTATTAAAGTTGCTTTGTGCTTTACCGGTAGCCATATCATCATTATGAATTCCACAAGGTAACTTTATGTTCGCAATTTCTTGATAGTTCTGCACTTGCTTTCCATGATCCGTAGAGTTGATTTTGTTGCGTACCTAAGGCTCTGCTTTTGGTTGTGATGTCTGAAGCCTTCCGAGATGACATCATTTCTTCGCCGACATCTCCTGAAGCATTTTGCCGCGTATTTTGGCTGCTTCTTTGTCCTTTTTAGTGTTGCCACATGATTAATAATTGCATGGATTTGGATATTGTTTCCGAACATCACAACTGTCAATATCTCCTCAGTGCCATTTCCCTCAGTTTCCTTCTTAATTTTCTGACCGCCACTCAGTCCCCTTTTCCTGTCACCTGAGGTAATCATTAATATTGTCAACATCATACTCGAAAACTGTAGCTTACTTGGAAAATACATTACACAGATGTAGTCATGATTTTCTAGAGGAAATTCTTATTTTTCACATAGCGTCCGAATTCCTCCAAATTGTTTTGTCGATCAAATTGTACGCCTGCTTAAAGTAAACTAACACGATCACTAACTTCGCATAAAAAAGTGTTCGTTTGAGGTGGGAGGTAATGAAAATTACAACTTGATCGGATCCTCACGGAAATATTATTACAATGCTCACTAAACTCTTGTGATGCGCTATAGGCCTCTGCTAGGCTGAGTGGTCTCCATTCCAGTCCTCCTATTAAGGAAAATATTTTATGGTACCGGGGATTGTGCAGACGAAAGTCAGACACGCCAAGTGCTCAGCCACGGAAGAATGTACAAGAGAATATAACAGAAGAGAGGCTGTTGTCTGGTAAGATACTGTGGATAAGGAAAGAAGGCAAAAATTCACTCAGAAGTCATTAAATTGCAGATTCCCTGCTAGTAGACCGGAGTACCCTCCCTCAACGTGATGATGAGTACGCTGGAGTGGATACAAGACTCTCTCTCGCACAACCGAAACACAGGCAGCAGCACCTCAACGCCCTTGTCGATTTACAAAACAAAAAGAGAATGTATTTTTACGGTCTTTGTTTATCTTATATAGGTTTGTCATATGTCAAACTGCTTCCTCGGGATAGGGGTACCTCCTTATACGATCGCAGAATCATCCTGAAAGAGCAATACGTAATTGATGCTGCAGTTGGTGCATCCGTTACTGAAACAGATGAAATATCTTCAAATGTTACTTTTGTGTGCGACGCTGTAATTTTCATCGTTACAACACTCGCACTGTAAGGACTCGGTTACCTCGGAAGATTCAAAGTAATTGTACTTCAGTTTGAAATTACGGCCTTCACCACAGTTCTCATGCTAATAAGCGTCTTTTATCTAATGGTAAATTTGTTTCTTTGATCTACTGTGGGGATGAAGAACTGCATGTTCCGACATCATGGGCGTCGTACCTACCATTCGTCAGCCATGGAACAGGTAAAGTAAGTTCCGTCCATGTGAGGTAAGATTCTGTGTGTTTCTCTTACTTCGAGAAACAATACATTCGTTCATTTCCGTGCATGCACTTTTGTCTCTCACCGTTATCTGCAACGTTAGTCCTGAGATTCAGCCTTCTGGCTGATTTGTCCCTCTATGAACTTTCATGATAACAGGCCCTTGGCTTCAGTTGGTCCATTGAGTAGGTTCCTATATGTTTCTCCAGCTGATAGATAATCATAGCCTTCTTTCAATGTGTCTTCTCTTCCGTTCTGATTTCCAGCACAAAATGCACCAAATCTTAATTTTGTAGTTTGTACCCAGCCCACTGCATCTTTCACCTAGTATTCTCAAATGCACACTTTCTTTTTCAATTACGTGGAGAACTTTCGTTTTTGATACTTTCTCTGTTCAGGTACCGTAAGTTGCCTTCCCACTAATTTAACGACATGTGCTTATGATCTTGCAAATCAAAATCATGTGAAAGGACAAATATCTCCAGTAAGACTAGGATCACAAGAACTAAGTAGCTCCACACTCGTCGAACCGGCTCATCTGAAAGTTATTGGGTCTGCTATAAGACGAAGAAACAGCTTCAATTGAGTCTGTAAGAATGGAGGAGAAGGAAATATTATCAATTCGTTTGGTTCTAAGGTATAAACTCTCAAATATATCAGGATATGTAAGAAACAACCTGGCAGGTAAGAAAGCGTTTAAGGAAGCAGCTGCCTGGCGATAGGAAAAGTTGTATCTCACATAGTAAGCTCGCTGTTGGAGGGGTCGTAAGCAGCTCGAGTGTGTAACCACACTATCTGAAAATAGAGGGCTTACCGCCCAAGCAGGCAGGACAACAGGTCGCTTATCGTTAACAATAAGAGGCATTTGCCAAGCAGTGACTCTGTCACTAGGTACTTCAACGCCAGCCAATGTCGACGGATAACACTACAATGTCACAAATTTTAGTGCTCACTTAAGTAAAGACAAAAAAATATAAGCAAACTGTGAGCCAATTTCCTGCCCTCAAATGGAGAAACCAAAATGGCCAAAGACTTGTTGAAATTTGCAAAAATTTTAACTTTAAAATCATGTCAACAAATTTTAAATAGAACGCTTCTAAACAAAAACTTCGTGGGCATCCAGTACATTTACTGGGGAATGTCAAATCGATCATGTAACAATTTCATACCATAATTACAAAGAAATTTTAAGTGTTCAACGTAGGAAAGGGGCTAATATTGATTCTAACCATTATTTAACGCGAATAAAGGTAAAACAAAAGATGTTATCCCAAAATTTGATACTGCTGAAATAACTCCAACTCTAACAAGCGAACTTGACAGGAAACAATCCTACAATTGGCAAAGCCTAAAAGAAAAGTTCATCAAAACAGCACAAAATTTAATTCCGCCTAGAAAGAAACAAAAACACCCTTGGTGGAACGCGGATTGTGAAACAGTAGTTAAGTGTAGGCATGAGGCATTCAAAACTTAGAATAGTAACGAAACTAAAAATACTTGCAGCACCTTTCTAATTGTAAGAAAAGAAACATCTAAATTAATCCGACTGACTAAAAGAAACTACGAAAACGTACAACTTTTAGAAATCGGGAAATACTCCCAAAAGAACAATACCCAAACGTTTATAAGATATTCAAAACAAAACCAACCGGTTACCAACCTCAAAGTCTTTGCTTCAAAAATGAAAATGGTAGTTTGCTTCTTAACAACCAGGAAAATTGTAAGGCACTTACTAATTATTTTGAAAAATTATTAAACTGTCCAGAACCAGAGAATAAATTCCAACCACAGAAAACTAATGACACCAACCCTAACTCTAAAGAACCTGACGAAATCGAAATAACTAAACAAATTAAGATACTAAAAAACAATAAAGCATCTGGAGAAGACGCTCTAATGGCAGAACCACTAAAATCAGCTGACCCTAACACTATAAAAAGGTTCATTAAAGTAATAGGACATTTCTGGATAACTGAGAAAATGCCTGAGGACTGGGAAAGTGCCCTAATTCATCCATTGCATAAAAAAGGGGGTAGAACCGATGTTAATAATTACCGAAAAACCTCTCTTCTCCCGTTCATATACAAAATTCTCTCACAATGTTTACTGGATCGAGCCCAAGAACAGTTAGAGCCTAAAACTGGTGACTACCAAGCAGGCTTTACACTACGAATTGTTAATTTAAAACTAATTCTTAGGCAGCAAAGGATTTCTACCAACAATATTGTATGTATATTTGTGGATTTTAAAAAGGTCTACAACTCAGTTGATCACGAATCTCTTTTCCAAATTTTAGAGAAAAAAGGGATAGATAATAAAACTCTAACACTGATTAAGAAAACGTTAACCGATACTAGCTCTAAAAATAAATTCATGGCAGAAATTTCTGAACCATTTGATATAAAGTCTGGTGTAAGGCAGGGAGACGACTTTCCCAATTACTATTTAACTGTGTTTTCAAAAGGTAATTACAGAATGGCGAGAGCAAAAGTTAAGTCAAAATATAGATCAGTCCATCAAGTTAGGTAGAAGTAATATTAGAGAAGATTGCCTCACCTTTGCAGATAATCTGGCGATTTTAACTAAGGATATTACCACAGTGCAAAAACAAATTGAAGTTCTTAAAGAACTTGTGGAAACAGTAGGACTACAAATATCATTCGAAAAAACGGAATATATGACACGCAACAAACAAGCACCAACGTTTTTGAAAACGAAATATGAAAAAATAAAAAGAATTTCTCAATTTAAATACTTGGTGGAAATCATACAAGAAAACGGTCTGATAAGCTGCAAACGAGGTTCGCTGTCAAAAAATGGCAACTGCATTCCGATTAACACAAAATATTTCTAATAACAAATCAGTTTCTACATTCAGTACATTTAGGGATTACAGCACTGTAATCAAACCTGAATGACTTTATGACGCAGAAACTTTAATTTTAAATAGAAAGAGGGATAGGGTAGAAATTCAAAAGAAAGAAAGATTATTAGGAAAATATTAGCCCCCAAAATTACTAACGAAGGAACTTACAGGCTGCGAAGTAATAAGGAAATAGAAGAATACACAGACATACATGGTGACATGCGAAACCGAGGACTAAAATTTTATGGGCACTTTAACAGAATTGCACCCACTACGCTGACAAAACAAGCAGTAGAATGCTACGAAAACAGAAGTAAGGCCACAATTGAGCCAGTTAAATGGATCGCTGCGATTAAGGAGGATCTTAAAGTAGCGGGCATAACTCAGGCAGACGTTACAGATAGAAAAACATTTAGTCAAAAGATATTTGATTGGAAAGTTGGTCAGATGCAAATTAGAAAACGGACTGGGACACCGTAGTCTGATGAAAGAAAGAGACTTCATTCTGAAAGGATGAAACAAATTTGGACACAAAAGAAGGCCACCATCAAAGGGACAGTGATTAATTGTACCTCGTGTGGGCCTATTGGGCCCCTACGTGAATAATAATAATAATAATAATAATAATGACTATCCGTTCAGTCAATAGAATAAATTAGTGGGTTGAAGGGAACTATGCTCTCCTTCAAATAAAATGCTAATGAAACATTAACAAACATTTATTATGTTAAATAATTACAAAGTATTGGTATCAACATTCTACGAAAAACAAAATTAGTTGCTGACAACAACTAACAAGACAGGCAAGTCGAGGGATTGCTACCGTATCCTAGCTGCACATTAAATCATTAAGCCACTACAAACCAACGGTTCGTTTAGAAACTCCAGTGATAGATTGAACATCGTAGGAAACGGTACTAAGGCATGAGTCGGGTTTAGCAGAGCTGTGGCAACAGTACTCTTCCTATATAAACATGAACCCCCATTTAGTTAGCCGTGCTGCGATATACTCTCACCAATCTGCTGTGGCTGTAAGTCGGGGGGCCGTGGTCGTAGTGGGGAATCAGAACCTCGCTCGTCAGGACTGGGACACGTCCAGGTGCCACGGCGTCTGGAACTAGCTGTCTGTCCCCATCCCAACGCAAACCAGGAGTGTCTCTTTTTCTTCCACCAGCTTCCGACCCGGCAGTTTGCACCAATCTGGCTACAAACGCCAATCAGGAAAGAACGCCAATAGCGAGCCAGTGCCACATTTAACAAACCCCTGCCCCAGAATGTCGTCAGTCAAGTGCCAATCAGAGCACGTCTTCCTCGCTAGTTTGTCCTACAAATTACCGTCTGATGTCAGCTGGCGATGGGCGAATCAGACCATAGTTTACGCTTCTCAGTTACCCGAGGGCAAACCACATTCCAGACTTGTACTTTTCCGCCATAAATTGTGGTGTCGCAGCAAGCACCTGAATCTGTTGCCCTCGGACATCTCAAGGAGTGAATCGAGCCACAGGCTGCTAAGCCCGACTTAGTGAAAAGGACCAGTAGGTTCCGTGACCTTCCGTCGGTGGTCCCTTGACCCGCGCAAGCAAGCACAAAGTGCTTTGAGTGCCGACGAAACACCTGCCGCATTCAGAGCAGCATTCGGGCTGTGCATTTTTCAAGTATTCACAGGCTGGAGGTATTAGCCCCTTTACTGGCGACCACTGAAATTTTATAAAATATATTTCGCCGCAATAAATCAACGTAATGAGAGTTTAAGTAGAAGCAACTGAAGTGTCCTTCATATCGCCAGTTGTGACAAGTGGCAGGTAAATTTAGTATAAATGGAAAGTGGCAAGCCAGACGGCTTGTAACCTTTCACAGTGACGTGAGTGGTAGCACACTGTTTTTATTATAATCAATATTCTCATTTAACAGGTGAAGGTACAAAGACAAAGCTGAAACTACAGTCACCATTCGTTTCTGGGTCCACTGCATACAGTGGTAGGTAATAAAGGGCTGGAGACGGTACGCTCGACGGTCCTCTTGGTGCTATTCGAGATGAGTCGGTCCCAGGTTCTCCTGCATATCTGGTGATCACTGAAGGGCACCCTTCGACAAGCCCACTGCTTCCTGCTTCTTAGGGGTTTTTGCTACGGAATTACAGATTCATCTCAAATAAATTGAATTTCAAATGCGTACATCCTAAGCTTATCGTACCACATCCATTGATAATTTAGAATTGTCGTTTCTATGCAATGTTTTCTTAGGATATTCCATCAGTGTTCAGTAGGGTTCCAATTATGACGCTGAGAAGACCAATACGTATACAGGGCTGTCGAGGAACGATTCCGTCTACGATCTCTCATCGTGAAATGCTCGTTCATTACTGGTATTATACGACAGGATGACAGTACATGTATTAAGATATCAAGGAAAAACTTCTGCCTTACTTGAGAGAGTTGTAGTGGATAAAAACCATACAGGCAGATAGAGACTGGAACATGTCCAACAAATAACTGACACGGTTGGTGCAAGTGCTATAGTGACATGAAGAAGTTGGCAGAGTAGAGGAATAATTTGTAGTGGGCCACATCGAGCCGGTCAGAAAACTGATGAGAAAAACAGCAAAGCCCAGCAGAGACTCTCTTCACGTCCTCTTAAATCTCTACTGTGCCATTGACAAGCAGACAACAAAACGCTCCTGCAATTTTCTTGGCAAACAAACTTACACTTTACTCGTTCGTTTCAGGCACTACAGTAACTGACTAGAAGCCATTTATTTTCTCGAAGTGAGTGTAGTGTTACGTTTCCACTGATCTGGAAAATCGGTAAGCCGATGTATTGGTGACTAAAATTTTTCGAGTCATGTTGATACATCTGTTAACGCCGAACTACGTTACTGTCATAGACGTTCTCGATCACATAGTAAGTCGAGTAAACTATTTCAGACGATAGTACATGTGGCACGATCTTCATGGGGAAGTCAGAAAATCACAAAGAGATCACCAGTATGCAGCGGCGGTGTTTACAGTCTCATTAGTTAAAGCTCTGCGGCTGTTATCTCACGGTGCAGCTGGATTCATCAGCGTTAACTGGCCCAGGTGTTTACATGAAATATAAAGTGGCGACGCATCTTGGTTTCTCTACACAATGAACGGGTGGAAATGTTCTACGTCATTAGCGACAATAAATGGCAATATAATCCGACATTCGCCACTTATGCGGAGGACGAGAACACTAAATGAGTCATGGGGTACATACATTGGCCTTCCAACTGAAGACATAAGAAGACAAACTGGTTCGATCTTTGTTTTATGAACAGATGTGAGTTTTGAGCACCTATGCAATGTTAAAAAAATGAAAATGCCCAGAGGTATATGGAAATATGGAAGAACCCACTGTGCAAGCAGTAATATTGTCATGTCCTAACCACACTCAGGTAAAAATGTGAAAGCAGATTAGTGAATTAAATATAAGTTATAACTAAGCGCACCTTTATTACAAACACCAACGTACATCCAGAACAGAACGACGTCTCGTGCGAAGAGTGCTGTTACTTATACAAACATCTAGAATGCTAGTGTTTAAACAACCATTAGGATTTCTCACGAAGGAGTGGACCACGTCTCCGTTCTTTTCTGCTCTTGATGAAGGATCATGATCCTCTACTTCATATGTGACGTCCGATAAGCGACGAAGGAGACTGTACGGCCCAAAGCAGCGCTTCAGTACCTTCTCTGATAGTCCCACTTGCCGCACAGGCGTAGAAGTCCATACGAGCCTCCAAGCTGTATATCTCTGGCCACTCCTTATACTGCTCTCGCTCTTCCTCCTGGGCATCCAGAATCCCTATGCTAGCAAGCTGCCTTGCTTCTTCGGTCCTGATATGTTCCACATAGTCATCCTCAGTATCGTCCACTGTCGTTTCAACCTCGTGACCGTGGAGCAGAAAGAATGGTGGGAAGCATGTATTGTCATGCACGAATGACACTACTGGCAATATTGTGTGGCAATTTCTGTGTTCGATATTAACGTACATAGAGAATAAATCTGCCAACGTCTTATTAATTAAGATCCCAGCCGTAGTTTGACACTGAATTAAATTCAGTGGCAATAAGTGAAAATTTTTGCCGGATTGTAATTCGAAGCCGGATTTATCGCTTTACGCGAATGGTCGCCTTAACCGCTTTGGTTATTAGGACACGCTTACCGTCCAGCCCAAATTCTCAGCTTGTACACAACACATGTAGCGTTCACCGTTCATTATCCTCATTTCTCGCAGCTTTACCTGATTTCCACAAGAGTTTGGACATAGTATGCATCCGCACTGAAGTTATCACTACCATCAGGTTACACATGTATTATTATATATCCGATAGAACAGACACCACACATATAACTCTTGTAGGAATTCGGTAAAGCTGCGAGCACTGACGATAATGGACGGCGGACGTTACATGTATAGTGTTGAACAAGTTGAGAAATTGAACTGGACGGAAGGTGTGTCCAAACAGCCTCAGTGGTTGAGTTGACCGATCACACAAAGTGGAAAATCCAGGTTTGAATTTCAGTCCGGCACAAATTTTCACTTGTCGCTACTGAATTTAACTTAGTGCCCAGTTGTGTCCGACAGAGAAGACACCACACATATAATAATCTTATTAAAGCGTTCTGTCAGGTCATCCGTCTCCGGATGGTGCGCAGTTATCAACCTGTGAAATTTTTTCTGTTACTAGTCTCGACTGGAAACCTTTTCTATGATCAGATATCATCACACAGTGTGCCCTGTGCTAAAATGATGTCTTCTATAATGAACTATGCAATTTCTGGAGCTTCGATAGTCGGCACAGCTTTAATGATGACATCAGTGGTCAGGTCGTCACTGCAGACTATTATCTATCGATTCCTATTTATCAATTTTGGGAACTTCCCCAACAGATAGATTCCAATTCGGTGGAATGGCGCTGCTACCGGTGGGATTGGTAGCAGATGCCCGGGATGCACAAACGATACTTTTTTTCCTAGGCCCTATTGGTTTTTTCTTTTTTTTTTTTTTACAGCATTTAGCTACACCTTCTAGCTACTTCTCCACATTGTCCCAGCTCTGACTTAGACATTTTTTGTTCAGCTGTACCAAGATTCCAATACCTTTGTCATGGAACGCAGCTGCCCATGCATTTCGCCAGTTCTCTGCACTGGTCTGCAGCTATTTGTCAATGGGAAAATTCTGTCCTTATAGCCACCGTTTCATGTGGGATGAAAATCAGAGGGAACTAAGTCTGAGCTGTGTGATGGTGGTGGGTAATCAAACATTTCCCATCGAAAATGGTGCAGGCGCATAAGCGCATATTTGTTGCAACAGCTGCGTGCAGCTAAGCATTGTACTGTAAAAGAAGAATGCCTATTCACAATATTCCTCTTCATTGTTATAAACTGCTCTTCGTAGACGATTTTTTCGAATCACTTGATCCACTCGCTAAACAAGATGATTGATTGTCACTCGCTTCCTTCCCTAATCAACTATATATGAAGTTCCTTAGCCTACTTCAAAGTTCCTGCAACACTGCCGCACTTTGCCGTCATTCAGCATAGATATGTTACGTGGAATGCATGGAAATCGGGAGGAGCTTCTCACCATGAAGAAATCGAAAACAGCACATATGTCTCACACGGCGATTTTTCTAGGCATCTTTACGTCCTCACTGCTTTCTCAGAACTGGAAAGTGTGCTCTGACATGCTCGATGGCCATACTATAAACACTGTGCAACACACCAGGACAGAGCTTCATCTGATTTTCTAGTTCTAATTTGGCAACCGATCTGACATTAAAAAAATAATAAAAATAAAATAAAAACTATAAAAGCTCTCTTAACTGCTTCTGTCTTTGGCTTTCCTTACAGTGGCTCACATAGGATCTAACGGATCGATAGAGACCCCACCAGTCGTAGCCACTCGTACTACAGAATTCATACAAACTGCTGCGTTCTGCCAAAGGATTCTTTGAAAAGCACTCTTTCTCGGTTGTAGAATAGTTCATCTCTAACGAAGGGATTACTATGGAAGCATAAGCTATCACTGTGTCAGCACTTCCCTGAATTTATACTAGAACTGCCCCTATTTCAAAAGCGCTAGTGTCTGTGTGATATTCTGTCTCGGCATTCTTATCATACAATTCTAAAAAAGGAGAAGATGCTAGCGCCTCCTTCTTAAGGACAAGGAAGTTGTTCCTTGCTCGTCGTTCCAGGAAAATCTGACGTCCCTCTTGAGTAGTTCTTGCAAGGGACGAACTTGGGTCCGGAAATCCTTTATGAATCGTCAATAGTACTCCGAAAACACATCTTACACCACGAATGAGCCGAAGATTCGGGAAATCTGACTGCTCTTATTTTCTATGGACCGGGACAAACTCCAACGTCATTGATTGGAATTATACTTCTCACTTGACGAAGAAGCACTATTTTGCATTCAGGTGGAGACCTGGAGTCTGAACACATTTCAGCATGGTTGTCAGCTAACTTAAGGGTTCTTCAAATGTCTTTGGATAAATGTCAAAGTCATGCAGATAGCAAAGACACATCGTCCATTTAAGGTGTTGAAGCAGATTGTCCATTGTGCATTTGGGTGGCTGGAGCGTTACATAGTCCAGACGACATAACTTTAAACTCATAGACGCCTCAGCAGTTATAAAGGAAGTCTTTTCCCAGCCTGCCTTGTCAATCTCGATTTGCCGGTAGCCTGTCAAAATTTCCATAGATGAAAAATACTTTCTTCCTTTAAAGCAATCTAGGGTGTCATCAGTGCACGGCACTGAATAAACATCTTTCTTCATGATTTTGATTAGTCATCAGTAGTCGACGCAGAAGCGCCATCTGCCGTCCTTCTTCTTCATGAGGACTACTAGAGAGAACCAAGGACTCTCTGAAAGTTCAGTGACATCATCTTGAAGCGTATTGCTCATTTTCTCCTAGATTATACGATGTTCATTCGGCGGTACTTTACATGAGCGATAGCGGATGTTCCTCAGTGCAGATACGGTGTTTTACCAAAGGCAGTCGGTCTGTCTTTCCTCCACTCTGGAATGGAAAGCATCCGAAAACTGACGCAGAACGACTATCAGTCGCAGACAATGTTGTTAGGTCAGGGCAGATCCTACTGTAAAATCGATAGCAGCTTCCTCCCTTGCATTGTCTGTAATGGTGACAGAGCACGATTCTTCATCGATGGCAGTAAGTTGCCCTCCTGAACTGGTTTGACTGCCCTTACGCAATATATTTAGGGATTAATTGTGACTGCTCTTGACAATGATCCAGAGTTCTCCTTGACCACCTATAATGCTTATAAACGTCTGGCATGTAGATTTATCTTGTGAGACTGAGTAACTATTTGTAGATGACAAAAGCTTCAGATCATATAAATTGAAGTTGGAGGGAGGAGAAAAGGAAGGGAAGAAAAAGAATTAAACATATCAGATGTATCAGAACTTTATGTGAAATCAGCGGCGAGGAGTGATAATGTGTGTCAGTCTGAATCTAGAACCCGTGATTTCCTGTTTACTAGGCAGCTGCGTTAACCACTGCACCATCCAGACACAGTGTTTATCTTATATCCGTGGACTATCTCTGCACGCTTCCTGGCCAACTTACATCCCCCCTTGCGCCAGCTGTCCCCAGTTCTACATCTACATCTACATCCATCATCCATACTCCACAAGCCACCTGACGGTGTGTGGCAGAGGGTACTTTGAGTACTTCTATCGGTTCTCCCTTCTATTCCAGTCTCGTATTGTTCGTGGAAAGAAAGATTGTCGGTAAGCCTCTGTGTGGGCTCTAATCTCCCTGATTTTATCCTCATGGTCTTTTCGCGAGATATACGTAGGAGGGAGCAATATACTGCTTGACTCCTCGGTGAAGGTATGTTCTCGAAACTTTAACAAAAGCCCGTACCGAGCTACTGAGCGTCTCTCTTGCAGAGCCTTCCACTGGAGTTTATCTATCATCTCCGTATTGCTTTCGCGATTACTAAATGATCCTGTAAGGAAGTGCGCTGCTCTCCGTTGGATCTCTGTCTCTTCTATCAACCCTATCTGGTACAGATCCCACACCGGTGAGCAGTATTCAAGCAATGGGCGAACAAGCGTACTGTAACCTACTTCCTTTGTTTTCGGATTGCATTTCCTTAGGATTCTTCCAATGAATCTCAATCTGGCATCTGCTTTACTGACAATTAATTTTATATGGTCATTCTATTTTAAATCACTCCTAATGCCTACTCCCACATAATTTGTGGAATTAACTGCTTCTAGTTCCTGGCCTGCTATATTGTAGCTAAATGATAAAGGATCTTTCTTTCTATGCATTTGCAGCATATTGCACTTGTCTACATTGAGATTCAATTGCTATTCCCTGCACCATGCGTCAATTCGTTGCATATCCTCCTGTATTTCAGTACAAGTTTCTATGTCCATGTACACGTCCATGTTCGAGTCCTCCATCTTCGCTAATTTCAGATGCCCGCCGGAAGTCGAACATTGATGTGCATCCACACTGAAGGTTGTAGACTCATTGCCCATCGAGACGAATCAGTTATGCGAATGCGTGGTATCTGTTCTTAGGGACATGTCAAAAAGGACATATATCACGCATTCAATTTAAAACTTCAGAGTTTAACGGGCATCTCGATTGACGTCCGGAACTCGTCTCGTTGATGGTGGTGTGATAACAACGTCTTCAGAGGTAAACAACCGCCTAGAGCAATCTTTGCTATGTGTGCTTGTTGGAATAGTTGCATCAGTCTGGAGCTCTGATCTTCCACAGTCTACGACTGCTTGCGAAGCCTGCAACAATTCCCATCCGGTAGCAATGTTATGACTACACTCCGTAATTCGAAGGGCAGCATTCCGTCAATGGTAGTTACTTCTCAGAACATCTTGCACCGTTCTACGTTGTCGAACACGTTTTCCAGGTCGACTAAGCCTATGAACATGTACTAATTTTTCTTTGCTCTTGCTTCCATAACGAACAGCAACATTAGTACTGCCCCCTCTAGTGCCCTTACGTTTTCCAAAGCCAAAACAATCGCCACATAACATATCTTCAGTATTCTTTTCCATTCTTGTGTATATTATTCTTGTCAGCATCATGAATGAAAGAGCCATTATACTAATTCTACAATAGTTCTCGTACTTATCTGCCCCTGCCATCTTCGGGGTTGTGTGGGTGATCTTTTTCCGAAAGTCTGGTGGTATGTATCACGAATCATAGATTCTACAAGCCAATTATGATAGTCGCTTCTTAGCCACTTCCGAACGAACGATGACTATCCATTCTGCCTTATTTGACGGCAAGTCTTCCAAATGTCTGCTAAACTCTAATACTGGGTGCCACACGTCTTGCCTGTCGGGTCCCACTTCTTCTTCAGTCGCATGAGACAAGTTTTCTCCTAGTCGTGGAGGCCTTCAAGGTACCTATCACTCTCTCCTCTGGGTTTAACAGAACAATTTCCATTGCAGTCTTAATGTTGGCGTCATTGCTTTTAATTTCTCGAAAGCTTGACTTTCATACATGCTGAATCAATCCTTCGGACCATCTTTTCGTTTTCGATTTCTTCTCATTTTTCCTATAAGGCCGGCCGCGGTGGTCTAGCGGTTCTAGGCGCTCAGTCCGGAGCCGCGCGACTGATACGGTCGCAGGTTCGAATACTGCCTCGGGCATGGATGTGTGTGATGTCCTTAGGTTAGTTAGGTTTAAGTAGTTCTAAGTTCTAGGGGACTGATGACCTTAGATGTTAAGTCCCACAGTGCTCAGAGCCATTTGAACCATTTTTGAACCAATATTCTGCTCATATTTTCCCATGCAAATGCATTATAAACGTGTGATGGATTCAAGTAAGCCACAGGATCTTCAAAAATACGTTGATGTTTATTTACAAAAATAATTTTATTCGGAAATTTCTTTTAACAACATAAAACAGTAATGAAAAAGTAGAGTTGTGAAACAAATTACACAACTTTAACCAACTTTAAACATTGTCTTTGACTGATGGAACAGAAAATAAGTCCCTTTTGACAAGTTTTGGAGGGTTAATCTTCTCCTTAATATCGCACCATTTATAATGGAGAATGTCTCTTTGCTTAGGCCAGCATCCTCTGACGTTGACTCGCTTTCCACTTGTTTCGATGGTTTCTTCGTTTTCTCTGTGTTATTCTTCCCCTTTTCTGCGGTTGTTTTGGGTGACATTTTTAGTGTTTTACCCTACCGTTTAAGCATTTTTCCAGTTGTTCTTCTGCAAAATCATTGTACTTGCATCTCCCAGACAATCTTCTGTATTTAGACGGTGTAGTGAGCTTTAAACCTAAATAATTTCAAACTTATTTTGTATTAGGCACAAATTGAAAATAACTTGTTACAACCTGTAACAGGTGTTTTAATTTGATGTAATAGAAGAATATACATGTCCAAGTGTTACTTGGATCCAAGCCGATCGTGGGTACAAGTAGCCCTTGTATGTGGTTATCAGTACACCGGCATACACTCTGATGAGTAACATTTTAAAGGTGATTTATAGTTGAACATTTACATAAAATTACATAATTTACTGTTTAAGGAATAAAACTGTGCCCTTACTGCATTCAAAATATCGATTCTTCGCACGTTAGACAAATAAGTTGTTGGATGAGGAAAACAGTACATGTGTTACAGCTTAACATAACTCTGGCAACGACTTGTCGAAATACACAGAGTGCGCCAGAGCGTGCTGAGCCCTGCTGCCTCGTGGATGAACTAAGGACTGCGTCGAATATTTCAACGAACCAATACAAGTAACAGCTTAAGTGCCTTTAACGTTTTGGTTTCAATTAACCCTCCAGGGTAAAAGTAACCCAGATCTGTAGTAAAGTATTCAGGAATGGTACGAAACTATGCAGGAGTGGTACGTTATTTGAAAACGTAGTCATGTGGGTATCCATAATGAAAGCCTAGGTCTAATTCAACTTGTGTTTCTAGTGTACTGAAGTTGTAACGTGAACCATAGTAGAGCCGTCTCTGTGCAGACAAACTTAATGTGATAAATAGACTAGTCCCCACATATGCCGCAACAGGAGAAGCCAGTCTCTGGATAAGGAGTACAAGCACGCTAAGATATGAATGTCTTGCATTATCTGATTTTGTGCCAACTGCGATCTTCTTAGTAAAACTTTCGTTCTTAAGTATCTGCCATAGGGTTTCTCGTAAGCAGCTAAACGGAGAACTTTGTACGTTACACATCGATACTAGTCTTCTCTGTAGCGGGTGCCCGTCGTAAGAGCCGTCAGGTGTTTTGCCAAATCTGAAACTGGAGTCAGCCCAGACTACTCATGACGATGACATGTTTCATGCGATACCTAGTGTTCACGGTAAGCGTTGGTTTGTTTGCCGTTACGAGCAAATTGATTTTTAAAGTGGGATTTTACGTGCGCATTAGATGGAGCACTTCAAAATTATTCTGGTGCGATATCCGTGTTTTCGACATGCATCAATATGGACTTTAAACCACGATAAATACTCCAGCGTCGAGTTTCGTACGCCACGGCCTGCCACGGTGACTGCTGGCGTCATACAGCAGCGCTGCTCAGTACCTGCTGGAGTACTCGTTATTCTCCGTGTTTTAATGTCCCTGTTATAATACATCGACAAAAAAAAAATATTGCACTAGAAAAATTTGCGACCGCACCACGTAATGGGCACATAAAATTTCCCTATAAAAATCATTTTGTTCGTAATGAGAAACAAATTGAGGTTTTCCGGTGACACTGGGTTGACACTGGGCGTCGCATGGAAGACGTTATGAGTAGAGACTGACTCCAACTACACACTGCAAAAAATGAAACTGCAAATAGCTATCGAAACATCAGAGAATTTATTTATTTAATTAATTTATTTATTTAATCGTATGGCTAGGGCCCCCTTCGAGCAGGCCGTTCGCCGGGTGCGGGTCTTTCAATTTGACGCCATTTCGGCGACCGGAAGTCGATGGGGATGATAGGATGATGATGAGGACAACAGAACACCCAGTCCCTGGTCGGAGAAAATTCCCCGACCCAGCCGGGAATCGAACCCGGGCCCAGAGGATTGACAATCCGTCACACTGACCATCCAGCTACCGGTGGCGAGCACCAGAGAAAATGTACCTGAAGACTCTTAGGAGGAATTCCCGGTATATGTATGTAGTCTTGACAGAGCTTGATCCCGTACAGGTCAGACCTTGTACTTTAAAGTCGCTTGCCCGGTATCGGCAGATAAATATGCTTACATGTCCAAATACTAAAATGAAGACTTTCGCGGCCGGAAATATCATGTCCATTATAATTATCCGGGCTGTTATGCCGTGGTCGGTTGATGAATTTTGTCTCAATTCCCAACGTTTCATCTCCGACTGCGGGAGACATCTTCAAGGGGGTCCGTAGGTCGGCGGAATTCCAACACACCCACTGGCTCGAATGTCAGTAGCGATCCAGTGGGTGTGTTGGACCTTCCATCGACCTACGGACCCCCTTGAAGATGTCTCCCGCAGTCGGAGACGAAACGTTGGGAATTGAGACAAAATTCATCAACCGACCACGGCATAATATCCCGGATAATTATAATGGACATAATGGACATGCATGTCCAAAGAAACTTTGCATCGTAATCAGAATAACAAAAAAAAAGGAAAATGGTTCAAATGGCTCTGAGCACTATGGGACTCAACATCTTAGGTCATAAGTCCCCTAGAACTTAGAACTACTTAAACCTAACTAACCTAAGGACATCACACACACCCATGCCCGAGGCAGGATTCGAACCTGCGACCGTAGCAGTCCCGCGGTGCCGGACTGCAGCGCCAGAACCGCTAGACCACCGCGGCCGGCCAATCAGAATAACACAAGCACTGCAATATCGTATACGTACAGTATTAGTCCTTGAATAAATACACAGTTAATGAACGTATTGCAAAACTCTTACACTTTATGACAAAGTGTCATCAGATTCAGTGCAAACATGTTGAATAAGAGATGATATAGAACTGAACCTTGTGGCAGGCCTTTGCTTTTGCCTTGAGGCCCCCATAGAGTTTTTTCCTCTTTATTTGTTCTCTTCATTATCAGACAGCTGAGAGATTAAGTGAATAAGCTAGGTCGCGATGACACCGGGAGAATTCTGCTTATGCACTTTCGCAGCCAGCATCGGTAACGCATCATCAGAGTTGTTTACGCCTGTAAAAACTGCAGTGACATATTCATTTCGGCTGAAGCGTGGTTGGAAATCGGCTGCAAATTTTATAAGATTTTCATTCATGCCATATCCTCTTCGAAAACAAAACACAGATGAGCGATGGAATAGAACAACTCAAGTCATTGTTTAAAAAATCCTTTTCAACACTTCCTGTGTGCAACTTAGGGGTGTTATTAGTCTATTCGATTGTGCTTTGTTAGGTTTATCACATTCTCTTGTCGGTATTATTGTCATCCCCTTCCATTCGTCAGTATTGATTGGTTTGTTCGAAATATTTTTGTAGAGATTACAGAGGTGACTCCTCCCTTTGTCCGATAGCGAAGATAGCTTGCATTAATGTAAACTAGCAATTCCTGCGAAGCTGTATCTTCCAAAGACCAGCGCTCTGTCGAGTTCAGCTGCAGTAAAGCTAATACTCGGAAAATGATCGTTTTCATCAAACGACACATCAACAAGTTCGTCAACTGGATCTAGAGCCTAAAGCCCCACGAAACGGTCGATTAATATGTTTGGAAGCGCTGAAGAACTATACTGTACCATGCTGTACGCATTCGCATAAATCTTCGCAAATTGTTGAGCTGAGCGAGTCTTTGGTTAAGGTATTGCAGCAGGAACAGAAAGAAAAGAAAAAATCCAGCCTTCTGCATGTTTCTAACGCGATGACATGGAGAACATAGGTATCGTTGCCGCATTCGTTGTAATACCCCACAGCTGATAGTGAGGTTTGCACAGCTAAAACCGCACCTGATAACAACCAAGTTACGTTGCTAGTGGACTAGTGAGCGGTCTCGGACACCAACTCCATTTAGTGCTGGTGGCTTTATCAAAAGGAGCTGAACCTATTTTTCAGATACAGTCATAGCGAAACACGCCTTGCTTAAAAACAAAATGTTGAACGCAAGTGTCGTCTTTCGCTTTTTAGGGCATAAAGAAGCGTTCGATAACAGCAAAGGAAATGTTTGTAGGTTCAGCTCACAGTGAACTCATGTTTGTCTTTCAAACTGGAACTTCGAAGAAGGTGTGACACACACCTTGGATGAAAAGATGGTGACAATTTCTACTTAGAACTGCCCTCATATACGAAACAAAAAGCAAAACCGCCTGCTGACATTCTGCACTACTGAAAAGCACTACACTTTATTTCTGAGATTTCAAAAATGGTTCAAATGGCTCTGAGCACTATGGGACTTAACATCTGTGGTCATCAGTACCCTAGAACTTAGAACTACTTAAACCTAACTAACCTAAGGACATCACACACATCCATGCCCGAGGCAGGATTCGAACCTGCGACCGTAGCAGTCGCGCGGTTCCGGACTGAGCGCCTTAATCGCGAGACCACCGCGGCCGCCTTCTGAGATTTCTCTGTCTGACTGGTATAAATTATATATCTGCTTTTGTTAAGTCTGGTGTGGTGTCACCGCCAGACACCACACTTGCTAGGTGGTAACTTAAATCGGCCGCGGTCCTGTAGTACATGTCGGACCCGCGTGTCGCCACTGTGTAATCGCAAATCTAGCGCCACCACATGGCAGGTCACAAGACACGGACTAGACCTCGCCCCAGTTGTACAGACGACATAGCTTGCGACCAGACGTACGAAGCTTTCCTCTCATTTGCCGAGAGACAGATTGAATAGCCTTCAGCTTAATCCATAGCTACTACCTAGCAAGGCGCCATTTGTATCAGTGCTTATAGCTAACGAATATTCAAGAGAGATGTATTCCAAGGATTCATTAAAAGTTAAGTAACAAACCTATATGTACTTTTCCTCTTATTCATTAATAAGTCTCATGTTCCAGAACTTCAAGCCCGTCTGCGTTAGTTTAGCGTGCACCTAGCTACCTCGTTGTGTCTGGACGGTAGGACCTGGACACAACATCTGGGATATCTAGAAGAGCACAATTTCACATGTTACCACGACTAGGAAAACAGAACGCGGGACAGCTTGTTTACAGTAACAAATACAGGGAAGTTCCCGAAGCACAGATTTCTAAAATTATCAAACTAAAGGGACGAAAAAAAAATTAGTGAATAATATTTACTACTATCTTGCAGGATTATCTCCAGACCACGTGTGCGGCCAATCGAATTGGCATCTTTCCACAGCTCTACATTAATAATGAGTTACTTTAATCCCATTGTTGCCAAAATGCTTTTTGATCCTTGGGATGTAGATAGTCTAACGCTACCAAATGATTTACCATAGGCATTTAGCTTCTTTCCACTTGTGAAGCATCTCCAGTGCGATTCGGATCTTATTAGTGCATATGTGCCGTCCTGGAGTTGTATTTAGACGGTTTACAGTAAACGAATAAAAGAAATGGTTCTGAGCATTATGGGACTTAATTTCTGAGGTCATCAGTCCCCTAGAACTTAGAACTACTTAAACCTAACTAACCTAAGGACATCACACACATCCATGCCCGAGGCAGGATTCGAACCTGCGACAGTAGTGGTCGCGCAGTTCCAGACTGTAGCGCCTAGAAGCGCTCGGCCACCCCGGCCGGCAAACGAATAAAACCGAAACACAGTGATCAGTGAAAGTGAAGTGTGAAGATTAAATCCGATCGTAAAGCGCGGAAACTCGTACATCCTGGGTGGGCAAACCATCTAAGTACAACTCAAAGACAGCACATATGCACTAATATGATCACAAATTGCCACTGAAGAGGCTTCACAAATACAAATAAGCGAATAGCGTATGCCACAATAAAAACAGCGTATCATTTAGCTGCGATTACGACCCATATGCCAAGGATGTAGAAGCAACTAAGGACTAACGAAAAACTCCAAAACAATTTTTTTTGAATATGTAAGTAGAGGTAGCTAATATCTTTTACCGCATCTCATATAGTTTCGATTTGTTTCCTGTAGAGCATTTGTAGACTTAGAGAAAGCTTTTGACAATGTTGACTGGAATACTCTCTTTCAAATTCTAAAGGTGGCAGGGGTAAAATACAGGAAGCGAAAGGCTATTTACAATTTGTTCAGAAACCAGATGGCAGTTATAAGAGTCGAGGGGCATGAAAGGGAAGCAGTGGTTGCGAAGGGAGTGAGACAGGGTTGTAGCCTATCCCCAATGTTATTCAATCTGTATATTGAGCAAGCAGTGAAGGAAACAAAAGACAAATTTGGAGTAGGTATTAAAATCCATGGAGAAGAAATAAAAACTTTGAGGTTCGCCGATGACATTGTAATTCTGTCAGAGACAGCAAAGGACTTGGAAGAGCAGTTGAACGGAATGGACAGTGTCTTGAAAGGAGGGTATAAGATGAACATCAACAAATGCAAAACGAGGATAATGGAATGTAGTAGAATTAAGTCGGGTGATGCTGAGGGAATTAGATTAGGAAATGAGACACTTCAAGTAGTAAAGAAGTTTTGCTTATTGGGGAGTGATGATGGTCGAAGTAGAGAGGATATAAAATGTAGATTGGCAATGGCAAGGAAAGCGTTTCTGAAGAAGAGAAATTTGTTAACATCGAGTATAGATTTAAGTGTCAGGAAGTCGTTTCTGAAAGTATTTGTATGGAGTGTAGCCATGTATGGTAGAGAAACATGGAAGATAAATAGTTTGGACAAGAAGAGAATAGAAGCTTTCGAAATGTGGTGCTACAGAAGAATGCTGAAGATAAGGTGGGTAGATCACGTAACTAATGAGGAGGTATTGAATAGGATTGGGGAGAAGAGAATTCGTGGCGCAACTTGACTAGAAGAAGGGATCGGTTGGTAGGACATGTTTTGAGGCATCAAGGGATCACAAATTTAGCATTGGAGGGCAGCGTGGAGGGTAAAAATCGTAGAGGGAGACCAAGAGATCAATACACTAAGCAGATTCAGAAGGATGTAGGTTGCAGTAGGTACTGGGAGATGAAGAAGCTTGCACAGGATAGAGTAGCATGGAGAGACGCATCAAACCAGTCCCAGGACTGAAGACAACAACAACAACAGGCTGAATGTCAACAGAAAGGTATTATTTGAGATTCCTTCGAATTGTCGTCAATCTATGCTAGGATATGCCTTTCCTTATGAGAGTGCGAGTCACACTGCTGTAATTTCCAGTTGGCAAGAGTACATTAGCTGCGTGAATTAGTGTTAATTGTCTCCGAGCAATGTTCGGGAACAGCAACCGTCAACTGATATACAGAGATAGACCAATCGGATCAATCTGTAACACGAAAAGAAACATACTAAATGATTTTGTGCCAGGTAATGAACCATGAATTTTTGTGTTATCTAGGGTAGTCCTTGTTGGTTCAAATGGTTCCAATGGCCCTGAGCTCTATGGGACTTATCGTCTGAGGTCGTCAGTCCCATAGAGCTTAGAACTACTTGAACCTAACTAACCTAAGGACACACACATCCATGCCCCAGGCAGGATTAGAACCTGTAGCCGTAGCGGTCGCGCGGTTCCAGACTGAAGCGCCTACAACCGCTCGGCCACGGCGGCCGGCCCTTGTTGGTTGTAAATCGCTAATATTCTGTGGTTCCCCTGTTTAATCCACTGTGATCTCCGTCGAAGGTGGCAATACTTACTGTGTACATTTCTTTTACGCCATGTGACCGAGTGAAAGGAGAAATGTAAATGTCCTTCCACATTCTAATGTACAGTCGTGGACAAAACGAGCGAGACCCCTCGCCTTTTCGTTATGCTGATCCGCACGGCTTTAAAGTCTTCTACACAGCATAACAGGCAAGGCGACGAAGTGCTACCAACATACTATGCACAGGCGTGAAACTGACAAACTATCTGAACTTCTTTAGGCTGTTTTCAATCATTTGTAAGTATATTAATGCTGATTAGTGTGTTTAATACAACACGTAAATATAAGACAGAACTGAAAGAAGAAACGCTAATTGGTATGAACTGTACCAAAAAAAATGCATTTCAACTTATCGAGATAACATAACTGTTTTAGTAAGACAAAGAACCCCAGATCGTTACGAATTAGCAAAATATTATCCGCATTCGGCCGCGAAACGGTCTGTGTCAACGTTCAGACCAGTCATACTGGATTACCGTTGCGGACCTACCATGAAACCGTGCAAATTTAGCAATGTTATGAGAG
The DNA here is from genome assembly GCF_023898315.1 of Schistocerca nitens. NCBI lineage: Eukaryota > Metazoa > Arthropoda > Insecta > Orthoptera > Acrididae > Schistocerca > Schistocerca nitens. Next base: position 395,645,873 of record NC_064615.1, on the reverse strand, counting down.
AGTAAATGTAGTAGGATAATTCTGCACCACCCCAGGATATAAACGGCTACATAGCTGCCAACGGTATTATACACTGTTTCGAATTCTCCACTAGACTCGCCACAGCCAGAAAACGTTCATTAGCCGAAGTGTTTCTTAAGCTAGCTAGCAATGGGAATGTTCGCACTTCTAAAACGCGGTGACGTTAATACTGGGATGTGAATTACCACATGTATAGGCAAATGGATTCTATTTGCATTCCTGTAAACGTGATTTGGATCGAAAGCGTAGCTACGATTAATATGCTGACGTATCGACTGCAACTAGCACATTTCGGATAAAGAGTAGGGGGTGTTATTTAGGCGGCCTTCATCTTCAGTAGCTGTCGTAGCTGTTTTCGTTGTTAGGGTTTCGTCACCTAAACCGATAAAAACGGAACCCTACTAGTCTCACTTTCTTGACCGTCTATCGGTCTACCCAACCCTTAAAACCCGTTTACCTCCAGAACGGGTAGACATAATAAGCGGAAATGTATCGCACTTCTTGCGGTACCCGGTCCCTTGGTGGTGTAAAAAAGTGAGCTTCTATGTCAACGCAATCTAAAGATACGGCCGTTTATGTAAAGAAAATTTACGTGAAAGGTTAAAAAATGGCTTCAAGAACTATGCAACCAAACTGCTTATGTCATCAGCCCTTAGACCTAGAACTATTTAAGCCTAGCTAGCCTAAAGACATCACAGACATCTATGCCCGAGGTAGGATTCCAGCCTGCGACTGAAGCAGCCGTGCGGTTCGTGACCGAAGCGCCTGGAACCGCTCGGCCACCGCACCCGGCGAAACCCTATTCATCTCATGTGTAATGATAATATATACTGTCTAGTGAGGATAAACTGTATTCGCCAGCAACTCAGATCGTTTGATCACGGAACATTTACGAAGCTACATTCAAACTTTGTTCTAAGTCGTCTGCAACATCCATTTATAAACACCCTAGGAACGTCGTATGCGATATCCACTTCTGAAGACGCTGGCAGATACTGCAGTACCATAACAAGTAGGCAAGAATTTATTGTTATTGGTCCATGCATGACACTTTATTTCAATATCAATTTAACGCGCCTAGGTGTTCGTATATGGCTGAAACTAATGAACAAAAAGTAAATAAACAGCAAACAACTTCGATGTTCAAATCAAATGAAAGTCACATGTCGCAATTACAACGTAATTTCGTTTCCAGAATGAGATAACATAATTTCGTTGTTACATCTACATGACTACATCAACAGGACTTCTTTGCAATCCAGACTTACGTGGTTGGTTCAAAAATGGCTCTGAGCACTATGCGACTTAGCTTCTGAGGTCATCAGTCGCCTAGAACTTAGAACTAATTAAACCTAACTAACCTAAGAACATCACACACATCCATGCCCGAGGCAGGATTCGAACCTGCGACCGTAGCGGTCGCTCAGGTCCAGACTGTAGCGTCTACAAGCGCACGGCCGTACTTGGCAGAAGGTTCGGACTATTTCTCTACCGTCCCACTCATTAACAGTGTGCGGGAAAAAGGACCACTTAAATCTTTTCTTGTGAGCCTTGAATTACATTATTACTATGGTTTCTTCCTGCATAAGGTCCCGAGGAAATAATGTTTTGGCATTCAGAACAGATGTTGGTGATTGAAATTTCGTATAAATATCTCGTGGCAACGTAAAACGCTTTTGTTTTAATGAATGTTACCCCAACTCGATTATTAAATCTGGGACCCTCTCTCCCCTATTTCGTGAAATTACAAATCGTGCTACCGTTCCTTGGACGTTTTTGCGTGCACAGTCAATCACGTCTGTCAAGGATATTATAGCAGTGGACGGACAAACGTAGTGTAGGCAGTGTTTTCAGTTGGCATGTTGCGTATTCTTAGTGTGCGGCCAATAAAACGCAGTCATTCGTTTGCCTTCCCCACAAAAGTATGTTTTCTATCGTTCCAGTTTAAGTTTTACTGGGTACTGAGATGAACTGACAGTGCTTCGACTTGTGTTTTGTCATGTAACCGAAAGTTAATTATTGTTATTGGACGCAGCTTTCGTGTTTAATGTATTCCTCATTCAACAGAATACACTCTTCGTACACCACAAATAACTGTTTCAAAGTATTAAATTGTTACTGATGTTACCAAGTTGCAGTGGTCATCTTTACTTGCCGTTTTGAAACAAAGGAAAATATTATAGCGAAATGTAGCAACTAAGAAGCGGAGTATCCAAATAAACAAACATTTCCGGTTTAAGTAGTTGCAGTAGATTTACTACATAGTAACGTAAATCAGGAGCAAAATCCATTAGTAGATCGTTATCAGGAAAACCAGCCCTCATATACAATGTGCCACTGCAAGAAAGAAAGTTTCCCGACATGTCAATGAGTAGTCGAGGAAAGTGAACACATTCTGTCTACTGAATCCCAACGCACGCCACTTACGAGGGGAAACGCTAAGTGTCATACCCCGAGCTTGCTGAAACGTCGCTCGGTGAAAGAGGGGACAAAATAAGCGAACACGTGTCTCGGCTTATCTGCTTACACTCTACCTCTTCTGAGAAAACGACGGTCAAAGTTTTCAATGCGGTGTTGCTACAGTGTAGATACCTCTTAGCGGGTAAGGATTCAACTGAAGCCGTGGCTCTGCGGCTACCATAGCGACTTCGGAACTTTGCGCTGCGAGTTTGAAACCCGGTTTTTCCTTCCCCCCCCCCCCCCCCTCTCACTCTCTGAATTATCTACGAATGTCTATTCCAATTTATGTTGAAACAATGTTGTCGTTATTCGTCAGTTAATTTACTGTGTACAGAAATAAGTTAAAAAGGGAACAATTAGTGCGTAGTGGGGCGATCACTCTGTTGTAGAAATAATTCAGAAGCCAAGATCGCTTAAATACTGTTTACTGGATAACCGATTTCAACGTATGCCATCATCGGATCTGAATGTAGATTAACATTTATAAACCATTTGGATATAACAATACATGAGGCAGACCAGATGATTTTAGATCAGCTTCTCTCATTCGTTTATTATTTTTTTAATTCATTAATTACACATAAAGTTAATTGGCGAATAATGACAACATTATTTCAACATAAATTAGAAAAAAACATTCGTAGATAATTCTGATAGAGAGGCAGGAAAAAATAATAATAAAAATACCCAATATGGTCTCGAACACGGGAATCAAAGTTAAGCAGGAACGACGGTAGCCACTGAGCCACCGCTTCAATTGCGTTCTCGGCTGCAGAAGGTATCTACACTACAGCAACAGCGCGTTGATAACTTTGAGCGTCGTTTTCTCGGAAACGGTCGAGTGTCTGCAGATAAGTCGAAACACATGTTCTCTTATTTTGTCCTCTCCTTCACTGAGCAAAGTTACCGGACAATCAGCCTATGACACCTGGCGAGTTCCCCTCGTTAGTCGAGTCGCTTCTTACGCCCGGCGAGAATTATGTATGCCTCAGAGTAAACTGCGCCACTTGGAAACACGGCGAGCGGGGATAAACACGTTTTCCTTCTTATAAGGCAATCTTCTACAGCTAAAATTCACGAAGTGTCCTTCAGGTTGCCTAAGATATTTCAGAAATGTTTCTTGCGTTAGGCCTGCCGGATATGCAAAACGTAAACATTTCATTTCATGTAATATTTATCAGGATAAGACATGACAAGAGTGGACCAGTCCCTTCTGAGAAAAATTACAGATTCTAAGTTGCTCCACTATGTAATGACACGGGTAGGGGTTTGCGATGTCTAGTTTATGCCATCGATTTCCGTGTTATACAGACTTGGCCACTGCGTTGTGGCTGCCATCATGGAGGAGGCAGTCTGTTTCCTGCTAGCGCCGTTTCCGCAGCAGATATTAACCGCGACGAATCATTCAGTCAACGCTAAATGGCCCATCTGGCTGAGGCAGACAAGGGCGCTATAATAGCACTCCATGCAGAGGGATCTTCAAATGGCTGTATAGCAAGAACCATGGGTCTTCACAAGTCGACGGTAGCCAGGTGGATCAGACGAAAGGAAGAGAGTGGTAACCTGAATGGGAGGCCTCATGGCCGTCGCCGCAAAACAACAGCAGCTCAGGATGGCAGATACGCCGTTTCAGTGAGAACCACCCATTTGTCAACGCACGACAAATTCAGCAAACTTTGGGTCTCAATGTTAGCAGTAAGACCGTCACCCGTCGTCTAAGGGAAGGTGGACTGAGGGCAAGAAGCGCTGCTGTGAAAGAGACATTGACTGTTTCCCACAGAGGAGCTCGCCTTTCTTTTGCTGCTGAAAATGTCTACAAACCTCTCCAATTTTGGAGGCGAGTGATTTTCACGGACGAATAAGTTTTCTCTATGGCATCAACCGGAAAAGTACTTGTTTATCGGCCTAAAGGTGCTAGGTATAATCGAAAATATATTTACAGTTGCCGAAGGAGTGGCAGGGAGTCGGTAACGGTATGGGCATGGATATCGGCCGAAGGGTGTGGGCTCCTGTGGGAAGTGGAAGGAAGATTCGATGCGCGCAATTACATATCAATTCTGGAGAACGTGATGTTGCCTTCTGTGACAGCAAGATTTGGCGATGATCAGATCATGTTCCAACAAGATCGCTCGCCTATTCATATGGCACTTGTGGTTAAGAGGTCGTTCGACGACCATAGTAATATTGCTGTAATGGAATGGCCACCTAAAGGAGCTGACATGAATCCCATTGAGAATATTTGGGCAGAAATGGTCAGAGTAATACGATAAAAGGGGCAGTCACCGTCGACTCGCCGACAGCTTTCTGATGTGATTCATGGCGCTTGGAATGAGTTACTTGAATATCCTAGTTATGTGGCTGGAGTTGTGGGCTCAATGCCCGACAGACTTCGAGCTGTTGTGGAAGCCGAAGGAGGCTATACGCGATACTAAGCAGCATCAGCAGAGGTGTTTTTTTTTTCAGCTCTTCACCAATCAGCTGCAACAGCTGTTTCAAGTTTTTTTTTCAGACGTGTATTTTATATAATTTCAAGGAAACGCAGTAAGTGGAATGTGGACAAACAAATTAATTCACAGCAAGATATGTAATATTTAATTTGATAAGAGAAGAAATACTCACCTTATATATTCATGCAGTCTCTAAAAAATACATGACACACGTGTATATGCAAGAAGGGTACAAAACAATTCAGCACAAATGAAAAATATTGAGGAGAAGCTCGCCGATGAAGGCGTAATTGGAGAACAAAGGTTGGCTAGAAGGAGAGGTAAGGAGGCCCGAAAAAGCAGAGAAAAATCAAATACCCAATAGACTTTGAGTCGTTGTCGCAGCAGAGGGCGCTTGGTATATGCGATTCGGAGCAACAGTAGAAGAATACTTTTATTCATTGATTTTTGAGGCTTTATTTTGTGACGGCTAAACAGTGCTGCATCATGAGCCCCACTATTTGTCCACATGTGGCTAAACATCAGAGGTGTAAAAAATTTTGAGAGGTGCCGAAGTTCTCTGGAAGAGTAACGTGTTTTAGACAAGAAGATGATTTTTAGTTCATTTCATTTTAACCATTCACACTATGCTTTGACATTGTAATCTTTGATTTCATTTTATTATTATGTATCTTTTCTTCGGTGAAAGTCAGCGGTAGTAAGTTTCAAGATATGAAGAATAACTGGAAGTTTTTAATTTGTGGAATAGCGTATTTAACGGTTAATACTTTCAACAAATCTGTAGTTATAGGACATATTAAGAAGCAAGTCAAAAATGGCATTGTGGAAAGATCGGGTTGGTATCTAAAGGGTAACGACGGTAAAATAGCAAATACGAAACTATGGGTAACAACTATTGTTGATGGTGAGGAGCCATAATCGATATGCCACTATTCTGTAATTGTATTTCTGAAGTTTATCGTCAATCCTAGGACTGAAACCGATACTCTATTTTACGTAAAGAATATAACCTTCAAAATTTATTTAGCAGCGCAGAATATTAAATCATAGTTTATAGATCAGGAACCTAATCCAACTGCCTTTAATTTTATTCTCACGGATGACATTGAGACAGTAAATAACAAGAGAAATAACAAAACTCTCAGAATCAATATAGAGAATTCAAGTATCCAGTGGATTCAAAAGTTTGCTATAATAGCGAGAAATTGCTTTTACTGACTCCTTCATGCCTACGTTTTCTGTCAGACAATGTTTGAAACTAGGTACACAATTTTTCCACAAATTGTCAAATTGGAAGTCGGAGAGCCAGTTAAATAAATTACGATGACAACAAACGTTTTTCAAGTAAACTGATCACAGGAGGCATCCAACACATTTATTGTGTGTTACACGCACAGTATCTAAACTGGCAACGCCACCAACACACAATACCACTAACAAGGGAACAGTCCCAGCGCACCCCCCTCAGATTTAGATATAAGTTGGCACAGTGGATAGGCCTTGAAAATCCGAACACAGATCAATCGAGAAAACAGGAAGAAGTTGTGTGGAACTATGAAAAAAATAAGCAAAATATACAAACTGATTAGTCCATGCGCAAGACAGGCAACACAAGGATAAAGTGAGCTCAGGAGCGCCGTGATCCCGTGGTTAGCGTGAGCAGCTGCGGAACGAGAGGTCCTTAGTTCAAGTCTTCCCTCGAGTGAAAAGTTTAATTTTTTATTTTCAGGCAATTATTATCTGTCCGTCCGTCCGTTCGATGCGAGGTAACTGCGCTATACTATGATGACGCTACACCTAAACAAACATCGAAACACATGACGTCAGTCAACTACGCGCACGGAAGAGAGAGTATTCCTGCTAACGAGGCTCCCTGGCTGGCAGTTGACTGCTCGATACTTTGACCGAGAGTGCATTAAATACGTGAGATGCATTCCGTGGGCAATATGAATCCAGCAACTACAGCTCGCGACTTCAATAACAATGTCAATGAATATTTTCCGAACTGTAAGGCATCGGAAAGTTCCTTAAGGGATCGAACGATTGTCGAACATTTGTATGATTACTTCCTACATTTGTTGATAAACAGTACGTGTGGTGATGATTGTCTGAAAATAAAAAATTTAACGACTCACTCAAGGGAAGATTTGAAACAATGACCTCTAGTTCGGCAGCTGCTCACGCTAACCAGGCGACCACGGCGACCCGAGCTCACACCCTCCTTGATGTTGCTTATCTTGTGCATGGACTACTCAGTTTGTATATTTTGCTTATTTTTTTCATAGTTCAACACAACTTCTTCCTGTTTTCTCGATAGATCTGTGTTCAGTTTTTTAAGGCCTATCCACTGTGCCAACTTATTAAATAAATCTGAGGAGGGTGCGATGGGGAGGTTCCCTTATTAGCTATGAAACAACTGTAGCAAAAGGGAGCATCCTCGTTATCCATGTGATGGATAAGACGACTAATTCGAACCATAAATGTCGATATAAGCAACAATTTCTGTTGGAACGTGTTTCCTGGACCAAATAACATACATTCCCTACGTCTTCAATGCGAATCATGCAGCAAATGTAATTTAAAGGACATAAAATATCGAGTGAATTTACTAACATAATTATGAACCACTCACGAAGATAAATCGATGGTCACATTGTTGTCAAAAGTATTCTACAGTATTGCCATTGTCCATTAGACGGGCAGCAGGAAGAAAACGTTCGCTCAGCTGTTCTGAGATGTCTTGCACTGATAAAGCTCGTGATTCGAAGACGCCACAGCATCGTCTGCCACCATTTCATGGGAAACGAAATATCTCAAGTGTACGGTCCTAGACATAAAAACTGCCCGCCGGCCGGCCGCCACAGAGACGAAGTCCTAGTCATTCACTTACCGTGGCCAATAAAACTGACCGCCCCGGCCATCTGCACAATCTGGCAACACTGTTATATGCGGAAGTGTTAAGAGGAAGTGTTGTCCACTTCCGAGATGTTCTCGGATTGCGTGAGCCTGTGGTCTAGTAGCCGGCACAGTAACTCAGCGTGTTCGGTCAGAGGGTTAGATACCCTCTGTAATAAAAAAATTGAGTTAATGGATCAACGACGAACTGAAACGGGTGTCTTGCGACGACCGCACCGAGCAGATTCAACGAACAAAAACGAGACAAAAAAAAAAAAAACAAGTGGTAATCTTCGTGCATTCTAAACTTATGGTCGTCTGTTCGCGTCCAACTGTTTTCTTTTCTTTTTTTTTTAACCACATTTCGGTCTAAAGTTATGAGTCTGATTGAGCATCGAAGATAATTCGCTTAACATTCTACCCAGCAGCAATAACAAGTATTCCAGAAACAACTCCGCAGGACAGCTCGTGGCTGCGTCGCGATCATAACAGCTTACGTTCGAGCGTTTCCTCGCGCTGCAGCGGCTACCGGCCACCGGCCAGACGCCACCCGCCGCCTGAAATCCGGCGCCGCCCATGTGAACGCGGCGCCACGCTGTCAGTGTATGTATCAACTGTCATTTTCGAATTTGAAGTTCTAGTTATCATCTCGCAGTTAAGCATTGGATTTTGCATACTTGAAAATCATGAACTACAGTTAAGCATTGTAAAATTGAGTCGCAAGTGGAAAAATGTGTAACATCTACAACACAACGTTTACTTTTGGTATAACAGAGGGGTGAATGCAGAGGAGGCAGCTAGAAAGATTTGAATTGTGTTTGGAGCGAGTGCTTTTGGGAAAAATACGCCAGAAAAAGATATTCGTGTTTCAACAAAGATCGTTCTGCCATGAATGATTTTCCACATTAACGAAGTTTCGCCTACTGATATATGTGATAGATTACCATTTTACCATCATGCGACATTTGCATCCAACAGGCAAAGTTCAGAAGTCTGGTGTAGGAGTACTGCATGCTCTAATTCGAAACAACAAAAATCATCGGAGTGACTATTATTGAACGTCATCAGGTAACTCATCGAGCATTCCTATGCAGTACTATTACTGGTGACGCGTTATGATGCCTTTATCGTTAACTTCCTAAGAAGAAATGAAAGGCTGAGCCCCACCAAAAGTCGTAAACTCGAGGAAAGAGTAGTGTGAACATAATATTTTACATCTGATAAATCCAAAAGTGTGTTTTGGGCTACGAATTCTGCCCCCAGGGTGTGTGCAACACAGCTGGAATTTGTTGCCAACAACTAAGACACCTTTTGGTCGCAGTGTAAGGAAATCGAACAACAAAACTACATCACCTGTGCTACTGCATGACAACGCACTATGTTGCTTTGAGAAACAAAACTGTCCAGGAGATTGATAGGAAAGTCGTCTCTCAGGCAATTGTATTGATAGGGAAGACCTCTCTCACTCAAGCACTTGTCCCTCTCGTCATATATTTGTAAAATTTTACCTTTCCCGCTCTTGATCGATCAACCGTCAAGGCAATTCATTTCTAGACGAAAATGCTCTTAAAACTACTCTGGTTTAATGACATCGTTAGAACCAGTAGGTTTCAACAGGCGTAGAATTTGTAAACGACTTTAGCATTGTCAGATCGTTTTAGATATCGTGAAAGAAAATTCTGCTGATGATTAATTTCTCTTCGATAATTACTGTTGCGTTTAGTAAACTAATGGAAAATGCAATTAAAATATTCACTGAACTAATATAAATTAAATTCAGCTTACTACAGAAACATCACGACGGCAGTCTATCTTAATAAAGCATTAAGTGTCTGTGAGACGATTGAGCCTATTTTAACACGAATTAGTAGTATATTACCGACTTTTGACTTCGAAAAGATCTGTATTTATTTCATTTCCTGTTCCATTCGTAAGTATTATGAAAATGTGACATTTCATAGATAAAATCATGTATTCACAACAACAAAAAATACGTCGGCAGAAAACAAAAGTGGCATTATGAATTTGGAAGTACCGTAAGGTTTTCGCTCTGACACTAAGGGTTACTGAAAGTAGCAAGACGAATTTTGCTCGAGCGTTGTCTTACGATTCCCTTATTGAGTTTTTATCTGCCTGCTTGTAGCTGTGCAACAAAAGAATTAAAAATCTGGCTTTCAGCGAGTCTCGAAAGGCGAACGAAAGCAGCTTGCACCTGGTAGCTAAGCATCTTACCTGGGAACTGGTTTTTTCCTAAAGTGGGAAGACATCCTTTTGTGGTTGAATTGTTGGCAAATGTCAGTCAGACGCGTGCCTTTGGTCTAAGCGTTTCGGTGTGTTGAATTTGTACGAATGATTTTTCTACAGGCTTTTTCTGTCCCAAATAGAGAGTTGAAGTCTCCGATTAGTATTTTCACGTCATCTTGGTGAGTTTTGCTCATAGTATTTTCTAGTGTGTTCCAGAATTTTTCGACGTTTTCGATGTTTTTCTTATTTTCGATGTTGGTGGGGACAAGTGCGTTGATGAGTGTATATTTTTTACTGGGGCTCTGAATGAGCATAGTCATAAGTCGCTTGTTGATGGGCCGGCCGCGGTGGCCGAGCGGTTCTAGGCGCTTCAGACGAAACCTCGCGACTGCTACGGTCGCAGGTTCGAATCCAGCCTCGGGCATGGATGTGTGCGATGTCCTTACGTTAGTTAGGTTTAAGAAGTTCTAAGTTCTTGGGGACTGATGACCTCCGCTGTTAAGTCCCATAGTGCTCAGAGCCATCGGAACCTTTTGATTGTTGATGGGTGTGATTTCTTTGACAGAGTTGATGATACATCTGTGTTCGAGAAATGCAATGCCGAAGATTGGTACGCCTTTCGCTACCTTTTGTTGTATTTTACCCTTGAAGATGCAATGGTTTCCCTAATGCAAGATTTCATTGTCAGTTAGTCGTGGTTCTTGAAGAGCAAGGATGAGAATTTTTTGCCGGTCGATTTCTTTTGTGGGATTATTTAGTTTTCCTGTTTGGATCAATGTATTGATGTTTACCTTTAAATGCATGTTAATTGCTTGTAGGGAAATTTACCAGAGATCTTCGATATTCTCTGCCGTGCTAACCTGGACTCCCCGGAATCCGAAAATCCAACTGCCGCCTGTCGACAGCCGGGTTGTGTACCACCTGGAGTAAAGTTGACTTTGCTTGCATAGGTCATGTTTGCTTGTGTTTCATTGGTTTTGTTTGGGTGATACCAGGACCGGACAGGACCAGAGTGTGTTGAAGCCTTTGAAAGCAAATATTTTCAGCCAAGTTCATTGAGCTAACAGACGGTGATCAGAGTAGCGGTGATTTTCACTCAGACGTGTCTGGATTTTGGTTCAATGGATTGAGTAGCCGTTCAGCATAGTGTTAGTATTTGGTTCACCCCTAGTATTTGATTTCCTCGGTACCACCCATATGGGGGAGGGTTTCCCCTATCCACCACACGCGATTATTATTATTACTATTATTATTATTATTGTCATTATGTCATCAGCAAATCTGATATGGTGGATCTTCCAACCACTGAAATAGATGTGTATTGTTCGATTCAGCATTTCCATCACATAAATGTGGTTTCTAATTACGTTACATTGCTGCTAGTAGACATATTTCTCACTTTTTCTTAGACAGTTGCTACCTGTTACTCCATCATAGGAATTTATGTGCGCAGCATTGTTGCAATACAGACGTTCAAATTATCCGATTTCTGTAATTCCATTTCGATACCATACCGGTCTAATAGGATTCAGCCAGGCAGTCTTAATGTGGATATCTGACTGCGACACTCATCATATGATAGACTGGGTAAACCACATTCTTAATCGGACTGTTGAATATAGATCACTTATACATGACAGGGCCTGAATTCTTAAACACTGTGGAAAGTAATAATCCAATGTGCTTATTACAAATACGTTATTTAAATATAAATACATGAACTAACGAGATAACAGTTTATTTACAGGAGCGGAGCACCATCCGCCATAGCAGAGCAGTGCGAGATTGGTTTCAGGTCAAGAGAGGATAAAGCTGTTGCCGTTTGTTCCACGATCACCAAACATCAACCAGATAGAGAATATGTGGGCAGAGGTAACAAGGCCATTGCCACGTGGATCTACTAAAGGTTGGTTGGTTTGTGGGATTAAAGGGACCAGTATCTACAAAAGCAAGCGACCTATGGACATATATAGAAAACATATGTTGTGAAGTAAACCATCACGCTACACTGTCTACGACTTAATGAAATCAATTCCCCTACGCATTCGAGAAATCTTAAGTAATGATCGTGTGTGGGTTGGTTACTAAAAGCATAAAAAGATGTTCAAATATTTGTAAAAATCTTATGGGACTTAACTGCTAAGGTCATCAGTACCTAAGCTTACACACTACTTAACCTAAAATAACCTAAGTACAAACACACACACTCATGCCCGAGGGAGGACTCGAAAATCCGCCGGGATCAGCCACGCAGCCCATGACTGCAGCGCGCCGACCGCTCGGCTAATCCCGCGCGGCTACTGGAAGTATACTCGTCCACAAAACCCATGTGGACAATTATCTGATAATCGGTCAAGCTTTGTTTGTCTCAGCTTTTAGCATACAAGTCCATTTACTTTCAGTCTCCTCCTTACAATAATTGCAATGCAAGGTAATTGAAAAAACTCATCCACTCGACGCCAACTGGGCAACTGACGGGTGCATGTGTTGTTCAACAAACCGTTGTTGTCACCCTCACTGGATTCAATGACTGTGTGTGTGTGTGTGTGTGTGTGTGTGTGTGTGTGTGTGTGTGTGTGTGTGTATGCGCATGTATGCGTGTGTATTCGTGTGCATGCACAATCTGAATCAATACTATTAACATTAGAGAGACAACCAACAATATATATTGCATCAAATATGACTGTAAAGTATTTTAATGCTATGGGAAGTTACAGAATGAATTTTCACCCAACCCACGTCCTGCATATTACGTTAAGTAAGATGTATTAACTCCATAGTATCTACAGCAGAGACAGTGCGCTCTTGTTGTCGAGGCTCGCGACAAGCGCAGCGATCAGCAGTGCCCAATGCCGCCGAGATTTGTTTATGTTGGCTGATTGTGGACACTGCAGCAGTCGCTTCGCCATAAACAGAAAGAAATCACCTTGGCTCTGACTGCAGTGAGCGGATATCACTGCCTGCATGTTCTTATAGTAACCAACGTGAGACTCTACTCACAGGTGCCATGGAGCAATTGCAACGGGTATCATGTCATTAATCATCAAAATATTAACCAGTGATGAAATGTCAACTCTCTTTTAATTCGAAGAATATAGGAACATTCTCACAAAGGAATGTGAGGTGATATCAAAATTTTTCCAACATACAAAAATTAACTGCAGGGCTTTGATGTATGCAGTAGTAGCACACAAGGAAATATTATGTCTTGGAAGCGTATATTTCATTTCCTCTTCTCATATTAACGCCCTTGTTTTAGAATGAAGTGAGAAAATTAACACGAAAAACGTAAGTCCCCAAGAAGCACATGTCATTTCCTCTTCTCATATCATAGCTTTTGTTTTAGTATGAGGTAAAAAAAATAAACAGTTTAGGGTTCTGAAACATAATATGACACCAGATTCTTATCGTAGATGCTATCGGAAACGCAAAAAGCAGGGAGCTGTCCTTTCTTTTGTCCAAAAGTCTGTTTCTTTTCATGCATTACTCACGCTAGGAGATTCTTATTTAAGGACTTGTGGGCATCAAGTTCTTCAGCAGAATAAGCCTTATGTTATTGTGCTAATGACAGTATGGAAAAAATGCAACAAAGACGAGTTCCCCTAGAGCAGTGAGGATATTTGCACATGTCTGTATTCAGCAATGACTGCCAGCTGCCACAACACTTCACATAATCCGTGCGGCAGGCAACATAACTGTGCGTGCACTTCAGACTTCATTCAGTAAGACGTCAGGAGATGGATGGAAATGTCAAATTAACGTTGCTTTCCGTGTCGTATACAATCCAGAATGAGGTGTTATTAAAGTAGTTGCACGTTCTAGCAATTACACTTCTATAATTCCCATATGAGTATTCCGATAGCCAAAAGAACCCGTTAGTGTGAAACCATCTGGAACTGCTTTAACATCAAACTGCAAGAACTTGAGACAATACGTGGACTCTTCTCTTCGCTAGGTGACCTATTGCTGATATTAAGGATTCTCTCCGTCCTAGGCGTAATGGAAATGGAACTTCAGAGGCGCTTTCCGCTATTCTTGACAAACATGAGAAACTTGTAATCACTGCGAGTTACAACTGCGTGATGATAATGTTTCAGGTTGTCAGTAGTTGTGGTGGTGTTATGCTGTCAAACAGCTTACAGCAACGTTAATGGTGGCGCACATAATTTAGCGCTGACTACCTACTTAAGTAAAGATAGTGTTGTGGCGTCGTCGCTTGACTTTATTTGGCCTCAGCTTGAGTAATCCGATTTAACGAAAATAGTACTACATTCGCGGGCTGCTAATGATACAGTATGACTACAGAGATCATCGTGCGGATATTACATTAATTCTGCAATGAATTCGCCGGCCGAAGTGGCCGTGTGGTTAAAGGCGCTGCAGCCTGGAACCGCGAGACCGCTATGGTCGCAGGTTCGAATCCTGCCTCGGGCATGGATGTTTGTGATGTCCTTAGGTTAGTTAGGTTTAACTAGTTCTAAGTTCTAGGGGACTAATGACCTCAGCAGTTGAGTCCCATAGTGCTCAGAGCCATTTGCAATGAATTGCTTAAAAAATATTACCCTCAGCTATGCAGCTGGAATGACTCATTACACAGGTACTATATGTTTCACTTGGTTAAGTGATCAGTTCGCTGCAATCCTGCTTCTAATGTTTGTAAATACTTGTATACTTCAAAAATGGTTCAAATGGCTCTGGGCGCTATGGGACTTAACGTCTGAGGTCATCAGTCCGCTAGAAGTTAGAACTACTTAAACCTAACTAACCTAAGGACATCATACACATCCATGCCCGAGATTGGAGTCGAACCTGAGACAATAGCTGTCGCGCGGTTCCAGACTGTAGCGCCTAGAACCGGCGACTTCGCAGAGGGAAAACAGAGGACTTGGAATTAAAGACGTGCCTTTAAACTAATACATCCTACTCCTAGCGGAGTGATGACCTCACACGTTAAGTAACATAGCGCTCAGAGACATTTGAACCATTTTTGAAGTATACAAGAATTTGCAAACAGTAGAAGCAGGATTGCAGAGAACTGAGCACTTAACCAAATGCAACATAGAGTACCTGTGTAATGAGTCATTCCAGCTGCATAGCTCAGGGTTATATTATTTCAGCAATTCATTGCAGAATTAATGTAATACCCGCACGATGACGTCTGTAGTCATACTGTATCATTAGAAGCCCGCGAAAGTAGTGCTGCCGGCCGAAGTGGCCGTGCGGTTAAAGGCGCTGCAGTCTGGAACCGCAAGACCGCTACGGTCGCAGGTTCGAATCCTGCCTCGGGCATGGATGTTTGTGATGTCCTTAGGTTAGTTAGGTTTAACTAGTTCTAAGTTCTAGGGGACTAATGACCTCAGCAGTTGAGTCCCATAGTGCTCAGAGCCATTTGAACCATTTTTGAAAGTAGTACTATGTTCGTTAAATCGGATTACTGAAGCTGAGGGTAAATAAAGACAAGCGACGACGCCACAACACTATCTTTACTTAAGTCGGTAGTCAGCGAAAAATTATGTGCGCCACCATTAACGTTGCTGTAAGCAGTTTTACAGCATAACACCACCACAACTACTGACAACCGGAACCATTATCATCACGCAGTTGTAACTCGCAGTGATTACAAGTTTCTCATGTTTGTCAAGAATAGCGGAAAGCGCCTCTGAAGTTCCATTTCCATTACGCCTAGGACGGAGAGAATCCTAAATATCAATAATAGGTCACCTAGCGAAGAGAATAGTCCACGTATTGTCTCAGGTTCTTGCACTTTGGTGTTAATGCAGTTCCAAATGGTTTCACACTAACGGGTTCTTTTGGATGTCGGAATACTCATATGGGAATTATAGAAGTGTAAGTTCTAGAACGTTCAACTACCTTAATAACACCTCATTCTGGATTGAATACGACTCGGAAAGCAACGTTAATTTGACGTTTCCATCCATCTCCTGACGTCTTACTGAATGAAGTCTGAAGTGCACGCACAGTTGTGTTGCCTGCCGCAAGGATTCTGTGGCAGCTGGCAGTCATTGCTGAATACAGACATGTGAAAATATCCTCACTGCTCTAGGGGAACTCGTCTTTGTTGCATTTTTTCCATGCCGTAATTAGCACAATAACATAAGGCGTGTTTTGCTGAAGAACTTGATGCCCACAAGTCCTTAAATAAGAATCTCCTAGCGTGAGTAACGCATGAAAGCAACAGACTTTTGGACAAAAGAATGGATAGCTCCCTGCTTTTTGCGTTTCCGATAGCGCCCACGATAAGAATCTGGTGTCATGTTATGTTTCTGAACCCTAAACTGTTTATTTTTTTACCTCATACTAAAACAAAAGCTCCTAGCGTGAGTAATGCATGAAAAGAAACAGACGTTTGGACAAAAGAATGGACAGCTCCCTGCTTTTTGCGTTTCCGATAGCGCCTACGATAAGAATCTGGTGTCATATTATGTTTCAGAACCCTAAACTGTTTATTTTTTTACCTCATACTAAAACAAAAGCTATGATATGAGAAGAGGAAATGACTTATATGCTTCTTAGGAACTTACGTTTTTCGTGTTAATTTTCTCACTTCATTCTAAAACAAGGGCATTATTTTGTGAGAAGAGGAAATGAAATATACGCTTCCAAGACATAATATTTCCTTGTGTGCTACTACTGCATACATGAAAGCCCTGCAGTTAATTTATGTATGTTGGAAAAATTTTGATATCACCTCACATTCCTTTGTGAGAAGGTTCCTATATTCTTCGAATTAAAAGAGAGTGGACATTTTATCACTGGTTAATATTCTGATGACTAATGACATGATACCCGTTGCAATTGCTCCATGGCACCTGTGAGTAGAGTCTCACGTTGGTTACTATAAGAACATGCAGGCAGTGATATTCGCTCACTGCAGTCAGAGCCAAGGTGATTTCTTTCTGTTTATGGCGAAGCGTCTGCTGCAGTGTCCACAATCAGCCAACATAAACAAATCTCGGCGGCATTGGGCACTGCTGATCGCTGCGCTTGTCGCGAGCCTCGACAACAAGAGCGCACTGTCTCTGCTGTAGATACTATGGAGTTAATACATCTTACTTAACGTAATATGCAGGACGTGGGTTGGTTGAAAATTCAGTCTGTAACTTCCCATAGCATTAAAATACTTTACAGTCATATTTGATGCAATATTTATTGTTGGTTGTCTCTCTACTGTTAATAGAATTGATTCAGATTGTGCATGCACACGAATACACACACACACACACACACACACACACACACACACACACAGTCATTGATTCCACTGAGGGTGACAACTACGGTTTGTTGAACAACACATGCACCCGTCAGTTGCCCAGTTGGCGTCGAGTGGATGAGTTTTTTCAATTACCTTACCTTGCATTGCAATACTTGTAAGGAGGAGACTGAAAGTAAATGGGCTTGTATGCTAAAAGCTGAGACAAACAAAGCTTGACCGATTATCAGATAATTGTCCACATGGGTTTTGTGGACGAGTATACTTCCAGTAGCCGCGCGGGATTAGCCGAGCGGTCTGGCGCGCTGCAGTCATGGGCTGCGTGGCTGATCCCGGCGGAGGTTCGAGTCCTCCCTCGGGCATGAGTGTGTGTGTTTGTCCTTAGGATAATTTAGGTTAAGTAGTGTGTAAGCTTAGGTACTGATGACCTTAGCAGTTAAGTCCCATAAGATTTTACACATATTTGAACATCTTTTTATGCTTTTAGTAACCAACCCACACACGATCATTACTTAAGATTTCTCGATTGCGTAGGGGAATTGATTTCATTAAGTCGTAGACAGTGTAGCGTGATGGTTTACTTCACAACATATGTTTTCTATATTTCTCCAAAGGTCGCTTGCTTTTGTAGATCCACGTGGCAATGGCCTTGTTACCTCTGCCCACATATTCTCTATCTGGTTGATGTTTGGTGATCGTGGAACAAACGGCAACAGCTTTATCCTCTCTTGACCTGAAACCAATCTCGCACTGCTCTGCTATGAAGGATGGTGCTCCGCTCCTGTAAATAAACTGTTATCTCGTTAGTTCATGTATTTATATTTAAATAACGTATTTGTAATAAGCACATTGGATTATTATTTTCCACAGTGTTTAAGAATTCAGGCCCTGTCATGTATAAGTGATCTATATTCAACAGTCCGATTAAGAATGTGGTTTACCCAGTCTATCATATGATGAGTGTCGCAGTCAGATATCCACATTAAGACTGCCTGGCTGAAACCGATTAGACCGATCTGGTATCGAAATGGAATTACAGAAATCGGATAATTTGAACGTCTGTATTGCAACAATGCTGCGCACATAAATTCCTATGATGGAGTAACTTAGAACTTCTTAAACCTAACTAACGTAAAGACATCGCACACATCCATGCCCGAGGCTGGATTCGAACCTGCGACCGTAGCAGTCGCGAGGTTTCGGCTGAAGCGCCTAGAACCGCTCGTCCACCGCGGCCGGCCCATCAACAAGCGACTTATGGCTATGCTCATTCAGAGCCCCAGTAAAAAATATACACTCATCAATGCACTTGTCCCCACCAACATCGAAAATAAGAAAAACACCGAAAACGTCGAAAAATTCTGGAACACACTAGAAAATACTATGAGCAAAACTCACCAAGATGACGTGAAAATACTAATCGGAGACTTCAACTCTCTATTTGGGACAGAAAAAGCCTGTAGAAAAATCATTCGTACAAATTCAACACACCGAAACGCTTAGACCAAAGGCACGCGTCTGACTGACATTTGCCAACAATTCAACCACAAAAGGATGCCTTCCCACTTTAGGAAAAAACCAGTTCCCAGGTAAGATGCTTAGCTACCAGGTGCAAGCTGCTTTCGTTCGCCTTTCGAGACTCGCTGAAAGCCAGATTTTTAATTCTTTTGTTGCACAGCTACAAGCAGGCAGATAAAAACTCAATAATGGAATCGTAAGACAACGCTCGAGCAAAATTCGTCTTGCTACTTTCAGTAACCCTTAGTGTCAGAGCGAAAACCTTACGGTACTTCCAAATTCATAATGCCACTTTTGTTTTCTGCCGACGTATTTTTTGTTGTTGTGAATACATGATTTTATCTATGAAATGTCACATTTTCATAATACTTACGAATGGAACAGGAAATGAAATAAATACAGATCTTTTCGAAGTCAAAAGTCGGTAATATACTACTAATTCGTGTTAAAATAGGCACAATCGTCTCACAGACACTTAATGCTTTATTAAGATAGACTGCCGTCGTGATGTTTCTGTAGTAACCTGAATTTAATTTATATTAGTTCAGTGAATATTTTAATTGCATTTTCCATTAGTTTACTAAACGCAACAGTAATTATCGAAGAGAAATTAATCATCAGCAGAATTTTCTTTCACGATATCTAAAACGATCTGACAATGCTAAAGTTGTTTACAAATTCTACGCCTGTTGAAACCTACTGGTTCTAACGATGTCATTAAACCACAGTAGTTTTAAGAGCATTTTCGTCTAGAAATGAATTGCCTTGACGGTTGATCGATCAAGAGCGGGAAAGGTAAAATTTTACAAATATATGACGAGAGGGACAAGTGCTTGAGTGAGAGAGGTCTTCCCTATCAATACAATTGCCTGAGAGACGACTTTCCTATCAATCTCCTGGATAGTTTTGTTTCTCAAAGCAACATAGTGCGTTGTCATGCAGTAGCACAGGTGATGTAGTTTTGTTGTTCGATTTCCTTACACTGCGACCAAAAGGTGTCTTAGTTGTTGGCAACAAATTCCAGCTGTGTTGCACACACCCTGGGGGCAGAATTCGTAGCCCAAAACACACTTTTGGATTTATCAGATGTAAAATATTATGTTCACACTACTCTTTCCTCGAGTTTACGACTTTTGGTGGGGCTCAGCCTTTCATTTCTTCTTAGGAAGTTAACGATAAAGGCATCATAACGCGTCACCAGTAATAGTACTGCATAGGAATGCTGATGACGTTCAATAATAGTCACTCCGATGATTTTTGTTGTTTCGAATTAGAGCATGCAGTACTCCTACACCAGACTTCTGAACTTTGCCTGTTGGATGCAAATGTCGCATGATGGTAAAATGGTAATCTATCACATATATCAGTAGGCGAAACTTCGTTAATGTGGAAAATCATTCATGGCAGAACGATCTTTGTTGAAACACGAATATCTTTTTCTGGCGTATTTTTCCCAAAAGCACTCGCTCCAAACACAATTCAAATCTTTCTAGCTGCCTCCTCTGCATTCACCCCTCTGTTATACCAAAAGTAAACGTTGTGTTGTAGATGTTACACATTTTTCCACTTGCGACTCAATTTTACAATGCTTAACTGTAGTTCATGATTTTCAAGTATGCAAAATCCAATGCTTAACTGCGAGATGATAACTAGAACTTCAAATTCGAAAATGACAGTTGATACATACACTGACAGCGTGGCGCCGCGTTCACATGGGCGGCGCCGGATTTCAGGCGGCGGGTGGCGTCTGGCCGGTGGCCGGTAGCCGCTGCAGCGCGAGGAAACGCTCGAACGTAAGCTGTTATGATCGCGACGCAGCCACGAGCTGTCCTGCGGAGTTGTTTCTGGAATACTTGTTATTGCTGCTGGGTAGAATGTTAAGCGAATTATCTTCGATGCTCAATCAGACTCATAACTTTAGACCGAAATGTGGTTAAAAAAAAAAAAGAAAAGAAAACAGTTGGACGCGAACAGACGACCATAAGTTTAGAATGCACGAAGATTACCACTTCTTTTTTTTTGTCTCGTTTTTGTTCGTTGAATCTGCTCGGTGCAGTCGTCGCAAGACACCCGTTTCAGTTCGTCGTTGATCCATTAACTCAATTTTTTTATTACAGAGGGTATCTAACCCTCTGACCGAACACGCTGAGTTACTGTGCCGGCTACTAGACCACAGGCTCACACAATCCGAGAACATCTCGGAAGTGGACAACACTTCCTCCTAACACTTCCGCATCTAACAATGTTGTCAGATTGCCGGGGCGGTCAGTTTTATTGGCCACGTTAAGTGAACGACTCGGACTTAGTCTCTGTGGCGGCCGGCCGGCGGTCAGTTTTTATGTCTAAAACTGTACGCCAGTGTGGCGCTAAAGTGTGGTTATGGATAATACGTATGCTCCGATTGCAAATCTAACATCATCAATAAAGAGAGGGAAATGAATTAGGCTTCCTTCGTCTTCAGTAACATCAAATATATTTTAGTTATTGTATCTTAAATGAACTGCGCAAAAAATCATTCACCAGAATTAAATAACTTGTTAGCAACATCAGATGATATTAACAGCTTGCCGGCGCGGGTTAGCCGTGCTTTCAACGGCGTCATACCGCGGATCGCAGGGCTGCTTGCGCCGTCCGTTCGAATCCTTCTCCGGGCATCTATGTGTGTTAGGTTAGGTTGGTTTAAGTAGTTTGAGGTCTAGGGGCTGAAGCAGTTTGGTCGCATAGTTCTTGGAGCCATTTTTTGACCTTTCACGTAAATTTTCTCTACATAAACGGCCGTATCTTTAGATTGCGTTGACATAGAAGCTCACTTTTTTACACAACCAAGGGACCGGGTACCGCAAGAAGTGCGATACATTTCCGCTTATTATGTCTACGCGTTCTGGAGGTAAACGAGTTTTAAGGGTTGGTTAAACCGATAGACGGTCAAGAAAGTGAGACTATTAGGGTTCCGTTTTTACCGGTTTAGGTGACGAAATCCTATCAACGAAAACAGCTACGACAGCTACTGAAGATGAAGGCCGCATAAATAACACCCCCTACTCTTTATCCGAAATGTGCTAGTTGCAGCCGATATATCAGCATATTAATCGTAGCTACGCTTTCGATCCAAATCACTTTTACAGGAATGCAAATAGTATCCAATTGCCTATATACGTGGTAATTCACATCCCAGTATTAATGCCACAGCGTTTTAGAAGTGCGAACATTCCCATTGCTAGCTAACTTATGAAACAGTTCGGCTAATGAACGTTTTCTGGCTGTGGCGAGTCTAGTGGAGAATTCGAAACATTGTATAATACCGTTGGCAGCTATGTAGCCGTTTATATCCTGGGGTGGTGCAGAATTATCCTACTAAATTTACTCTCTCATAACAGTATTTTGTTATTTCGAAAAACATCCCGAATGATTGTCACATAAGCGGTGACATAAAGGAAGAAAATTCATGTTTTTGAGTCCAGAAAGCTCTATGCAACAGAAACTGCAGATTTTTTTGCCATTTTCATTGCGAAATTGCCGGCTTATTCATGTCTGGGTTAATAATAGAGGGCTGTTTGCCTGGGTTGTCTGCTAGCGTAGTTGAAGGAAGGTCTGGTTTGTTTCAGGTTCTAATCTCGATGGAGGCGTATAGAATACCAGTAAAGCAATTTTAAGAAATTCTCGCGCCCCCAATACCTTTTATCGCTACCTTTATTCTGTACTGGCGCCCTGTAGATGTCAATACGACACTCTTGTAAAATTTCATACATGTTACTGCCTACTTTTTCCGCTTCTGTCAATAATGGAATTGACTTAATTGTGGCACTTAATGATTTTTAACTGAATTCCGTTATGAATCTTCACGCATTGCTAAATTTGCACAGTTCCATGGTAGGTCAGCAACGGTAATCCAGTATGACTGGTCTAAACGTTGACACAGACCGTTTCGCGGCCGAATGCGGATAATATTTTGCTAATTCGTAACGATCTGGGGTTCTTTGTCTTACTAAAACAGTTATGTTATCTCGATAAGTTGAAATGCATTTTTTTGGTACAGTTCATACCAATTAGCGTTTCTTCTTTCAGTTCTGTCTTATATTTACGTGTTGTATTTAACACACTAATCAGCATTAATACAGTCTTACAAATGATTGAAAACAGCGTAAAAAGTTCAGATAGTTTTTCAATTTCACGCCTGTGCATAGTATGTTGGTAGCACTTCGTCGCCTTGCCTGTTATGCTGTGTAGCAGACTTTAAAGCCGTGCGGATCAGCATAACGAAAAGGCGAGGGGTCTCGCTCGTTTTGTCCACGACTGTACATGTCCTGTGAATATGAACGTCCTGTCTCTAGTCGTTCATGGTGTTCTGTTTGTTTCTGATCGTGATTGCACTATGGCCCATTACGTACCGCTTCCGCAAAGACTGCGAAAACGAAGTTAGGCTAATTACAGACGTATAGAGGCGCGAGTGGTACGGAGAGAAATCCTAATGCGTACTATAATCGGAAGTACCTCTGCCATGCGCTTCAGAATGGTTTGCAGAATGTGGAAGTAGATGTTAATTGCTCCAAATTATGCCATTTCCACATACGACAGCCGCATGTAAGTTCTGATATTGTTATAAATAACGAACAGCGAACATATCATGCTGGTTCTCCAGGGACGCATATCGATCCAAAGGATATGGGAATTTTCTTCAAAGGGCAAACAATTAGTGAGAACTGAACTTAGAACTGTTACTAAGAAGGCAAACATTTATGCCCATTGTGGTGTAAATAAAGAACATTCATTGACTTTTACAATGCGGCATCTTAGCATACTGACTAGAAGCTACAGTCACTGCTTCGTAAGAGTCAAGAAAAGGACTTTTTAGAAAAAAAAAAGACAACAATATAGTGTACCCTCCTAACGTCACGTTTCACTTAAATTGTCTCGTTTGTTAATGAAAAAATGTAAACAAAACAGGTGCAGAACTCAATAAACATTCATTAAAACGACATTTAGTTGCATTTTTGGAAAGCGGAAGATATTCCTTCCACTAGTGACTTAGCACATCCTTTACGTTACATGAAACATCAAAATGACATTAGATTTTTTTCACGTATGCGTTAGTACTCAACAAAAAGGGCGTGTTTTCCATATTCTATCTCAGGTTGTGGCTGAATTAAAGCCTTTACAATTTCGTGCTACCATCACAGACCTCTTTCGAGAACGTCATACAGTGATCCAGACACTACCCGTATGAACGGAAGTACATGGAGCTCGACTGTCCTGAAGCTGTATGTAATCTCAGATTGCTCGTGTGACGTAACCAGTGCTGCGGGGCAGACCTTGGCCAGCGTTTGTGTCACTGTGAGGTGGGCGACTATTTGTTCAGGAATTACTTGGCCGTATTTTTCCTCTCGGTGACGAATGCTATCTAAGAATGTTCTAAGTATGTAAGTATTTTTGACGTTACGCTATACCCGCTATTTCCCTTTTGTCTTGTGTCCTTAACTCCTCAGCGTTTGCTGCTGCTCATTGTGCTGTCTCAATCTCCATTACTGATGGAAAGGGTAGCAGCAGCAACAGGATTTGAGCTTGTATTTCTTTCTTATCGTGAAGCCCTTATGTGTTGTATTAAAGACTTTGCTGCACTTCGTTGTTATTAAGCCAGACCAGTCTCGGAATAATCTCATCATCACACGGCATCTTCTACACAGGAAATAATCCCAGAAATCCATAATAGTCACAATTTCATGTTACACGTAGTCAAAGGATCTATTACTTACACAACTAATGTGTGAACAATATTGATTGCTTATCACGTCATGTGTCACTAAGTTTAGTAAGGATATGAGTCTCTAAAACGTCTCTTAAATTACAACACTAACACAAGACAAAACCTACAACAAAAATGTGGCAATACAAAATTTACTGCTCTCATTGAATGGTGAAATTTTAAAATGCGATACAAGGAACACACAGAAATAAAAAGAAAAAAGACAAAGGAAGTAAATCCACCTTCGCAGCTCATCTTATAACAGACAATCGAGCGATGCACAGTATTGAAAACAACCTAGTAATCCTTCATACAATGGGGAAGGGATACCTTAAGCACATTTGCGAAAAAATATAAATTTACACCTACCTCAAAAAATCCAAGGTAATTACGCTCAACGAGCAAAGCACATTAAGAAATAGCAGTTTCGCGAACATAGGAGTCCAGTTCCTTCAACTTCCATTGAATAATTCCGCAATTTCGTAGCTGTATGTAGATGTTTGTAAACATGCTGTTGTAAGCACTCCACGAAGCGTCCAAGCTACTCTAGAGCCCTCTACACTTCCTTCTGGTTTAACTGTTACTCGACAGAGAACTTAACTTTCGCCCAACTGTTTTGCCGTTTTATGAAATCTAAAAATTACTTTCAACCTTTAATGCAAAAGCATGCAATATGAAAATCTGAACCCGTCAAATACAAATTTTCTTAAAACCGTAGTATGTTAATAGCTCTAACATACCAAATTGTACAGTTTTCTTTACTATTTTTTTATACAATCATGGTACGTCGATTTCTCTCACGATGTAACTGGCCACATAACTTTTTTAATCCAGTTGACTTTTACTGTTTTCATCATTTGACGTTGCTTCTCAACAGCATAGCTCAATTTATGTATTCTTTCTGTACTCATTCTGCAAATGTATAGAGGCTTCGTTTTCCCCTGTTATAAAATATTTTTATATCCATCACATTATAAATTAACTATGACAGATTCAGATACGCTTGAAAATGGCCTAATGTGAAGTAGACTCAAAGATTTTGCTGTACTAGCAAATGGGCGGCATTTCATTAATTCAACATAACAAGTGCGGAACCCTCTGAACAAGGTGAAAATTATCATTAAAATAACCTCAGCCATTTGAATACGACCCTCATTATATCAGCGGACATAATGTCCATAATAAAACATTTCAAATAAAAAAGTGTTGTGGTTATGATGAAATATCAATAACATTAATTGAAGATTAGTAGCAAATTATTAGCGTAATCAGTCGTTTATCAACTGAACACAACCTGAATGGTTGAAATATGCTGAAGTTAAGCACTTGTTTAAGAAAAGAGATAAGTATCAGTCCAGTTTTACCTTTCCCAGCACTGTCGTATATTTTATAATATACAGTCGGCTCCTTAACCATGTGACAATAACAATATATTGTTAAATTCACAGTTCGGTTTTCTAAAGGGCTCTAGTAGTGAGAAGGCTATCTCCACGTACAGGAAGAATTTACGTAATTCGTTAGACAACGAGTTACAGGCTACTGTTACATTTTTGATGTCAAAGATATTTGACTGTGTACATCACATTATAAGTAAATTAGAATATTACAGTGCGGCAAGAAACGCTGGAAATTGTTCAAATCGAGAAAGTCGGACAGTAAAAAGAGAGTGTCAAAAGGAAACAGAAATTAAGTTATCAGGCATCTTCCAACTGGGAATTAATTACATGCAACGTCCCACATGGTTCCATTTTAGGATCTTACTTTTTATACTGTTTACTAACGACCCTTCTTCAGTAAATTTATCAGACACCAAATTAGTTTTGTATGCAGATGAACTAATATTGCAATAAATAGAAAATCAAATACAGTCTTAGAAAGAATGAAATTTTCATGGTCATTAATAAATGGTTCCCGGGCAAATCTCTGTCAGTAAACTTTGAAAAAACACACTACATTGAGTTTAGAAGTTGTAACACATTGTCCCCAGCATATGCCTAGAATATGACAACAGGCAGATAGAAGTGGTTGAATGTGTTAAATTCTTGGGATTACAGTTTGATGATAAACTCATCTAGGAGGGAGCATATCATGGAACTGCTGAACAACCTAAACAAATTTCTATTTGCAATGTGGATGTTCTTAGACATAAGTGATAAAAAAAAAGGCTAGCAACTTTGCTTACTTTCATTCCTTAATGTCATACAGGATTATTTTTTGGGGTAACTCTTCAAGCCAAGCAAAAGTTTTCGGAGTCCTAAAACGTATAACATGAAATATTTGTGGTGCAAACCCAAGAGCGTCCTGCAGAGGCCTGTTTAAGGCACTAGAACTACTAAATACCACTTCACAATATATAATTATTTCAATGAAATTCGTTATTAAAAATATATGTTTTCTCAAACCAGTAGCTCAATTCTTGGAATCAACACTAGAAATAAGAATGATCTCAACAAAGATTTAGAGTCACTTACTTTGGAACAGAAAAGTGTCCATTATTCAGGCACACACGTTCAATAATTTTCCAGCTGCCATAAAAAGTGTAACTGCTAATGAAGTTCGGTATAAGAGGGCCTAAAGAATTTACTGGCGGCCAGGTCGTCCTGTTCCATTGACAGAACCAAATGACGTGTATATGTTATTAATAATAACAAATATTCGAGTATTACATACAATCTGACTTCTGTTCAAATTCAGCGCAGTAATACAATGAATGTGACTACCATAGCCTAAGAATTCTCATATGCACCTCGGTGTGTCGAACATTTACATGTTTTGTGACAAGTTTGTTGTTAACTTTTATATGATAATGTGTTTTAAGATCTTTTGGCTTATACCACATCGATGAGGACGATTTTACTTCTGATCTGGCGGAGGTACATTAGAATTTTTTTCTTTGTAAATATTTATTGTGTATCATTCATCGAATAATATTTTTGTGGCTGATAATTTACTGAAGCAAAAAACATTGAGCTTTGGTCGCTGCTAGACGTAAATTGCGCAGACACAGATATAAACATTGTGTACCTCAAGTTACGAACGTTCAACTGTTACAGGTACACGCTCCCGCTTTTTAGAGAGGGTTACTCGCGCGACCTGACAGTGGACGACCTCTTTGAACCCCTTGACGAAGATACATCTGCTCTTCTGGGGGACCAACTAGAACAGTAAGTGACATTTTATGTAATTACCTGATTACTTTCTTCTTATTTCTTTTGATCAATGGCTAACCAGGAATAATAAGGAACTGAAATGTATGGCATATGAATTGGAGGAGAAAGTACGAAAAAGCGATAACATGCCGATCCCTGTTCGGGATTATAATCGATGAATGCAGTGACAAATTAAGAAAAAACTATGCTACCTGATATGAATTATTGGGTTGATACAGAAGTTCTTAGTGTTTCTGTTTTGCAATTTGATTTTGCGGTTGATATGGGTTTATTTTTCGATTGTCATTTTTATTTACAGTTCACTGTTATTATATGAGTTTCCATGTCAATTTCTCATTTGAAAATTGTGAGTGGAGCTGTGGACACTACAAAATGGATTACCAAGTGGAGATATCGGAACATTTACGACATATTCTTCTGTTTGCTGACATTCATTGTCAACAACTGAGATATCTTGCTGACTCAGTCCAACAACAATGACCAGGAAGACTGCGTGAAGTGATACTACTCCACGATAACGCCCGTCCGCATTCTGCTAGACTGACAGAACACACTATACAGAAGATGGGTTGGGAAGTCATTCTGCAACCCCCCTATTCACCTGATCGTGCACCCTCATATTTTTAGCTTTTCCTCTCTCTGTCAAACAATAATCAAGTAACTTTCTTTCCGGATAATAATGCGCTGCGAGCATGGTTCGATGAGTTCTTCATTTCAAAATCGGGTGATATTTGTAGTCGCGGATTCGAGAAGTTATCACAGCATTGACAGATTGATGTAAATAATGTTCAAATGTGTGTGAATTCCTAAGGCACACCATTAAAGATGACTTACGAAAGAGATTCCATAATTCGTTCTCCGGATTACTTCTTGAATATCTTCAAAGTGTTTAGTATATTGCTACATTGCGCTATTGCATTGCACAGTGCAGAATCACACATTATGTACATCACGTGCATTGGTGAATAAAAGTTATGAGATGTTATTCTCTCCAACCTGACGAACAAAATTTTAATACATGCGTAAATCAGCTACCAGAGGTACAAAGAGAGACAAAATTATAACGGACATAGCTTCGATCACAAAGACTTCAAAATATTTGACTAAGACACAGTAGAATGTGGGTAAAGATAAGGATAAGCGGACTGAACACTATAAAGATCGATCGTGTTGTGCAAGATATCATTAAGATCAAACACAAACAGATGTGACGAGGACTCTAATGAATGAAAAATAGAAAAGCGTCAACAACAGCTAAATAAACGATTATACAAAAAAGTAAAGGAGCCATTGCGTCAGATCAGATAATATTATTTAGCATGAATCATTCCCGACAGTGCTTCAAACTGTTGATGTTATTTGGTTTTGCATGGAAGGGAAAATACTGTAAAAAGTACACACTTTTAAGCTTCCTAAATTACATAGACAAGCATATGCAAGATTATTTAATAATTGGTTCAAACGAATTTATTAGGAATAGTTAAAAAGAACTCGAAGAAGACAATCGACCGCGAATAACATTTTCATTTTGCGACATGAAATGGATGTGGCTGGAATTTAATCTCCAAGTGCACGTGGTCGTTGTAGATCTCTATTAAGTATTTGACACTTTTCACAGAATCATGGTCTGATCAGTAACGGAAAGTAGTAGTCAAGTATCGTAACCTAACACTAAGCTAGGCAAGTCCCTCCTGTGAATTAGGCACTGTACGGAAATCGAGATCTACACTGAGTCGATATCTACAAACGAAATAAGAGGGCGAACTTTACAACAAATACGTGAGTCCCGAATCAGCGCCGGTGAACGGAAGCATCGTCTCACACGACAACATACAATCCACTACAGGTCCAAATCAAAGTTGTGGTTCGAAAATCAAGGTAATGACAATATCAAGCGTTAACGTAACTCTGGATCCAAATGGCGAGATACGAACCACAGGATATTTGCACCGCCTGACAAAAACGTTGATCACCCAGGTTTGGGGGAGGAAACGAAATCAGACCCCACGGTTTGAGTGGGTATACGATTACATTTCAGTGAATATAAATTCGACCCAGGCTTACAAAAAAGTTGGCAGTATGAGCCCATTTATCAGTATGACGCTACATCTTGTTTGGTCTGCATGCAGGCACCTAATTCAGTTGGGAAGGGTATCATAAATCCGTTGTATTCTTGCCTCAGGCAAGCTGGTCCACTTCTGTCGTAAATTGTTCTTGATATCCAAGCTGCTGCCAGTGGGATGGCGCTGATGTCCGAGCTGGCTACACGCATTTTCTGTAGGAGATATCCTGCGGTTTTCTGGCCACGGAAATACCCCAATATCACACAGACAGTTCACAGAGCCACATGTCGTGTGTGTGTGGGTATGTGCATTGTTCTGTTAAAAATGCCACCATGACACCGCCACATAAGAGAAAAAACAGGATGCAGAGATGTCCCTGATGTACCGTTGTGTCATCAGAGTTTCCTCAGTCACCAGCAGCCATGACTCCCAACTCTACGACGCTTGGAGTGACAGCGCTGTGACTTTCGAAAACATTGCAACAATAGGATCTCTCTCCAGGTTGCCGCAATACTTGCATACGATAGTCATTTGAGGTAGTGCAGAAGTGCGATAGATCGCTGAACACGATGTGACCCCATTCATCAGCAGTGAATAGGATCTCCCTCAGGTCGCCGCAGCATTCGCCTGCGATGGTCATTTGACGTAGTGAAGAAGTGTGGGTCATCACTGAACACAATGTGACGTTATTCATCAGCAGACAATAGGATCTCTCTCAGGTCGCTGCAATACTGGCCTACGATGGTCATTTGGGATAGTGCAGAACGCGGTCCATCACTGAATAAAATGCGAGGGCATTCATCAGCAGTCAATAGGATCCCTCTCAGGTCGCCACAATACTCATCCACGACATCCATTTGAGGCAGTGCAGAAGTGCATTTCATCGCTAAATACAATGCGACGCCTTTCATCTGCAGTTAAAAGAATGCCCTCATAGGTCGCCGCAGCATTCGCCTGCGATGGTCATTTGACGTAGTGAAGAAGTGTAATTCATCGCTGAACACAATGTGACGCTATTCATCGATCAATAGCAATCAATAGGAGCTTTCAGGTCACTGCAATACTCGCCTACGATAGTC
The DNA here is from genome assembly GCF_023898315.1 of Schistocerca nitens. Classification (NCBI taxonomy): domain Eukaryota; kingdom Metazoa; phylum Arthropoda; class Insecta; order Orthoptera; family Acrididae; genus Schistocerca; species Schistocerca nitens. The sequence goes on along the minus strand of NC_064615.1, from coordinate 395,615,002 downwards.
AAAAATGGTTCAAATGGCTCTGAGCACTATGGGAACTAGTTAAACCTAACTAACCTAAGGACATCACAGACATCCATGCCCGAGGCAGGATTCAAACCTGCGACCGTAGCAGTCTTGCGGTTCCAGACTGCAGCGCCTTTAACCGCACGGCCACTTCGGCCGGCGCCTACGATAGTCATTTGGAACAGCGCAGAAGAGTAATTCATTGCTAAACGCAATGCGACCCCTTTCATCAGCAATCAATAGGATCTCTCTCTCCGCACTGCAATACTCGCCTACAACAGTCATTTGCGGTAATGCTTAAGTGTGATTCATCGACGAACGCAATACGACGCCATTTATCAACATCCAATGCGTTGTCCTGCTGCAAAATGGCACTGTGATACTGTTGCACGAGAGATAACATAGGATGACGCAGGATGTCTGTGATGTACCATTGTGGCGTCAGAGTTCCCTCAGTCACTACCAGTCGTGAGGTGAAGTCATATCCGACGGCTACACTCGCCGTAACACCAGAAATGACTGCTATTCCTTTCTAAAAGAATGGGACACAGGTCGCTATCATAATCGCCAATCCATGTTTGCCGGTCACGGTGCCACTCCAAACGCAACCTTTTATGTTGTGGTGTTAACGGCAGCCTACACGTATCATGATAATTCCTTCCTGTGACTGATGCTAGTCTACAATCAATGGTGCGGAATGATACTGAATGTTGCAGGGAGTCCACTACTTGTTCTCTGAAGACAGGCACAGACGTGAAGCGAGTTTGATTTGCTTGGTGTACAGTAAGGCAGTCCTTCCTTGTGGTCGTCACACCTGGTCGATCGGAACCTTGACTACGCGTATACCTGCCCTCACGTTCCCACGCAGTCCATCATCGGGCCGCTCTCACATCCGAATGTCAAACAGAGAAGGAATAGGGACAGTTTAATATCCAGTTTCCCCACTCACCCGTGTTCCGCACGATTGGACCAGCCGGTCAAAAAGAGACCCGCTAGGACGCCGCTTTCAAACACTGACAGGTCCTGATAACGCTGTCTCACACGAGTGTGTGGCATCTCCGTGTCTTTCACAGCGATCACTCGACATCTGACACCTACATACTCTACCAGACAGGTAACAACACTAAACACAAACAACACTAATGCTCTCTCATGGCAATTCTGTCTGTCACAGAGAATTGCAGCACTAATTTTTACACACTCGCCGACAGTCTGTACGCGTATGAAGTCACACTGAAGTCCGACCATGTCTTCTGAGTGTTTTTCTTTTTTGTCAGGCAGCGTATTCCCGGTAGAGGGATAACAAACATCCCCGCGCGACGTGTCCGCCGCGAATCCCATCCTCGCGGCTCCGCTGCCTCAGTCTGAGTGCGCCTCTGTAACACTGGAGCGGCGGGATATTAAAAACAGATATCCGAGTTAATAACAACCAAAAAATAAAACTTCACAAGAAAAGAAGGCTGGTGAAATTTTAGTTAGGGAGTATCTGCAGCATCACTCACACTATGGGACGTCTAAGTGACGTACGGAACTTGACATAAATATGTAGGTTTCAAGTTGTCAAGGACGTTCATATGGCTAAGATACCAGGAAATGGGAGATCATGTACAATCAGCACATTATCATTTAAATAATGTGCATTAGAAATCTGATGTTTAACAATTCAAAAGACAAGAAGAAAATTAGGGGCTTCTGCGATACAGATAATACCTGAAGCGTAAGTGCTTTAGAGCAAGTACAGTCACTTAGATACAGTATGACTGTTGTCGAATACTACATGATAGCAACAGAAACCCTCGGAAAACAACTGCGTATGCCTGCTCGAGACGTTGAAGAATGACTCTCTTAGTATTGCTGTATGGTAGCGAAAGATGAGTTCCAATGAATGCGATTCTAGTTTAGATACAGGATGCAGAAAAGGAAGCTACGCATATAACTAAGTTCCTCTACAACGCATCACACAAGAAGCTAATCAATACGAAACGGAATATGTATTAAGTGAGACCAATCAACTAAATATTGCATTGTCTGGTTCGAATGCAAACGGGGAGTGGATAGCAAACGACTTCCCAAATTAGTTTTGCTATATATACCATGTGGAGGACACGCATAAGACGACCTGAGAAGGGCGGGGGAGATTCCATGAAGGTGGAGCAAATTTAAAGTCATACTTATGCAATGGAAATAGAAATGTCGTGTGGCTAGGGCCTCCCGTCGGGTAGACCGTTCGCCTGGTGCAAGTCTTTGAAGGTGACGCCACTTCGGTGACTTGCGCGTCGATGGGGATGAAATGATGATGATAAGGACAACACCCAGTCCCTGAGCAGAGAAAATCTCCGACCCAGCCGAGAATCGAACCGGGGCCGTTAGGTATGACATTCCGTCGCGCTGACCACTCAACTACCAGGGGCGGACACTTATGCACTGATAAAGCGCGATACAAGAAAAGTTCAAGAAACAATTATCAGTAATTTCTATTAGTTACTACATAAAGCTAAAATAAGATAATGGTCACTGTAGTAGTATTACTGAATTATAAGTTATTAATTTATTCATATAGTTAAAATATCAAATACGAAATCATTTACGGCACACACTATATTCGATGACGTGAGGACATAAAATTCTGTCCTTTTGATAGTCTTGCACTTCTTTAACACCGGAAAACAATCTGCCAAAATACGTTTGTTCTGCATCTGAAAAAGCTATTTAGGTGCGGAATGTGTGGTATGCTGAACACACGGCTGCAGAAATTCGGACTTATTGTTTAATGTTCCAGATTCGCCATTCACAGGAGAAGATAAACGATCACTATCCGAAGCGACGCCCGTAAACCACTGAAGCAGTTATCATGTCGGGAAGCTCTCAAACAGTACAATCTGAGAAATACTTGATGCAGAGAGATCTACAGAGACAACAACGTTACAGACGAAATGGATAGCATACATTGGTTACTGTTGTCAGAAAGCAAAAACTCTGACCATTATATACGAAAAGATTTGCAGATTCGGAATAAGTTATATATCTGTCATTCTTGTTTCAGGCAATGGGAGAAACAGCTCAAGAAGAAGAAACCTAGCCTCATAGGTGCAATAGTGCGGACGTTCGGCTTGGAGTACTTCAGAATGGGATGTCTTATATTTCTCTACGATATAGTCCTCAGGTATGTTGAGGCTGCATATGCCTGCTTTGACTCTCTTTGCGTCTACAGATAAACTTAGAATTAACAAAACGTTGTACAATACATGTACCAGACGTGTTCTGTGCCTGGTTAACAATAAACGAACAAGTGCTATATTGATCATCTTTAGACTGTCACACTACTTCTTCCGTGTTCACAATTGCCACCAATCATAAGATTTCGTCATTTCAAGAACATAATTGTATTCATAGTAGTGGACCCGGCTATGTGAGTTGAATGTACGTCCTAATCTGGATGACTTGTCAGGAAGCAAATTTCGACCCTTTGTTGCGAAATAGTCCACTTTGGAGATATAGAGCTCGAAATTATAATAAATCACAGGATATGTCTAAATTTTTCGTACGCGATACAATCACAAAATTCAGAATGTAAAGAATTTTTCGTTTTTCTTGGTATTGTGTGGTAAAAAAATGAACTAGTTTTCTGAACTAACATTTCGTGAAAGGGTAACTTAAATCTGACCATACGAAAAACACGCTGATCGTGAATCAGGTCCAACGTATTTGTATTTGTAACCTCGAGCCTTCTTTGTTGTTACTGCAAATGAATCCTTGATTCGTTCAAATTGGTTGGGCTCATTAGTGTACAGGGTATGAGAGAGACCTCTGTAGCTGTTTGATATGTGATGATAGTAGCTTCATTGACACTATTTCGCACAGTTTTAATCTGCGAACGAGTAACATACAAAGTTTCGGACGATTCTGATTCTAGTGGTATTCTAATCATTAACTGATAAATCATAAACACAACTTTACGAATTTACAATTTTTCTCTTAAAACCGGCCGGCCGGTGTGGCCGTGCGGTTAAAGGCGCTTCAGTCTGGAACCGCGTGACCGCTACGGTCGCAGGTTTGAATCCTGCCTCGGGCATGGATGTGTGTGATGTCCTTAGGTTAGTTAGGTTTAATTAGTTCTAAGTTCTAGGCGACTGATGACCTCAGAAGTTGAGTCGCATAGAGCTCAGAGCCATTTGAACCATTTTTTTTTTTTTTTTGTTAAAACCGACTGCACGGAAGAAAGTAAAACAGTGCACTGCTCATATAAATATATAAATATTACCAACAGTCGATTTGGGCAGCTTTAGAAGGGCTGAAATGCCCCTGATGGATTTGTTACCCCGGTGACATCCGAAAACTAACTCACGTTCGAAGTCACTAAAGTCTCCTGATCGACCCCTTTCTGCCGTTACTGCTTCAATGTCCTCCGCCTCCTTTTATACTGGCGACTTCGGCTCTCGTGACGTTTAGTGATCAATTCTGCATTACATAGGGGGTGTTCGGTTTGTTTTGATCGGATAGTGTATGTTTCGTTATCCTAAAATATATAGGGGAAACGTTATTAATAAAAATCTCGAGAAGTTCCTGACCGACTTACTTCAAATTTTTACACGACACTCTTAAGAAACATTCCGACGGTAGGTTTTCTGTTAAAACCGGCGGCTAGAAAGAAAATTCTGTGGTGTGCTGTAAAAATCTGCGGTTTTGTTTTCTTCTTCGCAGTCAGATTTAACTACAATAGCAGGGCGTAGGGCGTTTGGTCACATTGTTTCTCCCATGTATATTATTCTCCCCACCCTTCTCTCTCTCTCTCTCATATATATATATATGCAGGGTGAGTCAGGAGTAAAGGTACATGCTTTGAGATGCTATAGTATTAGTGATTCTGAACAAAAAACTTCAACGGGACATGTTCAGTATTGCGAATGGTTTCCGAGATGTTGTTGTTGTTGTGGTCTTCAGTCCTGAGACTGGTTTGATGCAGCTCTCCATGCTACTCTATACTGTGCAAGCTTCTTCATCTCCCAGTACTTACTGCAACCTACATCCTTCTGAATCTGCTTAGTGTATTCATCTCTTGGTCTCCCTCTACGATTTTTACCCTGCACGCTGCCCTCCAATGCTAAATTTGTGATCACTTGATGCCTCAGAACATGTCCTACCAACCGGTCCCTTCTTCTTGTCAAGTTGTGCCACAAACTCCTCTTCTCCCCAATTCTATTCAATACCTCCTCATTAGTTATGTGATCTACCCATCTAATCTTCAGCATTCTTCTGTAACACCACATTTCGAAAGCTTCTATTCTCTTCTTGTCCAAACTAGTTATCGTCCATGTTTCACTTCCATACATGGCTACACTCCATATAAATACTTTCAGAAACGACTTCCTGACACTTAAATCTAGACTCGATGTTAACAAATTTGTCTTCTCCAGAAACGCTTTCCTTGCCATTGCCAGTCTACATTTTATATCCTCTCTACTTCGACCATCATCAGTTATTTTGCTCCCAAAATAGCAAAACTCATTTACTACTTTAAGAGTCTTATTTCCTAATCTAATTCCCTCAGCATCATCCGACTTAATTCGACTACATTCCATTATCCTCGTTTTGCTTTTATTGATGTTCATCATATATTGTCCTTTCGAGACACTGTCCATTCCGTTCAACTGCTCTTCCAAGTCCTTTGCTGTCACTGACAGAATTACACTGTCATCGGCGAACCCAAAGTTTTTATTTCTTCTCCATGGATTTTAATACCTACTCCGAATTTTTCTTTTGTTTCCTTTACTGCTTGCGCAATATACAGATTAAACAACATCGGGGAGAGGCTACAACCCTGCCTCACTCCCTTCCCGACCACTGTTTCCCTTTCATGTCCCTCGACTCTTATAACTGCCATCTGGTTTCTGTACAAATTGTAAATAGCCTTTCGCTCCTTGTATTTTACCCCTGCCACCTTTAGAATTTCAAAGAAAGTATTCCAGTCAACATTGTCAAAAGCTTTCTCTAACTCCACAAATGCTAGAAACGTAGGTTTGCCTTTCCTTAATCTTTCATCTAAGATAAGTCGTAAGGTCAGTATTGCCTGACGTGTTCAAACATTTCTACCGAATCCAAACTGATCTTCCCCGAGGGCGGCTTCTACCAATTTTTGCCATTCGTCTGTAAAGAATTGGTGTTAGTATTTTGCAGCTGTGACTTATTAAACAGATAGTTCGGTAATTTTCATATCTGTCAACACCTGCTTTCTTCGAGATTGGAATTATTCTTCTTGAAGTCTGAGGGTATTTCGCCTGTCTCATACATCTTGCTCACCAGATGGTAGAGTTTTGTCAGGACTGGCTCTCCCAAGGCCGTCAGTATTTCTAATGGAATGTTGTCTACTCCCGGGGGCTTGTTTCGATGCGATGATTTACAACCACACATGAAATCAGCGGAAGGAATAATTCATGTGTTCCAAAATGCTACCAGCAATTAAGATAGCACAATGACTGTGTGTGCGGAACTAAAGAGATTATATATACATATAGGGTGAGTCAGGAGGAAAGGTACGTGTTTCGACGGGTGATAGCATTACTGATTCTGAACAAAAGACTTGATGTGGATATATGCCCTATTCCGAATGGTTTCCGAGACAGAACACTTTTAATATACATTTCTATTTATTTTCTGTATTATTCATTGTCTTTGTTTACAACGTACCACAGTAATATAGAGGAAGTTGAGACGAACATATTGATACAGGACGCTTGTGGTCTGTCAAGTCGGAAAACTACCTCAAACTGGCCTACGAAAAGCACCTAAGCTACAGCGCACGCGCGTCGTGCGAGATTTTCAATATTCTCGCGATGTTTGGGTTTATCTGCGGTTGTTTCTTCTCTTTTGTACTTGAGTCACATGTGCGGAGTTAAAGAGAACAGGGTACAATGGTCGAGCAGTTTCTCATAAACTCTATATTTTTGTTTTCAGTGCAAAGAAGTAGTGTTAAGAGGGACGCCACTAGACAGTGGATGACTAACAACGAGTGATTTTGAGATTTTCGGTAATCCGATGAGAGGATTTGGGTTAGGCGAATACCTCGAGAACGTTACCTGTCATCTAGTGTAGTGCCAACTGTAATTTACGTAAGAGATGGTGTTACGATATAGGGATGATTTTCGAGGTTGTGATGTGGTCCCCTACTTGCCCTTAAGAAATCGCTAAATGCGGAAGGATATGAACACATTTTAGAGGACTGTGTACAGCGTACAGTAGGGGAACAATGCGGAGACGATGTTTGTTTGTACCAGCAAGACAATGCATCCTGTCATAAAGCAGTATCTGTAGTGTTGGCAGAAGAGCCAACACCGTGTTGCTAGAGGAGGCCGAAATGCACGCGTTTAATTACACGCAGACTGGCGTGAGGTCTGGAACAGGACAATGTCTTGAGAATTGCAAATAAAGTACGTAGATGATGTAATACTTAACTTTAATCCATAATTGGTGTACATCTCTCTAGACTGTACATGCTTCAAGATAAATATCAATTGAATACGGCGCCTTCCTAGGTCGTAGCAAATGACGTAGCAGAAGGCTATGCTAACTATCGTCTCGGCAAATGAGAGCGTATTTGTCACTGAACCACTGCTATGAACGTCGGCTGTACAACTGGGGCGAGTGCTAGTAAGTCTCTCTAGACCTGCCGTGTGGCGGCGCTCGGTCTGCGATCACTGACAGTGGCGACACGCGGGTCCGACGTATATTAATGGACCGCGGCCGATTTAAAGGCTACCACCTAGCAAATGTGGTGTCTGGCGGTGACACCACAGTATCTATGAGGCAATAGTTTGTATACAATACCATTCCAATGGATTGGCCTGCCCAGAATCCCGACATCAACTCCAGCGTCCAACATCACTGCTATCTCTGGTTTCGGCTTTTGAGGATATTCAGACGCCTCATTGAAAGTATACCACCGCAAATACTCCCCACTAATGTCCACTAATTGGTATCCTGAACCTCAGATAGGGTAATTCGGAATCTCTGTGCCATTTTCAGTACATGGCCATTCACTTCCGTAAAATTCCATCAGTAATGATCGAAACACCATGTAAAAACAAAACAGCGTCTCAACTTTACCTTCGGGGTTCCACGCTCTTACTGTGTCTTACAAGTTTACCATAACCACTCCTGAAAATGGCGAAAACAACGGCTAAACACTGAGTGATTATTCCTCACACCGGGGAAAAACACCGGCTGACAGAGTCAGGAAACCGCTGTCCAGTCAGGTAACTGCAAATGCCTGGTTGCCCGGCAGGATGCTGCAGCCCCTGATGTTGGGCTACCTGCTGCAGTACTTCACGCCGCCGCGCACCATGCCGAGAGAAGAGGCGGTGCTGTACGCCGCCGCCATCGTCGTCATCACGGCTCTGAGCACGGTCTCCTTCAACCACTACATGCTGGGCGCACTCAGGACCGGCATGCGCATGCGCACCTCCTGCTGCTCGCTCATCTACCGCAAGGTGAGTTCCTCACTTGTCTCTGCCTCATTTACCAAGCATATCTATGAATCTGTGAACTTAAAAATTCAAAGGGACAAGGATGAGTCAGAAAGCTATCTGAAATAAATTTACTGTGAAATAAAAACGTATCAGTACCCAAAATATTGGCAATTTATTCGGAAGTGCCATCTTTCCAAATCTTCCTTAGCATGCAGTCTACAAGACTGATGTTCAAACCCATCACTCCCTTCGACCGCCATATAATGCGAGAGTCATACTTCTGTTCTTTGATGCGAATACTTCGATAGGTAACCACTACTATTTTAATAGTCTAATTCGCGGGAAGTCTTTGGGTCTGACACTAATATTTCAAATACTTCGGTTGTCTTACAGCTGTTATTATTTGGAACGACGAAGAGCCGCAAATAAAAGTAATTAATTATTCAATTGTGTGTGAAATATTATGGGACTTAACTGCTAAAGTCATCAGTCCCTAAGCTTACACACTACTTAACCTAAATTATCCTAAGGACAACCACACATGCCCATGCCCGAGGGAGGACTCGAACCTCCGCCGGGATCAGCTGCACAGTTCATGACTGCAGCGCCTTAGACCGCTCGGCAAAAAATGTAAATAAATAAATAAAATAAAATAAAAAACTTTTGTGGACCTCAGACACAGTCAGCTGCCTCGGTTGATACGTACTCATTCAAGGGCACCCCATGGTTTTCAGCTCCATGACACAAGTCTAAGAAGTCGTAGCCCAGATTGTTACAGCACATTCGAAATCTCTGGTTCAAGTCTTCCACTCGACTCAGGACCGGTGGACCATGAGCAGTTATTGGAGCCATGCTGTAGATTGGGTGTTTCTCTGAAATTCCGTGAGCAATGCTGGTCTTCTCAATCTTCTCTGCCAGTCGCTGGACATGCAAATACATGGCCATTCACTTCCAGAAAATTCCAGCATTAATGATCAAAACACCATGTAAAAACACAACACCGTCTCAACTTTGCCTTCGGAGTCCCACGCTCTTACTGTGTCTTACAAGCCGGCCAGAGTGGCCGAGCGGTTCTAGGCGCTACAGTCAGGAACCGCGCGACCGCTACGGTCGCAGGTTCGAATCCTGCCGCGGGCATGGATGTGTGTGATGTCCTTTAGGTTTAAGTAGTTCTAAGTTCTAGGGGACTGATGACATCAGACGTTAAGTCCCATAGTGCTCAGAGCCATTTGAACCATTTGAACCCATGGTGCTCAGAGCCATTTGTGTCTTACAAGTCAGACCAGACGACAAGCGTTGGTCATTCCGACGTGCACCAGTCTACAGGCGGTTGTACCTTATTCCCTCAGCGGCTGCTGATAAAACTGTGTTCAACATACTAAATGAGACTCCCCAGGCATGCACACTGAGTGCACAAGACGATCCTTCCAATTCCCTGCTGCCGTTTCGCTGAGGGATACTATTACTCGCCGTACGTTCGAACTGTTTACAGGCACTTTCCCTTTTGTGACTGTCTCTCCCTCACACACATGCAACAGGACTTTGAACAAATAAAGTGAGTGAAAGTCTTAGTGTCTTGAACATCTGTAAATAAGAACCACTTCTCAGCTTCTTATATTTTCTCACTTATTTTTTAAAAAAAATTGATCTGTTTCCGGTATACTTATCGGTGATGAACGAGGCTTCAGCCACATTGGAATACATGATACAAGTAACAGTTATTCGTGGTCTTGCAAAACAGACACCTAACACAGTATTGTGACTTTTTTCGCATTAATGTCTGACGTCGTTAGCTGACCGGCAGGCTGCCAGATTCATTATTTACTCCATCACATATATAAACAACTATACTTACGATTTTTCAAAATACGTTTTGAGGACCCTCTGTAGTTTCAGTATGACAGAGCTCCTCCTCATTGTAAGGATCACGTAGACAGTCATCCCTCCAACTTTCGCATGATGCGTCACTGCCAAGTAACATAGCTCGATGAAACTTCGACTGCTGATTGAAAGAACTGTTTCACGATAGCAGAGAAGGTAACTGAAATAAATACGCAATGAGACCAACAGAAACGACATTATCATTCAAAGACAATAATTATAAGGAAGTCCCCGCGATTTATGATGGTCTCGTGGACAATAAAAAAGGCGGAACATGGTTCTTAACAGGGTGTGTGGTTACCACGGATGGCAGTGCACGCTTTGCAAAGTGCTCCCATGTTAGACACAAGGTTTCTAAGGATTTCTTCTGGCATTTACATCTACATCTACATACATACTCCGCAATCCACCATACGGTGCGTGGCGGAGGGTACCTCGTACCACAACTAGCATCTTCTCTCCCTGTTCCACTCCCAAACAGAACGAGGGAAAAATGACTATCTATATGCCTCTGTACGAGCCCTAATCTCTCTTATCTTTGTGGTCTTTCCGTTAAATGTAAGTTGGCGGCAGTAAAATTGTACTGCAGTCAGCCTCAAATGCTGATTCTCTAAATTTCCTCAGTAGCGATTCACGGAAAGAACGCCTCCTTTCCTCTAGAGACTCCCACCCGAGTTCCTGAAGCATTTCCGTAACTCTCGCGTGATGATCAAACCTACCAGTAACAAATCTAGCAGCCCGCCTCTGAATTGCTTCTATGTCCTCCCTCAATCCGACCTGATAGGGATCCCAAACGCTCGAGCAGTACTCAAGAATAGGTCGAATTAGTATTTTATAAGCGGTCTCCTTTACAGATGAACCACATCTTCCCAAAATTCTACCAATGAACCGAAGACGACTATCCGCCTTCCCCACAACTACCATGACATGCTTGTCCCACTTCATATCGCTATGCAATGTTACGCCCAAATATTTAATCGACGTGACTGTGTCAAGCGCTGCACTACTAATTGAGTATTCAAACATTACAGGATTCTTTTTCCTACTCATCTGCATTAATTTACATTTATCTATATTTAGAGTTAGCTGCCATTCTGTACACCAATCACAAATCCTGTCCAAGTCATCTTGTATCCTCCTACAGTCACTCAACGACGACACATTCCCGTACACCATAGCATCATCAGCAAACAGCCGCACATTGCTATCCTCCCTATCCAAAAGATCATTTATGTAGATAGAAAACAACAGCGGACCTACCACACTTCCCTGGGGCACTCCAGATGATACCCTCACCTCCGATGAACACTCACCATCGAGGACAACGTATTGGGTTCCATTACTTAAGAAGTCTTCGAGCCACTCACATACTTGGGAACCAATCCCATGTGCTCGTACCTTAGTTATGAGTCTGCAGTGAAGCACCGAGTCAAACGCTTTCGGGAAGTCAAGGAATATGGCGGAGAGTTCCATTCCTCCACTAGCGTGGTAGACAGCTTTAGCATGGTCGTTGGTGCATGTGGACGGGCTAACACACACCTCCACATCGCATCCCACTCCTGTTCTGTGGGATTTAAGTCGGGGTGAAAGTACGGGCCAGTTCGTTAGCTGCATATGCTCTCGTTCCAACAGCTCCTCCACCTGCTGCTGTTCGATGCGGTTGCACACTGTCATTCGTAAAAATGAAATAAGGGCTGAAGGTATCCATGATAAGGTGCACATTGGGAAGACGTACAGTATTACAATAACGTTGAGCGGCGAGTGTACCGTACTCAATATTTGAAGATCAGTACACCAATACACCATTATGCCTCGCACACTATAACATCTGGACCCAAAACATCATTTCGAAGATGCTGGACGTGCTCTTATATGGCGATGGATGGAAACATGTAGTGCTCCCAGGAACAGAATATGATCATTTTGGTGGCCCAGGTGCTATGGTGTGCGAAGGTAAATAGTTGCATTGGCGTACTGATCTCGAAATATTTGAAAATGGTACACTCACCCGTCAACGATGTTCTGACAATGTACTTAATCCCCACGTGGGGTTGCGTTCGACCGTGGCTTCAATTTTATGGATGGCAGTCAGAGACCGCGTCGCACAACGCAAGTGCAGGAGCTCCTGGAACGAGGGGATATTCGGCGAGTGGACTGGTTTTCCCTTTCCCCCGAGTTAAATCCCATCGAGCATGAGTGGCATGCGTTGGGGAGATGTGTTGCAGCACGTCCACAGGCACCAACGACCAGCGACGAATTGTCATCCGCCTTGGTGGAGGAATGAAACGCCCTACCAGGAGAACTCCTCACCAACCCTGTAATCAGCATGGGAACACGTTATAGAGCGTGCATTGCCTTCCTTGGTGATCACACACCCTATTAAGAACCGTGTCCCGTCTTTTTTTTTCGTCCAGGGGTCTATCATGAACCGCAGTGACTTCAGTGCAACTATTGCCTTTGAATAAAAGTGTCGTTTTTGTTCGTCTCATTGGTTATTTCTTTCAGTTACCTTTTGTACTACAGTGTAGCTGTTCTTTCTATGTTTCGTCCAAGTTCATGTTACTTGGCAGTAACATCATGTGAAAGTTACTGTCGTTCTGAAGTCTTGCAAAAGTAGTGCATTTTCCAGTCGATGAAATGATCGCAGTTGTTTCTACCTTTCAGTTAGCACGGTCTGAGGAGTCCATGACCATGGATTTTTATTTGGCTTGACGAATGATGGGGAGTCAATACCCGCGAAGAACTGCTTTCTCGTACTGTAAATGGTCACTGTAAAGATCTTCGATGATCAACAAGTCATCTTCCACGACTTTTTCCAAATATTTGAAAATTCTGTCAAAGAAAGTGGAAGGTTTAAGTATCATCAATGAATTATTTTTAAGAGTTTCATGAAATATTCATGAAACCCTTAATACTCCAGCACGAAAGAAACAAAACGAACTGCAGTTTCTCGATATTTACATTTAAAAAAATGTAGGCTAAGAAGCAATATTGATATTGGTAACGACTTTAAAAAATGGCGCTTTTACATCAGTAGAGCGAGGCTGGCACGATGCTTTAACAACTTCTTTGTGACACCATTACGAGGATAATCCCAAAAGTAAGGTCTCCTATTTTTTTTATAAGCACGTAGACCTGTTTATTTCTACAGTGGTTTACGGCAGTTTACAGCTTGAACATTTAGCTATTTTTCGACATAATCACCTTTTCTGTCGATGCGATTTTGAGGACGCTGTGGCAGTTTTTGTATGCCCATGTCATACCAGCTCGCCGCCATGCTGTTCAGAAAGTTACGAACCTCTTCTTTCACGTCGTCGTCGGAGCTGAATCACTGGGACCTCAACTAACGCTGACAGGTACTGTGAGACTCTGAAAAAACTCAAACGGGCAATTCAGAGCCGGAGAAGAGGAATGTTGAGCAAGGGCGTACACATTCTCCATGACAACGCTCGCCCACACATCGCTCGGCAAACCGTTGCTCTCCTGCTACAGTTTCAGTGGGTCATAATCACCCACCCACCCTACAGTCTTGACTTGGCGCCCAGTGACTATCACCTGTTCCCTAGGTTAAATGAGCATTTGGCCGGAAAGCGATTCAGTTCGGACGACGAGGTGAAAGAAGAGGTTCATAACTTTCTGAACAGCATGGCGGCGAGCTGGTATGACATGGGCATACAAAAACTGCCACATCGTCTACAAAAATGCATCGACAGAAATGGTGATCGTGTCGAAAAATAGCTAAATGTTCAAACTGTAAACTTATGTAAACCATTGTAGAAATAAACAGGTCTATGTACTAATAAAAAAATTGGAGACCTTGCTTTTGGGATTACCCCCGTAGTTAGCTGCGTCTTAAATTTTAAGCCTGCCTTCACTCTCTCTCTTATTTATTTCTTAAGTGTATATAGGTAATAGTTATTGGAATTTGATGACGTTTCTTGTTCTGCTCAACAATACATTTTGAAACATAGTGAATCAATAAGCTAAGAGGTTTACGTTGCAAAAAGAGCAATAGACACGAATAACACGGTGTATTTCAGTCCTTACGGCTGAGTCGCACGGCGCTGGGTGAAACGGCTGCTGGGCAGGTAGTCAACCTGCTGTCCAACGACGTCAGTAGGTTCGACCTGGTGTCCGTGTTCATGCACAGCATGTGGTGCGCGCCAGTCACCGGCTGCATCTGCGCCTACTTCATCTACTCCATGATTGGTGCTTCCGCTTTCGTTGGAATTGGCCTGGTCTTCGTCATCGTGCCTACTCAAGGTAAAGCCGTCAAGTGTCTATTGTTTTATTTTTATATTCTTGTTGTGAACAGCGACATTATTCTAGTCGAAGTAACACAATTACTTCTCGGGACTACATAACTACTTCCACTGTGGTGTCACCGCCAGACACCACACTTGCTAGGTGGTAACTTAAATCGGCCGCGGTCCTGTAGTACATGTCGGACCCGCGTGTCGCCACTGTGTAATCGCAAACCTAGCGCCACCACATGGCAGGTCACAAGACACGGACTAGACCTCGTCCCAGTTGTACGGACGACATTGCTTGCGACTAGACCTACCAAGTCTTCCTCTCATTTGCCGAGAGACAGATAGAATAGCCTTCAGCTTAGTCCATAGCTACTACCTAGCAAGGCGCCATTTGTATCAGTGATTATAGCTAACGAATATTCAAGAGAGATGTATTCCAAGGATTCATTAAAGTTAAGTAACCAACCTCTATGTACTTTTCTTCTTATTCATTAATAAGTCTCATGTTCCAGAACTTCAGGCCCGTCTGCGTTAGTTAGCGTGCACCTAGCTACCTCGTTGTGTCTGGACGGTAGGACCTGGACACAACATCCACCAACTTGCATTGTATCTTACCTAAAAGTGTAAGCTTGACTCAAATGCAATATGTTCAAGAACACGCATGTTTGCTGATGCTAGTTCAGTGACCGTTGTGTTACTGTCGTCTCGAATCGTTGTAGCATTACAAACTGCTCGTCCAGAACACTTTCCCTACTTCCTATTTCCGGAATCGAGCGAATGATTTATTTCCAAGCCGCTCCAAATCATGTTCCTTTCCTGCCTCGCCACTTACATTCCACGATCCTTAGACACGCTCATTTTAATGGCAACATAGCCGATTATAATGATCAGACATAAAATGAAACAGACTGCATTAACCTTAAGAAAAACGAACTTTTCCCGGTTTGTTATTCGCTTATTTCTGCCATTCCAGCTAACTGTGGGTGACAAGTACAAAATATTTATTCTGTAACTCTACTTTGTAGGTGTAGCTCACTTTTACTCAGTCTGTAACAAATTACTTACCTTCAGTTGCTTTCATTTTTATTCAAAATATGTCTTAACCCAGTGATATTTTATTTGATTATACATCTCTGTTGGCTATACAACGAAAAGGTGAAAGATTATTGGGCTACACCAGAGCTGGCGCTGCCATCAATGAAATTTTATTTTATTGATCTATATTTGACAACAACAAATGTCAAGAGTACACTTGATCTACGGAATAGTTTTGTTTACACGCATTTTGAAAAGTCGTATCCTGTGTGTGTCGTTCAAATGGATTAACTGGAATACTAATCTATCATATATTTCTTTTGAACAGTTTATCGCCGATGGAAATTCGTTTAAATTAGATGAAGGTTTATATGAAATACATTCCTGCTTTGCAGTACTTTACAAATAGACAGCTAAATTCAGACGGGTGGTAGTAAGTTTCTATGGGACCAAACAGCTGAGATCATTGGTCCCTAGGCTTACACGCTATTTAATCTAACTTAAACTAACTTACGCTAAGGACAACACACACACCCATGCCCGAGGGAGGACTCGAACCTCCGACCGGAGGGGGGGGGGGGCAACCGTGGCAAGGCGCCCAAGACCACGCGGCTACCCCGCGCGGCTGAAACCAGACATGGTTATACTTTTCGTGAAGATGATCCAACTGAAGAACATCCAAAACTGCAGTCACACATGAAAAATCGAAAACGTTCGATGTGTGGAATTGAGTAACCGGCGATTATTGGTGCATGAACGTCTTAGTATCGTTTGGGACGTTTTAATGAGCATTTTACTGGCTTTGTGCGCCAGTTTACTATTTTGGATGCTGCGTGAATCCACCACTTCTTGCGAGGAACGAGACTTCACTCAAAGCAGTGGGATCCTGCAGTAAAGCCGGCCGCTGTTACCGAGCGGTTATAGACGCTTCAGTCTGGAACCGCGCTGCTGCTACGGTCGCATGTTCGAATCCTGCCTCGGACATGGATGTGTGTGATTCCCTTAGGTTAGTCAGGTTTAAGAAGTTCTAAGTCTAGGGAACTGATGACTTAAGATGTTAAGTCCCATAGTGCGTAGAGCCATTTGAACCTGCAGTAAAACAGGAAAGTCTATTTCAGCTTCTATAAGGTGCTGCCAAATCAAGACGAGACAAATGGGGAAAAAGTAAATGAAATGATTATTATTCCAAACGTAACAGCCATACGGATTGTATCCGAGCGAGCACCTGTTCATCCGAAACATGTCGACGGCAACGAATGTATTCCTTTAGGACTCCAAAAGTACGCAAATCGCAAGAGGAGACATAGTGACTCCATGGAGGATGTTTAAGTGCTCCCCAGCGAAACTTCTGCAACGTACTCGAAACATGTGGGCAGTTCCACATGCTGCCAAGGTTGTTTCGTCTACGCGCAGAAGTTTCGCTAGGTTGCCCTTACACATCCTCCGTGTAGCCCCGATCTCTCTCCATTCGATTACTACATTTTTAGAGCCCTGAAGAAGAACATCCATGGCTATCGACTTGCTTTGGACGAAGAGGTGAACGCCTGGGTACAACCATGGTTCCATAGGCAACCGCCAACATTTTTCCACGAAGGCAGTGACCATATTCTCTAACAGTAGGATAAATGTATTACTTTTGAGATAATAAACAGTTTAATTACTTTTTTCCCACCTGTCTCGTTTTCTTTTGACAGCCCCTTATAGAAAGACAATGGCCACTACATCAAAGGATGCTAAAGTCTCTTTGTGATAGATTACATTGCACAGGGAAAAATAATACCTGATAAGTATTACACAACACAGATTTATTCCAACACGTATGGTTTTTCTTTTAAGTTAGAAGTATGAGTTTATTTACGTTGCCTGAATTCTTCAAGGTGTTCTATTTCCTTTGCAGGAGTCTAATATTTTCAGTTTTTCTCTAATAGTCCTTTGTTACTTCCTGCTCGATTTCAGTTATTTAGTTCTGTGCGTCTGCAACCATGGATGTAAAAAGAAAGGTTTCTTTACCGCACACTATGAGTATGACATTTTATCTTCTCATAATCATCGTCAACGGAGATTGTCAAAAGACCCTTTCATAGACCGGTACATTGTGTAGAGGTTTTGCAGATAGATGGTAGATGTTCTCTTTACGTCTACACAAACAGTAATGTTTTCCTTATTTCTCAGACATATTACACAATTTAAAAGCTACAGTGAGGCAAAATTTTATGTAAACAGTCTTGTATGTGTAGTTCTGCCATTTATGTACTGTATTTTATCTGATCTGTCTAGTGATCTAATTCTTGATATGTAATACATGACGAAAAGGCGCCAGAATCGAATGTTTTTTGTGCATCTACACTCCTGGAAATGGAAAAAAGAACACATTGACACCGGTGTGTCAGACCCACCATACTTGCTCCGGACACTGCGAGAGGGCTGTACAAGCAATGATCACACGCACGGCACAGCGGACACACCAGGAACCGCGGTGTTGGCCGTCGAATGGCGCTAGCTGCGCAGCATTTGTGCACCGCCGCCGTCAGTGTCAGCCAGTTTGCCGTGGCATACGGAGCTCCATCGCAGTCTTTAACACTGGTAGCATGCCGCGACAGCGTGGACGTGAACCGTATGTGCAGTTGACGGACTTTGAACGAGGGCGTATAGTGGGAATGCGGGAGGCCGGGTGGACGTACCGCCGAATTGCTCAACACATGGGGCGTGAGGTCTCCACAGTACATCGATGTTGTCGCCAGTGGTCGGCGGAAGGTACACGTGCCCGTCGACCTGGGACCGGACCGCAGCGACGCAAGGATGCACGCCAAGACCGTAGGATCCTACGCAGTGCCGTAGGGGACCGCACCGCCACTTCCCAGCAAATTAGGGACACTGTTGCTCCTGGGGTATCGGCGAGGACCATTCGCAACCGTCTCCATGAAGCTGGGCTACGGTCCCGCACACCGTTAGGCCGTCTTCCGCTCACGCCCCAACATCGTGCAGCCCGCCTCCAGTGGTGTCGCGACAGGCGTGAATGGAGGGACGAATGGAGACGTGTCGTCTTCAGCGATGAGAGTCGCTTCTGCCTTGGTGCCAATGATGGTCGTATGCGTGTTTGGCGCCGTGCAGGTGAGCGCCACAATCAGGACTGCATACGACCGAGGCACACAGGGCCAACACCCGGCATCATGGTGTGGGGAGCGATCTCCTACACTGGCCGTACACCACTGGTGATCGTCGAGGGGACACTGAATAGTGCACGGTACATCCAAACTGTCATCGAACCCATCGTTCTACCATTCCTAGACCGGCAAGGGAACTTGCTGTTCCAACAGGACAATGCACGTCCGCATGTATCCCGTGCCACCCAACGTGCTCTAGAAGGTGTAAGTCAACTACCCTGGCCAGCAAGATCTCCGGATCTGTCCCCCATTGAGCATGTTTGGGACTGGATGAAGCATCGTCTCACGCGGTCTGCACGTCCAGCACGAACGCTGGTCCAACTGAGGCGCCAGGTGGAAATGGCATGGCAAGCCGTTCCACAGGACTACATCCAGCATCTCTACGATCGTCTCCATGGGAGAATAGCAGCCTGCATTGCTGCGAAAGGTGGATATACACTGTACTAGTGCCGACATTGTGCATGCTCTGTTGCCTGTGTCTATGTGCCTGTGGTTCTGTCAGTGTGATCATGTGATGTATCTGATCCCAGGAATGTGTCAATAAAGTTTCCCCTTCCTGGGACAATGAATTCACGGTGTTCTTATTTCAATTTCCAGGAGTGTATGTATATTTTCATTAGTTTTATCTGTTAATGACTCCCGCAACACTGTCAACATTTATAAATAAAAACTTGTATCTGAAGTGTCAGAGCTATCATTAACGTCGTTTAACAGCTAATAGATCACACGTTTAAATATCATGTCAAAATTATCTTTCAGCGTATCTGGGCAAGCTCTCATCGAAATACCGTAGTCAGACGGCGCTAAAAACAGACAAGAGAGTCCGTCTCACGGATGAGATCATTTCTGGAATGCAAGTGATAAAGATGTACGCCTGGGAGAAACCTTTCGCTAAGCTAATTGAGCTGGCCAGAAAGTAAGTAACCGCTCCGCGCGTTATCTTAGTGTGAGTAAGCTGCCATTCATGCCACTCACGACTATCAGTTCTGCATCATTAATGACCGCTGCCTCATGTGATGTCATGTTAGAAATCCCTTACGTTCATCGAGTACACCTCTCCGATATGATGGCACAAATTAAAATATCGTATTTTTCAGGCTGGAGCTGAAGGTTATCATTAAAACATCCTACATACGTGGAATTTTTATGTCATTCAACCTATGCACCACCCGAGTCGCACTGTGTTGCTCATTGATCACGTTTGTTCTAACGGGAAACGACCTTACAGCAGACAAGGTAAATCAAAAGCATTTCCTTCAAATGAAAATTAATTTTGTAGCATTGAAAAGTTGAGTTACATGTGCATGTTTCCCAAATATCCCCATACTATACTTGCATAAAGCAGCCCAAAGTCGTTATCTAACTGGAATGCGCCCTCTCAGTTACAGGTTCATAACTCCAAAGAACGAGTTCTATTGTACATATCTATCTAACCGGCCAATGTGCACGATGTTTCAGGTGTTCGTTGTTCTGACTTACTTCAATGTTTTGGCTCAGACAATGTCCATGGTTTTCGTTAGAGGCATAGCTGAATTAGCTGAGGTGCTCGTTTCAGTCAGGAGAATCGAGGTAAGTACACAATGATAATTACTGAGTGCATTGTTTTCGCATATAGTGGTAAACACATATATCCTTCCAAATGGTAGACCAAACAGTAACAAATACTCATCCGCTAGGTTTTCGATATGTTTATTTTTATCTTTTCACGAAGCAAGACAGATGACTTAACAAACTTCTTATTTACTCATGATTTGAATGAGACATGCAAAGAAGTAAGGAAGGAAGGCTGGAGCGTTTGGCCGACATCGAGGTCATTAAGACGGAGGAGAGACCCAGTTGTAATAAGTGACAGTGGAGGGGGTAAGGCGCAGCCTTGCCGTAGAAAACCATGTCGGCACAACACAAATAGCTCATCCCACTCATTATAATTGCAAACGAAGATAGTAGTCGATCCACTCGCAAATTACTCTCAGTGGTTACATCACGCTTTACACACGCACGCACACGCACACACACACACACACACACACACACACACACACACACACACGGAAGTATACAGTGATTATTGTTTCCTTTCCGTCGTATGTCTTCTCGTTATATGTTCAAGTGTGTGAATTCCTAAGGGACCAAACTGCTGAGGTCATCGATGCCTACACTTACACACTACTTCAACTAACTTAAACTAGCTCACGCTAAGGACAACACACCCATGCCCGAGTGAGGACTCGAACCTCCGGCAGGAAGGGCCGTGCAGTTCGTGACATCGTTATATGTATCTCGCCGGTATTCCAATGACAATCGGATCGCACGTGGTACATATGCAACATACTTCTGTAATGTGAAGTAAACTTGCAGCGATGACGAAGGTAAACCTGATCCGAAAATTGTCGAATAGAAATTTGCAAGTGAAAATGAGAATTTTAAGTTGGTCTGCTGACGAAAGTGAAAATCCCAGTAGAAAATTTATTTATTCACGCGACTTGCGCAATGTGCTATGTCTGCAACACTTGTTCTTTGAGGCGACTCCCAATTTTTATGCGGGACTACCAACGTCGCACAGAGTTCAATCTGACGCTTTCGAAAAACCCCAGGGTTGCTCCAGAAATGCCTCAGGCAGCGAGAATTGTTGGCTGAAGCTGGTCACAGGTCCTGTTCCAAAAATGAACAGAATAGAGACAGAAGTGATGACACTTTCTGAAAGACATGACCATCATTTTGCAGGACAATGCTCAAGCACGTACAGTGCAAGCTGTTACTGATTTGTCTGACTGATGGGGCAGCTGTGTGCTATACTACCTACTGCAATTCCCTCACTGAAGCCCTCATTAGTTCAACTCGAGTTCTAAACTGAAGGAAACACTTCACGGCATTCGCTTCAGAACTGCTACAAATTCGTCGGACAATAAACCGGGCAGCTCGAACTATCAAACCTAACTGGCACTGCTAAGAGTATCCTACGACTTCCACATCGCTGGCAACGGGTTATACACAAGGCTGGTGACTACTTTGAAGGTCAGCAAAACTTTGAAACACGTATCTATTTTGTATGTATCTATTTTGTTCGTATCTATTTTGTACGAACTGTAAATAAGTAGTTGCCACTATTAAGGTTCCAACCCTCGTACATTTATTAGAGCGCATAGACAAATATTTGCAAAGTTATCCCACAACCCGTTTGCCTTCTTAACTTCCGACTCCGTCGTTCCAAGAACAGTGTTCCTTATCATCACTTGAGAACACCATGCATGGGAAGTTAATCACAAGGCACAACATGTCAGCTCGAAATTTATTGCAACAGTGTATTATCAAACTCAGTGTGGTGACAATACGTTGCACAAAAACCTTTTCCTGGTTTTTAGCTTTGTAACTCCCTTATTTCACCTTTCTCAGTTTGCCTTGAAAGGAGTACTGGAATCACGCACGCCTATGATTGCGTTCTTGCCACTTCACAAAGAAGTGGTACCCTTCATTATTTGCTCAAGAGTCAACAGGAAACAGTAAAACAACAAATGGGAACAACTGAGGTGCGATCACTGAAGATCCATAGTTCCTTATTACTCTCATCGTGGAAGCACGTGTAAACAAGTGAAAAACGGTGGAAGTTGTAATCCATTAATTTTATAATTACACTCTAAGGGAATAAAAAACGACGCATCACGATGAAATTATCCGAATGGGGCGGAAATTGTTGGATGTGACGTAGATGTACAGACAAACAAATCATTACAATTTCAGAAAAGAGAATGATTTACTCAAGACAAAGAGCTTCTCAAATTGAGCAAGTCAATAACGCGCTGGTCCATTTGTGGCCCTTGTACAAGCAATTATTCGGCTTGGAATTGATTGATAGAGTTGTTGGATGTCCTTCTGAGGCAAATCGTGGCAAATTCTGTTCAACTGGGGCGTTAGATCGTCAAAATCCCGAACTGGTTGGAGAGCCCAGCCCGTAATGCTCCAAAACGCTCTCAATTGGGGAGACATGCGGTGACCTTGTTGACCAAGCTAGGATTAGGCAAGCAGTGAGACAAGCAGTAGAAATTCTCACCGTGTGCCAGCGGGCATTACCTTTGCTGAAATGTAAGCCAGTGTGGCTTGCCATGATGGGTAGCAAAACGAGCATTATAATATCGTCGACTTAACGCTGAGTCGCGGGTAACAACTAAAGGGATCCTGCTATTAAAACAAATCACTCCCCAGACCGTCACTTTTTGTTGTCGGGCTGTAGTGCGTGCGACAGTCGGTATGCTATCCCACCGCTATCCGGGGCGTCTCCAGAACCCCATTGACTGGAGTAGAACTGTCTTCATTGATGAGTCCTGCTTCGAACTGAGCCCCAATGGCCAGCGAAATCGTGTTTCGAGAAGCTCAACGAGACTGCGTCACCTCTCTGACTGCTGAATTACGAAGGGGATATGATTAACCACTCCAGCTAAGTTTTCGAAAAGTGTGGAGAAAGCTATAGTTTCGCCCAAACACAACCCGCACGTCAAATGGCGCCCACTTTGATGTGTGCTAAAACGTTCTGCGTACCTGTTATCAGCAATTTCAATCACAAAGCAACAAACATAATTTCACGAGATTGTCGTTACATGATTTCGAACAGTTGAATGTGATAATCGCGCCAAAAATAAGAAAAGTAGAGACGCAGTTTCGATAGGTCATTACCAACGAGAAGAAGTTCCTGTCTCTTTCCTAGGGTTAAATTGAACCCGTCCAAAACCCAAGGGGTACTGGCTGGTCATTCTAGGCTCACAAACCCGAAATATTGAGAATCCCTACAATTTTTAACTCTAAGTGGGCCACCAGCCGGAGTGGCCGTGCGGTTCTAGGCGCTACAGTCTGGAACCGCGAGACCGCTACGGTCGCAGGTTTGAATACTACCTCAGGCATGGATGTGTGTGATGTTAGGTTTAAGTAGTTAGGTTTAAGTAGTTCTCAGTTCTAGGGGACTGATGACCTCAGTCCCATAGTGCTCAGAGCCATTTGAACCATCTAAATGGGACAAATATCAACTTCTCTCCTTCAGCAAAGAGTCAAGGAGTCATAGTAGATGAAAATCTAAATTGGACTGAGTACGTAACTGTAACGTGAAAGAAGGCATCAGCAAGTCTCCATGCCCTACAAAAGTATAAAAAGATCTTCCCTTCTGGCCTGAAAAAGAAACTTGTACACAGACTTACGCTTCCAGTTACTGACTGTAGCGATATAATCCTGCAAGGCCTTTCTCAGTAAAGCTCACGGCCCCAGAAACTGCTTGTCAATGCTGTGTTCGTTATATCTGTGATATTCTATTCTTTGATCACATTTCACCATCGAATGCACAGCTATCCTGGCTGCGTGCAGACAAGCACAGACATTTCCTTACCTCTGTCTTTTCTACTGTTTTATCAATGAACACTGTCCCTCATTCTCTCCTCGACCTTAATGGTCTTGTCTGAACTACATCGTAGAAACATCCGTCCCCATCAGAGCAACATCCTTTCTGTCCCGCTCCATCGTTCAGTCACGTTCTCGAAGTACATCTCAGTAATAGGAAACCGACTCCGGAACAACCTCCTGCATTATATTACTAAATAACATCTCCAGCTTCAGAAGACAGTTAATTACATATCCAGTAAAGTAACAAAAAGATTGCCATTGTCGCTGCACGCACCCCTTATATACGTATCTTTCCAACCTAATCTTCCTCATTTCCCAGTATCCTTAGCCGATGACGTCTCCTTAAATTTCCTTTTCCCAGAACTTTCTATATCAGAAAACATCTATTTTATTGAGCTCTAAATTCTTCTTTTATGGGTCATTATAATTAATGTTATTAATTTCATAATTCTGCATTATTGCTATTATTATTAGCTTATTATTGTTATTATTATTATTAGTAGTAGTAGTATTACTATTATCACTATTAGCAGCTGCAGTAGTACAAGTAATTCCAGTATTAACTTTGTTGATTCGTAGTCTACTTTACTCACACAGCTACTGCGGGCGCTCAATTTTAATACTAGTTGTCACGATAAAATTATTATTTTCCTAGGTCACTGTGGTGTAATATACACTGTATGTCTGAAACCCTTGGCCGATGTATGAGAGGGACTGTTGTTGTTGTTGTGGTCTTCAGTCCTGAGACTGGTTTGATGCAGCTCTGCGTGATGAGAGGGACTGAATGGCCGTAAATCAGATCAGATTAAATAAATAAGTAGATAAATAAATTAAATAAATAAATAAAATCGTCAATTTCTTTTTCAGTTCTTGAATTATCATCATTTTGCTGATGTCCCACCAGGCCTACTCACGTGTGTTTTTGTTGTGCTAGTTTCCGTTCTTTCGGTTCCGCAACACCTCTTTTGCGCTGTAGAGCTGTATCAGGCAAGATACGTCTCGCTGGTTATTTGTGCCGCGCACGGACAGCATAACTACTGTCTCGCCTACACGAGCAGAGCACTCTGGAATCTCTTTGCCGCGGGACGGTCGACCTCTGCGTTTCGGATCGCTGCGCGGCAAGTTCTACTTCGGCAGCTGCGGGCAGCAACACTATATCTAGTGCGCAAGGTATATACACTCCTGGAAATGGAAAAAAGAACACATTGACACCGGTGTGTCAGACCCACCATATTTGCTCCGGACACTGCGAGAGGGCTGTACAAGCAGTGATCACACGCACGGCACAGCGGACACACCAGGAACCGCGGTGTTGGCCGTCGAATGGCGCTAGCTGCGCAGCATTTGTGCACCGCCGCCGTCAGTGTCAGCCAGTTTGCCGTGGCATACGGAGCTCCATCGCAGTCTTTAACACTGGTAGCATGCCGCGACAGCGTGGACGTGAACCGTATGTGCAGTTGACGGACTTTGAGCGAGGGCGTATAGTGGGCATGCGGGAGGCCGGGTGGACGTACCGCCGAATTGCTCAACACGTGGGGCGTGAGGTCTCCACAGTACATCGATGTTGTCGCCAGTGGTCGGCGGAAGGTGCACGTGCCCGTCGACCTGGGACCGGACCGCAGCGACGCACGGATGCACGCCAAGACCGTAGGATCCTACGCAGTGCCGTAGGGGACCGCACCGCCACTTCCCAGCAAATTAGGGACACTGTTGCTCCTGGGGTATCGGCGAGGACCATTCGCAACCGTCTCCATGAAGCTGGGCTACGGTCCCGCACACCGTTAGGCCGTCTTCCGCTCACGCCCCAACATCGTGCAGCCCGCCTCCAGTGGTGTCGCGACAGGCGTGAATGGAGGGACGAATGGAGACGTGTCGTCTTCAGCGATGAGAGTCGCTTCTGCCTTGGTGCCAATGATGGTCGTATGCGTGTTTGGCGCCGTGCAGGTGAGCGCCACAATCAGGACTGCATACGACCGAGGCACACAGGGCGAACACCCGGCATCATGGTGTGGGGAGCGATCTCCTACACTGGCCGTACACCACTGGTGATCGTCGAGGGGACACTGAATAGTGCACGGTACATCCAAACCGTCATCGAACCCATCGTTCTACCATTCCTAGACCGGCAAGGGAACTTGCTGTTCCAACAGGACAATGCACGTCCGCATGTATCCCGTGCCACCCAACGTACTCTAGAAGGTGTAAGTCAACTACCCTGGCCAGCAAGATCTCCGGATCTGTCCCCTATTGAGCATGTTTGGGACTGGATGAAGCGTCGTCTCACGCGGTCTGCACGTCCAGCACGAACGCTGGTCCAACTGAGGCGCCAGGTGGAAATGGCATGGCAAGCCGTTCCACAGGACTACATCCAGCATCTCTACGATCGTCTCCATGGGAGAATAGCAGCCTGCATTGCTGCGAAAGGTGGATATACACTGTACTAGTGCCGACATTGTGCATGCTCTGTTGCCTGTGTCTATGTGCCTGTGGTTCTGTCAGTGTGATCATGTGATGTATCTGACCCCAGGAATGTGTCAATAAAGTTTCCCCTTCCTGGGACAATGAATTCACGGTGTTCTTATTTCAATTTCCAGGAGTGTATATTCGATTTGTGGAGCGCTCAACTGCGCGGTTATCCGCACCCGTACAAATTCCCAATCAAAAAAAGTCCAGTCTCGCCATTTTCACGTATGGTGTTGAAATGATGCGGACAACACAGAAACCCAGTCCTCGAGCAGTGATAATCCCCGGTCCGGCCGGGAATCGAACTCGAGACACCGTGGTCCATGCAAAATACAGCTACGAACGCTTCTGTGCACATTGGATCCGCTGCTTTACAAGTGCCATGTCAAAACGTTAAAAGACTTCGAGATCACGATACAAACGATAATGATTTTTCCTTTATTTACAAAAAAGGATGGTTAGTTGGTTCATTCCGGTGAGGGGACCAAACAGCGAAGTCATCGGTTCTATCGGATTAGGGGAGAGTGGGGAAGGAAATCGGCCGTCCCGTTACAAAGGAACCGATTTAAACGATCATTTTGCAAGCTATGGCAATTGTGAGCACTGATTTGGGACGTTAAGAGGCCAATTTACGGATGTACGGAATTCCATTTCTCCCTATGTGCCTGACTGCGATGTTTTCCGTGGGCACAGATGCCCGTTTGTCTACCATTCGTCGAAAACACCGTTCCTACAGCAATCATTGCCACGGTCTAGAGTCCATATGGTAGTGAGAAAATATCTGACAACGTTACAGACTAAAAATTTCACCTAATTTTCAACTTCACATAGCTTCAACTAACTTGCATATTGGATGCTACGCAGAGAGAGAAAATAGTAAAAAAAACTGATTCAGTCAAGGTGACATATGTATGCATGTATTTTAATTGTTCGTTCCTGGACGTACCATATTTTCTAAGTGTTTCGGGTTCCTCGTGAAACAGTAGTCCCTCTAATAATTAGTGGCTCAAAAACGTCGGTTAACTACCCTAGATGTAGACTATTTTGACAATTTACGTAATAACGATTATACATTATATGTTGTTCTCACACAGGAATTCCTGGCGAATGAAGAGATCGCTGAAACAGAAACAAAGTCCCGCGTGTTGTTGAACGGAGTGGACCACAAGGAAGGCAAAGAGGAGAAGGTAGACGACGTTGCGGTCCAGTTGGAGGGGGTGACGGCCAAGTGGGTGGAGAGCCTCAGCGACAACACGCTGGACGCCGTGGACCTGCGCGTGCACCGCGGACAGCTGGTGGGCGTCGCCGGGCCCGTCGGCGCCGGCAAGGTACGGTGCAGAACGTCATCTCAGGAGGAAGCGCCTCTGTGTGCCGCCAGTCAGCGCACGCATCTGCCCTCCACTTGTCTCTACCGTTACTTGCAGTTTCATCTAGGCTGACGAGCAAAGATACGGAACGGAGAACTTCGAACTCTAGTCTAGTGAAAATACCATTTTAATTTGAGTAAATTCCTTTCGACCATTAGGCCGCTTCATTCTGAAACTGAAGCAACTATTAAAACCGACGTTTCGACAATCCTTTCAGCTGTCCTCTTGGGGGGGGGGGGGGGGGGGGACTAAGCTGCTGGTTTCTGAGGATGGTCTACTCTATACACCGTCGTATTTCGATATTCACGTGACATTTCCCAGAAACTAGAAGTGACAAACGAAATACGTCAATATATAAAGAAAATTATCCTCAGGAACCAGTAGTTTAGCCGCCCTGAAGGACCACGGCAAGGACGTCGAAACGTCGGTTTCATTAGTGGTTTTGGATGCAAAATAACGTGACCTAATCCGCAACAGGAGTTAATTCAATTTGATGTTGGCCGTGGAAGCTTTGTCAGTAAAGAAAATTTTGCTTTTTGAGTTTTCTTTTGGAGGTTCTTGGTAATCAGATTTGGGACAATCAAGTGAATATTCTTGAAACCAATGCTTTCTACCGCTCCCCTGACTTTGGAGTTGCAGTGTTCGATACTAGCGTTCAGTCGTTTCTACACTATTCAACTGAGTATATTAAAATTTAGCCTCCAATTCGTGTATCAGAAACCATAATCCTCAGCTGCCTTGAGAGATTAAATATTCAAACACTTCTTCAGCTCAAATTTTCGTGAAATTACTGTATTTCCAACAACTACCAGAAATCAACCTGACCGAGTAACGCTGCTGTTGGCGACTGCACCCTGCGCGGGCCAGGGCGACACGCAAGTGGCTGCTGGAGTACTGGTTATTCTTCATGTATTAATGGCCCCACTAATACATATCGATAAAACGAATATGGCACTACACTAATCTGGGACCACTCTACCGAATAGGCACGTAAAATTAAGCTTCAAAAATAATTCTGTTTCTAACAGGAAACAAACTGACGCTTTCCGTTGACACTTTGCGTCGTATGAAACATGTGATGAGCGGTATTGTTTGGGATGACTTCGTCTACATCTATATGTTGTGATATTAATTGTTGTGTCCAACTTCTTGGACACTGAGATGGCAATACAGTTACTTAGAACACTCTGAATACGTAATACTTTATTAATTACAACAAAAATTATCTTTGCACTCCAGGCCCGGCTGTAGCTATGAAACTGCACACGTGGACTTGCGGTTCAGAACACACCACACGAGCCACGATAACTGAGTGGCGAACTGATACAAGATCAGAGTGTCCGTATTGTGGCTTCAATACAGCTACCAGAAAACGCAAGCTCGTTGAAACTTGTTGACACAGTTGTAATAGCATTGCCGCGTAGGCACAGTTCAACGGAGGCGGAAGTCTTTTCACCCCCTGACGGTTGACATCGGTGTTTCACGGCAAGTAAACCGGACAACGACGTTACTCCGCCAGGAACTTCCTGGAAGTGGGCAGGATCCGACCTCGAAGAGAACTGTCCTCCTGGCTTCTCGTGACGTTATTTCGGAGCAGAGGCTCGGCGGTGGCACCTCGGTAACTGCGGAAGACATGGCTTTTTCCTAGTATCTCATTGGTGCATCGTGATACCGCTATGTTGTGCAGTATCTCTGCGGCGGTCGATACTTCTCGCGCCGCTCTCAATACTCGACGACACCGCATTAGTGGTCATAATATGCGGGCATAAAACGTGTTCCGAAATCCTACAACAGACCGACGTCAGCGATACAGAGCTATAGTTGTGTGTATCTTTTCAATGATCGTTCTTGAAAATGTGAATAACCTGCGCATTGAAACTTCCTGGCAGATTAAAACTGTGTGCCCGAACGAGACTCGAACTCAGGACCTTTACCTTTCGCGGGCAAGTACTCTGCCAACTGAGCTACCCAAGCACGACTCACGCCCCGTCCTCACAGCTTTACATTCGCCAGTACCTCGTCTCCTACCTTCCTAAGCTGTGAGGACGAAGCGTGAGTCGTGCTTGCGTAGCTCAGTTGCCCACGAAAGGCAAAGGTCCCGAGTTCGAGTCTCGGTCCGGCCCACAGTTTTAATCTTCCAGAAAGTTTCATATCAGCGCACACTCCGCTGCAGAGTGAAAATCTCAACCTGTGCATTATTGCAATGACTTGGAACGCTCCCTTCCCGTAGAGATGTAGGACAGACTGCTGCTGGAACAGGAGCAATTTCTTTCACAATCGCTGTGGAGAATTGTGTAGGTATCGCATCACTTCCATTCGCCACTCCTCTTTTTAGCGATTTTACTTACTTTTCTACGCCGCAGTAGCTTATCCCAATATGTATAATTTTGGAGTTCGTGCGTCGATTGAAAGGAGAAACTGTAGATCTTCTGTGTGACAATTTCGCTAAACGGAATTAAGTATTTGTTAATAGTTGCTGTTTGGCAATAAATTAGTATTTGTTAACCTGTACGTGTCACTGTTCCAGAGCTCCCTGCTGCAAGCAATCCTGGGAGAGCTGACGGTGAGCGAGGGGACGTGCAAGGCGCGCGGCAGGCTGTCGTACGCGTGTCAGGACCCGTGGGTGTTCGCGGCCACGGTGCGCCAGAACATCCTCTTCGGGCTGCCTTTCGACCGGCGGCGCTACCGAGAGGTGATCCGGGTGTGCGCGCTGCAGCGAGACCTGGACCTGTTGCCCCAGGGAGACCTCACCGTCGTGGGCGAGCGCGGAACCTCGCTATCCGGGGGGCAGAAGGCGCGCGTCAACCTCGCCAGGTAACTCTGCTGTATACAACACTATAGGTTCCCACCTGCAAACATTAAGTGGCCACAACTATTACACCACCTCGTTTGTAACAACAGGCGGGGTTTGCTCTTCACTCTACACACATACTCGTATTCTGCAGTCCTCTATACAGTGCGCTACAGACGGTAAATCGTACCAATACTTCCGATTTTCATTCGTTTTCCATTCCCGTGTTAAGCAAGAGAAAATGACTATATGCCTGTGTACGTGACCTATTCTCTCCTACCTTATTCTCAAGATCTATCTATCTATCTACCTATGTATCTATGGCTTGAGCCTTGTCCCACAGTTACGCAGGGTCAGCCATCGTTAATCGGATTTTGCATGTTAATGGTTAAGGGGTGGCCGGATGCCCTTCCTGCCGCCACCCCGTACTCTCCGGGACGGAATTAGTGTACCCCAACTGTCTGCGTCGAGTTTAATTCATGGAGAAGTGCGAATGTGTTCAGATGTCTGCGAGCCGTGTAACTGAGGCGGAACATGGCGACCAGCCCGGTATTCACCTAGCGGGATGTGGAAAACCGCCTAAAAACCACATCCAGGCTGGCCGGCACATAGGCCCTCGTCGTTAATCCGCCGGGCGGATTCGATCCGGGGCCAGCGCGCCTACCCGAGTCCAGGAAGCAGCGCGTTAGCGCTCTCGGCTACCCTGGCGGGTTATCTTACTCTCAAGATCTCTGCGCGAGATAAAGGATGGTGGCAGCACAATGGTCACACAGCCTTTTCCGAATAGAGTTTCTCTAAATTTACCCAACGGGGTTTCGTGAATATGACACCTTCTTGCAGAGATTCCGATTTAAGTTGGCCGAACATTTCTGTTACTGTTTCTCACTGGCCTCAGCGACCTGTTACGACCGTAGCAGAGCGTCTCTGAATTCATTCGGGACCCGTTCTCATACCGTTTTGATGAGGGTATTACACTACCATTAGTCGAACTAACATCTAGCACACGTTTTCTTTTACAGATGCATTGTATTTCATCAGAAACCTTCCAAAAAATCTGTCTTCCAGTCACTTTCCCTAATAATACATTTTACGTGAACGTCCCATTTCATATCGCTTCTTAATGTTACCCCTAAATATTTATAGTGGGTGGTTATAACTACAGTGCAACTACTCATGGGGGTCATGTGTGGACTGTAATTATCGTATGGCAACAAAACTCGGTAGGTATGCCAATGTGTTGATGCGGAACCTATTTACGTTGGAAAAAATTAGTTCATATTTTGACCACCAGGTGCAAGCCTGACGCTGTAGAACATATCGTAGAGGTCTCCAGTCGGCAGAAATTTACCCACTGGGAGGCAAAACTCTGTAGTTGTGACTTTCACATAACTAAGTTGGTGAGCCACCCACCGTCCTACAATAGAATGTTGCCGTCCGCCAACATACCTGGCCATTTGGGATTGACGGCGCGCTTCAGTTTTTAAAAAGTGTCCACGTACCTCTGTGCGTTAATTCAAGCGCGCCACCATTTTCTGGCAGGATAATGCTTACCCACATGTTGCCGCCTTTGTTTCGATCACGCTGTAGAAGCTTCACTCGTATTTACTTACACATCCTTCGCATAGTCCCAACCTTCCCCCGTGAGGTTCCCACATTTTTGGAGCCCTGAAAAAAGACACTCATGGCCGTGGATTTGCTTTGGACGAACGCTTTGGGACAATCGTTTACCTCAGGAAACCGCAAATATTTTCCATAAAGTCACTGCGTATCTTGTCTCACCGAGGGATAAATGTGTTAACAGTTATAACGATTACTTTTGAAATAATAAAGAGTTTATTTACTTTTTTTCCCATCTGCCTCGTTTTCATTTGACTCCCCTTTACACATACGTTGTGTCACATAGGCTACTTCATAAAATCTCCTACACACTTTGTTAGAGGGCAGACAGCGCGATCCCAGGTAAACCATTTTTATTTATTAACAAAAACTTTGATCCATGATCCATGTAATTACAGATAGCATGAACTTAAGTGATTAGAACGATCAGATCTTTAGCATATTTTCAGTTTTAATCAACATAATACATATTAGCATGGTTTTCCTTTTTAATGAAAAGAATAACGAAGCTTGTGTTTATTCAATGTGTTCCCGCCTGATGCAAGCATCTAAAAATGAACAATCTTGTCGTCTTTCTCACGTTCACCGTAGGACCTTTGAGTACCTTGTCAATTTTATGCTAGTCATATTCATTTTCTTTCGGTATTTCTGTCGTCAATCTCTTGGATCCCAGAAGCACGTATGGTATCTCTCCCGCGCAACACAATTAAAGGACCACTTTTTCGAATCCCCGTAAATGCTTCCTACTGAGATGCATTCTTTGAAATTTCGCTCAAAGGTACCTACAACCTTTCTCTATAAAGGTGCAAAAGTGTGGTGGCCTAGGACCTCACCTTCGGAGTCGACAACGCTTCAGATAGCAAAGTGTCGACACATGCCAAAAATATGTCACAGCTCAGAAATTCATGTGACGTGTAATGTGGGTTAATGATGTCATATTGTTAGCAAATTTCACCAAAATTCTGTCTAGTACGACTGTGGACCTTTCACCCAATGGGAAGGTCGTCCATCCCATCTTACATTTTACCACTTGTTTTGACGCCTCTGCGATAACAGACAGAACCGCGACGCCCAGCATTGAAATAACGCGGTTTTCTTACAGATGGGCGAGGAAAACATTTCAGATAATGCCACTCAGAAATGACATGAAAAGGCCTCAGGGGACGGCATAAAGGGCGCCAATGAAACCACCCTTTCCTTGCACCGTGGATTCCCACACATTTCGCGGTCGAAAACGACAGTTGAAATTGCGATGAGAGACAGGGTGACGTTCTCGACAACCTTTGACACTGTTGACAACCACGAATGTTTCAGTCCTTCTATGAGGACACCGTGGGACTGCATTCCCACCGAACGTGACTCCACCCCGTTGGAGTGCAGCGCGACCGAATTTCTGCTCTCGTGTGCAATTTGGTAACAATAAGCACCAATCAAAGCCATTCGAGGGAATTTGAACATTATCCAGAGCAGCAAAGGGTGTTTGTGCATTTTCAATCTTCCTGTTTTGTGCCCTCTTTTGGCCTCATCGCCGGGTAGGGGGAAGGGTACGACACTGACACATGCGTGGATAAAACAACAAAAAGTTCCTCTAAAACCCCCCACCCCCAATTCTGCAATACCGTACACATCCACATTTATTGAGAATTTTCAAAAATGTGATTTTACAGATAAAATCTGCGAAGTAGCCCTAGCTGCCTGCAGGCAGCAATCTGGCATCGACGACGTATCAAGTGGTTTCTTACTTGAAGGCGCCTAGGACTGCTTCGCAGCTTTTCTCTGCAAAAACACGCTTTGGAAACGTCCCCCAGGCTGTGGCTGAGCCATGTCTCCGCAATAACTTTCTTCCAGGAGTGCTAGTTCTGCAAGGTTCGCAGAAGAGCTTCTGTGAAGTTTGGAAGGTAGGAGACGAGGTACTGGCGGAATTAGAGCTGTGAGGATGGGTCGTGAATCGTGCTTCGGTAGCTCAGCTGGACGCCGGCACGGTAGCTCAGCGTGTTCGGTCAGAACGACCAAACACAACGATCAAAAAAAAAAAAAAAAAAAAATAGTTGGTAGAGCACTTGCCCGCGAAAGGCAAAGGTCCCGAGTTCGAGTCTCGGTCCGGCACACAGTTTTAATCTGCCAGGAAGTTTCACATTTTAAAAACTCTCAGTAAATGTTGATTGGGGGGGGGGGGGGGGGAAGAGAGTTTAGAGGGGTCCTTTCCTGATTTATTAACGCTTGTGTCAATGTCGCACACTACCCGCCCTCCTCCCCCACCCCGTCATCACACCACAGGAAGGCAGAAAACAGGATGACTGAAAATGAATAAGCAGCCATTGTTACTTTAGATCACGTTCAGATTTCGTCGAATGGTATTGAATGATCTTTATTGGTACCAGCCTGAACACGAGAGCGTGAACTGCAGTCGTGCTACACTCCGAGGGGGTATGGTCACGTCCAATGGGTATGCAGTCACACAATGTACTCAGAGAAAGGTTGAAACATTCGGGGGTGTCACAGCGTGAAAAGTTGTCGTCCTGTTGCTCATCACAATGACAGTTCTCGTTTCGATCGCGAAATGTGCGGGAATCGATGTCTCAAGGTAAGGGTTGGTTTCGTTGGGGCCCTTCATACCATCCCTTGAGGCCTTTTCTTGTCGCTCCTGTGCGGTGGCGTGACTGAAATGTTATCCTCGGCCATCCATAAGAAAACCGCTTTATTTCAACACTGGGCGTCGCGTTTCTGTCTTCCATCACAGAGGCGCCAAACAGGGGGTTAAATGTGGCTACGACGGTGTGTCACGAGCTTCCAGTTGTGTGAAAGGTCCACGGTGGAGCTGGGCAGAATTTTGGTGAAATTTGGTAATTTTGTGACGTCATTAACCCACCTCACACGCCACATGAACTACTGAGCTGTGACCTTACTTCCACATGTGTCGATACCTCGCTGATTTTCTGTACTGCTGGCACACAATCATAGAATTTGTGAACTTCCTACAAGGTTCCCTGGAAAACCGATAGCCAGTGGAACTCGAGCGAACAACTGTGACTCATAGCCGCACACGATCGAATGCCGTTTGCGCATGTACGCCTAGCTGTCACAACAGAGAGAATTCTCTCTCTTTCGCTGTTGCTCGTTCGCTTCTGTTCGCTTCAGTGCGCAGCCTAAAAGACTCTCGATGAAGGGGCTGATGGGACTATTTGAATCGGTAGAAATCAAGTGATATCTACCCGTATTAATTGATTTCTGACCGCTGCTAACGTGAACTATCAGACAGCGCTGTTTATTGCATCTACATCTACGAGAGCAGAAGTGATGTGCTGGATTAACGATCGCTGAATGGTAATACGTAATTGCTTTTGCAGTCGTCTTATGTACTGACATGCTGTACCCATTAACCATAGCGTTATCTGCTGTCTAAAGTTGGTAGCTATTGGACCGGCGCCAATACCGATCAACGGCATTCGATTTCAATCGACGCAGCTGCTCCAAACAGTGACCGTGCTGAGAGTCTTCTTAGAATACGCATATACTACTATTTTACTCACATGACGTACTATGTAATAAAAGGGAGCTTCTTTTGCCAAAATTATTGTTTCCAGCCCCCTCACTTGCTGAAACTTCCTGGCAGATTAAAACTGTGCCGGACCGAGACTCGAACTCGGGACCTTTGCCTTTCGCCTGCTTTCAAAAAAGTTTGACGAGCACATGGCATACTTTGCACAGCCAAGTCAGCAGGCATCCCTGGACATATTTCCGCCTCTACCAGGCCTTTGTGAATGGCGACATAAAGAAGAAAAAACAACAGATTGTGCCCCTGAAAAAGACGAAAGCTACTAGAAAATTGTGATTACTACAGCAAGTTTTACACGGCGAAGTTTTTGGGTGCCTTAAAAATTTAAAGCTTTCATACAAAGCAGACACTGTAGTGCACACTAATGGATTAATAGCTTCATAAAAAGTAATTATCGCTCTAGAAAACATATTTTATCTCATAAAAGATTTTGCACAGAGTCTTTTCTGCGACTGAAACAAGCAAAACCACTCTATAACACGACTCGTTCTTCGGGGGACAGGTCAGCGATCTTCCGTGTGAAGCTGACAATGAGAAGTCCCCCGCGCCGATTCTGTACCAATAGTAACGCATATTGGGATAGACAGAAAAAAGGTTGGCGCTCTGTTTCAGTACAATTCTGCAAAGTTTCGCATCTACCTTGAGTTTACGTCAGCGCAAGAACGCAATCACGCCGAAGGAAACGGCGTTATTTTCCATGAACAGTGTGATAACCAAAGAAACATAAATTACGCAGCGGCTGCTAAAGCCACAGTACTCGTCATTTGGGTCGTTCACGTTATGTTGAAATATCCTTAATCTCATACGCATCCTGTGGTGTCACCGCCAGACACCACACTTGCTAGGTGGTAGTCTTTAAATCGGCCGCGGTCCGTTAGTATACATCGGACCCGCGTGTCGCCACTATCAGTGATTGCAGACCGAGCGCCGCCACAGGGCAGGTCTAGTCTAGAGAGACTCCCTAGCACTCACCCCAGTTGTACAGCCGACTTTGCTGGCGATGGTTCACTGTCTACATACGTTCTCATTTGCAGAGACGACACTTTAGCATAGCCTTCAGCTACGTCACTTGCTACGACCTAGCAAGGCGCCATATTCAGTTACTATAATTACTATCTTCCGGAATGTATTCTGAATAGATAATGTTCCGTCAAGAGCGACGTTCATCATTAATGGATTAAAGTTAAGTATCAAACTAATTACGTCCGCTTTCTGAATTCTCATTCCTTGTCATTTTCCAGACCTCACGTCACTATATTTCTTCCCTCCTCACGCCAGCCTGCGTGAGCTAAAACGCGTGCATTTCGGCCTCCTCTCGTAACACTGTGTTGACTCTTCTGCTAACACAAAACATCCAATTCCTAAGTGCATGATAAATCTGTAATGGATAGAAAATCATTAAGGTACATTAGATTACAGGAAGAGGGAAGGGACATGATAGTGCTGTAATGGATAGGAAATCAGTACGGTACACCAGATTCCAGGAAGGGGAGCAACTGCCGCACCCTGCACCGCCCAATCCACCCACCCCTTCCTTCCGACTCCTCTGACGCCCATGTGTGACGATTTCCGCTGTAATCTGTCCTACAGTGAGAACAACATACGCGAATTTCAGCGGCAGAACGCAGCACACTTACTTTTCTTGCTATTCTCGTACTTGTAAGTCACGACTTAACATCTCAGGCGCTAGACATGCTGCTGCACGATATCGCCAATGTTTACCACTAACATGACCCATGTAAAATATGCTTTCCACCTGATGATGATGGCTAACCAAGAAAATGCGTAGCGGATCTAAAACTTCGTGACTGTTGCAGATTTACACTGTCCAGTCACATTAGTGTGACCATCTGTCAAAAGCCCGAATAACCATTTTCTGCAGCGCGGACCGCACACACAGATACAGCCAGGGACGTGAATGAGATTTTATAGTTGCGACATCCTTCCAACCAATACTCATCTGAGGAGCTTAAACGTTGGTCCATTCCATTAGTTTCACGATAGAAACACTGGCGCGCTTGAGAATGCCACACACGTCACTCAGCTCAAGCACCGCCGTCAGACTACTTCTCCACACCTTTCTGCTCGCCGCACATTGCCAACTTTCCCAGAGATGCGTCTTTCCCCTATCTGTCTACTTTGTCTCTCAAAGATTAATTATACTCTCTCCAGTTACATTAATGCGACCACCCGTCAAATGCCTGAATAAACAGCTTCTGCAGCGCGGACCTCTGCGAGACGTGCAAGAAGAGAGTCAGTGAGGTTCTGGAAGGTGCCGACACAGAGTCATGCCGAATCCAGCGCCGTGGCCAGTTGTGCTAGATTTCACGGCTGAGAATCCATGGCTCCAACAGCCAGATCAAGATGATCCCACAGATTCTCGATCGGGTTTAAAATCGGGGAGTTTGGTGGCCAGCGGAGCACGATAAACTCATCCTGGCGCCCTTCGAACCACGCACATACACTGCGAACTGTGTGACATGTTGCATTGTCCTGCTGGTAGAAGCCATAGTGGCAACGAAAAACAAACTGGATGTAGAGGTGGGCACGGTCCCCCAACGGTAGATTCATACTTGTGTTGATCAACTGTGCCTTTCACAATGGCGAGAGCCCTCAAGGAATGTCACGAAAACATTCCCCGGCCCAAACGCTCTCCTCCGGCCTGGACCCTTCCAACGGTTGTTGCAGGACGTTGAGCACGAAACGTGACTCATCTCCAAAGGCCACCTGTCGCCACTTACTGGACGCCCAATCCCGGTACTGGCCTGCGAATTCTAGCCTTCTCACCGCTGAACAAAGGTCAGCATGGATGCATGGACTGCCTGCTGCGGAGGCCCACACGCAGCAACGTTCGCTGAACGTTCGATGATGAGACACTGTTGGTAGCCCCTTGGTTCATCTGAGCGGTCTGTTGCTCAACAGTTACACGTTTATCGACTGTGCACATCTCCACAACTATAATTCACCCCTGTCATCTATTGCTCGTAGTGCATTACAGCCGCCTCGGCACAGGTTTTGGATAGCACAGATTTGTCACGCACAGCAGCACGTCTAGAGTTTAGAGACTTAGCCATTTCGGAAACACTTCCACCCGTCGCTCGAAAGCCAATGATCATATACATTTGGACATGAGATAAATCTCTCTGTTTTGCCAATACGACAACGACTGCGCTATTCTCCGCGTCCCCCTGATGTGCTTCATATAGCGTCCACTGCTAGTCCTGCTACATGGCGATTGTGAGTGGTTACTGTGCGTTGACGTCGAACATAGGCTGTGCTAACATTAATTTGACTGGAGCGTGTATATATTTTTTCATTAACATATATCTTATACTCAAACACAATGATTGAAATCTGACGGTCTGCATTGTTGAGCAGTGTTTGGTTTCGCTAATAATTACTGTCGAACATCAGGAGTTCTTCAGCATCATCACAGCTCGTTCTTTTATCAAGCCTTATTTAAGCGAACTAGTGCTCCGCTCTGATGACACAGATGTTGACGGACATCGATTCGAATCTTCATTCCATCTGCTACTCCTGTTGTTCTATTCTCAGCTTGCTGAGGTCGGACTGTAAAGAACAGAGAATTCTTCAATGATCAACACTGTCTAGTTCTACATGGCTAAGCATCGAGCTACATGGAGGTCAAATAAAACTGGGCTGGAAGACTTTTATAAGTCTGACACGAAATAAGCTACCGTAATTAAAGTAACAGGAGATCTGCTCTTAACAGAAAATGCCGGTAATCACCACCACGGATACTGATGCAGAAACCACTGTATTTTGTCACAAAGTGCTGAGTAATTTCTCAGGTCAGTTTTATTTCTTGCTGCATGAGAGAAGGAAGGGCATTTCAGAAATGTGGACAGTGTACATCTGACAGCACAAAAAAATGGCCTGCGTGATGATTGAATTACCCGCCATGTGAGACAGGAAACCAGTCTCGTTACGGGTTGCACAGATCTGCTCAGGAAAACAAAGAACACTTGTAATTGTGAGTGTAATAGAAGGATTAACACCTTTTCGACACTTAGCATAAGGACGCACCCTCCAAAAACACGCAAGAAAACTGCGCCGCGTCATTCGTAGCGT
Organism: Schistocerca nitens; assembly: GCF_023898315.1. Classification (NCBI taxonomy): domain Eukaryota; kingdom Metazoa; phylum Arthropoda; class Insecta; order Orthoptera; family Acrididae; genus Schistocerca; species Schistocerca nitens. The sequence goes on along the minus strand of NC_064615.1, from coordinate 395,574,936 downwards.
TACAGACCTAGTAAAGGCACTTCATTTCATAACAGAAATATACAAATGTCGGCAGCTGTACCATAATGCATTCGTAGCTCAGAGGTATGTCGGTACGGTTGTTCAACTAGTTCGGTCAAAGAAAGAAGTTGGAAAAAAGTGGCATAGTCGGTGATCTACTAGGCAACTGCCTGGCGACAAAGTTTGATGTGTCCAGTTTTTTTGCGTTACTACGTTAATTCCTTTAATTACTAGAAATCCCGAAATTAATAGAAAGAACACTTCACGGGCACAGCATGTGACTTCGTTACCACCTAATATCTCTTCACAGGCCTTTAACTTCAATGTCTGCAGCCTGCGAGAAAAGAAGTCTATGAGGTGAGTAACAAATGTCTCAGACTCTGCCATCTACTTCCACGCAGCTAGTGTAATGTTCCACAAATCATCTCGTGCTATTGACGCGGGGTCTGGTCAGTTTTCTCGCATGGTCCGATTTGTCTCTGCCCATACATTTTTAGTAGGGTTTAGGTTTGGTGCAGGAAGAGGCCTAATGAAAAGGGATATCTTAATGTGTTTTACAAACCACGCTAGCACGATCGTTGACTTATGTATAGGAAATTGGTCCTGTTGGAAACAGATTACGCCCTCAGGATGTAGTTGTCGCACTGATGGGGCCACAATATTGCTCATAAGATGGACAGCATCAAGTCAACTATCAATCTTGTGAAGCATTCCAAGTCCACAGGAACACATCTAGCCCCAAAGTGCCACGGACAGAAGGCCACTGCAAGATAACTCATCGGTGTATCTGGGATCGAAACGAATATCTTGCCTGTATACTCTTACTGGGCCGTGATCCACTGTGGACTATACTAAGTCGTTGGGAATATCACATGCTGCAAGTCACGACTGACATTTGCCCTTGGCGAACACTAATCGGTAGAGTCGATTATCATCATGGAGCATCTGACTAATGGCAGCATCTTTGCTAATCAGCCCGGCCTCTCTAAGCCGGCACCGAACCGTATCCGCCGACTTGGGAAACGCGGTAGTACGTTTCAACTGCACCATGTTTAAAAAGGATTTAGCCATGGCATGTTGGCAAGATCATTATCCTGGACAAGTGCTGTTACACGCCAAAGTCCAATTTCCACACGTTTTCTGGTTTCTCCAGTATCTCGGCAACGTTTTATATCCCATCGACTCATGGGGTGTCACCCGGTGGCCTCCGAGACCGTCAAATTCGCTTCCTCCACAAGAGTAGTGATGTGAGCACGAATAGCCTGCGAGGATGAGGCATAGCGTACGAATAATATGGCTCAATTGAAAGCGATGTGGTGCAGTTATTAGACCTCGCCCTTTCACTGTAATTGGATGTTATAGAACAAATGGAATGCTTGCGGACCAGAATTACTGCAACAGATATTGTGTAATATCAATGAAACCGTGCAAATGATTCTCATGCATAATGTCAAACAGAGGTAGTATATTTCGTTTTCCAGCTCCAGGAAGATCATTCTCCACCAGAAGTGACTTTTATTGATTCATAGCCAAAATTCAGTCTCATATTTAGTGGGAAATTAACTGCACTTCATTGAAATGTCGACATGTGTTTCACTTAATACGATGGTGGGGTCCATAGACAATAAATTGTTGAACTAGAAAAATTTGTTGCTTGTGTCGGAAAAAAAATCAGAGGGATTCAAACATGAGACGCTTCTATATCTACATCCACATCTACATCATACTCCGCAAGCTACCTAATGGTGTGTGGCGGAGGGTACTTTCGGTACCACTATCTGATCCCTCCAACCCTGCTCCACTCGCGAATAGTGCGTGGGAAGAATGATTGTCGGTAAGCGAGATGTACTTGGGGGACAGTAATATGTTGTCTGACTCCTCCTGAAAAGTACTGTCCCGAAATTTCAATAGTAAATCTCTCCGTGATGCACAACGCCACTCTTGTAACGTCTGCCACTGGAGTTTGTTTAGCATCTCCGTAACGCTCTCTCGCCGGCTAAACGACCCCGTGACGAAACGCGCCGCACTTCGTTGGATCTTCTCTATCTCCTATATCAGTCCTACCCGACAGGGATCCCAGGTAGAATAACAATACTCAAGAATCGGCCGAACTAACGCCTTATAAGCCACTTGTTTCGTGGATGAGTTACATTTCTTTAAGATTCTTCCGATGAATCTGAGTCTGGTGTCTGCTTTTCCCACTATCTGTTTTATATGGTCATTCCACTAAAGGTCGCTCTGGATAGTTGCGCCTAGATATTTTATAGCAGACGCTATCTTCAGCTGAAACTTCCTAGCAGATTAAAACTGTGTGCCGGACCAAGACTCGAACTCACGACCTTTGCCTTTCGCAGGCAAGTGCTCTACCAACTGAGCTACCCAAGCACGACTCACGCCCCGTCCTCACAGACGAGGTACTGGTAGAAGTAAAGCTGTGAGGACGGGGCGTGAGTCGTGCTTGGGTAGCTCAGTTGGTAGAGCACTTGCCCGCGAAAGGCAAAGGTCGTGAGTTCGAGTCTCGGTCCGGCACAAAGTTTTAATCTGCCAGGAAGTTTCATATCAGCGCACACTCCGCTGCAGAGTGAAAATATCATTCTGGAAACATCCCCCAGGCTGTGGCTAAGCCATGTCTCCGCAATATCCTTTCTTTCAGGAGTGTTGGTCCTGCAAGGTTCACAGGAGAGCTTCTGTAAAGTTTGGAAGGTAGGAGACGAGGTATTGGCAGAAGTAAAGCTGTGAGGACGGGGCGTGAGTCATGCTTGGGTAGATCAGTTGGTAGAGCACTTGTCCACAAAAGGCAAAGGTCCCAAGTTCGAGTCTCGGTCTGGCACACAGTTTTAATTTGCCAAGAAGTTTCATATCAGCGCACACTCTGCTGCAGAGTGAAAATATCATTGTGCTATCTTCAGTTGTTTGTCGTCAATAGTGCAGCTGTACAGTAGTGGATTTCTTTATAAAACATATGAAACCTGTACCTTGTTTATTCAGCTAGAAAGGCTGTTTACAACATTATATCTATTTTATTAACACGCACTATATCTGTTGATAAAACCAGGATATTCTATTTGAAGAAAAGAGTTTGTGTATTCTAGGAACAGATTTCTGAAATTTTTGGGTAATGTTTCCTTGTCTGTATGTTACAAAGATAAACAAAAAATATGACTGGTTATATTTCATTCACATCAAAGCTGTATCAACCCTTAAATCTTACTGTGTAATAGGTTTAAAACAAAGTGCAGGGCTATAGATAGAGAGATGTTGAGTGAAACACATTTGGCTGTCAAGAGAGCAATGTGTGATGCCTTCAATAATTCCTATAGCAGGAAACTGTCAAGTGATCTTTCACAAAAACCAAAGAAATTCTGGGCATATTTAAAGGCTGTTTGTGGCACCAAAGTTGCTTTCCAGTCCCTAGCAAATGAGACAGAAATGGAAATCGAGGGTATCAAGTAACAGCTCAAATCCTTAACTCCATTTTAAAATATTCCTTTACAAAGGAAAAACCCAAGAGAACTGCTCAAAATTAATCCTTGTACCACTGAAAAGATGAATGAAATAAGTATTATTGTCAGTTTTGTTGAGAAACAGCTGAAGTTGTTAAAATTCAACAAAGCTCCAGGCCCTTATGGAATCCCTGCCAGATTCTATACTGAATTTGTGGCTGAATTAGCCCCTCTTCTATCTATAATCTACTGTAGTTCCCTCAAACAAACAACTGTATCCTGTTCTTAGAAAAGAGCACAGGTCACATCCATCTAAAAGAAGGGTAGTAGAAATGATTCACGTAATTACTGACATTATCCTTGACATCAGTTTGTTGTAGAACCTTAGAACATACTCTGAGCTGAAACATAATCAGGTATCTTTAATGGAACAACCTCCTCAATACCAACCAGCACGGATTTCTAAAACATCAATCATGTGAAACACAACTCACACTTTTCTCACAATAACCACAGAAAGCTTTGGATCAAGGTAACCAGGTAGATGCAGTATTTCTTCATTTCCAAAAAGCCTTTGATTCAGTACTGCACCTATGTTTATTGTCAAAAGTATGATCATATGGGGTATCATAAGAAATTTGTGACTGGATTGAGGAGTTTTTGGTAGGCAGGACACAGCATGTTATCTTGGTTGGAGAGTCATCATCAGATGTAGAAGTAACTTTGGGTGTGCCCAAGGGAAGTGTGTTAGGCCCATTTCTGTTCATATTGTATATTAATGACCTTGTAGACAATATTAATAGTAAAATCAGTCTTTTTGCAGATGATGCAGTTATCTATAATGAAGTACTATCTGAAAGAAGCTACATAAATATTCAGTCAGATCTTGATAAGATTTCAACATGGTGCATAGTTTGGCAACTTGCTCTAAATGTTCAGAAATGTAAAATTTTTCTCTTCATAAAATGGAAAAATGCAGTATCCTATGACTACAATATCAATGACTCACTGTTGGAATCAGCCAACTCGTAAAAATACTTGGATGTAACACTTTGTAGGTTCAGTCATGAGTAAAGCAGTTGGTAGACTTTGGTTTATTACTAGAACACCAGGGAAGTGCAATCAGTCTACAAAGGAGACTGCTTACAAATCACTCATGCTCTCAACCTAGAATATTGCTAAAGTGTGTGGGACATGTACCAGATAGGACTAACAGGGGATATTGAATATATACAGAGAAGGGCAGCACAAGTGACCACAGGTTTGATTAATCTGTGAGAGAGTGTCACAGAGTACTGAAGGAACTGAACTGGAAGACTCTTGAAGATAGGCATAAACTACCCAAAAAAGTCTATTAACAATGTTTCAAGAACTGACTTTAAATGATGACTCTAGGAATATACTACAACCCACTATGTATCGCTCACATAGGGATTGTGAGGATAAGATTAGAATAATAGCTGCATGCACAGAGCCATTCACACAATATTTTTCTGACACTCCATACATGAATGGAACCAGAAGAAACCATAATAACTGGTACAATGCGATATACCCTCTGCCATGCGCCTCACGGTGGTTTGCAGATGTAGATGTAGATGTGATTTCTGCCAGCCAACTTTTGTACTGTCAAATGTAAATATTCATCATCTCCACTTTTATATTTTGGGAGGTAACTGAGAGTGGATACCACATTCCTGGTCCATCACAAACAATCCCAGCATTGAATTGCTGTGAATAATTACTATACTGAAATTTTTGTTAGAGGATTCCAGTGATATGAAAATAGCAACAGACTAGGAGTGTGTTAACAAATGTCTATATTCTTCCACAAATACATATAAGGAAGGTTACTTCCCACAACAACAGACTGAAAATGCAAAATGCTAACTCAGAAAGGATGCTCTGACTTCAAAAGTGTACTAAAACACATATAGAAAAGTAGTGTATTCAGCAGCCATTGGTATGTATTTCTGTAATTTGGTGCTAAGTCAGCATTCTAAAACTTTCAGTAAATATTTGCACCTCCAAATCAAAATTCTGTGTAAACTAGTACCTGATCATTGTGTTTTTATTAGAGAATGTCTTTCCTGTTAACCATGCAATGTAAATTTTGCAGTGCCAAGTTTCTCAAAGTACCATTTGAGACACTTTTTCCTGTCCCAAAATAAAGCTCAAGGATGTCAATGTCTGACTGTTGGTTGGCCATATTGAAACCTGCTTTTTTTTTCTCTGATACTTAACAGCCTACTCTTGTCTTATGCATAACAAATTCAATGCCTCCCACACACTAATTTTTTAACTACAGTGTTCTTTGTGTATTACACATAAAATAAAAGAAAGACAGCAAGGATGGTCTGGGCATGTCAAAAAAATGGATGAAAATATTCAAGAAAGTACTTTCATGGCAACCTCCTGGAAGGAGAAGACCATCATGAAAATTGTGGCAAATTGGTATCAAGGAAATGATGGAGAGAAGCGAAATGGAAGAGGATGAGAAAAAATGGTGAGATTGAGGCATTTGGTGACAGAGATGTGTAATGCAGAGACAGCAGTAGGATCCCTGCAACAAGGAAGGAGTTATTTCTGTCAAATGTCAAATCACCACTGTGGACCAAACTGAACAAGACATGGCTCAAATTCTCTGTGGCAGGTAAATGGACATCAAGAGCTGAAGTATTTAGCATGGATGGCTGGACTCTTCGTTTGTGGGTATAAGTTTTTGGAGGATCTAATTTCAGTCTGAGATCTTCTTCTTTCTAGAGAATATATAGCCTTTTTAGTATATAAAAGTGTAATCCATGGTAACTTCCTGACATTTAATTTGCTATTCACTTTAATAAACAAACAAGTATTCATAAACACAAAACATTAAGATATCTCATTATTATAGAGGGTGTTTCAAAGTCGTTGTGACAAACATCTAGGGGTGATAGATCACATAATGGAGAATAACTATCATTAGGGACAAAATATTCATCCTTGCTTCCTGGAGATATCGGGTGTCTCTATTAACTGATTGTGCCTTTGAGAGGTATCAGGGTGTCGGTATTCTGTGGTGTTCATGTGCAATGTGTATTGCATATAAGCTAGTCATATACTCCAAACGAAAGTTGGTAGGCCAAGCCTCTAAAATGTCTTTTTCCACAAAGACGCACACATACTTAAGGTTTCCTTATTGAAAATCTATCAGTTTATCTATCAGATGCACCACAACTGGTTAGTAGTACCTGCTAGTTCGGTGAAATCATATTGTCCCAGGGCTAGAAAATCACTAAGATGGGACCTCACGTCCCAGGAAATGCCAGTGAACATTTTGTCTGCAGCAAAAGTTGTTCCCAGTAGCAAGATGTTTGTCACAAAGACTTTTAAACACCCTGTATATCTAGACACTCTTGTTTGTTGTAGAAATCACTGTCACATAAAAGTGATCTCTTTTATGTTATCCACAGGATAATAGTTTGACAACTATACTTTGGATAACATTTTAATCAATGATTTAAAAGCTTGAGTAATTTCATTTGCCATTTATTTTTAAAATTATTTATATCTTGCAGCATTAATTCATTGAGTAAACAATGATGAAATTTTATGGCTTGCTCCAGAATAATTTTAAGTAGTGAATAGTTGATATAATTTTCCTTCAGCTGCTACTTGGGCCACTGTTTCCTTCAGTCTGTGACTGATTATGAGAACTTATTTTAATGTATGTCACACTTCCATTGTCTATTAATAGAAGGGAGTGTGATAAGTAGATGAATCAGATTCCATCCAATATACAGATTGCGAGAGGGTAAAGAGAGGATTAGGAACAACAAGCTCTTCCTTCTTCATTCAGTGCTGGTACTACTAAAAGGCTGTGTACTTTGTGCTTTGAACAGAGCACCAGCATGACACTGAAAGTGTCACACATTTTTCATGAGTTGAAAGTCTAGTTCTTCTGCAGCACGTGGGATGCTGTCCATATTTTTGGGTGCTATTAATATTCATAATACTGTATCATGATTAATATACAAGTATATTTTGGAGCAATAAATTCTGCCTATATAAAATTAGATCCACTCCAAAATATTTTTATTAAGTCATTAATACATAAAAAAGCAGGAAGTTAATAAGATGCTGGCATTTCCATCATAAAAATCATCAGTAACACAACATGCAAAAATGGCTAAGGTGTTTAAAATACCCACAAATTATTACTTTCTATTTGATCTGTTATCAACATTAACAGATTTGCATACCCTTAACAGCTGGTAGTTGTTTCTACCTAGTAGGATGCCTTTGTTTTATCTAAGTTTACTGGTGCTAATTCATAAAGATCAGGTCAAAGTGCTAATGTCATTTAATGTTACTTCAATTGGTGTAGCTAGCAGATTTTGATACAATGCTTCAAACATAATTTAACAGAGATGTTTAGACTGAACCATACTCAGTGTTGTCCATTACCTAATATCAAAATTTAGAACTGTGAGGATATGAAGGTTAGGAATTGGGTAAATGACTGGACTGTGGAGTCCTGCCAAATCAGCAAGAGGATTAAGAAATGGCACAAGTCTGCCATATTTAGTCTAGATGCCTCTAACACAGTCAGTCCCCTTGAAGCTTTAGACATAAGTGTGCAGACATCAAAAGCTGGTCAGAAACAATCTGGTAAGACAGTCATCATATGATGATATTATTTATACACAGGTTCATGGTCTCAGTGTACATTTCAAAAGAAAACATTACCCATTGCAAGACAGAATTTTTTTCTTTTATTTGCTATTGACCTGACCAATTTTGACAAGTATAGTCATTATCAAACAACATACATAATATTTTGTTGTGGCATGTTGCTAGAGATATTCCATTTGTTGCTTGATAATGACTATACAGTCAAAACTGGCTAACAATAAATGAAAAAAAATTTACAGCCGATAGCAGACGATGTTTTCCTTTGAAAAATGTCATAATATGTGTGGAAAGACCAATAAGGTTCTTCTGCTAGGGAGTAATCAACTAACGGGAATGTCAGAATTAGTACTGAACTCCTTAGGCAGTGAATACTAAGTAACTAGGATTTTTAAGGCAAATATAGGGCTTAGTGATGTGACCTGTGATTTTGGCTCTTTGCAAAATCATCTTGGTAAAGAAGATCATGTAGAGATTATTGGGGATTCTGGTTACAGTTTGCACTGAAACTTCAGTTATGGATTTAAGTATGAAATTCGGCACATTGCTGAGAATGCTCCTTCCACTAATGTAAAGATTTAGTCACTCTTTGGCAATATGACAAGCTCTAGATGAAACATTCTTCCCAAACTATAAGAGTGAATTTCAGTTTTCTCTCAACAGGGCAGTGCAATCACACATGAGTGTGACTGATGCATCACCCCTCACATAATTACAACATACACATGGCATGCTTTAAATTTTAATGTTTCTGGACAGAGGTTACATGCACGAGTAATTCCCAGAAGCACTCAGTGTTACCAAAGCAGTGTCTGTTCAATCCATGTGAGTTCTGACATTTTCACTAGTTCATTTTTAGAATAAATCTTTCTGAAAGAAGTGCTGACAAACAGTTGCATACACAATTGCACTAATTAGTGGAAAATTAAATATGAAAAATTATTGTACTGCCCTTAACAGTCTTTTGAGTGCTGAGCTTTGGCAGTAGACTTGTAAGTCAAGAAATGAATGAGTAGTTATCTAATATGTAATTCTAACTCCATACCCTGGGTGTTACTTAGGTTTAGACTCAGCTTTCAGTTAGCATCTTCTGCACAGATTTGCTACTGTAAATACATGTGTGAACACATATTTATAAATTAATTATAGTGGCTGATAAGTTCTGGTTGTAATCATTTAATATGCTACTGTTGCCTAATAATAAGATAAGCTGATTACTTGTGTATTTCAGGGCTGTTTATCGCGATGCAGACGTATATCTTCTTGATGATCCACTCTCAGCAGTGGACACCCATGTGGGAAAACATCTGTTTGAGGAATGCATTGTAAAATTTTTGCATAATAAAACAAGAATACTTGTGACACATCAAATACAAAATCTACCTCATACGGATCATGTTGTGCTAATTGATGCAGTAAGTATGTTGTGAGATTATGCTCATATAATAAGAGTGTTAAGTCTTGAGAGTCAAAAGTTACACCCAGAAATAAAATACCAGGTCTTATATTTTTGCTTTCAACAATTTTCTAAATATTTATCTCACTGATGTGTCAGTTTTATGATTTGTTTTTTTTGTGTGTGTGTGTGTGTGTGTGTGTGTGTGTGTGTGGAGGTGGGGGGGGGGTGTCTGTGTGTGTGGGGGGGGGGGCGGTTGGAAGATTATTATGTAATGTAGTTGAGAGAAATTCATGGAAATTCTGTGCCAGCATGTAAGAACTTATCAGATAGATTCTGCATGGTCATATAAATATTGCAGATTTGACTTGTGCTGGTTTCTTCTGATGAAATGGTTTATAAAAATTGTTAAAATATGGTAAAAGTTCACTTCAAATTAAGATTCATGAGGTTATTCACACTTCTGGTACCTCATTTGAATGAATATATAATATTCTGAATGGTTCTGCACAAAGAAACTGATTGCTTGATGGGCTTAGCATTGATCAACTCCCAACTGTAAATATTTGAGCATAGACATTTCAGAATCTTGTTTGTAAAAGTTGAAGTATGTTCCAAGGAAATTCTGTTATCATTATATGGATTGAGATGAAACTTGCTTCCACCTGGAGATGAATCTGCAGTTAAAACAGTAAGTACCAAATATGAGAAGGAAAAATAAAAGGAAAGAAAGAGTAATGTATAATCATGTTTGTCTGTTAGAATTTTATTTTTATTTATTTATTTATTTATCTCTTATTCCGGTGATCGATGTTGTGACACTATCACAGGATATGGAACGTGTCAATTTTACAAGCTTTTGGCCAGAATTTATACTAGTACATAAAACAAAACAAAAACAATAAACAGTAACTTAGGTCCCACTACAAAAAAATACATTTTAGAGATACATAGAGATTACAAAACAAAAAACCAGTAACTTAGGTCCCACTACAAAAATACATTTTAGAGATAGATAAAGATTACAAAACAATAAGTGTTACAGAGAAATAAATATTGCAAAATATATGTTTACAATTAAAATATTCGGTATTACAAATACAAGTTTGGGCATACATTTGCAATTTACAATACAAGAAATGTTAAACACTGTAGTTCAGGAACTCTTCTAATGTATAAAATGATCCTTGCAATAGGAACTGCCTTAAAGTTTTTTTAAACAAGAGATCATCATCTACCAAACACTTAATTCTTGAAGGGAGGGCATTAAAAATCTTACAGCCACTGAAATGGACTCCTTTCTGCGCCATACTTAGATTTGGCTGTTCATAGTGGATATCTTGTTTTCTTTTGGTATTGTGACTGTGATATGCACTATTCAGCTTAAAGATGGATTTTTCTTTCCTTATGAAGCACATCAATGAGAATATATATTGCGCAGTGGATGTAAGTATTTCAAGCTTCTTAAAAAGATTCCTGCATGTGGCTCTAGGATGGACTCCATACATGATCCTTATGGCTCTTTTTTTTACACACAGTACGTTTGTAGCCAGTGGCTGATTTCCCCAAAATATAATTCCAAATGCCATAATTGCATGAAAGTAACCATAATACGCTGACTTCATAGTTTCTATATTTCTCTAAGAAGAAACAATGCGCAATGCGTATGTTGCTGAACTTAGTATTTTGCACAGATCCACGATGTGGTTTGACCAATTCAGTTTGCTATCAATATGCAAGCCTAGGTATTTTGAGGAATTTACCCTGGTTATTGTCTGCTCACCTATCTTTACAAGTATTTCCTCATCTTTGGATGTGTTGTGGAACTGAAAGTAGTTTGTTTTACAGTAATTTAATTAAGACCATTAATGTTGAACCAGTTCACTGTTTCATTTAAAACCTTATTTGCCATTACCTCAAGTTTATCTACTGAATTATCAATAAGTAGTGTAGTGTCATCCGCGAAAATGGTGAATCTGCAATATTCCGTGGAGAGAGGAAGATCATTTATAAATATAATAAAAAGTAGGGGGCCCAGAACTGAGCCCTGCAGCACTCCACATGTGATGGTACCCCATTCTGAAGATACTGGGACACCTTCTTGACTATTTACTACAACTTTTTCTTTCCTGTTTGACATATATGAGTTGAGCCATTTCCCTGCTGCACCACTTATACCGAGATGTGCAGCTTTTTGTAAAAGAATTTGGTGATTTACACAGTCAACTGCTTTTGTTAGGTCACAAAATATGCCAATCACTTTCAGTTTTTTGTTGATAGATTCCAAGAGTTTGCCAGTAAATGCAAATATTCCATCTTCTGTTGACAAACCTTTCTGAAATCCAAACTGACTTTTGCTGAAGCCATTGTGTTCACTGAGATGCTTAACTATCCTGGCATGCATTAGTTTCTCTAAAACCTTTGAAAAGCTTGTCATTAGTGATATTGGCCTATAGTTAGCAGTATCTGTCTTACCCCCTTCTTATACAGCAGTTTTACAACTGCATACTTAAGCCTCTCAGGAACTATTCCTTGCTTAAGTGACGCATCAAAATGTGGCAAAGGACTTTACTTACATGGCTGGAACAGTATTTTAATAACTTGTTAGAAATGTTGTCAATTCCAGCAGAGTTTTTACTTTTCAGGGATTTAATAACTCTTTCAATTTCTTGAACAGTGACTGTTTTTACCTTCATGCGTTGTACTGAACCAGGTGCTCTAGCTTTCAAAAGATTGATGGCTTGCTTCATGGACCCTTGTAAACCTATTTATTCTATTACTGTTAAAACAGCATAAAAGAGTGAGTGGGTTTACTATGTAATGTTTTTGGACCATTTGAATAGTTAGTTGAGCCCTAAAAACTACAAGTAGCATGGCAAATAGAGCTCTTTCTGCTGGATACTGTGATGCCAAAAGTGCATGAGTTCAGCAAAGAAATAATTTCTTATGTACCGCAACAGTCCATAAGGTTTTGAGACAGGATTAACAAAAAGCAGAAAACGATTATAAAGATGGTTTTAATACTTCATGTGTTCAACATATTCCCCCACCCCACTAGACTGCAAAACACAAAACATTGTGACAACCAAGTAAAACTGTCAGAAAAGTTCTTCTGTGGAATGTTGTTCAACTCACATCAACTCAGCAGTGGACTGAACATTGGTTATGCCATCAAAGCATTGAGCCTTCATGAATTTCTACACTTTGTCATTTAGAGACAAGTTCTTATTGATAACACCAAGTCTTGTCACCTGTGATCATTTTTTCCAGGAATGAACTGTCTGTGAACTGCATTTCAATCAAGTTGCAGCAGATGTCCACATTCATTTTTGTCCAGGACTTAAGGTGTGTGGGGCAAACTTTGTGCATACTTTTCTCTTTCTCAAAACATTCTAGAGAATGCCCTGAACACTTGATGTAGGAAAGTTTCTGCATTGTGAATTGTGAAACAACAATGTTGACTCATTATGGTCACATGTCAACTACTGAGATTGCTTGCTCACAACAGAGTGGTCAAATGCACATCTGTTGTTACAGTTGTTAGTTCAATCAGCCACGATAGCTACTGCACTTATGCCACTTATATGCCAGGAATAAAACCCTTGGAACTTTTTGGATGGATAGTGTATCTTATTTCTCAGATTTAGACATGTGATTCTTTTTTTCCGTTTCCTGAATTCAAAAAAATCACTTGGAGATACAATATGCTCACCAAATGAGGAGATGATCTATGCTATAGACAACTGTAAAAAGATTTCAAAAGAAATTTATTTATGAGAAAATAAAAAAAAAACTGAATCTTGCAGGACAAAATGCAGTAGTTCCTCTGAAATCATATTGTGAAATCAAAATATTTTGCAACAATAAATGTTTTTTTTTGCATTTTTTAACTCAATATGTGTCTCCGTATTCTCAACTATCTCACAATGAATAGCACACACATTTTATAACAACAAAGAGGCATATTGAAAACTCTGATATAATGTGGATAATTTAGGAGTAATGGAGACCACTCACTGAATATTAGCGTAGAAACATTTAGTTGTTGACAAGTGCACAGTTGCATCCACAAACACACACACACACACACACACACACGCCCAGCTACATTCCGCCTATTGAACACACACACACACACACACACACACACACACACACACAGAGAGAGAGAGAGAGAGAGAGAGAGCGGGTGCTACAGACAGAGAGAGAGAGAGAGAGAGAAAGAGAGAGAAAATTATTTTCTTTCATACTGAAAAATCTTCAGCCTTTTTTGTATATGCATGTAAACATAGTGTATCATAGCTGATCTTGCCACTGAAAACTGCCAAATATTTTGCTGCATACATACAAGTCTCTCATTGTGAGTTAAATAAGGATGAAAGGTAATAGTGTTTAATCAAAAGGATGCATGAACTTTCTTCATGTACAGTCGATCTTTTTTTTATCATTTTAGGATTTTAGTCTGCATATTGCTGTTAATTTTGTATTTCTGCTACAGTTGCATAATGTTTATATGAGTATGTAGCTATTATGGCCTATATCTAAGACTCATTGCTGGAAATATTTCTTCTTTAAACCATCAAACAATATCACTGATTTTGTACTATAATTACGTTTTTTATCCAACAGGGAAAAGTCAAAATTCAAGGGTTATATGCATCAGTTGTACAAAACCCAGAGTACGCAATGATGCTGAGCCTTTCAGGAAAAAACACAGATGAAGATGAGCCTGAAGTGAATAAATCATCACAAACATTTGGTAGGCAGCTTTCGAGGTTCTCAAGGCAAATATCTCGAGCATCCACACGTGTGAGTAACATTTAGGGACCCAAATGGTTGTCTACTTTTAAAGAGTTCAATTTTCAATGTGTGCTATGTGTGATGATATAGTTTACATTTGTTACTGGCATTATTCTGTTCTAGCAAAACGTAAATTCATTTTTAAGAGAAAAATTTTTAACAATGGATTTCATCTTTTGCTGTATCAAATTAAAAATCTAACAGGAGTTTGCATGTCTGCCTGTCAGGTTTCCTTCTTTTCTATCAAATTTTAACTACCAAAATTACTCTATATGCTCATGTGACAATCCCATCCTCCTATACCTGAAACTATACACAACAATACAAAACAATGGCATTATATTTTCATGGATTTGTCAATAATCATCTCTTTTCCAACTGAATCATCCAAACTATGCATTATCAGATGCTATTTATTATCCTGCCGGTAGATAATATTCCTCTACTGTCTCACAACTAATATTAGTAACTGTATGGTATTATTCAATTATTTCCTTATGCTCACAAGATCAAATGACACAATTTTACATCTAGAAGGTTTAACAGTTGGAAAATACCCTGAATCATTACTATAATGACATCCATAAATTATCTCACTCTAAAATTCACATTCCTGCTGGATCCCTGTAAAGTTGGTTCCTATATTGCTTATCCTCCAAATGTTCATATCAGTTTCATTTTGTAACATTACTGTTGTCACCTTCAAAGACTCTTTGACCAAATATTATTTCTGATGCATCAACTCTCCACCCCGTATCTTCATTTATGTATAAAAATAGCACCTAGTAATATTGTCATCTGATATCTGTTGGTCCAAGCCTTATTGTTTTCATCATTATTGAGGCCCCCTTCTGTTCCACAAATACTTTTCATATGTGCTGCCATTCAGACATTGAACATGCAGCATACAAATGTCCAGGAAACTCATTACCTCTTTTCTTACGATATTAATTTCCTTAGAGATTGAAAGTAAGCATTTTACTTTTTAAGGTGCATCTATACAAAATGCAGTCTGGGCTACAATGTTTCTCTTTCGCACAAATATTTTTATTTATTGACTAGAGATAAGTTTCTTGGAGTCCCAGGATATTGGATACAGTATTGAAATCAGCTCTGCCTTCCTCAACACAACACATCATTTGGTAAAAAATCTAATACAAACATATATATTCAGTACACATAGTGTGGGACACAATACCATTTTCACAAGGCATATGAGTACATACTATATGTCATGAAGTATCTGAAAACAGCTCTGGCAGTTGTCAAGATTTTACACTAAAATGAAATTCACAACCCAGTTGGATATCCAAATGTATTTATATTATGTTTCACAGGGGAAAGTTTGAAAGTATGCAATAATTTTAACATTTTTCTAGTTGTCACACTTTTGTTTTCAGTAATCATCAAACATACTTTTCTTACAGTGTTAGTGTGAAAGGGATCTGTTTCTGTTTTAGCTATAATACTCTCTACAAATACTTCATCATACTCATCATAGCCTTCACACATTGCAAACATCCAGTCAACCTGTAGCCCACTGTTGTCAGTAGGTTTCATACCTACTATTTACAGCCTTGATCTACACAAAGACTAGAAGGGTATTTTGCACTTCACTTAACACTTGCCTGATATCAACACAATAGGCAGTTCTTAAAAAATGCTAAGCTAGTTTTAAGTTACATTAAAAGAAGAAACTGACTGTTGTGTGCTGGTCTTGATCTCATGCTGTAAGAGCCCAAAAATGTTTGTTTAAAAATGGGTTACAAATTATCTGAACAGTAAAAACACTTATTTCGATGGTAACAAGTTTCGGTCATTATTTGATCACCCTCATCCATGATGGTAGGCGGTGGCTGTGAATGGAGCAGGTGTTGCAACTTCATGGACGTCAACTGGAATTAATGTCCATGGAATCACGACACCCACTCTATTCACCATCACACACTATCACAGTATGGTGGTCGAAGGATGATCAAATTCTGACCAAAATTGGCTACTATCGAAATAAATGCTTCTGCAGTTGAGACTGTTTATAATCCATTCTTAAAGTACTTTAACCCAGGCAACTGTTTCTCCATGAGAAATGTTCTCAAAAATTACTAAAATGTTAGTAACATGTTGTTTTTTTAACTGTCTTTAAACAGACCAAAAGCACGAAAATAACATCTGTTTCTGTGAAGTAATATTACTCATTATTTTTTCAAGAGCGCATCTTCATACCATGGATCCCTGATAGAAGAAGAAGAGGATGAAGAAGTACCAGACATGATGGAAGCTACAACTAAAGGAGTGGTGAAAAAGTCACCATATGTTGGCTACTTCAGATCCGGAACCAACTACTTCGTCATTTTTACGATAATACTGCTCTTTGCTTTGGCTCAAGCCCTTGCCAGTGGATCTGATTACTTTATTTCTTATTGGTTAGTCCTAAAAGTTTATACTGATAGTCATGTATTACAAATGTGTGTGGTTGTTGTAGCACCTTTTCAGTGACAACTTCTGTGTGGTGTCTCTGGAGTGAAGCCTATATCTTTCATGTGTGAATTTTGGTCCAATAATTTTCCTGATATTTTTTCTTTCTTCTGTGAGGATCTTCTCTAAGTCACCATTGGTGAGTAGCATCAGAGTCGCGCAGGCGTATAGCACCTCAGGTTTGATTACAGTATTGTAGTGACGAATTTTGATGGAAGTGATAGACATTTTTTGTTGTAGATACCCTGTGTTTTGTATAACCTGGTGTTCTGCATGATTTTCTCCTTTCCTGTCAGTTCAAGCACTTCCCCTAGGTATTTAAAATGTGTTACTCTGTGAATCTTGCCATATTTTGCGTTTAAATTCAGTATGTTGAATTTTGTGCAGAAGAACTCTATTTTTTGGAAGGAGATCTGTAGCCCTACTTTTTCTGAGCACTCTTTGAGTACTTCTACCTGCCTGATTGCTGTGGTTTAATTGTCTTCAAGTAGTGCAAGGTTGTGTATGGAGGCTAAACAGCCAACTTCCAGTTCATCCTTGGGTCATCCTAGTTGCACTGGCTTCCAGTATCCTCGTAATTTCAGTTCTTTCTCTCATTCCTTAATGACTTTGTCCAATACTAGGTTGAAGAGGTGTAGTGAGAGACCATCACCTTGATGCATGCCTGTCCTGATCTCAAGAGGTTTTGAGGTTTCCCCCCTAAGTTTCACTTTTGATGTCATGTTTGTCAGTGTCAGTTTGATGAGTACCAAAAAAGTGTCTTGTTGTCCAGACCTTGTTTGTATAGGATTTTGAACAATGACTGGTGGTCAACAGAATCATACGCTTTCTTAAAGTCAATGAAATTCATATGACTGGCATATTTCTGATTTTTTGATTTTCAGCATAGTCTTCAAATTGATGATTTGTTTTGCACAGGAGCAACCAGGTCAGAAGCCCTGCCAGGTACTTGCCGATCTTGTGTTCCAGCTGGTCCTGTGTCCTTTTGAGTAGGCGTGCTGAAAGGACCTTGTATGTGACTTGTAGTAGGGAAGTGCCCCTGTTTACATCTGTGCAGTCACCTTTTTTATGTAATGGGTGAGTCAGTGTGCATTTCCAGTCACCTGGCAGCTTTTCTGATATGCAGATGTCTGTGATAATCTGTGTGGGTTTTGTAAGTGAGTGTGGTCCGAGGTTTTTAGTAGCTTGTCCACTATACCATCTTCAACAGATGTTCTGCTGTTTTTGAGTTTGAGGATGTGTCTGTGGACCCCCTCTTGTGTTAGGGGTGGTGAGTTTGTATGCTTCTCTGTCGGTTCTTCCTCTAGGAATCTCTCTGTGGGTTCTGGGAAATTCAAAAGTTCTGAGAAATACTGTGTCAATACCTTGCAGTTATCCTTTTTTGTTAGTGCCAATTTTCCATCACTTTTCCTGAAGTTGTGTTGTAGTTACAGAAATTGTCCTCTATTGAATCTAACTGTTCTTTCATGAATTTTCTCTTGGATTGCCTGATAATTTTTGAGGTTCTTTTTCATGTTTCATTGAAAGCCTGTAAATTTTCTGGGGATTTTTTGCTATTGTATTTCTGATATGCAGCTTTCCTAGTGACAAGTGCATTCTCACAGTCGGTGTACCACCAAGGGTGTTTGGTGTTCTTCTTCAGAGGAATGAGGGCTCGTGCTTTTTCTGTGATTTTTCAGTGGAACTTTTGCCAGTCATTTACATGTTCTTTTTCCCGTGTTTCTTTCACTTCAGATTCTGTGATTTTTCTTTGTGTCAAATTTTGGTAAGGGGGATCTCTTTCTGTACTGGATATGAGATTGCCACGTGGTAGATTTGGAAGTAATCCAACTGCTTGACTGGTGAGCACCTGGTTTTCTGTTTTCCTGGGGTCTTTTCTGGGGGATGTCAACATGAACTTGAGGTTGTTCTGTTGGCAGAGTTTTATGAGCTGTGTGCCATTTTTGTTAGTAAGTTTATACGCTGGATAATTGCTGACTGTTTTCCTGCATCGTTTTTATCTGCCAATCTGTGCCTTAAAGTTGCCTAGGAGTAGTTTGACATCATCTCTGGGGACTTTGGAGATCACTTTCTCAAGGATAGACCTGAATTTTTCTGAGACCTTTAGGTCTTTCATATTACTCTGGTTAGTGGGCATGTGTGCATTGATCAGTGTGTACTTTTTGTTGGCGCACTGAACCTGCGTAGTCACTGAGTAGCACTATATGTGTTTTCATTGGTAGATCAAACAGAAAGAGCTTTCCCATATGCAGGGCCACCATCTTATAAGCAAGTTAGGTTACAGTGATGAGATTTGTGTGTGTTGTGTGATTGTATTTCTGTGAACACTGTAATTCTTTATGCAAGTCAAATTTGTTCATTTGTTTTACATACCACACCTTACATTCCCCAGTGTTAACCTTCATCTTATGGGCAGCCATGTTAACTGTGTCATAAGTATGAAACCTATCCATAAAGAACAGTATCTGCAATTTCAAAGTTGTCATCCATGCCTTTTCAACTGTCTCATCCATACATTTTATCCCAGTTATGATTTTCTCTTCAAATAGACTGCCAGTCATGTCATTCTGAACATTTCATGTAAGAATCCAACAAACTATATCCATTATCTTAGCTGCTCAAAAATTTGACAGTGTCCTATCAAAGGAGCATTCCATGTGTTACATGATGCTCAGTAGTTGTAATGTATAGCCTGAGTCACAGTAACAGAGTGATCCATAGCTGAGGATAGAAAGGGGAGATGTTGTCAGTTTGCCATTATGTGAAAGTGCAATATGTCTCTTGTAACAGCAGCTGTGTTGTCAATACTGTAATCCATGTTAAAATACAATATTCAGTTCACTTTATAGGATCTTAGTAGTCTCTCTACTTTCCCAACCAATAATATGCTTATATTTACAAATTTCATAAAAGAAACATACCAGATAGAAAAACAAGTCATACAGGAACAAATCACAACAGTTATGTTACTGATCATAACTGACATTTACAGCTAGCTGGTGACCTGCAGCTGAGGCAGCAGAGCAGTATGAAAACTGCTCTTATTGGTTGTTGCTTTGGTAAACTAGATGTCAGTCACTTTATTATTCTGGTGCAGGTATGGTTACCAAATTGTTCATACCTGTCAGCACATGCTTTCTTTAGAATTGTGATTACTACATTTTTCTTAAAGTCTGAGATTATTTCACCTGTCTCTTACATCTTGCACATCATATTGAAAAATATTGTCATGACTGGCTCTCCCAAGGCTATCAGTAGATCTAACAGAATGTTGTCTACTCCTTGGGCCTTCTTCTGACTTAGGCTTTTTAGTGCTCTATCAAATTCTTCATTCAGTATCATATATCCTATCCCATCTTCATCTACACACTCTTCCATTTCCATAATAATGCCCTAAAGTACATCTATATACTCCTTCCACATTATTGGTTTCCATTCTTTGCTTTGCTTGCTCGAAAAATGGGAGTGTCCACAACAAACTCACTGTGACGATGTACATCAAAGACCAACAGATGGTCACCAAGAATGTTGAAATAAACATCCTGGTTCATGTTCTTGGAGCCTAAATGAGTGGGCTCAGGTTATGGTATAAAAAGTACTACCCAAAACACCACATAAACACCTCTAGCGTAAACTGTTTGCTCCATACAGATTGGGTTCAATGCCTCATCAGACTATACATGCATTCAGTGTCTTGCAGTGCAGTCAAAATTACTACCTGTTTGACCACACTACACACCTCCAGCCAGCTACTGTCCAGGTGATATGTTGTTTGGCCCACTGAAGATGTACAGCTGTATGTTTTACTGAGAGCAACAGATTCCTATGTGGTATCTAACTCAAAATGTCCACTGCAAGCATTTTGCACCACGATGTTCGCTCAGAAACTGATGAGACTGCTGTGCATTCACTGACACTGGCAATTTCTGTCAGAAGAGAAACTAGTTGTTGTTGACAAATTAAACTTGTGTCTCCAGTCCCTGTTTTTTATGACCTTATATCACTGTTTTTTCTTATGCTATGTTACATTGTTATGCTATTCCTTGTAGACTCTAATATTTTGCAACAATACATCAATAAACTGGGCTACTTCATTCATTGTGTGGTCATGGGCAAGACCAAATACAATAGCTCCTCCCCCAAACATTTTGCAAACAATACATCAATAAATTTGACAAACTTCATTCACCATGGGATCATGGGCAATTCCAAATACAAGAGCTCATTTCTGCCATTCAGTCACTCGACCAAAGTAATCCATCTTACTGTGCTGATACCATACCATTTCACTGCCATGACATACATGAGCAATGGAAGTCACATGACCACCTTGTACCAGTTCTACACAATCCACAAAGACGCTATTTCATTCTTTTAAGGGGATGAGTAGCATTTTGTCTGGTGAGGTTATTTATTCATCAACTGCAAGAACTAAGTATATTATGTCAAATACATGCACACATTCCTTACAAATAACTCATAAGATATTGGAATTATTGTCATATGTCTGTCCATTCACTCCATAATGATATTTTTTGCTGAGCATTTTAAAAAAATGTTCCACTTGAGCTGGGACTTCCATGACCGCAACACAAAAACAGCCTTTTAGAGACAGTATCATTGTCTAGGAGTTTCTTATTGCTGAAAATGTCTTCAGTGTCCTTCCATGAGACATAAAGAGGGAAACTGGGAATTCATAAAAAAATATATGATTAGCCAATTCTTCTACAAATTATCTAGTTGTTTAAACTGAAGTTTCCTATCAAGTGTGTGACTTTTAGAAATATTCATCATAACCCCTTTTCTGGTGTTACATATGCAGAAAATTTTATTCTCTGAGAATTATTAGTTTGATCATGTAGACATTAACTTAGCTAGTAGTAGGAGATGAAATGCAGCTGTGTAACATAAATGAAAAAGAAGTACTTTACTTTTTATTTATTTCCCAAAGTCGTCTAATCCCTGCTAATTTTACTGTGTTATATTTAGGCTGAGTAAGCACAAAACGCTTTGCAAAAATTTACTGACGACTTTATGTGCCATTTTTGTTAACATATAAATTGAATCATTCCACATTCTCAGTTGTTCACTTTCACAAATGGGTCTGTAGAACATAAAGGACAAGTGACTGCCGGGAAAATGAAATTGGAAATTTTTCATTTTCTCGTTTGGTAGCACTGTGTATGGTGCATACAGGCAATTCCACATTCTTTACATATGCCATTAATTGAGTTATCAATCTGCCAGCTATAGGACACTATCAGAAACAAAATTCCTTAAAAATGCAGGAAACAGATTATTTTTTCATGGCAGTACTCTCACACATTGGTCATAATTAATTAAAATCGGAAGTGCCAAGAATGACTTTAATATATTGGAACCCACACTGTAATTGTAGCTTACTGGCAGATTAAAACTGTATGTCTGACTGGGACTCAAACCATACTGACTTGTCTACACACAAGTCACAACTAGCTTCACAGCTTTAATTCTGCCAGATCCTCTCTCCAGCCTTCCAAACTTCACAGAAGCTTTCCATAATACAAGGGTCCAGACTCGAGTACATGGGCACCACATAGTTTTTATCTGCCAGGAACTTTCAAAACATTGCATATTCTGCTCATGGGTGAAAGATTCATTCTGGATTCGTTGTAGTTGCCTAACCTTACACCTCATAATTTTTACCTGTTAATGTTGTGCAAAATGCTACTGAGGGGACATTATTTAATAAATCTTGAAAAAAGGATGGAAAATGAAATGGAGAAACTGAATGAATTTTTTGACAAATGATTGCCATTTAAGAGTATTTTGAACAGTTATGAATGGTGTTGCAGTATTTCAATATGTGAGGGCCCTACATCAAGGAAAATGTAGCTTAAGCTTAAGTAAGTACTAGAAATATTTTGGTCTAATGGGATTACATTTTCCTGGAGACATAAGAGTCTCATCTCTACCTTCAATATATTTATCTTCCTTAAGGACAGAAGCTGAAGTAATGCATCATACTTTGTGCCAAGACTGGAACTTGAACCAGCTGTAGTAGCCCCAATGCCACAGTGATGTAGTGATTGGCACATCTGCCTAATAAGCAGGAGACCTGGTTTCAAGCCCTGGCCTTGGCACAAAGTATGATGTGTTACTTCAGCTTCTGTCCTTACGGAAGATAAATATTTTGTTTCAGCCAATTTGAGAAATATTTATAGTGAATTCCCAACTGTCTCTCTATTTGTATAGTAGCTGGAATGCTGCAGTGAAATACTGCTTTGCAATGGAGATATCATGTATGTGAAGGTATCCATATATATCTTTTTTACTTTCCATTTCAGTAAAAGGAATTCCAGTATCAAAAAGAGCGATTTTGTTTTACAGTTAAATATAAGTTTGTAAATAATGTCATGAGATTAACATTCTGATATCAGTATAAAAAAAAAATAAATACCCTTTTTTTTCAGGACTACACAAGAAGAGACTAGAATGTTGTATATGCAGAAACTGAACAGTTTACTTGATATGAACAGTTCTGCTGTTTACGATGAGTTACTGACTGAAAATAACATGACAAGCCAGGCGAATAATTCACTTAATGTAATGGAGTTTGTAACTACTAATAATGAAACAAATCAGGATAGTCTGTCAGGAGGATTGTATGAAACTGAAACTCTTATTTACATGTATGTGGCAATTATTGTAGGACTACTTGTCATTGCATTCACTCGCTCTCTTACCTTCTACAATATCTGTATTAAAGCATCAAGGAAACTTCATGATACAATGTTTACTAATTTGATGAGAGCACCTATGCGGTTTTTCAACACAAATCCTTCAGGTAATTATCTAAAAGTAATATACAAAACAATAAGTGTTATGTGATTTAGGTGGCTATAGTTGCATTTACTGGGCAGTAATTTTATAAACATATCAGCTAGCACTAAAATGTGGTACAGTAAATGGCTTTAGAAGTAATACAGATTTCTGTTAAGTCACAGACTTTGGCTAAAGATGACAGACAGCAACCACAAGCACTGCAAAAGAATATCCAAAAGAAGCTTCATGTTATTATGACACCATCGAATACATCAAAAGGTGCCTCATGTATTATGTTTCATTATTTTAAATTAAAAGCCTTTCAACATTACCCGAGGCAGTTTGCTGTCTTACTCAACGATCTTTCATTGTTTTTAACACTGTATTTCTGTTTTGATACTGTGCTGTGCATCATAATGAGAAATCTTGTTCAAGTACGTGAAATTAAATATACCAGATTCGAAATAATTGTTTGTCTGTAATAGATGTCTGTTATTAATTATCTGTAGAAAACAAGCACCTATCATGGATAAAAAATGTGTACAGGTTCAACTAAGATATTTAGGTGCTAATGACACCCCATCTGGGCTTCATGTCTATAACTAAATGCTGAAGATAGCACCAACAAACCAAAAATGAATCAAAGTCAAAGAAGGAAATAAGAATTCAATGAATCAGCGGAAACAAGTCAACAAAAATTGTGACAATAAATGCTGAGATTATCTGTGAAAGTAATATGGTTGAGAAGCTATCAGTGGATGAGAATTACAAAGAGGAAAAGAAGACGAATGTAGCATCAATTATGAACTTGTGGATGGCTAGAACCTACCATATATTTGAAACTTAGTTATTGTCTCCATAAACCAGTACTGATGCTGGTGTACTGTGTGTTATCAACATGACTTTACCAATGAAATAAGCACTATTATGATCTACAGCTTGTTCAGGAACAGAATTTTTATTGTTAGTAGTGGATGTTTTGGAGTAATTAATTCATTGCTCTTGCTCTTTCACATCACACTTTACCTTTTTCAATCACCAGTCTTTTATTTTCTTTACAATGAATACACTATCCACTAAGTTTTGAAAGTGAATTAATTATCATCTCTTGCTTATTTTTGTGAACTATTAACTTTACTCCTATGAATAATATGATAATTAATGACAAAATAATAAAATTATACCATAATAATGGCTATAAAATTTGTTACTAAGCATTAATTCCATCATTATAAGTTTCAAGTGAACAATAGTTAGTAATTAGCAATGTATTCTGTAGCACGCTGTGTTATGACTGGTGGAGTTCTAACGTTGTCCTAACATAAAATAATGCTTAAACCTGAATGACACAGTAAGCATGGGTTTGTGGCACTCACGGAGAAATGAACAGTGTCATTTAATCAGGCAAAAAATATAATTTTTTTAATACTTACCAGACACATAAACAAAAAATTTCTGTAGTTTGAATATGTGAATCATTTTGTTCCAGTATCATTTACACTTCTA
This sequence comes from Schistocerca nitens, assembly GCF_023898315.1. NCBI lineage: Eukaryota > Metazoa > Arthropoda > Insecta > Orthoptera > Acrididae > Schistocerca > Schistocerca nitens. The sequence goes on along the minus strand of NC_064615.1, from coordinate 395,549,841 downwards.
CTCACTTTTTTTTTTCTTAACATTCTGTTTCAGGCCGTATACTGAATCGGTTTTCAAAAGACATGGGTGCAATTGATGAAATTCTTCCAAAGGCTATTTTGGATGCTACTCAAGTTAGTATTTCGTGATGGATTTCTTTAAATTAACTGCATTTCAGATATGATGTTTTCTACAATGTGTTGCAAAATTATTCAAGCCACAGCTTAGGAAATATAATACAGCACTTAACAGCAATGGTTTTACTGATGATACTTAGTTTTTTTCTATGTCATCATAATCGGAAGAAACCATATTCATCAAAATTAACTCTATTTTTGAATTTATGCCAATACTGAATTTGATCATATAAACTACTACACATTAGAAAGTACAGAATTTTGCTGATTACTACACTAATGATTTGTTCCAGTAATCAAAAAGGCTGCAGTTAGTAACAACCAACTACCATGTTCAAAGGTACATTTAGTTCAGCATTAGTGTTTCACCATGAAGTATTAACACCTAACTATAGAGAGTTACCATGTGCTGATCTCATAATTGATGAGTCATTTATATCTATGATTGTGTGACGTGTAATATGGTAACAGAGATTTGATTTCAGACCTTGAGTTTGATCTCAGTGATCTTCATGAATTTTTGAAAAAAAAATATAGTAACCAAATATTTAATCAGGCTGCCTGATAGTATTAAGAGACTATAAGAGACAGACTGATAGACAGAGAGCACCTCTGATTATCCATTCCATTCTTTAAATGCATTAACATGTGATGAACACAACTCTTTTACTCACTTCACTACTTGTGCTGTTATCTGAATGTCTTTTTCCACAGTTTTACCATTTATAATTATGTTACATGATCAATCATTTCTCTGAATGTGTGTTTCTTTTGTAAATTCCAGATTATTATGACTGTATTTGGATCACTAATTATAGCAGTGGTCATCAACTGGGTGTATCTTATTCCTATTATTGTCATGGGTTTCCTCTTTTGGTTTATGAGAAAAATTTATCTGAGGTCATCAATGAACATTAAACGACTGGAAGGAATGAGTGAGTAAGATACACAGTATATAGATATAAGTTGGAGAGGCAACAGTTTTTCAGAGCTGGAATTAATGTGAACATTATATTAGTCACATGCATGTGTAGAGTAGTTCTGAGCCAATGAAGATAATTGCGACTGATTTTCTTATTTATTTCATGGTATTGCAAGAATTTTAAGAAAGGAAATTCTGTGATTAGAGTCAGAGGACCATGTATTGCCAACCAGATGTCATGTATATGTCATCATATGGTGTCATTCTGATGCAGTGTGGAGGAGCCTGAGGCCAGCACACCTCTCTCGTAGGGTTTATGGGCTTTCCAGACCATGGAGACATTACTTCTTATTCAAGTAGCTCTTCATCTGTCACCATGAGGCTTAGTGGACTCCATTACAGTCTTCCCACCAATGGAAAATCTCTGGTAGCACCGGGAATTGAACCTAGGTTATTTGCATGACAGTCAGTTACACTGATCATTCAACTACCAACAACTGTCACATTTTTGGTAACATAATGCTTCCATTTACTGTTCTTTGCACAAAGAGTAAGAAGACAGTTGATTTAATATTGCCTATCAATAAGAGGAGTATTTTAGTTTATTCATTGACTGACATTCAATGACAGAAAAACCAATCAAAATCAACAAGATGAAATGAGATGAGAAAAAAGTAAATGATACATATAGAAATAAAGTAATGCCAAGTAAATAAAAACAAACAAGCCATGAAAATGTTCTAATACTAGGTTCAACATATTGCTCGTTATCTTAGAGTAATAATTGCATTATTATGCTTGAAAATGGGATATTTAGGGAATAACTGTCTTCTCGAATAATATTTACCAAACAAGAAAGCGCTGGTAGATAGAAACAATAAAAAACACAAACACACACACAAATTTCAAGCTTTTGCAACCAACGGTTGCTTCGTCAGGAAACAGCAAAGGAGAGGGAAAGCCCACATCCTTTCATCTTTTCCTACCCTTCCCTCTTTTCTGATGAAGCAACCGTTGGTTGTGAAAGCTTGAAATTTGTGTGTGTGTTTGTGTTTTTTATTGTGTCTATCTACCAGTGCTTTCTCATTTGGTAAAATTATTTAATTGGATAGATAAAATATCTACTCACCAAGTGGTGGCAGAACACACACATAAAAGACTGTCACAATTGGCACGCTTTCGGAGCCAGTGGCTCCTTCTTCAGGCAGACTTGGTGAGACCTTCAGCTTACAGGGTAATGGAATTCTAGTCACTGCAGAGGTGCAGTAGATGGATGATCAGAATATAAAGGAGTGGTGTGAAAGGGATTACAGATGTCAAAATGCAGGTATGGTTGATAGTGAACAGAAGAGTGATGGAGCCATCTGAGAGGTGGAGGTCATTGTCCAGGAAAGTGACATTTTGTCCTGAGGAGGACTGTGCGAAGCAAAAAGTGAGAAATGTATGTTGAAGCTATGTGGAATGGGAGTAGAGTATCATTGCTCTGATTCCAGATCATAAAGTCATCATTAATGAACCTAAACAAGACAGGAGTATGGGGATGCTAGGAAGGTGTCATCCAGATGACCCATACATGTACTAGCATAGGAGGGAGGGTGCCATGTGGCTGCCTTTGTCTCTGCCTCAGAATTGTCTGTATATCTCCTCAAAAACTAAGAGTTATGTGTGAACATGTAATTAGTTAGATATATATGGATTGAGGTGGTGTGTTTATGCCCCTCTGCCACCAAACTGCCCTCTGGTTACCTTCCACAAATTCCTTACTTCGAACATGGCCTCACCATCCTTCCACATTTCCTTTCCCAAGAACAGAAACTTCACAACCAAAAAAAGAACAGCCATCAACAATCTCAGCAAGACAGACCAAGATTTAATCATCCTCCCCACAGACAAAAGCTCCACCACCATCATAATGAACTGCAGCTATTATTTGACATTAGGGATCTGTCAATGGTCTGACACTTCCATCTACAAGCCCAGCCAGAATGATCCCTAATATTTGCATGTATACTTCAGCTTGAAAGAAGATTTAAGCTAGTGAAGTTTTTAGTGTTGTTTATGTGTTTGTTGAAGACTCAGTGCCTATCCTATTATTTATTTATTTATTTAACCTGGCAAGATTAGGGCCATCAGGCCCTCTCTACATCTAACCAGGCATTATACTTATTTTACATTCTATGTTTTAGTAGGAATGTTAAACTACATTTAGTACAAAAAGTGAAATAAACAATTAGAAAGGTACACCTGGAAAAATACATACATATAGAGTTTATATTCGTAGATCATAAGTACTGTTATAATTAGACATTATTGAAAAGACAGATTTTAGATAGGAGTGCTGGCAGCAGGGAGTATGAGGGAGACTCATGGTGAAGGGAGGAAAAGAATAGAGAGACATGATGAAACATAATTAAGGAAATATAAAGGAAAAGAAGATTGCGTGGCTAATAGAGATAGATGAAGAGGAAGGCATCTCAGGAGCAAGATAGGAGATGCTAGCTTTGCTATTTGACAGATGAGAGGATTAGCCTTGTAAATTAATTTTGTGGAGAACTTTATGAGGATGATAGCAGGAAATGCTTCAACTTCTTCTTAAAAGCAGCAGGAGATTGAATTTTGCGCAAGGTAAGGGGCAGTTTGTTCCAGAGGCGGACAGTGGCAACTGAGAAGGAGTTTGCAAAAGTATTTGTTTTGTGAGTGGGCACAGTTAGGATGCCAAATAAGAGTGACCTCGTGTTTCGATTATGATGGCATGACAGGTTTTTAATCTCTGAAGCAAGGTACTGGGGTGCTTGCGCGACGAGGAGTCGGTGAAGTAGACATAGAGTGTGGTAGTCACGCAATTTGTCCGGCCGCAGCCACCCTAGCTCGGAGTATGAAGCACTAACATGATCATATCGGCGAATGTTGCAGGTGTAACGCACACAGGCATTCATGGTTAGCTCTAGCCGTCTTTTGTTTTCACTACTCATGCCTTGTTGAATCACATCACAATAGTGGAGGTTCGATAGAAAGAGCGCTTGCACGAGCTGGCGTTTCAAGTTCTGTGGAAATATGTTCCGAAACTTTTTGAGAGCATAGAGACAAGCAGACGCCTTTCGGCACACTGCGACTGTATTCTCCGCCCAGTTGAGATGCTCATCAAAAGTTACACCCCAGTTCTTCACTGTTTTCTGATATGATATTGGAGTACCGTCAAGCAGAATAGGAGGTAGGCGTTCGCGGAAATCTGAACTTATTAATTTCTGATGGGCTATTAAGATTACTTGCGTCTTTTTTGCATTTAGTTTAAGCCCCGGGTTTTTCGCCCATGTCACTACTGAAGACAGATCATCATTCATCTGAGCGATTGCAGTGTTTACATCTTCAGGTCTGACGCTTAGGTAGAGCTGGAGGTCGTCGGCATAGAAATGATATTTACAGGAGGACAGAACCGACGAAATATCGTTGACATATAAAGAAAACAAAAGTGGTCCTAAGACTGATCCTTGTGGCACTCCCGAGGAAACGTGTTTCCAGAAAGATTTTTCATTTACGCAGACAACACATTGCTTTCTGTCTTTTAAGTAGCTTTCAAACCATCTCATTGCACTATCAAAGAAATTAAGCTGTTGCATTTTTCTGAGCAATATGTCAAAGTTAACAGTGTCAAAAGCTTTGCTGAAGTCCAGTAGCGTCAATATTGTTGCCTTTCGATTGTCGATGGCGTATTTCAGGTCATCAGTTACTTTAATTAGAGCAGTGTTTGTGCTGTGATGTTTACGGAAACTGGATTGAAATTTGTCATATAGGCTGAATTCATGCAAGTGTTCAGTAATTTGGTCATGAACAATATATTCAAGTGCTTTGGAAACAGCAGGCAGTATGCTAATTGGTCGGTAATCACTAGGCAGTTGCGGGTTTTCGATCTTAGGGATGGGTCGAATTATGCTTCTTTTCCATGCAGTGGGATATATTCCGTTCACGAGGGAAAAATTAAATATGTCAGTTAAGACAGGTACTAAGATATCGGCAACATTCTTAATCATGGTTATACCGATACTGTCGTTGCCTATTGCATCAGAAGAGATTCTCATTATTGCTTTTCTTACCGTATTTGTTGTTACATGTTTTAGATGGAAGGTATCGTTGTTAGTTATCCTGTTTGGGGATTCTTGTGGACGGTAATTATCAGCCGTGCGGGTATTCAGAGGTGCAGAGAAGAATTCATTTAATTCGTTAGCTGACACATGAAAAGTAGTTTCCGATTTTGCCTTTCCGACCCCAAAGCTACGGAGATTCTTCCATAGAGTCGTGGGCGTCAGATCGCTGCATACAAGGGAGCGAGCGTGCCTGATTTTAGCATTGCGAAGGCATTGTTTCACTCTGTTCCGTAGCTTTCTATATTCTTCGAAACGCTCGGGTTTCGGATCTGCCTTGAAACGCCTGTGGGCAGCATCCCTATTAGTCATCATTTGACGTAATTCAGCTGTCAGCCATGGAGCAGGAGATTTTCTTACACGGATTGTGCGCACAGGTGCATGTTTGTCATAGAGGGCAGTCAGTTTATCACCAAGTTCGCTAATTTTGCCCTCGATTGTAGGTTCTCTTATTATTTGATGCCATGAGACTTCTGAGCTGTTAGAGCGTCAAGGTCAATACGTTTCATGTTCCTACAAGTTATGTAACGCGATTTGATCCTTGGGGGCTGCACAGAGTAGGCCAGGAATATTACATCATGTGCTGAGAGGCCAGGGGCCGATGTTTGACCAACATCTCTTACTTTGTCAGTCTGTTTCGTTGCGATTACATCTATAAGAGTGTGATTGTGCGCCGTATGGTGTGTAGGTTGTAATGGAAGAATGTTCATGTTATTGCAATTAAACAGTCTTCTTAGGTTTATTGCGGAGGGAGTGTCTCTTAGCAGGTCTATGTTCAAGTCACCCATTACGATGACATGTTCGTATTGACACTGAAGTGAATGTAATTCCGACTGGAAGGAACTCATTGAGCTTATTTTTGGCGGCTTGTACACGACGCCAGTCAAGAATGTCCGACTTTGTATATTTATTTCAATGAACATGAATTCAGTCTCTTTTTCTTCAGCAGGATTTGATGTACATAAGACTTTCGCTTTGAGATCTGTTCGTATATACGCGCCGACCCCGCTACCTCGCTTTTTTGATCTGTCTGCCCCAAGAAATGTGTACCCTGGGAGATGAATAGATGCAGAGGATATGTGTGGTTTCAACCACGTTTCGGATAAGAGGATTACGTGGTAGTTTAGTTGGTTGAAGAGGAGGCTAAGTTCTTCGTAATGTGCAAGTAAAGACTGGATGTTGCAGTGAGCTGCTAAAAGCTCTGACGCGTTCCGCTGAGCAGCCTGGAGTAGGGTGGCAGACTGGTTTGTCCCTTTGTTAGGCACTACCTGTCGCGAGGGGCACTGGCCGCTGCTTCCGCCAAGTGGCATAACACAGGGGTGTCCGAGATTTTGCGCGCCCTGTTTCTGACTCTGCGAGGGCCGAAAGAAAGGCGACTGCAAGAGATTTCCTGAGGTTTCGGGAGTATAGAAAATGGATTAGTGGTATTCGGTGCAAGGAGAATATGACCAAAATAGTGACGGCTGTGTGTCACTGTGTATCCTATGTCGTAAGAGGAGAAATGTAATTAGCGTATTTGAAACAGCTTAGGGTGGAAATAAGGGAAAGGGGAGTGATTTAAGAGGCCGATGCTGCCAGCAGAGAGAAGTAAGATTAATAATTAATAGATTATCGTAGGAAGCTAGAATTAAATTGAAATTTACTAAAGTGATACTGGTAGTGATTATTGTAGGAAGCTACAATTAGATTGAAATTTGCTAAAGTGATGCTGATAGTGATTTTTGTTATGAACAGTTTAAACCGAAGAGATGGGTGATTCATGAACTAAAGGAGAGACTAATAATTGCAATAGAACTATTACAGAATGGAGGAGAATAAACTGAGAAAAGGATAAAGTATTAGCAGTAACTAAAATTAAGTAATGGTTAGAGCTACAGATACAAAAAAATAGTAAAAAGTTAATACAGTTACAAAAACAATTAGTTGAAGGTACAAATATGGGTATAATTAAAACGTTAATACAATTACAAGACTATATCTGAGTATAGGGCTGTTACAATTTGCAAATGGTGTTAAGTTTGCGCTTTTGGCTCGAGTAGCTTCACTTAATACTATTCAGTTCTGTCATGTTTGTGACTGTCTTCTTTCCAGCTGCTGTCTTAATGATTACTCTGCCATCCTGAGTCCACACATTCTGAAGACCGAAATGGGATATGGCACTGTTTAAAATCTTTAGCCGTTCGTGTGTCAGATCTTCCCTTATTGTAAGCCCTGTCCTTGCTAACTTCTTCTTCTGACGAGTGGAGTTCTTACCTTCACTTCTAAATTACTCTAATTTCCTAACAGTTTCGCTCTTCTTAAATCCCCTGTTAGATGGATTACTACTTTACTTCTACAGATGAACATTTGAGTTCAGATTACTCTCATACAGCTCTGATGCGTATTTTCCAAGTGTTTAATTAAAAGCTTACACTGACTAGAAATTAGAAATGACTAAATATTGTATCAGTGGCCTTTTATTTTACTAAATAATTTTTTGTAAAATGAAACAATGGAAAACTCCAGATCAGAATATCAACAATGTAGGGAAAAACATCTTGTTGCTCCCCATAAAGAAGAGCTGTCAAGTTGCAGACAGGCACGATTAAAAGACACTCACATGTTGCTTTAGGCCACAGCCAGTAAAGGCACACACACACACACACACGCACGCACACACAAACACACAAACACTCACTCACACACACACACACACACACACACACACACACACACACACACAATGCCAACACCAGCAGTGGCATTCTGGTCCAAGATGCTGGAGTTGACGGTTGTGTGTGTGTGTGTGTGTGTTTGTGTGTGTGTGTGTGTGAATGTTTTGTGCGTGTCTCTCAATGTAAAATGGTATTGTACACTAGGGGTAAAATTAAATGAAGTCATTGTATGGCAGTGATATCTGGGAGGTCCCACCAGGAAAAGTTCTGCTGCTGATGTGCTAGTCATTTCAGTTGGTGCCACAATGGGCAAGTTGCATGTCCATGATGACAAAATGATGATAAGGACAACAGACCACACAGTCCCCGAGTGGAGAAAATCTCTTACCTTGCTGGAAATCAAACCCGGGCCTACTATATGGCAGTCAGACATGCTGACCACTTAGCTAAGGGAGCAGACACACTGGGGTTTGCACTGTTTTAAACAGAGTGGTCTTGTATTCAGGAGGATGGAAGCTCCAATCTTCATCCAGCTGTCATGATTTAGGTTTCCTGTGGTTTACTGCCCATTTTTTTATGCACATAACGAACACTTAGTTACATAAGTGTATAACTGACCATGAATATGGCGATAGAATGGGATTAAAGTATTGTCTGATAAAAAAATATTATTAGTATCCTCAACGTTGCCACCTATCAAAAAAGGAACAAATATGCAGTAAACATACAGAGTGAAAAGTACTTAAACCGACAAACTCTGGGAGGTTGTAGGGGACGTCAAAACAAATATTTTTCCCTAACATCATTTTTTCCTATGATGAGTATTTAAATTGGTAGAGGAAGATTTCTCTGCTGGCAAATTAATTAAACCAACAAACACTTTTCCATTTTTTATGACCAAGAGACAACACGTTAACACAACCCAATTTCAATTATAATAGATTTTTAAAAAAGACTTCATTGACACGTAAACGAAGGTTACACTGTCGGATCATGTTCTGTCGGACACGGGCAACAACCCCAAGAGTATCCTGAATTGTTCCTGCTGCTGCTACTATCTGGGCAACCAGATCCTCTTCTGATGCAACAAGAGTTGCATAAACAAGGTTGTGCACCTCTCCCCACACAAAAAAAGTCCAGAGGGGGCATATCTGGGAAGTGAGAAGGCCATGGTACAAGACCACCTCTGCCAATCTATGTGTCTGGGAACCGTTGGTCCAGGAATCAACGCACACGAGGACTGAAATATGTCAGCGCCCCATCATGTTGGAACCACATGCGTTGTCTTGTAGGGAGCGGGACATCTTCCAGCAATTCTGGCAATGCTATGGCAAGAAAATTGTAATAGTGCCTGCCATTTAATGGCCTAAGTAGCAGATACAGCCCAATTAAACAGTCCTCAACAACACCGCCCCACACATTAATGAAGAATCACACTTGATGAGTGATAGTAACTGTGGCATGTGGGTTATCCTCACTCCAAACATGCAAATTGTGCATGTTGAAGACTCCATCACGCCAGAATGTTGTTTCATCGGTAAACAACACAGAGGAAGGAAATGTAGGATGCATTTCACACTGTTCCAGGTACCACTGCAAAAACTGTGCTCTGGGTGGATAATCAACTGTTTCCTGGTTGTGGACACGCTGTAAGTGAAATGGAGGTAACAATTGCTCTCAAAAGACTGTTCTTACATTGGTCTGATTCATCCCCATGTTTCATGCAATTACACGAGTGCTGCTTGAAGGATCCTGCTCCACATGCTGCAAGACAGCTTCCTCAAACTGCAGCGTTCTTACTGTGCGACGCCATCCCTGTCCGGGTAATCTGCTAAATGACCTGGTCTCACGCAGACATCGGTACACAGCAGCAAAGATCGTATGATGCAGGATAAGGTGATTAGGATATTGTTGTTGATAAATTCACTGTGCAGCTCGTCTATTGTGGTGCGCTATGTAGTACGTACCAACCATATCAGTATACTCACTCCAGGTGTATTGCTCCATTAGTAAACAGAGAATGCACTACTACACTGGTGGACAGCAGTTGCCTACAACTGAAGAGCGTAATACGCCCTCTAACAACTGAAGAGCGTAATACAGCCTCCACCGGTTTAAATAATCCTCATAGGAAAAGATGACATTAGGGAAAAGTACTTGTTTTGATGTCTCCTACAACCTCCTAGAGTTTGTCGGTTTAAATACTTTTCATCCTGTATGTGTTTACAGAGAAACTAAAATTGTACTAGGAGAGTTATTTAATACAGTTACACAAAATCAGATATAGTTCCCAGACTGTAGCTGTGGCACAAATGAAACTCAATATTTCAGTTTCACTTACCACCTAATTTAATGGAAACAAATAAATAATGTGAGCATGTGTACAAACTGAAAATAGATGATTAAATTAATACGAGTCCCTGTCTGTTGCTGAATCACCATCCTTACAGAACCCGACTGTCTCTAAACTTGATATTCAGTTTATCCTGTCATCAAACCAGTGATATGGATCAATTTCTCCTCCACCTTTGAGTTCTGAAATTCATCTATAGAAGTTATATGGTTGTGTAACCTTAAAAATACTTTCATGTGCTAATTTTTTATTAATTTAACAGAATACAACCCTTTCAAAATCTAAGTGGTCCGATACGGTCTCATGGTTATAGTTTTGGTATTAATAAGAACTGTGTAATTGTTGTCACAATCACTGTCAGGTCATTTAAAGCCTCATGTAGTGTTAGTTGACTTTCATTTCTGTTTCATTGTTAGCTGTCTCCAGTTCTTAAAAAAAAGTAGTTTTTGAAACTATTGACTGATTATGCACCGTAGTTAGTCTGCATCATATGGTTTTTTTTAAATATTTATTTTTAATTCTGAGTGTTAAATTTAGGTCTTCCTACAAATAAATACAAGCTATAATTTCATTTCAGCTAAGAGCCCTGTATTTACTCATCTTCTTGCAACTCTGCAAGGACTTACTACCATAAGAGCCTATGGTGCTGAGAGTATACTGAAAGAAGAATTTGACAAACATCAGGTAATACACTCCAGAAAAGTACAAAGATACAGTGTGTGGCTTCTGTTATCATTTTGTGGGATATTTCTTATGACCACTTGAAAAAAGTCAAGTACATACAAGCATATCTCATTTACAGTTCATACTAACAAGTCTATTCATTTTTATTTTCCTAGTGTTCAGACCAATGGATACAGGACAAGCCTAAACAATGTGCATATTTGTTTGGATGTACCAAATTTATTAAACTAGATGTAATTTTACATTAAGAGTATCAGTAACCAGGAAAGTTGGTGAAAGGAGCCTAACTTTAGACTGTAGTAATACATGAAACCACAAACGAAAATATTCAATTATGTAACTTGTAAAACATTACCTCTGCTATGATGGGTTATAATATGATATGATTACAGCTTTACTGTTGGGACCAGAACTTCTACATCTTGTAGTCGGCAAATATCTAAGATTTAAAAAAAATACAATTTGTATATTAGAAATTTAGGATGGAGGTGCTGATTTAATAAAAGTACTTGCAGATCATTTGCAACTTTTTTTTTTGGTGTTTTGTTTCTATTATGACTGTCATGTTGATTCAGAATTTGTGAGAGGCTGCACTGTACAACAAGTGAACTTGATTATACTGGGTGTCAAGTCTGATAAGCTTGTAAGGGTGTTGTAAGGGAGACTCTATTGAGGAACAATTGTTAAGAAATAAACTGAATATTTTGTATTGTTTCCATGTTAATTAGCGTTGAAGTTAGCCAATCAGACTGTTGTGCACACATATTCAAGCAGCCCACCACAGACGGTGTCACCAAACATGTTCTTTGTTTGGTTTTCTAAAACTGAATATGAGAGCAATACAATAATTGAACATTGGACAGTAGGAAGAATCAAACCTAAACCAAAGGCTGAGCAGTCTCATGAGCTATCACCTATGCTATGCAACTGACACTAATTGCAACTGGTGGGTCGCTTGAATATGTGTCACAATGTACCGAATTTTTTGTTAACAATTATTTCTTAGCGCATCCTACACTGTAACGTCTTTAAAAGCTTTTCACATTGTTTATGACTACACTTTTATAAAGGCATGCCATGGACAGAAAGTGCCTTCACAGTGCTCAGATTCCCTTCTTTGACATTTTGACAATTTAAAAACTAAGTGGGTCTCTGGGCTGTTACCCCAGGAAAGCAGGATTCAAGTATGGTATGGAGGAAAACCATAAATGAATCTGTAGGTGGTTTTCTTTTAAGTGATTTATTTGCTATTTAGTTATTGATTATTTATTTATTTTTGACATCATAAAATTGTTTTTACTGTGCAATTTTAGTAATGCTGCTGCATATAGTTTTCAGTACAATTAATTAATTATGAACAGTAGGCATGAACAACATGCCCCTCCTTCCCTATCTTCCTTGTACTCTATAATAAAAGAACCTTTCTAAAAGCTATAAATGTTTTTCTGCAGTTATCTGTGTCTGTTGATAGTACATGGAATTTTACCTCCTGAACATACACTAGTGGCCATTAAAATTGCTACACCAAGAAGAAATGCAGATGATAAATGGGTATTCATTGGACAAATATATTATACTAGAACTGACAAGTGATTACATTTTCACGCAAATTTGGTGCATAGATTCTGACAAATCAGTACCCAGAACAACCACCTCTGGCCATAATAATGGCCTTGATACACCTGGACATAGAGTCAAACAGAGCTTGGAGGGCGTGTACAGGTACAGTTGCCCATGCAGCTTCAACACGATACCACAGTTCATGAAGAGTAGTGATGGGCGTATTGTGACGAACCAGTTGCTCGGCCACCATTGACCAGATGTTTTCAATTGCTGAGAGATCTGGAGAATGTGCTGGCCAGGGCATCAGTCTAACATTTTCTGTATCCAGAAAGGCCTGTACAGGACCTGCAACATGCGGTCATGCATTATCCTGCTGAAATGTAGGGTTTCGCAGGGATCGAATGAAGGGTAGAGCACAGGTCGTAACACATCTGAAATGTAATGTCCACTGTTCAAAGTGCCATCAGTGCGAACAAGAGGTGACAGACGTGTAACCAATGGCACCCCATACCATCATGCCGGGTGATACGCCAGTATGGCGATGACGAATACACACTTCCAATGTGCGTTCACTGCAATGTCGCCAAACACGGATACTACCATCATGATGCTGTAAACAGAAAAAATGACGTTTTGCCAGTCGTGCACCCAGGTTCGTCATTGAGTACACCATCGCAGGTGCTCCTGTCTGTCATGCAGCGTCAAGGGTAACCGCAGCCATGGTCTCTGAGCTGATACTCCATGCTGCTACAAACGTCGTTGAACTGTTCGTGCAGATGGTTGTTGTCTTGCAAACATCCCCATCTGTTGACTCAGGGATCGAGACATGGCTTCACGATCCGTTACAGCCATGCGGATAAGATACTTGTCATCTCGACTGCTAGTGATACGAGGCCGTTGCGATCCGCACGGCGTTCCGTATTACCCTTCTGAACCCACCGATTCTATATTCTGCTATCAGTCATTGTATCTCGACCAACGCGAGCAGCAATGTCACGATACGATAAACCGCAATCGTGATATGCTACAATCCAACCTTTATCAAAGTCGGAAACGTGATGGTACGCATTTATCCTCCATACACGAGGCATCACAACAACGTTTCACCAGGTAACGCCAGTCAACTGCTGTTTGTGTATGAGACATCGGTTGGAAACTTTCCTCATGTCAGCATGTTGTAGGTGTCGTCACTGGCGCCAACTTTGTGTGAATGCTCTGGAAAGCTAATCATTTGCATATCAGAGCATCTTCTTCCTGTCGGTTAAATTTCACGTCTGTAGCACGTCATCTTCGTGGTGTAGCAATTTTAATGGCCAGTAGTGTAAGTACTTACCAACCATCGTATCTCATAATTTGAGAGTTTTTTAAGTAATCTTTTCTTTCAATACAATTATAGAAATTGTATAATGAATATAGTAAATCGTTTTGCCTACATTAGGGAATTATCTGTTAACACTAATCAGATAACAGTGAATGGTTACATTTTTACTGTATCATGTTTCAGGATTTACACACTTCAGCTTGGTATATGTTTTTGACGACGTCACAGACATTTGGATTCACATTAGATATTATGTCTACCATTTACATGGCATTCATTTCATTCAGCTTCTTATTTCTGGAAGGTACGTGTAAATTATTATTTTATAAGTTAATGCAGTTATGATCAATGATAAGAAACAGTAACTATGCAGAAACTACTGAATGTACTCATAGTATTGGTCATTGCTTGTTTTTGCCTCAAAACATGCTCTGCTTAAAAATTAAGATTTGGTCCAGAAGTTGTCTCCGTTATTTGAAAATGGTGTCAACAGCAGCATGAAATCTCATATTTTTTATATTTTAATTATTTAGTAGATATATTGCCTTAATGCTTCAAGAACTTGTATTTCAAACTGTTCATCTTGCCTAATTCACTTAATGCCTTAACTTGCTTAAAACACATGACCATTCATGTTTTGCAGAGTTACTACAGTATATAAATGAGGATGGGGCCACAATGTTTTTGTACCTTACACATGTTTCTCAAATAATATTCTGGTCGTCATTATATAGTCCACTCCATTTAGCAATGTTATTTCTAAAAAGAAATACAGTAGAATCCTGCTTTTACCTTCCCAGAATTAACGTTTTTATGGGTCTTGTCAAATGCCCTATGTCCACAATGTTAATTCGCATTCGATTTTGCGTTAACATTTTCATAATTTTCCCGCGATTCGCGCTTTACAGAAAAGTGTTCGTAGAGGAAAAACTGATGTGAGTAGTGTTTACAAATGTTACGTGGTAAATTTCTTGACACCATGGCGCTCTACTGAGTGGATCTGAACCGGTAATTGGGTCAAAGTTGGAACAATTAGTGTCATATCTCCTGCCGCTGCCAAGGTCTACTCGGTGCGGCGGCTAATGGCAGTCACTAGATGAGTTCGAATAAAGTTACCATGATCAATGACAACCATTTCCAACCTGTCTCTATTCGTGACTGTTGTGATCATCATGACATATTTGTCGAACCACATTTAGCGTGTCTCGTCGTTTGGCCGCATGTAGCGCTACTTGACACGTTCGCTAACCCAAACGTTCTCGGCTTAAACACAGCACCAATTACGTATTTTTTCGTGCTGAGCAAGACGAGTTTCGAGAATTTATTCTCATTGCCATCTGCAATATTTACCGGTACGTATGTGTTTTTGTGGTGTTTCACAAACAAACAATGTGTGTGATAGTTTGCGTATGTATGGTTTTCTACATAACTAAGGAGGCACCTGATAACCGGAAAAAGACGACTACAGTGCAAGAGACGCAGTATAACACATATTCAAAATGCAAATTTACGAATCCCTCATCATTTTCTGAACAATGGGAACAATAAAAAATTAAATAATGGAATGCACTTTGAACTCGATTTATTCAAAATAAATTTAGCTTGCAACAAGACACATACAGATTTCAGTTGTTACGTAGTCTTGTTTGATGCGTTTAACTTGTTAGAGAGCCACACATTGTTGTTGTTGCTGTGGTCTTCAGTCCTGAGACCGGTTTGATGCAGCTCTCCATGCTGCTCTATCCTGTGCAAGCTTCTTCATCTCCCAGTACCTACTGCAACCTACATCCTTCTGAATCTGCTTAGTGTATTGATTTCTTGGTCTCCCTCTACGATTTTTACCCTCCACGCTGCCCTCCAATGCTAAATTTGTGATCCCTTGATGCCTCAAAACATGTCCTACCAACCCATCCCTTCTTCTAGTCAAGTTGTGCCACAAACTTCTCTTCTCCCCAATCCTATTCAATACCTCCTCATTAGTTACGTGATCTACCCACCTTATCTTCAGCATTCTTTTGTAGCACCACATTTCGAAAGCTTCTATTCTCTTCTTGTCCAAACTATTTATCGTCCATGTTTCACTTCCATAAATGGCCACACTCCATACAAATACTTTCAGAAACGACTTCCTGACACTTAAATCTATACTCGATGTTAACAAATTTTTCTTCTTCAGAAACGCTTTCCTTGCCATTGCCAGCCTACATTTTATATCCTCTCTACTTCGACCATCATCAGTTATTTTACTCCCTAAATAGCAAAACTCCTTTACTACTTTAAGTGTCTCATTTCCTAATCTATTCCCCTCAGCATCACCCGATTTAATTTGACTACATTCCATTATCCTCGTTTTGCTTTTGTTGATGTTCATCTTATATCCTCCTTTCAAGACACTGTCCATTCCGTTCAAGTGCTCTTCCAAGTCCTTTGCTGTCTCTGATAGAATTACAATGTCATCTGCGAACCTCAAAGTTTTTACTTCCTCTCCATGAATTTTAGTACCTACTCCGAATTTTTCTTTTGTTTCCTTTACTGCTTGCTCAATATACAGATTGAATAACATCGGGGAGAGGCTACAACCTTGTCTCACTCCTTTCCCACAAATTACTCAGCCTATATATGGAGAAAGTTTAAAGAGAGGCAGCTCAAAATATGTGGCTTGTAGGGTACATGTTTTTCATGCAATAGATGACAGGCACAGCATTTTATGTAGAGTGGTATCACACGAAAATGTTTGAATAGTTCAAATGACACATATAAAATACCAGCCATGTCTGTTCTAATATAATTTTAATTAAGAGATTGAAATAAGTACATGACCCAAGGCAGCCAGTGCGTATTCTAAAACGTGAAGAGAGTGGTGGTCGTTGCTTGGGGAGGGGGGGGGGGGAGGAAGAGCCATTGCACCTGTTCATAGGTTGAACGCACGCCGGCAAGCTGAACTATCTGCTGAAAGGGAATGTTAAACTTGACGACTCATTTGCTGCTTTTCTGAAGGAGACGTCATCTCATTTCTCATCAACAGTAGTACAGTCCGCAGCTCGTGGTCTTGCGGTAGCATTCTCGCTTCCGGCGCACGGGGTCCTGGGTTCGATTCCTGGCGGGGTCAGGGATTTTCTCTGCCTCGTGATGACTGGGTGTTGTGTGTTCTTCATCACCATTTCATCATCACTGACTCGCAAGTCGCCGAAGTGGCGTCAACTAAAAAGGAATTGCAATACGGCGGCCGAACTTCCCCGCATGGGGACTCCCGGCCACTAATGCCATACGATCACTTCACACAACAGTAGTACACTCTTCAGAGACTTATTTTTATCCACTTTGGACAGTTGAAATTGGCATTTAATGCTAACATTTCACCAAGTAAGGTCACCAATGAAAGCGATGAAAGAAACCATTCACAATCAGAAGCGATTCTAGAAGCCAGCCAAAGAGGGGGGGGGGGGGGGTGAAGTTTAGATAATAAGCTATATTCGCTGATTTCTGAAGTCATTTTATCCAGTGTAATATGATACTCCATTGGGGAGGAGAGGGGGGGGGGTGCGCTATAGCCCTGCAATCGTAAGCTGAATGGAGACACAAAGGGGTATGGATGCTATAGCCCCCTTGCCAGCGCCCCTTTGTCTCTGCATTCAGTGTACGATTGCAGGATTATCAGATATTTCTAACTGCAGTAACTTTAACTTATGTATAAGTAATCACAATAACAAAAAATATATATTTGTATGAAACACTTACAGATCTGTTTAGTGGGCAAGTCGGGCTCGCAATAACGCAAGCCATGAGCCTTACAGGCATGATTCAATTCGGTATGCGGCAGTCGGCAGAAGTGGCCAACCAGATGATGTCTGTGGAGCGAGTCATGGAGTACCTTGGCTTGGAAGAGGAACCACTGCTTGAGGCGCCTCCAGGTATTATATCTGTGTCCTACTATTCTACAGTCTAGCTTTTGTGTTAACTGCTACTCAGAGCGACTGCCTGTTTTTTAATTGCAATGGTCACCATATTTTCGTAGGTGCCAATAAGCACTCAACATAAAGATGCACTTTGTTAAAACCGCACTACCTCATCTTTTAAGATAATTTTGTCAGAACTCACTGTATTTAATATTCTGACAGCTTTCAATAGATAAAGCCTACAGAAACATTCTAAAGGTGTTGCTCTATGGAGAGCTAATACTTGGCAACAAAAATGGAAACTGTTGAAGAAGCGGGAAAGCAGTTTAGGAAATATGTAAATCTTGAGGCGGTACTCTTGGATAGTACAGGGTGGCGCACGATAAGTCGCCTGATTGAATTTTGACCCTACAACTATACTATTGGGGCAGTAGCTTTCAAATTCTGCGCTCAAATTCGTGCAGTTAATGGAAATAGCGCCAGACGTCGTTGCGAGTTCATCGCTTCCGTTGTGAGTCCGCCATTTCAGTTTGTCGCGATGGTGGACAAAGTATGGTTGCCCGTCGCACAAAAGACGAAGATTGTGTTACTGTTCTTGGCGACGAACAGCGTTACATTGACACAGAGAAGGTTTCGTGCTCATTTTGGCACACGGTGAGCTCGCAGCCCACAGACAATACGCAGATTGCATCGAAAAATTTGAAGTTACTGGCTCTATTTTGGAGTGTCGGTGGCCACATGCACGTACTGTAAGTTCGCCACAAAACACTGAAGCAGTTCGAGTGGCTTTGACTCATAGTCTGAGTAAAGCAACAAGAGCTAGTGACGAGCTGGGAATATCAGGCCGATCTGCACAAAGAATTATTCAATCCGACCTTCGCTTGTATCCATACAAGATGACAGTGGCGCATAGGCTTACTACGAGAGACAAGGAGCGGAGCCTGCAGTTTGCAGGGTGGGCAATCATGCAAGACCAAGAGGCTGTGCTACACAACATATGGTTTTCTGACAAGGCTTATTTTTACGTGAACAGTGTTGTGAACAAACAGAACGTTCGATTCTGAGCACGTGAACCTCTGCGATTAATCCACACAAAAGACACCTATGGGGAGATAGTGTGCATGTGGCTCTCAATGTCAAGCCATGGAATCATCGGTCCACTCTTCTTCGATGCTACAGTAACCAGTTAACGCTATTTACACATGATGCAAAAGCAGTTCTTTCCTCAACTCATGGCCTCATGTCTTCCATTGCCGTCACAATGGTTGATGCAGATGGGGCACGCCCCCATATTGCCAACGTTGTGCTTGATTTCCTAAACGAAGACTTGGCGTTAGGGTAATGTCAAACAGATTTCCAGAACGTCATGCAGGAGGAGGAATGTGGCCGCCCCACAGCCCGGACATTGACTCATGTGATTTCTTCCTTTGAGGGTTCCTTAAAGAGAAGGTGCACCACAGAAAACCTGAAAATGTAGTGCAACTTAGGGCCACTATTGTGGAATTATGCTGCGCCATTCCAGAAGATTTGTGTCGGAGAGTTGTTACAAATGCACGTGAGCGACTTGAAGAAGTTGCAAATCAAAATGGCAGTCATGCTGAACATATGATTCATTAGGTTGTACTTCCAAGCCCTATTCTTTACTTCTACATCAATAAATTACAAATGTTGTCAATAACAAATGTGTTATTCACATAACAAATCAGGTGACTTATCGTGTGCCACCATTTAGATGCACAGACTGTGTAAACGTCCAAGATATTTGTCTATTCAGCATTAATATGTTGTTTCTGTTAGACGTTTTTGTTCAGGTAAATGAACTGAGATTATAAAAGAGTTTTTGGTGAGTTCGATCCACATCATTCCATTTGTTCTTACATGGTGTTATAATAGAGAACATCATGGACATTGAAATCTGCTGCTAGGCAGAAGAAAAAGAGCTACTGTAAAATTGAGCTTATTATTGGCAAACTCCATACAAATTGAATGATATTCTTCTGCAAAAACTGTTCTCATCACAACAAGAGACGAGGGAGGACAAGGAACCCTCTTTAAGCGATTACTAGCTAACAACTTCACACGCTGACTTGTTGGTGCTGAGTCTGCCTCTACAAGACAATCTATGTGTTGGCATACTTTGTTGTCGTCGTACAGATTGAAAATCAACAGTCACAAGAGTGTAAAGGTGTAGGAACTGCGCGACTGCTACGGTCGCAGGATCGAATCCTGCCTCGGGCATGGATGTGTGTGATGTCCTTAGGTTAGTTAGGTTTAAGTAGTTCTAAGTTCTAGGGGACTGATGACCTAAGATGTTAAGTCCCATAGTGCTCAGAGCCATTAGAACCATTTTGTAAAGGTGTAAGTAAATGCAACAGTAGTCCCATATTTATAAAGAATAGTTTATCATAGAATGGAAGGGAAAGTTTGAAAGTAGACCAGAAGAGCTTCCAGTTGCTTGAGAAGAAATTTGAACATTGTGATTAACAATATACAGAAAACTTGGGGAAATAAGGAAAGAAACATATGAAAGGCCTCTGCTTTGACGCGGAGAGCCTATATACAGAGACATTCGTGCGAAACACCTGTCGTACCGTTTGTTTATGAGCGCAATGGCATTTGTCTGCCGCAAAGACCTGTAGTCACCTATCTGTCTGCTACAGCAGTGCATCTCTGTGTGAAAACAGTAAGGTTTTTCTTGACAAATCGTGCGAGCTTTGACTGAAGCTTTCCAATAGGAAAGCTAGAAGGCAGAACTCGTTTTAGGTGGTCTCATGACCGACATACAAAGGCAGTCTGCTCTCCTCCCGTGGTGACTGGATGAGCCGATTTACCCCATATTTCTGTGATAGTGGAATAGGCATACTGAAGCTACTTCGTACTGGATTATGGAGAGGTTGTGCTGGCTTTGCACATTGGTGCAGCATTAACATGATTGTAAATTATATTGTTTCTTAGATCAGGGAGGATTAAATTTCTGTCCATGATGTCTTTTGGTGTCATATTTAATGTCGGGAATCTTGGGCATTTGTTCACGTTTTTCGCTTCATTAGCACAGGTGGGGATCAATATTCATTTTTTATTCAGTCAGCATTAAAAGGAATTATCTCAATGCTCTTCCAACAGTAAAACAAAGTTTCAGGAATTAATAATAATACGCTGTGATTTTCTATTGTCTGTAACGGCAGATGGGAATATAAAGACCAATGATCCACTGCATTGTGTTTGTGCATGAAGGTTGTTGTCCTGGAACCAGGTAACGATCATTATATTATGAGTTAGTGTAGCTGGGGTTTGAAAAATTTATTATCCCTCCCCCTCCCCCCTCCCCCCCTCCCCGTGCCTCAGTTTAATCAGTTTTTGCACGTGTTTCATACCTCCACATGTGTTCACTTAAGAACCACGTTCTGAAACATATCCAGTCATTTTAACTGTATTCAAAGCTAGGATGAAGTAGCCCGCCTTAAGCAGATTTATTAAATAAAAAAATATCAGCTATACAGGTAAGTGCATGTTGCTGTTGAGCTTTGAGACGCGTCTCAGTGGAGACGGATGTATTGAGATAATTTCTACTATCATGCTAGCTCAGAATTTTCAGTTTCTTACTTATTGGTCAGAGCATAAAACCAGCATCGTAGCCTGTTATGAATTTCCAGATAAAATAAGATAAAAGCATTTCGCCAAAATAAAAAAGAGTGGTACAATGTTTCAGAAAATGATGTGTCTAAAAGTAAGAAACGAAACAGATCAGAGAAACATGTGACATGCCTTTGAATGACACTTGAAATCATGTACTGTACACCTGCCGTGATGCTCCTACGTGAGTGACGTAATGAGATCTCCGAGAGAAATTCTGCCAGACAAATATCCTCTAGCGCTTTTTAAAATTCTAGGTTAAACATAGAGCTATCAAAGGCGTGTCAAATTTTTCTCTGTTTTATTCTTTGCATTTAGACAAATCACTTCACGAAAATTTGACAGTTCTCCTATTAATTTTTTTTAATTTTCAAGTTTCGTTCAGAAACTATGAAATAGCGTACAACGTATGTAAATACCGATCGGTATTCTGTTACTGTTAAGAGCATATAGAATAAATCGAGTGAATATAGAGACATTTCAACGTACGCTGTGTTTTGACATTTCATTGCAACAGCTCTCGTGAAATACTAGAGTTTCCCCTAAGATCACTAATCTTTTCATAATTACCCTGATTACTTACGGAGAACTAATTTTTTTTTTTTTTTTTTTTTTTGGCAGAACTAAACAACTAAACCTCACGCTGGTCAGTAATTTGATACCGGGACTCCCATTTGTCCATTTCTAACCCTTCGTTTGGACATGAAAATATGAATAGAAATCCATTGTTTAGTTATTTAGGGAATCTTGTTTTCGATCCACTCAAACATTTTACTAAATAAATAGGGTGGGCTTTCACATTGCTTTCTTAGAGCGCGTTCTTTTTTCGTAATCATCTATCTGTTTTATTTTCTTGAAATATTTGTGTTTTGTTATGTCTGTGACCAGGATTGATTTATTCCCCTTTTTAATTTTCCCAAAAGTTTTATTCTTCCTTGTTTATTCACTTTTTCTTTGTATTATATGCAAGTTTTGTTAGACTAAATGTTCTTTTTGCAGTAATTTGATTTAATTATCAAGTGATCTTGGACTTAACAACTGATTTAGAGACATATTTTGATAATGTGGACAGGAATAAAATATATTTTCTTCGGCAGTGTGATATAATCCACGCCAGTAGCAAGCTGACGAGAAGTAAACATGTGGCCATAGTCGGGATAAGTGTAGAGTATAGTTGCTCACTGTCAGGACTGGCATTTTATTTGTGTACTGATGAGGCAATGAGGGAACTAAACGGCCATCTCGATGTAGGAGCTGTTTTCTACATACAGAAAGAAAGGAATAAAAGTCATATGGGAGTTTCTCAGTTGTAGGTTCAACCTCCTGAATAAATAAAGTCATTTTCTGTTTGCTTGTGTCTGCAGTCCTGAAACATTTTAGAAAGAACAACATTTTCCATCTGGACTCTGATTAAATGTATTTATTCAGCTCAATCCCGAGTTTGCCTTATTGTGTTATTTTAAAGTGACAGCTGTAACAACACCAGTTGATTAAAGAACATTTTAATTAGGAATACATTTTGTTGTCAAAATATAGGGCATTCAAGAACGATAGTTATAACTTTGATCATGTATATTTCCGAAATGGGGTTAGGTAGAAAGGTTCAGTTTGCAGCATAATGTTCACACGCACATAAAGATCTTTAGTAGCCATTTAACAGCGTTCAATGTGTACTCCATCAGTAGCATGTAATGTATCTAAGCCCTATCCTGCTTCTTTCCATGTCCACTCTAGCATGTCCTCATTAACGTGTGCAGTTACTGCTCTCATGCGAACTCGTAGATCCTGCAGGTCTCGCACCGTCTTTTGGTAAATAACATACTTCACAATGCCTAAAATCAAAATATTTAATTGGAATATGTCTGGAGACCTTGGGAGCCAGGAATTGGGTCCTTCTGAGCCAATATAGTGACCTGGAAATGTGTCGTCCAAAGCCTTCCTAGCGATCGAGGCCCAGTGAGTAGGGTCACCATACTGCTGCCGCATTATTTCAGGTTGCCGTTCTTTGACCTGGGGAAATGAAAACTGTTTCAGCCTGTCCGTTTAATCATGAATACAACCTTTTTCAGACATTCTGGGTCATCATCGATGCATCTCAGAACCTCAGCTGCAATTGCTTCGCGCTTTGGCAAATCATCAGGTTGAAGCCCATACAGCAGCTGCATCTAGCAAGCATGAAACTTGTCTCTTGTGTAGCACCCTGAGCAACCTTATTGGTGGTCGCTGAAACTGTTGAGACGCTAGACGGATTGATTTGGTTGGGTTCTCGATAAACGCCGGTTGCACCCAATCCACATGTGCATCACTCGTGCTCGGACACCCAGAACTCTTCCTCTTCATGGTACTTCTGTATCTTGACTCTCATGTAGCACAGTCTGATAGTCGAACTCGATCTGACGTACTTCTGTAACATATCTACTTGTGTATCAGATTTGGTCTCTGTCAACAATTCCACACACTATTCCATCGGTTGCTTTTTATAAAATTATAGCTCTTCCTACCACACTCTGAAATGTGTCAATCATTGTAACTTTTGTGGTGAATAAATACATTTAATAATAGAACAGGCACATACTGCTTCCCTTTCTAAATTCCTTGAGACGCTGCGAAGAGTCTAGGTATTTAATACCAGACCATGGCGCAGTTTGATTATCACGCACTTTACTGAACACGCTCATGGGCGCGGTTCGCTACGAACAGAAAATCGGAAAGTGTTTTCTTCCACCACACACGATATCCTTCTTCTACACTGTGTGTGAGAGTGGCATCTTAAGTGTGTCTTTAGAGTATGGGTGATTGTAGCAGATTTGCGAACAGTGTAGTGTAACGCTTGCACTGTATGATGGCAGTAGAAGGGAGAGGGTGAAACTTGGTGCTACTCCTCTCAAGTAGTACTAAAGGGTCGCCAAGCTTAACGTCCCCACCATACGGACAGAACACCAATATTGTTACATGCCCTAATTCCTTGAGACGCTGCGAAGAGTCTAGGTATTTAATACCAGACCATGGCGCAGTTTGATTATCACGCACTTTACTGAATACGCTCATGGGCGCGGTTCGCTACGAACAGAAAATCGGAAAGATACAGTTCGTTGGTGACATAGCAGTACTGGCCAAAAGAGAACAGATTCGGAGTTGGAAGCTACATACAATGGAATGCGTACTAGCTGATTAGTATTATTTTTGTTCGTGTGCTTATTATAATAAAGACTATGATACTGGTGTATTGCAGTACGTGGATATGCTTGAGTTATACTTGGATGAGAGACAACCGAAGAGGTAGAACATTTTTACCGTCTCGGAAATAGAGTAGATAAAGAAGTAAGGTGCAAGAGAGCCACAAAAGAAAAGGGTCACACGAGAGAAAAGGTCTTCTTACAGACAGCTGCTAGCGTCCAAAGATATGACGCCTTAGATCAGAAAGTAAAAACAATGAATCGCTATGTTTGGTACACAATTCTACATGGGAGCGAAATAGGGACAATGGGGAAGATATAAATGATATTGTTGGGAGCCTGAAAAGCGGCGTTACAGGAGACGGTTGAAGGTTAGGTGGATTAGTCGAATAAGGAGTGAAGACTTCTTGCAACAAGTCCACTACAAGAAGTACCGGATAGAGTACATAATGAACTGAAGAAACAGAATGGTTAGACACATACAGGGTAGGCAAAATCAAACTCGCCCGGAATGTATTTACAACAATACGGGAGCAATGTGTTCTAGTATTCGAATTACTTACGGTCCGTTGCGGCTTTTATTTGCTAATGATGAGGCTTTGCCAAAACAATTCCAATCTTAAACTCTTCTTTTCCGTATACGTTATCCACGAACTATGCTTCACGTAACAATCGACAATGAACGTGCGCTGTCTTATCATTTTGCGTTGAATTCAACTGGTCACTAAATACGTTTGGTCCTCTCTCTCTCTATCTCTCACTCCGACGTAATGACAGGGCATGCAAGAGAAACGCAAAACTGTGGCAGCTCCTGATTGATGCATCGAAATACGGTTGTCAGCATTTTTTTTAATCTTATTTATTTTTTACTTGAATGATGTGTATTTTTCCTTTTCCTTTACAAGGTCATGTCTGTGTAAGTCACACAGGCCCGGTTCTGTTTTGGCCACCTTGTATTACGACACGAGTAGTTGATGAGAACTCAATTTGAACGGATGATGCAAGGAAAGAACCAGAGGGGTAGACCTCTATCTATATTACCATACAAAGAGAATTTGTTGGTTAAGGCTATTAACGAAACATCCAAAAAAGTTCATGGTCGATTTATTTCAAATTTTTAAACGGTAGACCTACTCTAACGAACGTTCGCTTGGACGCACCTACAATTTTTTAAAATATATTTGGTACATACAGGATATCTTTTTTCTTTTCCTTTTTTTTAACTTACGACAACTAAATATCTCGGAAACCACCACTCGCACGAAAAAAATATTCAGGGTGGAGGACACGTGTCTGTGCTACGACTGGCCACCACCTATTGACCACCCCTCCGACGTGGGCGAGGTCAAATTTGTATTTTCAAATGGGAACTGCCCCCCCCCCCCCCCCTATTTCTATTGCGTATTCTGACTACACTAAAAAACACGTACGAATTACTCCAACTATTGTTTACCATTCGTGGTAGATGACAATGTAATCGATAAAATAAAACCAAGTGTGCCTCTTTTTGCAGTTAAGGACTGACGCATTTAATTTTACATTTCATTTACGATATAAATGTAAACCTTTGTGCTCTAACGCTGATTTTCATGTTCGAAATCTACTTTAGTGTTGCAAATTTGATTGTACAGTATACCACACTTAGCAGTTTCCACGTCTATTTACAAACTACGTTTGGCATGATCCAGGAACAACGACGTGGATGTAATAGTGTTGAAATAACGTTTTAACATGTCTAAATTTCAGAACGCCCCCCCCCCCTCCCTGGAAGGTCACAATATTGGAACCTCTATGGGAAACATTATCAACAATAATCTCGAAAAGATCTTGCCTGATTTACGTGAATTTTTTTAACGATACTCTAATAAATATTTAGGTGGACATAGGCTATATGTTAAGTGACAATGTACATGTTTTCTATTAAAACTGACAGCGAGAAGGAAACTGGGGTGGTATGCTGCGCTGAGAAAATGTGCGGTTTTGTTCTCTATCTCATAGTCAGTTCTAACTACAATAGCAAGGCATTTAAACTAGTAGACAAAATTTTCTCCCATATATATATATATTCTTATTTTTAAACACAAATTGCGTAAACATCTATGTACTATTTTGTTTCTTCCTCACAGTCAGTTTTAATAGAAAACAGGGAAGTTGTGTTTATGGCTTATCGGTTTAGTATTAGCCTATAATGTTACGACGGAATTTGAATCGAACGAAAGTTCGTAATCCTACCCATGTACAGGTTCAAAGTAACCGAAATCTTGTCACTGAAGCTACTACCCTCACAGAACCAACAGCCAGAGGCCTCTCATAGAATGTATATCAATAAACCTAACCATTTTGCCCACTCATTTTAAGTGACTTCAGTTCCGAATCAAGGATTCGCTGTCAGCAGCAATAAATAAGGCTGAAGGTCAGAGAGAGGAAGAAAAGGAGATGGTCAGCGAGAGAGGGGAGAAGGAGATTAGGATGACTACCCAATTCCCTTACATATTTAGCAATTGTGAAGTGTCAACAGGTTCACTAGTATTGATATACAAGGCAGATCTTAGAAGATTATAGATAAAGCAGTTATGCTGAAATGAAGAGAATAGCAATAGGAATGAAAGACTGCGCCAAACCAGCCTTAGGAATGATGATAGAAGTACATCTAAGGAGTGGCATATCTACAGTGTAGCGCCGTCACAATTTCACGCACAAATACATGGAGGTTTTTCCCTGAAGGCGTCACCTACCTGTCTCTAAACGAGCGCACGCACGCACGAACGCACACACACACACACACACACACACACACACACACAGACACACACATACATACACATACACACACACACACGCACACACACACACACACACATACATACACAGACACACACACACACACACACACACACAATCTGTCTCATCCGAAGGTGCTTAGATCATAGATGTTTTACGGATAGTAACGAGGTGTGGCGGTTTTCGAACACAGTTCGATTTAACGGTGTTTCTCTTAGTTGTAGTTTACTTTAATGTCCCCATCTGTCGCTCTGTCTTTTTCAATCGTCTTGTAAGTGTGTTGTGTGGTCTGTATAGAGTCTGGCAATCTTTTGTTTGTTGTGTGTGTGTGTCTTTGGTGATACTGAGTTATTATTTAATCTGGCTATGTTCTGCATCTTTGTTTGTTATTGTTTTAAAGGCTAACATGATCAATGATTTGTTTATTATATGGATTTAGTCATTTATTTCTTTGTTGGTCATTTCAAGGGCTCTCAGTGTCTGAAGGTTTTCCCGTAATGTTATAAGTTTTCTACTGTGATTGTTCATCCCAATAATTTTCATACCCTGTTCTATGTTAGATGGTTCACGACCACGCTTTATTAGTTGATCAGGAAAGGAGAAATGACTATTTTCATATTTCCAGCTTCATGACATCTAGTTTTGAAATTTGTCTTTCTCCCAGATTCACCGATTTGTAGTCTTAACATTCTGACTGGTATATACCAGCTCCTTTGTATTTGTCTGGTTTCTTTACTGGTGATTGTAAATGTTACTGGAGAACATATCATGCTCTGTATGTTGCGTTTAGACCTTGTTTCTTCAGCATATTTGCTATTGTGTATGTTGACTTGTGTTTGTATGTTAAACTGCATCACTTCTTTTAATTAGTTATGTCACGGGCGTTCATATTCCACGTGTTTGTGTGTACGTAGTGTAATGTTTGTCTTGTTTGCGGAGTTCTGTGGCGCTTGTGTTCTACGTTTATTTTCATTTTTCTTTAGTTTTGTTTTGATTTAGTCTTTGAGTTTTTGTTTTAGGGATGTTATACCTATTTTTTGGCTAAGTTCTTTTTCGTAGTTTTCTTCAGCCGAGTGGGATTTTGTTTAGTCTGTGTATCGTGTATTGGAAAACTGCTAGTCTGTGATTTTGTTCTACTTTAACATGTAATTCGTGTTGACGTGCCCAGTGCAAACTCCCTTCTTACGACGTGCAGTGAGCAATAATCATATCCTGCGCACATATTACCTCCTTTTACCTTCTGAGGACAATAACAGATTGTACCATCCTCAGTGGCAGCAGTGAGGGCTGCCCTGTTGGGAACCGGTCAAGTCCACTAGCAGCAAATTTCAACATCGCCGAACGTCGTAGCCTTTCACTGTCCTTAGCTAAGTTCTCTGATAGAAACTTGAGAGAAATTGTCTGCCTGAGACTTACGTGCCTCCAGTATGCCAGTAGCCTTCCACAGCAGTTCACCCAGTGAATTATTCACTGACACCAGTCGAACAAGTAGGGTAACCCAGATGTGATCCCTCATTCTAACAGCATCAAGTGCGCTGATGATTCCAAAGATTAACCCATCTATTTACGGAAATGAATATGTTGTAAACTAAAACTTTCGAGTATTATGCTGTGCTATAAATAAGAAAACAAATATTTTTCGATGTTTTGCTTTCGTTATTCTTCACCTGGATACCAAATTTCTGGCCCTAAACGGTAGTGTGCCACTTTATTATTAGAATGTCAAATTCAACAGCTTCAAGCCACCTAGTTTCCAACCTTATTTTCTTTGACAACGAGTTTCAGCGTTTAACTTCGCCATCCTCGGGCCCTACGTACAGACAACAATGGTACCAGTATGAAATACACAACCAAAAAAAGGGCCTTGGTGCAAGTCTTATACACAGTAGTAGTATGTAATAACATAATAATACAAATAGTACAGGAAGTTACATGTAGTTACAGATAAATTAAGGAATAAAATAAGAGAACAGTGCACACCATATCAACTTAAACTAGTGAGCAAAGTATATACGTCATATAATAGTAGAAAAGGATTCTACTAAACGGAGGTCAGTATTTCATGTTACGCATAGATGATCACGGTATAATGCAAGTGCAATATCCGTGAAACAACTGGAGTAAAATATTGTAGTCATATACAGAAGAGTACACTCTGAACATAAAACATTTGATTACATGCTGTCGTATACTGGTAAAACTTATACCACTGGAGGTCAACCCCATAACTATCCGTATCATCACGTTCCATATGGTACTAATAACTAATAAAAAATGTAAATGTCGTGCGACTAGGGCCTCCCATCGGGCAGACCGTTCGCCGGGTGCAAGTCTTTCGATGTGACGCCACTTCGGCGACTTGCGCGTCGATGGGAATGAAATGATAATGATTAGGACAACACAATACCCAATCCCTAAGCCGAGAAAATCTCCGACCTAGCCGGGAATCGAACCCAGGCCCTCAGGATTGACATTCTGTCGCGCTGACCGCTTTTGCATTTTGTTCGTTGTTGATAGTTGTGTTTGGACGTTGCGGACGTCACATGACACCCGTTGAAGTTCATTGTTGATCCTTTTACCAAGTTTTTTTTTATTACAGAGGCCAGCCAGCTCTCTGACTGAACACGCTGAGCTACCGTGTCGGCTTTTTTTTTTTTTATGGCTCTGAGCACTATGTGACTTAACATCTGCGGTCATTAGTCCCCTAGCACTTAGAACTACTTAAACCTAACTAACCTAAAGACATCACACACATCCATGCCCGAGGCAGTATTCGAACCTACGACCGTAGCAGTCGCGCGGTTCCGGACTGAAGCGCCTAGAACCGCTCGGCCAACCATCTGAGCTACCCAAGCACGACTAACGCCCCGTCGTCACAGCTTTACTTCTGTCAGTGACTCGTCTCCTACCTTCCAAACTTCACAGAAGCTCTCCTGCGAACATTGCAGAACTAGCACTCCTGGAAGAAAGGAGTGCAGAGTGAAAATCTCATTCTGGAAACATCCCCAAGGTTGTGGCTAAGCCATGTTTCCGCAGTATCCTTTCTTCCAGGAGTGCTAGTTCTGCAAGGTTCGGAGGACAGCTTCTGTGAAGTTTGGAATGTAGGATACGAGGCACTGACAAAAGTAAAGCTGTGAGGACGGGGCGTTAGTCGTGTTTGGGTAGCTCAGATGGTAGGACACTTGACCCCGAAAGGCAAAGGTCCCGAGTTCGAGTCTCTGTCTGGCACACAGTTTTGATCTGCAGAGTGAAAATCTCTTTCTGGATACAGAGACTTTATTGTTAGTTCATTTTGCTAATACTATCCGTCGTTTTTTTTTTTTTATTTCAGAACAGAAAACACCCAAAGACTGGCCATCAAAAGGGGAAATAGAGTTCCGACACATCTACATGAGATACGGGCCACAGACCGATCCTGTTATCATAGACTTGAATCTGCGAATTAAACACGGTGAGAAGGTAAGTCATTAATCTGTTTGACCCACAGCAACAAAAGTAAAAAGTGTATAAAGCTCTTCATCTATAATGAGACTTTTTTTTACAGCTGTGACAGTTTCATATTATTTAGTGATAAATTAATGCCACTCTCAGTCATTAAAAAATCATTTTCGTTTCTGTAGAATGCATTATGAATTCTGTGCGTTCCTCTTCAACTGCTAATCACAATCGCTCTTAAAACCATTTCATGCCTGCTGCATTTACGTACTTCTTCAGTATGGAATCACTTTGGTTATAACTGAAGCAAATTTCGTCATGCGGATGCCATCTTTCACTCTTAAACGAAGTGTGCACAGCAATGTGATAGATTAAAACTGTGGAACAGATGCGAACTACAGCCTATTTCCTCGGTATCTTGTTAGAGCTGAGCTGTCTACGCGTACCTGCCAGCTGGCTTCAAAGCTTAAATTTTACTCCATGTCTGTCTTATTTTCAAACTCCATAAATTTGAAGAAGCAGGTCTGTACAATTTGGAAAGATGAAGAGACGCACTCGAGGACTGTAAAGGCCAATATTTTTGGTGAGGCTCTAAGCCATGCCCACTTAGACCAGTTGGTAAGAACATTGATGCAAAAAGTCAGTTGTCCGGTTTGGAGAGCCATCGTGGCACAACATTTACATATACAAGCTAGTTTAGAATCACGAACATGATGCTGCAAAATTTTTGCCACAAAGGAAATACTCAAGAGCTACGTAAAACGATAGAAAAAACCCGACCACCACGAAATAATTGACGTAGATTAATTAATTTTCGGGAATGCATTTCTCTCGATATTTAAGTGATTAACGTTGCAGGATCACAGATTAGTATATATGCGAGAAAAGCTTTTGTAAATTTGGAATGCAGGCACCTTAATAACTAGTGTAACCGCCAGAATGTTGAGAACAAGCATCCAAAGATGCATGCATTGTCCAGAATGGGATTTTCACTCTGCAGCGGCGTGTGCACTGATATGAAACTTCCTGGCTGACTAAAACTGCTTGCCGGACCGAGACTCGAACTCGGGACCTTTGCCTTCGCGGGCAAGTGCTCTACCAACTGAGCTACCCCAGCACGACTCGCACCCCGTCCTCAAAGCTTTACTTCTGCCAGTATCTCGTCTCCTACCCTCCAAACTTCACAGAAACTCTTCTGCGTACCTTGGAGAACTAGCACTCCTGGAAGAAAGGATATAGCGTTGACATGGCTTAACCACAGCCTGGGGGATGTTTCCAGAATGAGATTTTCACTCTACAACGGAGTGTGCGCTGATATGAAACTTGCTGGCAGATTAAAACCGTGTGCCAGACCGAGACTCGAACTCGGGACCTTTGCCTTCGCGGGCAAGTGCTCTACCAACTGAGCTACCCAAGCACGACTTGCGCCCCGTCCTCACTGCTGTACTTCTGCCAGTATCTCGTCTCCTACCTTCCAAACTTCACAGAAGCTCTTCTGCAGACCTTGGAGAATTAGCACGCCTGGAAGAAAGGATATTGCGGACACACAGTTTTAATCTGCCAGGAAGTTTCATGCATGCATTGTGTCGTACTGGTGCCATATGTCAGTTTCGTGGAAGTAGTTCCATGCCTGCTTCACTTGGTCGGTCAACACGGGGACGGTTGGTTGGTTGATTTGGGGGAGGGGACGAAACAGCGAAGTCAGCAGTCCCATCAGATTAGGGAAGGATGGGGAAGGAAGTCGGCCGTGGCCTTTCAAAGGAACCATCACGACATTTGCCTGAAGCGATTTAGGGAAATCACGGAAAACCTAAATTGGGATGGCCGGATGCGAGTTTTAATGATCTATGAGCCAAGAGAATATGTCGACCCTCTGTAGAACATGTTGGGTTACAACAGCAGTGCGTGAGCGAGCATTATCCTGTTCGAAAACACCCCCTGGAATGCTGTTAATGAGCTACAGCACCAGATCGACGTACAAATTTGCAGTAAGGGCGCTTAGAATGACAACGAGACTGCTCCTGCTGTCATACGAAATCGCACCCCTAGGCTGCAGACAAGCTGGTTGCAGGCGCTCACCTGGCATCCTTCTAACCAACACACGGCCATCACTGGCACCAGCTCTCATCATAAAACACAAGAGACCAGAGACCTTGTAACATACCCTTTTATTTATCCGCTCGTTCGGGATCTGAATAGCAGCCCAAAATTAGATAATTAATTAATGTGACCGTGTACCTAATGGGCTGGCAATCGGATTGGACTGCTCAGGGGATGTTACATTCCGTATTGTCCTTTGCAAATACTGTAATAAGTACTGTTTGGTGGTAAGAAGGACACAACACAGTTTCACAAACAAGATCTATATTCTTAGCAAAAGCACAAAATAAGGAGACAGTCACTGCCTTCGTCAATACACTGTAAATGACGGCTAATCTCAGCACAGGTCTCTCAAGTTATTCTTAATCGTCACACGCAACATCCAATCACTGTAATCCAAGTAATGCCGGCGCGGTAGACGCGGAAGTTCACTAACGGTACTTAATACCACTGAGATCACTCTGTAATTAAACTTTCTCACTTTCCCGTATAATACTAACACAAAGGGGTTAAACCGCGGCGATGGCCACTCCCTTTGTCGATAATTTGCATTAATTCAACTGCTGGCTTCTGCACAGCTCTGCCCGCCTCGCGGGAACCTACCACACCCTGACCCTGCACTCTCCACACTAACTGCTCTTCGCCCAGTTCTTCCC
Source organism: Schistocerca nitens (assembly GCF_023898315.1). Lineage (NCBI taxonomy): Eukaryota > Metazoa > Arthropoda > Insecta > Orthoptera > Acrididae > Schistocerca > Schistocerca nitens. Next base: position 395,516,412 of record NC_064615.1, on the reverse strand, counting down.
GCCTCGCGGGAATCTACCCAAGCAGCACTCGGCACTCCGGTGAATCCCCTCTAGCTCTCGCGCCCTGCACACACTACTCGATAGTTGCCCTGTCGACCTGTGTGAGCGCAAACTTAGCAGTAAGGGCCTGCGGACCCCTTACAACCTTCAATCTGCCCTCCAATAAGCTCTCCGTTGACACCACCGAGCCCGCATCTCGTGGTCGTGCGGTAGCGTTCTCGCTTCCCACGCCCGGGTTCCCGGGTTCGATTCCCGGCGGGGTCAGGGATTTTCTCTGCCTCGTGATGGCTGGGTGTTGTGTGATGACCTCAGGTTAGTTAGGTTTAAGTAGTTCTAAGTTCTAGGGGACTGATGACCATAGATGTTAAGTCCCATAGTGCTCAGAGCCATTTGAACCATTTTTGACACCACCGAAGTCGCAAACACTGGTGGTTTGGGGCAGTGGAATGGACGCTACGGAGCGTCTGGCTGGGATCTGTGCTTGAAGTAACCGATGAGTAACAGTTCGTTGTGCCACTATGGTCCCAACAGCTGCTCAGATTTCTGCAGCAGACGCAGCCCGATGTGCCAGAGCCATGCTCCGAACCCGGTGGTCTTCCCTCTTGGCAATGCCATGTGGCCGTCCAGAGCCCAGTCTTCCTGCGACCGTACCTTCCCGTGACCATCACTGCGAGCAGCCATGTACAGTGACTGTATTCGTACCAAGTATTTCAGAAATATCGCGGAAGGAACATCCAGCTTCTAGTAGCCCTATTACACGACCCCTTTCAAACTCAGTGAGTAGTTGACAATCGCGTGTTCGTCGTCTTAAAGGTGTTCTTGGCTAAATCAACCCATTAGGTCCAGCCTTAAAGGTAACTAACACTCACGACCATTACAGCACATATTTAAAGCAAACCTGATTTGCTTCCGCATAGTGGCGCTATTAGATTCACTCTTGTGTGTTTGGAGCAAAATCTGGATAGACATGTTCCAGATGTACAATTTTATCTCGTAAAACTAATTCTTTGTGTTGGGATTTTTTTTTCTTTAATGCATAGGTATTGTATAGATTCACTTTAAACAGGCTCTGAAGATGGCCCGACGTGATTCGAGATGCATATGAAGCAATGAAAATCGATTTTTTGCGACTGCTGTCTGTGCTTTATTGTGGTCTAATTACATAAAGAACTCCTGCGAAGTATAACATTCACTCTGCCACACACCTAGAGACCTCTTTACGCCTTGCAGGTGGGCGTGGTGGGACGCACGGGAGCCGGGAAGTCGTCGCTGATCTCGGCGCTCTTCAGGCTGGCGTTCCTGGAAGGTGAGCTGATGATCGACGGCCTGGACACAGCCAAGGTCGGCCTGCGGGACCTGCGAGCTCGCCTCTCCATCATCCCGCAGGACCCCGTGCTGTTCGCCGGCACGCTGCGCTTCAACCTGGACCCCTTCGACGAATTTTCTGACGAAGTCCTCTGGAGAACTCTTGATGAGGTAAAGTACGAAGATGTTTTTGTAGTTTATTTCACCAACAACAGTAGTTTTCTCCACCTGTTTATACATTGCTCAAAGAAATTCCACATCAGCCTCCAAAACGGGTTCATTTAAATGAATATTGAAAGGAAGAGAGGTTTATACGACAACACAGACAAAGTAATTCCAGCATAAATTTCTCAATAAGTGTAGTCTCAGTTGTCAGGAAAGTGAATGCTGTGTTATCGCTTGCGGCAACCGAAACTTGTAATGTCGATGTGGCACCTTATGGTAATCTATTCCGGCTTACTTGCACCTATCGTAATTCGAAAATTGCGAGCTTCACTACGGAGACTGGCTCAGTAGCTGCTGCATTACGTCTCCCACGAGCTCACTGGTGGAGAGATCTGACGAGAGAGCACAGAGCCGTTAGATGTGACAGGTGTCCCAAAAGTCTTTCCCTGGTTACAAACATTCATAAAGCATATAATATAATTCGTAGAAAAATACTTTTTATCTTGAATTGCATGTGACGTATTTAAGTTTTTGTGTATATACACACTTTTAGTTATTTTGTTACAGGGCCTAGGGACGTAACAACAGCGAAATCGGACACCATTTGCAAAGAACATGTACTAAAATCAGATGAAAGTCTAATTTGTCCTCTGGTATCTCGAGACAGAGTAATCAAAAACAGTGCAGAGAAAATTCCAGATTGATTTCTTGGGACTTCTCACTAATGTATCTCTCACTGTCTAAACTGTCCGCTCATTGTGTCCAGGCCTGTCTGTTCTAGGGAAATCACAGATGCTACCTGTTTCCTTAAACTTCGTATTCACATCTTCATCCTTTTAACTTCCAGTGGCTGTCTGTGGTATGCCGCGTGGAATTTTTTCTGTATTGTTTTTGGTGGCTGTGTCTCGTGATACCAGAGGACGTATTGGGTTTTCTCCTGGTTTGAGTACATGTCTGCAAATGGTGTCCGACTCCGCTCTTGTTACGTCACTGGGCTCTGTTGCAAACAAAGTATCAGTAAGTATGTAAGTATACAAATCTTGAACATGTCACATGCAGCTGAAGATAAAAAGTATTTCTTTATGTGTCATATTTTACGCTTTATGAATGTTTATAATCATGGAAAGACTTCTGGGACACTTGGTACTTCCCGTTCCAATACATATATACTTAGGGGAGCCTCCAGGATTTAGAAAATTTCAGAATACACCAATACACAATAAATATTTATAAATAAAAACAAATATGTTGTGTACCTTCCATAGATATAAGGTAAAATGGTCCTGAATCGGTGTGGAATAAGTAAAAAAAAAATCTTAAACATATTTTCATTTAAAAGGTAGTAAATAGCTTGTCACAAAACATACTACTGTTAAATACAGAGAGGTGCATATGTCAGTTCTCAAGCTACTGTAACCATGTGTCATCAAATAGAGGAATAATTTTTCAATACTTATTTAAAATGATCGCATTGCTGCAGTGAATTTGCACACAACTTAGGTCGAACTGATACTCGCATTATTTGATATTATTAGTAACACACACCCATCAATTGATTCTACTTAGAGATTTGTCAGTGGAACAGAAGGAGTTGGTCACCAATAAATCCCTTAGGCTCCTTTTAAACTGAACGTTATTAGTGTTAAACCCTTTATGGCTGCTGGCAAGTTATGGAAAATGTGTGTACCTGAACAACTGACACCTTTCTACAGCAAGGAGACATTAAATCTTTGTGAAGATTATTCTTATTTCTTGTACTGATTCTTTGGACTGAGATTTTCATTTGAAAAAGAGATATATTTGCAATGACAAATTTCCTCTACTGGATGTTCCTGAGTTAACGCCACAAATGGGTCTTATTACACCTTTTTATATCTAGAAAACTGTACCTTGTCTTGATGAATTACCCCAAAAAATAATCCCTTATAGCATTATGGAATGAATAAGAGCATAGCATACTAATTTCTTTCATTTTCATATCATCTATGCCTGACAACACTCGCACTGTAAACAAAGATTTGTTTAGTTGGTTCAGCGCAGCAAGAATACCAAAATACAATGCAACAACTCAGAAGTTCGAAAATTATAGTGCTTAAATCGGATGTCACCTTGCTGTCTAATGATTGAGAGGAGCCTGTGATTAGAAACGTGACGGATGACAGTAAGCAGCTGTTCCTGTAGATCAGACCATCTCAAATCAACCCCACGGAAGAAGCGTTCTGTGCAAAGTATCATTAGTTTTTATTTACTTACACATGCCATTACGGTAATAGTTTTAATTAAATCGTCGACGAGCATGGAACGTTGTTCTCGCTCGAGTTTACTAGCCTGCAGTTATATACCAATATGACAGATGTACACTATCCCTACCCGCACACTTCACTTCGTAAAATACGAGTATATGAGTAACACACAATCCACGTCACGTGAGTAAGCTCTCTAGAATGGCGTACCGTTGAAATCAGCGACATTGAGAAAATGAATAACTGATCATAATAGTGCCATGGAGGAAAATGGAACTACCTTTCAATAAATTTGTAGCTGTGGTACCCAACACCAAATATATATATATATATATATATATATATATATATATATATATATATATATATATATATATATATATAGTAAGAAAGCTTTAAATATCATCAGGGGGAAAACAAGCTGCGACCATGGGACACGGTGATAGTCATAGTCCACTTCCACATATTCGCCCTGCAATGCTACACATTTTCCCCAATGATGAAACCCTTTGTTGTAAACGTCTTCATTTTGACTGTTTACGAAATGATCTGTCTCGAAAATACCCTTTTCCTCATTACGGAAACGCTTGCTATGCAATAGTTTCTTCATACAAGGAAAGATAAAGTACAGGAGAATCCGTGAAGGAGGGAGGGAGGGGTGGCATTCAAGTAAAATTTGATATCGAAAAGAACCAGCATGTGTGTGTCCTCTGTAAAATGAGTTGTGTCATTGTTGCGAAGCAAAAAGCACCTCTTTAGACAGTTCATACGACGCTTCGTGTTGACAACATCCCCTAACCTCGTCAGGAGATGTCGGTTTGCGCATTACGAACACAGTCTGTTAGCGCCACACCATGGCAGTCCCAACAAACACCAGTATCGTCTTGCCCAATAACGGCTGGGTCTTCTCCTTTTTCGGCAGTGTTTATCCCATATGATTCTAATGCTTGCTTCGCTGCGAGAACATAGCCGCCTATAACTGTGATTAGGCAGCTAAAGAAGTCATCTGGGTTCGTGTTGAAATGACTGCAACGTTTCTGCTACTGTGTCCATTTGGTGGGCTTTTTGAGTGTCTCGGAACCTGGCGGGTTGATAACTGTCATGTTCAAAATGTGTACAAGATGTTGAAAACTGGTCCGTGACTGATTTTCATTATTTCCACAATCGCCTCGCGTGTTATACGCCGGTCTTGGAGCATCATGGCATCCACTTGTCTTCCCCTCTCGGTTCTTTTCGAACAGATGATCTGACACTTCGTTCTTCGTTATTCAGACGTGTTCGACCATAGCGGAAGCGTCTGGGCCACTGTGTCATATGATTGTGCATTACTGCCAAACACTTCCTCCAATTCAATACGGATTGTTGCAGTATTGTTCCCCTCCAAATACATACAACGAGAACTCCATTTTATCAGTGGGTTGCGCCACTGTGTTTTGGAATTCCAGTGACGTCCTAAGGCACTCTATCGCGGGATTTCAATGTATACCATGACTGCAGACATCCGTCTACACAGAAATAAACGAATAGGTATGTAATTTTGTCTTTTCGAGATGTTAATTAAAAATTTATGGCTGGTCGTCATACCGGAGATGACGATGCTCACTACAGCTAGGTGTACACGTAGGCGTCCGCAGAACTTCATCGAAGATGGTGCAGAGTGCTAAAATTGCCCTTTTTGATGTAGATGATTCGGAGTGTATGAGAACATACCATGCTCCTGGTACTAATATCAACACGAAGTATAAAAAACGGCAGATTACATTCATTCCTAAACAGTCTGCATATTTCAATAGTTATGAGTCTTTTCATATTAATAATATGAAAACTGACGTTATCACTTTTATTCAACAACCTGTAGTTTTATCACATAATTACATGTAGGGTAATCAAAGAATTATAAAATATAAGCCTAAAATATTTAAAAAATATTATATTCCACAAATAAATTAATAATAAATTACATTAAAAATTAGAAATATAAATATTCAAAACTATCGAGAAAATCGTGTTGAGTGTCTACAAGAATAATCAACAAAAAATGCCATTTTGATTTTCCACAAAGTTGAAAAAGAGGGAATAAACATAAAAAATAACGACTTTGATTACATATACAATACTTTGTTTGCTTATGAAACTTCGTGTCTGATTACAGTGGAAAATGTGCAACCAGGAGACTGTATGGATGTGAGAAATCTCCCAGAACTGCTCTCAAATTGGTCGGTAGAACCGACTTTCAATGGCCTAGGATTGGACCACGGCAGTCTTTGTCTCTTCAGTTTGTCGTATTCTTCTAGGATTGAACCAAGGGAGTCTTTGTCTCTTCAGTTCGTCATGTTCTTGTGCACTAAGGCCAACTGGAGTGCACAATCCGTAGCTTTATGGCTGAAGGGCTGTGTTGCCCCCCACAGAGCTTGAGAAGACCTAAATCCCTGGAGAGGACATCTTTCCGACCTTGAAATTTCATACTTTTTCCTCTTTTCTATTACAGGAAACGGTATTATCTTTTTTCGACTGATGTTTTAGCTTCCTAAATTATGTATAGATGTACACATCTACAGTATACCGTGGTGGTTTCCTTCACAGAGTACTGCAGTAGCTCTGCCGTGTAAGACCGACTGTCCTTTACGCTCTCAGCAATGACCTCACTCAGTTTGTCTCAGCGCTGCAAATTACCAACACATGCAAAGCGTGCACGGTGGCAGCGTGCATGTGCAATCTGCCACCGCAGCATTTGTACCTGGCGCCAGCGGCGGTCGGGCGAAGTGCCACAGTCTGCAGTTGGTTAAGGGTTGTGCAAGAAAGTAACAAAGAAAATATTGAGAACACTCTTTTGGCATCTTTATGAACAATTTCGCATCGATTCTGACTGCAGAACAGTGATGAACTCGCTGCCACATCTAGGGATCAGCATAATTTCTCACGAACAGCGTCAGAACCCAAACAATCCAAGGTATATAGCGATTGCTGAAGTCAGCCCGTCGGGCTCAGCAGTGTTGAACCTGTAGTTCAGTGGAGTCGCTAATTGGAAATCAGGAACGGTGCGAGTATGAGTCTAATGTTGCGGGTTGCGTACTTTATAAATCAAGGCGCCGCTGTTAGGTCAGTGCTAAATCGCCATCCTTCCTTCCCGCTGTAGTTCCACAAGTATGACGAGACTCGTTCTCTCTTACAGAAGCGTGCAAGAGTGTAAGACTAGTAGTGACTTGTACGGAAGTTGAGTACACGAACTTGCTGTTGTTAAGTAGCACTGACAAGGCGAAATGACTGATTATCGGGATCAGATGGTCTTCAGCAAAGTTATATATGACGGTAGTATATATGGCGGTAGTATCTGTTCCCGAAAGAACAGTTACCGTGGATGACCATGCAGCTTTGCTAGAAATGAAATGATGATTAAATGGACACCCTAGCTGCAAACAGGCGTCGATGTACTTCATTGGGGACATGTTGAAAATGTGTGCCCCGACCGGGACTCGAACCCGGGATCTCCTGCTTACATGGCAGACGCTCTATCCATCTGAGCCACCGCGGGCACAGAGGATAGTGCGTCTGCAGGGACTCATCCCTTGCACGCTCCCCGTGAGATCCACATTCCCAACATGTCCACACCACTACATTCGTAGTGCGCCTAATAGATGTTTGCCCGTCACACTCATTACTCGTGGCAGATGTCCCCAATGAAGTACATCAACGGCTGTTTGCAGCTAGGGTGTCCATGTAATTATCATTTCATTTCTAGCAAAGCTGCATGGTCATCCACGGTAACTGTTCTTTCGGGAACAGATACTACCGTCATATATAGTTAAAATATGGCTTCCCGGCCATTGACCTTCTCGTGCGAACGCACACGCTATGCCCGAACTCGTACGGTACTTGGTAGATTAATCTGCCACGAGTAATGAGTATGATGGGCAAACATCTATTAGGCGCACTACGAATGTAGTGGTGTGGACATGTTGGGAATGTGGATCTCACGGGGAGCGTGCAAGGGATAAGTCCCTGCAGACGCATTATCCTCTGCGCCCGCGGTGGCTCAGATAGATAGAGCGTATGCCATGTAAGCAGGAGATACCGGGTTCGAGTCCCGGTCGGGACACACATTTTCAACATGTCCTTAATGAAGTACATCAACGCCTGTTTGCAGCTAGGGTGTCCATTTAATTATCATTTCATTTTTAGCCAAGTTGTTTTTATGAGACTGTGAAGAGTGTAAGATGAGAATTAGGTGATGCAGTGCGTACAAATGCAAATATGCACCGTTAGAAAAGGAGTGGTGTCTGGCATAAGATACAAGCTTTACGCTTCAGAAGAAAACATAGACCCTATAGAAATTCGCCCAATGCATACAAAGTGGTTGAATTCTTGTGTAATCCAACGCCAATGTAGGAAAACATATTTGCTGCGTCACTCGAATACCGGGATCAGAGCATCGTCACTGTTATGTTTCTAAGATAAAAAAAGCGCTATCTCTGAATCCTTTTGATCATGGAAGCTTGCGGCTGTGAGTTAATAGGGAATTGTGTAGCTTATCTTTCACATCTGTAATTTTTTCGAACGCTCTTGTAGATTTATTTTAATAATTATTCACCTCTTAGAGAATGCACTTCATCCTAATGCCACGTTTTCTTGTAACCTGGCCACAGACTCGGTAACGCCTCAAAAGCTTGTGCATGTGCACCTCAGCATCGAATGAAATGGGGTATCCTGCCTGAAACTCAGCCATAGGCGCTTTAATGAAATGAAACTATATGGTTCCAAAGATCTTTCTAAGTCTCAAACATCTGTGATGTCTACATATGCAGGCTGAAATGGCAAATAAAAATATTTACCAACGCTGGTATTCGAACCAAGGTCTTGCATTCATTAGGCAGGTGCGCTAACCACTACACCACCCTGCGACAGTCGATTTTCATAACTGCACCGACTACTCCACAATGTCTCCCTCCTCAGCTCAAATTCCTATTCACGCCTCAGCTCATTTTGTATTGCCCATAAGCTCAAATAGTATTGCAGAGGCACTCCACCTGTATTGGAATAGCACCTCAGCATCGAACGAAACGGGAGATCCTGCCTGAAACTTAGGCATAGGTGCTTTAATCAAATGGAAGTATATGATACCAGAAGGAGGTGCAAATTTTCATTCGTTGTTTCAGTCTGCATACATACATAATACCGGTACGAGTAGATGCCTGAGATTTGGAATGGTCTCTAGAGCCGTATAGTTTAATTTGATAAGTTTAAAGTTTTGAACTGATCTACGACCTAGTCGGAAAGTTTGTGATGGGAAATCGTCAGAAGCTGTTTGCTACTCTAACGTAAAACTGCGACAGACTGTATGGAGGCTGTGCAGAATTGTTTCTATTCGCTCCTGATTCGAACGCAAAACCATCAATGAGCATTTCCCATGAAGATAGGCAAAGACGCACCTTCTCTGATGAAGTCAGTTGTTGATAAATGTTCATTTATTTGCTCTTTACACTCTCAGCGATCACCTCACACAGTTTATCTCAGCGCTGAAAATTACCCATTATCCCTGAGTGAAGAGTGCACGGACTGTGAAGGCGCGCCCGCGCTGTCTGCCACAGCAGCGTTTGTATTGGGCGCCAGCGGCGGCCGAGCGAAGGAATCCCTGTCGAGAAATACGAACATGGCGAGCCACTACCAACGGTGTCTCGTCCACTTGCATCTTCTCCGCCGTAAGCAAACTTTCTGAGTCAAATCAGCTCCGTCCCCGGTGTGCATTCAGTTGTCAGTGATAGGACTCCATACTTGGACAGTTAATAGTTGTGTTAATCTTTCTCTAATCTCGTCATCATTCGGCGTGCTGTTATCAGCCGCCGTAATTTTTGTGTATGCAGTGGCTGTCAATAACGCTGTAGGTATAGCAAGCACTTGCGGGTGATAAATGTGAACGAGCTGAAAAGCGACGGTCTTGTTTTTCAGGTGGAGTTGCGCGAGTCGCTGCACGACAGCCTGGGGCTGCAGACGCGCGTGCTGGACCAGGGCAGCAACTTCAGCGTGGGCCAGCGCCAGCTGGTGTGCCTGGCGCGCGCCATCCTGCGCGACAACCGCATCCTCATGCTGGACGAGGCGACGGCCAACGTCGACAACAAGTCAGTATCCCGCACCTCCACCTCTCAACAACTCTCTGAACAGATTTCTGTTACTGTTCTAGGACCCGTGGTCTAGGGTTAGCGTCTTTGATTCATAATCAAAACGTGTTCGGTCCCGGGTTCGATCCCCGCCACTGCCTAAATTTTGATAAATAATCAGCATTGGCGGCCGAAGACTTCCGGCATAAGAAGTCAGCCTCATTCTGCCAACGGCCTTGTCAAAGAGGGCGGAGGAGCGGATAGAGGTTCAGGGCACTCTCTTGTCCTAGGGGTGGGAAATTGCCCCTAAAGGCGGAAGAATCAGCAATGATCAACGACATGAGGATGCAGAAGGCAATGGAAACCACTGCATTAAAGACACGTAACGTGTATCCACAGGACATGTGGCCTGTAATTGAAGAAGTATCATGATGATCTCTCCATTGGCAAAAGATTCCGGAATAGTCCCCCATTCGGATCTCTGGGAGGGGACTGCCAAGGGGGAGGTTACCATGAGAAAAAGATTGAATAATCAACGAAAGGATAACGTTCTACGAGTCGGGGCGTGGAATGTCAGAAGCTTGAACGTGATAGGAAAACTAGAAAATCTGAAAAGGGAAATGCAAAGGCTCAATCTAGATATAGTAGGGGTCAGTGAAGTGAAGTGGAAGGAAGACAAGGATTTCTGGTCAGATGAGTATCGGGTAATATCAACAGCAGCAGAAAATGGTATAACAGGTGTAGGATTCGTTATGAATAGGAAGGTAGGGCAGAGGGTGTGTTACTGTGAACAGTTCAGTGACCGGGTTGTTCTAATCAGAATCGACAGCAGACCAACACCGACAACGATAGTTCAGGTATACATGCCGACATCCCAAGCTGAAGATGAACAGATAGAGAAAGTGTATGAGGATATTGAAAGGGTAATGCAGTATGTAAAGGGGGACGAAAATCTAATAGTCATGGGCGACTGGAATGCAGTTGTAGGGGAAGGAGTAGAAGAAATGTTACAGGAGAATATGGGCTTGGGACAAGGAATGAAAGATGAGAAAGACTAATTGAGTTCTGTAACAAGTTTCAGCTAGTAATAGTGAATACCCTGTTCAAGAATCACAAGAGGAGGAGGTATTCTTGGAAAAGGCCGGGAGATACGGGAAGATTTCAATTAGATTACATCATGGTCAGACAGAGATTCCGAAATCAGATACTGGATTGTAAGGCGTACCCAGGAGCAGATATAGACTCAGATCACAATATAGTAGTGATGAAGAGTAGGCTGAAGTTCAAGACATTAGTCAGGAAGAATCAATACGCAAAGAAGTGGGATACGGAAGTACTAAGGAATGACGAGATACGTTTGAAGTTCTCTAACGCTATAGATACAGCAATAAGGAATAACGCAGTAGGCAGTACAGTTGAAGAGGAATGGACGTCTCTAAAAAGGGCCATCACAGAAGTTGGGAAGGAAAACATAGGTACAAAGAAGGTAGCTGCGAAGAAACCATGGGTAACAGAAGAAATACTTCAGTTGATTGATGAAAGGAGGAAGTACAAACATGTTCCGGGAAAATCAGGAATACAGAAATACAAGTCGCTGAGGAATGAAATAAATAGGAAGTGCAGGGAAGCTAAGAAGAAATGGCTGCAGGAAAAATGTGAAGACATCGAAAAAGATATGATTGTCGGAAGGACAGACTCAGCATACAGGAAAGTCAAAACACCCTTTGGTGACATTAAAAGCAACGGTGCTAACATTAAGAGTGCAACGGGAATTCCACTGTTAAATGCAGAGGAGAGAGCAGATAGGTGGAAAGAATACATTGAAAGCCTCTATGACGGAGAAAATTTGTCTGAAGCTATATAAGAAGAAACAGGAGTCGATTTAGAAGAGATAGGGGATCCAGCATTAGAATTTATAAGAGCTTTGGAGGACTTACGGTCAAATAAGGCAGAAGGGATAGATAACATTCAATCAGAATTTCTAAAATCATTGGGGGAAGTGGCAACAAAACGACTATTCACGTTGGTGTGTAGAATGTATGAGTCTGGCGACATACCATCTGACTTCCGGAAAAGCATCATCCACACAATTCCGAAGACGGCAAGAGCTGACAAGTGCGAGAATTATCGCACAATCAGCTTAACAGCTCATGCATCGAAGCTGCTTACACGAATAATATACAGAAGAATGGAAAAGAAAATTGAGAATGCGCTAGGTGACGATCAGTTTGGCTTTAGGAAAAGTAAAGGGACGAGAGAGGCAATTCTGACGTTACGGCTAATAATGGAAGCATGGCTAAAGAAAAATCAAGATACTTTAATAGTATTTGTCGACCTGGAAAAAGCGTTCGACAATATGAAATGGTGCAAGCTGTTCGAGATTCTGAAAAAAGTAGGGGTAAGCTATAGGGAGCTGTTCGAGATTCTGAAAAAAGTAGGGGTAAGCTATAGGGAGAGACGGGTCATATACAATATGTACAACAACCAAGAGGGAATAATAAGAGTGGACGATCAAGAACGAAGTGCTCGTATTGAGAAGGGTGTAAGACAAGGCTGTAGCCTTTCGCCCCTACTCTTCAATCTGTGCATCGATGAAGCAATGATGGAAATAAAAGAAAGGTTCACGAGTGGAATTAAAATACAAGGTGAAAGGATATCAATGATACGATTCGCTGATGACATTGCTATCCTGAGTGAAAGTGAAGAAGAATTAAATGATCTACTGAACGGAATGAACAGTCTAATGAGTACACAGTATGGTTTGAGAGTAAATCGGAGAAAGACGAGGGTAATGAGAAGTAGTAGAAATGAGAACAGCGAGAAACTTAACATCAGGATTAATGGTCACGAAGTCGATGAAGTTAAGGAATTCTGCTACCTAGGCAGTAAAATAACCAATGACGGACGGAGCAAGGAGGACATCAAAAGCAGACTCGCTGTGGCAAAAAAGGCATTTCTGGCCAAGAGAAGTCTACTATTATCAAATACCGGCCTTAATTTGAGGAAGAAATTTCTGAGGATGTACGTCTGGAGTACAGCATTGTATGGTAGTGAAACATGGACTATGGGAAAACCGGAACAGAAGAGAATCGAAGCATTTGAGATGTGGTACTATAGACGAATGTTGAAAATTAGGTGGACTGATAAGGTAAGGAATGAGGAGGTTCTACACACAATCGGAGAGGAAAAGAATATGTGGAAAACACTGATAAGAAGAAGCGACAGGATGATAGGAATCTGCTAAGACATGAGGGAATGACTTCCATGGTACTAGAGGGAGCTGTAGAGGGCAAAAACTGTAGAGGAAGACAGAGATTGGAATACGTCAAGCAAATAATTGAGGACGTAGGTTGCAAGTGCTACTCTGAGATGAAGAGGTTAGCACAGGAAAGGAATTCGTGGCGGGCCGCATCAAACCAGTCAGTAGACTGATGACCAAAAAAAAAAAAAAAAAAAAAAAAAAAAAAAAATTAAAAACCCAACGCCAAAATACTAGTCATCCCCTCAGAATAACAAGCTTGTCTCTTTGGAGTACCGTAGGTAGTGAGGAATTGGTACCACCCAGTCGTTTGACCATCCATCGCAGACATAAGTCATGGCAGTGAAGTGATGTGTACACTGCGTGATCAAACATATATAGATACCCATATGTAAAGCGGAATTGGTCTTTAGAAGTCACGGCAGGCTGGCCAGTATAAAAGAAGGTAGAGAATATTGTTTTGCCATTATAGAAGCAGTAACAGCAGAATGGATCGATCAGGAGAGCTCAGTGACTTCCAACGTCGACTAGTTACCGAATCTTGCTCGAGTAACAGCTCCGTCACGGACATTCCATCTCTTCTAAAGCTCCCAAAGTCGAGTGTTGGTCAAGCGATTGTGCGGTAGAAACATGAAGGAACAATCACAGCTAAGCCAAGACCAAGGGAGACCTCGCGTCTGAGGAACAGGGTGTGTCAGCACTGCGGAGGACAGTTATTTAAAAATCGCTTGAAATCAGAGGAAGGAATTAATCGTGGGCTCCAAAATGCTACCTGCAGTCCAGTTAGCACAACGAGTGTGTGTTAATGAGTTAAAAAGAATGGGCTACAATGATCGAGCGGCTCCTCATAAACTTCACATTTCTTTTGTCAGTGTTAGGTGACGCTTGAAGTGGTGTAAAAAATAAAGAACGTCACCATTGGACAGTGGATGACTAGAAACGAGCGACTTCGAGTTATGATTCACGATATGCCCTATGGCAATCACATGGCTGGGTTTGGGTTTGACGAATCCCTGAGAACGATCTCTCATCATGTATAGCGGCAACAGTGAAGTGCGGAGGACTTGGTGATATAGTATGAGGGTATTTTTCACGGTTAGGGTGTCTTACATTTACTACGTTAACAGAAACACTAAACTGTAGAAGGATTTGAAAGCATTTTACAGCACTGCGTACTGCATACAGTAGAGGAAAAGTCTAGGAATGGTGATTATATCATGACAATCCAAACTATCATAAAGTAACATCGGTCAGACAATGATTTCTGGACAATAACATTCCTGAAATTCACTAGCCTCCCCAAAGTCCCGAGCTGAATTCAATGGAACAGCTTTAGGATGTGTGTGAACATCGATTTTGCTCCACACCCAGCGTCCGATGTCATTATCTTCTGTGGTTTCGGCTATTGAGGAAGAATGGCTTGCTGTTCCTCCACAGACATGCAGACAACTCAGTTAAAGCGTCCACAGCGGCGTTTGAGTCGTCATAACGGCGAAGCGTGGAGGCACCGTGTATTAACATCCACTAATAGGTGAGCCGATACTTTTGATCAGGTGGCGTGTGTATCAGTCAGTTGTGTAGAATCAGGTTACTGTGTGGATAGACGTTTCGGATATGACAGAATGGCAGAAAGGGGTTGTCGTGTTTGATGTACCCATATCCACACCATGAAACTGACAGATCTTTTATTATATCAACGCTTACTATTACAATGTCTACAAGGAATGGTGCACCATTTGCAGTCTTGTAACACAACATAACACTCTTTAGAAAAAGTCCCTAACTGGAATGGGCCAGAGACAAGTGTCACGTCTTGTTTGTGACAAGCGGTTTCAAACCTGACTGGCCGGCCGGAGTGGCCGAGTGGTTCTAGGCGCTTCAGTCTGGAATCGCGCGACCGCTACGGTCGCAGGTTCGAATCCTGCCTCGGGTATGGATGTGTGTGATGTCTTTAGGTTAGTTAGGTTTAAGTATTTCTAAGTTATAGGGGACTGATGATCTCAGATGTTAAGTGCCATAGTGCTCAGAGCCATTTGAACCATTTTTCAAACCTGACGGGAATGTCTGCTCTCAGTGAAACCCGTCAGCTAGTTTATGAGTGAACATTGCGAAAGGAACTACATGAAATGGACATTCCGAGTCGAGTACACAGTGACAGCGTGTCTTAAACGGGCCAAACAACACAGAAATTGGAGTTGTGTAGTGTGGTCAGACAAGTCGCGATTTTGTCTTTTTTCAAATTATGCGAAGCATCTACAGCACCAACGGTTCAAAGAGGCGTTTAACCTCCGCTGTGTGGACGCTTTACAGGCCGGAGATGGTTCCGTGATGTTTGGATGGTTTCTCATAGAATTACCTAGATCTGCTCATTCAGATTACCATGAAGATGAATCAGGACGTCCATCTTCAGTTTTCGCCCTGCGTTGAATGACCCATTAGATTTCGGTTGCGTAGCTGCAGCAACTGCCAGCAGAGACTCAAATGGAATTTATTTAGCTGCACTTCCGAAGCTAATGGTACCTGAACCAATAAAATTATTTTAAAACCTTTGGTGACCATGTGTTTCCCTTTCTTCTACACCTTCGTGATGAGGACGCTGCGGATTCTCCCGTCCTCCAAGACGAGAACAACTGTGTTCACAGGGCATCGCAGAGACGTTACTGGTTTGAAGAACATTCAGACACCCTACCGCATCTCAGTCACACCACTAAAGCATCCCATCTTAATCGCGTATGCAGTATGTAGAACTCTTTGGAACAGTGGGTGAAATGTATCATTTCCACAATTTGGTAGCCCTAAGGGATCTAAACATCAGTGGGTGGCTTCAGATGGCTATGGCATAGCTGAACACCCTTTCTCGCCAAACTGAGGTCGTTTTAAACGCTATAGGCGATGTTATACAGTATTTGCGCGATGTTTCCTGTGGAGGGGGAGGCTAACGTTTTTGTCCCACGTTCTAACTATATAGGCCTAGAATCTTATTACAGACTTCCAGGACTAGTAGTAGAGCCAAATCAACAAGTATATCTCTACTCCGCATATCATATTGCAGTGTGACGGGTACCACAGCCTCTAGTCCTCACCCAATTTCCCCCCCCCCCCTCTCTCTCCCCCTTCACCAAATTTACCCATTCCGTGAATAAGTTCTTTGATTTTTTTCTTTGTGGTCATTTCGCGAAACTTGCAACGTACGTCCTCGTACAATCGACGATTAAAGAAAAATCTAATTCATTACTTTACCTGGCTTTGAAGAGTGATCACAACCGTCTCTCTTTGCTAATGGTAATTGTCTGTCCTGTACTTAGTGCGTGGTGTCAGGCAACTTGCAGACGAAAGCTTTGTTATTTGGATGTGGAAAAAATGGTCTAACTGTTTGGCCTCCTCTAGCGTCGAATTTAACACCATTAGACTTTTCTGGGACTATGTGAGAAAGTAACTTTCCATTCCTTAACTCACTCATTTGGAGCTCTGCTTTTAGTAATTCTAACTGCAGTAACCGTGCAAAGATTCTGCCAAAGCGGATAATTTAAACACATCGTCTAATTTTGTTGTACTTGTGTCAGGAAAACGGCATTTTCTTATCCATGTGCTTCTGTTAAAACTGTTAGTCATACAGGGCCCACTGAACGTGTTAGAAGTTTCTAATAGGTATCACTAATCTTTTATATATTGTTCATGATCTTTAGTCAGTCATGATCACCAACGCATCTAGTGGTGATTTGTATATCTTATGGAGATTCGAGTAATATAGTGATATAGTTGAACTTAGTATGTTACGTTATTATATTACAGGATTCGATTAAACAAAAAAAGCAAAGCCTTAAGGTTCTTTTTGAGTCTACTGCATACACGAATTGGGGCGACACTCATTAAAACAAAAGCGTTTCCCGTTGCGGCAGGACGTGCTCATGAAATTTCAATCAGCAAATTTCTCCTCAGAATGTGAAAATATTTTGTTGCCGCCCACCTACACAGATACAAATGATCATTTTTCCCGCGTACTGTTAGAGAGTGGAAAGGTAGAGAAATATCTGACAGATGGTTCGATGAACCCTCCACCAAGCACTTAATTGTGAGCTGCAGTGTAATCACGTATATGTAGAAGTAACATGTATTTGGATATTTATTTACTTAATTATTGATGTGGAGTTACACTTCTGTTGCTACTAAACAAACAATTCATTTTTCAGCACTGATTCGTTGATTCAGAAGACCATTCGCCTCAAGTTTGCGCACTGTACGGTACTGACAGTGGCACATCGTCTCAATACCATAATGGATTCCGACAAGGTGCTCGTAATGGATGCTGGTCGCATGGTGGTATGTATAAGTGTTTTTCTCGATCACGTTTTATGTTAGAGATATACAGGAAGTGGAGAAAAATAGGGAAACACCAAAAACACAATCCATTACCATGCCCGATATTGTGTAGGAGAGCCGTTGGAACTGAAAACAACTACCAGTTGTCACGGACTGGATAAATACGGGCCCTGTACGGTTTTGAAATGAATCTTATAGCATTGTTCCTACAAAATAGTGGCAAGTTTGGTTATCGACGATGGAGGTGGATAGCACTCATGCACCCTTCTCTCCCAAGCAGACCACAAGGGCTCATTAATATTGAGATTTGGTAACTGTGGAGGTCAAGGAAGATGCGACGATTCGTGCTCGTGCTCACAAAACCAATCCTGGACGATGTGAGCTGTGTGAACAGCGGCCCTGCCATCTTGGAACACTGCATTACAATCGGGCAACAAACATTATACCGTGGGATGGACATCAGCGAAAATGGTCACATAATCCTTGGCTGTAGTTGGATCTCGCAGAATAACCTTGGAGCCCATGGAACACCTCGACACAGTTGCCCAAATCATCGTCAGTCTCCTGCCTCGTTTCAGTGTTTGGACGTAAATTCAGCTAGAAGCTGGAAACAGTGTGAAACAAGAGTCATCCGACCAAATGAATTTCTTCCATTGCTCCATAGTCCAGGTTTTATGACACTGGCACCAAGTTTTCGTGCTACGGGCATCTACACTAATGATGACATGTTTTGAAATTCCAACTCTCCCTGCAATTTCGTACTTATGGAAATCCGCTCGTGTTGCAATGACTTTTGGAGATGTCGTCCCATTATTTTTCGTCACAGTACTCTTCAATGACCGTCTGTCACACTCGCTCAGCATACACTTTCGTTTGTGTTGTCACTTACCTGATGATGTTCTTCCGCTTTCCTCGGATGCGGTATAAATCTTCAATACGGTTCCTCTTGAAACACCAAACACTTTGGCTACCTTGGTTACGAGCACCTACAATTTCCCCACGTTCAAATTCACTCAGCTCCGACCTAGTGCACTCACAACCACACAGAACACTGTTCTGACCACCACTGACACTTTCAACGTATTGAGCACATTGCACAGCTACTGTTCGTGGTCAAATAAAACAGTGCAACCTGCAAACTTGCCTAATATCTGTATTATGTTCAAGCATGCAATTCTCGCGGTGTTTCCATATTTTTGTCCAACTCGTATAGGTTTCCTTGCCATTCTTCACTGTGAAGTCTTTCAGTTAATAACTTTCACCAGAATTTACTAGAGACATAAACTGTATCAGAAACGTTCAGCTCTTGGGACGAAGATCTCTACTTCAGTCTATACTGGTACATTAAATATACACACATCAAAAAAAGTTTAGCATCACCTCGGTTCCGAGAGTTCCGGAACCAGTACAGAAAATTTGAACAGAGATCAACATAAACATCATTTCCGCCCTTCTTATTGCTCATGAAAACCATATTGCATCTTGTACCACCACACAGCGAGGCGTTCAGAGGTGGTGGTCCAGATTGCTGTAAAACCGGTACCTCTAATACCCAGTAGCACGTCCTCTTGCATTGATCCCTGGCGGTATTCGTCGAGGCATACTATCCAGAAGATCATCAATGCGCTGTTGATCCAGATTGTCCCACTCCTCAACGTCGATTCGGCGTAGATCCCTCAGAGTGGTTGGTGGGTCACGTATCCATATACAGCCCTTTTCAATATATCCCAGGCATGTTCGATAGATTTTATGTCTGAAGAACATGGTGGCCTTTCTAGTCGAGCGATGTCGTTGTCCTGAAGGGAGTCATTCACAAGATGTGCACGACGGGTGTACGAATTGTTGTCCATGACGACAAATGCGTCGCCATTATGGTGCCGATATACTTGCACTATCGGTCGGAGGATGGCATTCACGTATCGTACAGCCGTCACGACGCCTTCCATGACCACCAGCGGCGTACGTCGGCCCCACATAATGCCACCCCAAAACAGCAGGGATCTCCACCTTGCTGCAGTCGCTGGACAGCGTGTCGAAGGCGTTCAACCTGACCGGGTTGCCTCTAAACACGTCTCCGACGTTTGTCTGGTTGAAGGCATATGTGATACTCATAGGTGAAGAGAACGTGATGCCAATCCTGAGCGGTCCATTCGGCATGTTGTTGGGCCCATCTGTACCGCGCTGCGTGGTGTCGTGGTTGCAAAGATGGACCTCGGGAGTGAAGTTGCGCATCGTTCAGCCTATTGCTCGCAGTTTGAGTCGTAACACCCCGTCCTGTGGCTTCAGGAAAAGCATTATTCAACATGATGGCGTTCCTGTTAGGGTTTCTCCGAGACATGATCCGTCGGTAGCGGTCAACCACTGCAGTAGTAACCCTTGGGCAGCCTGAGCGAGGCATGTCATCGACAGTTTCTGTCTCCCTGTATCTCCTCCATATTCGAAGAACATCGCTTCGGTTCACTCCGAGGTGCCCGCACACTTCTCTTGTTGAGGGCCCATCCTGGCACAAAGTAACAATGCGGACGCAATCGAACCGCGGTATTGACCGTCTAGGCATGGTTGAACAACAGACAACACGTGCCGTGTACCTCCTTCCTGGTGGAATGACTGGAACTTATCGGCTGTCGGATCACCCCCCCCCCCCTCCTTCTAATAGGCGCTGCCCACGCATGGTTGTTTAAATCTTTGGGCGGGTTTAATGACATCTCTGAACAGTCAAAGGGACTGTATCTGTGATACAACATCCACAGTCAACGTCTATCTTCAGGAGCTCTGGGAATCGGGGTAATGCAAAATTGTTTTTGATGTGTGCAGTATACATGCTTGTGCGGCTCACGTCCTGGTTCAAGCTTATTTTGTCGACACCATTTGGCCTATATGGATGAAAGGAGTGTAACTGTTTCGTGAAGGTGACTGATGAGTGCGTTTATAGTGTAGTGTCTTGTTTGTTTTGTTATTGTTTTCGATTATGATAGAAGTTGAAGGATGAAACACAGTGTTGCCTCATAGCTTGCTCCTTTCTAAGGATAGTTTTACTCATTACCGCGAACGTTGGTACACATTCTACGCTACCAACCTTCTATCTATTGCCGGTCATGTACTGTTGATGAACTTTTAAATTTCCTCTCCACACCAGGATTCAAACTACATACCTCTAGCTCAGAATTTCGGAACTGTGTCCCACAGAACACTGGTGTTACGCGGGAAGTGAATAAGTGCACCGCGAAAACTATTAATAACATGGCGCTTTTTTCGACATTTTGACGATACTAATTGCTTTTTAAACTTTCGTTATGATTTCTATGTTAGTAGTTATAATTTAAAATTGCAGTAATCACTGAATAAAACAAGATTTCCTCGTTTTTAAAAATGTCACCTTCAAAACAAACAAGGTCTTCCATCAGAATACCAGGATTCTCAAAGTGTTACGTCAGAGGCAAAGTTTGGTAACCTCTGCTCTAGGTGTAGATCGGTGGAGTGTGATTGAGCTCGACTATTGAGGCGGATAATTGTGATGTGTTCTAATCCGTGTGGTGGTCGAATTTATCTACAATGGAATCGTCAAGGGAAAACACCGTACCGCTGGCACAAAAGGGGGAGGCGGTGAATGTTCATACTCACTAGTAGTGAACCCCACTCTGCTGTTCGAAATATTAAGTTAAAAGCAGTAAGTTTAATTTTTTTACAATGCTAAGTTAGTGTGAAATTCAGAAATTTACAATGGGGGTATCTTGTTCTTCTACAAAGCTAATAAGCAAACACTCAGGTGTGTCATAACGAATGTTCCCTGTACACATTTATGAAGCTCAGAACTAACTGAGATCTTCAATAATATTTGCTTTCTGCGCCGAAGGATTCGCTTATGTGGTCTTTCTGACAGATTAAAACTCTTTTCCGGACAGAGACTCGAACTGGGGACCTTTGCCTTTCAGAGGCAAAGAGAGAGAGCTACCAACTAAGCCCTTCTCACAGCTGTAGTTGCAGCAGTACCTCATCTCCTATAATCCAAACTTCACGGAAGATCTCCTGCGAAAGTTGTAAGACTAACACTCCTGGAAGAAAGGATATTGTGGAGACATGGCTTAGCCATAGAAAAATCCCGAGATGGAGTCTCTATCTGGCCCACAGTTTTAGTCTACCAGGAAGTTCCATATCAGCACACACTGCGCTGCAGAGTGAAAATTTCGTAATGGAAGCATACCCCGGGGTGTAGCTAAGTCATGTCTCTGGAATACCCTTCCTTTCAGGAGTCCTAGTCTTGCAGGAGAGCTTCTGTGAAGTTTAGAAAGTAGGGGACGAGATACTGCCGGAAGTGAAGCTATGAGGACGAGTCGTTAGTCGTGTTTGGGGAGTACAGTCGGTTGAGCACTTTCCCGCAAAAAGCGAAGGTCCCGAGTTCGAGTTTCGGTCCAGCACACAGTTTTAATCTTCTAGGAAGTTTCGTATCTGAGACATTACTTAATCAGGAGCAACTGGTATCTAAATTTACCCTCAAGAATTTTCCCTCATATTGGTGATATGAAGAATTTGTTGCGGTGTGGATTCTCTGAAACTGAAACAGTCTCGTTTAGGGATTGATTCTTCCTAGTAACTACCGTCCAACGATAGATAACAGCGGTTTGTAATAGATATTAGACGATACCAACTTACTTGTCGTAAATTCTAACTCTGCATCACCTCACAGCACCATTAAAACGTAACTCTTAATTACCACGGAACACAAGACAAAATGCACATCGGTGTGGTGAGAATGTTACTCACAGCAGCCGCTGACAGTTTTTAGTCATCTCGTATACAAAGTTGTCAATGGCATTTTCTCTGGTGTTTTGACAGATATTTGCAATTTCTTTATCTGCAATGTGTAGTTGGAGTCCGCCCAAACAAATACTGCTCATCAAGTCTTACACGTGACGTCCAGCACCGACAGAAAGAGTCGGTTTGTTTGCCGTTCAGAGCAAAATTATTATTTTTTAAAGCGAAATTTTACGTTCCAGCTCGATTGAGCGGTCCCAGATTAGTTTACTGCGAGACTTGTTTTATCGGTATGTACTAACAAGGACAGTAAAACACGAAGATAAACCAGAACTCCGGCTGCAATTACTAGCGGTGCTGTCGCTGCTAGAGCGTTGGCTATTCTTCGTGTTTTACTGTCCCTGTTAACACATGTCGATAAAATGAATGTCGCACTAGTCTAATATGGGACTGCACAATCAAACGGGCACGTAAAATTCCACCTTAAAAATCATTCTCCTCGTAACGGGAAGTAAACAGATTCTTTCTGTCGACATGGGCGTCGCATTAAAGACTTTACGAGCAGTATTCACGTGGGCTGATTCCAGCCACACACTGCAAAGAAGAAATTGCAAATATCCGCCGAAACACTAGAGAAAATGTAACCGTCGACCCACAGCCGGTGACACCCCGCATACACCTACCAGAATGTTCCTAAACACACCGGCAGCTGGCTTTATGGTGATGCACATATGGTTCTTCATTAATTTATTTTTAGTTAATTCGTGTTCACTGTTCTATTGAAAAATTCATTAACAGAAATGGACAGTTATTGTTGCTAAATCAACAGAGTATGAACTGTCGGTGGCTCAACACATGTCTCCAGGTACTACGACTCGAATTCTGTCGGCGAAAATCGTGAAACTACTCCCGTGTTTTCGCATCTGTCAGAGTATTTACCTTGTCTGCACAGCTAATTGCTTTTAAATGTTACCTTTCACGCAGCTGAAGGTAATGAAAGTCTGTTAATTTAGTGGAAGCTCTGATTAGGGAAGTATCATATGACTTTATTGCACACAGGAATTTGACCATCCTCACCTGCTGTTACAAAATAAGGAGGGATACTTCTACAAGATGGTGCAGCAAACCGGCCCGTCCATGGCAGAACAGCTGCGAAGAGTCGCAGAAGAGGTAAACCGCAATAGCACAGAATTAGAGTGAAATTTTTATGCTCCTGAATTCGCATCTCCTTGAGAAATTTATTATTAACTTCAACGGAAGGAATTTCTTGGACCGTACGGTACACATCTTCTTCTTCTTCTTCTTCTTCTTCTTCTTCTTCCCCCCCCCCCCCCCCCTCTCTCTCTCTCTCTCTCTATTTCTCTCTCTCTCTCTCTCTCTCTCTCTCTCTCTCTCTCTTGTAACCTCCCCACAGAGAAAATATAATAACCTCCCAACAGTAAAAATATAATTATTTATAATTAATATTCTAGCGTAACCTACCAATAATACAATGTGACGAATCTCACCTCAATAAGGTCGCCGGATAACGCATATATATCTGCTCTTATAATAATTTTTTCTGGCACAGCCCAGTGCAATGCTGGCCAATAGATTAGTCATGTATAAAAAGAAACAACTGTCTTTACAATAATCAGGATGACCATGGATTGAAGAAATTAGTAAAATCCTTAAATTGAGTTGAATGATTGTCAAAATTTAATTTTTATAGGAAACATTATTACTAAGAGATTTCTTTTTAAAAACATTTACATGAGACTTGATATAACAATAGTACATATGCGCGAGGCTGCTTTTACCTTATACTACAACGCTCAGGCTCCGCCATCACTCCACACGACCGGCCCAGCCAACTTCATTCCCACGACTGCTAGCAACTACTTACTCCTACTGCTACCGACACTGCTCTTACTGCATATAACACTGCTCTCTGGTCTGAGATACTCTTATAGCTTTCATATCGCATGCAGCACGTGAGCAATCCATCGAAATTACATCTGCTCGAGTGCGCTAGCAACAAATTCCTTAATCATGGACCTCTTACTCTCTCTCTCTCTCTCTCTCTCTCTCTCTCTCTCTCTATCCCCCCCCCCCCCTCCCCCCTCATACAAATCCAGTTATATGAGAACTCGGCTTGTTGTAAAACTCGGACTTATAGTTGCGGCGTGCACCGTACAACAAGTCAAGGTTTCTGAAAACCTTGTTCAGAACGGGAGGATTGCAGCTATTTTTAATGCTTTTCTGGGACAATGTGCCACAGCAAAAATACGAAAGCCTAATGCGTGTATGTGTATCTGTTGCAGTGTGTCATCGAACAACGCCATTGACTTGCTCCACATGTAATGTAGTGTACCTATCCGATCTTGCATTGGACATGTATTTCATGACTTCGTTTTCTTTTCCAGTGCTATCACGGTACGATTCGCTTGTAAGGAAGCTGCAGAAGAACAGGCTGTCTAAAATGCTCCTGCCATGGACATTTATTGATTTATTTAGCATGCTGAAAAGTGCTGAAAACAAATGGAATCGGCCAAAATTGTACAAATGTACTATATTTAATTTATTTTTGCAAATATATTGTTTATAATTTCCCGAGGTCTGTTTAAACTAAAAGTGTAATTTTTATATAATTATGATAGTGGTCCTGGGCCACAGAAAATGGAGAGACGAACTGCTGTGTGAAGAAACTTAATGTCTAGATTTTCAGCTTTTAGTTGGGAACTTACAAGTATGTGATTGACGTACAAGGCACTACCAATTCACCTATGTCTCTCGTCCTTTTAGCATAGCTTGTAGTATGATACCTGACCGTGTTCCTGTCGTAGTGTTGCGTACAGCATTACAGAATAGAAATTCTATTGCGTGATTATCAAATATAACTCACGACTACATTGCCGACTGGATACTAGAGGATAATAAAACATAACGACATATTTTAGGACTGGAATACAATGTTGAGGTTCCGACAGAGCTTTTCCATACTCAAAGCGCGTTTGCAGGTATAAAGTAAACGATAATCGATTTCCTGCATATTGATACAACCGGTTTAACTATTGCAGTCACTGAAACCTGTTTTAACACTAGAGGAATGGAAGACAGCTAGTTGAGGTTTACGTTGTTCCTATCGGCTGTTCATATTATATTTCCATGTTCCAAGAAAGCGATGAGAGCTGGATCACCCAGTTTTTAACCAACAGAGTTTATATCTAGCATAAGCATCTCTTTGACACATATTTTGTCATAATGCACATTCTACTGTTAGTGTACGATATTTCTGTAACAATACGAGGAAGCAATAATTTATTCGGATCTAGCTATTCTTATCAGCTACTCTTGTCACATTTTCTTCTTAGTAAAAATACCACTGGTCATTTAAGATGACAAATATCGTTCTAACCTAAAAAATTGTATTCCTTTTCGTCTGATACGCTTTCTTTCATTTTATCCTCCAAAAACGACCTCTGAAAGGGGAACTTTTTACGTGGAATCTGAATGAGAATAAAACTCGGTATTCACCAATATTTATTTCTTATACCTGCATCCATTTAAGTTTCTCGCTTCTCTGAGACAAGCAGAACATTTAATTTGTGTTTTGAAATAATGACCAATTGATGGAAATCATTTAAAATTCTGCGTGTCATTCGTAGGAAATAAAACGACTCCTGGCACTCTGGCCAACTTGAATCGTGGAATAGAATCTCAGTGTTGATTTCCTATTTCATTGTTATATCAAAATAAAAGTGAAATTTCTGAAAACTGATTTGGCAAACACCAGAATTTAAGCAAACGAATAAATCTTTTCAAGATTTGATTAGTTTTAAACGAACGAGGCAGAAAACACAACATGTAGACAGAATCAAAATTATACCGCCATACATCTAAAATGGATTACATCAAATTCCTGTCAAAATCGCTTCCAATTTTTTTCATGTCTGTATTGTGTACTTTTTATACATTCGTAAAAATCAACTGTTTTGTATTTAAATAATTTATAATGTTTTAATTGAAGTATCTGTATTACCATCATGTTAATTTTTATGCAAAATAAATCATTAAATAAAAACAAAAATAAAGAGAAATTTTACTATGTTTCATGATATATATTTTACCGATCTCCATTTATTTTTCAGCGAAACAATACCATTCTTATTAACAGTCATAGCTACGCACATCGGAAGAACATCCAGTAATGGATATCGTTCATGACTTATACGTCATATACTCCATTGAGTATCAGCTGCGTAATTTCACAGCAACATCCAATAATAAGTTAGATAAAGAAGATACTTTTCAGTAATATGTTGAGTACGTTTTTAACGTGCTGAGGTAATATGTTACGAATGTAAGTTCTCTTTATTAGGAATAGCGACTTTCCTAAAATTATCAAAAATGATCAGATCAATACGAGACAATCATAAATATTTTAGACTAACATTAGCAAATGAGTACTTTTATAAATGCGGCCTTGCTGAGTACAGTTAATATAGAAATATAGTCGTTCTGACATATTCCGATATCTAATTAACAAGATATTCGATCTGTTTCGGACGGAATACCTGTTAGGTTTTAATAGCATAATAGTAATTACTAGTGGAAGAACTGATGTGCCAGTTTCAAGTGACCAAAGTTGCACATGACCAATTAGGAAAACGTAGACATCTCTCATCCACACAACCCAGCCTTGTTTCCTAGGCAAGAAGCGCCAGGAATTGGAAACGATGTGAATACGATTCACAAAACCTTACTCAAGTAAAGGATATTTAAGAGAGTACAACTAGTCATGACTGTGAATGATAACCCAACAATACGTGATCATTCTACCTGTATAGCGTTCATGTATCTTCCGGAACCCATGGACCTCGCCGTTGGTGGGGAGGCTTGCGTGCCTCAGCGATACAGATGGCCGTACCGTAGGTGCAACCACAACGGAGGGGTATCTGTTGAGAGGCCAGACAAACATGTGGTTCCTGAAGAGGGGCAGCAGCCTTTTCAGTAGTTGCAGGGGCAACAGTCTGGATGATTGACTGATCTGGCCTTGTAACAATAACCAAAACGGCCTTGCTGTGCTGGTACTGCGAACGGCTGAAAGCAAGGGGAAACTACAGCCGTAATTTTTCCCGAGGACAAGCAGCTTTACTGTGTGATTAAATGATGATGGCGTCCTCTTGGGTAAAATATTCCGGAGGTAAAATAGTCCCCCATTCGGATCTCCGGGCGGGGACTACTCAAGAGGACGTCGTTATCAGGAGAAAGAAAACTGGCATTCTACGGATCGGAGCGTGGAATGTCAGATCCCTTAATCGGGCAGGTAGGTTAGAAAATTTAAAAAGGGAAACGGATAGGTTAAAGTTAGATATAGTGGGAATTAGTGAAGTTCGGTGGCAGGAGGAACAAGACTTTTGGTCAGGTGATTACAGGGTTATAAATACAAAATCAAATAGGGGTAATGCAGGAGTAGGTTTAATAATGAATAAAAAAATAGGAGTGCGGGTTAGCTACTACAAACAGCATAGTGAACGCATTATTCTGGCCAAGATAGACACAAAGCCCATGCCTACTACAGTAGTACAGGTTTATATGCCAACTAGCTCTGCAGATGATGAAGAAATTGATGAAATGTATGACGAGATAAAAGAAATTATTGAGGTAGTGAAGGGAGACGAAAATTTAATAGTCATGGGTGACTGGAATTCGTCAGTAGGAAAAGGGAGAGAAGGAAACATAGTAAGTGAATATGGATTGGGGGGAAGAAATGAAAGAGGAAGCCGCCTTGTAGAATTTTGCACAGAGCATAACTTAATCATAGCTAACACTTGATTCAAGAATCATAAAAGAAGGTTGTATACCTGGAAGAATCCTGGAGATACTAAAAGGTATCAGATAGATTACATAATGGTAAGACAGAGATTTAGGAACCAGGTTTTAAATTGTAAGACATTTCCAGGGGCAGATGTGCATTCTGACCACAATCTATTGGTTATGAACTGCAGATTGAAACTGAAGAAACTGCAAAAAGGTGGGAATTTAAGGAGATGGGACCTGGATAAACTGAAAGAACCAGAGGTTGTAGAGAGTTTCAGGGAGAGCATAAGGGAACAATTGACAGGAATGGGGGAAAGAAATACAGTACAAGAAGAATGGGTAGCTCTGAGGGATGAAGTAGTGAAGGCAGCAGAGGATCAAGTAGGTAAAAAGACGAGGGCTAATAGAAATCCTTGGGTAACAGAAGAAATATTGAATTTAATTGACACGAAGTGCAAAATGGCTAAGCAGGGATGGCTAGAGGACAAATGTAAGGATGTAGAGGCTTGTCTCACTAGGGGTAAGATAGATACTGCCTACAGGAAAATTAAAGAGACCTTTGGAGAGAAGAGAACCACTTGTATGAATATCAAGAGCTCAGATGGCAACCCAGTTCTAAGCAAAGAAGGGAAGGCAGAAAGGTGGAAAGAGTATATAGAGGGTTTATACAAGGGCGATGCACTTGAGGACAATATTATGGAAATGGAAGAGGATGTAGATGAAGATGAAATGGGAGATAAGATACTGCGTGAAGAGTTTGACAGAGCACTGAAAGACCTGAGTCGAAACAAAGCCCCGGGAGTAGACAACATTCCATTAGAACTACTGATGGCCTTGGGAGAGCCAGTCATGACAAGACTCTACCATCTGGTGAGCAAGATGTATGAGACAGGCGAAATACCCACAGACTTCAAGAAGAATATAATAATTCCAATCCCACAGAAAGCAGGTGAAAATTACCGATCAGTTTAATAAGTCACAGCTGCAAAATACTAACGCGAATTCTTTACAGACGAATGGAAAAACTGGTAGAAGCGGAAGATCAGTTTGGATTCCGTAGAAATGTTGGAACACATGAGGCAATACTAACATTACGACCTATCTTAGAAGAAAGATTAAGAAAAGGCAAACCTACGTTTCTAGCATTTGTAGACTTAGAGAAAGCTTTTGACAACGTTAACTGGAATACCCTCTTTCAAATTCTGAAGGTGGCAGGGGTAAAATACAAGGAGCGAAAGGCTATTTACAATTTGTACAGAAACCAGATGGCAGTTATAAGAGTCGAGGGGCATGAAAGGGAAGCAGTGGTTGGGAAAGGAGTGAGACAGGGTTGTAGCCTCTCCCCGATGTTATTCAATCTGTATATTTAGCAAGCAGTAAAGGAAACAAAAGAAAAATTCAGAGTAGGTATTTATTTTATTTATGTAGCGTATGGCAAGTACAAATCACGTATGAAAAATCTAAAAGTACATAACACACAAAACAGTTACAATATCACAAACAAACATCTAGGTTAGAAATATAATCGATTGCACTGTTAGTCGCATCCATGAAGTCCCTTGTTGTCCCAGTAGTAGGTATTAAAATTCATGGAGAAGAAGTAAAAACTTTGAGGTTCGCCGATGACATTGTAATTCTGTCAGAGACAGCAAAGGACTTGGAAGAGCAGTTGAACGGAATGGACAGTGTCTTGAAAGGAGGATATAAGATGAACATCAACAAAAGCAAAACGAGGATAATGGAATGTAGTCAAATTAAATCGGGTGATGCTGAGGGGATTAGATTAGGAAATGAGACACTTAAAGTAGTAAAGGAGTTTTGCTATTTAGGGAGTAAAATAACTGATGATGGTCGAAGTAGAGAGGATATAAAATGTAGACTGTCAATGGCAAGGAAATCGTTTCTGATGAAGAGAAATTTGTTAACATCGAGTATAGATTTAAGTGTCAGGAAATCGTTTCTGAAAGTATTTGTATGGAGTGTAGCCATGTATGGAAGTGAAACATGGACGATAAATAGTTTGGACAAGGAGAGAATAGAAGCTTTCGAAATGTGGTGCTACAGAAGAATGCTGAAGATAAGGTGGGTAGATCACTTAACTAATGAGGAGGTATTGAATAGGATTGGGGAGAAGTTTGTGGCACAACTTGACTAGAAGAAGGGATTGGTTGGTAGGACATGTTTTGAGGCATCAAGGGATCACAAATTTAGCATTGGAGGGCAGCGTGGAGGGTAAAAATCGTAGAGGGAGACCAAGAGATCAATACACTAAGCAGATTCAGAAGGATGTAGGTTGCAGTAGGTAGCGGGAGATGAAGAGGCTTGCACAGGATAGAGTGGCATGGAGAGCTGCATCAAACCAGTCTCAGGACTGAAGACCACAACAACAACAACAACATGATCGCTAGTTTAATGGCTGCTTGGTCCAGCTTTATCTCACAGAAAAGCTTCATTTTGTTGTGTTACGGATTCTAGAGTGCACGGTACGTGACCAGGAATAAATCGCAATATAGTTTACGTGTAAATCAGGCAGTTCCTTTAGATTAGGAGGGGGAAATTTATGAGAAAAATATGGAAGAAATCTAGATGAAATATCGTAATAGTTCCGGAGAAAATTTTGCAGAATCCTGTAAAAAGTATAACTTGAGAATTCTGAACACACTATTCACTTTTTCCAATTCATGATGGGATGATACAGCAAGCAGTGATAAATGTTTGGGAGAGATAAACAGTCGTGGCTGAAAAGCAGTCTATTATTTTCTATTTTGCCAATTATGCATATCGGCTTGTTTAGGGCATCTTCAGATTGGTCTACAAATAAATTTTTTTTGCAGCCAAAAGAGTTTATCTCGTCACACTCTATTTACAGGAATATATTTAAAGGTATACATTACAGGATAAATCATTGATTGATTACATCATTAATAAGCAAATATATAAAAAAGGTATTTCAAGACTGTAGAGCCTTGTGGGGAACCACCTGTGGATCTAATGACCACTTAGTTTTTCAAAGGCGACGAATCCAAATTTGTAGAAAACACAAGAAATGGACAACTGACTAGCCAGAAGATTGAAGAGAAACATGAGCAGATGCGGTACAAACTATTTCTCCTGAAGCAATTCAGCATAAAGGATTTATTTATAAGAAAATTAGAATGTGAACTAAAAATAATGTCAGAATATGACAATGTTGAAAGGGAAAATGGGAATGTTAAACAAGTAATTAGCAAAACTGCCCTAGAGGTATTGCGGGCAGAGAGTAAGAGTGTAGACAAACAGAAACGTGTATGGGTGTCGGATAACCTTGAGAACTTGATGCGGGAAGAGAAGAATTTATACAAAAAATGATTATCAAGTAAATCACAAGATAAAGAAAATTACCAGACAATGAACCAGGAGTTAAGAAACAGAATTAAATGAGAAAAGAACAAGATGTGAAAACAGAAATGCATTCACAGTGAAATTTAACAGACGGATACAAAAGATAGAAATCTGAAGGACACTTACTGAAAAGAAGAAAACGCCAGTAAACAAAGCAGTGAATAACTTATTTCTTTTAAGGGAATGGGAAAAGCGTTATGCAGATCTAATAATCCAATAGCTGAAGACATACTCCAGTGTATAAAAGAGGAGGAAGATAAGACTGAAGAAAGGCTTCGAAATATGAACATTACGATAGAAGTGAACAGTGCATTAGCCGAAACGAAGAATGCCCGATCACCTGGTCCTGCGAATATTCCTGTGGAATTATTGAAAGTTGGAGGACACAATTTCAAGAAAAGAATAAGGCACCTTACACTCAGCTGTTATCAATGTACTGAAATATCGTATGTGATTTCCATTTTCTAGATGGAGAAAAAAAGACACAAACTGAAACTTCCTGGCAGATTAAAACTGTGTGCCAGACCGAGACTCGAACTCAGGACCATTGCCTTCCATGGGCAAGTGCTCTACCGACTTTTTTCTTGATTTTGTTGTATTGTTCACTGAATTCGTTCGGAGCAGACGTCCGATGACACCCGTTCAGGCTCTTCGTTGATCCATTAACTCAGTTTTGTATTACAGAGGGCAGCTAATTCTCTGACCAAACACGCTGAGCTACCGTGCCGGCAACCAACTGAGCTACCAAAGCATGACTCAGGCCCCGTATTCTGTATCTTTCCTCCATTTTGCCGATCGGTTCGGTACGCAAGCGCACCGAACGGTCTTGTTTTCAAAGGAGAGGCCCAATATTATTCTGTAAGCATTTCGAAAGCGATGCCGGACGGCCCTAGCTAATTGAAGCGCTGTTGTCAGTTCTCCTCGCACCAACCAATCGAAAGCAATCTATCTCAGATCCGCGCATGCCAACTGCAGCGCCACAGTGGCAGATCTTGCAGCAGGTAGAAGCCGACACAGGCACGCTATTCTTCACAATACCGAAAATTGTGGTTAGAGTACGTATTAATGTTTAAATTTCACTGGCCATGAGCTTCAATGCATTTATGATAATGATAGAATATTGACTGTGTTCTGGAAACTGTCATAAATGTCACATATGTCATTTTGTTCTGATTCACATTGATGTCTTCTTTTGGATTTTACATTTCGGAATATGAGTTACGTATGAACATCACTGTCAGTTGTTCCATGCACAGCAATTTCATCTTTCATTCCTTAAACATATGGAAGTCACGCAATCGAAGAAACTCGTTTCTGAGAAAGCGCGCCCTTCCATGTAAATAACAATGAATATTTCAGAAAAATGCTTAACTTAGACGATTAACGAAGTGTCAGAATGTGTTAAAAACACAAAGAGGAAAAAAATATTTTCGTACCAATTAGTATGCAAACCTATGACATTTGACTCGGCAGTTCATGCCTTATCGACTTGGCTACAACAACCAGGATGCCTTCAGCTCTTTATTCTGTAGAATTCCAGTCGCAAGAGATTCAGGCTGACTTTGTTGCCAAATGATGTGAGCGTAAGCTGTAAATGTATGAAATTTTGGAAGGTTTCCTCTATCAGGCTTCACATAATTCCTGTGCATTGTTACTTAAAAGTTTTAAACATCTTTTGATAATCTATTAATAAACCATCTGCGGAATAAAGTAGGTGAAGTAATTAGTAATTTCAGCTAACACTCATTTGATATATGTAAGGAGAGCTGACCTTTTGAAATTTAATGATTTTTTTAAAACTCTTAATTACGTAAAAATAACAGGTATTTTGTGAGAATATTGGCCAAACTGTTTTTTATGTTACAGTTATTCACAGTAACAACAATAGAAACCATATTTCTAACAAAGAAAAATAGTGTATTATGAACTCACTTTCTACCCAGACGCGTCCTGGTGGTTATTCAGTAAACAATCACTAAATTCGAACGTGAAACCGCTCAATGTGTTTTAAATAACAAATTCGAGATATAAATAAACAACCATAACCGAACGAGAGGACCATGACAAAATCTAAAACGTCTCGGTAGAGTTGCCGAAAATCGGCAGGAGGACCGATCGGTAACAGGTCTCAGAAGCTTACTGAATAGGAACTTCGGATAAAGAACCGAAAGTGACGTCGCTACCGAGGCTAACCTACTGCACTGATCGGTATGAACGATACAGAATTGGGCCCCAGGACCCCTCCTCACAGCTTCAACTCTGCCAGTATCTCATCTCCTACCTTCCACAGAGGCTCTTCTGTGAACCTTGCAGAACTAGCACTCCTGGAAGAGAGGATATTACGTAGAGATGGCATAGCCACAGCCTGGGGGATGTTTCCAGAATGAGATTTTCACTCTGCAGAGGAGTGTGCGCAGATATGACACTTCCTGGAATATTAAAACAGTGTGCCAGACCGAGACTCGAACTCGAGTTCGAATCTTGGTCTGCCACACAGTTTTCATCTGCCAGGAAGTTACATATCAGCGCACACTCCGTTGAGGAGTGAAAATCTTATTCTAGATACTAACCGCTACAGATGTATTAGTGTGAGCTGCATTATGGGCCGCTTATTGGCAAAATTATGGATGAGAAAGTGTGACAGAAGGCTCCCACTATTTCGGGGAAGACCAGAGTGTGAACAGGCAGAAAAGATCCTGTAGAGATAACCTCTTTATTTTACAACAGCTAACGGATAAATCTATAGCAGTGGGAAATGAGTTACACACTTCATTTATAGATTAGCAAAACCTTGATACTGTTCTGAGGCCAAAACTGTGGGAAGTTTTGAAATATATGGATGTCCATCTTTTACATATTATTATTAAAATGTGCAGAGATGTCAAGATATTTTTTAAATATCGTGACATCTATAAATTTACATGGGCTGCTCGAGTAATAGATTACATTCTCACAAAAAAAAAAACCACTGGCAAGAACAAAAGATACAAGAGTCTACAGAAGCTTGGATGTATCATCATATCGCTTTTTAATCTGCAGTGACAAAATATTTTTAAAAAGATGGAAGAAACCAGTCATAAACACTCAGTAGGATGTAAGAAATTATAAGATGCATCTACTCCAACGATATAGTGTCGTCTTATTATACCAAAAGAGACTAAATGAGAAACCAGCAAATAACAACCTACATGGAGAATGCAATACTATTAAAGAAATTATAACGCATGTAGCCACTGTAGCACTAGGAACGAAAAAAAGAAATATGCTAAAAAGGGATTAACGATTATGAATGACCATACTAGCAAGCTAATAAAAGACAACAAGAAGGTGTATCTAAAAATCTTTCCATTACCTAATAATGTGTATTACAGAAAGGATTGTATAAGTAAGTCTCCTTTAGTAAAGAAAGAAACACGAAGAATGAAACGAGAAGTTGGGGTTGGTATGTGAGTGAACTAGAACTTGATACTTGATAATTAAATGTAATAACTGTAAAGTGATGTGTAGGTCGATGCAACATGTCATCACTTCACACAAATGCAGGATGCTTTTCGATCGGTACCCCTGGGATTTGCAGTGGGATGATAGAGGCTAGCACAAGTGGGGTGGTTGTAGGAATTTGGAACATTCTATATAATTAGTACTGGAATACTTTAGTAAATAACTTTTACATAACTTTGTCCTGCTACTCCACTCCAGGAACATAATTAATAATAACTATCTTTCTTGAATACAAATGACTCATTATACAAGAAGCACGATAATACAATTCTGGTGTTAGGTGCGTAATACATGCGCGAACTAGAGACTGCGAACCTAGCGAGCTGAAGGCTATTCAAATCTGACTTCGCTCACGACCTGTAGCTGACTCGGCCGGTGCGATCTGCCCGTCTCTGTCCGTACCATACGGTGGCGCTGCAACCTCCAGAGAGGTTGCAAGAGCTGGACCGCTATCGATTATCGCAACCTCTAGCGTGGTGTCTAATGGTTAAAATATTTTAAATTTCTATTGTACCGTCTCCTGGATATGTTACGATAACAACAAGTCAATAGCGTAAATAACGTAGACAGAGTTACATGTTTATGTATGTAAATGTGCTAGCAATGATGACATGTTATTTTGGAACGACAAAACTCTCCGTCTTCACGTGTTTTGGAGATAAAAACATTAATAATAAATATATTTCTATGTAACAAATTCTAAGAATAACAAATACTATGAATATACCATATCATGCAATTTCTATACCTACAATTGTGGGACAAAGACTTGGATTAATAAAATGATGACTCTGGTGTCAGCCGTCTAACCTATTAAGAGCTTTTGTATGCGGTTGGTTTTAAGCACACGATTTTTCGCAATATACGTATAAAACGTATTTGTCCTTTTAATCTCAGTTCATATCTCTCTCTCCCCTTCCACGCGTGAATATAATTAAGTAAAAATAATTAATTATCGCTAGACTTCAAGTTTTATCACTGGCTGTCAGCCATTCTTTTGTCGTAATGGCGCATTGGCAGCCATTATGTGAAATATAATTAATGACAAGATTTTGTCGCTTGACCCACAAGACAACAAGA
Organism: Schistocerca nitens; assembly: GCF_023898315.1. Lineage (NCBI taxonomy): Eukaryota > Metazoa > Arthropoda > Insecta > Orthoptera > Acrididae > Schistocerca > Schistocerca nitens. The sequence goes on along the minus strand of NC_064615.1, from coordinate 395,480,512 downwards.
AAATATGCTTTAAATATTTTTCTCTGAGGAAAAAAATATTTTTTCAGAATTCTTTTTATTAAATCTACACGACAAACCCAAAGGTAATAAATAATAATAAGAGCCTGTCTTGCTTATGAGTAAACCGCTAACTGGTAAAAATCTTGTTTTCACTGCCGTAAATATTATTCAAGTCATAATTAACAGTATAAAACGTCAGTGTTTAACAAATAATTTACTTAACATTGAGAATAACAGTGCAGCTACGTAGGTGATTATATAGTGTCTCTCTCTGCAATAACAGCTGTTGATCGTGCATTAAGTAAGACAGTTTTAAACAAACCACGCCTGTTATTGAGCTAGCCGTGTGTGTTGTCAACGTAAGTTAATTGTTACAACCCAACCTAGTACCTTTTTTCAGAATTATTTGCCTGCGTAGCAACATTGATGATTGTTAGTGTATATTTTAGCCGTTACTACGAGTGTGTGAAATATGTGACGTCACGACTTACAGATATTTCCAGCCACTACTCCAAAAGTAACAAACCGATATTTTTTATAAAATAAATAAAGAAAAATAGAAAACGACACAGAGAGAGAGACGATATACTGTCGATGGATAATGAAGGAAAACCAGAAATAGACACCGAGAGGAAACGTGGCAGACGAGTGGAATGAGGCTCTGATATACCCTACTTACAGGAAAGGTGATAAATCACAGTGTACAAATTACCGAGGAATAAATCTGCTACATTCCTGTTAGAAACTGTATGCTAAAATTGTTAACGAGAGATTAGCACCATATGTGGAAACACAGGTACAACATGGGTTTAGGAAAGGTAGATCATGTTCTGATCGTCTTTTCATTGTGGCACAAGTAACCGAGAAAAGAATAGAATTTAATTTACCAGTTTATTACGTATTTACCGACTATGAAGATGCGTTTGACAAGTTAAAGTGGAAGATGTTTTGAGAATCACTTGAGGAAACGGGAGTTCAAGCGCATCTGATTACGACAATTCAGTCATAATACAAAAATAAAATAAGGATCCATGTTATAAGGAATGGGACAGAATCTACAGACATTAATGAAGAAATCAAACAAGGCAGCCCATTTCCCCAATTTTTATACTGACGATATCATTCGTAAATGATTGATTTTATTAAATGCCATGTTAAGACGTGATAATTGTAATTTTATGACGATGCTGTTTGCTGATGATCAAATTATAATAGGAAAACCTGAAGAAAAGGTTCAGATTTCAATATATAAACTGAGTAAAACTACCGCTGTACACTGAATGAGAATATCCATACATATTATAAAAATGGGTGTGGGTTCCACATTCCCGTGTCAAAGGGGTGGGGTGAAAAAGCAGTGTAGCCCATATCGCGAGAATACCCATATTTTACTCATTCAGTATTTGAGAATGAGAGCACTTAATGACTGACAACAAACTTAAAACGTCATTTCAAATCCTTACAGAACTTTTTCTTGCTCACAATTCTCACAAAATGACGAAAGGAAAACGTTTTATCTCCTGCCAATTTTCACTGTTCATGCAGTAAAACTGCCGCGCGAATCATGGCGTTTTAATTTATTATTTGTTTACTGGTAACTGTATTCGTGACACATTTTGCAGACAGTATTCGCATAGAACACTGAATGTACGAGCAAAATCATATAGTTGTTCAAAACATAGTTCAAGAAATATGAAGTCACAAACACTGACATGCGTTAAAAACTGCCCCATCATCCACAGCGTTTAAATTTATTAGTTCTTTGCTACCGACTATATTCGCAACAAATTTTTCAGACAATTGTCACATGTGTAGTTGAAAGTACTTGGAAAAATATACCATTCTACGACACATAGTTCAGGGCATACGACGTCATAAACAGTGAGCTGCATGAAAGTGAAACTGCAGAACGAAATTCGCTAGAGATACAGGTGAAATATGTGTACAAACATGTGTGAAATACCTTAAATATATCTGAAATATATTTGACATGTACGTGCTGAGCCAAAGCCAAGGGTAAAAAGCTCATGCTAAACCCCTGGAACGGTCTGAATCAAATTTGGTAAAGATATTAGCAGTCGGGAAAGAAATAATATGGGAGTAAAAACCACCAGCCTGCTATTGAGGTTTGGGGTGGGGTTATAACGTGGAGAGAGAAGGGGGAGGAGCGAATGGACAGATAGAGAGGACTAAGGAGGAGGCAGACATAGATGTGGAGGAGGAGATGGCCAAAGAGAGGGGAGGGGGAAGTGGAAGAGAGGGGAGGGGATGGGATGGACAAGGAGAGTGGGGGAAATGTATGGACAAAGAGAGGGAGGAGGTGGTGATGGAATTAGAGTGAGGAGGAATAGATGGACAAAGGAGGAAGGATTAGATGGACAGAGAGTATGGGTGAAGGAGGTGGAGAGAGATAGGGTGAAGGAGCTGGATAGACATGAAGGAGGGGGAAATGATGAGAGAGGGGAGGAAAGGACGTGATGGACTAATAGAAGACTGGAATAAATAAATACCCAAGAAACTTCGGGTACTCAGCTAGTCCCCAGATGGATAAATAATCGAACAAATAAAACTGTTTAAATACTCGTATTTAGGGTGCAATTTTAAATGTCCCAAGTCAGATTTAGAGCTAAAATTGGTCAGATTCAGACATTTCTGTGGAACTACACAACATACATTAAAGCATAATGTATGGAAAGAAACATTAATTAAGCTGTACAAAGTAAGAGCGTTGCCATGGTATCGAATGCTGGACCCTAATTCCGTTTATTATCAGAGATGAAGTTCCTCCGCTCTGGGACGTCTTTTTTTTGTGTTTCATCAGTCTTCTGACTGGTTTGATGCCGTACGCCACGAATTCCTCTCCTGTGCCAACCTCTTCATCTCGGAGTAGCGCTTGTAACCTACATCCTCAATTATTTGCTGGATGTATTACAATCTCTGTCTTCCTCTACGACTTTTCTCCTCTACAGCTCCCTCTAGTACCATGGAAGTCATTCCCTCATTTCTTAACAGATGTCCTATCATCCTGCTTTCCACTTATTCCTTTCCCCTCCGATTCTGCGGAGAACCTCCTCGTTCCGTACCTTATTAGTCCACCTAATTTTCAACCTTCGTCTGCAGCACCACACCTCAAATTCTTCGATTCTGTGCTGTTTCGGTTTCCCCATAGTCCATATTTCACTGCCATACAACGCTGTACTCCAGACGTATATTCTCAGAAATTTCTTCCTCAAATTAATGCCTATGTTTGACACTAGTAGCCTGCTCTTGGCCATGAATGCCCATTTTGCCATGTCTTCCTTACTCCGACCGTCATTGGTTATTTTACTGCCTAGGTAGTCATGATGTTAAGTTTCTCGCTGTTCTCATTTCTGCTTCTTCTCATTACTTTCGTCTTTGTTCGATTTACTCTCAATCCATAATCTGTACTCATTATATTGTTCATTCAGTTCAGCAGACCATGTAATTCTTCTTCACTTTCAACCAGGATAGCAATGTTATCAGCGAATCTTATCATTGATATCTTTTCACCTTGAATTTTAGTTCCACTTATTACCAACATTGCTTCTTCGATGTACAGATTGAACAGTAGGGGCGAAAGACTACATCCCTGTCTTACACTGTTTTTAATGCGTGCACTTTGTTCATGGTCGCCCACTCTCATTATTCCCTCTTTGCTCTTGTACATATTGTATATTACCCGTCTCTTCCTATAGTTTAGCCCTATTTTTCTCAGAATTTCGAACATCTTGCACCATTTTACGTTGTAGAACACGTTTTCCAAGTCGACAAATCCTATGAACTTGTCTTTTCTTTAGTCTTGCTTCCATTATCAAACGCAACGCCAGAATTACCTCTCTTGTGTCTTTACCTTTTCTAAAGCCAAACTGATCGTCATCTAGCACATTCTCAATTTTCTTTTCCATTCTTCGTTATATTATTCTTGTCAGCAACTTGGATGCATCAGCTATTAAGCTGATTGTGCGATAATTCTCGCAGTTTTGAGCTCTCACAATCTTCGGAATTGTGTGGATGATGTTTTTCCGAAAGTCAGACGGTATGTCGCCAGACTCATACATTCTACACACCAACGTGAATAGTCATTTTGTTGCCATTTGCCCAAATAATTTTAGAATTGCTGATGGAGTGATATTTATGTCTTCTGCCTTATTTAATATCAAGTCCTCCAAACCTCTTTTAAATTCTAATGCTGGATCCCCTATCTCTTATAAATCGACTCCTGTTTCTTCTTCTATAGCTTCAGACAAATTTTCTCCGTCATAGAGGCTTTCAATGTATTCTTTCCACCTATCCGTTCTGTCCTCTGCATTTAACAGTGGAATTCCCGTTGCACTCTTATTGTTACCACCCTTGCTTTTAATGTTACCGAAGGTTGTTTTGACTTTTCTGTATGCTGAGCCTGTCCTTCCGACAATCATTTCTTTTTCAATTTCTTCACATTTTTCATGCGGCCATTTCGTCGTAACTTGCCTACACTGCCTGCTTATTTCATTTCGTAGTGACTTGTATTTCTATATTCTATAAAACTCTGCGGTGGCGAGAGGGGGTTTGGATAAACGTTATTCCTGGCATGCAGGAGTACTGGCTCCGGACGTAGATCACATCTGTAGAAAAACTGGCCAAAAAACATCACATTCTGTGCCGTTGTAGTGGTGTTGGTGACTGTTCCAGCAGATGCTAAAATAGCAGAATCTATTTTCTTCCTTTTTCTCATGGTGGCGAGGATGTTATGGCGGAAAGAACACTGAGATGGGCGCTAAAAGACTGGCCTAGCAAAAGACCTTTTAAGGAGCTGAATGAGGGAGTAAGAGAAACTTTATAAATTAGGCCACTGTTGGAGCATCGCAAGAGACTGGACAGAAAATTTGCGGAGGTGCGAAAAACTGTAAACTGACGTGGAGAAGTGCGCTTTTTCTATCGAGATCAACTTTCGAATGGCGGACTCACGAGGGGACATTCTGGGAGGTGCATCGCGTTATGAGCTCCCACTTCGCCTGCTTATAGTGTGGGTAGGCACCTATCACACCCTAAAATTGTAGGTGCCAATGCGGCCTCGTTTTTGAAATATTGCCTGTTAAAGTTTCGGCAGCTGTCTATATACAGAAAAGTTTCACCATTATGGCAAGTGAGTGAGTAGCCGATTGACAAAGGAGCGAGACTCCCGTCGAGGCGACCATGGTTCGAGACCCGTCTATGGTACTTTTGTTTCCTTTTTTTTTTCAAATGTCTTTTTTAATTTATAATTAATCATCAAAATTCCGCAAGTAATTAATTAAAAAGAATTGCAAGCCTCTACAAATCAAAATTACACATTGAATGTAAAATTTTGTCAAAATTTGTTAACTCCTGCCGTTCTTCATTGTTAGGTGGAGCCCACAAAAGACCTCCTTGGTCTTCCACCAAATGTTCAATATTGTCAAAATTGCACTGACTGACAACTCGTGAACAGCTTGCACTTTTTGCTCCATTTTAAAGGACAGACGTCTGCCAAGCTTTCAACTGACGAGAAACGTTTATTCGGCAGTTATAACCGTCGCTACTCACGTACACAGACAGTAGTCCCCCTTTATTTGTGGAACGGCAGGTACAAATAGGGGAACGCCAACGGTCACAGACCATAAACAGGATTAGGCGCGACGACGCGTCAGCGATTTGACAGGTATAAAATTTTCTAGGACCCTGTCCCGACATTTGTATGACGAGTTTATGACTATTTTCGAAGAAATATTTTAACAACTTCTCTCAATTTTCAGGTAAATAGTCAAATTTATGTATGCCAACGTTTTCATTACGGTTAATTTCCTGTTAAAATAAAAATAAACGCAAAAGATTGAAACAAAATGTGACATTCAATTTGTAATTTTGATTTATAGAGGCTTATAATTCTTTTCAATCAATTCCTTGCAAAATTTTCATGCGTAATTATAAATTAAAACAAGCATTTGAGAAAACATAAGGAAAATAAAAGTAGCATAGAGGACCTCGAACCAAGGTCGCTTGGACGGGAGTCTCGCTCGCTTGCCACTTTTTTTTTAATCTCATTTTGTTCGTTTTCGTTCGTTGTATCTGCTCGGGGCGGACGTCACAAGACACCCGTTTCAGTTCGTCGTTGATCCATTAACGCAGTTTTTTTTTATTACAGCCACTCGGCTACTCGCTCACTTGCCGCAATAGTGAAACCTTTCTGTATATAAAGAGCTGCCGAAACTTCAAGAGGCAATATTTCTAAAACGAGGCCGCATTGGCACCTACAATTTTAGGGTGTGACAGGTGCCTACCCACACTATAAGCAGGCGAAGTGGGAGCTCATAACTAGATGCACCTCCCAAAAGGTCACCTCGGGAGTAGAACGGAACTGCATTAACATTCGGACCGGGGATTCGGAGAAGAACTGACTATTAAGATTTAAACCGGGGATGCGAAAAGAGGAGACTTTTTCATTTGAAAGGGATACACGGAAAAGAGCAGGGGTAAAACATCTCAACGATGAAGGAGGACATCAGCGAAGGCACACAAGACTGGCAGTGACGGAGGGCCACCTCGAGTACACGGTTCGACGCTAGTCGGCACATCTCATGGTAAGAAGACACTGCTGCAACATCTTGCTAGGGACAGATGGCATCGTGATTCGTTCGTTCAAGTAAAATTAGTGGCGTTCAGAACGGTCGTTCTGCCCCAACAGGAGCGTTATCTTCAGTCACTCTCAATTCCTTGCCGTGGAATCACTGCTTACCTACCGCTCTATTTCGCGCATCTGTAAGTACGATAGGATCGCGCCATATCCTGATTGACATCCTTACTCATCTCTGAACCTCATGAATCAATAATGATGACTGTCATTAACTGAGATGAAAGTGTGAATCATAAATGTTTAATCCTTGCAAGCTGCAAACTCGAACGTTTTTTGTGATATAAATTCTGAATATTGTAATTTAGGTTTTACTTTCATAGGCAGAAAATCTCATGTCATAGTAAAGAATTATCGAGTCTTCAGAGAGAGACCCCACCCGGGATACAGTGCTTCAGGGCCCTCGTACACCTGACCGCTTTGTCCAAAATCCGTTGCGTAGCTTCGCGGATTAGAACTTCATCCTGAGGAGAAATCTGCTACTGAAATCGGACTGGTCGGATGCGACAATAGAAACACAGCTAGTATAAGCACAGAGGAGGTCTCGTAGTTTGCTCTTGTTGTTTACTTATGACACAATTAATTATCAATCGTTAAAAATGATTATGCAACATGGCGAGGCGAGGAGGCATGGCAACAGACACCTTTAACATAAACGAGCGTCGACTTGCTCAACAGGAAACATCCACACCACAACACATTTCGTTCAATTTTCCCCATATTTTTCGAAAGAGAAAGCCTTCGTCGTGACTTCTTGGCGGGTGATGACACTGTATGAGAACACTGGATTCTGAAGATGTCGTGTTGCACCTCCGACCAGTACGCGTTTTGTGGTACTTGCTATGGGCAAAGGTTACATAAGCATTTGGAAGGTCTGGAGGACTGCATGCTGCGTGTGTACCACCTTTAAACAGTATAGTCACTAGGACCAAAGGGTTCGCAACGCGAATTGATTTTGTGCAATAATTTCTTTATGAAAATGCTAATCCTGCTGCCTTTCAAGCACTTGAGGTGTTCAAAAATGAGACATAATTTGTACATGGTTGTTCTTCGACAGGTGAAGCTGTCACAATGATGGAGTGTAAATACTTTTTAACTTCCACTTTTTACAACATGCTGAACTGGAGCATCTTACGTCAGTAGTTTCTACATACCACACTAACGGAACTGTTTACAGAATCTCTGGTTCCAGTATAATGGAGCATCAGCACATTTCAAGACTGATGTACGAAAGGAAAATCAACGTTTAAAGGCTGTCGGCGACGCAGTCATTTGCGATGGAGCACAAGCTCTAATTGGATAAAGACAGTTTTTATAAAGAAACTACCCGAGCACTGATCATATTTGATCTCACGGTAAACAATCAGGAAGGCCTGTCGGGTACTGGAAACTTGCTCCGCCAGAATGTGAGTCCAGTGTGCTAGCCATTGCGACCATTCAGTTGGGGCAACATTGGTTAGGTTAAGCAGGACCCGTTGCATAGCCAATGTGTACACCTGTTCTAAGGTATGTTGATTTTTTTCTGAGAGGACTTGCCTAGAGAATGTGCTGTAGAGTCTTTGACAGCAAACCTGGCAGTTGTAGTGACTAACACCAAGCTATTTATTTGAGGTGACCATAGAGTTGGCTGCCTTAAGAACCCCAAGTCCGGCTATCTTCACAAAGTGGCACAACACTACGGAAGTGTTAGTAGGAAGTCTTTCCATCGAGATGTCCGTTGCTCTATCTACTCACTCGAAAGAAGAGCCGAAGCTTAGAATAAGACTTTTGTTTTCTGTGAATAAATTTTTTCTGGGTTTGTGACCGCATTGTCAGTATGTAAAACTACCGACGTTTCGGTCACTTTGTAAGTGACCTTCTTCAGGGTTTTTTTTTTTGTTTAACGGAAAAGTTAAAAATGCTCTCTGGCCGAAAATTTTTCCCTGAAGACAAATATACAGTTTTTTTTGGTTATGTGTACACTCAGTAGAAGTCCTAGATCTGTTGTATAAATATGGTAATAATTAATGATTCATTTGCGTAAAGTCACTGAATTCATGACCATGCTGTCAAAAAAAATACGTACAGCCTTTGGATGTATATTTCTTCTACCACTTTGAAATTTATGCAAGAAGGATATCAAGCTCTATAAGGACTCTCTGCAGTGACTTCGACATAGTGAAAAATACATTCTGTTATTCGTAACCAGGGGTCTCATACAGTGTATCAGCCTGTATTTCAATACTCCTTGCAAGTGCTTCAGTGCAATACCCCCCGAACATATCATGGAATTCAAGAACGTGATTCAAGTGGCATTTGATGCTGCAGCTCAAGAATGTGATTCTGAGGATCATCCAGATACTGTTTTCGCCGAAAGTGCCTATTGTGATTCGGCTTATTGTTTCATGCATTTTATTGAGGAACCTCATGTACTTTTTCCCAAGTCCGAAAGTGGGCAAACTAAGAGTAACACAATCGAATGCTTTCACCTTCCTAATGACAGTGGTACGTAAAGCTTGTAAATATAATTGGAACACCGAATTCCTGTTCGAACTGAGAGATTTCCTTTGGGAGTAGAAAATACGAACGTCTACAGAGAAATAACGCAAGTTATCGGTAATGCAATATTTCAATTGCCGGCAGCTGTGGCCTAGCGGTTCTAGGCGCTTCAGTCAGAAACAGCGCTGCTTCTACGGTCGCTGGTTTGAATCCTGCCTCGGGCATGGATGTGTGTGATGTCCTTAGGTTAGTTAGGTTTAAGTGGTTCTAATTCTAGAGGACTGATGACCTCAGATGTTAAGTCCCATAGTGCTTAGAGCTTTTTGAACCGTTTTTGCATATTTCAGTTAAAGAAGGTGAATTATGAAAGGAAACCATCCACAACGACCGAAAAAGGTAAGCTACAAATGACATGAAGAAATGAAACTTGTGAAAGTATGCAAAAAAGTTCGATTTCAGCCTCTAGTGGCAATGAAAAGAGAAACACTTGTCTTCGGAACATGTAAAAAGGAGGGATGGAGTTGCTATACAGCGTTTGCAGTTGAGTTGATATTGTACGCTTTCTGTTTCCCTCCAATTTACTCATTCGACGATCAACTAATGTACCTCACCTGTCTCACATACCATCAGCGGAACAATGAAATATTCGCGATATTTATGTCCACTGACCTCGAAGAATCCTATGAGTTTGTATGGAATTCCAGTCTTCTTTACGAACACCAGAAATAAGCACTTCCAATGAGTTATGCCCGCCTCATTGCGTCCTTCCTATCCAAAAATCCTGTGTCAGCATCAAAAACATAAATTCTCGCATCTTACATTCCATTGCAGGGATGTCCCAAGGTTCTGTATTCTCTCCACTCTCATGTATCCCTTCCACTGCTAATATTTTTAAAACACTACGAACTGCTCACCTACTCCACCATGCTGATGACACCGCTTTCCTAGCTCTTTCTGTTGTCCTCCAGAATTTCCAAGAGTCTCTTCAACTCTGTCTCAATCATTTCACCTCTTGATGAAGCCAGTGACTCCCCAAAATGCATCCCTCCAAATTCAGCAATAATTACTGTACAAGGCCCCCTAAACATTTAGCACCGTTCTATCCAATTAACAAACACTCTACATTACCTCACACTAAAGTTTGACCTCATCTAGTAACTATTGCAGAGAAAGCCCACAACAGACTAAAACTACTGACCAGATTAACATAGGAATTGCAGTTTTTCTCTATTACTCCCATCTACATAACCGTGATCTCACATACACCCACCTACATCAGTCTTAACCAGATGTTGACTCCACCAAAGTTTTATCACCCCATCCTAATCACTGAATTCCATGAAATAGGTTTTACCAACCGCATCCATTTACCTTCTTCTACATGGTTACTTCACCGCCTCAAGTTTCCACGTCTCTTCCCTCACCCATACAGAACACCTCTGTGTATCTTGAAAGATCTGCAACATTATCTTCACTCCCTTTTTCCCCCTTTAATTTCCAATTCTGATATGATGCCAACACATTCTACCAACCTCACAGCTGCACACGCACTATACCCTCTGCACACACTCTGTACCCTCTGCCAATCATGTTTTGAATGACTCCCTCTTCCAGACAACGAAATCCACCCTTATATTTATGCACTGTAACTCTTCCCTCCCTATCTCACACCTCATCAGGGCTCGCCTCTCACTTCTCATATTTTCCGGTTCCTTTACTCTTTCCGCCATGGTCTGGTCCTCACCCCAGTCCCTTACACCAGTTCTGTTCCCTACCATTCAACATTTGCATCCTTTGTTTATATTCGCATCCTACAACCCTGCAAAACTCTAACCTTGTCTCTCCTAACTCCATCCCATTGTACCCCATACTAATTTCAGTTAAACTACTATGCCTCTTACCCAGATCTTACCTTTTCCTACACCATATTTTTTTTTAAAATGATGTTTATTATTACTGTTTTCAGTTTTAAAATGAACGAAAAGGAATATTCTCGTTGGAGAGTGGAGAGTGGGAAGTCTGCATTGCTGACCGGGGGGGTGGGGAGGGGGGGTGGTCTTCTTTATGGGGGCGAGGGAGAAGAAACAACAATAAAGGAAAAAATAGATCCTGCGCTGCATAAGTATTTAATCCTTTCCTGTTCCACCTAAAATTAATCTGCAGCTGATATCGGCGGAACATTTACCACTAAAATGTCCTTGCGTTTCCGTACTAATAAAAGACGCAATATACAGGATGATTTCCTAATGATGTTACAAGCTTTCAGAGATGATGGTGAAAGGTAAATGTATTAATTAGCGGCAAGGACCCTGGTCCAGAAACGACCGAGTCGAAAGTTATATGCGAAACTCGTTCTGATTCTTCTGACAGCGAAATACATGTACCAGTACTGCTATTGCCAATACTGTACAATAGGCAACTTTCAGAGGTGGTAGTATGGACCAAAATAAGAAAAAAAGTCTAATAATCCTGGGCATTAAAATGCATATCTTAAGAGCTATTAGCATTTGATCTTCGATTCTGTGAAATATCTCTCTTCTACTACAAGCTCTTTGGTTTCCATATTTTTGGAGGAGATATCATGGGCCAGAACAAGGAAAAAAGTCCAGTAAATATGGATTCTAAATTGTGTCCTTTAAGAGTATGGGCATTTGTACAGCAGAAGAGATGTGTTTCTCAATAGTTTCACAATAGTTAAGATGAACAAGTGCTCTTTGTGCACTTTAGAGCTCTTGTTTACTGGTCAAGTTTTACTTGTTTTTATCTGTACTATCCCTTCCAAATATGCGAAAACCAAAGAGCTTGCCACTCGGGGTAGCCGCGCGGTCTAAGGCGCCTTGTCACGGTCCGGGCGGCTCCCCCGTCGGAGGTTCGAGTCCTCCCTCGGGCATGGGTGTGTGTACTGTCCTTAGTGTACGTTAGTTTAAGTTAGGTTAAGTAGTGTGTAGGTTTAGGGACCGATGACCTTAGCAGTTTGGTCCCAAAAGACCTTACCACAAATTTCTAATTTCCAAAGATGTTGCACTAGAAAGATGTGTTTCATAGCGTGGAAAACGAACAGGGTATAATTCTTAACCCTTTCAGACGATGTGGCTATAATTGTGTACATTAATTTTTAGAGTGTGTTATCTGCAACAGAAGTATTTTTCCTCAACGGAAACTTCACGTACGCTTCTGTGAAGAATTAGCGGGAGATGTTGGTTAATCATATTCCACTGTATAACGGTGTATTATTACCTTTTTGCATAGTAGTTATTGAATTATCAGTGCATTTATTACAACTGTGAATATTTGAAAGTAATCATTTTAGTCCACAGAAAGAAGCCAAGTATACAAAGTATACGTTGAAAATGGGTACATATATTTGTATAAATCTTGCATCTACTATCATGAAATAATCACTTAATGGCATTTGTGCATAAAGAAAAATTCCCTGTCCTCAGAAAAAAAAATCAGGTTTCAAAGGGTTACGATATTCATTTCAGAGCCCATGTTTACTAGACATTTTTTTCTTGTTTTGGCCCTTACTACCGCCTCCGAAAGTTACCTACCCTAGAGTCTTAGCAACAACAGTACCATTCACATACCGCTGTCAGAGGAATGAGAACAATTTTCGCTTATTGCTTTTACCGGGCCAGTGTCCTTTACCTCGGATTGATAGATTTACCTTTTCCCATCGTTCCTGAAAGTCTGTAACATAATTATGGATTCATGCTGTATTTGTATGTCAAACTAAGTGAGAAGATCAAATAAATTTAAGGACACGTTAATGTTTATTATCATAATCTGTACATTCAACCAACACTAGAGTGTGACGCAGGCTTTTTGAAATAAAGACGATATGTCTTTCGTTGGAGACTGCAAGTACAGTCTCGAGATATATTCTTATTGGGACATCCACAGATGTTACTTGGTTCGTTAATGATAAATAAAATCCACTTTAGTTTTAATTTCCATGTGCCTGTATTTGGATGAAGGTCTGTGCACTACCCAGGTTTCAGAACAATCATTCCATCTTCACCGCTACTGTAGAATTAATAAAGCCTACATAGGACATTAAACAAAACACACACACATAAAAGGGTCGTTGAGGCAGTAAACTATTCCTTAATCGTGTACGACAAAACGTAAAAGTCACGTGGGAACATTAACAAATTCGTGCAGTATTATCAGAGAGGCTGTGCAGTTGAGGCATGCAAAATGTGAGGCCCGCTGGTGAGACTCGTCGCAAACCGGGCATGACCAAGAAAAGAACAATAACTCCATAAATATGCAACAATGGACGAAAATAATACAAACTGACGCCCTACTGCGAATGGCCAGAGATGTCGCAGGCAGTTAAGGTGACATCAAGGCAAAACTGCCTTTACATACAACCAAAATGCCAACTGTCGATGTACGAAGTGCAACATGCCATATAAGCACTCTGACAGCCGCATGTCGAGTACAGACAACATGACCTGAATAACAGCCGTACGGTGTACAAGAAGCCACCCCCAGTACACATGCGCCATAATGTGGGTTATGCACTCCATGATTAAGCAAATTGTGCTCAGGTTTCGGTCTGATACATATATCTGTCCTAATGTGACAGGCCGCAACATCTTCGTCCTCATACTCTGAAATTTTTGATATTGCAGTTTTCCGTATATTTTTATGTATCTTGTACTGCTTGAGGAAAAATTTTCTGAGAATGTACGTTTGGAGCATAGCGTTGGGTGTTAGTGAAGCACGGGCTGTGGGAAAATCGGAACAGAAGACAATCGTAGCATTTGATATGCGCTGCTGCAGAAGAATTTTGAAAATTAAGTCGATTGATAAGGTAAGGAGGTTCCCTGCAGAATCAGTGAGGAAAGGAATATATGGGAAACACTGACGAGAAGAGGGTACAGGATGACAGAACATAAGTTAAGAAATTAGGGAATAACTTCTGTGGTCTCTAGAGGGAATTCTAGACGGAAAAAACTTCATTGTTTTATTCTCGGTATTACTGTTTTGTCTATTTTACGTATCTTATACTATTGTTTTGTTACCATTTCCTGGCAACTGCATTTATTGCATTTCGCTGTATATGTTTCTCAAGAAATGCATTTATTGCAGTGCACTGCACTGCACATTTTTTGCTAAGCCATATGCCGTTCTTTTAGTAGTACTATTTTTCCGTATATGTATTGCGTTGCTTTGTTTGAGACATCGTGGGGGTGAACCGTGGATGTTATTAGCTGCACTTTCTCAGTATTATTACGCTTCTTTCGGTACTAGTTTATGACATGGCCACATTACGGAGTGTGTGTACTGATGGCGCCTGCTTGCACTTCACAAGGTCGTCAGTTATCCTGGTCATACTGGCTGTACTCAATATATGGCTGCTAGAGCACTTATACGGTAAATACCTTTTTTTGAATTGCAATTGGCATTTTTGTTGTTTGTGAAAGCGTTTTTGCTTTGATGTTGCCTCTCTTTAGTCTATGCCACATATCTGGTTATCTGCAGCAGGTCGTCTGGTTCCGTCACTTCCGTCCATCAGTGCATATTTAGAGATTTAGCCCTGTTCTCTTGATCAGCCTCGTCAGTTCACCTCACAGTTTTCATTCCTCACCTGCTCAAGCTGTCTCACACTACTGGATAAATACACTCCTGGAAATGGAAAAAAGAACACATTGACACCGGTGTGTCAGACCCACCATACTTGCTCCGGACACTGCGAGAGGGCTGTACAAGCAATGATCACACGCACGGCACAGCGGACACACCAGGAACCGCGGTGTTGGCCGTCGAATGGCGCTAGCTGCGCAGCATTTGTGCACCGCCGCCGTCAGTGTCAGCCAGTTTGCCGTGGCATACGGAGCTCCATCGCAGTCTTTAACACTGGTAGCATACCGCGACAGCGTGGACGTGAACCGGATGTGCAGCTGACGGACTTTGAGCGAGGGCGTATAGTGGGCATGCGGGAGGCCGGGTGGACGTACCGCCGAATTGCTCAACACGTGGGGCGTGAGGTCTCCACAGTACATCGATGTTGTCGCCAGTGGTCGGCGGAAGGTGCACGTGCCCGTCGACCTGGGACCGGACCGCAGCGACGCACGGATGCACGCCAAGACCGTAGGATCCTACGCAGTGCCGTAGGGGACCGCACCGCCACTTCCCAGCAAATTAGGGACACTGTTGCTCCTGGGGTATCGGCGAGCACCATTCGCAACCGTCTCCATGAAGCTGGGCTACGGTCCCGCACACCGTTAGGCCGTCTTCCGCTCACGCCCCAACATCGTGCAGCCCGCCTCCAGTGGTGTCGCGACAGGCGTGAATGGAGGGACGAATGGAGACGTGTCGTCTTCAGCGATGAGAGTCGCTTCTGCCTTGGTGCCAATGATGGTCGTATGCGTGTTTGGCGCCGTGCAGGTGAGCGCCACAATCAGGACTGCATACGACCGAGGCACACAGGGCCAACACCCGGCATCATGGTGTGGGGAGCGATCTCCTACACTGGCCGTACACCACTGGTGATCGTCGAGGGGACACTGAATAGTGCACGGTACATCCAAACCGTCATCGAACCCATCGTTCTACCATTCCTAGACCGGCAAGGGAACTTGCTGTTCCAACAGGACAATGCACGTCCGCATGTATCCCGTGCCACCCAACGTGCTCTAGAAGGTGTAAGTCAACTACCCTGGCCAGCAAGATCTCCGGATCTGTCCCCCATTGAGCATGTTTGGGACTGGATGAAGCGTCGTCTCACGCGGTCTGCACGTCCAGCACGAACGCTGGTCCAACTGAGGCGCCAGGTGGAAATGGCATGGCAAGTCGTTCCACAGGACTACATCCAGCATCTCTACGATCGTCTCCATGGGAGAATAACAGCCTGCATTGCTGCGAAAGGTGGATATACACTGTACTAGTGCCGACATTGTGCCTGCTCTGTTGCCTGTGTCTATGTGCCTGTGGTTCTGTCAGTGTGATCATGTGATGTATCTGACCCCAGGAATGTGTCAATAAAGTTTCCCCTTCCTGGGACAATGAATTCACGGTGTTCTTATTTCAATTTCCAGGAGTGTATTTTGTTAATGTTTCCATGTAACTTGCACATTTTGTCATTCACAGTTAGGTCGTATGGTTGGTTCACAGTCTTAACCGCCCTCTTCTGTGCATTTACTTCGTTTAGTGTGCCACCTAGACTTACAGAGGCACCTGAAGACGGAACTAGTGTTCTGAAAACCAGACAATGTATAGTCTTAGGCACAAAACCTGACCACCGACCGTCCACCATAGTGATTAAATCTGAGTCATTCACTTAAGGCAGCCTATAAAATGGGTCGATCTTCAGAATACTAAGTCCGGCCATATGAACAATCTGGCAGAACTGTAGGTTGCACAAGTGTCTGGAGAATCTGTTAGAGCGCATCGTCTAGTCATGAACATCGTCGAATGTAGACGAAAAATCGCGAGTTCGCGTCCACTCTTTACCCTATTTTTTAAAAAGCGTTTCGGCTGCCACCTAGAGTTAACAGTCTCGTGGAACCTCAAAGATAATTCGCTTCAGCTTCTTGGCCACCAGTAATAGCAAAAACTTGCAGAAAAATAAGGACAGTTTAACCTTGAGAGTTTCCACGCCTACAGCGGCCACTGGATACTGGCTACCACTGGCCACACACCACTGGACACCTCTTGACAAGCACCAGCTGGTCAGATGACAATGTCGTTGCGCTATGAGTGTATTTATCCACTTGAAATGTGTAAATCAATCTGCCTCGCACATAATTTTGGTGGTTTTGTCTTATCAAGATAGGCAGGGTATCTTTTTTTCAGCTTCATATTTCCCATGCACAGAGGGAAGATCACGCTGAGAACATCAATTTGTTTGTCTTTATTCTCATCTTAATTATAACTGACAGTGAGTACAAAATGTACCTTTTATCGCCTGTCCTAAACATGGATGATACTTCACTTTGAATCAATGTAGGTGTAATATCAGATGCATGCAACTAAGCAAATTCAGGTGGAGGCTCTTGGTTTAGCTTTGCAGTAGAAGCCTGGGAAATCAGTTGAATATTATTTTCGAAGCCAGTTCCAGTGGCGTCAAGTCGGCTGACACTACACTGTATTAATAAAAATTAAATTCAACTTACCACGATAACCTTACAACGAAAATCTGTTTTCATGTAACACTAAGAGTTTATAACAAGAGTGTGCCTATATGGGTACAAATTAGTAAAATATTACTCACTTTGAACTTCGAAACAGCTGTGTTTACTTGCTATCCTGTGTCACACTCAAGTGCTGTGGAATTATGGCATTTTGTAAATAAAAATGTGTACTCACAAAAACCAAAAATTATATCAGCAGTAGTGCAAAAAGGCATTATCAGTTGTGCATTATCATGCTCTACCCTTACTTCGCCATTACTGTAAGGGCTACTGCAAATAGTGGAAGAAGTTTTGATAGAGTAGTATTGTTAAAATTTACTTGTTGATATTCGATGTTAGTAATTGCAAGCCTTCAGCGAACCACGAACCAAAGACACCTTCACTTCACAGGAAACCACATTGCCTCAGCGCTAGCAAACAGCTGCAGTGTATATCTTTCCCTTATTGTCGTACTGGTGGCTAGAGCAGATAAATCGCAGTGTAAAATACGAGCTTATTTGCAGTTTCCATGTGCAACGACTTTCCTAGAATCAAATACATATACTCATAACGTTATATCACACTTTCAATGAAAATCACAATGGTTATTCAATGGAAATTAGATGAAAAATCTAGTGAACTGAGCACGGAGTTTTTATATACCACCAGGAGCAATTCGCTGGTAAATTTATTCTGTTTTGTTGCCAAGATTTATTTATACTACCTTCAGGAAGAATACCAGCCAATGTGTTCATTCAGCTGGCTGGGAATTGACTACAGCTTGCATCTCAAAGACACAGAGTACTCAAAGTGTATAAGTTTTGAGTCAATGAGTTTTATCATCATTTCAGTAGCTAAGTTTAGGGACTAGAGTATAGTAACTAACAATAAACAGATGCGCCGATAGCAAAATAAACACTATAAATCAGAAACTGTCACAATTGATTATGTTTTTCTGTCTTAAGTAAACTGAAAACTAAAGAGCTCATTCACGGGAGGAGACTCTCAGTTTTAGAGCGACCCAGTCATTATACTGTAAACGTTATGAGTAAATCCCATGACTTTTAATCAGTATAGGCTTTCAAAATGTTTACTTTAATACACTGTTATTGGCACTATCTCCACAAATGAACAGAACAACACGGCACTGATAGAAAAACATAAACATCCACAGAGAGACTTCATAAGCTACAAATGACCCAAAATTCCAAATCAAGATATTCTACTGTGTATGGAAGTAATACGCCATGACAAAAATAGTGAGCTTAAAAAGGAGTGGAGGAAGTCAAACCAGCTAACATGAAAGGAGAAGCAGTTGTCATCAGAACGTGTAATAAGGAGCACAGAACGATTACAGTAATGTCTAGCAAAAGTCATCATGAAGCTTAATTGCCATTCACTCTATGGATAGTGAAAGAACGAAAAGATCAGCTACTCCTAATGATGACAATAATACCACTTCTGGTGCTTTCTCAATAAAAACGAAAACCGTCTGTGTTGAAGAGCATTTAAGCTTGCAGTATACTGAGAATGGTGCTAATTTTCTATGCAATACTTCGCGGTCGGCCTGGAGTGTTATCACACAAACTCTGTTCTACCATACTACTCATATGAATATTGTCGCGTTGCAATGCGTCAGCTGTGAAAGAAAGTCGTTCCCTTACAAGATCATGGTGGCAGAAGGATCATCACAGGCAGTGGCGACCCTCTCACATACGAGCAATTGTTCTTGATCATCTTCATATCCTGGGAAGGACATACCCTAAAACCCTTATTTATCTAAACATCCATTAATTTCTACGAACCCTCCACCTCCACTCATATTGGATCCAATGAGAACAGTTGGTCCAAACCTCCCTTAGTGAAAACGGTGAACTTTAAAACAAGCACAGCCCAGGCAAGTTGAGATAGAAGCTCAGAATCTCGCATCGAAGCGTCAGTCTACCCCATGGGTACTGAGGAAAGTGATGGTGGAAGCAAAAAACTGACTAATCAAATTAGACAACAAAATGAAAACAAAGGAAATAGGAACAACAAATCTTCCAATACCGCAGCATATACTACTCGCTCCATGAGACTTGACGAAAATCTCGTCTTTTTGGAGCATTAGTTGCCGAGCATCAAACGGGACATACTCGGATTCAGTGAGAGGAGGATCAAAGATGAAGCGACTAATAACCGCAAGTCTCGGACGTAATGTCTCATATTGGTGGTGTTAAGTCATAAAAGGCGGAAACACCTTATCACGAAGGCCACGTCCATTCCAGACAAAGTGTTCTACATGATCTTTGAGATGAATGCTAAGACAGCCTTCACATCATCTGTGCCTACAAGTCTACTGATAAAGAGCTAGAACATTTCTATAAGATCTGTCAACAGCAGAAAGTTCAGAGACCTCTACATTTTCCATAAGAATTGATTTTAATATCAAGATAGGAATGAAGTCCACAGAAGACGGTCCCTCCATTGGAAAATTTAGCTTCTCAGTGCGAAGTCAAAGAGGAAAAATGATGATAAATTTTAGTAACAAGGAACACTTATACTGCATGAGCACATTTTACAAGACAAATCCGGAAAGGAAGTGAACCTGTACACAACTTTGCTGCACAGTTAAGAATGGAATTGATTACATCCTTGCCTTGAACATCTAAATGACTTCAGACGTGTTAATTATAAATCGCTCTAACATAGGTAGCTGCCATAGGCTAGTCAGAGACGGTATCTACATTAAGACTCAGCTCGAGAGAAAGGCATGTTGGAAAGAAAGGTCCGGCCTAAAATAAAGGAGCTGAAAGAGAAAAGAAGTAAGTTTAACCAATGCATAGACAAGCTACCATCAGAAAAGTTGAGGGGACTAGAACTAAGCGTATCCTCGATAGAAATTAGCAGCAGTATTTGACAAACAGTACAGTGTACCCCAAAAACGGAAAAATCCCCGGTTTAGCCTCGAAACAGAATAGATAGAATAAAGGCGAAACACGGACAGAGACGCACGCAAATAAAGAGACTATTACTCTCCCTTTCAGACAGAGAACAAGAATTATGTAGGCAAAAGAACAAATATTGTCAGTTATTGTGATTCTGAGGTTGAGGTATGTAGAACCGTTGTCCGTTGCCGGAATAATGGGCTCGCAGTTTCTAACTCGTGAGCCCGTGAATAATAATTATTACAGGCACGTCAATTTGACAGCCCTGAGATATCGGACTTTGTAGAGAATTAATAATTGCAGGCTCTGAAAAAGTTTGCTATCGCTAGTAGCGATCTGGATGAGATGGAAAGAAATAGTTGTTAATTGTTAGTCGACAAGCCGTTTTTCCGGAAAGCGTTACAAGCACTTACAAAAACTCAACACCAGGTACGTCAGCTATGAACATTGTGACTATTATACTTACACAATTTCGTGTTAACTTACTTATTATTAACGAAACTTACAAATGTGGCCAAAGCAGGAGAGAGCGACGTGTCTTTCTTTAAAGAAGAAGCGAGAGTGTCTCGAAAACGAGTGATGAACAACTTACAAGAAATTCAGAGATTGCATTTTGTTCATTTTCATCGTAATCAATGGTATATAACACATATGGACTACATATATTTAACAGCATCTGCTATACAAAATACAAATCGCTTGATGTATCCTTTCACTGCAAGGAGTGCCTATGTAGGACACGTATTTCATATGTAAAGCAACTTGCTATACGTTTGACGTAATGATTTAGATACAGCATGAAAAATTACAGTTTTTTGTCTAGATCATTTTTGCGTTAGCTCATAGTTAGTCTTTACTCATGGTTTCTTCGCTTTCAATTTTCGTCCCCCCCCCCTCCCCCCCTATTTTTTCTTTTGAGTCGTCAGTGTTATACTTTAATCCCACTCTTGAACATTTCTTTTTTCTTGTAATTCCGTCTCTGCTTCTTCGACGTATAGATTGAACAGCGTAGGCCAAAGACTTCATCCCTGTCTTACATCCTTTCTAATCCGTGCATTTCGTTCTTTGTCTTCCAGTTACGAATTCCAATCCTGCGCCAACCTTTCCATCTGAGAGTAGCACTCGCAACCTAAGTCTTCAAATATTTGCTGGATATATTCGAATCTCTGTCTTCCTTTACATTTTTACCCTCTACAGGTCACTTTATCATGGAATTTATTCCATGATGTCTTAAGAGATGTCCTATATTTGTTCCTTCTTGTCAGTGTTTTTCAATTATTCCCTTCCTCGCCGAAACTGCGAAGAACCTCCTTAATCCCTACCTTATCAGTCCATCTAATTTTCACCATTTTTCTGTAGCGGAATATCTCAGATGCTTCTATTCTCTTCTATTCTGGTTTTCCCATAGTCCAGGTCTCACTGCCATACAACGCTGTATTCCAAATATATATTCTGAAAAATTTCTTTTTCAAATTAAGATCTATGTTTAATACCAGTAGACTTCTGTCAGGAGCACCCCTTTTGGCGGTGCTTGTCTGCTTTTTATGTCCTCCTTGCTCCGTCTGTCTTGGGTTAATTTGCTGTCTACGTAGCAGAAGTTCTTGATTTCATCTACTTCGTGATCACCAATTCTGATGTTAAGTTTATCGCTGTTCTCACTTCTCATTACTTTCTTCGATTTATTCACAATCCATATCCTGAACTCATTTGACAATGCATTCCATTCAGTGTGTCTTACCATTCTTCTTCACTTTCGCTGAGGATAGCAACGCAAACAGCGAATCTAATCATTGATATCGTTTCACCTTGAATTTTAATCCCACTCTTGAACTTTTCTTTTAATTCCGTCACTGCTTCTTCGACGTATAGATTGAACAGCAGGGGCGAAAGACTACATTCCTCGATTTTAGTGTGTTCACTTAATTTAACAGAAAGTTAAAAGAATTATTTTGAATGGTTCTATAGAAAGAAAATTGAGAAATAGTACCTTAATCATTTATTTCAACTAAAATGTAGCTAATTCCCATTGGATTGTGGAGATGCTCGTGGTAGACATGGATCAGGAGCGACGAATCGCAGGTGCAGTGATGTAACGACCAAGGATCCGCCGGCTGAACCAGGAACCTCCAGAAAAGTCTGTCAGGACAATCAGGTTAGGTACTTAAATGCCGCTTTGGATAGGAGTCCGGGAGGTTGCGTCGCCGCCCAGAATTGGTTGTTCACGTAGAAAAGACATATAAATGGGAATTGGGTGATTCCCCACTCGAGTTACTTGCGCGTGCAGCAGAATAAATATCATTAGTGATTTATTTGTTCGGTCGTTGATGATATTTAGGCATTGACCTTTATTGAAACTTCCTGGCAGATTAAAACTGTGTGCTGGACCGAGACTCGAACTCGGGACCTTTGCCTTTCGCGGACAAGTGCTCTACCAACTGAGCTACCAAAGCACCCGTCCTTACACTTTTAATTCCGCCAGTACCTCGTCTCCTACGTTCCAAAATTCACAGAAGCTCTCCTGCATACCTTGCAGAACTTTCTTGGTGATACATGAATTGATTTGCACAATATTCCCCTTGAGTGTAACAGAGGCCGTGTTACCATTAGCTAATTGTAGTGGTCTCACCTTGTACATACTTTGTTTACAAAATGCTGTCTGTAGCTCTTGGATTTATTTATTCAATTGATAGCAGCTAAACAGAAAATAGCAAAAACAGGTGCTATAGGTGGCATCGCCTGTTTACATCATTCGTGGACTACTAAGTTATCTTCACTCATCGATTTAAAAATCAGGAATGCGGTTTCCACACCCAAGGCACCGCCAACAATAAGGGATAAACCGCCGCAGCGGCCGGTTCAGTGCTCACGCCACCGGGAGGCTAGGCAGTAGCAGCACCCGTCCCGTAAAAGATTCGTGTTGTTCTGTGCGTGCACTTCTCAACACCGGTTGTTTCTCGAATGGAATAACATTCCGAGTGGACGACGGGAGCTTATCTCAAGATCGCCATAGCGTATGACACATACACAAATGGCACATTACTGTTATTTGTATTGTATTGTATTGTATGTTAACCGGGGGCCTAGAAACGCCGGAGAGCTCCGTCC
Organism: Schistocerca nitens; assembly: GCF_023898315.1. Taxonomy (NCBI): domain Eukaryota; kingdom Metazoa; phylum Arthropoda; class Insecta; order Orthoptera; family Acrididae; genus Schistocerca; species Schistocerca nitens. Next base: position 395,457,230 of record NC_064615.1, on the reverse strand, counting down.
CCGCCGCAGCCGTAGTGGTCCACAACCCCACGACGACTACCGCAGTCCACTTCACCCACTCCGCCGCCCCACACCGAACCACTGTTTCAGGGTTATTGTGCGGTTCGGCCCCCGGTGGACCCGCCCAGGGAACGTCTCACACCAGATGAGTATAACGTCGATGTTTGCGTGGTTGAGTAATGGTGGTGTACGCGTACGTGGAGAATTTGTTTGCGCAGCAATCTCCGACATAGCGGAAAAAGGGGAACCAGCCCGCATTCGCCGAGGCAGATGGAAAACCGCCTAAAAACCTTCCACAGACTGGCCGGCTCACCGGACCTCGACAGAAGTCCATCGGGAGGATTCGTGCCGGGGACCAGGCGCTCTTTCCCAATCTGTTACATACTGTAGTCTACGCTTGTACCTAGGACTGCCATCCGTCCCGATATATCCGGACCGTCACCTTTATAGACCTCCTTGTCCCGACATCACGAAAGTCCCGATTTTGCAAAATACTGTTACGAGCTTGGCTCAAATACTGAAGCAACGCCATCTGTTAGTACAAGATGTAAAATGCAGCGTCTGTTAGTTTTATTTATGTCAACAAGTTTATGTTGACAAGGTCGTCTCACAGGTGGCGTTGCACGTGGCGTATCGACGATGCAAGCACCTTCTAGATCTGGGGCCATCATTCGTGAAAATACCAGACTTCTGCAGTACAGAGCTAGTTAAGCAGCGCCACGCGGAAGAATCGGGCAGTTCCATTTTGAATAGCGATCTGATAAGACGTTTCTTTCTAAATGTCATACGAACAACGATTGCAATTTAGTAATGTTTGAAGTGTTTACTGCGGGTGTATAAGGCATGGAGTGTATAGTGACGTGTACTTCAATGACTAAAGTGTTATTGTCGATTTTTTACCGTCTAATAAACTTATTATAGCTTATGAAAATGCTTCAGGACGGAAAGAGAAAGTGTCACTTTTCAGATGATGACACAAAAGAGTGGTCTTTTTAAAAAAGGACGTACGGATCAGGAAGCGTTGCGTGAGACCCGTAGCTGTTTCATCTCAGTAACACACACACACACACACACACACACACACACACACACACACACGCACACGGAGGTAAGGCAGATGTATTTCTAAGAAGAATGTCTGCATTCATGCTTAAAGAAGATACCCAGGAAGAATTTCTCGTCACTGCTGCAGAAGAAACAAGTTGTAAGGCATCGTCAATAATTCAGTTCTCTTGACAGTACCGTAAAACTGAATGCCGCTATGTATCCTGACTCCAAAGTGACCGCAAAGCAGTCTACAGCCAAGACCACAGCTACAGCGATTGATAAAAGTATTGTCACACCACACTCTGTGTCCAAATGTGTTTAATGAACAAAGTAAGAAAGACCATATGCCCCCCCCCCCCCCCTATGAACCATGGACCTTGCCGTTGGAGGGGAGGCTTGCGTGCCTCAACGATACAGATAGCCGTAGCGTAGGTGCAACCACAACGGAGGGGTATCTGTTGAGAGGCCAGACAAACGTGTGGTTCCTGAAGAGGGGCAGCAGCCTTTCCAGTAGTTGCAGGGGCAACAGTCTGGATGATTGACTGATCTGGCCTTGTAACACTAACCAAAACGGCCTTGCTGTTGTGGTACTGCGAACGGCTGAAAGCAAGGGGAAACTACAGCCGTAATTTTTCCCGAGGGCATGCAGTTTTACTGTATGATTCAATGATGATGACGTCCTCTTGGGTAAAATATTCAGGAGGTAAAATAGTCCCCCATTCGGATCTCCGGGCGGGAACTACTCAAGAGGACGTCATTATCAGGAGAAAGAAAACTGGCGTTCTACGAATCGGAGCGTGGAATGTCAGATCCCTTACTTGGGCAGCTAGGATAGAAAATTTAAAAATGGGAATGGGTAGGTTAAAGTTAGATATAGTGGGAATTAGTGAAGTTCGGTGGCAGGAGGCACAAGACTTTTGGTCAGGTGAATACAGGGTAATAAATACAAAATCAAATAGGGGTAATGCAGGAGTAGGTTTAATAATCAATAAAAATATAGGAATGCGGGCAAGCTACTACAAACAGCTCAGTGAACGCATTATTGTGGCCAAGATAGACACGAAGCCCACACCTACTACAGCAGTGCAAGTTTATATGCCAACTAGCTCCGCAGATGGCGATGAGATTGATGAAATGTATGATGAGATAAAAGAAATTATTCAAATAGTGAAGGGAGACGAAAATTTAATAGTTATGGGTGACTGGAATTCGATAGCAGGAGAAGGGAGAGAAGGAAGCATAGTGGGTGAATATGGATTGGGGCTAAGAAATGAAAGAGGAAGCCGCCTGGTAGAATTTTGCACAGAGAATAACTTAATCATAGCCAACACTTGGTTCAAGAATCATAAAAGAAGGTTGTATACATGGAAGAACCCTGGAGATACTAAAAGGTTTCAGATAGATTATATAATGGTAAGACAGAGATTTAGGAACCAGGTTTTAAATTGTAAGACATTTCCAGGGGCAGATGTGGACTCTGGTCACAACCTATTGGTTATGAACTGTAGATTAAAACTGAAGAAACTGCAAAAAGGTGGGAATTTAAGGAGATGGCACCCGGATAAACTGACTAAACCAGAGGTTGTACAGAGTGTCGGGGAGAGCATAAGGGAACAATTGACAGGAATGGGGGAAAGAACTACAGTAGAAGAAGAATGGATAGCTCTGAGGGATGAAGTAGTGAAGGCAGCAGAGGATCAAGTAGGTAAAAAGACGAGGGCTAATAGAAATCCTTGGGTAACAGAAGAGATAATTAATTTAATTGATGAAATGAGAAAATACAAAAATGCAGTAAATGAAGCAGGCAAAAAAGAATACAAACGTCTCAAAAATGAGATCAACAGGAAGTGCACAATGGCTAAGCAGGGATGGCTAGGGGACAAATGTAAGGATGTAGAGGCTTATCTCACTAGGTGTAAGATAGATACTGCCTACAGGAAAATTAAAGAGACATTTGGAGAAAAGAGAACCACTTGCATGAATATCAAGAGCTAGGATGGAAACCCAGTTCTAAGCAAAGAAGGGAAAGCAGAAAGGTGGAAGGAGTATACAGAGGGTCTATACAAGGGCGATGTACTTGAGGACAATATTATGGAAATTGAAGAGGATGTAGATGAAGATGAAATGGGAGATATGATACTGCGTGAAGAGTTTGACAGAGCACTGAAAGACCTGAGTCGAAACAAGGCCCCGGTAGTAGACAACATTCCATTAGAACTACTGACAAACTTGGCAGAGCCAGTCCTGACCAAACTCTACCATCTCGTGAGCAAGATGTATGAGACAGGCGAAATTTCCTCAGACTTCAAGAAGAATATAATAACTCCAATCCCAAAGAAAACAGATGTTGACAGATGCGAAAATTACCGAACTAACAGTTTAATAAGTCACAGCTGCAAAACACTTTACAGACGAATGGAAAAACTGGTAGAAGCCGACCTCGGGGAAGATCAGTTTGGATTCCGTAGAAATGTTGGAACACGTGAGGCAATACTGACCCTACGACGTATCCTAGAAGAAAGATTAAGGAAAGGCAAACATGCGTTTCTAGCATTTGCAGACTTAGAGAAAGCTTTTGACAATGTTGACTGGAATACTCTCTTTCAAATTCTGAAGGTGGTAGGAGTAAAATACAGGGAGCGAAAGGCTATTTACAATTTGTACAGAACGCAGATGGCAGTTATAAGAGTCGAGGGACGTGAAAGGGAAGCAGTGGTTGGGAAGGGAGTGAGACAAGGTTGTAGCCTCTCCCCGACGTTATTCATTCTGTATATTGAGCAAGCAGTAAAGGAAACAAAGGAATTAAAATCCATGGAGAAGAAATAAAAACTTTGAGGTTCACCGATGACATTGCAATTCTGTCAGAGACAGCAAAGGACTTGGAAGAGCAGTTGAACGGAATGGACAGAGTCTTGAAAGGAGGGTATGAGATGAACATCAACAAAAGTAAAACGAGGATAATGGAATGTAGTCGAATTAAGTCGGGTGATGCTGAGGGGATTAGATTAGGAAATGAGACACTTAAAGTAGTAAAGGAGTTTTGCTATTTGGGGAGCAAAATAACTGATGATGGTCGAAGTAGAGAGGATATAAAATATAGACTGGCAATGGCAAGAAAAGCGTTTCTGAAGAAGAAAAATTTGTGAACATCGAGTATAGATTTAAGTGTCAGGAAGTCGTTTCTGAAAGTATTTGTATGGAGCGTAGCGATGTATGGAAGTGAAACATGGACGATAACTAGTTTGGACAAGAAGAGAATAGAAGCTTTCGAAATGTGGTGCTACAGAAGAATGCTGAAGATTAGATGGGTAGATCACATAACTAATGAGGAGGTATTGAATATAATTGGGGAGAAGAGGAGTTTGTGGCACAATTTGACAAGAAGAAGGGACCGGTTGGTAGGACATGTTCTGAGGCATCAAGGGATCACCAATTTAGTATTGGAGGGCAGCGTGGAAGGTAAAAATCGTAGAGGGAGGCCAAGAGATGAATTCACTAAGCATATTCAGAAGGATGTAGGCTGCAGTAGGTAGTGGGAGATGAAGCTTGCACATGATAGAGTACAATGGAGCGCTGCATCAAACCAGTCTTAAGACTGAAGACCACAACAACAACAACAACAACAACAACAAGAGCATATGGACTATCAGACCAAATGTGTGATTGGATTGAAGAGTTCCTAGATAATAGAACGCAGCATGTCATTCTCAATGGAGAGAAGTCTTCCGAAGTAAGAGTGATTTCAGGTGTGCTGCAGGGGAGTGTCGTAGGACCGTTGCTATTCACAATATACATAAATGACCTTGTGGATGACATCGGAAGTTGACTGAGGCTTTTTGCGGATGATGCTGTGGTATATCGAGAGGTTGTAACAATGGAAAATTGTACTGAAATACAAGAGGATCTGCAGCGAATTGACGCATGGTGCAGGGTATGTCAATTGAATCAAATGTAGACAATTGTAATGTGCTGCGAATACACAGAAAGTAAGATCCCTTATCATTTAGCTACAATATAGCAGATCAGCAACTGGAAGCAGTTAATTCCATAAATTATATGGGAGCACGCATTGATTTAAAATGGAATGATCATATAATGTTGATTGTCGGTAAAGCAGATACCAGACTGAGATTCATTGGAAGGAAATGCAATCCGAAAACAAAGGAAGTAGGTTACAGTACGCTTGTTCGCCCACTGCTTGAATACTGCTCAGCAGTGTGGGATCCGCACCAGATAGGGTTGATAGAAGAGATAGAGAAGATCCAACGGAGAGCAGCGCGCTTCGTTACAGGATGATTTAGTAATCGCGAAAGCGTTACGGAGATGATAGATAAACTCCAGTGGAAGACTCTGCAGGAGAGACGCTCAGTAGCTCGGTACGGGCTTTTGTTGAAGTTTCGAGAACATACCTTCACCGAGGAATCAAGCAGTATATTGCTCCCTCCTACGTATATCTCGCGAAGAGACCATGAGGATAAAATCAGAGAGATTGGAGCCCACACAGAAGCATACCGACAATCCTTCTTTCCACGAACAATAGGAGACTAGAATAGAAGGGAGAACCGATGGAGGTACTCAAGGTATCCTCCGCCACACACCGTCAGGTGGCTTGCGGAGTATGGATGTAGATGTAGATGTAGAAACAATTAAAAGAAGTTTCATTTTAAGGCATAGGCATCGACACATCGAACTACAAGACTGAAAAGATGTTTCCGTTAGTTGTTCAATACTTAACTGAAACAGACGGAATCTAAGAGAAGTTGTTGAAGTTTGATTCGCTTCATATCGAAACGTCGGAGACAAGTGCAATGTTTTGTCTACACACTTTAAGGCAACTGCAAATTCCATCAGACAAACTAATCGCTTTTGTGGAGAAAACACCAATGCCAAGTCGGAGGCCTTCATCGACGCAGCCTGCGGAATGTGTTTCACCAAATTAAAAAAGAACTAGGAAAAATATAGAAGGAATTGGATGCCCTGCCCACATTCTTCACAATATTGTATCAAGCGCAACTGGAGTCCTTACTGTCGACATTGAGATAATAGTCATGAGAACATGTTATTAGTTTTCAGTATGCACAGTAAGGACAAAGAAGTAGGAAGAGTTCTGCTTATACTTTGACGTCAATCATCGTACTCTTCTATATCACTCAAAACTAAGATGGCTGTCGTTAATCGCAGCAGTTGACAGAGGTCTTAAGGTTTAAATTCCATTAAAACAATTTTTTGACTCAGAAGGCAGGGCACCTAATATAATTTCAAATTTTTTCAGTAGTCCGATCTGTGAAATTTACTTAGCGTTTCTGCAGTCAAGCATGGCTCTATTTGAAAAAAATTATAAAAAGCGTGGAGATGAATAATGTCTCGATAATTGAAATAAGAAATATATTAATAGACACTCAAAGATGACTCAATGAAAGGAAGATTACCAGTTTTATCGGTATGCAAACCAAGACGAATCTGAACGAATTACTCGTAAAGAATGAAAACCCTAACCAAGGAATAATTAATTTTATTTTGAAATGTGAGGAAGAGACAATGGCTCTCTGTACCATAGCTTTTGATTATTTAGAGAAATGGGCTATTTCTTTTAACATTTATCAAGTATTCGACTGGATAACGCTGTCTGAAACGCCAGATTGGGTGGTGAGTGAAAACACTATTGTATATCTGACTAAAAATCGTGTGAAGATCTCTGGCAACAAATGTTTTTAGGAGTATATGTATCTGAAGAGCTTCTTAGAAACTAAGCGTGACTCGGAAGAATGGAAGTCTAAACAGTGCATGGATGAAAGGTGCATTTACTTTATTAAGGAAATTTAAAATCCTGAATGCAATGCCTACTGCTAAAATTTTACGAGTATTTGCTTTCTATTTCCGCAACAACGGAACTGTGCAAAGAATATTTTAGCTGACGTCGGCCCAGTGGACTGATAAAAGAAATCGACTCTTGGCAGGGACTGTCGAATCAATCTTACAGCGCCAGTTTAACTGCAAGCCGTCTTGTACGAAGTTTTATAAATACGTAACAGGGAAAAAGGCCTGCTGAAAACGTGAAATATTCCGAAAAATATGGTGTACCAACTACTTCAGCCGCAACAAGTTCCACGTAATTGTCTTCCAAATAAAAAGTTTAATACACTAAATAAATTTTTTATTTCGGTTCTGTTCGCAGCTCGTGGTCTTGCGGTAGCGTTCTCGCTTCCCGAGCACGGGGTCCCGGGTTCGATTCACGGAGATGGTTAGGGATTTTCACCTTACTCGAGATGACTGGTGTTGTTGTGTCGTCATCATCATCATCATCATCATTCATCACAATTACGGCCGGAGGAACGCAAGGGTAAACCACCTGCATTAGGACCTTGCGTATTGCGGCGGTCCGGTCTCCCGCAACGTTCCCCTACGCTCTGTCAAGAAGCACGGGACTTCAGCTCCATTCCATTTCGGTTCCGCACCCCAATATAAGGGTGTCTCCACGAGGTGTCAGCAAGATATGGCAACCTTATTTGTATACTACTATTTACCTACACTGTTCGGTTTGCAAGGAAGTTTTAATACTGGCTGCTTGAAATTGATTACTATCATGATTCATCTCCGCCTTGTTGTATTGATATGGATACACGTTTGTAGGCCTCACTCACGTGAAATCCGGTCAGAATACAGTTACTGACATGTCTAATGCCTTAACATTTCGTTACAACAATTTTACAAATTTACATATTGTCTTAATATTTCATTCTCATTTTACGTAAACACAATTTTGTTACGAATAGTGTCACCATAAATTGTTCGTAACACAGCAGGATCAGTCATTAACGTATGCCATCACTGACCAGACGGTTACAGTCACTTTAGTCGTTCTATGAAAACTGAGAGTTGGCAATACTCTCTTAGGATGTAAAGGTTGGCTACAGCGCGCATACACAAGCTCTGGAATCTAAGATATTGTTGTCGCGCCTCGCAGCGCACGGATTAACTAGTAGCAATTTGGAGGCCAGTGTAGCAGGCCGCCTGCTGTGGTGCGCACGTGTGTTGGGCGAGGGGTCGTCATCGAGCTGCCGTACTGCTGTGTCCGCCACCAGCTACACAGGATTTGGTATTTAGTTGATATTTTTTTTATAATTTGCAGCGAGCTTATTAATTTAAAGGAAAGGGCTTGTGTATGTGCGTAGCAGCAGACGGTTATTCTGATAATGATAGCAGTTGAATTCTTAAGAGGAAACCATTGTTAGATTAAGTATTGATTTTTGTCATTGATTTCTTTTGTAATTGTCAGGGAATTGTTTCACTATGTATTCAATTGAGAAGTATTTCAGTCTGTCTCAAGAGTTTGATTAATTTGTAATATTGTTTTAATGCCACTGGAGGCAGATTTACAAACGAAGTGATTGTTCAAAGAGCTTCTAGCGTTTTGTTAATTGAATGAGAAAGAATCGCTTTCAAAATATAGTTTTTTGTTTGGGTTACCATTGATCGAGTTTAGATTTTACCAAACCCTTTCTCTTGAATTATATGTAGTTGTAGTAAGCAGCAGCAGCCGCAGCAACAGCAAGAGCCGCCATATAGAACATGCATTGCACTCAGCATAAATAATAGGTTTTTTTATGTTTTTGTTAAATAATGGAATGCAGCAGATCAAGCAGTGGCAGCAGAAAGACCAAGTAAGTTATTTGTTGCGCACAGGACCAATAAAAAAAATAAAGTTTTGGCGATCTCTGTAATAGTAAAGTTAACAAGTGTACAAGCACGAGATTTTCAGTAGAAAACACGAGATAAGAACATATAGAGCTCGCGACTTTCACCTGTCGACATGCCTGCCAGGATACGTTATTTTTGGATGAGTCGTAGTTAGATATGCTTCGTCTTTCTACTGCCAACTGTAAGCTTACACAACAGTAATCATTAGTGGAGGCACAGCATTTTGATCGCTTGCGCACTGCTTCGTATTAACACAAAATTTTATTTCAGCAGTTTTGTCTTTGAATTTGTTGGTGCATCGTGTAATAGTTAATTGAACAGTGGAATTTTTAGCATAGCGGTGTATTTAGTGACATGTTTTCGTTCGTATTGCGACAATGAGGACGCGAGCACCAAAAAAAAAAAAAAAAATAATGCAGATGCTACTGCAAACGCGAACGTAGATACGGTTGCGAACATGAATGCAGGAGCGGTTTCAAACGCAGTTTCCGAAAATTCGGAACTGAGAGTAGAAAATTCTTTTGAGAATATTGAGATCCGGGAATTTTCGAACAATACTGCGGAGAATCGGAATGTAGACGATCATTTGCCAATCCGGGAATTTTCGAACAATACTACGGAGAATCGGAATGTAGGCGATAATTTGCCAACAATGCGTGATGAACAACTGTGTGCTACACGCAACTTAGGACATGACAATACAGTGACGCAAACCGAACTCATTATGAGAAATTCCAGCGTTGCTTCCGCCTCAAAAGTGCAGAGTAATTTTGTTTTCCCCACTTTCGGTGGAAATTCAGGTCTGGTTGCCACTCCGATAGAGCGGAGTAATTTTGCCTTTCCTTCTGTTAGTGGAAAGGCAGGTACTGCTTCTGCTTTAACAGAGAAGAGTAACGTTGTACTCCCTGCCCCCAGTAATGATGTTTTACAATTTTTACTGAGTAAACTCACTGAATTTAATGACAGACAGGACAGTAAACTCACTGAATTTAAGAGTAAACTCACTGAATTTAATGATAGACAGGAGAGTAAACTCACTGAATTTAATGACAGACAGGAGAGCAAACTCACTGAATTTAATAACAGACAGGAGAGTAAACTCGCTGAATTTAAGAGTAAATTCACTGAATTTAATGACAATAATGCAAAGAATTTCAAATCGCTTCAGAACGAAATTAACGAGATTCTCACATTGTTTCAGGGTGAGGTGAATGACAATTTAAATAGTAAATTTGAAGAAATGACCAGTCAGTTGAAAAGTCAGCTACGTGAAGAATTCAAATCAGATATTAATAATCTTGTATCCCGACTTGATCACGTACAAAATGTTGATATTGTTGAAGTGAAACAACAGACGTCACAACAAAAACTGCAAGTAGAGGAATTAGCGAAAAATGTTTAGTCATTGCAATTACAGGCCACCAATGAAGTTTCAAAGATAGAAACTCAATTAACGACAGTAACTAAACAGGTAGATGAATTATCCATGAAAGTGACGGAACTGAGTAGCGGGTTAGATACGAGGTCAGATGACACTCAGCCAGTACCGATCGCAGATACCGAAGAATTTCAGTCTCTGCAACGTTTTAAACAAGGGCAGATGACAATTAATCAGCAAAACAAACGTGACGTAAAAATATACAGGAACAGCTTGCCAGCATCGAAGAAAAGATCGATCGCAGCAATGACACGGGTAGATCCGATAATTACCAAATTGGTAACGACAATGAGCGCATTAATTATGGAAATGCTGCACACTTTTCTCGTGGATATGACACGTTTGCGGGACGTAATGAAGAAAACGTGAGTCATGCTGTAAAAGAAAACCAATCCGCTAAGAAAAATGACGAGTTTGACTATAAGCATTTTCTCACAGTAAGGAAATTTAAAATTTTGTCACGAAATCCACCCTCGAGAGTGGTTACAACAATTTGACTATTCTTTACCACCAACATGGCCAACTGGCCACAAACTGGAATTCATTTGCAGTTATCTTGAAGGAGAGCCTGCAACAAGAATGTGCTCAACAGTACGCGAATGTCACACATATGGTGATCTTTATCACGCATTATTAACTGATTACTGGTCAGAAACTACACTAGATCGTGTAAAACATTACATCATTATGATGCAAAGCTATGAGCAGTCGAAATTTTCAACTCCAGTGCAATATTTTGGAAACATGATGTGCATGAACAGATATTTAACGAATCCGTACAGTCAGTCGGAATCAATTCGTATCTGTTTGACAAAACTGCCGATCAGATTACGCCACATAATTTTGGCAGGTAGGTGCAAAGATGACTTGGAGGCATTCCAAGCTCTTTTGCAAGAATTATAATTTGACAACTATGATAACACACAAAGAGATAATAGTAATCAGTATTTCCAGCCGCTGGTGGCCGAGCGGTTCTGGCGCTACAGTCTGGAACCGCGCGACCGCTACGGTCGCAGGTTCGAATCCTGCCTCGGGCATGGATATGTGTGTTGTCCTTAGGTTAGTTAGGTTTAAGTAGTTCTAAGTTCTACGGGACTTATAACCTCAGCAGTTGAGTCCCATAGTGCTCAGAGCCAGCCAGTAATCAGTATTGGGAAAATAATAATCCGCGACGTGACCGTAAACGCGTATGGAACTCTGACGAATCTCACGCGTACAGGGCGGAAGAAGACAGGCGCGATATGCGGCATCAACCGTATAACACAGATCATAGACGCCAGAGAAATGATTTTTGTGATCATAGGAACTCTCAGCACAGTAATAGAGATCGCGGACCGCGAGAGCAAAGGCGTTATGGAAATGAAAATTATTTTACAAGGAATGGTTCGCTGAAGGGCCAACCGAAATTGGCGCGGACATGCAAATTACAATTCGGAACGCGGTGCTCATGCAGAATACAGAGCATCCAGCCCACGTGATAATTATGGTCATAACAATTATGAGAACCAAAACAGTTATTATGAGGTGACAACTCAAAATTGGCAGGATCTCAGAAATTCCAATTTAGAGCGTGGGGACAATGTAGAAATCAGACCACCCAACCCAAGCAATAATTCGCGGCAATACGAGCCGGCACAACAATGACTAGCAACAAGGACTACAAACGAACCGTTTGTAGCGGCGGAAAGCCGACACACAAATTATGTTAACTTTGTTGGACTGGAGGACATTAGAGACACATTATTACAAGAAAATGATAACAGGGAAATTATGTATGCTCATCCAATTATAAAAATCTCGTTAGGAAATAATCTACTTTCAGATGTACTTGATTCTGGCAGCCCTGTGAATGTAATTAGCGAGACAATGTTTAAGAAGTGTGAACAGGCATCTGTTTGTCCAACCTTGCCATTATTAGAGACCAAATTAAAGGGAGTCATTTAAGGAAAGAGTATAGACGTACGCAATCAGACTTCTTTAGTTTTCAGGTGTCAAGGACACGAGTTTTCTGCAAATTTCTTAGTAGTCCCTCTTTTATCAACAGAAATAATTTTGGGTGTGGAATTCCTACGTGAATATAAAGCAGTGTTAAACTTTTGTAATGATGAAGTCATGTTACGAGTAAATCAAATGCTAGTTAGGCTTAAATTTCAAGGATGGTTAACAAAGGAGGCTGAGGAAGTGTCTTATCTGCAGTTTCTCTTTCCACTTGAGGCACAACAATCAATGAATTTGTCTAATAGTTGCACAGATAACATCACTACGTTTTACTGTGAAACAGAACAACCCATTAGTACAGAACAATTAATTAAAACGAAAGTTTACCGAGACGAAGTAGATCCTAATGCAGCCACTGATGAGTTATTTGAAATATTACAAACAAATTGTGAAGTTTTTTCTCAAAAGACAGGAACAATACGTAACTTTCTTTATGAATTCAAGGTCAAGGAACATAATAAATTTTTTGTACCACCATACGTCATCCCATTGACGTACAGAGACAAAGTCAAACAGGAAATACAATCTATGTTAGAGCAGGGAATCTTCGAACCTGCTGTGAGTTCATATAACAGCCCATTACACGTGGTTTAGAAAATGGATAATTCCATTAGACTGGTTCTTGATTCCAGACAAATTAACACAGTAATCCAACCTGAAACCGATAGATCACAGACACTAGATGAACTATTGCAAAAATTCCATGGAGTGAAGGTGATGTCATCTTTGGATTTACGAAGTAGTTTTTGGCAAATAGAATTAAATCTGAGGTGTTGGAAATACACAGCTTTCCTCTGTTTTGGAAACTGTTACCAATTTCGAAAATTGCCATTTGGTCTCAACGTGGTTTGAATACAATATTACCGACACACTTAAAAGACAGGATCACCACTTATGTTGATGACATTTTGATTGCAGAAAATTCATGGACAAAACACAACCAAGTATGAAGTGAATTATTACAAACATTTCGAGAACATGGCATTACAGTCAATTTAGAGAAATCGGACTTCGGTACAACACAAATCAAATTTCTTGGCCATATTGTTACAACAAAAGGCATTCTACCTGATCCAGAAAAATTAAATGCAATCAAAGAAATGCCCCTACCAACAAACAAGCGACAATTAAGAGGATTTTTGGGACTAATAAAGTTTTATCGTCATTTTATTAGCCTACAAAGCTTGTCAACACCTAGATTATGTCAACTAACAGGTAAGAACACAGTTTGGGACTGGGATCATGATGCTCAAACAGTACCACGATTTGAAAACTGCACTACTGAATGCACCTATATTGTCACATCCTGATTTATCCCTTGATTTTTGCCTTTCGACAGATAGCTCAAGATCTGGGCTTGGTGTCCATTTGTTCCAAGGAGTTGTTGAAAATGGAATTCTTACTCAGAAAAGTATAGCTTTTGCCAGTCGAGTATTAACAAAATCAGAGCTCAACTATTCAGTCACGGAGCTGGAAGCATTAGCCGTAGTATGGGTGTTCGATAAATTTCGTTACTATCTGCAAGATAAGCTCACAAAAGTATACACCGACAATCGGGCGTTACAGTTTCTCACGTCGGCCAAATTAAATCACGACCGTTTAAAACGTTGGGCTTTGTTTCTTCAGGAATTTAACTTCACAAAACATCATTGCTGATGCGCTTTCACGAGCACCTGTTGGTTTAGCTCAAAGTAATGAGGAAGATTGCCTAGAAAATATAATTACAGCTTACTCTACATGCAGAAGGTTGCTTTTGAAAACTTCATTTCATCCTCATTAAGTGACATTGCTCGTGAACAAGAAAAGGATTCGATTTGGAAGGATATAAAAAGAAAGTGGGAGAGTCAGTCACATCCTGCTATAAGACAGTTTTATATCATACGTGATAACATCTTATTCAGACGCAGACGTCCTGACAGTCCTTCTTGGGTTTTATGCATACCAGACGAACTTGTAAATAAACTCATTTGGTACACACATCTCAGTTATGCCCACTTTGGTGCGAAGAAATGTTTTCAAAAATTACGAGACACATGTTATTTTTACAATATGGAAAAGAGAATCCGTAAAGCCCTGGCAATATGCAAGTTATGTCAGAAAGCAAAACCACCAACAGTGACACACAGAACACCACTATTTCCAATCATCCCAGTCAAATTAAAAGAGATGGCTGCCGTGGACATCTTCGGACCAATAATAAGATCTAGACAAAGCCATTCATATGTTTTCGTAGCTGTTGAGCTTACTTCGAAATTTGTCTCATTCACACCTTTACGAAAAGCTACAGCAAAATCAGTTTCCACAGCATTCGTCAAGAATTTCTTGAAGGAAGTAGGGCACGTTGACAAGGTGATTTCTGACAATGGCCCACAATTCCGTTCCAACAGTTGGCTGAAAACCTTGCAAGACAGGAAAATTAAACAAGTATTTATATCACGTTTTATGTCATCATGTAACCCATCAGAACGTATCATGAAGGAGTTAGGTAAACTTTGCAGATTGCACTGCCATCGCCAACATAGAAACTGGGACGTACATTTATCCGATTTCCAAAACATTATTAATGAATTACCTAATGGTTCCACTACCCTGCCCCCACTGCTTATGTTGAAAAATAAACAACTACCAGATAAGATAAAACAATTAGTAGCCTTCCCTGCACAGCGACGTTTAAGACACCATGAAGGAGTAAGTATAGCATTACAGAACATCAAGAAAGCTGCAGACAGAAGAAAGAAGCTGCATAATCCACGAGTCAACGTCAAGAATTTACAGGTAGGTCAAAAAGTATTGCTTAGATCACATCGACTATCTCATAAGGGAAAATATTTGAGTAGGAAGCTCTTCTTGGTGTATGAAGGACCCTTCCACATACGACGCATTGCACACACAAACGCTGTGGAACTTGAGACAATACGAACACATAAATCGCGAGGTCTTCATCACTTATCACACATTAAAATTTTCAAGGAATAAGGCCCTAGGGGGTTTACTGATCTTTAGTAAATATATGTTTGGCGAGCATAGGTGCCCCAGTCGTTACAGTATATTCTTCCGATTTTAATTTTCAGTACTGTTTCATAATCTTTGACTAACCTGTTTATCTATTAATCTTTTACTATCAATCTATCCTGTATGAAAGACCAAGAATGAATGATTTGTATTGTTTGAGAGATTGAGAACTTTGCAAAGGGGCATTTCTGACTAGAGGATTATACCAGCTGTTGACAGCTTGCGACTGTTCACTGAAACAATGAAATTTTCGTGACTTATTTGAAGGAAAATGCAAGAAATAACTATGTACGTTTTTAGGGAGAAATAACACGAAATAACAGAAACTGTTGACATTATCTTCAGGAATAATATAGTGTATAAGTGGCTCTGAATTTAGAAGGTGTATTTGATGGGCAATAGTATAATTAGGAAACCTTCGAACTGACACTTGTTCTGATTTATGAGGTAGTTTGAAGAGTGATGATTTATGTCGATTTTTCGTGTTTATTAGTTTGCCAGGTAAGGCGTATTAGGATTTATGGACCACTCATGAAATGAGGAAGCACTTTGCAGACATTTATAGAACAAGAGAAGGTAAGAAAGATACACATATAAACGAAGAAACCCACAACGGTATTCTATGGAGGAAGATATAGCTTATACACATTTTCGTAAAATTTAAGTCACAGTAATGTTAAGGTAGAGTACACACTTACTTAAAATCTAAATCACAGTAAAGTTAAGACATGGCTATGAGTCACGAAAGGGGTTCTGATACAAATACATAGCGAAGTGTTGAATTATGTGATGAATGATTGCCAATAATTTTTTTTCTGTGAAAATAAGGTTGAATTTATAGCAGTTTTTACAGGAAACATGATCGCAACAGAAGTTTTCTCCATTGCAGAAACGAAAGCACTTAATGTGACGTAATTTTGTGTAGTAGATGATATTTTCAGATCGGAGCGTAGCACGCTTACCGTTAAGGGTCGCGAGAAGAAAGACGTTCCAGAAACAGTCGGCCGTGACAAAAACACCGAGCTATGACCTAGATAATTATGTCGTGCACTAAACGATTTCTTTTCTCTTTCCAGAGTGAAATGACTCTTACGCCAAGAGGCGAGAGTATCTGCCATATTTTATGAATGTGTAAATAGTAGTGTAACATAAGTCAATTTATGTTTAGTTTTTCTATTTCATGATTGTAATTTAGTGATACAGTGCCGATTCCAGCACGAGGTTAATTGGAAGGTGATGATTTTTCTCTTCATAAATTTATTTCTCGTCACCTTGATGAATAAACCATTTCTTTCAGTTTCTACTGGACAGATGGAGGGGTTTTGTGTGTTGTACTTTGTAAATAATTTTTTTTATTATGTACTTTGTAGATTGTTTCTTATTCTTGTTCTTTGTGACCCTCCAAGGCATGGCCACACAGATTCATCAAAGACTCGGGAGGCCTCCAAACAGAGACAATGAGGACTCCATAGAAAAACGATTGAGACGCTATCGCTATACCACAGACATTGACGTTCGACATCAGAAATATTGACAGTCATTACAGACTAATAATTATAAATTTGATATAACTTAGTAATTAGAATGTAAAAATTCTGACGCAAAGTCACGTAATTATTCACTAAATTTTGTACATATTCATGAACTGATTTGGCGAGCCGTTGGCTAGACTTTTTGTAAATGATTCTGTAACTTTTATTATATATAATAGCATCACTATGGAATTACTTCTCTATTTGTAGGATTATTTAAATATTTTATAACCAAAATGTACTTAACAATTATTGTAACAAATATTGTAACATTATTTTTCAGTATCACTAGTAATGTAAAAATAGTAGGTAATTTAGAGTTCGACAGCACAGGATTTATGCCTTGAAATTAAAATGATATTTTTTTGTGTGGTACCACATTTGTAAAGATTCGTGGTCACAATCAAAACTTTGCCACTCTTATTGGCCAAACTAATCGTAAGTAAATTAACTTGCCACCGTGTGGTGAACCTCATATTATGACTGAATTGAAAAATACATGCCACAAATCGGTGATTGCTGTGGCGAGAAATTTAAAGAAAATTGACTTTGCCACCGTGTGGTGAGCCTCCCATTATTCATGACTTGAGATATATGCCACAAATCTGTAATTGCTGTGGCAATAGAGTTAAAGAAAACATTTAAATGAGCTCAGAGCTCACATTCCTGTTTATATGATATAATATTATTCCTTGCTTCATTTCTGTAATTAGGTTAGAGATAAGGGAGAATCTATTTTCTATAAAATATGACGTTTTCAGTATACAGAAATAGTCGACCGAGACTTGTACTACATACGTTTGAGGAGGTACTTATGCAATAACGCAATGACGTGTGGTTGTCAGTGGACACGAGGTCCCTGAGTCTGCCAACACTGTCAAACTGTGTCATCCTGGGAGAATGGACGTTACGTATGGTTGTAAGTAGACACAAGGTCCCTGAGTCTGCCTACGTTGTGAAACTGTGTCACCAGAGCAAAATTTGACTTCAGGTGTGGTTGTCAGTGGATATGAAGTCCCTGAGTCTACTGCACTTAAAACATGTAGACCTGGTTTCTTTTGACCAGAGGGAACTACGAGCATAAAAACATACAGTATCATGTAGTCAGACCACTACTGATTAATGTCATGGAAACGTAAGTGCCCAAATGCAAAAAATAAAATATTTTTTTTACTGGTTATTGAAGACTATTCCATGTTTAAGTTGTTACTGTTACACATCTGTTAAAACATGTATGATATTTTTTATCTACTTATGTAAGAAACTTGTTATATTTCCTTTGATGTTTTCTTATTACATACATACTAGGCTAGCAAAATTTTCATATTATTTTTGTAAAAGGAGCCATGTTTTCTCCTTTCCAATCAATTTGGCAAGCAACATTTCTGCCATTTTGTATAAAATTTTAACATTTTTCTCTTGCCTATATGCCATGCAAGAAAATTTTGTTTCTTTGCCTAATTTTTTCGTCGTTTTGTAAAAAAAAAAATTTACTGTTTGTTCCTTGTGCAAGAATCACACCGCAAAATTTTCAAAAATGAGGTTGGGGGTTATGAGAGTTGGCAATACTCTCTTAGGATGTAAAGGTTGGCTACAGCGCGCATACTCAAGCTCTGGAATCTAAGATATTGTTGTCGCGCCTCGCAGCGCACGGATTAACTAGTAGCAATTTGGAGGCCAGTGTAGCAGGCCGCCTGCTGTGGTGCGCACGTGTGTTGGGCGAGGGGTCGTCACCGAGCTGCCGTACTGCCGTGTCCGCCAGCAGCGACACAGGATATTTTTTTTATAATTTGCAGCGCGCTTATTAATTTAAAGGAAAGGGTTTGTGTACGTGCGTAGCAGCAGACGGTTATTTTGATAATGAGAGGAGTTGAATTCATAAGGGGAAACCGAACTCGTACGGGACTTGGTAGATTAATCTGCCACGAGTAATGAGTATGATGGGCAAACATCTATTAGGCGCACTACGAATGTAGTGTTGTGGACATGTTGGGAATGTGGATCTCACGGGAAGCGTGCAAGGGATAAGTCCTTGCAGACGCACTATCCTCTGTGCCCGCGGTGGCTCAGATGGATAGAGCGTCTGCCATGTAAGCAGGAGATCCCGGGTTCGAGTCCCGGTCGGGGCACACATTTTCAACATGTCCCCAATGACGTGTATCAACGCCTGCTCGCAGCTAGGGTGTCTATTTAATTATCATTTCATTTCGAGCAAAGCTGCATGGTCATCGACGGTAACTGTTCTTTCGAGAACAGATACTACCGTCATTTATAATCGTTAGATTAAGTATTGATTTTTGTCATTGATTTCTTTTGTAATTGTCAGGGAATTGTTTCACTATGTATTCAATTG
This sequence comes from Schistocerca nitens, assembly GCF_023898315.1. Classification (NCBI taxonomy): domain Eukaryota; kingdom Metazoa; phylum Arthropoda; class Insecta; order Orthoptera; family Acrididae; genus Schistocerca; species Schistocerca nitens. The sequence continues at coordinate 395,438,152 of NC_064615.1, read as the reverse complement.
AGAAGTATTTCAGTCTGTCTCAAGAGTTTGATTAATTTGTAATATTGTTTTAATGCCACTGGAGGCAGATTTACAAACGAAGCGATTGTTCAAAGAGCTTCTAGCGTTTTGTTAATTGAATGAGAAAGAATCGCTTTCAGAATATAGTTTTTTGTTTGGGTTATCATTGATCGAGTTTAGATTTGACCAAACCCTTTCTCTTGAATTATATGTAGTTGTAGTAAGCAGCAGCAGCCGCAGCAACAGCAGGAGCCGCCATACAGAACATGCATTGCACTCAGCAAAAATAATAGTTTTTTTATGTTTTTGTTAAATAATGGAATGCAGCAGATCAAGCAATGGCAGCAGAAAGTCCAAGTAAGTTATTTGTTGCGCACAGGACCAATAAAATAAAGTTTTGGCGATCTCTATAATAGTAAAGTTAACAAGAGTGCAAGCACGAGATTTTCAGTAGAAAACACGAGATAAGAAGATAGAGCTCGCAACTTTCAAAACTATTACGTATGTGCAAGAAATAAGTCTCAATATCGGAGACACGTGGTAAAATCACTATTCGCGTAACTCCTTTGGGAAAGGAAAAGGAAAATTTTATGAGTCTGAGACTTATTTACATTAATCCTAGATCTTGGACTAGGTTACACCATTCTTTGTACATAATGAACGCATCGAAATATTCCTAGAGTGCCTGCTGTATGACATTACTTTCGTCTTTTGCATTGCTTTTATCATATGTAATAGCTCATTGCTATTTAGCGTGACAAAACTTATTGCTACATATACGTATGGAAATGGAAAAGAAGTCCCATGCTTCTTGACAGAGTTGTCTTGTGACAGCCAGAGCGAGAGCACCAGCAGCAGCGAGTACTGTTTGTATAAAGCGTTTATTTTGCATTTTGTTTACGACCTTCCACTAAGGAAGGGATTCTATTTGTGTTTATCTGCTCTGCATAGTAACTAACAGTTCTTGATAAAACTTTACGTAGTTTTCGTGTTAGATTTCTTAGTGTTTTCTTGATCGTTTAGAACAGAAAGCGCCCTAAAACCGTCTTTTGTTTGTTTCGCGGCCGTTAGCCACTAGTCACTTGAATCAGCAGTTGTCTTGTGACAGCCAGAGCGAGAGCACCAGCAGCAGCGAGTACTGTTTGTATAAAGCGTTTTTGTACTTATTTGCTGCGCTTAGCCTTTAAATAGTTTTTCTGGGAAAACCTAGCGTAGTTTTCGCGTCTCGTATTTCAGTGAGTGTTTCTTGATTATCAGAGTAGCTCATCAGAAGATTATCTTGGGAATTTGTCACCGTATAGAGTAGGGTAAACATAGTCATGAGTAGGGACTGTGGTTGTTGTGAGCGGACGCAAGGAGAATTGGCCACTCTTCGGGGGCAGGTGGAGGCTTTGTCTGTTAGGCTCATCGAGCTCGAGGCGCAGGCGTCGGCTCGTAGTGGCGTTGGGGCAACTGTGGTGAGACCTATGCCTACTTCGGTGGCCTTGGAATCACATGGAACCCCTGATGTCGCTGCGTCTTCCGGCAGTGAGCATCTTACCGGTCAGCCATCACTCCAGGGTGAATGGCGGACAGTGGTGGGCTCGCGCGTGCCTGGCCGAAAGGCGAAGGTGGGATCTGGCCGCGTGGCAGCTGCCTTACCCCTTTCCAACAGGTACGGGGTGCTTCCTAGTGGTGATGACATCGTTTCCGAGCCACCACAGGATGCCTCGCCTGCTGGGCCAGTGGCCGATTCTCCGGCAAGGTCCCGACAGTCACAGAGGGCGGGCCTATTAGTTATAGGGAGCTCCAACGTTAGGCGGGTTATGGAGCCCCTCAGGAAAATAGCGGGTAGGTCGGGGAAGAATGCCAGTGTGCACTCGGTGTGCTTGCCGGGGGGTCTCGTCCGTAATGTGGAGGAGGCCCTTCCGGCAGCTATTGAACGCACTGGGTGTGACCGGCTGCAGATAGTAGCACATGTCGGAACGAATGACGCCTGCCGCTTGGGTTCTGAGGCCATCCTTGGTTCCTTCCGGCGGCTGGCTGATTTGGTGAAGACAACCAGCATCGCACGCGGAGTGCAAGCTGAGCTTAATATCTGCAGCATAGTGCCCAGAGTCGATCGCGGTCCTCTGGTTTGGAGCCGTGTGGAGGGTCTAAACCAGAGGCTCAGACGACTCTGCGACTATAATGGTTGCAAATTCATCGACCTCCGTTATTGGGTGGAGAACTGTAGGGCCCCCCTAGACAGGTCAGGCGTGCACTACACACCGGAAGCAGCTACTAGGGTAGCAGAGTACGTGTGGCGTGCACACGGGGTTTTTTTTAGGTTAGAGGGACCCCCCCTTGGGCGAAACGATAAAATACCTGACGGCTTACCAGAGAGAACATTATCATCGTTGATAAAGAACGTCCGTCCTCAGAGACCAAAAACAGGAAAAGTTAACGTAATATTGGTAAACTGCAGGAGTATCCAGGGCAAGGTTCCTGAATTAGTATCTCTTATTGAAGGAAATAGTGCGCATATAGTATTAGGAACGGAAAGTTGGTTAAAACCGGAAGTGAACAGTAACGAAATCCTAGACACAGAATGGAATATATACCGCAAGGATAGGATAAACGCCAATGGTGGAGGAGTATTTATAGCAGTAAAGAATTCAATAATATCCAGTGAAGTTATTAGCGAATGCGAATGTGAAATAATCTGGGTTAAGTTAAGTATCAAAGGTGGGTCAGATATGATAGTCGGATGCTTCTATAGACCACCTGCATCAGCAACCGTAGTAGTTGAGCGCCTCAGAGAGAACCTGCAGAACGTCGTGAATAAGTTTCGTGATCATACTATTGTAATAGGGGGAGACTTCAATCTACCAGATATAGAATGGGATAGTCACACAATCAGAACTGGAGCCAGGGACAGAGACTCTTGTGACATTATCCTGACTGCCTTGTCCGAGAATTACTTCGAGCAGATAGTTAGAGAACCAACTCGTGAAGCTAACGTTTTAGACCTCATAGCAACAAATAGACCGGAACTTTTCGACTCCGTGAATGTAGAAGAGGGTATCAGTGATCATAAGTCAGTGGTTGCATCAATGACTACAAGTGTAATAAGAAATGCCAAGAAAGGAAGGAAAATATATTTGCTTAACAAGAGTGATAGGGCACAAATCGCAGAATATCTGAGTGACCACCATCAAACGTTCATTTCTGAGGAAGAGGATGTGGAACAAAAATGGAAAAAATTCAGAAACATCGTCCAGTACGCCTTAGATAAGTTCGTACCGACTAAGGTCCAAAGCGAGGGGAAAGATCCACCGTGGTATAACAATCATGTACGAAAGGTACTACGGAAACAAAGAAAGCTTCATCATAGGTTTAAGAGTAGTCGAATCATAGCTGATAAGGAAAAGCTGAACGAAGCGAAAAAGAGCGTAAAGAGAGCAATGAGAGAAGCATTCAACGAATTCGAACATAAAACATTGGCAAACAATCTAAACAAGAACCCTAAAAAGTTTTGGTCATATGTAAAATCGGTAAGCGGATCTAAATCCCCTATTCAGTCACTCGTTGACCACGATGGCACCGAAACGGAGGACGACCGAATAAAGGCAGAAATACTGAATTCAGTGTTCCGAAACTGTTTCACTGCGGAAAATCGTAACACGGTCCCTGACTTCAGCCGTCGCACGGACGCCAAAATGGAAAATATTGAAATAAACGATATCGGAATTGAAAAACAACTGCTATCACTTAGTAGCGGAAAAGCATCCGGACCAGACGAGATACCCTTAAGATTCTACAGTGATTATGCTAAAGAACTTGCCCCCTTTCTATCAGCAATTTATCGTAGATCTCTGGAAGAACGTAAAGTACCTAGCGACTGGAAGAAAGCGCAGGTCGTTCCCATTTTCAAGAAGGGTCATAAATCAGATGCGAATAATTATAGGCCTATTTCGCTTACGTCAATCTGTTGTAGAATAATGGAACATGTTTTGTGTTCTCGTATTATGACGTTCTTAGATAATACAAATCTCCTTCATCATAACCAACATGGATTCCGCAAACAGAGATGATGTGAAACTCAGCTCGCCCTATTTGCCCAAGAAATTCACAGTGCCGTAGACACTGGCGAGCAGATTGATGCCGTATTCCTGGACTTCAGGAAGGCATTTGATACGGTTCCGCACTTACGTTTAGTGAAAAAAATACGAGCTTACGGAATATCGGACCAGGTTTGTGATTGGATTCAGGATTTCCTAGAAGAAAGAACACAACATGTCATTCTTAACGGTTCAAAATCTGCAGATGTAGAGGTAATTTCGGGAGTACCGCCAAGGATGCGTGATAGGACCTTTATTGTTTACAATATACATAAATGACTTAGTTGACAACATCGGTAGCTCCGTGAGGCTATTTGCAGATGACACGGTTGTCTACAAGAAAGTAGCAACATCAGAAGACTCGTACGTACTCCAGGAAGACCTGCAGAGGATTAATGAATGGTGCGACAGCTGGCAGCTTTCCCTAAACGTAGATAAATGTAATATAATGCGCATACATAGGGGCAGAAATCCATTCCAGTACGATTACGCCATAGGTGGTAAATCATTGGAAGCGGTAACGACCGTAAAGTACTTAGGAGTTACTATCCGGAGCGATCTGAAGTGGAATGATCACATAAAACAAATAGTGGGAAAAGCAGGCGCCAGGTTGAGATTCATAGGAAGAATTCTAAGAAAATGTGACTCATCGACGAAAGAAGTAGCTTACAAAACGCTTGTTCGTCCGATTCTTGAGTCTTGCTCATCAGTATGGGACCCTTACCAGGTTGGATTAATAGAAGAGATAGACATGATCCAGCGAAAAGCAGCGCGATTCGTCATGGGGACATTTAGTCAGCGCGAGAGCGTTACGGAGATGCTGAACAAGCTCCAGTGGCGGACACTTCAAGAAAGGCGTTACGCAATACGGAGAGGTTTATTATCGAAATTACGAGAGAGCACATTCCGGGAAGAGATGGGCAACATATTACTACCGCCCACATATATCTTCGCGTAATGATCACAACGAAAAGATCCGAGAAATTAGAGCAAATACGGAGACTTACAAGCAGTCGTTCTTCCCACGCACAATTCGTGAATGGAACAGGGAAGGGGGGATCAGATAGTGGTACAATAAGTACCCTCCGCCACACACCGTAAGGTGGCTCGCGGAGTATAGATGCAGATGTAGATGTAGGAGTACGATGAATGAGACCTGCACCACCGTACTAGGCAAGGTCCTAATGGAGGTGGTTTGCCGTTGCCTTCCTCCGACCGTAATGGGGATGAATGATGACGAAGACGACACTACAACACCCAGTCATCTCGGGGCAGGTGAAAATCCCTGACCCCACTGGGAATCGAACCCGGGACACCGTGCTCTGGAAGCGAGAACGCTACCACGCGACCACGATCGGCGGACACATTTACGTATATAAACGTACAAACATACTTTGACGTGGTAATTCATAAGATAAATGCTACCTCTTCGTCGCTATTCCAACGCTATAGTAATATTCTGCGTTCTACCCTTATTGGTAATACAGTTAATTTCAATCATGGGCTTGCTCTTCACTGTGTGCTTAACAAATTTTACTCAATTTCCGACAAGGTGGACAATCTTTACTACTTGCATTTCATGTAACCATGAAAGTGAAATTGTCCATTACAAAAATATTCCTACGAATTTACTTATGTGACACTCATTCCGTCATTATAAATCTTCACTATCCATACTCGTTGAGAGCGCAATTATTGGTCACTTTCCAGACACGATAAATGTTTATCAAATTCTTGCTCATCAGGCTTAAAACGGCATGACAGAAAACTTACACTACAATGTAATGAGAACACTTATTGACCCAGATTCAGGTACATGATGGCTGCATAAAATTCTTTGATTATAATCTAGCGCATTTACATTAGGTCTTAGCTGCAGATGGCTGGTAGGCTTACAATATGATCTTTTGCCTAAATTTTATGACTACTAAACTTTTAGCAGACCATTTTTTAAGGATATAATATTAGTCGAGCTATACATGTGAAATGTGAAGTATTTTTTACATACACTCCCTCTCTCATTGTACAAAACACATGTGTACTTCGTATAGGGCCGTTAATTCTTCGTTTCCTCTTAACCAATACACATATGACCAAATGCTTTTATTTGCATACTTAACGGGTTGTGTTCAGCGACTCCGATTACCTTAATCAGTATTAACCTAAGGTTGCAGTGGTCATGCTACTCGAACATTCTCCTCTGACACATCAAGTGCATGTTTTCACTTAAATGGGAGACCAGTCGTCTATGTCGTAGTTCCTGTTGCTACACCAAGAACACCTGCATACGGATTAGATACACATTCTGACGTACTCACAGTCAAGGCATTTCCTGTACGAAAACTTAATTGGTCGAGGTAATTTACATTCCCAATTTCTTAACATTATTAATTGAGCATTAAATTATATTCACTGTAATTAGCAGAGTTGTATTACTAAAGGCTATACTCATCCTATTTCATTGGTTCTGTCAATATATGCATTCAGCTATTGGAAATACTTCTTCAAGCAATGACGAGAATACAGACTTCTGATTTTCCTCACAGTTGGGTAGGCCAACAAATAACTACTTTCATGGGGAATTTGGAGATTCTGGAATGGTTCAGTATATGGGAATTTCTTTATAGTAGGTGTTCATCATCACTTTCTCGCATACGGAGGATCCTTGCATTCTGCCTAGTCTCTTGCTATACTGTTCCTTTCCCAGATTAGCGTTTTCTATGACAGAGGTCGACATTTGATTTATCTGTCCTTCCAGGGTTTCCTCCGCTCGTGGCAGACATGGAATGGATTCAACCACTCATTCTTTTCCTTTACCACTTTCACTAAATCATCTGAAGTGTGTGAGGTGGAATATAGAAGAAGATTATTCACTATTTATTCTTAAATACCTAGAAATTCTACTCATTTGGTCTGTTTGTGAGGGGCGCAGATCCTCATAAAATCATTAAACTTACGAAAAATCCTCTCCATGAGGTTGGCTTTTGGCGTGAACCGCGAGACCAATTACTGCTTAATCGACTGATCTTTCAAAAACTGCGTCCATTTATGACAAGAGAAATTGAGTGTATTGTTGGACAAAATCGATTCACGTTTTCCTACCATAGGAATGAAGTCATTTACTATCCTCCTAATTAATCAGAGGTTAGCAGCTGATTTCGCTGCATGGAATTTAACATACTTACAAAAGCTGTCACATAAGCCAACAATGTATTTAACGCCCCCACCGACAGAAGGTAGCGGCCTTGAATGGGCAATATAAAGAATTGTCAGAGGTTTTGTAGGTAATATCGGATGCATTTCCATCCTAATACCCAGGTTCTAAGATTTAACCTTTTGGAAAAGTAGACAAACTTTCGGAGTTTGTTGCGCCTATCACAAAATCTTTGGGAAGTAGCAGTAATGGTTCAGTTTCCTGCAGCACTTCTTCGTGATATAATGCCCCGATATATAATGATCATGCCATACAAGAACCTTTTGATTGGCTGTGTGAACACACACATACCACTAGTCAGATAGAGAATCTCTCCTTCATATAACTGATGATGATGTATCTTGGGATTATTCCCTTGCTGAAGAGGAAGCTTCACCTTACTCCACCTAGGGCCATTACTTCATTACTCCTTCATTTTCTTACACAAGTCTAGAAAATATTGCTTATACTTTGATTATAGTATTGAATTCGGAGGTGTGTTCTACCAGATCTTCAAATTCGGCTAATCCTTGAGGCAATGACGATAAGGCGTCAGCAACAATATTGTCACTTCTTTTATGTAAATAATCTCAAAGTCATATGACTGAAGAAACATTGTCCAATGGGCAAGACGATTGTGTAACAGTTTACATGACGTTAAGAAACACAATGCTCGGTGATCACAGTAAACCTTTGGCATTTCTCCCAAACAAATAATAGCTAAATTTTCTAAAATCTCAAACAATAGCCAAGGTCTCTAGTCCAGTTGCAGAATATCCTCGTTTGCTCTAGGATAATGTCTGGCTGGTGAAGCTCATTATCCTTACTCATCTTTTCCTTCATTGGTTATAAGTTAAAAAAAGGTATGCCTCCAGCCCAGAATGTGAGGCATCGGAGCCAAAGTAAAAGTCTTTCGACATGTCGGGATGATACAATATATTGGAGTGTACTAATGCATGCTTTACAGCCTCAAACTCTTCCTCGTAATGCTCCATCCAGGTCCATGGACTATTTTTCTTTAAAAGGCCCAATAAACCATTGCTGTTGAACAACAGATGTGAGACAAATCACCTAAAGATGAACATTACCTTATAATGGCTCTCGGTTGTCGTTTGTTCCTTGGAAACGATAAATTTGTAATAAGATGCAGTTCCGCAGGATCTGGTGTTATACCCTCGTATAAAATTACATGTCATAGGAAACTGATCTTGATTTTGATAAATTTGCAGTAACTCAGCAGATAAAAATTTCTGCAGTGTTTTTGTAACAATTCAATATGTTCCATCCAAGTGGGAGTGACAATTCGTATCTCATTCACACACATTCTCATTAAGAAACACAAGGCTCGGTGATCACAGTAAACCTTGGCATTTCTCCCAAACAAATAATAGCTAAATTTTCTAAAATCCCAAACAATAGCCAAGGTCTCTAGTCCAGTTGCAGAATATCCTCGTTTGCTCTAGGATAATGTCTGGCTGGTGAAGCTCATTATCCTTACTCATCTTTTCCTTCATTGGTTATAAGTTAAAAAAGCACACATAAACGCAGTATATTTCTTCGAATTTTCCGAGACCAAAACCCACCAGTATGAAGATCGCATGTCGATGATGGATAAATACCTAACACCGAAATACTTCTGTAGTTGCTTCTCCAAGTTTTCAGGACGCGATTTATTTCCCTTCTGTTGAGTATGAGGCGTACTTCCCCATCGGGCTTGGCCACAGGAAGAAATGGACTATAGTAAGGAGAGAAACAAAGCTAGATGAGGACCCTCCCCCGCCCCTCCCCCTCCCGCTCTCTCTAACATACATCGTATTTCTTGAGTCACAGCCTCTCTCTTAGACAGCGGAATTGAATAGGTGGTTTTTACGAAGAGTTTCATGGAGCTTCACCTCCATGCGGTATTCATAGGTTTTAATTATGCCTGGGTTCTTGTCAAACACCTGAATATAATTTGACAGTAAATCTTTCCACTAGTCCTGCTGTTGACGAGTAATATCGGTAGATTCCAAGATTTTATGCTGAATTACTTTTTCATCTTCACAATTCAAAGTACTCTGATGAAACGAATAATCAACCAGTAATGATCTCGTTTTGACAAGCTGTAATCGAATTTTGTGACAATACTTATCGTGGGGCTTTGGAATTTTGATTAAATCTACAGCACTTCCTCCTCATCAACACGAATATAGCATTTACGCATCTCTACGTCAATTTTGACACACTTCTGCCTTCAGAACTCAATACCAAAAATACACCTTCCTATCAGATCTTTCACTGCTAAAAAGATACATTCTATGGCTATGCCTCCTACCGTCACGTTAAATGGGTTTGGATGTTTACTTACTGTTTCAACTAATTACCCGCTGAACCAACAAACCTGCAATTTTGAACTGGCTAACTTTGGAGCTTTCGAATTTAACTTATTTCGACTAATTATACTTTAGACATAACCTTAATCATTGCCCCAGTGTCGACCAAGATAACGATTGGAATAGTTTCTACAGAAGCTTTGATAAGTGCTTGCACTATTTCCCTTGAACCTTCAGCACGTATGTGAAAACTATCTATTAATTCGTGTCTCAAATCTACATAAATCAGTTTCACTCCACTCAATCCCACGGCCAGAATTGGGGGGGGGGGTTAGATGTGACTGACAGGCGACACTAATTTGTTGAACTAGCCACTAACGAACGAGTCTCATTTGTGACTTTGACAATATTCACCGTAGGATTCTGATTACGCCGACCAGTATCAAAATCACGATTCACACTGCAGGAATCTGTTATAGATAAGTGTTACTGTATACATTAAAGGATATCTAATTCTGCTGATCAGAATGCCACTGGTTGTTTGAATTACTTGGTGTTGTAATGAACTGAGCATTGGATTAACACGGATTACGGTTATTGTGGTTATACCAGGGGCGTAGACCATTCTTTTTTATAACTCGGATGGTGTCTGTCATCGTTCCTCCTCCTGTGGAGTGTCAATATTTACATGCTTAACAACTACTGACATTTGAGGCAACAAATCCGACGCTAGCGGTCGTGATTGTTGCCGTACTGGTGACGCGGCTGCGTAGATCGATACGTTCGATTCCCATTCCTATGATTATTTCCTTTACTATTAGCCCTTGCATCTTCATTTATCAAATCAGTTCTACATCTACATCCACGTGATTACTCTGCAATTCACATTTAAGTGCTTGGCAGCGGGTTCATCGAACCACAATCATACTATCTCCCTACCATTCCACTCCCGAACAGCGCGCGGGAAAAACGAACACCTAAACCTTTCTGTTCGAGCTCTGATTTCTCTTATTTTATTTTGATGATCATTCCTACCTATGTAGGTTGGGCTCAACAAAATATTTTCGCATTCGGACGAGAAAGTTGGTGACTGAAATTTCGTAAATAGATCTCGCCGCGACGAAAAACGTCTTTGCTTTAATGACTTCCATCCCAACTCGCGTATCATATCTGCCACACTCTCTCCCCTATTACGTGATAATACAAAACGAGCTGCCCTTTTTTGCACCATTTCGATGTCCTCCGTCAATCCCACCTGGTAAGGATCCCACACCGCGCAGCAATATTCTAACAGAGGACGAACGAGTGTAGTGTAAGCTGTCTCTTTAGTGGACTTGTTGCATCTTCTAAGTGTCCCGCCAAGGAAACGCAACCTTTGGCTCGCCTTCCCCACAATTTTATCTATGTGGTCTTTCCAACTGAAGTTGTTCGTAATTTTTACACCCAGGTACTTAGTTGAATTGACAGCCTTGAGAATTGTACTATTTATCGAGTAATCGAATTCCAATGGACTTCATTTGGAACTCATGTGGATCACTTCACATTTTTCGTTATTTAGCGTCAACTGCCACCTGCCGCACCATACAGCAATCTTTTCTAACTCGCTTTGCAACTGATACTGGTCTTTGGATGACCTTACTAGACGGTAAATTACAGTATTATCTGCGAACAACCTAAGAGAACTGCTCAGATTGTCACCCAGATCATTTATATAGATCAGGAACAGCAGAGGTCCCAGGACGCTTCCCTGGGGAACACCTGATATCACTTCAGTTTTACTCGATGATTTGCCGTCTATTACTACGAACTGCGACCTTCCTGACAGGAAATCAGGAATCCAGTCGTACAACTGAGACGATACCCCATAGGCCCGCAGCTTGATTAGAAGTCGCTTGTGAGGAACGGTGTCAAAAGCTTTCCGGAAATCTAGAAATACGGAATGAACTTGAGATCCCCTGTCGATAGCGGCCATTAGTTCGTGCGAATAAATAGCTAGCTGCGTTGGACAAGATCGATGTTTTCTGAAACCATGCTGATTACGTATCAATAGATCGTTCCCTTCGAGGTGATTCATAATGCTTGAATACAGTATATGCTCCAAAACCCTACTGCAAACCGACGTCAATGATATAGGTCTTTAGTTCGATGGATTACTCCTACTACCCTTCTTAAATACTGGTGCGACCTGCGCAATTTTCCAATCTGCAGGTACAGATCTATCGGTGAGCGAGCGGTTGTATGATTGCTAAGTAGGGAGCTATTGTATCAGCGTAATCTGAAAGGAACCCAATCGGTATACAATCTGGACCTGAAGACTTGCCCGTATCAAGCGATTTGAGTTGCTTCGCAACCCCTAAGGTATCTACTTCTAAGAAACTCATGCTAGCAGCTGTTCGTGTTTCAAATTCTGGAATATTCCATTCGTCTTCCCTGGTGAAGGAATTTCGGATGACTGTGTTCAATAACTCCGCTTTAGCGGCACAGTCGTCGGTAACAGTACCATCGGCACTGCGCAGCGAAGGTATTGACTGCGTCTTGCCGCTTTTGTACTTTACACACGACCAGAATTTCTTCGGATTTTCTACCAAATTTCGAGACAATGTTTCGTTGTGGAACCTATTAAAGGCATCTCTCATTGAAGTCCGTGCCAAATTCCGCGCGTCTGTAAATTTTGGCCAATCTTCGGGATTTCGCGTTCTTCTGAACTTGGCATGCTTTTTCCGTTGCCTCTGCAACAGCGTTCGGACCTGTTTTGTGTACCATGGGGGATCAGTTCCATCTCTTACCAATTTGAGGTATGAATCTCTCAATTGCTGTTGCTACTATATCTTTGAATTCGAGCCACATCTCGTCTACATTTGCATAGTCAGTTCGGAAGGAATCGAGATTGTCCCTTAGGAAGGCTTCTAGTGACACTTTATCCGCTTTTTTAAATAAAATTATTTTGCATTTGTTTCTGGTGGATGCTCTCTATTAGCTCTGGATTGTTTGTGGCTAAGAGGTCAAGTATGTTTTCACAACCATTTACAATTCGCGTGGGTTCGTGGAGTAACTGCTCGAAATATTTTTCGGAGAAAGCATTTAGGACAATCTCGGAAGATGTTTTCTGCCTACCACCGGTTTTGAACAAGTATTTTTGCCAACATATCGAGGGAAGGTTGAAGTCCCCACCAACTATAACCGTATGAGTGGGATATTTATTTTGTTACGAGACTCAAATTTTCTCTGAACTGTTCAGAAACTATATCATCGGAGTCTGGGGGTCGGTAGAAGGAGCCAATTATTAACTTAGTTCGGCTGTGAAGTATAACCTCCACCCAATCCAATTCGCACGGAGTATCTACTTCGCCTTTACTACAAGATAAACCACTACTGACAGACACAAAAAATCCACCACCAGTTCTGCCTAATCTATCTTTCCTGAACACCGTATGAGACTTTGTAAAAATTTCCGCGGAACTTATTTCAGGCTTTAGCCAGCTTTCTGTACCTATAACGATTTCAGCTTCTGTGCTTTCTATTAGCGCTTGAAGCTCATACACTTTCCCAGCACAACTACAACAATTTACAACTACAATTCCGACTGTTCCTTGATCCAAGCACGTCCTGTATTTGCCATGCACCCTTTGAGATTGCAGCCCACCCCGTACTTTACCGAAGCCTTCTAACCTAAAAAACCGCCCAGTCCACGCCACACAGCCTCCGCTATCCGTGTAGCCGCCAGCTGAGTGTAGTGAACTCCTGAACTGTTCAGCGGAACCCGAAACCCGACCACCTTATGGCGCCAGTCAAGGAATCTGCAGCCAACATGGTCGCAAAACCGCCTGAGCCTCTGATTCAGACCCTCCACCCGGCTCTGCACCAAAGGTCCGCAGTAGGTTCTGTCAACGATGCTGCAGATGGTGATCTCTGCCTTCACCTCGTAAGCAAGACCGCAGCCTTCACCAAATCAGGTAGCCGCTGGAATCCAGAGAGAATTTCCTCAGATCCAAAGCGACACACGTCATTAGTGCCGACATGTGCCACCACCTGCAGCTGGCTGCACCCTGTGTTCTTCATGGCATCCGGAAGGACCCTTTCCACATCAGGAATGACTCCACCCGGAATGCACACGGAGTGCACACTGGATTTCTTCCCCTCCTTAGCCGCCGTATCCCTAAGGGGCCCCATTACGCGCCTAACATTGGAGCTCCCAACTACCAATAAGCCCACCCTCTGCGATTGGCCGGACCTTGAAGGCTGAGAATCATCCTCTGAGTCTAGTACAAATAAAAAGTATTCTGTGGTGTCACCGCCAGACACCACACTTGCTAGGTGGTAGCCTTTAAATCGGCCGCGGTCCGTTAGTACACGTTGGACCCGCGTGTCGCCACTATCAGTGATTGCAGACCGAGCGCCGCCACACAGCAGGTCTAGTCTACAGAGACTCCTTAGCACTCGCCCCAGTAGTACAGCCGACTTTGCTAGCGATGGTTCACTGACTATTTACGCTCTCATTTGCAGAGACGACAGTTTAGCATAGCCTTCATCTACGTCATTTGCTACGACCTAGCAAGGCGCCATATTCAGTACTAGAATGTATTCTGAACAGATAATATTGTGAATCATGTACCGTCAAGAGCGACCTTCATTATTAATGGATTAAAGTTAAGTATCAAACTAATTACGTCCGCTTTCTGAATTCAAATTCCTTGTCATGTTCCAGACCTCACGTCAGTATAGTTCTTCCCTCCTCACGCCAGCCTGCGAGAGCTAAAACGCGTGCATTTCGGTCTCCTCTCGTAACACGGTGTTGGCTCTTTAGCCAATACAACATATTCAAAATTGGATTCATGTACCCCAACTAGCTTCTCTGTGATGTGAATCGGCGACTTGGCTTCAAAATATAGGTTCATCGCAGAAGCGAGTCTTGTTCGAATGTTTCTCAAAATACTTTATTAGGCTTACCTGTCTAGAATTGTATATGTCTAGATTAAACAGTTCCTCTCTTAATTTTTCTTGAACGCATTTTGACCAATACGTTTCTAAAAAGGCATTTTCGAATTGTTCATACGAATGATAACGTTCTGCAATTGAAGCCCATAGGGCAGGTAGAAATGATTTCATCACTCTGTCTGAAATGGATACGATCTTGATGAAAAGGCTTCCCTCCTGTTATGACTTGGCAGAGCTACGCCACCAATATGCGAATTTACGTCTGCGTTATTCTGAAGTGAAAGATACAGACACGAGGATGGCAGTCGATTCACCTTAGAACCTCGTCACCCTGAATCCGATTACGTCCCATTTGATGCTCTGGAATTGATGTTCCTCACAGTCGAGATGTTCTTTGAATCTCATTGAGCGAAACAGTATAACTGCAGTATAAAATGATTTGTTGAAGTTTTTTCTATTTCCTTTGTGTTTATTTTGTTCTTTAATTTAGTTAGTCAGTTTTTTGCTACCACCCTCATTTCCCCAGTATCCATGGGGCAGACTGCGGCTTCAGTGAGAGATTCTGAGGCTGGGGTGTGCTTGTTTAATATTCGACATTTTGACTGACGAAGATTTGAACTGTCTCTTCCCATGGGTTGAGGTGGAAGTTTCCATAGGAATTATAGAGATTTGAACAGATAAGGGTTTTTGGGGCATGTTTTCCTCAGGATATAGAGGTGATGAAGAACAAGTGGTCGTATAGAACAGGATCACCACTGCTTGTGATGATTCTGTGCCCACCATCTTGTGAGGAAAACACTTACTTACTACCACAGTCTTTGCATTATACCTCGATAATTCTCACGTGAGTTTTGTGGCAGCCTAGAGGCGTCCTTTGTTTGAAACTATTAAGGACTAAGTTAATAACACTCCCCACCGACTGCAAAGTGCTGCACAGAAAATTAGCACCGCGCCCAGTTTGATTCTCGACGTCTTCGGCGTACTACAAGTTGCGAAATTCTTTAATATAGAAGCTTTACTTGTTTGAGACAGCGTCAGAAGTGATAATATTATCTACAGCAGCAGCAGCAGGTGATCTTTAGTCATTCTTTCAGTGTTTATAGAGTGAATGGCAGCTATGCTTAAGGATGACTTACGATAAACATTAATTTCACTGTTCTGTGTTCCTTATTACACGTCCCGGTGAGAACTGCTTCTCCTTTCATGTTACATGGTTTGATTTCCTATTCTCTTTTTCGAGCCCGCATTTTCGGTGATAGCGAATGATTTTTCGTTCACAGTAGACTATCTTGATTTGGAACTTAAGGTTATTCATAGCCTACGAAGTCTCTCTGTGAATGTTTACGTTATGCAATCAGCCTTGGGTTGTTATCTATTTATTTGTGTTTATATGTTTTGGAAATAGTGCCAAAGACAGCGTTCTTAAGAAAAATATTTTCACAGTCTATAATGATCAACAGAACTATGACTTACCCATAACGTTTACAGTATAACCACTGCAACGCTTCCAAAACCTGTATCTCCTCTTTCTAACCAGGATTTTAGTTTTCAGTATACTGAAGACAGAAAAACGCCAACAGTTGTGACAGTTATTGATTGATGATATTTATTTTGCAGCCGGGACATCTGAGTATAGTCAGTAACTACAATCTAGTCCCTAAACCTAGTTACAGGAACAGAAATAAAAGTCTTTGACATGTAGTATGAGTACTCCGGCTCTTAACAGCTGCGTTGAGATGCAAGGGAGAGTCATACCCTAGCCAGCTCAAAGGACACATCAGCTAGTATTCTTCCTGCTGCTGGTATACATATATATCTTCGCAACTACTCAGAATGAGGTTGGCAACCCTGTGGCCCACGCGTTACTTCATGGTTGGCACAGAAATATTCTGCTTGCAGGTCACTTGATTTTTCGAGCAATTTCCTTTGAATAATATTTATGATTTTCACATAAGGTGTGTTATAAGGTTATCAATGTACACTCCTGGAAATGGAAAAAAGAACACATTGACACCGGTGTGTCAGACCCACCATACTTGCTCCGGACACTGCGAGAGGGCTGTGCAAGCAATGATCACACGCACGGCACAGCGGACACACCAGGAACCGCGGTGTTGGCCGTCGAATGGCGCTAGCTGCGCAGCATTTGTGCACCGCCGCCGTCAGTGTCAGCCAGTTTGCCGTGGCATACGGAGCTCCATCGCAGTCTTTAACACTGGTAGCATGCCGCGACAGCGTGGACGTGAACCGTATGTGCAGTTGACGGACTTTGAGCGAGGGCGTATAGTGGGCATGCGGGAGGCCGGGTGGACGTACCGCCGAATTGCTCAACACGTGGGGCGTGAGGTCTCCACAGTACATCGATGTTGTCGCCAGTGGTCGGCGGAAGGTGCACGTGCCCGTCGACCTGGGACCGGACCGCAGCGACGCACGGATGCACGCCAAGACCGTAGGATCCTACGCAGTGCCGTAGGGGAGCGCACCGCCACTTCCCAGCAAATTAGGGACACTGTTGCTCCTGGGGTATCGGCGAGGACCATTCGCAACCGTCTCCATGAAGCTGGGCTACGGTCCCGCACACCGTTAGGCCGTCTTCCGCTCACGCCCCAACATCGTGCAGCCCGCCTCCAGTGGTGTCGCGACAGGCGTGAATGGAGGGACGAATGGAGACGTGTCGTCTTCAGCGATGAGAGTCGCTTCTGCCTTGGTGCCAATGATGGTCGTATGCGTGTTTGGCGCCGTGCAGGTGAGCGCCACAATCAGGACTGCATACGACCGAGGCACACAGGGCCAACACCCGGCATCATGGTGTGGGGAGCGATCTCCTACACTGGCCGTACACCACTGGTGATCGTCGAGGGGACACTGAATAGTGCACGGTACATCCAAACCGTCATCGAACCCATCGTTCTACCATTCCTAGACCGGCAAGGGAACTTGCTGTTCCAACAGGACAATGCACGTCCGCATGTATCCCGTGCCACCCAACGTGCTCTAGAAGGTGTAAGTCAACTACCCTGGCCAGCAAGATCTCCGGATCTGTCCCCCATTGAGCATGTTTGGGACTGGATGAAGCGTCGTCTCACGCGGTCTGCACGTCCAGCACGAACGCTGGTCCAACTGAGGCGCCAGGTGGAAATGGCATGGCAAGCCGTTCCACAGGACTACATCCAGCATCTCTACGATCGTCTCCATGGGAGAATAGCAGCCTGCATTGCTGCGAAAGGTGGATATACACTGTACTAGTGCCGACATTGTGCATGCTCTGTTGCCTGTGTCTATGTGCCTGTGGTTCTGTCAGTGTGATCATGTGATGTATCTGACCCCAGGAATGTGTCAATAAAGTTTCCCCTTCCTGGGACAATGAATTCACGGTGTTCTTATTTCAATTTCCAGGAGTGTATAATTTTGAGTCTAGGAAAGCCGTTCCACGCTGACATTGCTGCTAATCTCGTGTTGTATACTGCGACTTGTCTGTCCCAGCCATAACTGCGATAATAAGGGAGAGAAATATAAGTTCTTTTTCACTAGTTATGAGGTAATGTCGTCGCTCATAATACACTCCATCAAAAGTTGTCCTTCAACTTCCAGTTCCTCACAGTGCAAGGTCGAAAACCTTATGATACTGCACAACTGCTATTGTGTGGCCTCACACGTGGCTGGTAGCTCGTAGTCACTAGCTGCGGTAGATGAGGAAACTATCGATTGTAATCTGTTCTGATCTTGACACAGCCACAGTTGTTTTGCGAAATTGTTTCTGGAAGTTTTTACTATTACTTGTGAGTTAGAAATTGAAATGATTTATCTTTGCGGTTTCATCAGACTGACAACTGTAGCGTACAGCCGAACTGGTGTTTAAAAACAGCAGGAAAAGTGGACTCAAAATCACGACTTTGTGTGTACATTGCATAAAATTTACCTTTAGAGCAAATGCTGACAGAAGACTGTCACAGTTCGAGAGGGAGAGGGCACTTCCTTCAGATACTCCCACGTCCTACAGTGCTGTCAGATCACAGATGTGGCTAGAGTGAGAATTGATAGGTTTGATCGGTTTTATTGGCCGCCTTAAGTGAACAACTCAGTCTATCGCCGACAGGTTGTATGTCTATAAATGCGGAAAATACAACTGCAGCGGATTTCATTCGTCATGACATTGAGAAAAAGACAGTTAATTTTTTTCCTTGTCCCACTCACGAAGTGAACATAAACGAGAAAGAATACACCCATGTTTGGCATCCTTCACCTGGCAGTTAACGGTGACTTGAGCACTAGTGATACAGAAGAAGCAACAGAAGACTGCCAAACACTTAAGTTTCACAATACGCTCAAGAAGCCTCACAAGTAAGGAAACGGCAATGGTTAGTAGTGATTACTTTACTTAAAACTAGTGCTGTAAGCAGTAATAGTCGTTAACTGCTGTTCTGTTAATTAAAAGAACACTGTTGCTTGATTGAATTCTACTAGACATAAAAGGTGTATACACTCATAACTTGTAATTATAGTTTTCTCATGTATTTTTTCTTGAATATCTCTTGTTTCCTGACTGAAATAAATAGTTACGATAAATATTGTAATGAGTAACAAAACAGCTAAAAAGAAGTAATACACTATGTGCGAAAAGTTTTTTGTAATACTTCATTTCGTAACCGAGGTCACTACGGTAGTTTAATTAAATCGCTTAAGCAAATGGTTGGTTGGTTCCTTGAAAAGGAGGGATTAATATCCTTCGCTGTTCTTCTCTCTCTTTCCCCGATCTCAGTTTGTACGCTATCTTAATGGCCTTGCCGCCACAGGAGCGTTAAACCCTAATCCTCTTTTCCTCCTTGTAAGGGTTCAACCATGAGACTAGTGCGAAGATTACCCAGTCTGAATCACGATAACGTAATTGCGGAAATCGTGGCTGATCGGTTGACGGAAATGAAAGTGGCAAGTTGATTATGATTAGCAGACTGGACAGTGATTTCCTCAATGATATCCGACATCGTTTCGGTGTATTTCGGAGTGTGACGAGGGTAGTTTTTAATGACGTATCCTATTGTCAACGTGGGCTACCCTACTCCACTCACAACAACCTCCTAGCGACGTTCATCTGACTTTCCAAGGCTTTCCTCTGAAAAGGAAAGACGAAGATTTAGAATACAACGTCCTGTCGACCAAGATGTTATCACAGACTCAGCAGAAACCTTCTTAAGATACTTGGAGAAGCAATGGAAGAGTTTATTGGCATGGTCGTGCAAACTTCTGAATTCTCTCAGTTCGAGTGTGGCCTCTAACAACGAAGTTACAGCTGTTTTCGTAATTTATTATCATCTGATTAAACTAGTGCTCCGCTCCATTGATTCCTACGAGACGTTAAAACACCATGTTTTCCCTTTTTTACCTTTTTCAGTAAAATTATGATGCAGGCGATCACAAATATTTCATCATCATTGACGTTATTTACTCGTTCCTTATCTTTCTCACAGTCTTGGTTAATAACGAAAGATAAAAATGCATTGAATACTTTCGGTGTTACGTGATTGGTACTGATAGTCAGTGACCGAACTCTGTTATTAAAAGCTTTTATAACTTACAAAAGCCACACACATGACGGGATTGTTTCGTCAGTTAAAACTGCACAACGTATTGTTATGAAATACTTACATCCTTCGATACAGATACACAGTTCTCTAGTAGTGAAATTCAGGTTCTACATTATGATCTCAGATGAATTCTTATTCAGCAACCGAAAATACTGATGCTGCGATCAGACACTGTTCAGAATACGTATACAGTTTCCATCGATTTAGATCAGCCGAGTATATTCAGGACAAGCAAGGAGGAAGACCAAACAAGCTAAGATATACGAGGGATAAATATGATTGAAAGATTACACCTTTCTGGTGTTGTAATTCCCACATACAGTATAATCTGACCCTAAGAATTGGGATTATTTAGGTTGCTCATTAGGCTCAAACAAGTCTCTGTGTAACGCTTGTCATTATTGTTTGTTTGTATTTTGTGTAGGTTCAATGGTTCAAATGGCTCTGAGCACTATGGGACTCAACTGCTGAGGTCATTAGTCCCCTAGAACTTAGAACTAGTTAAACCTAACTAACCTAAGGACATCACAAACATCCATGCCCGGGGCAGGATTCGAACCTGCGACCGTAGCGGTCTTGCGGTTCCAGACTGCAGCGCCTTTAACCGCATGGCCACTTCGGCCGGCTTATTTTGTGTAGGTTTGTTAAGTGTGCGCTGGGGTATGTGATAAATACACTACTCTATTGCCAGTAATCGTGTATCGCTCTCGATCTAAACATACAGTATGGTCTGACCCTAAGAATTGGGATTATTTAGGTTGCTCATTAGGCTCAAACAAGTCTCTGTGTAACGCTTGTCGTTATTGTTTGTTTGTAATTTGTGTAGGTTTGTTAAGTGTGCGCTGGGGTATGTGATAAATACACTACTCTATTGCCAGTAATCGTGTATCGCTCTCGATCTAAACGCTTGTTTTCCAGAGCTTGTTATAGTCTCTTTGTCAGATATTCCCCTCCCCCTTCTAAGTTTTTGATTTGGAACTAATACAAGACTCTGTTCACTGCTGTCTGCGTGATTACACGCGCACGCCCAAGGTCAAACTGCAGGATACCCTGAGGTGGTTCTTCAGGCTCTGGCTAAAGGAACTGTACGTAGGAGGAGGTTTGTTGTATCCTTTCCTCTGGCTTTGAGACAACACAGTGAGTCCAGGAAGCCAACAGACGACATTTCTTCAGATAATAGTTTTAAAACGGTGGGAGTCAATTCTGATTCTGGAGATTCGATAAAGAAAAACTACGAGTGGGAGTAATTCATGGAGCGGCCCGTCAATTAAATGGATGTAATAAATGATAACACATAATTCTTCACCGCGACAAAGCCCCACTGACCAACAAACATGTTGGTAGGCCAAACTTAAATTTTTCCAAGTTTACTAATAATGCTGACATCAAAAAATCGAACCAGTTTTCTCCCATAATCTCTAATTTTTCAGATGCAGAACACATGCCAGATATCTGCTCGTTCACACAAAATCTTTTAACTTTGTACTATTTAAATCAATATTTTTGAAGTATACGGGGTGGTCCATTGATAGTGACCGGGCCAAGTATCTCACGAAATAAGCATCAAACGAAAAAACTAGAAAGAACTAAACTCGTCTAGCTTGAAGAGGGAAACCAGATGGCGCTATGGTTTGCCCGCTAGATGGCGCTGCCATAGGTCAAACGATATCAACTTCGTTTTTCAAAGTAGGAACCGCCATTTTTTATTACATATTCGTGTAGTACGTAAAGAAATATTAATGTTTTAGTTGGATCACGTTTTTCGCTTTGTGGTAGATGGCGCTGTAAGAGTCACAAACATATAAGTACGTGGTATCAAGTAACATTCCGCCAGTGCGGACGGTATTTGCTTCGTGATGAATTACCCGTGTTAAAATGGACCGTTTACCAGTTGTGGAAAAGGTCGATATCCTGTTGATGTATGGCTATTGTGATCAAAATGCCCAACGGGCGTGTGCTATGTATGCTGCTCGGTATCCTGGACATCATCCAAGTGTCCGGACCGTTAGTCGGATAGTTACGTTATTTAAGGAAACAGAAAGTGTTTAGCCACATGTGAAACGTCAACCACGACCTGCAACAAATGATGATGCCCAAGTAGGTGTTTTAGCTGCTGTCGCGGCTAATCCGCACGTCAGTAGCAGCAGACAAATTGCGCGATAATCGGGAAAAACGTCGGTGTTGAGAATGATACATCAACATCAATTGCACTCGTACCATATTTCTATGCACCAGGAATTGCAAGGCGACGACTTTGAACGTCGTGTACAGTTCTGCCACTGGGCACAAGAGAAATTGCGGGACGATGACACATTTTTTGCACGCATTCTATTTCGCGACGAAGCGTCATTCACCAACAGCGGTAACGTAAACCGGCATAACATGCACTTTTGGGCAACGGAAAATCCACGATGGCTGCGACAAATGGAACATCAGCGACCCTGGCGGGTTAATGTATGGTGCGGCATTATGGGAGGAAGGGTAATTGACCCCCATTTTATCGATGGCAATCTAAATGGTGCAATGTATGCTGATTTCCTACGTAATGTTCTACCGATGTTACTACAAGAAGTTTCATTGCATGACAGAATGGCGATGTACTTCCAACATGATGGATGTCCAGCACATAGCTCGCGTGCGGTTGAAGCGGTATTGAATAACATATTTCATGACAGGTGGATTGGTCGTCGAAGCACCATACCATGGCCCACACTTTCACCCGATCTGACGTCCCCGGATTTCTTTCTGTGGGGAAATTTGAAGGATATTTGCTATCGTGATCCACCGACAACACCTGACAACATGCGTCAGCGCATTACGGAAGGCGAACTACTCGCTGGTGAGAGGAATGTCGTTACAAGTATTGCCAAATGCATTGAGGTTGACGGACATCATTTTGACCATTTATTGCATTAATATGGTATTTATAGGTAATCACGCAGTAACAGCATGCGTTCTCAGAAATGATAAGTTCACAAAGGTACATGTATCCCATTGGAACAACGAAATAAAATGTTCAAACGAACCTATGTTCTGTATTTTAATTTAAAAACCCTACCTGTTACCAACTGTTCGTCTAAAATTGTGAGCCATATGTTTGTGACTATTATAGCGCCATCTATCACAAAGCGAAAAAAGTGGTCCAACTAAAACATTCATATTTCTTTACGTACTACACGAATATGTAATAAAATGGGGGTTCCTATTTTTTAAGAAAAAGCAGTTGATCTCCGTTTGACCTATGGCAGCGCCATCGAGCGGGCAACCATAGCACCATCTGGTTTCCCCCTTCAAGCTAGACAAGGTTCGTTCTTTGTAGTTTTTTCGTTTGACGCGCATTTCGTGAGATATTTGGCCTGGTCACGATCAATGGATGACCCTGTATAAGGAACACAAAAAGTTATAAGAAAATTCTGCTATATAAAAATGTGTTTCTTTCTGATGAAAAGCATAACATTAACAAAAAATTGTAAAGTTAATCTAAATAGGAAAGTCACTTTCTCCAGATTTTCTCAAATAGCAGAGTAGTGACACGTGGTAACCAAGCATGTAGTTCCAGCCCTATAACTGATTCTAAGGAATTAAAACTGTCTTATCAGTTGATAATAAGAGATAGCTGCTTAGAGTTTTGTCAGTTAAAAAGTCTGGGTATACTGTGTACTATACAGGATGAACATTAATAAAAGCACCAAACTGTGGGGTCAAATTCTTGACTGTAAATGAAAGAAAAAATGTCATATGAACATGTGTCTGGAAATGCATCGTTGCCATGATGGCGCTGGCGAATGAAAGTTTCTCTTACCACATGCCGTGTGTTCCTTGTGTGTTATACACTCCTGGAAATGGAAAAAAGAACACATTGACACCGGTGTGTCAGACCCACCATACTTGCTCCGGACACTGCGAGAGGGCTGTACAAGCAATGATCACACGCACGGCACAGCGGACACACCAGGAACCGCGGTGTTGGCCGTCGAATGGCGCTAGCTGCGCAGCATTTGTGCACCGCCGCCGTCAGTGTCAGCCAGTTTGCCGTGGCATACGGAGCTCCATCGCAGTCTTTAACACTGGTAGCATGCCGCGACAGCGTGGACGTGAACCGTATGTGCAGTTGACGGACTTTGAGCGAGGGCGTATAGTGGGCATGCGGGAGGCCGGGTGGACGTACCGCCGAATTGCTCAACACGTGGGGCGTGAGGTCTCCACAGTACATCGATGTTGTCGCCAGTGGTCGGCGGAAGGTGCACGTGCCCGTCGACCTGGGACCGGACCGCAGCGACGCACGGATGCACGCCAAGACCGTAGGATCCTACGCAGTGCCGTAGGGGACCGCACCGCCACTTCCCAGCAAATTAGGAACACTGTTGCTCCTGGGGTATCGGCGAGGACCATTCGCAACCGTCTCCATGAAGCTGGGCTACGGTCCCGCACACCGTTAGGCCGTCTTCCGCTCACGCCCCAACATCGTGCAGCCCGCCTCCAGTGGTGTCGCGACAGGCGTGAATGGAGGGACGAATGGAGACGTGTCGTCTTCAGCGATGAGAGTCGCTTCTGCCTTGGTGCCAATGATGGTCGTATGCGTGTTTGGCGCCGTGCAGGTGAGCGCCACAATCAGGACTGCATACGACCGAGGCACACAGGGCCAACACCCGGCATCATGGTGTGGGGAGCGATCTCCTACACTGGCCGTACACCACTGGTGATCGTCGAGGGGACACTGAATAGTGCACGGTACATCCAAACCGTCATCGAACCCATCGTTCTACCATTCCTAGACCGGCAAGGGAACTTGCTGTTCCAACAGGACAATGCACGTCCGCATGTATCCCGTGCCACCCAACGTGCTCTAGAAGGTGTAAGTCAACTACCCTGGCCGCAAGATCTCCGGATCTGTCCCCCATTGAGCATGTTTGGGACTGGATGAAGCGTCGTCTCACGCGGTCTGCACGTCCAGCACGAACGCTGGTCCAACTGAGGCGCCAGGTGGAAATGGCATGGCAAGCCGTTCCACAGGACTACATCCAGCATCTCTACGATCGTCTCCATGGGAGAATAGCAGCCTGCATTGCTGCGAAAGGTGGATATACACTGTACTAGTGCCGACATTGTGCATGCTCTGTTGCCTGTGTCTATGTGCCTGTGGTTCTGTCAGTGTGATCATGTGATGTATCTGACCCCAGGAATGTGTCAATAAAGTTTCCCCTTCCTGGGACAATGAATTCACGGTGTTCTTATTTCAATTTCCAGGAGTGTAGAATGTGTGACCGAGCGAGGTGGCGCAGTGGTTAGCACATTGGACTCGCATTTGGGAGGACGAAGGTTCAATCCCGCGTCAGGCCATCCTCATTTATGTTTTCCGTGATGTCCCTAAATCGCCCCAGGCATATGCCGGGATGGTTCCTTTGAAAGGGCACGGCCAACTTCCTTCCCCGTCTTTCCCTAATCCGATGAGACCGATGACATCTCTGTTTGGTCCCTTCTCCCAGACAAACCAACCAACCAGAATGAGTGATAGACGTAGCATACTACAGGCAGCAGAATGGTCTGGTATTCGTTTCGGGAACGAGCTGGGAATGTCTGTGTGTACGGACAAGCAGATAGAAATGATTAAGAGGTGTCCATGAGTGTACTTCTTTTGGCATAGCTGTGCTATTTCGATTTGCCTGGCCGTACAGAAACGCTATCTCGGTTTGTTCCCAACATAAATACCGGATCATCCTGCTGTTTACACTACGATGTGTCAATCACATAGCCTGCAACACACAAGAAACACATGGCAATGGCAACGATGCATTTACGGAACTGTGTTAGTAGGACCTTTGTCCTCAATTTAGAGTCAGAAATCCGTGTTTGCAGTTTGTCGGCTTTATTAATGTGCACTCGACAGCACAAGAAACGGGCCACCCCTCAGTACCAATGTGTAGGAAGCACCTGACTGTATGCAAAGAACATAGCATAGCTGTGTCGCAGATACTCTAAACCCTCTGCAATACAGTCGACTGACTATACACAGTGCTTACCACAAGAGACTACCAGAGAAAACTGCTCGTTACGGCAGTCAGTCTACATGTAAACTAATACCGTCATACAACGAATATTAGAAAACACGTTATTTGGCATGAGAGAGTCCTTAACGTTTGTAAACTGAACTTCTTTACAATAAGTGACACTGCAGAAGTCTTATCACACTTATTAAATGTCATGAGGAGTTATTGTTCGTAATCCAGATTTGAAATTGTAACACCAAAACTTTAATGCTCTATTGATTTATTTTGCTTTTGTTTCATTTAATGTTACATCGTTGAGCTTCTGTAAATGTTGTTTGATTGAATCGATAACACAAAATTGCATACTCCTTTCTTTGTTAAAACTTTGATGTCATGATTTGATTCCATGCAATGTAGTGTATCCGTCATTTAAATTCTTTGTCCCAATTGGAGGGAGACAAAAGTTACTGTATATAATTGTAATTTTGTTTAAATGATTTTTTGTAGAAATACCAATATGTACAAAGGTTTTGTTTTATTTAAAATGTTTGTTCTCTGTTATGTAAACTGCTGACCTTCACTTAGGTTTCTTAGTTATTTGTATGTAAAAGGTGTGGTAGTTCCCCTTGGGAACGGAACTGTGTAGTGCGCGCAAATTGTGGTTGGCCTAGGTAGAAAAGGTGGAACAAAGAGTCAGTCGGGGACGAGCTACCAAACTGTGCACTGCCCATGTAAAAGTTGCATATTCTGCTGGTTCCGAGAGAGGCTTTTCCTGCCGCTTTCCAATGCCTCGAATGGATGAATAAAGAGCTGGAACTATTCCGGAATTGGTATCTATCATCGCCACCAAGAAATGCCGGAGTCCAGCAATTCTACCTGCAATTCCACCTACCAACATGCAATCGCCACCACACTGCGCAATCACTATAATGGAGCACTATAGTAATGTACAGTGAACGATCAGCTCATTGGATGTTTTGGTGTGCACAAATATAAGGTAACTTATAACTGAATTCATGTACCTACCTTGATTTTTTCCCTATCACAACACCTCTCAGGTTCCTCTCCATTTGAACTATGATTACCGTGTGTCCTAGTTTGTGGAAAAAATGAAAGCCTCAAAGCCAAATAGTTAATTAATTAATGTTGTTTGATCTTTGGTAAGAAGGGAGTATTCAGATTTACTGTGGATTTAGTGAAATTGTGGGAGATAGTAAATGTAGTTTTGTGACAGCCTCCCAGTGATGGAAACAGTCCTATTTAAAGTTTTGAAGAGTTTCGAAGTCACCTATTTAATCATTTACTTGAAAGTAGAAGACTGGTGATAAAAACAATTTGCTGTTTCTTTTAAAGATTAAAAGTTCTTAAAACTGAAGCTTATAAAGTTTTGCTTAGTTAATGATCATAGTGCTGCCTGTAGTAAATTTTAAAAGGTGAGTCAGTTTCTTGCAATTACGGTATATTGATAATTTTTACTTATGAACCGTCTGACAGCAACTGAATAAAACACAGTTTTATTGCCATACGCGTTTCGCCTTTATTTTCTGCAAGGCATCATCAGTGGCCTGGAATATGTACGTATGTTAGTTATTTAATTTACATTTCTGTCACTGTGCCTATAGGTTATAAACAGTTTCGGTGGTTGGTATTTCCTATCAAGTAGTAATGTTTCGAACTGTACTTACAGGTTGCGTGGACAATTTCTTACATGTTACGCTCCTGTTGCATTTTTGGTGTTGTTCTTCTTCTTATGAATGCCAGTTTGCGGTTTTTTTCCCATATTCCACAGCACTATGAACTGAACGCTTGTTTCAATACAGTGTTTTGGTTTCTGTTGGCGACTGACAAATGTTTTTGCCAAAGATCGAATATTATTGTCAAACTTTCGAGTGTAATTATTGAAGTATCTGTGATCTGTACGTGTATGCATTTGTGTGTGTGTGTGTGTATGTATGTTTTGGTGTGATATAGTTTTTTGTGTGCTGTGTGTGTGTGTGTGTGTGTGTGTGTGTGTGTGTGTGCCCAGATGGTGTGGGGAAGAGTAATTTTTTTTTATGTTATCATTTCCTTTATTAAATGTAGTAGGGAGCCTGTGCTGATGAGTGTTTGTTCATTTATCACGTGTTTGTTTTCTGCTATGGGTTTCTGGATGTGGAAGTTTTCTTGCGTTTGTGTACGACGTTTGTCATGGTTGCTTATTCTCATTATTTTCATTTCTTGTTCCATGTTTGTAGAATGATGGTTATGGTGTTTTAAACGCTATGCAAATGTGGAATGGTTTGTTTCATACTTCCAACATCTAATATGTTCTTCAAAATTCCTGCATGTCATGCCTATGTATACTGCATCACAACTTTGACATTCAAGTTTATATATTCCTGATTGTTGGAATTTTCCCTCTTGGTAGCTGGCTGGCTTAGGTGTGATTGGAGGGATTGCCTAGGCTTATATGCTATTTTGAAGCCCTGTCTCTTTAGGATGCTTGAAACTCTGTGTGTTAGTTTATGTGTGTAGGTCATGGTGTACCATCTGGTTCTTTTCTGTGTGGTGTTGTCATTGTGTGTGTTTGTTGAGTGTGTGTGTAAGTTAAACCTCCAACTTAAAGATTATGGTATAGCAGTAGCAGACGGGAGTGTTATACGTGGCTTTTCTGTGACAGAACAACTTTGTTCTGTAGGGGCTTAGTACGTAATTAGCCAAACTTGGTAGTTGATTCTATAAGCTACGTAAATCCAGTTGCAGTGATATAAACTCACTGTTTACCAAATAAAGCTTGCGTGTGTGATCGAAACTCAACAAGGCATAGAGAGACGTAAGATATCGAAGTGTTCACCAGTATAAGTTTACAAGGCCAAATGTCCGAACCTGGAAATACACACATCAAAAAATTTTTGCATCAGCCCGGTTCCCAGAACTCCTGAAGATAGACGCTGACTGTGGATTTTGCATCACTGACACAGTCCGTTTGACTTTTCAGAGATGTCAGTAAACCCGACCAAAGAAGTAAACAACAATGCATGAGCAGCGCCTATTACACGGAAGGAGTCCAACAGGCAATCGGTTCCAGTCATCTAACCAGGGACGAGGTAGACGGCTCGTGTTGTCTGTAGTTCAACCATGCCTAGACGGTCAATACCGCGGTTCGATCGTGTCCGCATTGTTACTTTGTGCCAGGAAGGGCTCTCAAGAAGGGAAGTGTCCAGGCGTCTCGGAGTGAACCAAAGTGATGTTGTTCGGACATGGAGAAGATACAGAGACAGGAACTGTCGATGACATGCCTCGCTCAGGCCGCCCAAGGGCTACTACTCCAGTGGATGACCGCTACCTACGGATTGTGATTCGGAGGAACCCTAACTTCAACGCCACCATTTTGAGTAACGCTTTTCGTGCAGCCACAGGACGTCGTGTTACTACTCAAACTCTGCGCAATATGTTGCATGATGCGCAACGTCACTCCCGACGTCCATGGCGAGATCCATCTTTGCAAGCACGACACCATGCAGTGCGGGACAGATGGACCCAACAGCATGCTGAATGGACTGCTCAGGGTTGTCATCACGTTCTTTTCACCGATGAGTGTCGTGTTTAGCCGGCCGGTGTAGCCGAGCGGTTCTAGGCGCTTCAGTCTGGAACCGCGCGACCGCTACGGTCGCAGGTTCGAATCCTGCCTGGGGCATGGATGTGTGTGATGTCCTTAGGTTAGTTAGGTTTAAGTAGTTCTAAGTTCTAGGGGACTGATGACCTCAGATGTTAAGTCCCATAGTTCTCAGGGCCAGCCAGCCCAGTGTCGTGTTTGGAGGCAACCTGGTCAGGCTGAACGCCTTAGACACACTGTTCAGCGAGTGCAGCGAGGTGGAGGTTCCCTGTTGTTTTGGGGTGGCATTATGTGGAGCCGACGTACGCCGCTGGTGGTCATGGAGGCGCCGTAATGGTTGTACGAAACGTGAATGCCATCCTCCCACCGACAGTGCAACCATATCGGCAGCATATTGGTGAGTCATTCGTCTTCATGGACGGAACTTCGCGCCCCAGTCGTGCACATCTTGTGAATCACTTCCTTCAGTATAACGACATCGCTCGACTAGAGTGGCCAGCATGTTCTCTAGACATTATCAGTATCGAACATGACTGGGAGAGATTGAAAAGGGCTGTTTACGGACGACGTGACCCACCAACCGCTCTGATGGATCTAAGCCGAATCGCTGTTGCGGAGTGGGACAATCTGGACCAACAGTGCCTTGATGAACTTGTGGATAGTATTCCACGACGAATACAGGCATGCATCAATGCAAGAGGATGTGCTACTGGGTATTAGAGGTACCGGTGTATACAGCAATCTGGATCACCACCTCTGAATATCTCTCTATATGGTGGTACAACATGCAATCTGTGGTTTTCATGAACAATATAAAGGGCGGAAATGATGTTTATGTTGATCGGTTTTCCAATTTTCTTTAAGGTGACCGAGGTGATGCAAAACTTTTTTATGTGTGTAAATGATCAATACGTTTAACACTGCACTGGGAACTCCATGAAGCTTATATTTCCCCTGAGAAGTAACCGTGAAGGGTATGTAATATAGTGCAATGCACAAGTGTGAAACGTCATGAAGTGAAGTTGTGGTGATGGACGTGTTAGAATCCAGAACCTATGAGAATTGTTAACTAAGCGTAATGAGATGTTAGATGTTAATTATGTTCACCAATAGCGTGATATTGGACGTGGAACGACGATTCAAATGATTTTTTCCTGCCAAGGATTCGAACCCATCACCTTTCACAATTGTCTTACACCTATGATTAGACGAGGTGCACACATGTTCGGCTAGATGTAACGCAACGAATAGTTCTGTGATGCCTGGGACTCAAAACCAACACATATCGTCGTTGTCGACACCACACGACGAGGTGTCAACTATCAAATTGTCTTTACTAGTAGTTAGGATTGCGCCGTTCGTAGAGACCCGGAGGTGTTTGGCATCGTGAGGAAACAACGAAATGATGGGACAGCATCATCTCGAACCGATTGAAACTCAGAAAAATTGGAATCGGGGCTCGAATCCCTGTCCAGTGACCATATTTTCGAAATCTCAGAGTCATTTAACATCAGAAATGAAGGTCCTATGACCTTACATGACGATTTGTTCGTGAACTAAAATAACATTTCTAGCATAGGAACGCTTACTAGCGACAGAATTTCTGCAAGCAAGGACTTCTGCTTCTGACAGCCAAAACCAATCCAACTCTGTTCCAGCCAGTACCGGGTGGACATGTTTAATGTTGATTTGGAACCATGACACAGTCCTGCGTTTTTTACTTGGCGTTACTGGAGTTGAAGAAGGTATGTCTGTGACTGTTAAAGCTGGTACCCCCCGTGGGAATCGAACCCACACCTTAGCCATTACAAGCTAGCCTCTGTCCAATCAATCACCGAATTTCACATGTGTTAGCATCATGTTTTTGTCACAATGGGTATGCAGCATAGGGTACGAAAAGTGTTGACTTCCACTTGAGCTGTTGTTGTGAATAACCTATACGCTGTCTAGAAGTCAACATCACGCAGTGCGAACGCAAAGTCATCATATCAAACCCATCAATTTCCTTTCCTTTTTAAACCGTATTCCATCTCTCTCCTAAGAGCATCAGTCTGAGAGAAGGTCAGTGACAGTTTCCTTTATTTTCTAATGAGCTATTAATAGAAAAATATTGCGGAAACATGTTTGTGAAAGGGCCCGAGGGTGTCTGTTGAGGTAAGACCAGTTTCACCGCCGTTAGCCAGCGATCGCTTGATACAGACAGTCATCCGCCCAAGTGATCGCAACGGGTTGGACATAGACCTTATGATCTCCAGCGGACTTTTCTGCGCTCGAATTAGCAAGTATAACATTATGTAACGTTGCGTATGATATAATACTATGTTTCAGCTTGTTCTGTGGCGATTTTGTGTGGCATGTTGCTATAAGCGTTTTTATCTATGGCCTTATTTTGTTTAAGTTTGTAGTATAGCTCGTGTCATGACAACTTGAATATTTCTCATTGTTGACGTTATGAGGAGTGCCGCTAATGCATTGGAAAACGGAGTCTAAAATGGAGTTAAGTCTAAAATTTGTGACATTGTGTTTCGTTTGTGTTTAATAAAAGGGTAAAGCAGTGGAGGCAATTCGGAACACATATGCCTTGTATGGTGGAAGTGCTGATGAGTAAGTCAAGTTGTATCATTTCAGGTACGATCGTCTTGAGATAAATTAATCACCACATGTGGGAAGTTAAGGCGGCGCCGACGAAAGACGTTTCTGTGATTTACTACTGTGGTCAATGACAGCGTATCCGATAACTGGCAAGTGTGACGACCATTTAAAATTCATGTGAAACTTGACATCATCAGGTTCATTGAAGTTAAAAGAAAGAAAGGAGAATTGCGGTAGAACTTCTCGTCGAGAACGAGATAAGACGCGAAGGATGGGGAAGGAAGTCGTCTGTGCCCTTTCAAAGGACTGATGCTGGCATTTGCTATTTTAAGGAGACCACCGTTAACCTATATGAGTGCGGCCTGATGGCGATTTGAAGTACCGTATGGTTACTTCATAAGGAGAAAATATTGGGTAAGCCACAAGAAACATTATCTCAAATGATGGCCTGTATATGTCACAAAATTTAATGTTACTGATATACATCTGGCGGCACAAAGAAGGTGTTTTGTGTTACGAACTGCTTCACAGGGATGTATCCTTCGCAGTTGACATTTGTTGCCAACAAATGAGATGCCTTGAAGTCGCAGATTATCAAATGCGACCCGGAATGCAATACCGAGGAACCTGGTTGGCAAACATGCCTACTGCACATCTTCTAATTTGGAACCCGCATGTGTTGCGTTTCTTGCCCCTTAATGATCAAACACCAAGAAAGTTGGTTTTTGTTTTCTTTTGTTTTCTGTTTGCTTTGGCGACTGCACTTTAAACTTGGCTTAACTCAGAATCAACGAGTCGCTACACGCGTGGGATCGAAAAACTACCTGCGCATCGTCAGACGGTTTTCGATGATGAGGTTGAATATATTATTGACAATTTCTCTGATATTTGTGTCTATATTGATCAATAACTTAACGAGAAACGCTATTAATACGAACTTCACTAATACAACTGGTGTCTCATCATACTGGCAAACAACGAATGGTTGACATACTTAAGTAACTACCGGACTGCAACGTAAATACGACAATGTGGCTCTGAGAGTACTTGCTGTATGAAACACTCTTAACAGAGTGTTCAGTGATACGATTTCATCAAGAGAATTATGTATTTTTAGTAGCATTTCTGCAGTATTCTATGTTTCTTACCTGGCTACTGAACGTTGCGAGACGTCTTGTGATAACAAAATTTCTAAAGATGTCGTTCTGAGTTCGCTATAGCTGTTTGTAGCTCTGTCAGACAGGAGGTAAAATGCTACTCTCGCACCAGTTCGGAACTGAGAGCTACTCCATCTTACTCTTTGGAGTGTGTCACATTTTGATGGCACAAGCGACAACTACAGCGTTCACCACCTCCTCATTACCCTTGCTATGGGTGATGCAGATAATTTGCAACGTAGAGAACGAGATTAGTTGTAGTTGCTGGGTGAAAGTAATCTACCCAGTAAACATATATTTGTTAAGTCGATGACACACCAAAGTGGATTTCATTCAGAATATATGATTGGTGTACCATGAATACCAGGGTCACTCCAAAAGAAATACACTTTTTTTTTTAAAATCCATCTTTTATTCTACATGTTTGAAAGTTTTACAGTGTGTAGATACATCCTTTAGGAATAATATTTTCATTTCTCCTCATAATTTCCATCCCCCTCTCAACTGCCTTACGCCATCTTGGATCCAGCGCCTGTATACCCGCACGGTAAAATTCTGGACCAACCTGTTGGAGCCACTGTTCGGCAGCGTGCACAAGGGAGTCATCATCTTCAAACCTTGTCCTACGAAGAGAGTCTTTCAGTTTCCCAAAGAGATATAGTCACATGGAGCCAGGTCAGGACTGTAAGGCGGATTCTTCAGTGTTGTCCATCCGAGTTTTGTGATCGCTTCTATGGTTTTTTGAATGACATGTGGCCGTGCATTGTCGTGCAACAGCAAAACATCCTGCTTTTGCCAACGGGGTCGAACGCAACTCAGTCGAGCTTCAAGTTTCTTCAGTGTCGTCACATATGCATCAGAATGGTGGTTCCACTTGGCATGTTGTCCACAAGCAAGAGTCCTTCGGAATCGAAAAACACCATAGCCAAAACTTTTCCAGCAGAAGGTGTGTTTTTGAATTTTTTTTCCTTGGGTGAATTTGCATGATGCCACTCAATTGCCTCTTCGTCTCTGGTGAAAAATGATGGAGCCATGTTTCATTATCTGTCACAATTCTTCCAAGAAATTTATCTCCACCATTCTCGTACTGTTCCAAAAGTTCGCTGCATACCGTTTTTTTTTATTTTTGTTTCTTTGTGAGCCACTGTCAACATCCTGGGAACCCACCTGGTACAAACCTTTTTTAACGCCAACACTTTCAGTATTCTGCAAACACTTCCTTCCCCTATCCCGTGACAATTCGTTCACTGTGATGCGTCTGTCAGCAGTCACCAATTAGTTAACTCTCTGCACATTGTTGGAGTGTGTGCAGTACGAGGCCTGCCGCTGCGAGGACAGTCCTCAATATTGCAGTGCCCGCTTTCATCACGTAACCTGCTTACCGACCGACTAACTGTACTGCGATCGACAGAAGCATCTCCATACACCTTTTTCAACCTCTTGTGGATGTTTCCCACTGTCTCGTTTTCACAGCACAGGAATTCTATGACAGCACGTTCTTTCTGACGAACGTCAAGTATAGCTGTGATCTTGAAGACATGATGTGAGGGCGCAACACACGGGAACAGGTTGAACTAAGTTTGAAAACAAGGGGGAAGGATGTATCTACACACTGTAAAACTTTCACACATGCAGAATGAAAACTGTATTTTTACAAAAACTGTGTGCATTTCTTTTGGAGTGACCCTCGTATATCAAGCGAATCTTTCAGGATAACTCTCTTCCAGGAAGTAACAACACTATCACAGCCTCACCAGACATGTTTCACTATATTGTCATGACCCTATCATCGTCGTAGCAGGCAACGTCTTTCATGAGTGGGCTAACAATTTAGGAGTACACTTACTCATCAACGATGCCACGGCTTAATTACTTTTCGTACAACGTCGTGAGGAGTATTTTAGTATTTGCGGTGAAGGAGAAGAATGGTAAGTGGCACAGACCACCGCAATACATACGAAAGAAAATAAGCGTAATCCACTGAGTTACAGATCCATTTCATTAACATCGACATGTAGCAGGACATGTGAGCAAGTACTTTGTTCCAACGCTGTAAAATACCTGTTGACACCAAACCAACGTGGATTTGGAAGGCATCACTCTTTTGAGATGCAACAGGCATTTTAGTCGCAAGACTTACGTCATACAGGAGCTCTCTAGTTGATTACGTACTTACAGAGTTCCAATAATGCTTTTGATATCTCTCCTCATTAGCGGTTTCCACCCACATTGCTTTTCTATGGACGTATACAGGCCATCATTTGAGATAATGTTTATTTCGGCTTACCCACTTCTTTGTCTTTTTGAAGTTACCATACGGTACTTTAAATCGCCATCAGGCCGCACTAATTTAGATTTACGGTGACCTCCTTCAATCTATTACAGCAAATGCTAGGATCGGACCTTTGAAAGGACACAGACGACTTCCTTCGCCATCCTTCCCAGTTCGAGATTCTGATTCGTGTCTAATGTCATTTTCGACAAGACGTTGTACCATAGTCCTTCTAGTGGCCGTGCGGCGTTATGCGACATGTCACGGACTGCGCGGTCTCTCCCGCAGGAGGTTTGAGTCCTCCCTCGGGCGTGGGTGTGTGTGTGTGTTGTTCTTGGCATAAGTTAGTTTAAGTTATTTTAAGTAGTGTGTAAGTCTAGGGACCGATGACCTCAACATTTTGGTCCCTTAGTAAATCACACACACATAATCCTGCTTCCTTTCTTTTAATCTTAATATGACTACTGAAGGCAAGTGTCGCACAAAGGTTAATTGGTCGTCACATTTGACCACTATCGAATACATTGTCATTGACCATAGTTGTAAATCGCAGAAATGTCCTTCATCTAAGCCTGTTTGTCTTCCTGAATGTGGTGGTTAATTTTAATGAAAACGATCGTTTATGAAACGATACAGCTTGACTTTCTTAATAGCACTTACACCATACAGTACACAGGTGTTTCGAATTGCCTCCACTGCTTGGACCCTTTTATTACACATAAACAAAACACAATGTCACAAATTTTAGACTTAACTCCATTTTAGACTTCGTTTTTAATGCGTTAACGACACTCCTCATAAAATCAGCAATGAGAAATAGTCAAGTTGTCACGGCACGAGCTATGCTACAAACTTGAACAAAATAATACCATAGTTAAAAACGATTACAGCAAAATGCCATACAAAATCGCCACAGAGCATGCTGAAACATAGTATTGTATCAAACGCAACTTACATAATATACTTGCTAATTCGAGAGCAGGAAAGTCCACTGGAGATCGTAGGCTGTATGCTAATGCGTTGTGATCACTTGGGCGGTAGCAGGTCTCAGTCAAGAAGTCGCTGGCTCATGGCGCTGAAATTAGCTACCAGCGAACCCTTTCACAAAAATGTTTCCACAAGATTCTTCTGTTACTGGCTAGTTAGAAAATAATCGAAACTGTCTCTGACCTTCTGCCAGACGGATTCTCTTAGCTGACAGATGGAATAGTCTGCTGCGTGCCCTATTACGAAAAAAAAAATGATGCTAACACATGTGGTTGATTGGACTGAGGCTAGATTGTAATAGCTAAGAAGTCGGTTCAACTCCTGTTGGGGGTACCAGTTTTTAAACAGCCACAAGAAACGCTCTTCACATAAAGTAACGCCAAGTACAGAACGCAGGACTGTGCCGTGGATCCAAATCAACATTAAACATGTCCATTCGCTACGACTGAAGCAGAGTTGGGTTACTTTTGGCTGTCAGAGGCAGAAGTCGCTGTTTGCAGAAACGCTGTCGCTAGTAAGCTTTCTTACACTATTAATGTTATATTAGTTGACAAATAAATCGTCATGTAAGGTCACAGGACCTTCATTTCTGATTTTAAGTGACCTTGAGATTTTGAAAGTATGTTACTGGACAGGGATTCGAGCTCTGATTCCAATTTTTCTCTGAATCTGATTCCTTCGAGATGATACTGTGTCATCATTTTGTTGTTTCCTCATGGTGCCAAACTCCTCGAAGTCGCTACGAACGGTGAGATCCTAACCACCAGTGAAACAGAATTTGATAGCTGACACCCCTTTGCGGGGGGTCAACAACGACGATATGCGAGGGGTTGGAGTCCCAGGCAGCACAGAACTATTCGTTGCGTTACGTCTAGCTGAACATGTGTGCATCTCGCTACTGGTGAAGAAACAATTATTTCATGTCTATTCGTAGCTATAAGACAATAGTGAAATGTGCCGTGTTCGAATTCCTGGCAGGCAAAACTAATTTGTATCGTCGTTTCACATTGCAATATCCAATTGGTGAACACTTTTGTTATCTAACATTTGATTTTGCTTAGTTAACAATTCATATAGGTACTGGGTTCTATTCCCCATCCATCATCAAAACTTTACCTCGTGACGTTTCACGCTTGTGCATTGCACTTTAGATGCAATATAAGCTTCATGGGGTTCCCAGTGCAGTGTTAAGCGTGTCGTCATTTATTTACAGGTTCGTGCATTCGGCCTTGTAAACTGATACTGGTGAACACTTTTATATTTTACGTCTCTTTATGCCCAGTCGAGTCTCAATAAAGCACGCAAGCTTTGTTTGGTGAACAGTGGGTTCAAAATAGGATCACGAACAGCAATTCGTCATTACGTTTAATGGCCGTGCGGTTCTAGGCGCTCCAGTCTGGAACCGAGCGACCGCTACGGTCGTAGGTTCGAATCCTGCCTCGGGCATGGATGTGTGTGATGTCCTTAGGTTAGTTAGGTTTAATTAGTTCTAAGTTCTAGGCGACTGATGACCTCAGAAGTTAAGTCGCATAGTGCTCAGAGCCATTTGAACCATTACGTTTAATGAGTGTGATGAGACTTCCGAAATGTCACTTATTATAATGAAGTTTAATTTACAAGCATTAAGGACTGTCTCGTCTCTAAGAACGTGTATTTTGAATATTTAATACATGACGGTATTAGTTTACATCTGAACTAACTGCCATAATGAGCAGTGTTCGCTAGTGGTCACTTGTGATAACCACTGCGTATAGTCAAACGATTGAACCACACAGGGTTTCGAGGTTTAGAGGGCATTCGACACAACTATGTTATGATGGTTGCATTCAGCAGTGGCCCGCTGTGAGATGTACATTTTGTATTTTTAGTATAAGAATCATCTTAATTAAACAGATTAGAAGTTGTTTTCTTTAAAATACAGCCTTACATTTGTTGGCAGTTGGTGACCCGAAAAGGTTCATTTATTAAAGACTCATTTATTAAACTATGGAATGTTAATCAAAATTATCAGTTTATTCGGAATGTTACCACTTCAAAAGTCTTTGCATTCTGAAAGCATGAACGATTCACAGTCTCTGGTTTCCAGGAATAGCATTACTGTGTACAGTGCGGGCAAGCAGGTAGGTAGGAGTCTAGTCGAGTTGCACCCCTGAGCACTAGTGCTTGTAGAGTCGGGGAGAGATGATGTTGTGTCATGCCAGAACGAGGAGCTCGGAAAGCACATGAGCTGCACAGATATTTATGTTTGAGGTGTTCCATGATGTTTAACTTGAGGAGGAAGACGAATGTATAAAGAGACAGCACTTCAGAAAAAAAGTAATTTATTTGGAGTTTTCTATCTGCAAGTGCGAGTTCAATAATTACTGCTGCGTCAAAATTTCATTGTGTGTAATAATATGTACGTGTTGGTAATCGGGCACAACTATCAGTCATTTAGATTAATTAAATAGTATTGCATCAGGAATCCAAGAAAACAAATTTTGTAATGGAAATGTTTTGTAGAAACAGAAATTATCGTGTATGATTATGCGGAGAAAGACAATCCTGATTCTTAATATTAGTCTGCGTTTAATTTTGTGTCATTAAAAGGACTGAATATAATTTCAAAGTATTCCCTATTGTCATTCATAATTATTTCACACAGCATATCACCACTGTAATACAATTTTTGTTTGGTAAAATTTACACTGTCTCGCCTAGCAATTTTGCCTCAAAAGTAATTAATAATTTTGAAGAGGATAAAAAACTAATTCCTAAAACAGCAATTTAAAAGAAATATGAATAAGAAGGCAACATGATGTGCAGTGATTTATTTCAGCTCGTCATTCTTACAGCGCAGCCAGAGCAGAGACAAGTTATCTGTTGCAAGGTAAGAATTTGTTGTACAGGCTAAGTGAACATTTTGACAAAATATTACGAACAGTTATCGTTAGTGAATGTCACGCTAATTCAATAGATGTGTTTTTTGTAATAGGGCACATTAAAATTACGTAACGGTTAGTCATTCTGAGTATTCTTATGAATCATTATTTTTATGCAATATGATTTGGAGACAGCTTAATTAAAATCATATTCTTAAAAAGTAATATGCATAAATAAGTCCATGTTCAAAAGAAGCGTGGCTACGCCGATTCTAGATCAGATTCTATAATCGGTATTTAGAAGCAGTTTTCAGATTGTTAGTGAAAAATCCAGTTACACACAGTTTCCGCATACAACTTTTAACATACATACAGCTTTCATCTGTCGACCTTTCTGCTCAGGATACGTTCTTTTCGGTAGTTTTTTCAGTTTCGTGGTTAGATGAACCTCTGTTCTGCAACTGCATCTACAACTAAATTTGTTGATGTGGTTTGACCTTTTCCTTATATTTCATGTATTAGTAATAACGTGCCTGTACGCTGCATAGCATATTTTTTCTTCTTTTGCAGTTAACTAATTATCCAAGAATTAATTATTCTTCATTGAGTGTGTTGAAAGAATTTTGACTTTTTGTTTTGTTATCGTCTACAACTGTGTTAACATGTCGATATCCACCACATCCAAATCAGATGTTTGAGGTTTAGGGGAAGCTGATCTTATGACTTATTAAATGCAGAAACAATGGGCGAACAGAGGCCTGCTCATACTAGTAATGCTTGTGAGGTAGATGCAATGATGGCAGACAGACAGAATCAGGGAAAAACGTATTACTAATTAGAGATGAAGGTGAGACGGTGGTAGAAGATTTCACACGTGATAATACTTTTGTAGGATGCGATTTATCACAACATGTAAGTTCAGCGCTCGAAGACTCAGGTCTTGCCACTGTGATACCAATGCAAATTGATGAAGGTTTACCGCCTTCCAGTAGAAATGCGGAAATTGGTAGGAAGGATACCTTGCAAGTGACACAGAAGAATGTAAACCATTTATTAGTAAATAGTAATCCTACAGTTGGGAATGGGAATATTGTCTGAAATGTTTATAACAGATTACAGGAAAGAGCGAAGCATAGGAAGAGAATTTCAAAATACAGGAAGAGAAATTTGTTGAGAGGCTAGAAGAGGGTAGTCAAAAATTCAGAGATGAACGCGTAATTAACTTTAAGGAATTACCGAAGCAGATTAAGTAAAAAAGTCTGAGTTAAATAAAACAGAGTCCAGACTTGAACAGCTGGATGTATGGAAATTGCGCAGCTGAAGAAACAAGGGAGTCAGCAAAATACAGACACACAACAATTAAAAACAGAGTCTAGCAAAATTAATCAGCATCTGACCACTGTCATAAAACAGATTGAGGAACTCACTATGAGTGTGGCACACTGATCGACAAATTATGATAAAAAACTGAAGATGGGTAGCCTGTCCCATTTCAATCTTTGAAACGAGTTAAACAGGGTCAGATGACAACTAACCGATAACTCAAGAGGGAATT
Source organism: Schistocerca nitens (assembly GCF_023898315.1). Lineage (NCBI taxonomy): Eukaryota > Metazoa > Arthropoda > Insecta > Orthoptera > Acrididae > Schistocerca > Schistocerca nitens. The sequence continues at coordinate 395,397,042 of NC_064615.1, read as the reverse complement.
AAAGAAAATATGAGAACAGCTTTCGCATGTTGAAAAGAAAATCGACCAGACAGGTGATGACGATAGGCGAAACAGTATTCATTTTGCAGATTCGGACGAACGAATGGAGTCAGTATTTGAGTTAGCCTATTCGTAAATGTAGCAGATTTCGGAGATAAGTTAGCTGAGAGAAAGCTTGTGGCGTGAGAGAAAATTCATGTTCACATAATAATGATGGTTTATATTACAAACATTTCCATATTACAAACTGGACTGTTAGAAAGTTTAAAGTTTTCAAAAATATTGATGATGAATTCACCCTTGAGAGTGGCTATAACCATTTAACCGTTCTCCTCCACTTACGTGGCCAACTGGTCATAAATTGGAACTTATGTGCAGTTTTTTAAAAGAGCAACCAGCCACAAGAATGCGTTCTTTAGTACGAGACAGTCAAACTTACGGTGATTTCTGTCACGCATTCTTGTTCGCGTGCCGGCCGCGGTTGTCTCGCGGTTCTAGGCGCCCAGTCCGGAACCGGGCGCCTGCTACGGTCGCAGGTTCGAATCCTGCCTCGGGCATGGATGTGTGTGATGTCATTAGGTTAGTTCGGTGTAAGTAGTTCTAAGTTCTAGGGGACTGATGACCATAGATGTTAAGTCCCATAGTGCTCAGAGCCATTTGAACCATTTTCTTGTTCGCGTGTTGGTCAGAGACAATGCAGGACCGTATTAAACACAGCAATATTATGCTCAAGAACTATGACTAATTTGATTTTGCAAGTTCATGGTGCGGAAGAACCAATTTTTGACGAACCTGTCTGACGAAGCTACCGATCCGTGTAAAGCCAGGTTCACATCTACAAAAATTTTCGCCCAACGCTTAATGCACAAATACGAAGAGCGAAATGTACTGTGGGACCCAAAACATAAATAACATTTCAATAAAATAAATAAAAACGATGCGTGCGAGAGATAGCTGAATCGATAGGAATTTACATTGAAGATTCCAAGAAAACCATTGCTGTCCTCCTGGGATGTTACAGGAGAGAAAAAACAAAAGGGAGGAAATCAGTTGGCAACGATAAACGTAAGTAAACAAATATTAGGTATTACTGAATTAGTAATTAATTTATTTGTTTGTGGCTCATTTTTGAAACACTTTCGTTGTGTAGTTTGTAGGAGCGACAGAGATATATAAATCAGACTGGTTTGCCTTCAAGAGTCTTGCTTTTCTTTTGGATAAAAACGAACCCAGAGAAACAATAAATTCTGAAGAAAAGAAGGTGAGTTATATGTTCATTATCATTTATAATTCATGCCCATACAGATTTGTTTTTACTTATGCATATGAACAACTGATTATGCATAAAGAGATTGCATGAAACTGCTCCTGCTGTAGAAAAATGACTCAAATTCTTCTCTGATATCCTTTGCTGTAAAGTTGCTCTACGTTAAATACTGTCCATTTCTCCAACTACTCTAGCAGTTGTGCATTGCACCTCTGCGTATAGCTTCGAAACAGTTTTGGTTAATGGAAAAGTCTCTTCACCAACAAATACGCAAGTGACATCTTCACGCATTTGAGGAAGGGGCTTTGTTGGCGCTAGTTTTGAAGTGTGATACATAATCTTGGGATGTAACTCACTACTATGGAACACTCCTCCATCTGAAATGCGTCCATGGCATCCACTTTGAACATTTAAGAAGTAGTAATTTGCATGAACCAGGGCGAAAAAACTATGCTGAAAAAGCTTTCGTAATTATGTATTCACTGCCACTATTAAAAGGTGCTTGAAGTGTTATGTGCTTACCATTAAGTTATCTAAGAGAGCTGGGAAACTGCCAGAGTCTTTCAAAATCTTCAGGTATTTTCAATGTCTTCAGCAGTTTTGGCATCTGGAAAAAGAATTGCTCAAATAACAAAGCAAAAGAGTGCAGCTATGAAACATTGAATTTTGTAGAGTTGTCCCCTCATTAGTTATTTGTCTTCCAGATACGATTTTTGTTAATTTTCATTTTCAACATAGTTTTGTGTAAATATATTACTGTTTTAGTTAGTTTATAATCACGTAATTTCTGTATTAATTTATGTTACTTGTTTATTTGTAGGAGAGAGACAATCAAATTCAAATTTCAGACTATTCTAAAGCGATGCCACGGGACAGATTGCCGAGAAATTAATGGCCCCTTCTTGTAGTTCAGAGGAACAGCAAAATGGATCTTTCATAAAGCGTCAACAAACAAAGAGTAAATCAAAACCGGCTCGCGACGAGGAGGCTTATAAAATTTTGCAACGTCTGTGGAACTAGAAGACGCCACAAGAAAATATGCTAAATACATTGCAGAGAAATTAAATAATTTTGATTCTGTGACAAAGTCAAATTTGATTCATAAATTTAATAACCAGTTGTATGAAGCTGAGATGATCATGTATTCAAATTCCACATCTGCAAGTACCGGTACACCATAAAATTCAACCAATGGCTCGAACATAGTGAGCGATGAAGAATTTGTGAATCCATCGACATCAGTTTCACGTTCGCCTATGAATTTGCAAGAGAACATTTTATTACCATTAGTAGTATTTGTCCATTTGACATCTTCGCGTAATATTAAACGAAAATTTAATTGTATAACAGCATAACTGACTATTACTCACCTTCGTGTAATCCTTTAGTGCTTCAGCTAGAGCTCTGCAAACTGTGGGCACAACGAGAGACGTACATTGTTTCGATATTTTGGAGAGGTGTGAAGGCTAGTGTACGTATCTCCTATTGCTAGAAATCATAATGTTAAACCAACATTTCCTTTACTGATACAGACTCGCTAAATGTAGTGGTATGTTTTGCAGTTGTTGGTCCAATCAAATTCGTAAGATATTCAAAATCTTTCCCAGATACACATAAAATATTTTTGTAATGGCCAGTAGTTTCGTCCACAGCCAATATATTTAACAGACTAGTGTCATCTTCATATCTTCCTTTTCTGCATGCATCCGCTCCACTAGCGTCTTTTTTTCTCTCTGTCCCATTTTAGTAAATCACACAACACGATAAAGGCTGCATACTTTCTCCCTGCTTCAGACATATTTAACTCACTCTTAAGTTCGTAAATAATAAGGTACAGATACACTCGTGCGGCAAAAACAAATGGAAGCGTCCACAAGGAGAGCTCGATGCGGCGCAAATTCCTTTGATGTTCGTTAAGAAACCGACACAGTTTGGAGAGAGGGGTCTGAATGTGGAAAAAATTCTTGCGTGCGTTGGCACGTCCACATACACGCGCACGCGCAAAATTTTATGCTGTGCGTCGCGTTCGGTGCAAATTTTTATATGTGTGGACCAGCCTTAAGACACATAGTGTTAGTGGGTCATTATAAAGACGGCATCGAAACACGTAAGGGCTTGTTGCAAGAACTTGAATTTGATGAGGATGAACGGCCGCCACATAATAATCATTATAACAGTCACAGGTATAACTACCGCCCACAGCATAATGCGGAACGGCCACCGGGTAACAATCATTACCGTGGTACTTACAGACTAAATTACCGCCCATAGCGTGACCAGCTGCTGCTACACTGACATTCGACAGAGCAATTTTATGATAATCGAGATGAAGATAGACATGAGTGAGACATCAGCCTTCAGGGAAAACAAATGGCATTCCAGAAGTGGTTTCCATAATCACGGAGGTCACGAATGCAGAAGCAGGGACCGCACCCTTGGAAATGAAGTAATTACGGAAACGGGAATCACCTCTGCCGCGACAGCTACGGCGAACGACAATATCAGAACGGGCGAGATCAAACAAGGTTTCGCCCACTGACAAACAATATGTTTGCAACACAGAAGATATTACGACCACCTGTATAAGTATATTACATGTAGAAAGCCCTGGAAATATTTTGTCAGACGAGAAGGAAACAATAAATATACGCTACTGGCCATTAAAAATGCTACACCAAGAAGAATTGCAGATGATAAACGGGTATTCATTGGACAAGTATATTATACTAGAACTGACATGTGATTACATTTTCATGCAATTTGGGTGCATAGATCCTGAGAAATCAGTACTCAGAACAACCACCTCTGGCCGTAATAACGGCCTTGAAACGCCTGGGCATTGAGTCAGACAGAGCTTGGATGGGGTGTACAGGTACAGCTGCTCATGCAGCTTCAACACAATACCACAGATCATCAAGAGTAGTGATGGGCGTATTGTGACGAGCCAGTTGCTCGGCCACCATTGGCCAGACGTTTCCAATTGGTGAGAGATCTGGAGAATGTGCAGGCCAGGGCAGCAGTTGAACATTTTCTGTATCCAGAAAGGCCCATACAGGACCTGCTACACGTAGTCGTGCATTATCCTGCTGAAATGTAGGGTTTCGCAGGGATCGAATGAAGGGTAGAGCCACGGGTCGTAACACATGTGAAATGTAATGTCCACTGTTCAGAGTGCCGTCAATGCGAACAAGAGGTGGCCGAGACTTGTAACCAATGGCACCCCATATCACGCCAGATGATACGCCAATATGTCGATGACGAATACACGCTTCCAATGTGCGTTCACCGCGATGTCGCCAAACACGGATGCGACCATCATGATGCAGTAAACAGAACCTGGATTCATCCGAAAAAATGACGTTTTGCCATTCGTGCACCCAGGTTCGTCGTTCAGTACACCATCGCAGGCGCTCCTGTCTGTGATGCAGCGTCAAGGGTAACCACAGCCATGGTCTCCGAGCTGATAGTCCATGCTGCTGAAAACGTCGTTCGTGCAGATAGTTGTTGTCTTGCTAATGTCCCCATCTGTTGACTCAGGGATCGAGACGTGGCTGCATGATCCGTTACAGGCATGCGGATAAGATGCCTGTCATCTCGACTGCTAGTGATACGAGGCCGTTGGGATCCAGCACGATGTTCCGTATTACCCTCCTGAACCCACCGATTCCATATTCTGTTAACAGTCATTGGATCTCGACCAACGAGAGCAGCAATGTCGCGATATGATAAACCGCAATCGCGATAGTCTACAGTCCGACATTTATTAAAGTCGGAAACGTGATGGTACGCATTTCTCCTCCTTATACGAGGCATCACAACAACGTTTCACCAGGCAACGCCGGTTAACTGCTATTTGTGTTTGAGAAATCGGTTGGAAACTTTCCTCATGTCAGCACGTTGTAGGTGTCGCCACCGGCGTCGACCTTGTGTGAATGCTCTGAAAAGCTAATCATTTGCATATCACAGCATATTCTTCCTGTCGGTCAAATTTCGCGTCTGTAGCACGTCATCCTCGTGGTGTAGCAATTTTAATGGCCAGTAGTGTAGTACATTCAGAAAACACCGGCAATACTTTACCAGAGCGGAATGACAGTAGTCAAAAAACTTTTTCTACTGTGGGTGAGATTGTGGAGTAATAGACGGAAAGCACTGAGTTTATCCGTAGGATTCAGAAATGCACACATGAAACGTAGTTAGTGACAAGTAGAGATTGGTATACAAAATTAATACAAGCTGAAATAACACCACAAGTAAAAGGAAATAGGTGGGGATTAGCGAATGCGTTAGTGAAAGACACTGAAAACTCGAGGAGTAGGAATAGTGATTTAAGGAAGACTATCACTATAGTAGCTGTATCAGAAACAGACATAAATGATGTAATGAAACAGATCTGAGATAGGAGGCTTAATATGAGGGTGGTTACTGGTAAAAGATGGGATAAACAAAGCAATCAAGGTCACAATGAGAATAATAAGGAATAGGAAGCAGACATTTTTAATTGGCAGGATGTTAGGATTGGTGTTTATGAGATGGAAGAGCATAATAAAGAGAATAGGGAATTAGGAGATGAGGACCCAGATTGGAAAGATGTTTTACTGTTAGTTATGGGACTGAAGAGCGTAGTTAAGAGGTAGGGGAAACATAAGATGAGGCTAGTGAACAGGAAGACTAGAGTATTATTGCTGTTCATGGGAGTGAGGGTGTAACGATGAGATAAGAGAAGATGAAGATAGTTTTGGTAAGATGAGAGGATTTCTGGTTGATAACAGATGTGGTGAGAGTATCATGGAACAAGAAGAGTTGGCAGGGAATAGGAATAGTCTTGAGCGGAGCTAACAGCCTTGTTTTTGTTGGCATGTTGGAGTGGTGCATGGTAGAGTCCACGCAGAATAACGTGGTCGGTAGATGGGCAGTCAGTAGGGCTTGTGTCTGGAGAGTGGAGAGCGGGCAGGAACTGTAGGGGAAATGCCGAGAGTTGGAGGGGAAGTGCCTTTCTGAACTGAAGCCTATACTCACATGTTTTGTAAACATTAAGTGGGGCCGCTCCACACCCACACTTGCATGGTGACCATTCAAAGAGATGTTAGCCCTACATTGGTTACTATCTATACTAAATTCCGCTGAAAATGCAACAAAGCAGCGACTTACTCTCGCCTAGCTTGCTAACCATTCTTAACTTCCGGAGAAGCGCCATGAGCGGTGAATTTTGGGTAAAGCCTACACATTTCTCTCGTTGCCATGTTAAAGTTTGCTTCTTTTGCCAAAACACAGCGGAGTATACACGGTGTCACCTTGTAAGAGGTCCATGATTAAGGAATTTGTTGCTACCGCACTCGAGCAGATGTAATTTCGATGGATTGCTCACGCGCTGCCTGCGATATGTAAGCTGTAAGAGAATCTCAGACCAGATAGCAGTGTTGTATGCAATAGGAACTGTGTAGCAGTTGTAGTAGTATTAGTAGCTTTCAGTCGTGTGTATGGAGTTGGCTGGGGCGGTCGTGGGGAGAGATGGCGGTGCCTGAGCGGAGTAGTATAAGGTAAAAGCAGCGTCGCTCTTATGTATTATTGTTATATCAAGTCCCATGTAAATGTTTTAAAAAATCTCTTAATAATAATCTTTCTTATAAAAAATTAACTTTTGACAATCATTCATCTCAATTTAAAGAATTTACTTATTTCTGCAATCCATGGTCATCCCGATTATTGTAAAGCAAAATCAGTTATTTCTTTTTATACATGACAAATCGATCGGCCAGCATTGCACAGGGCTGTGCCAGAAAAATTTCTTATATGAGTAGATATATATGCGTTATCCGGTGAACTTACTGACGTAAGAATTTCAATTTATTCAGAATGATCTTTCAGGGCCATGACGCAGCACTGCTGACGTCCAAATTCACCAGTTTAGATTCACAGTCAGTTAATTATTGAAAGGTTATAAGTAAGCCACAATTTTATTACGAGGTTAGTAACATTGTATTATTGGTAGGTTACGGATTTTTTTTTTGTAGGGAAGTTACACTAAATGTGAATGTTATATACTTATAAAATTTACTGTTGAGAGGTTATTATAAATTTTATTTATCTGTGGGGAGGTTACACTGAATGTGAATTTTATAATTATATTTTTTACTGTTGGGAGGTTATTATATAATTTATCTGTTGGGAGGTTACAACCTCACTAATGTGTTGTGCAGACGCAGTTGCAAGAGAATTCTGGAAAAGTGGCTTATTAAATTTGTTAAGTGAGGAATTGAGAAAAAGAAAGGTCAGTAACTTATGAAAAAACAAACCCTCGTTGCAAAAATTAATGTATCCTGTCTTCACTTACGTTGTTCCAAAACTTACTGCATTTTTCGTTTCATCATTTATCGATGGCCCTTAAAAGTAACATTCTTTCATTGAAAAACTCTGTAGTTAGTGGAATGACACGGTAAATAATGAAGTGTTACATAATAACCATACGTCAAAATATTATCCTCTTGCCAAAATCTCATTTCGATATCTCAAACAGTTTATGAATTTTAAGCAATGTTGCGCATATTTCACTGGCTTTATCGTCGGCGTGACACGATCGCAAATGAATGTGACACATCAAATCAATTTTATCGAGAATGCTGATAAATAGAGACCCCCACAAATCTAAAGAAAAATTCAATATGTTAACTAAATTTCATAAGCAGCAACATATTACGTAATATGCACCAAACGCAAAATCATAGCCACCCTTATTTTTCATTGCAAACTTTTTTTCGCGTTTCGTGCGGTTTCGGACGAAAAGTGATCGCTGCGCATCGACCACCGTATCCTTTACGTACTCTATTGTCCCAGATGAGTGAACTTTAATCGATTTCCATATACATTGTTCTTCTCTTTTTATTGTTTATAGATTAGGATAATAGCGGCAATTACTTTGGAAAACCATCCAGAGGAATAGTAAAGATATGTTTAACAAGTAATGTGAACTGGTTGAAAATAATATAGCAGCTAGGATTATGTACAAGAAGTACACTATAACAAATAATAAGGATATTCCTGTGATGATGTTAGTATAGTATGTTCATGCTGCAGAACTTTCTTTGCTGGATCATTTGTTAATTTTGTGTGCGAGGACATGACTTAAAATTTCTTGAATTATAATTTATGACATTTGGTTTTGGAATACTTGCTAACTCCGGTTAATCTTGTGAGGAAGAGAGAAGTGAAATACAGCTTGGCTGAAGGCGTGAAAAGATATAGGCACATACAAGGTAAAAAAGGGTTAGCTAACTGAAAGAGGAGATTTTAAGGTAAAGAAGCAATGAGGTGAGTTTTTGATGGATTTACTGATGAGAAAAAATGAAGTTTATATTATGAATTAAAAAATACTGCTGTGAGTATATGTTGTAAGACATAAGTAGTGATGAAATGGAGGGAGTATATAAAATGAAATCGAGAAAAAACTGTATGTTGAGAAGAATAAGGTACGGTGATTGAAAATTTTATATGGTAGGATCTGAAAAAGGATAAAAAGCAGTAGGTATATTGAAGCTTGGCGAGAGAAATTCTTCATGAGTAATTTAAGAAATTGAAGATTGTTCTGGTATATGTAACGGGACAATGCTAATGTAGTGATGTAGCAGACAGTAGCTTTGTTGTTCTGGTCTGTTTCTCACAGTAAATTTACAAAAAAGGTAAGATTCAAACTGCCTTTGGGCTGACGGCGCTCCCATTGCCACACAAATGGAACACTTATAGTCTACATTTTATCTTACGATGTGATAAGATGTTACTACACTTGAGCACAAAGTTAATATACATTTAGAAATAAGAATAATGAATGATGACTGACCGACCTTTTCTGTAACTGTAATATTTACTCAGATGATGTGCACATAGTAGTTACCAGAGCCATGATGATCACTTTTCCTTTCCCATAACCTTGTCATACGTGTTGTAGTTTCATCTTGTAGTTAGAATCTCTCTGTAAGTAGAAGCACTGAAGAGTGCCCTGTTGTTTGTTTTCCTTTTGTGATTATTTACCAATTGAGATCTCTACACAATGTAAATGGTACACTAGCCTAAACGTACACATGTTCATATTATTCTGTTTAGCTACGGAATAACTTTGATGTAAATTCACCTCATTACCCATTGACACCATGTCCACAATTACGCAATATGTAGAAAACTCTAAAGTACTATATGCAAATTCTGTTTTATGAGATAGCTGATTCTCAGTACAATTAATTAATATGTATATATCTACTCGGCGTAGATCCCTCAGAGTGGTTGGTGTGTCACGTCGTCCATAAACAGCCATTTTCAGTCCATCCGAAGCATGTTCGATATGGTTCACGTCTGGAGAACATGCTGGCCACTCTAGTCGAGCGATGTCGTTATCCTGAAGAAAGTCATTCACAAGATGTGCACGAAGAGGCGCGATTTGTCGTCCATGAAGACGAATGCCCCGCCAATATGCTGCCGATATGTTGCACTATCGGTTGGAAGATGGCATTCACGTATCATGCAGCCATTAAGGTGCCTTTCAAGACCACTAGCGGCGTACATAATGATACCCCAAAACAGCACGGAACCACCTTGCTGCACTCGCTAGACAGTGTGTCTAAGGCGTTCAGCCTGACACGGTTGCCTCCAAACACGACTCCGACGATTGTCTGGTTGAAGGCATATGTGGCACTCGTCGGTGAAGAGAACGTGGTGCCCATCCTAAGCGGCCCATTCGGCATGTTGTTGGGCCCATCTGTACCGCGCTGCATGGTATCGTGGTTACAAAGATGGATCTCGTCATAGACGTCGGGAGTGAAGTTGATGGTGGCGTTGCTGTCAGGATTCCTCCGAGCCATAATCCGTAGGTAGCGGTCATCCACTACAGTAGTAGCCCTTGGGCGGCCTGAGCGAGTCATGTCATCGACAGTTCCTGTGTCTCTTTATCTCCTCAATGTCCGTATAACATCGCTTTGTTTCACTCCAAGACGCCTGGACACCTACCTCGTTGAGAGCCCTTCCTGGTACAAAGTAAAAATTCAGACGCGATCAAACTGCGGTACTGACCGTCTAAGCATGGTTGAACAACAGACAACACGAACCGTGTACCCCTTTCCTGGTGGAACGACTGGAAGTGATCGGCTGTCGGACCCCCTCCGTCTAATAGGCGCTGCTCAAGCGTGGTTGTTTACATCTTTGGGCGGGTTTAGTGACATCTCTGAACAGTCAAAGTGACTGCGTCCCTGATACAATATCCACATGCAAAGCCTATCTTCAGGAGTTCTGGGAAACGGTGTGATGCAAAACTTTTTTTGATGTGTGTACATTGGTTTGAAATACTGCATTGTTATAGAAAATGGGAAAAGTGATAGGTGCTATTTTAAGAACAATGTCGACATAAAAGGGAAACAAATACATGGCTTAAGAAATGGCACAGCCTTGCTCTGACAGTTATGTGCCAGTTTCCGTGCGTCTTGGCTTAATGTACGCGTGTAAATGCAGTGTGGAAGAGTTGTCCCCATCTGTTCTATACGGCAGTTCATCGCTGTCGTCGGTAGACAACCGTTGTATTGCAGTATGGCACGAACCCTAGTTTGGAAATGTTTTTACGATGTGTCAAAGCAATGAAGTACAGTGTTTCATTTGTTTTAAAAGATTAAAGATTTGTCTGCCATTTCCATGAAATAACAAAAGAGGAAGGAAATTACGGCAACAATAATAAATTAAAAACTTAACAATGGTCTGCTGCCCGTGTCTATATACCTTTATCTGCTTTTAGCCCTTGAAAAACGGACAAATAAACACGAAAAAGAGAGCTCTTCGGCCTCAGTTTTCACGCTTCAGCAACGACTATTCGTAATGCCCAAACAGTGGTAAGATCACCGATTACAAATGATTTTGAGCTGAATTTCAAAAAATGTAAATCAAGAGAAGAATACTGGTGATTTTTTTGTAGGATTCAACCAATTATCATTTCTCGAGAAAAGCAGCGAACAGTGGACTAACTAAGGTTTCTTTTATTTGCCTATTTAATTAAATATATTAATTGTATGTATCTTGAAGCTGCGAGAGTCTCAAAATGTTTAAATCTTTGTACGATTTCTACGTTCAATACAGGAACTAATACGAATGAAAAAACTAAAATCGATTGTTTCAGAAACAGGTTATTTTGAGCGTTAACAGTCACATTAGAACTGGCTTGGAAAAAAAATGTAACCGAAAATCGGTTGTTTCAGCGATAACCGTCACCTCTATCTCTGAAGCACCATTTAGCGCACATTGTTTTACATGGTGATCGGGGGTTATACATAAGTTCATGGGTATTTCTCTAGTATCTTTATGTCAGGAGTGTGTAAGCGCCATTTTACTGTTCGAAATTATAAGCATGCAACAATGGACTAACGAAACTATACGTAACTACTTTGAATCTGGAGTGCCAACAGTGTAGAGAGAACCGACAAACCGCGTAGAGTACAGTGAGTTTTGTCTAATGTCTCAGTTTCAGATACAGTAGATACTAATGATCTTAGCCTTCCCTAGAACACCTGTACATGGCGAACCGTTCCTACGAGAGTCGCATTTAGATGCACTAGGAATCCATGTAAATGAGCATGTTACGTCTTGTTGCATTAAGCGATAAAACTCTAAGTGCAGTCTGGGAACGCAGGCGTTAGAGACGTGACCTTCAGCGGCATGTTTCCTGTATGCCTATTACCTTAATTGCGGCGATCATCAGGTGGGCGTTTTAATGGTGAAGTAAATAATTCTACGCCGTTGCCAATGGTAAGTAATGAGTGAAGGACTGTCTTATCGAAAATATGAACCATGACCAGCAAAAAATACATGTAAGTCTAGAATGACATTGTTGGCTGAGAAAAGAGGTTAAACTGGGAACGTCTTCTGTGTTCGCATCTACTGAAACAGTTCTTTTGTGATCAAAACTATCCTGACACCTATTAGTGGACATCAAAACAGGGTGTGTCACCCTTCGCCCTTGCGACGGCTTAAACTATGCCGAGGACACTTTCAGTGACATGTCTGAATGTCTATCGAGGAAAGACAGCCAATTCCTCCTCAAGAGAGAAACAAGAGAAGGAGTGATGTTGGACACTGGGTCAGCATGGTAAACAAATAACTCATCCCAAAGCTGTTCAGTTGGGTTCAGAACAGGACTCTGGACAGGCCAGTCCACTTTAGGAATGTTATTGTCCTCAAACTATTGTCTCATAGATGGTGTTTTATGGCAGGGTGCACTGTCAAGATGACACACACCCACCGCTTCTAGCTGTTCCTCCACTATACAGGGTGGTCCATTAATCGTGACCGGGCCAAATATCTCACGAAATAAGCGTCAAACGAAAAAACTACAAAGAACGAAACTTGTCTAGCTTGAAGGGGGAAACCAGATGGCGCTATGCTTGGCCCGCTAGATGGCGCTGCCATACGTCAAACGGATATCAACTGCGTTTTTTTAAAATAGGAACCCCCGTTTTTTATTACATATTCGTGTAGTACGTAAAGAAATATGAATGTTTTAGCTGGGCCACTGTTTTCGCTTTGTGATGGATGGCGCTGTAATAGTCACAAACATACGGCTCACAATTTTAGACGAACAGTTGGTAACAGGTAGGTTTTTTTAAATTAAAATACAGAACGTAGGTGCGTTTGAACATTTTATTTCGGTTGTTCCAATGTGATACATGTACCTTTGTGAACTTATCATTTCTGAGAACGAATGCTGTTACAGCATGATTACCGGTAAATACCACATTAATGCAATAAATGCTCGAAATGATATCCGTCGGATGCGAGGGATTAGACGAGCGGTCTGAGGCGCTTGCAGTCATGGACTGTGCGGCTGGTCCCGGAGGAGGTTCGAGTCCTCACTCGGGCATGGGTGTGTGTGTTTGTCCTTAGGATAATTTAGGTTAAGTAGTGTGTAAGCTAGGGATTGATGATCTTAGCAGTTAAGTCCCAAAAGATATCACACACATTTGAACATTTGATATCCGTCAACCTCAATGCATTTGGCAATACGTGTAACGACATTCCTCTCAACAGCGAGCAGTTCGCCTTCCGTAATGTTCGCACATGCATTGACAATGCGTTGACGCATGTTGTTAGGCGTTGTCGGTGGATCACGATAACAAATGTCTTTCAAATTTCCCCACAGAAAGAAATCCGCGGACGTCAGATCGGGTGAACGTGCGGGCCATGGTAAGGTGCTTCGACGACCAATCCACCTGTCATGAAATATGCTATTCAATACCGCTTCAACCACACGCGAGCTATGTGCCGGAAATCCATCATGTTGGAAGTACATCGCCATTCTGTCATGCAGTGAAACATCTTGTAGAAACATCGGTAGAACATTACGTAGGAAATCAGCATACATTGCACCATTTAGATTGCCATCGATAAAATGGGGGTCAATTACCCTTCCTCCCATAACGCCGCACCATACATTAAGCCGCCAAGGTCGCTGATGTTCCACTTGTCGCAGCCATCGTGGATTTTCCGTTGCCCAATAGTGCATATTATGCCGGTTTACGTTACCGCTGATGGTGAATGACGCTTCGTCGCTAAATAGAACGTGTGCAAAAAATCTGTCATAGTCCCGTAATGTCTCTTGTGCCTAGTGGCAGAACTGTACACGGCGTTCAAAGTCGTCGCCATGCAATTCCTGGTGCATAGAAATATGGTACGGGTGCAATCGATGTTGTAGCATTCTCAACGCCGACGTTTTTGAGATTCCTGATTCTCGCGCAATTGGTCTGCTACTGACGTGTGGATTAGCCGCGACAGCAGCTAAAACACCTACTTGGGCATCATCATTTGTTGCAGGTCGTGGTTGACGTTTCACATGTGGCTGAACACTTCCTGTTTCCTTAAATAACGTAACTATCCGGCGAACGGTCCGGACACTTGGATGATGTCGTCCAGGATACCAAGCAGCATACATAGCACACGCCCGTTGGGCATTTTGATCACAATAGCCATACATCAACACGATATCGACCTTTTCCGCAATTGGTAAACGGTCCATTTTAACACGTGTAATGTATCACGAAGCAAATACCGTCCGCACTGGCGGATTGTTACGTGATACCACGTACTTATACGTTTGTGACTATTACAGCGCCATCTACCACAAGGCGAAAGAAGTGGTCCAACTAAAACATGCATATTTCTTTACGTACTACACGAATATGTAATAAAAATTGGGGTTCCTATTTAAAAAGTCGCAGTTGATATCCGTTTGACCTATGGCAGCGCCATCTAGCGGGTCAACCATAGCGCCATCTGGTTTCCCCAATCAAGCTAGACGAGTTTCGTTCTTTGTAGTTTTTTCGTTTGATGCTTATTTCGTGATATATTTGGCCCGGTCACTATCAATGGACCACCTTGTAAACAGTACACAGTACTATAAAATGCGTTCATATCCTTCTTTGGCATTCAGCATTTTCTTAAGCACAATAAGAGTCTCTCACCTTAACCACGAAAAACACCCCCATACCGTAACATCACCACTTTCGTACTTCACTATTGGCACTACACATCATGAGACTTAACATTCTCCAATCATTCGCTTAGCTTTGGCTACAGAAATGATGCATATGAGGAGCTGCTCGACCAAGATGCCTCGATCATTTTAACCCGCAACGCACACTCGATGTGTTAGCTGGACTACTGGTAATAGTTTGGAACTCAAGAGTTGCTCCTTTCGCTGATTTCACGTGATTTTTATCCCCTCTGCAATGCTCACCGGTCCTTGTTCGATTTACGACATCTACCTGCTCTTAGTTAAGCTGTCATTGTTTCTTCGCGTTTCCACTCCACAATCACATCGACAAGGGAAGCTTTAGAAGGGTTAAAATGTCCCTGACGGATCTATTACTAAGATGGAATCCAATGGCTAATCCACGCCCAAGTCCCTGAACTCTCCTGACCGTCGCATTCTACTGTTATTGCTTCCCTACTGACAGCACGATACTCCCCGTATCCTTTTATAATGGCGGGTCCTCCTCTGGTGGCATCTAGTGGCCGATTCCGCATTACATGGGGGTGTCCGAATACTTTTCATCAGATAGTATATTACTGTTGTGTCTTTCACGTAAGTGTTCGTGTAATTGGTTGTCATGTGCGCACGTAGGGCGCAGGGTCACGTTTGTGTAGTCGTCTGTAAAGAAAAAAGAATAACAGATCAAGGAGAGCCTTAGGTAGGGCGTTAATAGTTATGTAGGATGGCATTAAACCAATCAGATGACTGACGAACACCCCCCCCCCCCCGCCGAGAAAAATACTTAGCAACAAAATTCTCATTGTCCTACATGAGTCAGTACCCATGGATAAATGACAGTCTAGATCGGAAATAACTGTGGGACTTAACTTCGGAGGTCATCAGTTCCCTAAAGCTTAAAACTACTTAAACCTAACTAAACTTAGGACATCACACACATCCATGCCCGAGGCAGGATTCGAACCTGCGATCGTAGCGGTCGCGCGGTTCCAGACTGAAGCGCCTAGAACAGCTCTGCCACTACGGCCGGCCCGACAACGAGGAGTGATGGTCTGGGGTGCTATTTCACTTCATGGTAGGACCCCTTTCGTTGTCATTCGCGGCACCCTTACTGCACAGCGGTACGTCGACGATATGCTATGCACCATTTTATTGATCTTCATACCAAGCCATCTTAGTGTACATTTCAGCATGATAACGCCCTTCCGTGCAGGGCGGGAGTTTCTACTGCTTGTCTTCGTCCTTGCTAAACCCTACTGACTGGCAAGTCTGCTGAATCCCTCCCCAACTAAGACCGTCTGTGGCAATACGGGTAGGCCCCACCAAGTAGCTCAAGATTTTGACGCACTGACGGTCCAATTGTACAGAATTTTGCACAATATCCTTCAGGAGGGCATCCAACAACTCTGTCAAACAATTCCAAGCCAAATAACTGATGGCATAAAGGCCAGAGGTGGGCCAGTGCATTATTGTCTTGCTCAGTTTGTGTAGCTCTTTCTCTTGAAAACATCATCCAACCTTTCTGAAATTGTAATCATTTGTTTGTCTGTACATGTGCATCACAGCTTGAAATGTATGTCCCATTCGGATAATTCCTTCGCGTCCATCGTGCTTTCTTTTGTATTATAGTATTCTTTTTGTGAGAAGACCTTAACTTCATCCATGTAAATGTCAAAACAATTAACTCACCATAACATATTATAAATCTTACATAGGATGGTTCTAAAAGAACGTTACAGCTTTATTTACTTACAGAAGTTGATTGAGAAGGCCCATAAATGAAGCAGATTTGTCATCTCGCTGCAAAATACTGCAATTTTCATCCCATACATTCACTTTGACTTCACATTCCTCTTTAACTTTCACTTTGGCCAAATGTGACTGCCGTTGGACGAATGGCGAGTTTCTTGCCACACTTTATTCAGCATATCCTATGATGTCTGCCATTTTGTTTTTCAACTAGTTGTCGTTTCTAGTGACGGACATCGGTAATACAATAAGTGAACGAAACGACGAGCTGGCACCTTAACCACAAGTCGAAGACGTCTCAGTAGAATTCTGCATCTAAGTGAATTTCTAAAGTTCTTGTAGAATCACCATATTATAAACATGACCTGTAACAAGGGAAACATGTGAAAGTGTGCGCAAAAACTGGTTCAGTCTAACAGGTTAACGAGTTGAAACAAGATTTCATTGGAGATTTATTTTCGGAATGATCTGCGCTCTCCTGGATTTCCTCTTATTTTCATTAGCGCTTAGCCCGTCCAGTACGAGCTCCGCTGTACTCAAGTTAGCCAATTTATTTTATTTAACATTCCGGCCGGTTGCCCTTATTATCGCAGCAGTCGTCAGTTACGTAAGGGTGGGAAGTCGTGCGCCTCGCCTGTCTGTGAATTTTGTGAACTTTGTTCTGTATGTCATCGTGTTTCAACTGTTTGAACTGTATTTTTTGGGGCGGAAAGTGGTGAAATGCCCAGAATATGCCTAAACGAACGTAGGAAATTTCATTAAACCCACAAGGGGCCGGCCGGTGTTCCGGTCACAATCGTTAGTCAGCCGCGCGGCTTCTGTTCGCGTCTGGGTCGAATGTGCTATGCGTTATGCTATAGGAGTAACTGCGCTCTGTTGGATCATTCTGCGATATCTCCATCTACAGCTGCATATGTCTTTCTTCAAGTTCAGTTTCAAATAGTAACAACAACAAGGCTATTTTTAAAACACGATTTTAAAAACTCTGAACTTAGAAAGAAGCACTTCACTAGCACTAAAACGGGAAGGACCAGCCCTGTGACTGGTAATTCATTATTGAAGGATAAAAAGAATTTCTCCTAAGTTAAAACAGAATTGAAAGCCAGATACGTCCCAGGAAATCTGTCATGGGTAGAAAACAGCGTATACGTATGCAACGGCTTAAAAATAGAGTTGTTCTAGGAAGTAAGTAGGCTAAAAATAGAACTGTCCCAGAAAATAGTTAGATCATATGCTAAAAATGACGCCTACAAGTAATAGGATGCAATACCCTGATCTAAAAGCAGAACAGAATGTAGGTCACGGGGTGCAGCCTCAGTACTGGTGGGTGCATACCACTGGCTTTCACGGGATACTTTGCCTGTGTCTTCAAACGCCTACCAGGTCAGTTTTTTCATCGCCTCTCATGGGCCAAACAAAGCATGATCATTCTACTTTTCTTTTCGTACGTTCAATATCCCAACTTAGTCCTGTCTGGTATGGGTCCCATATACTTGAGCAAAATTCTAGAACGGGTCGCTTGTGTGTTTTTTTAAGCAATCTGTTTAATAGAATGACTACATTTGCACAATGTTCTACCAATGAACCTAAGTTTACCGTCTGCTTTACCTACGACTGGGCCTTTGTGATCGCTCCATTTCATATTCCAACAAATTCTTATACCCAGGTATTTCTTTCAACTCACTGGTATTGTAGTAGAAGGCTACTACTATTTTCGTTTTCCGCAGCGCACAAATTTATATTTCTGAACATTTAACGGAAGTTGCTAATCTTTGCACCACTATGGAATCTAATAATGATCGGACTGCTTACTTGTAAACCTATTTTTTAGACATACTTCATGATAGATAACTACAACATCTACAAACGTCTGAGTTTAATGTCTATAAATGTTAATAATGTCTATAATGTCTAAATGGTAATGATGTCTATAAAGTCATTAATGTACGAGGCCTGTTCAGAAAGTAAGCTCCGATTGATTGCCAAATTGAAACCACTGTGAACATCAGAAATGTTCTACTTGTAACAATTAGCTACACCTTTCAGCTACTTCTCTACGTAGTCGCCGTTCTGACTTAGACTTTTGTCATAGCGTTGTACCAACTTTTCAATAGCCTCATCATAGAAGGCAGCCGCCAGTGCTTTCCGCCAATTCTCCACGCTGGCCTACACCTCGTTGTCTGTGTCAAAATGTTGTCTTCAAAGACAGCGGTTCATGTGACCAGAGATGAAACTCAGGGGGAGACAATTGCGAACTGTATTGTGGGTAATCTCACATTTCCATTTGAAAACGATGCAGGAGCATCTTAATTGCCCCTGCAGAATGCGGCTGAGAATTGTCTTGAAGAAGAAACAGCACGACAGTTATGTAATGTTAGCTGCATAGCTTCAGGCGAAATTTCTCACCAGGCCCTCGTACTTGGCGACAGACACTATTTTCTAGACATCTTTACGCACTCACTGCGAGCTCAGAAATGAGAAGAGCGACGTGATGCTAACTGGGGTTATACTAGAGACACTACCCAACACATTTGTGCAAAGCTTTATCGGATTTTCATAGTCGTTTCCATTTCGCGACCGATCGGAGCTTACTTTCTGAACGCCCCTCGTACTTCATGAACAACATCACTTCTGCGTCTATCGATGAGTCTCTGTCCAAGAGAACGTGCTGCGTCTGTCCTACCACGAAATGCTCAATCCAGTCACAAATTGCGCTAGATATTCCATGCGATCGTTCTATCGATACAAAGCGTACGCCACGTAATAAAAAAAATAAAATAAAAATAAAAATAGACGCGGTTAAACTGTAGGTCAAAACTAAGTATATGCAGAAGCAGTTTGTATCTCTTTCATTCGGAGCCAGAGGCTGAAGATCATTTCATGTTTTGAAACGGTAAAGTCGTAACGCATTGTAGACTTGGAGACTCGAGGGGCTGCCCACTCGCCTGCTTGGAAAGGCTCTCCATCTTAGAGCATAAAGGCGCCTTTTCTTCGCAAAGTGTGGTGTTGTGTTTCAAGCGTGTCTGCCCAGTGTGTGTGACTGTGGTGAGTGCAGTAAATCTTACTGTCGTGTTTTGTGCTGTTGATGAGACGGAGAAGGGGAAGAGAGTCTGAAAGCTTTCGCCCTCACATATAGCCCAGGCTCCTTGAATAGGAACAAGAGGATCGCCAATCTTAACCTCCCCATCCAACGGATGGACCACCATCAACAATGACCCATGCCCTTCCTCCGTCAGTCATGGCGAAGTGGTATGAAATTTATCTAGGACGTTGCGGTAAAGTCTGATGACTAGGAACTGAATGCCACTACCTCTCCAGCCTTTGCTGGCCAAATACTGCAAGTTCTTCCACCAGCATGATTCGAACCGAATACCTCCATGACAACAGCCATCGTAAAAGGGCGCCTTTGCGATCTGACTACGTAGATGATTCCTCGTGTTTATGTAGCATGAATGTGTGAATGCTTACGTTGTGTAAGGGGTCTTTGTGTTGTTGTCCATACATAATAACTGAAGTCAATCCACGCAATGAAATTCGGGGCCCGTTTCGGAGAGCATAAAGGAGCTCGCAACATGTAACATTCCGTCAAATGAATGCAAAAAACGTCAGCAGTGTAGATGTTTCCTAAGGCATCATACAGAGCTTGAAATTGCGCCCTGAGACACTGATACAGAATTTGGCGATCAAGACTGTACGCCATCATCTCCCCTCCTCTACTTGGTAATATTCCGTAGATGACTATGTCCTTCACTAGCTGGAATCCATACGGAATGGACGGTTGAACGTCATAATGATTTACACCCTCCGCCACGAATGTGAGTTAAAATTAAAAACAGAGGAATAATTCGTGCGCCCACCGAGCTTTTTATTTACTTCTGGTTCGTGCTGTGGGCTATGTATCTAACACGAGTATCCCTATAACGATTGCGCTGTGTGAACGGCACATATGACATCAGGTATCATTCAGCCGCCTTGTCTGCAGCTGCCATAGATTGCAGCAGCTGTGGTTATATAAAATGTTATTATGTAGCGAAAGTGACATTCAGTCCTACTTTTTGTTAATGGTCGTTTCAAGGTGACAGAGATCTGCATCAACGGCTGTGTTGGTGTACTGCGCATGCGGTAGTAGTATATCATGTGATTTAAAGTCTTTACGTTGCTTGCGAAGTGCTCTGCGACATCGATCTATTCCATACAGCGCCTCTTAGAGACTATCATTGGCTGAAACATAATTTTCTTACTAAGCAAATACACAATTCTGTTACTTTTAAACTGATACCACTTTATGCTGTGTGGGTTTTTGTTTCATAGTTTATCGCATTATTTCTTTTTTCTGTTTCCTTTATTATCTGCTTATGTTGAGGATGATTATAATTGAACTTCCGCTACTTGAAAGGGCGCCCATGAAAAACAAGTGAGGGTAGGAAAATGAAATTTTACAGAAACATTTATAAGGACATGTGGAAGAGACACAACGAATAAACCATTGAAAAAAACACATTTTAATTTCCACGTGAGAGGGTAACATTAGTTAATAGTTTAGGTTCCAGGATACAAACGCTACTCAATGTAACGACCATCTGCATTCACGACAGTCTGCATGTTTGCCCTCACCTCGTTACCCATCCATTACCCTGCTGATTGGCATCATTGTTACTAAGGGTAAAGTTCAAAACTCCACCACAGAAAACTGATCAACCGTGGAAGACGACTTGTGCGCCTACATTGTTCTCAGTATTAATAGCAATATTGTCTATAGCTTTATAGACTGTCTGAACCTGTAATGAACACTGATGCTTGTGTTTCTACACTGCGTCGCACTACGCACTACGCACTTGGTGCAGGGAGTGGCAACTGTCCCTTAACATAGACAAATGTAATGTATTGCGAATACATAGAAAGAAGGATCCTTTATTGTATGATTATATGATAGCGGAACAAACACTGGTAGCAGTTACTTCTGTAAAATATCTGGGAGTATATGTGCGGAACTATTTGAAGTGGAATGATCATATAAAATTAATTGTTGGTAAGGCGGGTACCAGGTTGAGATTCATTGGGAGAGTGCTTAGAAAATGTAGTCCATCAACAAAGGAGGTGGCTTACAAAACACTCGTTCGACCTATACTTGAGTATTGCTCATCAGTGTGGGATCCGTACCAGATCGGGTTGACGGAGGAGATAGAGAAGATCCAAAGAAGAGCGGCGCGTTTCGTCACAGGGTTATTTGGTAACCGTGATAGCGTTACGGAGATGTTTAATAAACTCAAGTGGCAGACTCTGCAAGAGAGGCGCTCTGCATCGCGGTGTAGCTTGCTCACCAGGTTTCGAGAGGGTGCGTTTCTGGATGAGGTATCGAATATATTGCTTCCCCCTACTTATACCTCCCGAGGAGATCACTAATGTAAAATTAGAGAGATTAGAGCGCGCACGGAGGCTTTCAGACAGTCGTTCTTCCCGCGAACCATACGCGACTGGAACAGGAAAGGGAGGTAATGACAGTGGCACGTAAAGTGCCCTCCGCCAAACACCTTTGGGTGGCTTGCGGAGTATAAATGTGGATGTAGATGTACCAGTACCTAATGGCAAGTCATGACAGTAACATTACTAACAACGCAAATCCTGCAGAACACAATCCGAGCATCATTCCGCTTGGTTACCCATGTGGTAGATAGTTTTCTGTGTACGCTAGCTCAGTTAGCGTAAGTGTAATTATAACAATCCTGCATGCGCTGCTTGATCTTCAGATCAGCACCTTTAGAATGTGATATTAGAATTTCACCTTCTCCATGTAACTGTCCCGAACATTTCACAATGAACGCAGCTCAAATACGAAAGATAGGAGATATTCAACAATATCAGAAATTGAGTCCGCCTTCACGAGAAACACCTTGTTATTTGTTTATTTTCCCCGACTAGTTTCGGCGGCAAATATCACCACCATCAGTGAGTTTTTAAAACTAAAACATGCTCCACAGGATAAACAGAACTCCTCTTAAACCAGAAATCTACACACAGGAACTAAATATAATCCAACAAATTGCTGTTGAAAACGACTGCAAAACAGACATCATAAACAAACTCAACAACAAGGTAAAACTAAAACATGCAGTACACACAGACAACACAGCAGACCACAACACTTCAGGAAAAGAAGAGAGATGCTGTAACCTCCCCCTCACTTATCGACCTTAATGACAGCGAAAAATTAAGCCGCGTGTACCTAATGGAAATTTGGGAAAAGCAATCGTCACCGAAGTTAATCTGTCGGTAAAGAGTGAGGAAAGGGTTACATCTAAATGAAAGGAAAAATGCAAATGAAACTGGTGGAAATTAATTTTGAAATGGGGTAAAGTTAATAAAGAAAGTAAATGTGCGGCCGTTACGTTAACAATTAACTAGCGGTAATTAGATATTTGAGACTTGGGGAAAATTACGGTCGCCAGTCCTATGGACAATTACTATAATAACTGAAAAAGAAAGGTTATTGCACATATAATTAGCACTAAAAGCGTGGCAACTGAAGGTTGACACGTGTTGTGTGAAAACTGAATGTTTGTCTGAAGTAATAAATTTCGCTACGCCCTGACTTAATTTAGCAAAAGAATTAATAAAACTGGAAAATTGAAAGTTAGTTTAGTGACTGAAATTAATAGTGAACTTTGTTTCTGAAGCATATCGAAATTCAGTAAAATACAGTTAGTCTTGGGCTACCTCAACATTCATTTCAAAAGCTACTTGAATCTACGCAATTTAGAAATAAGAGATTTAACTTCGAACTTGAATTAAATGATTCTCAACAATTAACAATAGTAAAATTTAGTACGTACCAAGCTGAGCTGCAGTCACAGGTAAGCTAAAATATGCTAACAAAACTCGCACTCTTAATTTGTACTCGTGTAATCTAAATATTGTAGCCAGCTATGAATGCTTTAACTGAACTTTGAAATTAAGGCAGTGAAATTGAATTATATTATTTTAATGCTGGCGTTTGAATTTCAACGACACTCGGGTTCATTTCGGAAAAGGAAGGGACCCTGCTTGGCAATGCAATTGGGACAATGAGCAACAAAGGTTCATGCTAAGTTGCTGTAATTTTGTGATGCAACAATTTTAAAAGCTGAGGTCTGCCATACAGTTCTGAAACTTTACGTGCTTTTAGTCTTCCTTGTTGGTTGATTGAAGGTTTGAAGTCGTCGATCGAGGAGGTGGCGGCAGTCACTCATTGTCGGCCGTCGCTGTTGCAGAAGCTGGATGCTGGAGCGCCTTCTTCTCGACACGGTCACCAGGCGAAACGGGCTCCTGATGTGTGCCAGCTAATGCTTCCCGTCCGCGACACCGTGCTAGAAACTACCATAGCCAGTCGATCGCAATTACATGCTGCCAAATCCCGAAAGCCCGGCAACTTGCGGGAGCGTCACACAACACACCTGCTCAATCGCACTACTCCAACTAGACTCTCTCTGCTCTGCCCGCGCTCCACGCGGCAGAGTTAACACTACCAAAGATCCTACACACTTTCGTTCTTCACACGACCTATCGATGTATTCGTTCGATAGCATAGTTTTCCCTAGGCAAGACCCAGCGTAAAATACAAATAATATTTACAAAACAAACCAATTATACATCGACATAAATGCATAAATATATATACATACAAATATTAAAACAATTACAATATATAAAGACACAGAAATGTCATCTCTTGAGGTAACAAAACAAGGGAAAAAATTATAGTACAATAGATGGAAATAGGAGGATATGCATTTCCGGCGTTACACGTGCCCCACATTGTCTGAGGATGTTCGTGTAACCTAAACAGACTCAGAAAATGTCCCAAAAAAGAAACAGCGGAAATGCATATGCTCAAAACATCAACAAAATTTAGCATTCGTCTAATTAAGCATAAATCAATTTTTAGACCATAAAAATTGAGTAGAGACATTCCTAATCTTATTCCACTCTGTCATCTTGCACAAAATAAAACAGGTTGACAACATATTAAAATTCATAGAAAACATAGAAAATTGTTTAGCTATTCCAAAATCGTCAAAATTCGTAACACTATCAGGAAATGGAATATTATTTACAAAATTAATCAGAGTACATGGCCATAAAAACAGGTAGATCAAAATACGCAAATTAATTATTAATTACATATTATACACATTTTTATATAACCTTTTCATAATTAATATTCTCGTCATGAGAGTCCAATTAAAGCTAAACAAGAAAATAATATTCAGCAGATCGACAAAAACATAAATATTGAGAGCAGAATTCTTTCACATCAGCTGTCCGGGAAGAAAAACTATTCCGCCTTTCGTACCCGCAAGTACAAAGAATGCCGAGAGCGGCACAAGAGCCGACAGCGGCTCCACCTCGCCAGTATTGTTGCGCTCGACTGTGCGGCACGCTTGATCTCACTCGCCTGTGTAACGGCATTTCCAGAACGTCCGTTTCACTGAGTTCTTTCGGAACAACTCACTCCCGAGTAATCTCAAGGAGTCCATTAATTCTATCACAGTGGATAACTCAACACTGTCCATCATCACACATGTACAAGCCTGAAACTTAAAACATCGTCTAAGTACATCGGCAATGACTAGTAAAACACATATTCATGAAATCTTACAGCTTGTTACAAAATCATATTTCCATTCCTTAATCTACTGTGACTCAGCTGAAAACGTAAACTAGCAGCTTGGATTTTTAAATTGATTATTAATCAATTCCTCTTAAATCATTTAGTCAAAATTAATTACTTATTAATTACAACTTCTTTAATGTCCTCTTGGTCAGGCAAAAGCATGGCAATCTAGCAAATCGTTAAATATTACACTCTATATTTACATCCTGTACAAATTACCCATTGTGTGGTATTTATCGATCCTAGGTTGGTAAAATTTCAAGTCTACAATATTCCGTATACCTAATCGTTTTCCAGAGCTTGGATACTCTAAGCAATAAGCATTTGTGTGAGGTATACCAATGACTTTATATGGTCCATTATAAACAAACTTAAATTTAGAGATTTCATTGTCTATCTCGCTCGATTTCTCATGAGCTTTTACAAGTACTAAGTCTCCGATTGCAAACTTAGCAAAACGCGCTTTAGCGTCATAACGACGTATGCGAGCATCGGCTTTTAGCTTCATTACTTCTCGCAAACGATCTTTTTACACACCAATACTAATGTCAATCCGTGGACGGAATTTGATTATCTCTTCCACTAAACTTTTACTTCTGTCAATCAACAGGATTTCCTCTGGAGAAACTCCCGTCGATTCATGTCTCAAGGTGTTCATAATTCTCTCAAATACTGCTACATATTTGCCCCATGCCCTATGGTTGTAGGGGACTGATGACCATAGATGTTAAGTCCCATAGTGCTCAGAGCCATTTGAACCCTATGGTTGTGATGGCAATAGGTACGGCACAGTCGGCCTAGCTCGCGCATATACCTCCTCAGCGGGATTCCCAGCCGGACAATAAGCTGAAATATGGATCACCTCAACCCCATTACTTTCCATGCCTTCATTCCACAACTTAGAAGTAAATTGTGCCCCATTGTCTGATAGAATCGCCTTGGGCTTACCAATATGAACAAAATAATCGCTCACAAGCTTGCTATTGACCGCTTTGGCTGTAGCTTTCCTAATCGGGTATAGCTTGATGAACTTGGAAAAAGTTTCTAGCACTACTAAAATGTAGGCAAAGTTTCCTGATGACTTGGGCAAAGGTCCGTACAAGTCCACGCATAGTAATTCAAAGGTGTCGTTAGGCCTTATACTTTGCATAGGACCACGACTCGTACAGTTGGTAACCTTCACCTTCTGACATAAATCGCAAGTTTTCACGCTGTCAGTAACGCGTTTTAACATGTTGTTAAAATGCACTACTTCACTCAGCTTTTCCGTACATTTCTTTCGTCCACAGTGATCATACGCCAAATGGTAGTAGTCTATTATTTCCTTGACGACTTTGGTGGGCCAGAATACCCGCCAAATATTACTATCTTCACCCTTACGTATGTACAAGATATGATCGTATATCTTGTAATACTTCCTTAATTTCTCTCCTTCTGGACTCCTTTCGTCATATCGGGTTTTGAACCATATTTAAACAACCGTCCTCGTTCTGATGACGACGTAGATTCTTACAGACGTTCACTATTAGTTTGCGTCCCTCAACTTCTTTAAAATACACTCCTGGAAATGGAAAAAAGAACACATTGACACCGGTGTGTCAGACCCACCATATTTGCTCCGGACACTGCGAGAGGTCTGTACAAGCAATGATCACACGCACGGCACAGCGGACACACCAGGAACCGCGGTGTTGGCCGTCGAATGGCGCTAGCTGCGCAGCATTTGTGCACCGCCGCCGTCAGTGTCAGCCAGTTTGCCGTGGCATACGGAGCTCCATCGCAGTCTTTAACACTGGTAGCATGCCGCGACAGCGTGGACGTGAACCGTATGTGCAGTTGACGGACTTTGAGCGAGGGCGTATAGTGGGCATGCGGGAGGCCGGGTGGACGTACCGCCGAATTGCTCAACACGTGGGGCGTGAGGTCTCCACAGTACATCGATGTTGTCGCCAGTGGTCGGCGGAAGGTGCACGTGCCCGTCGACCTGGGACCGGACCGCAGCGACGCACGGATGCACGCCAAGACCGTAGGATCCTACGCAGTGCCGTAGGGGAGCGCACCGCCACTTCCCAGCAAATTAGGGACACTGTTGCTCCTGGGGTATCGGCGAGGACCATTCGCAACCGTCTCCATGAAGCTGGGCTACGGTCCCGCACACCGTTAGGCCGTCTTCCGCTCACGCCCCAACATCGTGCAGCCCGCCTCCAGTGGTGTCGCGACAGGCGTGAATGGAGGGACGAATGGAGACGTGTCGTCTTCAGCGATGAGAGTCGCTTCTGCCTTGGTGCCAATGATGGTCGTATGCGTGTTTGGCGCCGTGCAGGTGAGCGCCACAATCAGGACTGCATACGACCGAGGCACACAGGGCCAACACCCGGCATCATGGTGGGGGGAGCGATCTCCTACACTGGCCGTACACCACTGGTGATCGTCGAGGGGACACTGAATAGTGCACGGTACATCCAAACCGTCATCGAACCCATCGTTCTACCATTCCTAGACCGGCAAGGGAACTTGCTGTTCCAACAGGACAATGCACGTCCGCATGTATCCCGTGCCACCCAACGTGCTCTAGAAGGTGTAAGTCAACTACCCTGGCCAGCAAGATCTCCGGATCTGTCCCCCATTGAGCATGTTTGGGACTGGATGAAGCGTCGTCTCACGCGGTCTGCACGTCCAGCACGAACGCTGGTCCAACTGAGGCGCCAGGTGGAAATGGCATGGCAAGCCGTTCCACAGGACTACATCCAGCATCTCTACGATCGTCTCCATGGGAGAATAGCAGCCTGCATTGCTGCGAAAGGTGGATATACACTGTACTAGTGCCGACATTGTGCATGCTCTGTTGCCTGTGTCTATGTGCCTGTGGTTCTGTCAGTGTGATCATGTGATGTATCTGACCCCAGGAATGTGTCAATAAAGTTTCCCCTTCCTGGGACAATGAATTCATGGTGTTCTTATTTCAATTTCCAGGAGTGTAGTATAATTTGACCACTCCATCTGCCTCATCTTTCAATAGATCTTGATTAGACTCGGGCAACCGCGACAGCGCATCCGCAACGCAATTGTCGGTCCCTTTTACGTAACAGATGTCATAGTTAAATTGTTGTAAATACAGTGACCACCTAGTCAGCCTTTTGTGAAGTAGTTTACAATCCTTCAGATAAGTGAGCGCCTTATGGTCCGTATGAATAATCACCTTACGGTCCCATAGGTAACCCTTGAACTTCTTGAATCCCCACACGATAGCGAGACACTCTTTTTCAGAAATCGTGTAGTTTCGCTCACTTTTTGATAAAGTTCGACTCGCGAACGCTATCGTCCGGTGTTCCTTATCCTCTCCTTTACCAACTTCTTGGAACAGTTCTACCCCCACCCCGTAATTCGACGAATCCGTTCCCAGATGGAAGGGTAGCGATAAATCAGGATGGAATAGTATGTTAGATCTTAACAACTCGTCTTTTAATCTCTCGAAAGCTGCCTGACACCCGTCAGTCCACACAAACGGAACATTTTTGCGTAAGAGGTTATTCACATTTTCATCATTAAACACTTGTCCTTTTACAAATTTACGGTAAAATCCTGTGAGCCCTAGAAAACTTTTTAACTGTTTCCTAGAATTGGGTGGAGGACAATTCCTTATTGCCTCTAGTTTCTCTGGGTCTTTCGTAATACCAGCAGTGGTAATTACATGCCCTAAAAATCTCAGTTCCTGCTTCACAAATTCGCATTTCTTTAGCTTTAGGGTCATTCCGCCACGGCGCAATGCTCTAAAAACTTCATCTAACAGGTCACAATGGTCATGCCAAGTGGCATTGGCCAACAATAGGTCGTCAACATATACAGTTAACCTTGAACTCAAAGCCGGTCCTAGCACTTCATCTAGGGTCCTGATGAATACGGACACAGATATATTAAGTCCAAACGGCAGTACTCTATACTGATAACACCTGCCCGCAAATAAGAAGGCGGTGTATCGCCTAGATTCTTCGTCGAGTTCTATTTGCCAGTAACTAGCCGTCAGATCGAGGCTAGTCATGAACTTAACGTCATGAAAACGTTGCAAAATCTCCTCCATACTCTCTGGTCTGTCTGTTTCGCGTTGAACGACCCTATTCAAAGTGCGTGCGTCAATCACAATACGCACACTACCATCCCGTTTTGCTACAATGACCAAACCGTTATTGTATGGACTTGTACTTCTTTCAGTCACTCCCCAATCGATCATCTTATCTATCTCCCGTGGCACTGATTCCTTTTTGGACAGCGGTATAGCATACGGTCTCAGGAAGAATGGTTCGTGCGGAATTACATGCAACTTGCATTTATATCCTTCCACAAGTCCCGGTCTGCCTGAAAATACGCTCTTATTCCCCATTATCACTTCATACAGGCCTCGTCTTTGTTCGTGTGTTACGTTTGACACACCGTCTACAATACTTTCCAATTCACTTTCTACTCTATTGTCAATGCCGAGATTCCTCACATTACAGTAGTTCAAATTCATACCTACATCAATACCATCCGGCCAGTTAACAATGTGTATAGGCTGGTATTGCCTATGCACACCGTCTCCTGCCTCGTCAAAACTAACTACTATTGTTTTATCTTGGGACGTACATGTCAAAGTTTTGCTTTCGCAATTAATCACTGCACGGTACTTTAATAGCCAATCTAACCCGACAATTGCTTCCGTAGTTAAGTCTGGCACGACGACAAACTCTTGTTCAAATCGTGCCCCACATATCTCGAAGTTGACAAAAATCTGTTTCGTGACCGGTTTACTGGCCTTCCCAGTAGCACCGATAATTTTCACTTCTGTTACTGGCATAACTACGATACCAGGTCTGTCTTTCAGTAACTCAAATATTTTCCCAGATACAGCACTCAATTCTGCACCGGTGTCAATCAACACGTTTAGTTGTCGGTCGTGCACATTAACAGACACTACTATCTGTCTACACCTGTCCTCGACTGTTTCTTTATTTTCCCACAGTAAATCCTCGTCTATATCCAGGTCATTCCAGAAAAAACCATCCGGCTTTGACCCTAAATCCGGCTTATCTGGCGGCCTTTTCAGCCTCTGTTCACATACAGTTTTAATTTCAACACGTTTGTCCTGAGGCTTTGTCTGTAGCTTCGCCACCAATACCGAAACCTTTTCCGGTAACTCGTCAACTAGCGAGTGTTGCTTTGCTATCAATTCATAAATTGTCACCTTCGTTGATTCCTCTGTGGTCAGATTAATCTCATCTGCCAATCTACCTGGAGGAATGTGCCCAGTAGTATCTGCAATTACTTCCTCTGGATCTGCGCAACCCACACTGCTACCGTCCGACCGTATAACGTAAGCTCTAACCTCATACACGCTGTAATCTACGTGCTTTTCTGCCAATCGTGTCCGGCTATCACTAAAATTTTCGTAATCTTTCTCCTTAATACTTTCGCAATTTTTAAACTGGGGTTTTGCGTCGGATGGGTCGGCCACTTCTACCACTATAACTTTCCGTAAAGTCTGCCGGTCAGGGCGAGAACTTTCCGTTACTACATCAACATCCAACTCCTGCGGGACGAAACACGACGAATCTTGCTCGTGCTCCCCATTAACATCAACTGTTTCTGGTACAGTCTGCCGGTTAGGGCCAGAACTTTCTATCACTTCACAAACACTATCTTCCTGCGGGACGAGACGCGGCAAAACCTGCACGCGCTCCCCATAAACACTTCTCCCATACATGCCCCTATAATCTCTTAGTTCGTCGTTTAAGCGACCGAACTGCCTTAACCAGACCTCATCCCTCTCTGCATCCCTTCGCTCGATGACGGACGTGTTATCCGACATCTGATCTTCTCTCAACAATTGCGAATCATTCTTAAACTCAATCTCCAGTTCCGCTGTGGGTGTTACAGCTGCCACTTTATAATCGATTTCCGGAACACTACTTAAATTGTTCTCACTGACAGTGAATGTATTTTCTAGTGCCGTGTCTGCAGCTTATCTACTACTCGTGGGCGCACTCCTTTCTCCTAACACTGGCACACTCTCCCGCCGTTGATTATTCCATACGGAATTTTCATAACGACGACACCTCGGTTTTCTACTGTTATTGGGCCGCCAAAATTTCTCCACGCCCGGTCGGCCCCTCACCGGCGCGGCTAAAGGTTTCCCGTCTCGTCCCAGCAGATACGCTCCCCGGATGCTGCTGAGGCGGCTGATCACACCCTCTGGCGTTATTACTATTCTGCGAAGCCCGTATCACGCTAGTATGATACTGGTTTCCGTCATTCCTGTTATTATTTGCATTGTATCGATTGTCATTACGGCCCGAACCACTATTGTTATTACTGCCAAGATTGCGGTATGCATTATTCCCATAGTTAACGTTGTTGTGGTTGCTGTGGTACCCTTTGTTGTTACCACGGCCTCCACCACTGTCGCGATTATTGCGCCAATTGTCCTCGTCCTCAACTCTTTCCAGGAAATCATTGATTGTCCTGTAATTGCTTCCTACATAGTGTTTTGTATCATCTGGAAGCTTCTTGTAGAGTTCCCAGACTATTTTGGATTCTGTGCGGCGATCACGCAAATATTCCAACTTGCAGATCCAGCCCTCACAAAACTCCTTCTTTGAGCCGCGCGAATTCGCATCGGAAGGCCTAGATACGACAAATTTGCGCCAGACTCTTTGTTGTTTTTGCTCTGACCAGTATTCAGCCAGAAACAAATTTTTAAATTCGTCGAAAGTCAGGTTCGTAATGTCGAGGTTTAAGCCCCAACGCTTGGCATCACCAGCCAACACGTCAATAACCGCATTAATTTTTCCCTCATTAGTCCATGATCTGGGTAAAACTCTTTCATAATTTTTAATGAAATCCGTCGGGTGTATACCGCCTTTTTTCAAGGGGTCGAACCGCTCCTCTTTCGTCAACAATTCCGAACTATGTGCACAGATTGGCACGTAGCTCTGTTTTTCGTCAAGTTTCTTTTCTAATTCCGACATTCTCGTAATTACTTGGCAAGTGGTCGTCGCAAGCGTTTCTACTTCCTTTTTTTTTTCTTCGTAGGTATTAGCCTGCTTCGTCACTTTGGTATCTACTTCGGATACTAAAGCCTTTAAAGTTTCCACCTTCTTTTGATCCTCTTTTTTCACTAATTGAATTTGTTCCGTCACCTTATTCTCGATGATCGGAGCAACTGCTTCTCCTACAGTTTTTTCTATTCTGCTAATTTCGGAATTAAAACGCGTATTTATGCTCGCAATTTCCGCCTGAACGCCTATCATTTCCTGTTTAAGATTACCGATTTCGGTATTAATCACAACAATATCTTCTTTGATTTTATCAACTTTTGCGTTAACAACTCCAACATTGTTGTTAACAACATTAATAGCTTTTTCTGATCGTCTATCTTCCTGTCAATTTTTTCAGACTGAGCTTCTTGCTTGGCAGACTGAGCTTCTTGCTTGGCAGCCTGAGCTTTAATTTCTGCCGATTGAGTTTCTAGCTTGCTAGACTGAGCCTTGATTTCGTTGATCAAAACATTCAATAAATCAGCTAAATTCCCGGAAACTACCGGTTTTACTTCCGTAGCGGCTTCCTCTTTAATTGTCCCCGCGCATTCGTCATCAAGGGGTTCAGATTTGATTTTCACTTCCGATTCCGAAACATTTTCTAAAGTTTGGAATTCCATTTCTGCTCTTTGTTGCGTTTCGGCGGTCGCGTCTTTCATGCTAGCCGCCTGCCCCTGAACAATGGGTACCGCGGTGCGCGTTTCCCACTGTTCGACCGATTGTTCCGTATCCAAGTCTACCAAATTTTGGTAATTGTTGCCTTCAATCATTTTAATAATTTTCAATATAAATAACAAATCTCACATCTAATTAGGATTCCGCCCACTACTTAATCTCGCTGACGTAACTATCTGTTCGTAACCAATACTTTGTTACGACATTTGCACCAAACAAAATTCGTGTCCAGAACAACCTCAAATCCGAAGATTGCAGGTTCGAGTCCTGTCACGGTCGCCACGTGTAACTTCCCCCTCACTTATCGACCTTAATGACAGCGAAATATTAAGCCGCGTGTACCTAATGGAAATTTGGGAAAAGCAATCGTCACCGAAGTTAATCTGTCGGTAAAGAGTGAGGAAAGGGTTACTTACATCTAAATGAAAGGAAAAATGCAAATGAAACTGGTGGA
Source organism: Schistocerca nitens (assembly GCF_023898315.1). Taxonomy (NCBI): domain Eukaryota; kingdom Metazoa; phylum Arthropoda; class Insecta; order Orthoptera; family Acrididae; genus Schistocerca; species Schistocerca nitens. The sequence goes on along the minus strand of NC_064615.1, from coordinate 395,363,670 downwards.
AATTAATTTTGAAATGGGGTAAAGTTAATAAAGAAAGTAAATGTGCGGCCGTTACGTTAACAATTAACTAGCGGTAATTAGATATTTGAGACTTGGGGAAAATTACAGTCGCCAGTCCTATGGACAATTACTATAATAACTGAAAAAGAAAGGTTATTGCACATATAATTAGCACTAAAAGCGTGGCAACTGAAGGTTGACACGTGTTGTGTGAAAACTGAATGTTTGTCTGAAGTAATAAATTTCGCTACACCCTGACTTAATTTAGCAAAAGAATTAATAAAACTGGAAAATTGAAAGTTAGTTTAGTGACTGAAATTAATAGTGAACTTTGTTTCTGAAGCATATCGAAATTCAGTAAAATACAGTTAGTCTTGGGCTACCTCAACAATCATTTCAAAAGCTACTTGAATCTACGCAATTTAGAAATAAGAGATTTAACTTCGAACTTGAATTAAATGATTCTCAACAATTAACAATAGTAAAATTTAGTATGTACCAAGCTGAGCTGCAGTCACAGGTAAGCTAAAATATGCTAACAAAACTCGCACTCTTAATTTGTACTCGTGTAATCTAAATATTTTAGCCAGCTATGAATACTTTAACTGAACTTTAAAATTAAGGCAGTGAAATTGAATTATATTATTTTAATGCTGGCGTTTGAATTTCAACGACACTCGGGTTCATTTCGGAAAAGGAAGGGACCCTGCTTGGCAATGCAATTGGGACAATGAGCAACAAAGGTTCATGCTAAGTTGCTGTAATTTTGTGATGCAACAATTTTAAAAGCTGAGGTCTGCCATACAGTTCTGAAACTTTACGTGCTTTTAGTCTTCCTTGTTGGTTGATTGAAGGTTTGAAGTCGTCGATCGAAGAGGTGGCGACAGTCACTCATTGTCGGCCGTCGCTGTTGCAGAAGCTGGATGCTGGCGCGCCTTCTTCTCGACACGGTCACCAGGCGAAACGGGCTCTTGATGTGTGCCAGCTAATGCTTCCCGTCCGCGACACCGTGCTAGAAACTACCATAGCCAGTCGATCGCAATTACATGCTGCCAAATCCCGAAAGCCCGGCAACTTGCGGGAGCGTCACACAACACACCTGCTCAATCGCACTACTCCAACTAGACTCTCTCTGCTCTGCCCGCGCTCCACGCGGCAGAGTTAACACTACCAAAGATCCTACACACTTTCGTTCTTCACACGACCTATCGATGTATTCGTTCGATAGCATAGTTTTCCCTAGGCAAGACCCAGCGTAAAATACAAATAATATTTACAAAACAAACCAATTATACATCGACATAAATGCATAAATATATATACATACAAATATTAAAACAATTACAATATATAAAGACACAGAAATGTCATCTCTTGAGGTAACAAAACAAGGGAAAAAAATTATAGTACAATAGATGGAAATAGGAGGATATGCATTTCCGGCGTTACAATGGTACACACTAACATACACTAACAAAATATCACATAGAATAGGAAAGTTCTTGAAAAAGCAAGGGATCCCAATAACATTCAGAACAAACAATACAGTTCAGAAAGTACTAAGACCAGTCAGAAAAATCTCAGACTAATTCAGCAACGCTGGAATACATCAGCTCACTTGCAACTCCTGTCAGGCCCAATACATAGGACAAACAAGCAAAAACTTCGAACGAGGTACACAGAGCACATGAGAGCTATAACGAGTGATAGCACACATTCAACTTTTGCAGAACATCTAATGAACAAAAACCATAACCCCACTGATATCGGAAACGATCTACACATTCTGAAAAACAGCGACAGTCTATACCGACAACTAACAATGGAAGAAAATTACAACATATGAAAGGCTATAGTCCAAGGGAAAAATGTAATAAACGAAAACACAACACTTTGCAACAACTCACTCTTTACCGCTCTGAGAGAACTGACCAAGGACACAGAACAGAAAGCATACACATGCAAAAGAACCACTTTCCCATCACGAACAGAGACATAAATAAGGAACAGAAGTCGTCGAAAGTCACGCTACATTTTTCATAGCCTCTCTCGTCACATGCGATACACCTTTCGCAACACACGCGAACAGCAAGCTGGCATAATATTCTTGATAATAAACAAAGTGCGAAAGTTTTGTTTTTGCGTGTGCAGAATCAGCTGCATACCATCCAACGAACGTGAGTACACGAATAACTAAATAACAGCTCAGTACACATCAAATAACTGGATTCCACAACGCTACCGCAACTCCAAGTGTATATTGCTGACATACGAAGTTCATCTTTTAGCATTTTGTTTACTAATAGCCGCTCACACAGTTCCAGATGACATGAAGTTCGCTGAGTAAAAATGGCAACAGAAAAAAAAAGCGCACAGAAAATACGTCGCAAACAGCATGCTGCAACATACAATAAATAAGGTAGTATGAAAGTATCCATAGAAAACTATATTTTCGAAAAAACGAATAGTAAAAATGCAATAATGTGCCACCGTGTTTGTATAACTATGCTATTTTCTGCGTGTTTTAGATTTAAAAAACCCACTGATGATGGTGATATTTGTCGTCGAAACTAGTTTGGGAAAATAACCAAGGAAACGAATAACAAGGTGTTTTGCATCAAGGCGGACTCAGTTTCTGATATTCTTGTTTTTCTATGCAAACAGGGACCAACTGGGAGAGTTACAAGATAAGATTATAGGAGATATTCTACATTCTTTAAGCTACACCCCACAGTCTATAATATCGCTAATTGTTTTGTGAGCCGAGCAGGGATGTTTAACATCCAAATTGGAAAGTACACCCTAAGAGAAAAAAAGCGAGCGGCGCACCGCGAACGAAATACGCAAATGGAACGGAATTCGATAGATGTGATGTACAAATAACTGTAATTTCTGAAAAACTGGTTGACTTATTCAACAGAGAGAGCTTTACAAATTGAACGCGTCAGGCCGGCCGGTGTGGGCGTGCGGTTCTAGACCTTTCAGTCTGGAACCGCGTGACCGCCACGGTCGCAGGTTCGAATCCTGCCTCGGGCATGGATGTGTGTGACGTCCTTAGGTTAGTTAGGTTTAAGTAGTTCTAAGTTCTAGGGGACTGATGACCACTGATGTTAAGTCCCATAGTGCTCAGAGCCATTTGAACCATTTGAACACGTCAATAACGCATTGGTCCACTTCTGGCCGTAACGCAAGTCGCTATTCGGCTTGGTATTGATTGACAGAGTTTTTGGATGTCCTCCTGAGCGTATCGTGCCAAGTCTGTCCAATTGGCTCGTTACATCGTCAGAATCCCCAGCCGGTTGGAGGGCCCCGCCCATAATACGCCAAACGTTCTCAGTTCGGGTGAGATACGGCGACCGCGCTGGCAAAGGGAAGGTCTGGCAAGCACGCACACGAGCAGTAAAATTCTCACCGTGTGTGGGCGGGCGCTATCTCGCTGAAATGTAAACTCAGGAGGGCTTGCCATAAACGGCAACAAAAAGGGGCATAGAGAATCGTCGACGTACTACTGTGCTGTAAGGGTGCTGCAGATGAAGACCAAAGGAGTCGTATTACGAAAAAGGAATGGCAGCCCAGATCATCGCTGCTGGTCGGGGGCCGTAAGGCGGGCAACAGTTAGGTTGGTATTCCAACGATGTCCAGGACGTCTGCAGACACGTCTTCACTGGTCATCAGGGCTCAACTCATCACTGAAGCCCGTTCTACTCCAGTCAATGAGAGTTCAGGCCGAAGACGTGTATGGAGACGCCATGGACAGCGGTGGGATACCAACCTGATGGTCGTACCAACCCGATTGTTGCCCGTTATACGACCTGACAAACAGAAGTGATGTTCTGGGATTCATAATGGTTCAAATGGCTCTAAACACTATGGGACTTAACATCTGAGGTCATCAGTCCCCTACTTCAACCTAACTAACCTAAGGAAATGAGGCATGATTCAAACCTGCGACCGTAGCAGCAGCTTATTTCCGGACTGAAGCTCCTAGAACCGCTCGGCTACAGCGGCCGGCTTCTATTCATAGCTGTACCCCGTTGGTTGTTATCTACGGCAACCTTATGGCACGGTAGTAGGTCGAGGATATTCTACACCTCGTTTTCTTGCCGTTTACGGCATTCCATCCTGGTCTTTCATTTCAGCACGACAATGTCTGCTCGCATTCGCCGAAAGTTTCTACTACTTGTCTTCCTGTTAGCCAAACCATACCAAGGGTAGCAAGGTTGGTTGGTTGGTTGGTTTCGGGGAAGGAGACCAGACAGCGTGGTCATCGGTCTCATCGGATTAGGGAAGGATTGGGAAGGAAGTCGGCCGTGCCCTTTCAGAGGAACCATCCCGGCATTTGCCTGGAGTGATTTAGGGAAATCACGGAAAACCTAAATCAGGATGGCCGGACGCGAAATTGAACCGTCGTCCTCCCGAATGCGAGTCCAGTGTCTAACGACTGCGCCACCCCGCTCGGTCAGGTAGCAAGGTTGCCAGATCTATAACCAAATGACAAATTCTGTCGCATTATGGGCGGGATGATTTTGACGATCTAGCGCGCCAGTTGGACAGAATTTGGCGAAATATCCCTCAGGAGGACATCCAACAACTCTCTCATTCAGTGCAAAGACAAATAATTGCTTCCATAAGGGCCAGAAGTGAACTAACGCGTCGCTGATTTGCTCAATTTGTGAAGCTCTTTCTCTTGAATATAACCTCGAATTTTTCTGAAACTGTAATCATTTGTTTGTCTGTACAGCTACATCACATTTACCGATTTACGTCCAGTTCGGATAATGCGTTCGTGGTACGTCGTTTTTTACGTCTTGGAGTGTATTTCTTCTTTATCGTAGACTGGTAATCTTTCTTCGTAAAATATGAGTATTGTTGCAAGTGCAGTTGTCTAGTATACATCACTGTGGTGAGTGTAGAATTTAATATCGTGTCTGTGTGACGAGAGAAAGGAGAGGGGAAACTCTGTGCCGGCATATATCTTACTCCTGTCCAATAACAGTAAGCAGAGCACGAACTGTGATGTCTCCTTAAACAACAAGGATTGTTAAGTTCCCTCAGAAAGTAAGTACTGCGGGAATATCCAGTATTTAACGCTGCCGTATGGTCTATTCCCGAGCTTCTGTAATTAAACCATTATGCGTTTCGGCGTTTTTTCTTTGTGATATTCACGCAGCTATTGATCTAGTATTTCTCTGAGGAACAGAAATGCTCAGGAAAATTGAGTACGTAAATAGTAGGTTCAACGAGCCCGACGCAGTTGTTGAATGGCGTACACATCTTACAACATCAATAAGCCAGATAAAACTGTTCAACACAATAACATTCAGATACGTTTTTCTGAAACATGTGGAGCCACTACACAAGGATTTCCAGCCTTTCTTATCGGTGTACATAAAGTACGGAGTTCAGTCGCGAAGGTTAGAGTGCTTGCAGTGTTCCGATACCCAACATTTTTATTCTACCAGACATTGTTTAAAATGGGCCTCAGTAACTATGGAGAACAACGGGAAGAGTAACAGCAACTCTTCACTCTTTGCGTACCTTTAATTATACCGAGAAGCGTTTCGGGCTTACATGTAATTCAGAAAAACGACACAAGATGCATTGCGACTGTACAGCAAAGACACATGAACATTACTGGAATGAGAAGCTACTTACTGAGTCCAGAATGAAACACAGCTGCAGTATTAAAAATCCAGTCCTCACATTTCTACTTAAGTGTGTTGAGTCATATGGGGATTTTTAAATGTGTTTAACATCGTTATTATTGTTACCAAACTAACATGTTTTGCATACGACACTGATAAGGTGACATACAACTGAACAATCTGGACCCCTGAATTACTGTGCATTGTGCATTTCTAAATATGTAATTAAACTAGCGACCCGCCTTGGCTCCGCAGTATGTATGACCGGACAACTCGTCTGGCGAAGCAACTTTGGAGTCGACATGCAGACCTTCCTCATAAATCGATCTACCTATTAGTGAAAATAGAATCAAAATCCCTATGGTAGTTCTTGAATTACCCTTCACGTATGGACAGAAAGCGATGAGACACTTAATAATACGTAACGATTTTAACTTTTATATATAACGTACTTAACCCATTGCGTCTCAACAATATAAAAAAATTAATTTGAAATTTTTCTCAAACTGAACTTTATTGTCAAAGTTAGCAACGAACACAAGAAGAAATTGGCAAAACGGAGGTAGTTTTTTTTAAGGAGGTAGTTTCACTTTGGGACCACTGGGACATACAGTTTTCAACCATCCAAAATTTCATGAGATAAGTTTGAAAGCAATTTCACATTTTTGCTATACATACTCCCAGAGCTTGAAACTTCCATGAACTCATAATGCCTGAAACAAATTACACTACTAAATAACAAGCAAAAATTGACCGACAATTTAATAACTTTGTATCAAACGTACGAGGGTCGTTCAACAAGTAATGCAACACTTTTTTCTTGGCAAACTTCGACTGAAAAAGTACGGAATTTGTTGTTAGACATCGTGGAATATTCTCGCTTCATCCTCTGCAGCTCCTATAGGTGGCGGCGCTATTCGTAGCCTTCAAAATGTCATCTGTAAATGGAGGTGCGATCTGGGCAGAGAGCTGTCTTCGAGTTTCTTTTGGCGGAAAACCCGACCATCGCAGATATTCACTGGCACTTGTAGAATGTCTGAGAAGACATGGTGCGAACAAAAGCAAGGTGAGTCGTTTTGAGAGGCATCTGTCACCATCTTAGCGAGGTCGCGCAAACCTATCCGATTTTCCGCGTGCCGACCGGCCGCACACAGCTGTGACTCCTGCAATGCTGGAAGGTGCGGGTATCATTCTAGACGATTGGTGGATCACAGACACCATGCTACTCAAATGAACGTCTTTGTTGGTAGCGCTGACACACTCGTCCACCAGTTCGGGGACCCAAGGTTATATGCCTGCTTCGGCACACGTAGAGTGCTGTACAGGAAGCAGCCAATCATCCGCAGATGGGCAAGTGGCCTTCATCAGACTACGTAAATGGTTGGTGAGGTGGTCTCTTTCTTAAGGTCCTGCATGTGCCATCGGGGATACGTACTGCAACAGTAGTTGCCATGGCTAAAGGTCTTGCAGCCTCAACTTTTAGGGGATCCACTTAAAGTCTCTACTGTAGCCAATCAGAAGAAATTTCCTCACGCAACGTTCTCCTCCATTTGATAATCTCATATTTTTCAATCCCATAGTTGTTTTACCTTCCCGCTCTCTGATTTTTGTTACTGTAAACAGACACTTCTCAACCTCTCCATCCCTTCAGGTACATTCCTAGTTCACTGAATGAAAGCACATTCGTACAGTATGTGCCACAGCCTTTCGTCTCTCAATATTATATGTCCTGTCTGATTCTGGGAGAAATTCTTATCACCATCTGTCTCTACTGACTGTGTGTCATCCTACATGATCCGGAGGTCCTTCACTGTTATAATCAAATTTTTTACTCGGGCTTTGGTTTATCCTTGTCAAAGAGCTAAGGTACAATTCATGTCCAATCAGATACATTGCCTCTGCTGGGACGCTTTTATTTTGGATTACGCTGCTCCTTATGCTTTCCCGTTATTGATGTGTCGCAAGAACGCTGCCACTCCTGCCGATACCGTAATTTTTAATGTCTTCTTTGGATAGCATGGTTGCTCCTATGTCATTCTTCGTTCTTTGGGCGTCTCGCTTCTTCAACCAGTACGTTGTGCCCTTCTTGGTAAGTCATTGGCGTATTAGCAATGTTCCCAGAATAACTAAATGGCAACTGGCAGGTACAACTCCATATCGAACTGAGATGCACAAAATTGCAAAATCACGTGCCGTTGCATACATATCAGAGTTGGTGCTTGTTTCAATTGCGACCTATGAGTCCAGAAGGTCCATCCATTCCCTGCACTAGCTGTCGGAATGACCTCATGACATATTCACATTCTTCACGAAAGACGTCAAACACCTTTTGTTCCATATAGCCTAATTTTTTTTTAACAGTCAGGTGGGATATGGAAAAAAAGTATAAAATCGACCACAGACTATTCCGCTTTTAGGTGTTCACTATTCACTTTTATTGAAGAATGGTTCTTGAAGGCTCCCTTTAAACACTCGTAAACTGTGTTAAGTGCGCCTAGCTGGAGTCTATTCTCTGTAAGACATTCTACAAGCGTCCATAGCACGTAACTGTAGATATCTTCTAGTTAGCAGAAGTTCATCTGCGTAGAAAATGAACCCTCATGCTTCTCTCATACCAAAAACTTCTCTCAGCGGCTCCCCCAGGTCTCTTATTTCTGTTGCTAAATTTCTTACTTGAGTACAGTCACTGAGCTCTAGAGACGAAAACAATCTTGTTTCGCGACAGGCCTAAGAACTATCATCAGAACTATCATCTTCTAATCTCGGCATTTCTGATGGCCTCACCACCTTAGTTGTATATTTGCGCCGGACTGAAGATTTTTTCTTTGTTATAATGAATATTCCTCTCGTTTGCGCTCTTCATATCTCTAAAGAAGTGGGAAAGGCAAAAAAAAGTAGAAACGAATAACCCCGAAAGCAGTGTTATTGGTACAGATGAATGGCAAACCGGATTTCTACGCTTACTGAGGTATGACGATTGTGGCACAAGGTCGCACATTGCTGCACCGCCTCGGGCAGGGTGAGATTTCGATAAATCTCCTGCTGGAACAAATAAAAAAATAAGTCTAAGGACAAACATACGAGTGGGGTATTCCTGAGGCGGTTAAGAATGGAGAATAACAATTACTGACAAGGGAACCTCCCCATCGCACCCCCCTCAGATTTAGTTATAAGTTGGCACAGTGGATAGGCCTTGAAAAACTGAACACATATCATTCGAGAAAACAGGAAGAAGTTGTGTGTAACTATGAAAAAAATAACCAAAATATACGAACTGAGTAGTCCATGTGCCAGATAAGCAACATCAAGGATACGGTAAGCTACGGAGCGCCGTGGTCCCGTGGTTAGCGTGAGCAGCTGCGGAACGAGAGGTCATTGGTTCAAGTCTGCCCTCGAGTAAAAAGTTTAACTTTTTACTTTCGGAAAGTTATGATCTGTCCATTCGTTCATTCACGTCTCTGTTCACTGTAATAAGTTTAGTGTCTGTGTTTTGCGACCGCACCACAAAACCGTGCGATTAGTAGACGAAAGGACGTGCCTCTCCATTGCACTGCATTGCATTGCATTTGATTGCAAGGTCATATGTCAACCGAATCCTCCACAGGAAAACACGTCTGATATATTGTATACGACACTGGTGACGGCATGTGCGTCACATGACAGGAGTCTGTTGTCGACCCACCTAAATTGTACACTTGGCGAATGGGTAAAAAGATTCTTTTACCTTGCCCGATTTAGGTTTTCTTGTGGATGTGATAATCACTCTCAAAAAAGTGATGAAAAAAATTAGAGTTTGTCACATAAACTGAAAATAAAAAATTAAACTTCTCACTCGGGGAAATACTTGAACCAAGGACCTCTCCTTCCGCAGCTGCTCACGCTAGCCACGGGACTGTGGCGCTCCGGAGCTCCGTGTATCCTTGATGTTGCTTATCTTGCACATGGACTACTCAGTTTGTATATTTTGCTTATTTTTTCATAGTTCCACACAGCTTCTTCCTGTTTTCTCGATTGATCTGTGTTCAGTTTTTCAAGGCCTAACCACTGTGCCAACTTATAACTAAATCTGAGGGGGGTGCGATGAGGAGGTTCCCTTGTGAGCAGTAAAACTAGTATTATGCAAGTACAAATGAGCAAAACATGCAGTTCGAAGAAAACTGCAACATGAAAATAAAACGTAAAAAATTTTAATTACTGTACGAAGGGGCTACGGGTATATTAAAGACAGTTAGGAAAGCTAAAAGAAAATTACCACCTGGGCAAAACTGTAGGAAACGCTCTCTACAAAAATAATAATAATAATAATAATAATAATGTTCTACGAAAAAACATAAACAATCATCATAAAGGAATTCAAGTTCAAACGCTCTCTTAAATGGGAATAATCGAAAATAATAATAATAATAATGTTCTACGAAGAATGTGGGAAGCCTGTATCCTCCAAAATATCGAGGACGTAGGCAAAAGACTACATTTCTTAAAATATTTGAGACATCGAACGATGTGTGATAACACCGTTTCGACTATGTGTTTTATCTCTCAAATATGCCACTGAATCTACGGATTCTTGGTAGGCACATCCCAGTCAGTTGTCCTGAATAATAGGCCTCAATAAGAAATGTACACTGATGAGATAGAACAACGTGACCACTGCCCAATGCGAAACTGAATTTCTGGTGGCGTTGCGGCCACGTGACGCAGTAATGAAAGTAAATAAGCGGACCGGAGACGAATGGGGAATCATTCTACTGACGATACGGTCTGAAAACTGGAAAATTCGCTGACATAAGGCACTTTGACATATTGTTACAGTCATGTGCCAGGGAGTGAGCATCTCGGAAACGGTGAATCTGGTCTTCTGTTACGGTGCTACTGTCGCAAGCATGTGTGTATGGAAAGTGGTTGAAGGACGGTGAAACCATGGTTAGGCCACAAGGTGTCGGGCGTCCACGCTTCATCGCAAAACATGAACGACGGAGGCTTCCGCACCACACCAGGGCAGGCGGCTATGTGTGGCCCATCTGACGGTAGAGTACAGTGCTGGTCCAGGCACAAGTTCTCGAGGCACACTGTTCGGCGCACATCGCTGAACATGGCGCTCCGCATCAGACGAGCCATATTTGTACCCATCGTCAATTACCATCGTAGTGGGCACGGAATCATCGGGATTGGACCGTGGATTAATGAAAGCGTGGTCGGATGAATCGCGTCTCTTGTTAAGGAGGGTCGTTCATGGAATTGACCGAAAATGTCAATTTTTTATTTATCAGTAGATGGTTCAAATGGCTCTGAGCACTATGCGACTTAACTTCTGAGGTCATTAGTCACCTAGAACTTAGAACTAATTAACCCTAACTAACCTAAGAACATCACACACATCCATGCCCGAGGCAGGATTCCAACCTGCGACCGTAGCGGTCACGCGGTTCCAGACTGAAGCGCCTAGAACCGCACGGCCACACCGGCCGGCTATCAATAGAACTCGTGGACAATAGTTTCCCAGAGTTTCAATAATGAAATCGCATCTAAAGTGGCTGAAAAATAAAGGTGTGACGCGACCTTCCTTCCACGCCAATTTTTGAAGCAACACTTCGATACTACCTCGTTTAACAACGATTCCGTGGATTACTTTCAAGCAAACTTGCACGGGATACATCGAGAAGGCTGTGTTATATACTCTTTGGTTTTATAGACCATCTACGACGCTTTTCAGTATCTTAGAAACAATAACAAACCACTGCTTCGTTCATCTACATCCACATCCATACGCCGCAAGCCACCTGACGGTGTGTGGCGGAGGGTACCTTGAGTACCTCTATCGGATCTCCCTTCTATTCCAGTCTCGTATTGTTCGTGGAAAGAAGGATTGTCGGTATGCTTCTGTGTGGCCTCTAATCTCTCTGATTTTATCCCCATGGTCTCTTCGCGAGATATACTGTAATGTCCCCACAGAAAATACCCTCTACCACGCACCAATTAATCATTGTCAATCAAACCATCCACATTCATACACTTTGGAAAAGTATCTGATCTGATTTTCTCGTAACATATGCGGCGACAGCTCGACGACGCCAAAGTATTTTCTAGTGCGTTTATTCTTTGAAATAACAGAGATGCATATATGCGTTCTCCATGGTTGTTAGAGAGGTAACTAGGACAGCTTCTGGAGTATCTGTTGAGGGATTGACGTGTTTCTGAGAGATGCATATTCTGCTTTTCTTCTCGCTAAAGCGAGCCAATTAACATTTGTGGCGCTAGCGGTTTGTTTGAAGAGAAAGAGACTGTAAAAGGAAAATAATTAAGACGTGGAATCACCGGAGATCTGGACATGTAATGGATTTAATACACAATTTCCTTCATAAATAAGGTTTGTGACTTTTTGTTCTGGAGTGAACGAACGAATGAGTTTTTTCTGAATCATTTGATGATCATGTTGGCCCTGTAATTAGTGGGGAAGTTTCAGCTGTGTCGAAGAGAGCCTGCAATCACTGAGTCTGTGTTAAATCGTCCAAAAAGGCTTCGTACACATCTGGAACTCGCAATCTTTCGTAAAAGGAACAAATTGTCCACACGATTGATTCTCCCGACTGAATACAGTGTTTAACAGTAATAATAAATCTAAATATCTCTTACAGCAAGTCAGCCAACAAATGGGAGGTCCTTACTTTACTGTATAGATTTATGTGTGAAGGTGAAGGGATCTTAAAGGCAGCAGATACACGTCTATACAGACAAGACATTACACAAAGTTAGCGGCTAGCTGCATTCATCATCTATTCTTAGATGAAGAGACGACAACTTATTATCCTTAACATTTAAAAAAATATGTTAAAATACGTAGGAGGGAGCAATATACTGCTTGACTCTTCGGTGAAGGTATGTTCTCGAAACTTTAACAAAAGCCCGTACCGAGCTACTGAGCGTCTCTCCTGCAGAGTCTTCCACTGGAGTTTATCTATCATCTCCGTAACGCTTTCGCGATTACTAAATGATCCTGTAACGAAGCGCGCTGCTCTCCGTTGGATCTTCTCTATCTCTTCTATCAACCCTATCTGGTACGGATCCCACACAGCTGAGCAGTATTCAAGCAGTGGGCGAACAAGCGTACTGTAACCTACTTCCTTTGTTTTCGGATTGCATTTCCTTAGGATTCTTCCAATGAATCTCAGGCTGGCATCTGCTTTACCGACGATCAACTTTATATGATCATTCCATTTTAAATCACTCCTAATGCGTACTCCCAGATAATTTATGGAATTAACTGCTTCCAGTTGCTCACCTGCTGTTTTGTAGCTAAAAGATAAGGGATCTATCTTTCTATGTATTCGCAGCACATTACACTTGTCTACATTGAGATTCAATTGCCATTCCCTGCACCATGGGTCAATTCGTTGCAGATCCTCCTGCATTTCAGTACAATTTTCCATTGTTACAACCTCTCGATACACCACAGCATCATCTGCAAAAAGCCTCAGTGAACTTCCGATGTCATCCACAAGGTCATTTATGTATATTGCGAACAGCAACGGCCCTCTGACATTCCCCTGCGGCACACCTGAAATCACTCTTACTTCGGAAGACTTCTCTCCATTGAGAATGACATGCTGCGTTCTGTTATCTAGGAACTCTTCAACCCAATCACACAATTGGTCTGATAGTCTATATGCTCTTACTTTGTTCATTAAACGACTGTGGGGAACTGTATCGAACGCCTTGCGGAAGTCAAGAAACACGGTATCTACCTGTGAACCCGTGTCTATGGCCCTCTGAGTCTCGTGGACGAATAGCGCGAGCTGAGTTTCACACGACCGTCTTTTTCGAAACCCATGCTGATTCCTACAGAGTAGATTTCTAGTCTCCAGAAAAGTCATTATACTCGAACATAGTGTTCCAAAAATTCTACAAGTGATCGACGTTAGAGATATAGGTCTATAGTTCTGCACATCTGTTCGACGTCCCTTCTTGAAAATGGGGATGACCTGTGCCCTTTTCCAATCCTTTGGAACGCTACGCTCTTCTAGAGACCTATGGTACACCGCTGCAAGAAGGGGGGCAAGTTCCTTCGCGTACTCTGTGTAAAATCGAACTGGTATCCCATCAGGTCCAGCGGCCTTTCCTCTTTTGAGCGATTTTAATTGTTTCTCTATCCCTCTGTCGTCTATTTCGATATCTACCATTTTGTCATCTGTGCGACAATCTAGAGAAGGAACAACAGTGCAGTCTTCCTCTGTGAAACAGCTTTGGGAAAAGACATTTAGTATTTCGGCCTTTAGTCTGTCATCCTCTGTTTCAGTACCATTTTGGTCACAGAGTGTCTGGACATTTTGTTTTGATCCACCTACCGCTTTGACATAAGACCAAAATTTCTTAGGATTTTCTGCCAAGTCAGAACATAGAACTTTACTTTCGAATTCATTGAACGCCTCTCGCATAGCCCTCCTTACAGTACATTTCGCTTTGCGTAATTTTTATTTGTCTGCATGGCTTTGGCTATGAAGAAGCAATTGTTGTGCTGTCACATTTTCATCTGCTACAGTTGTCAGAATTGTAACATATGATGTCAATCTTGTGTTTAATGACGGGAACGTAGGGAGCATTAAGCTATTAAATAGAATAAGCTCCAAGATAGGAACTTTCACTCAAGACATATTGAGAATAATGGATTTACAGCGCCTCTCTGCAGGTGAAAAGGCAGTTGAAGACTTGCTAAAGGAAAGAAGGCAGAAAACAAGAATACAAAAGAGAAGTCTCAAAAGGAAAGAGATTTATGAGTCAAATATGGGACCTTATGAACCTTAGCTTGAACGTTACATTAAATTTCTTGAAAATCTCATTCTGGAAATATCCCCCAGGCTGTGGCTAAGCCATGTCCCCGCAATATCCTTTCTTTCAGGAGTGCTAGTTCGGCATGGTTCGCAGGAGAGCTTCTGTAAAGTTTGGAAGGTAGGAGACGAGATACTGGCAGAAGTAAAGCTGTGAGGACCGGGCGTGAGTCGTGCTTCGGTAGCTCAGATGGTAGAGCACTTACCCAATAATAACAATAACAATAATAAAATAATTAATAACAGAAAAATAAATAAAAAAGTAGGTTACGTTAGGGTAAAAGTGGCGGTGGCAACAGATTTTTTTAATTATTTTTTTTTATAAAAAGTTTTTAGGTTAGATAGGATTTTGGGGGTGATATGGATGATAGGGGCCAACGTCTGAAGTGGAAGAGGTACAGGAAAATTAAAAAAAAACAACAAAAAACAAAAAAAACTAAAAGTAGCGTAATGGTAAGTATCACGCGTGGTAGATAAGAGGTCGCGAGTTCGAGTACATTCAGTGCTATATTTTTTAAAACGCTATGCTGCTGTCTGCTAAAGTTATCAATCTAATGGAACTTGTAACATTAAAAAAAAAATACCCAGAAAGGCAAAGGTCCCGAGTTCGAGTCTCGGTCTGGCACACAGTTTTAATCTGCCAGGAAGTTTCATGTTTTTTATAGTTTATGTACCTTTTTCTAAGAATCTGTGATCGATATAATTGTGAAATTTTATTCTCTTATTTGTATAAGCCCAACAAATTTTATCTCGAGAGAAAATTTTGAAATTATGAGTGTAGACTGAAATGTTTGGAATTTTGCATGAATTTTATACTATACTTACAGACTTGTTATTAAATTCTTCTGTTCGATATATTCAAAAAAATTCGCGACGGAGGCGTAATATATGCAAAGATATTTAACAGAGAAAATTTTGTAGAAGTCTCTTGAATAGTTTCTGAGAAAAAGGTAGAATTATTGTTTTTTAAAATAAAATTTTTAAACTCAATAAAAAAGTTAAATATATGTAACCCAAGGAAATTAGCGGTAAATGTGTTAATATCATGTAAAGGATGGTACTAATTTTCATTGCCTTATTTTAGAAATTTAGAAATAGTAGATTTGGTGCAACTATTAAATAGAGCGTGTTTTTCATGGACGTCCCCCCTTAAACCATGTCTACGGACGTGTCCTAGCACCAAATTCGGCTGACCTGAATCCGACAGAATATGTCTGGGATGCTACTGGGCGCCAATTCTGCACCCACTAAGCAGCGGTCCTCAAGTTATGGGAATTGCGTGACTGATGCGTTGACATAAGGTGCCACATACTTTCGAAAACCTGTCAATGACTTGTCGAACCCAAACCACTCATGTTCGCTTCTGTACTGCGTTATAAAGATGTAGAAACACTCTGTGAAGCAAGTGGTGATAATATTTTGGCTCATCAGTGCAGATATATACCAAGAAATGATGCATAGGCGTCCACAGTATAAAAGATTTGTTCTGACAGAGCAACAAGTACTTCCATATTATTTGCGGACTATTCTATTGTCTTCAAGAAATTTCCATTTCTGAAGATTAGTAAGTGACTGGAATAAGACGCAAATGAATTTTTCCTTAGGTATAACAAATCAAAGGTCGACGGAAATGTGCAGTACACAAGTTACTACACAGAAAATGGTGAAAAATCTTGGGTTTTTTTCAGGATCCGTGATAATCTCCTGGAAGAAATCATGTACGTTAAGTCGCCTGTGACCATGTTCCGAAGAGATATAAAGTGGGAGAATTCAGGATGAGATTAAAATCCAGACTCAAAGAATAGTATTGAATAAATCCGTTGATGAAATTTTTATATTCAGTGAAAGTTCTGGAGAATTACAGGAATTAACAGCCTGATGAGCTCAGAACAGACGAAAGTAGTGAGGAGTAACAAATGAAATTATCGATAAACATGACATCAATATTGGGAATCACGTCGTAGAAAAGTGAAAGAAATTTGCTTTGAAAGCAAAATAATGCATGATGGACGAGGTAAGGGAGATATAGAAAGCAGACTAGCAAAGAGAGCATTCCTGATCAAGAGAAAGCTGCTGGTGTCAAACAGAGGCAATAATTTGAGGAAGTAAATTCTGAGAAAGTCCGCCTGGAGCACGGGGTGGTGAATGATAGACTTTGGGAAAACCGAAAAAGAAGAAAATTGGAGTGCGTGAGTGTGGCGTTATAGAAAGAGAATGACGATTGAGTGCACTGATAAAATAATAAATGAAATTCTCCACACAATGGGCGAGAAAAGCAATATGTGGACTATGAGTAGAAGAAACAGAATGATAGCATATTTCGTAAAACATCACTGAATAATTGGCATCCTACTAAAGGGAGCCGTGTGGGGCAGAAACAAGAGAGACATAAAATAGAGTATATCCGGAGATGAAGAAGTTGTTACTAGAGAAGAAGTCATGGTGGGCTGCATCAAAGGAGCCTGAAGATTGATGAAAAAGAGAGAAAGATTCCGCAGACGAATTACCTGCAAACATTTATTGACTGCCTCTCTTGCTTGTGGGTTTGGAACCGTCATCAAATTAGCCTGAACAAAGGTCTGATCGAGTCTGAAGTATGAAGCGTGTATCTTTGTCATCTGAATGAATGTAATGGTTATTTATTTGTCCTTTTTAGTGTTGTGCTTGTATTCCTGTAAACCAGTATAGACGGAATCGAGAGGTAGTTTAAATTCGGTGTCAGAATAGCCTATTCCTGTACTAACAGTTCTGCTGACCCCTACATCCCCGTTCGACGAAAGGATCGCCTGTCACAGTGTCACATTGTCTAGTTTTAAGACAAACTGCGATTTACATTCCAATCCAGGACGTTGCTACAAAATATGGTCATCAACAATGTAATGTCACATCCTCTCCTCCCCTTATCCATCAAATAATGCTGAAGAATATTTATTCGATTTTCAAGTTCCGAACTAGCTCCACTGCAACAACCACTACCGAACTATACTGAAGAAAAAGAAAGAAAAAAATCATATGAAATTATTGATTTGGCAACCCCGTCTGGATGGACCAGCGCCGGCTGTGGTGGCCAAGCGGTTCTAGGCGCTACAGTCTGGAACCGAGCGACCGCTACGGTCGCAGGTTCGAATCCTGCCTCGGGCATGGATGTGTGTGACGTCCTTAGGTTAGTTAGGTTTAAGTAGTTCTAAGTTCTAGAGGACTGATGACCTCAGAAGTTAAGTCCCATAGTGCTCAGAGCCATTTGAATCATTTGATGGACCAGCCTTTTGGCGTAATTATTTCAATGGCGAAGCGCAAATGGCCGCAGGCGAAAACAGTACCGGCCTGTAGAGCTATGCAGAGGTATTGGTATAGAGACGTGAGGAACTGTCCGGTATTATGTTTCTTAATTTGGATACTGTACTTACAAATTTTTACATTATACATATTTCTTTGTACTTCTGTTTCATAATTTCAAAAAGGTGCTTCCACGAATACATGGCAACGAAATTTTTTCGGTACTTCATTACAACCACAGTTCTAATAGAAAATTGGGAAAATGAATACGCTTACAATGTCGGGTTTGTCAGATAGTACTGAATATAAATTCAATTATCAGGACATATTTTTTGAAGGAATTTTCTGGAGCGAAGTGTAATATGGAAATGGAACGTGGAAGGTAAGAAGGGAAGCCAAGAAGAGAAGAGTAGACAAGATAACTGATCCAGAGATACTAAATAGAATTCGGGAGAAAGGAAATTTATAGCATTACTTGACAAGAAGAACGAATCAGCAGACGGGGCACGTCAAAGAATAGTCCATTTGGTTATGGAGGTAAGTGTGAGGGGGAAAACATTGTACATGGAAACCAATCTAAGCAGGATAAAGAGACCTGGTCAAGATAGACTAGCTTGGACAGCATCACTGTCCTCAAAATGAAGGCAACATCAATAGCTACAACAACAACAACAACAATTTCAACTGTATATATTATAGAGATGTCTGCTGCTTTGAGCGAGAGCAATTGGTTGTCTATGAGCCTACCCCATTCTAGTTGGTTTCCACTAAACTACTTTTGAGCACAGATTTGAAAAGGTGACGACGTACATCGACTGAAAATGACGCACAGACCAGTAAAGAAAAATGCGACGATCTCTGATGGTTGTTTCTGTTTGTTATGATCCTTTCGTATTTCAAGTGCATGTTTTTGATATTTTGTTTTTCATCTAGCAGAATTTAGTTTGATCTTCCTCGTTTCGACACAAGAGGTAAGTGATGTGTTCTAAAACACAGAAATCTTACAATAATTGGAGCCATTTCACAATTTCTTGGAATAAGTTAACCGAAAAAATTTTTAGACCTTCATACTGTACTGAATGTTTTGTTTGCTAAATGCTGCAAACTTGTTCATTAAATATTGCATAAACACTACCTCATGAGCTCCCATATGCACCTTCACAAATTATAAATTGAAACTAAGTTGGAAGTCACTGCTCATAGGGGCCTCTGAGTGCATGGTTGAATTGCTGGGAGATGGTTATGCTAAGGTCTTAGGGCCAACAAACGCATTTGTCGCATTTATCATAAAAATCTAGCCAGAAAGTTGATAATATACATAGCACGAATCAATGGCGTAAAGTCGTGTTGACAACATACAGCATTTTTACGAATTATCAGAACTGGGTGTATTAACTTTTATTCAATATTTATCATAGCTTAATAACTGTTGATTGGAGACTCCATGGAGTGCTGTGTGCACCACGACCATATGCACTACTGGCCATTACAATTGCTACACCACGAAGATGACGTGCTACAGACGCGAAATTTAACCGACAGGGAGAAGATGCTGTGATGTGCAAATGATTAGCTTTTCAGAGCATTCACACAAGGTTGGCGGCGGTAGTGACACCTATAACGTGCTGACATGAGGAAAGTTTCCAACCGATTTCTCATACACAAACAGCAGTTGACCGGCGTTGCCTGGTGAAACGTTGTTGTGATGCCTCGTGTAAGGAGGAGAAATGCTTACCATCACGTTTCCGACTTTGATAAAGGTCGGATTGTAGCCTATCGCGATTGAGGTTTATCGTATCGCGACATTGCTTCTCGCGTTGGTCGAGATCCTATGAGTGTTAACAGAATATGGAATCGGTGGGTTCAGGGGGGTAATACGGAACGCCGTGCTGGATCCCAACGGCCTCGTATCACTAGTAGTCGAGATGACAGGCATCTTATCCGCATGCCTGTAACGGATAGTGCAGCCACGTCTCAATCCCTGAGTCAACAGGTGGGGACGTTTTCAAGGCAACAACCATCCGCACGAACAGTTCGACGACGTTTGCAGCAGCATGGACTATCAGCTCGGAGACCACGGCTACGTTTACCCTTGACGCTGCATCACAGACAGGAGCGCCTGCGATGGTGTACTCAACGACGAACCTGGGTGCACGAATGGCAAAACGTCATTTTTCGGATGAATCCAGGTTCTGTTTGCAGCATAATGGTCGCATCCGTATTTGGCGACATCGCGGTGAACGCACATAGGAAGCGTGTATTCGTCATCGCCGTACTGGCGTATCACCCGGCGTGATGGTATGGGGTGCCATTGGTTACACGTCTCGGTCACCTCTTGTTTACATTGACGGCACTTTGAAAAGTGGACGTTACATTTCAGATGTGTTACGACCCGTGGCTCTACCCGTCATTCGATACCTGCGAAACCCTACATTTCAGCAGGATAATGCACGACCGCATGTTGTCGGTCCTGTACTGGCCTTTATGGATACAGAAAATGTTCGACTGCTGCCCTGGCCTGCACATTCTCCAGATCTCTCACCAATTGAAAAGTCTGGTGAATGATGGCCAAGCAACTGGCTCGTCACAATACGCCAGTCGCTACTCTAGATGAACTGTGGTATCGTGTTGAAGCTGCATGGGCAGCTGTACCTGTACACGCCATCCAACCTCTGTTTGACTCAATGCCCAGGCGTATCAAGGTCGTTATTACGGCCAGTGGTGGTTGTTCTGGGTACTGATTTCTCAGGACCTATGCACCCAAATTGCATGAAAATGTAATCACATGTCAGTTCTAGTATAATATATTTGTCCAATGAATACCCGTTTATCATCTGCATTTCTTCTTGGTGTATCAATTGTAATGGCGAGCAGTGTACGTGAATTTAGAAGGAAGGTCAGCGTTGGTCGTAATATTGATGGTTTATTGATAGCAAAATCGATTTTCATTCACATAATGATCATCTTCAGTGCTGTGGTGTACAATTTAAACTCATAGGCACTGGTATCAAGTTATTATCAGTAACCAAAGCTAAGGAACGATCACAATAGCTTTTTATTTGTATTTTAATGAATGTCTGGGCGAGAGGTTAAATCTAACTGGAGCAATATCTCACATTATGAATCTCGTAAATTTCCGGAAAAATCTGGGAAAATAAATCTAAGTTAATTTAGAGCAAGTTTAAAGTTCAAGTTCCACAACTGCGAACTAAACACATCAAAAAATGGTTTGCATCACCCCGGTTCCCAGAAGTCCTGAAGATAGACGTAGACTGTGGTTATTGTATCACAGACACATATCCTTTGACTGTTCAGAGATGTCACTAAACCCGCCCAAAGATGTAAACAACTAGGCATGAGAAGCGCCTATTAGAGGGAGGGAAAGCCGACAGCCAATCAGTTCCAGGAATTCCACCAGGAAGGAGGTACACGGCTCGTGTTGTCGGTAGTTCAACTAAGCCTAGATGATCAATACCGCAGTTCGATCGCGTCCACATTGTTACTTTGTGCCAGGAAGGGCTCTCAACAAGGGAAGTGCCCAGGCGTCTCGGAGGGAACCAAAGCGATGTCGTTCGGACATAGAGGAAATAGAGAGAGACAGCAACTGTCGATGACATACCTCCCCCAGGCCGTCGAAGGCCTACTACTGCAGTGGATTACCTCTACCTGCGGATTATGGCTAGGAGGAACCCTGACAGCAACGCCACCATATTAAATATTGCTTTTCGTGCAGCCATAGGACGTCGTGTTACGACTCAAACTGTGCGCTATAGGCTGCATGATGCGCAACTTCACTCCCGACGTCCCTGGCGAGGTCCATCTTTGCAACCAAGACACCATGCAGCGCAGTACAGATGGTCCTAACAACATGCCGAATAGACCGTTCAAGATTGGCATCACGTTCTTTTTCACCGATGAGTGCCTTCAACCAGACAATTGTCAGAGACCTGTTTGGAGGCAACCCGGTCAGGCTGAAGGTCTTAGACACACTGTCCAGCGAGTGCAGCAAGGTGGCGGTTCCCTGATGTTTTGGGGTGGCATTGTGTGGGCCGACGTACGCCGCTGATGGTCATGGAAGGCGCCGTAATGGCTGTACGATACGTGAATGCCATCCTCCGACCGATAGTGCAACCATATCGGCAGCATGCTGGAGAGGCATTCGTCTTCATGGACGACAATTCCCGCCCCAATCGTGTACATCTTGTGATGACTTCCTTCAGGATAACGACATCGCTCGACTAGAGTGGCCAGCATGTTCTCCAGACATGAACCCTATCAAACAGGCCTAGGATTGATTGAAAAGGGCCGTTTATGGACAACGTGACCCACCAACCACTGTGAGGTATCTATGATGAATCGTCGTTGAGGAGTGGATCAATCTGGATCAATAGTGACGTGATGAACTTGTGGATAGTGTGCCACGACGAATACAGGCATGCATCAATGCAAGAGGACGTGCTACTGGGTATTAGAGGTACCGGTGTGTACAGCAATCTGGACCACCACTTCTGAAGGTCTCGCAGTATGGTGGTACAACATGTAGTGTGTGGTTTTCATGAGCAATAAAAAGGGCGGAAATGATATCTATGGTAATCTGTATTCCAATTTTTTGTACAGATTCAGGAACTCTCGGAACCGAGGTGACGCAAAACATTTTTTGATGTATGTAGTTAAAATTATAAGATAATCTCACTCGCAGATAACTGTAGTAAGTTTTCAGATTTCAGACTAGTTCGCCTAATGTGAAATATTTAAAACACATAAGCGGAAAAATTTGAGTGTATTGGATAGCGTCACACACGAAATCCAATGCCTGCGATTCAACACTTACAAAAATTTTGAGACGCCACCTACTGTCGCTCACACACACTGCCCTCTCTCAAAAGACGTCTCCCGATGTACTGCTCCTGAGAAGCATCGTATCACCGACTGACTCCCACTAGCCGAACGACACCGGACAAGGCTGCTGCCGGCTCTTTAAGCTCTCGGTTGGCTGTGAATCAAGATCAAATAGTTCCCACTTCCAGAACGCATTAAAAAACTATACATTTTTTGTTTTATACGCGTGTCGTACATCAGTAAGTAAGCAAATTTCGTTAGTCTTCAATTGCCGTTTCCGGTTTTTCATAAGTTAGTTTTTCAATAATTACGATTTTTTAAGGTAAACACTACTTAACGCTATATTGTTGTCGATAAATATAAAAAATTAAAACCAAGTCAATTCATACAGCCCTATATAAAAATGCTTCCTAATGCTGCTGCTACTTTCAGTATTTCAATTGTTATTTAGGTGAGAGTTCAGTTTTTTATGCGAGGAATCCACTTTCCGACCAGAAGTTTAAAATTGGTAATGTTTATAAGAAATCTGCTACAATATTCTGATAGTGCTCAAAGAAACCTATCCAATGACACATAGTCTGTGAAAATCGCACCATGCGTTGTCAAGTTTCAAAGATCCTTTTAGACATCAAGCCTTTAACATTAAATAGCTTCAGTCTGGAGCCGCGCGACATCTACGGTCGGAGGTTCGAATCCTGCCTCGGGCATGGGTGTGTGTGATGTCCTTATGTTAGTTAGGTTTAAGTAGTTCTAAGTTCTAGGAGACTGATGATCTCAGATGTTAAGTTCCATAGTGCTCAGAGCCATTTGAATAAAATCCAGCAGCAGCCCTAATAGCTTAAATACGAGCGCGTATTTTTACCTAGGTACTGGTCTTATTTTCGTCTTTATAATCATGTTACCGGCATCTCAGTAACTAATCTGAATCAGTTTTTATTGCCTTACGTAATACTTGTTCTACTCACTTAGTGTGCAGTCGATGGTTCCCATCGGGCGCCTCCCCAGGTGGTGGATAGGGGAATGCCCATCAGATATGAGGGGTACTGAGGAGCTAAAATGCTCAGGGTGGAACAGTACCAGCACTGCTGCATTGTAGTCGGTAGTGGAATCTACGAAGGCAAAGGAGGGAGACCCAGTCCTCCAGGAAGGGGTTGTACTTAGGGCTAATGATCCGATTGCGGAAAAGCTTTAAAACTACAAACAGGGGATTTTAATGCAAAAGTAGAAAAAGGATGTTTTCAAATCTACAAGTGATGAAAATGCCGTTCAGCTGATAAATTTCGCTACAGCGACGGATGTGATTATTAGCACCCACTGACTTCCCTCATAAAGGTATACATAAAGAAACCTGGAATTCAAATGATGAGAAAACAGTAAATCAAACTGACCATGTTCTCATAGATAACAGACACAGAAAGGGAATGACAGATGTACGATCCTTCCAAGAAGCGGAAATGAGGTCGGACCCCAATCCAGTAGGAAGTATAATGAGAATCAAGTTGAAGGCAGCACCTGAAACGAATATTATGTCGAGAAACGTGACCAAATTTCATATGAAAAATGTAATAGGGACAGAAGAGATACTAAAATATGAAGTTGATGTTCCAACCCTATTTGAAATCATAATATGATCAGTAATGAATATTCTAATGGAATAAAAGACGTCATCTCCACAGCTGCAAGTAAAAACCTACAGAGAGTAAAAAAAGACAGGAGTAAGTGGTTTGATGAAGAACACCCCGAAGCTAGAAACAAAGCTATGAAATTACCCGAGAAAAGACCACCAGCAAATAAGACTCCTGAAACAGAATTTACTTACTGGCAGGCACGGGCACAAAAGAAGACTCATAAAATAAATCGTAAGAAAAAGAAACAACACCTAAAACAACAGATTGAATGTAAGCACGGAGATCACCCAAATAATAATATCCACAAAAAGCGAATGTCACACTAAAGAGGTTTTAATTCTTAATCTAAGGTGGTGGACGAAAAGGATGGTAATATGACTACTGACCATGCAAAATTTTATCAACAAAGGGTAGAATATCTTGAGAATCTGCTAAACTGTTCTGATCCAAAATCAGCAATTACAAATTCCAGCAGCAGCCCTAACAACGACCAATTTCCAGTACCGTCACATGAAGAGGTGTTCATGTACATCTACAACACATATTACGCAAGCCACCGTACAGTGCATGGCGGTGGATACGACGTATGACCATGTGTCATTTCCCTTCTTGTACCACTTACAAACAGAGCGACCGAAAAAGGATTGCCTAATAGCCTCCGC
This sequence comes from Schistocerca nitens, assembly GCF_023898315.1. Taxonomy (NCBI): domain Eukaryota; kingdom Metazoa; phylum Arthropoda; class Insecta; order Orthoptera; family Acrididae; genus Schistocerca; species Schistocerca nitens. Next base: position 395,338,798 of record NC_064615.1, on the reverse strand, counting down.
ACAAGCAATAATTGCTCTCATCTTATCTGCGTAGTCCTTAAGCGAAATGAGCGTTGATGGCAGTCGTCCTCAAGCTGTTTGCGTGTAATAATCGGTAAACAAGAATTTGAACGAAAAGTTCAATGGCTGGGTGTTGTGTGCTGTCCTTAGGTTAGTTAGGTTTAAGTAGTTCTACGTTCTAGGGGACTGATGACCATAGATGTTAAGTCGCATAGTGCTCAGAGCCATTTGAACCATTTTTGAAAAGTTCAAACTTCTAGCCACAATGATATATGAACAAAACCAGAGACAAGTAGATGTTAAAATAAGATTGCATAATGCTAACAGACTCTATTACTCCATACAAAAACTGACAATGAAAACAAAAATGAAACTGTATAACACATTCTCAGACCATTCCTAACCTGCAGAACAGAAACATGCAATTTAACTAAAAGGGAAGAACACCAATCACAAACATTTAAAGACAAAGTTTACAGGTTCAAATGGCTCTGAGCACTATGGGACTTAACATCGGGGGTCATCAGTCCCCTAGACTTAGAACTATTTAAACCTAACTAACCTAAGGACATCACACACATCCACGCCCGAGGCAGGATTCGAGCCTGCCACCGTAGCAGCAGCGCGGTTCTGGACTGAAGCGCCCAGAACCACTCGGTCACAACGGCCGGCCAAAGTTTAAAGGAAAATCTTTGGTCCATACTATGATAATGAAGCGAAAAGTTGGAAAGGAAGACGCAACACTGAAAAACACGTGCTATCACAACGAGCAACAATAATCGTCATAGTAAAGTCCAGAAGATATCAAGGGCAAGCCATCTGGTGAGAATGAGAGAGGTCCAAGTAATTTCTGGGACATTCATGGAGAAGTTATTTGGTAAGAGACCAAGAGGGACACTCAGGAGTACTTGAGTAAGTGAAGTTAAAATAATATGCAACAGGACGGGCATAAGTAATTGGCAGAAAGTAGCACGAGAGAGAAGCATTTGGAAGCAAAATTGTGGGATCGGCACATGAGCTTCGAGTCTCTTAGAAGCCAGAAGAAGAAGAAGTGAGTACAGGGACGACGGTCACCCCCTCCACGCTTCTCGCCAGTGGCAGGGACGCATGGATTTTTACGATCGTTCGTTCTGAGTATGCTGTTGCAGCACAGAATTGTAAAGGACAGAAATGAGAAAAAATCCACAAAGTCACTCTCACTGCCACAGGCTAAGTCAAGTCATGCCAGAGAACAGGGCGGAAGCAGGAAGCGAGGCAGTATATTGCAAGTGGGTCGGATCGACGACATTGTCTGCCGAGTAAGGATACGCATTCAGCAGGAAGTAGACGCGATCGAAAACAAAAGGAAGGGAGACACGCTTGTTCATTAGCTTGTGAGACATGTTGCAAGAGACTTTATCTCTTATATAAGAGAACACAGCGAGAGATCGATACAGCAGCTAACAGCCTATTAAGTGAATATAGCAGAATAAGGACACATCCTGTCATTGCTTACCGAGCCTTGCGTCAGAGTCTCATGCAAGTACTCATGAGTTGATCATTGGGATCGATTGCATTCACAGTGACAGCACTTGACTCCATGATTTCATACTGTAATGAATCTATGTCCTAGATGCTCCAGCGCCAGAGAGCTGTCTGTGGGGGTATCGACGCCAACATTGCTGGCCCGGAGGTACTGAGACGAACGGAAACAACCTGCAACTAAACTGTGGGGAGAAAACTGGAAGAAAGTCATCTGCGAGCTCTATGTCCTAGATGCTCCAGCGCCAGAGACCTGTCTGTGGGGGTATCGACGCCAACATTGCTGGCCCGGATGTACTGAGACGAACGGAAACAACCTGCAACCAAACTGTGGGGAGAAAACTGGAAGAAAGTCATCTGCGAGCTCTATGTCCTAAATGCTCCAGCGCCAGAGACCTGTCTGTGGGGGTATCGACGCCAACATTGCTGGCCCGGATGTACTGAGACGAACGGAAACAACCTGCAACCAAACTGTGGGGAGAAAACTGGAAGAAAGTCATCTGCGAGCTCTATGTGCTAGATGCTCCAGCGCCAGAGACCTGTCTGTGGGGGTATCGACGCCAACATTGCTGGCCCGGATGTACTGAGACGAACGGAAACAACCTGCAACCAAACTGTGGGGAGAAAACTGGAAGAAAGTCATCTGCGAGCTCTATGTCCTAGATGCTCCAGCGCCAGAGAGCTGTCTGTGGGGGTATCGACGCCAACATTGCTGGCCCGGAGGTACTGAGACGAACGGAAACAACCTGCAACCAAACTGTGGGGAGAAAACTGGAAGAAAGTCATCTGCGAGCTCTATGTCCTAGATGCTCCAGCGCCAGAGAGCTGTCTGTGGGGGTATCGACGCCAACATTGGTGGCCCGGAGGTACTGAGACGAACGGAAATAACCTGCAACCAAACTGTGGGGAGAAAACTGGAAGAAAGTCATCTGCGAGCTCTATGTCCTAGATGCTCCAGCGCCAGAGAGCTGTCTGTGGGGGTATCGACGCCAATATTGCTGGCCCGGAGGTACTGAGACGAACGGAAACAACCTGCAACCAAACTGTGGGGAGAAAACTGGAAGAAAGTCATCTGCGAGCTAGTAGGAGGACAGCGGCTCCAGAAGATACGCATACAAGGACTTCGGTTGTTGCAAAAGAAAGGGAACACTATTTGTGTGCCTCAGTGGTGGTCGGTAATTGTGCTCAGCTGGTCGAATTCTGAGTTGTGCGAGCGGAGTGAATACACAGTGAATGGAACAAGCACTGTGGTTTTAATGTAATGGTTACTGGTAGTTATATTTCGCACTCAATCCTGTGTGTTTCGTTGACGTGTTCTTCTTGTACACAGTGGATGTGCATTAATATCTCTCGTAAGAAGAGCTCTGTAAAATATGCTGTGATTATTACATTGAGAGCATAATTAAATGTTTACATATTTGTAGGGAGATTTATGTAGCTCCTGTGACTTTAGGATAGGTAGAATTCTAGATTTTTTTTGGTAACAGTGTTCGCAGTAGTGAGTAGCTGGTGGAGGGAGTGATTGATAGAAGTAGAGGCGTATTTTATAGTGAGTGAATATACGCACTGCTGAGCGCTACGATTGTCATTTTATGGTTGGTACTATTTTGTTCTGATCGAGTGCTGGTTATTATCTGCTATATTGTGATTTATAGGCCAAAAGCCCGACTATTGTGAGTTGTACATTGTTTTGTTATTGCTCCCGATTTTACAGTCACTGGGGCAGTAGTTAATATTAGATTGACTTACTATTGCATAGGAGAAATTATAATTTGTTTAAGTTAGGTTTGGGGCCCAGTTTCTCAACCTCTATAGATGGGCAATATACTTGAGGTCACTCTAGTTAATTTCTATTTCTGGAAAATTTGTTTGTGCTTAATACATGTTTATCGTTATAACGAGCCCACGTCTGCACAATCTACAGTCTAAACCCCACTCCACCCATATCCTGCACTATAGACCCAAATCACTTACTGTCAAGTGCCAAATGACTTAGTTATTTGGTCCTATGCTGTAATATCATAAGATACTTTTAAGGATTTTCTTTCCTTACGCCACACTGACAGGTGTGTATGTCTTAGAAAAAGCTCATAGCACTCCCATAGGAAATGGCAAACAATCATTGACACGTTAATGACAGGCAGAATGAAACATGTGATGCCTCCCCTCCCTCCTCCCCCCCCCCACCCCCCACCCCACCACACATACACACACACACACACACACACACACACAAAGAAGTTTCTAACGCTACCTGATTCGAAAAACATCTATAAAGTACTCACACAAAATGCGTTTTCATATATTCTGTGCAACAGGACGAGAGAAAAGCGGCTTGCATATCTGAAAACAGTACGTAATGTATGAATGTACACTGTCATGAAAGCAACAGGCTGCGTCAGTATACGTTATATTAACGCTTCCAGCGTCCATTTATGCAATAACGCAGTTTCCGCAGCTATGCACACATAAATTCAGGATGCAGAAAACAAGTAAATAGTTGAAAGGTCATTAAATCTAAGCCTGAAATTCTACCGTAAAATGAGTTCAGTGACGCAGTGCTACGACCTACTTTATATCAGTGACCAGCTACTTAAACCTAACTAACCTAAGGGCATCACACACATCCATGCCCGAGCAGGATTTCAACCTGCGACCGTAGCGGTCGCGCGGTTCCAGACACTAGCGCCTAGAACCGCTCGGCCACTTTCCGCACTCACAAGGGGTGTCGTAAATCACTTGGAACCTGAGGCTGAGACTGTCGTTAACCTGACGTTTATCTTCTTAGGAGGACGGATAATAAGTCTTATACCTCGTCTTCCCATGACTCCGCCTGTTTTGCTGGATATAGCGCAGCAGAAAAGAAGGAATACAGTCAGCGGCTCATCACCTGATGTACAACATTTTCACGTTATCTTTTCTTGGAGAGCGCAGACCTTATATCACATGAACCATAACCGTTATTTCGGAGCACGTACTTCAGATGATTAATTTCGAAATCCAAGTGGTCCGCATCAGAAACAGGTTTTGTTGTTTGTATCAATGTATTTACAACTGCTGTCCTTTGGACTGGATGATGAAAACTCTGGGCGCTGAGATGTAAATCAGAGAGCGTTGATTGCTGTACAACGTGCAGCCGAGATGTCCATCTGACTCTCCTCGTACCAAAACATCTAAAAATGGCAGCCTTCCTTCTTTCTACGTCTCGACAGTGAACATCGTCTGTGGACTATATACCCTGTAAGGCCACTTCAGCAGTTTGGGCAGTCAGTTGCTCCTAACGAAGACGATGAAGGTAGTCGTCAAATTTTGCGGATTCACCCTGAAATTACGCAGCTAAACGTCCAAGAATGCCATCGCGAAAGATTTCGTTCTCATATTTTTTGTGTCATTAGTTTTGTTAGGCGTCAAGTCAGCGCCGGCACGCCAGTCGGGAACGATAGAGAAGAGACGGCTGAGGGAAGAGATCAGCCAATCGCACACTGACCGACCTCCTTCCAGTACAACAACGCGACAGCAGCGGCCCAAAGGTGAAGAGGAAATTAGCGCTGCGTCCGACTGGTGGCAGTTCACTTCGATAGCAGCTTCAAAGTCAGACACTTCATTAGCCGACGCAACATTAGCCACTTCGTCAGCTGAATCATCGTAGCCTCTTCATTAGTAATCTCTAAGTAGCACATTCTTGTGTTTGTCTGTTCTGAAGAAGACCCATTATTTTGCATGTCGCCCTTTGTTTGCGACATATCTATCGAAGTTAAGTATTTTGTACTTGTCTTGTTTTAATAAAACTCATTAGTACGAGTTGTTTGATTGTCTGTCTAGCGAACCGAGTATGCAGAATTCCTAGACACAACAACATACTGACGAGGTGAATGAATAACATGGTGCCGACGATATAGGAGTCATAACATAGCGACAACCTGTTAACGTTTCGAACCAAAACCTACCAGTGCCACAGATTGTCTGTCTTGTTCTTTCGTGGGATTTTGTTTTTTGCTGGCGCCTTAATTCTACCTTGTGTTTTCTTTGCAGTGGTGTGTTTACGTGTTTTAACAGTATCTCTTATAGCGTTTTTTTTATATTCAGTGTTTTCAGGCGGGCGTTGCAGAATTTACCTTTTCTTGCATGCTTATTTTTATTGCTTGCATTGTCTGGTTATTGCATTTGCCTATTTCAAAATGAGCAACCGACGTCTCCCATCCCCTGCTCAGGCGCCTCTGCTGCAAGCGTTAGATGCAACGCAGCTAACACAGATGTTTCAGTTTCAGATACAGCAGATTACAACCCTTCTAAACATGGTACAGCAACGAGTGCAGCACGACCAACCGACCAACATGCAACAACTGTAGCTCCACGGGCAATACCGCCTTTTCGCCAGTTTAACAACAAAGAAGAGGAATGGCTGAAGTGGTTGTAGCAGTATAAAGCCTACATCATTCATTGCTCACAAAGTATCAGCTACTGTGAAACTACATTACTTTTTGTCAACCGTAGTTGAGGTGCAGTCTTTCGCCTTATTCAGAAATTGTCTCCTAACGCCACTCCTAGTGATTCTAGGTTCTCTAACTATTATGACCAAGAAGTGAATGTGGTACCAGCTCAAGAAGTGAATGTGGTACCAGCTAGGTAACAATACTTTCGTTGCAAGAAATGGTCAGAACAAAATTACCACGAGTGGGTAACAGATTTGCAGGGTATGATGAGGAAATGGAAATTCAAATGTGCTTGTGGTGTTTTATGTTCAGATATTATGTTGTGATGCGATCGTGTACAATGTAACTGATATCAACCTTGGAGAACAGATTTTGAAATAGGCAGATCCATCATTTCATCACATAGTGCAAATTCTAGATCAGTTCGCAACAGGTGCCATGTTGTTGTTGTTGTTGTTGTTGTGGTCTTCAGTCCTGAGACTGGTTTGATGCAGCTCTCCATGCTACTCTATCCTGTACAAGCCTCTTCATCTCCCAGTACCTACTGCAGCCTTCATCCTTCTGAATCTGCTTAGTGTATTCATCTCTTGGTCTCTCTCTACGATTTTTACCCTCCACGCTGCCCTCCAACACTAAATTGGTGATCCCTTGATGCCTCAGAACATGTCCTACCAACCGATCCCTTCTTCTTGTCAAGTTGTGCCACAAACTCCTCTTCTCCCCAATCCTATTCAATACCACCTCATTAGTTATGTGATCTACCCATCTAATCTTCAGCATTCTTCTGTAGCACCACATTTCGAAAGCTTCTATTCTCTCCTTGTCCATACTAGTTGTCGTCCATGTTTCACTTCCATACATGGCTACACTCCATACAAATACTTTCAGAAACGACTTCCTGACACTTAAATCTATACTCGATGTTAACAAATTTCTCTTCTTCAGAAACGATTTCCTTGCCATTGCCAGTCTACATTTTATATCCTCTCTACTTCGACCATCATCAGTTATTTTACTCCCTAAATAGCAAAACTCCTTTACTACTTTAAGTGTCTCATTTCCTAATCTAATTCCCTCAGCATCACCCGATTTAATTTGACTACATTCCATTATCCTCGTTTTGCTTTTGTTGATGTTCATCTTATACCCTCCTTTCAAGACACTGTCCATTCCGTTCAACTGCTCTTCCAAGTCCTTTGCTGTCTCTGACAGAATTACAATGTCATCGGCGAACCTCAAAGTTTTTATTTCTTCTCCATGGATTTTAATACCTACTCCGAATTTTTCTTTTGTTTCCTTTACAGCTTGCTCAATATACAGATTGAATAACGTCGGGGAGAGGCTACAACCTTGTCTCACTCCCTTCCCAACCTCTGCTTCCCTTCCCTTTCATGTCCCTCGACTCTTATAACTGCCATCTGGTTTCTGTACAAATTGTAAATACCCTTTCGCTCCCTGTATTTTACCCCTGCTACCTTCAGAATTTGAAAGAGAGTATTCCAATCAACATTTTCAAAAGCTTTCTCTAAGTCTACAAATGCTAGAAACGTAGGTTTGCCTTTTCTTAATCTAGCTTCTAAGATAAGTCGTAAGGTCAGTATAGCCTCACGTGTTCCCATATTTCTACGGAATCCAAACTGATCTTCCCCGAGGCCAGCTTCTACCAGTTTTTCCATTCGTCTGTAAAGAATTCGCGTTAGTATTTTGCAGCCGTGACTTATTAAATAGTGGCCGATAAATTTTAGCTGCCACCAATTTGTCAGGTTCAGGTGTCCATTGTTCACGAGTATCCCAGCAGGCAGCAACAGTACACGCGTGCCATGCCAAGTAAACAGTTCTCTAAACAGGCAGCTACATCAGCGAATAGAATTAAGTAATGCCTCAGTGCTACTCACGGCACAAACACCAAGATTGCACATCCAGACAAGCACAGTGTTATGCTTGTGGCAAGAAAGGTCACATGCAATCTTTGTTTGCAACGGAACAAACATCAGAATTCTGCCCACTCACAAAAATCTAGTCACAAGGCCCATGTAATCAATGCAATGCTGCAGGCCTTAGCAAAACTAGCAAGCAAACAGTTTCTTCAGTGCTATGCCAAGCCAACAAACATTGTTCATTTGCATCTTGGTGGAAAACATGCAAAATTTCAGTTGGACACGGGTGCCTCTGTTACATTGCTGAAGCGTAACACATATGAACTGTTAGGCTCTCCATGCCTGTCTAGAATTAGCATGGACCTGATGGCTTATAATGGACATGACATTCCCGTTCTTGGAAAATGTACTTTGACTGCCATGTATCACTCGCATATGCGAGCAATGATTTTCACTGTACCATGAGTGACTGCATTCAATGCCAAAGACAGTGCAGCTACCTTGCTGAAAGAATTCCCGGAACACTTTTCTGAAGGGTTAGGCAAGGCTAACAATCTTGTTATACATATTACTCTGAAAGACTGCTGAGCCTAAATTTTGGCGGGCTAGAACTGTTCCCATTGGATTGCGGGACAAAGTCGCTGCTCAACTTAAAGAATTTGCAAGATAGCGGAGGTATTCCACCGCTACAAGCTAGCCAAGGGGCAAGTCCACTGGTTTTGCTCCCCAAACTTTCAGGTCGTATTCTCCTCTGTGTAGACTTTGTCTACAGTCAATTCACAAACTGTGATTGATGCTTATCCACTGCCACGCCCAGAGGATCTCATGGACAGACTAGGAGCTGGTCGCTACTTTTCAAAAACTGATTTGCGCGAAGCATCCACTAAATGAAGAATCTCGAAGTGTGTGCCGTGAACATTCATTTAGGCTTGTTTAAATGTTTGCGTTAGGCTTTTGGCACTGCTTCCGCACCCGCCATTTTCCAACGGTATTAAGAACAGCTGACTGCTAAAGTAACAAACTATTCAAAATATTTTGACGATACCGTCGTAACAGGTCGTACACATGAAGAACACATTGCAAATTTGCGTGCTATGTTTCGTGTGTTATCTGATACAGGACTAGAGTGTCGACTAGATACTTTTAAACCTCAGTTGCAGTATCTTGGTCACGTAATAAAGAGTCAAGGTAGTACATCCTCCTCAGTCACATTTGTTGGCCATACGTGACCTTCCAGCTCCTCGCAGTACCACTGAATTGCAGCCAGTCTTAGGGAAAATGAACTACTATACTCGGTTCATGCACAAATCGCTGCTCCATTGCATCGCTTGCGTCGCAAGAATGTCCCATTTGTTTGGACACATGAGTGCGAAGAAGCTTTTCAAAAAACTTAAAGAAGCATTGCTGAGTGGTCAATGCATGGTTCACTTTGATCCTGACACACCGTTTGTGTTGCAAGTTGACGCTTCTTCTTAAAGAATCGGTGCAGTTCTTCCACAGAGAATTAGAGGTAAAGACAGGCCTATTGCTTTCGCATCAGTATTGTTGTCCAAAGCTCAATGTAACTATCCACAAATAGAGAAAGAGGCATTGGCTATTGTGTATGGTGTCACCAAATTCCACCACTATTTGTATGGCAGAAAATTCTACTTAGTAACGATCACAAGCCATTTCAGTCCTTCTTTCATCCGATCAAGTCTGTTTCTGTATGAACTGTCCAAAAATTGTAAAGACGGGCTTGAAGTTTGTGTGTATCGTCAGACAGCTCAACATGGCAATGCGGACGCACTTTCACATCTTCCGATTGGCCCCGATACAGATTTTGACACCTCTGCTGCATCTTGTTGTCACATCGATGCTCAGGATTCTGAATTGCTTCAATCCTCTCCTCTGAACTGTAGGAAAATTGCACAGACCACGGAAGATGATTCTGATTTTCGCTAAAATACATTCTCACATCTTGGCCTCGCTCATTGCATAGCATAAAGAACTCTGTAGTGAGCCGATACTTTGCACGTCACCATATCCTCGCTATACAACAAGGTGTGACAGTGGACAGTCACGTTTGCTGATCCCCAAAGCTTTGCAAAAAGAAGTGTTGCAGTTACTTCACCAAGGACACTGGGGGATTGTTCCTACTAAACAGTTAGCGCGTCGACACTGTACTTGGCAGGATATGGACATCCAAGTAGAACAGATTACGTCACAGTGCCACGCATCTGCGGAAAATTAGTCCGCTCCGCCACAAAAATTCTCTGCTTGGCCTAAGTCGCAATCATCATGGCAACGTGTGCACATAGACTTTGCGGGTCCTTTTTGGATTGTGGTAGACTCTCATAGCAAGTTTCCTTTGCAGTGCCAATTAACTCAACAACGTCACGTAGCACAGTTCAGGCGTTGTCCTCTATTTTTTGCCCCGAAGATTTGTGTCGGACAACGGCCCTCAGCTCACCTCAAATAAACTTGAAACATTCTGTGAACGCAGTGTCACACAGCATCTAACTAGTGCACCGTTCCATCCACAGTCAAACGGCGAAGCGGAACGTTTCTTCAGGACCTTCAAGAAGCAACGGGTCCAACTTCCCACCACAAGCATCAGGGATTAGGCATTGCAACTGTTTCTCGCCTCCTATCGTTCGCATCCACGAGAAGGACCATCGCCGGCGGAATTGCGTTACGGCCGCCGCCATTGGACACTGCTCCACCCTCAGCGCCTGGGGCCGAAGGAAGGCCGCAAGTATCACTTCGTGCCGCATGATACTGTGTTTTTGTTTAAATGTTCAGATGTGTGTGAAATCTTATGGGACTTAACTGCTAAGGTCATCAGTCCCTAAGCTTACACACTACTTAACCTAAATTATCCTAAGGACAAACACACACCCATGCCCGAGGGAGGACTCGAATCTCCGCCGGGACCAGCCGCACAGTCCATGACTGCAGCTCCTGAGACCGCTCGGCTAATCCCGCGCTATTATATATATATATATATATATATATATATATATATATATATATATATATATATATATATTCTTCTTCTGCTTTTACGGCCTCATTGGACCACTTCAGTCAATCATTTCTGGTCCTCTTCTTTGGTATTTTCCCCTTCCGAGTGGCCCAGTATCTCTTCATTCGTTCCGATGCTTTTCGTCGTTCCTCATCTGTAAATACCCTTTTCATTGTATGTCGTTTGTCAATTTTTGGTTTAAATCTTATTTCTGTGTCCCTCAACTTCTTTAAATTTGGCGTTTTGTTCTGCAAATCATCCAGGGTTATTTCCAGTTCTTCCATATCCTCTCTTATTTCCTTAAGCCATCCTCCTTGTTGTTTCAACTTCCAGAGTTTCTCAATAATTTTCCTTGATAATCTGGTTTCTGGTGTCCTCAGAATGTGACCACAAAAAGAGATCCTTTTCTTTCGTATAGTATCAGTGATGGGCTCCAGTTCTCTGTATACCACTTCATTTGGAACTATCCGCCATTGCCCAGCTTTTTGATATTTCTTATTTATGCATGTTCTAGCAATTCTTCTCTCTACTTTTAAAATTTTGTCACTTCTGTTTTTCTGGGTGACTTTAAAAAGAGTTTCACTTCCGTATGTAACCTCTGGTTGAACCACCGTCTTGTAATGTTTTAATTTTGTTTTAATTGATAGACATTTTTTATTGTACGTAGACCACGTTAGTTTTTGAGCTTTTATCATTTTATTAGCTCTTGCTCGCCATGCAGGTTTCTCGTCCAATTTATGTGTTATAATTTCACCCAGGTATTTAAATTGTTTCACTATTTTAATTTCCCTATTATTCACTGTGATGTGATCTATTACAAGTGGATCCGTTACCATTATTTCAGTCTTTTCAAATGATATTTGGAGTCCTAATTTTTGTGCTATATTTTGTAAGCTTGTTATTTGTTTCGTGGCTTCCTGAATATTATTAGCTAGTAATGCTAGGTCATCAGCAAATCCCAAGCAATTTAGGTTTATTTTATCTTTCTTAGTTCCAATTTTAATATTCATAGGATTTTCCTTGTACCATTCTCTCATTACATATTCAAGAGCACAATTGAATAGCAATGGTGATAAACAATCTCCCTGTCTCAACCCTGTTTTAATCGTAAATGGTTCAGATATTTCTCCTCTAAATTTTACTTTGGATTTGGTGTTTGTTAAGGTTAACTGTATCATTTTTATTAATTTAGGATGAAGTCCAAAATTCCTTAATATTTTCATCATTGAAGATCTATGGATGCAATCATACGCCTTTTTGAAATCTACAAAGGTTATGACTAGTTGTTTTTGCCTTCTTTTGTAGACATCCATAACTAACTTCAGGGTGATTATCTGTTCTGGGCAGCTTCTCCAGGATCTAAATCCTCCTTGATATTCTCCCAGTTCCAGTTCTAGCTGATCTTTACAGCGGTTGTATAGTATTCTTGACATGATCTTATACGTGCAGTCCAAAAGGGAAATTCCTCTATAGTTGTCTGGCTTTGATTTTTCTCCTTTCTTATGTAATGGATGTATTATAGCAGTAGTCCAATTTTCTGGTAATTTCTCTTCATTCCAGATTTTTACTATGCATTTGTGTAATGCTATCTTTACTGGTTCTGCTGCATATTTCCAAAGTTCAGCAAACGTTTGATCTTCTCCACTTGCTTTGTAGTTTTTGAGTTCTTTCAAAGCTCTGTAGACCTCATTAATTGTAGGTGGATTTATATTTTCTGCTGGTGTTTTAATTGGGGTTTCTGTGTTTATCTGAAGAAGTTCTGGGGGATCTTCACAATTTAGTAACTTGTTAAATGTTTCTGCTAGAATTTCTGTATTTTTACTATTGCTATGGGCTAGGCTATTATCTTTATCTTTTAACATTAATGTTGGAGGATCATATCTTTGTAATTGTCTGCCAAATATTTTGTAATAGTCTCTTGAGTTTGTTTTTTCACTATTTGTTTCTATAATTAGAAGTATATCTTTTTGGTACTGACGTTTAACTCTCCTTATTATTTTTTGTGTTGTCTTCCTTTGTTTTGTGAGTTCCAAATATGATTTTTCTGTTTTTTCATTTTGATGCCTTAACCAGGCTTGGTGTCGATCCAACACTGCTTCATCACATTCATCGTTCCACCACTGGTGTTTTTTCCTTGGATTTATAGGGGCAACTTGTTCAGCTATTTGTTTCAATTTGGGAATTATTTCTTCCAGATCATCTGTTATTTTTATATCCCTGGTTTGTGCTTCATAATCCTCATTTTGTATCAGTTTATGAGGGTCATAGGTTCTCTTCTTCTTCTGGTGGGATTTTTTCTTTGCTAATGGGGTTAATTTAATTTTAATTTTTATCATGTAATGATCTGATCCGGTATCTGTCCCTCTCAGTACTTTCACATTGTAAATTTCCTTGTGGTAATTCTTATCCATGCAGACATGGTCCAGTTGCCATTCTCCTTTTTTCCAGTCTGGATGTTTCCAAGTTTTAAGTTTACTTGGTCTTCTCTTAAAATACGTCGACTTTGAGATCATGTCATGGTTTCTGCAAAATTCCACTAGTCTTATGCCATTTTTGTTTGTTCTTCTTTGTGCTGTCCATTTCCCTATTATGTCTCTATATCTCTTTTCCCTTCCTAACTGGGCATTGAAGTCTCCAATTAAAATTTTGATGTGATTTTTATTAATGTTATTCGTCGTTTGATCTAAGAGCTCCCAAAATTTTTCTACCTCTTCTCTGTGTTCTTTTTTATTATTTTTATCATTTGTCGGGGCATGGGCATTTATTATTGTGTACATTTTATTTGCAGCTTTTAGAGTTAATGTTGAGAGCCTGGGAGATTGTGCTTTAAATTCTATTATGGACTCTATTATTTTCAGACTCACCACGAATCCTGTTCCAAATTGTGGACACTGTTTCATGACTCTTTTTCCTGGTATTCCCTTATAAATCCTATATCCTTGTGATTCTATCGGCTCCTGATCAGTATTTCTCATTTCTTGAAGTCCGGTTATGAGAATCCCCTTGCGATCCATTTCATCCGTCAGAATTTTGAGTTTGCCTAGTTGTATGAGGGAATTTATATTGTGTGTCGCAATGTAGTTTATTTGTCTTGTCTTGAGTTTTGGTCGTCTGTCCGTTTTGGGTATTTTCAGATGCTCCGACTCATCCAAGTTATCTTTCAGGTGACTGCCCACCGTATCCGAGTGCAGTCTTCCTTGGTTATTGCCAAGCGGTGGATTATTCCTTGAAAGATTTCCTTCCATGTTTGACTTTCAAGGGTAGTCCGCCGGTAAACCGGTGAGGACCCCCCTATCCGCCACCTGGGACGCGCCACGTCGGAGTATCACCTCTCCGCCTGCTACGACACCGTAGTAGGTTCGTGGATATATATATATATATATATATATATATATATATATATATATATATATATATATATATATATATATATATATATATATATATTTTTTTTTTTTTTTTTTTTTTTTTTTTTTTTGCGGCAGCAGACAGTGGAGCGAGGCGGAGTTCTTTCGTCGACTTAGCGCATGCATGTATCTCATTACAGGCCCAGACGGATTGCAGCACCGACATCACAATAAAATTCACCACTGTCGTGTGCACGGTGATCGTTCTGTATCTCTTCCTCCAGGTTCACGGATTCCGAGGACAGAACGGCCACAGCAGCCTCCAGAAGGTGTCATAACGAGACCGCCGGACGACCCCATGGAGACAGAGCCTTCGCCTTCTCCGCCTTCTCTCATCCTACCGATGGAACTGGACCCGCCCACACCGCAGCAGCCGACACCTTCTTCTACATCTTGTTATGGGCCTCAGAAGGTGGACACATCGAAGGCCGGATGGCGGGGTACGACCGGAAGTTTGACGTCCCCTTGTAATGGTACTTGAATTACGTAACCATTACGGCACCTCAACTCAACCTCTCGATAACAGCAATATTCTACTGTGTTTCTGTAAAGTAGTTAACATGTTTCTGAGACAACATTCATATTTGATTTCATTAATGTAGAGGTACTTTGATACATCGATATCTTTATATTGCAATGATATTATTCTTATTTGAATTCTCTCTTTTGTCACTATGATCTTTGATGCACTTGTAACTCTGATTTTTGGGCGCGTAAGCGGTTATTAGAGAGTCAAGTCTTGGACGTCATGTAGGAAAGACGCAAATTGTAGTCAGTTTATAAAATGTCAACTTTAACATTGAGGAAGATATTTTCAAGTATGTTTTATTTTGTGAAGTGATATTGCAACAAAAGTAATAAAAAAAGAAGTGTAACTTAAATTCTGAGTGCTGATTACTTTTTTACATCACTATTGTCTTAACTTGCAAAAGTTTATTCTTCAAGAATGGTTTGTGAAACACATCTATAAAACTTTTGAATATCGCAGAATAACACCTAGGCCTCTTTGCATCCGAGCTTGGAACCATCACTACCTAGATTTTTCGACGATTGAGCCATGAGTTCACAACGAGATTAGCGTGGGAAACACGAAAAGATGAATGCCTAGTTTATCCATTATTTCATGAAATGACTTTATTAACTGTGCTCTAATGACACCTGCCACATAATATAACTTTGTTGTTTCCCGAAAATGCAATATTTAGCAGCGTGAGCAACACTACAAATCATAATTAATTTTTGACCTTTGTTGTGATAGGGTTGTTAGACCCTGCGTCCACAGCTTCCGGTTCATCAGAGCGGCCACGCTCCTGGCTTCCTGCCTACCCCTTCCCCCCTCCCAACCGCCCCCTGTGTCGTGCTCCATATATGACGAAGGTCCGTCGCTTTGTGGGTGGGAGGGGAGGGGGAGGAGAAGAATGTTACGGCGTAAAGTCAGCGCTGGCACGCCAGTCAGGAACGACAGAGAAGAGACAGCTGTGAGAAGAGGTCAATCAATCGCACGCTGGCGGACCTCCCTCCAGGATGACAACGCGACAGCAGTGATCCCTAGATATAGAGGACATAAGCGCCGCGCCCGACTGGAAGCAGCAAACTTTTATAGCAACTTCAATGTTAGCCATTTCGTTAGTCGACGAATCGTAGCCTTTATCAGTAGTAATCTCTACGTAGCAAAGACTTGTATTTGTCTATTCTGAAGAAAGCTAATTACCTTAAATGTCACCCTTTACTTGTGACATATCTATCAAAGTTAAGTATTTTGTACTTGTCTTGTTTTAATAAAACTTATTAATACGAGTTGTTTCATTGTTTGTCTAGTGAACCTAGTATGCAGGTTTCATAGATACAAGTTTTCTGATTGGTCTGACGCAGCCCACCACGATTTCCCCTCCAGTGCCAACCTCTGCATGTCAGAGTAACCTGCGTCCTCATATAATGGTTGTCTGCATTCCAATCTCTACCTTCTCTACAGTTATTACCCTATACAACTCCCTCTAGTGCCATGGAAGTAATTCCCTGATATCTTAACACATGTCCTATCATCCCGTCGCTTCTCCTTCGCAGTGTTTCCCATATGTTCCTTACATCTCCAGTTCTGCGGAGAATCTTCACATTCCTTACCTTATCAGTCCACCTAATTTTGAACATTCTTTTGCAGAATCACATCTCAAGCACTTCAGGTCTCTTCTGTTATGGCTTCCCTACAGTCCACGATTCACTACCGAACAATGCTGTGCTCCAAACGTGCTTTCGTCTTCCTTCAAATATTGCAAAATATTACTAAATTACAAATTACGAAAAAGAAATAATACGTGTGGTGAGGAGCTGAAAGAGCTACTTAACATGTATCTTTCAACACTACACACTGACAACTCCGCAAGCTGTATAGTGTAATTTCAGACCTCTAGAAGAAGCGAATGGAAAACTAATTGCCGGTCGGTGTCGCCGAGCGGTTCTAGGCGTTTCAGTCTGAAACCGCGCGACCGCTACGGTCGCAGGTTCGAATCCTGCCTCGGGCATGGATGTGTGTGATGTCCTTAGGTTGGTTAGGCTTAAGTAGTTCTAAGTTCTAGGGGACTGATGGCCTCAGATGTTAAGTCCCATAGTGCTCAGTCATTTCAACCATTTGTAAAACTAGTTAAAACCTGATCCTAAAGTAAGGCAGGACACCACATCGCACCCCATTTGTTTCCGCCTGCTCGTTGTAATGAGAACAGTTAAACAATCTGGAATTTCCGATATCTACTACAGGAACTACGCTTTACGCTTTCAAGGTCTTACGAATGCTTTGTATCTGCCAACTGCCGCTACTACTACTACTACAGTGGAAAAATGTTTATAGTCGGTAGTATGTGAGGAAGATGACATTCATCCTTACGTTTCACAAGCTGTAACCCCCCACCACAAGACTGTATGCTTAATGCTTGTATTCGAAACAATACGTAAGTATTGGTGACTTATGTAACTTCCTTACGAAATAGTGATAATAGTAATAATATTTAAAAATAATTTAGTTTCATGACCAAAACATAATCGAACCCTTTTGTTAGAGGGTATTTACCCCCAGGTTGGGAACTGCAAACGTAAGGTCACTGACCTCATCACAAGGTTCCATAATCATAAAACGTCACGCAAGAAATAACCTCGAGTTCTGTTCATCAAACTGCTAGTGCCCTCCCTCATTGTAACATGTCGGCTGAAAGCTCCCTAGGCGAGTTGCCAGTGTTTTCCAAGGATCTCCAATGTGAAAAACCGGTTATTCCCTGCAGGGCGTTTCGAAGTTCTATGCCGATATTGCCTCATATACAATATTTGCATCGTTATTGTTGTCGTTGTTAAGAGATTCCGACGTCCTTCCGCAGCAATCATTGCGTCGTGTGAATAACAAACAATCGCACGCTTGCAAGGACATACTAGTCAAGGTGAACTACGTCGAGCTGGACCTGGTTGTTAATGAGTCTGCTCTGTTCTAAAACTTGTTCCGGACTGATTCGATTAACCTCGAATGTTCCGCCGAAAGTCATTAGTAAAATTCGTTAATTTATTTTTCTTTCCTCTCACATCGGTTTTCATTGAACGCGAGACTAACGAAACTTCATTCATTTCTTATTTGCACTATGTTCGAACATCCTCGTCCGTCTGTCTACATCATACTTCTGTATTACGACTGAAGTGTTCACCACCAGCTGAACAAGAGGTTTCGCCGATTTGCGATTTCGTATCTCAGACTGTTCCTCGTTGACATAATAAATGACTAACACCAAGTAGGCCATCGATTTAGGCAGATAAAAATGCAAAAAGTTGTTTTTGTGGGTCATTTTGTTCCTGACTTGGGGCATTTGTGACATGTTATAACGTATACATACAACATGCAATAGGATTAGGCTTTCTCGCCTGCAACTTTTCCAATCTACATCATATCTGGCACAGATTTTCGTGTGCCATCACACATATACTATTACAACATGTCACAAATGCCACTAGTCAGGAATAAAATGACCCACAAAAACAGCTTACGGACGATTTTTAACTCATACGAAGATGAATACCTCGCCACACCACCACACAAACATGACTTCCAAATGTTTCCTTTTCGCGAACAGTGTTTGCGTGATGTGTGTACCCTGTTTATTGTTGTGTCCATGATACCTACTTTTTCTGCTTTTTGCTTCACATTAACAATCATTATGGATCCAAATAGCATGAAAAGTGTTACTGAAACTGAATCAAAGAAGACTAATTGTATTATAGTAATAGATGCTGTCCAAGTTTCTCAGCCGGCCGGTGTGGCCGTGCGGTGTAGGCGCTTCAGTCTGGAACCGCGTGATCGCTCCGGTCGCAGGTCGCAGGTTCGAATCCTGCCTTGGGCATGGATGTGTGTGATGTCCTTAGGTTAGTTAGGTTTAAGTAGTTCTAAGTTCTAGGGGACTGATGACCACAGATGTTAAGTCCCATAGCGCTCAGAGCCATTTTGAACCAAGTTTCTCATCTTGACAAGTAGTAAAAACGGTGCAATATATGTTTCTAAGGACTGGTTCTCTTGACAAAAATATATTTTAAATTGTCATAAGAACTAGAAAATACAGTGTTAATGAGAAACAGCTTCTGTAACAAAATATAATATGGAAGAAGACATTTGTTTAGCTTGGTAATTTAGTGACGTTATTGTGAAAGCAAATACAAACGATGCTAGCGAATCCCAATTTAAGGTTAGAGGAAATTGTTTTCAGAGATTTCATCTACGAACTGAAGTTTATAGTGTACTTCAGCATACAGCAGTAGGTGAGAGATACAAACCACATACAGGAAAATGAAGGAGACCAAGCTGATATTAAGCAAAGAAGGGAAAACTGAAATTTGGGTGAATACACAGAAGAGCCACAAAAGGAAACTGAACATAAAGAAATTATTGTGTAAAGATGAGATGAAAAATATGATACAGCGAAAATAATGTGACAGAGCTCCGAGAGTTTTAAATAGGAATCAATCCCCTGGAGTATACGCCATTCGCTCAGAATGATTGAGCCCCTAGGAAGAGCCAGCGATGACAAAATTAATCCTTCTCGAATGCAAGAAATATAAGACAGCTGAAATATCCTCATACTTAAATAATCAGAATATAATAAATCCAATTCTAAAGAAGGCAAGTGTAGACAGATGTGAATTTGCCGAACCATCAGTTGAATTAGTCATGGCTGCAAACTACGGAGATTTATTCACAGAAGAATGGAAAAAAAATTATGGAAACTGACGACGGGGAGGACCAATTTGGTTTCCGTAGAAATGTAGGAACGCACTAGACAGTACCGACTCTACTCATTAACTTAGAAGATAAGTAGAAGAAAGGCAAACTTACTTTTGTAGCAATTGTAGCTTTTGACAGTGTCGACTGGATGTCACCTTTTGGAATTCTGAAGGGAGCAGCAATAAAATACAGGGAGTGAAAGGTTATTTGCAACTTGTACAGAAACCAGATTGCAATTGTAAGAGCAAAAGGACCTGAAAGAAAAGCATTACATGAGAAGGAAGTGAGAAAGGGTTGTAGCACATGTTATTCAGTCTGTACATTGAGCAAGAAACGAAGGAAACCAAGGAGAAATTTGGGACGGGTGTTGAAGCTAAGGGAAAAGAAACGAAAACTTCCACATTTGCGGATGATATTGTAATTTTGTCAGAGATGGGAAAGCACTTGGAAGAGCAGATGCACGGAATGGATATTGTGTTGAAAAGAAGTCATAAGATGAATATCAACATACGTAAAACAGTGATAATCGAATGTAGCGAATTAAATCTGATGATGTTGAGAAAATGAGATTAGAAAATAAGACACTAAAAGTAATCGAAAGTTTTGCTATATGAAGAGCAAAATATCTGACGATGTCCGAAGTAGAGAGAACATGAAGTACAGACTTGCAGGTTCGAATCCTGCCTCGGGCATGGACGTGTGTGTGTGATGTCCGTAGGTTAGTTAGGTTTAAGTAGTTCTAAGTTCTAGGGGACTGATGACCTCAGTAGTTAAGTCCCATAGTGCTCAGAGCCATTTTTTTACAGACTTGCAACAGAAAAAAATAGGGGTTCTGAAGAAGAGAAATTTGATAACATTGAATATAAATTTAACTTTTAGAACTCTTTTTCTGGAGGTATTTGTATGGAGTGTAGTCTGATACGGAAGTGAAACGGGGATGCCGAACAGTTATGACCAGGAGAGATCAGAAGCTTTTGAAATGTAGAGTTCCACAGCAATACTGAATGTTAGATGTATACATCGAATAACTAATGAGGAGACACTGAATCGAATGTGGGAAAAAAGGAGCTTACAGTACAAGTTGACTAAAAGAAGGGATCGGTTGATGGGACACTTTCTGATGCACCAAAGAGGAGTCAATTTGGTAATAGAGCCAGGGGAAGAGTAAAAATTGTAGAGTGAGATTAGACATGAATACGATAAACAGGTTCTGGATATACACTGAAGACCAAAGAAAGTGGTATAGGCATGTGTATTCAAATACAGAGATATATAAACAGGTAGAATACGGCGCTGCGGTCGGCAACGCCTCTATAAGACAACACGTGTCTGGCACAGCTGTTATATCTGTAACTGCTGCTACAAAAGCAGGTTATCAGGATTTAACATACTGCTATAGACAGCGCACGAACGATGGAACACAGCAGCGATGAATCGAGGATTTTCCCGTACAATCATTTCACGAGTGTACCGTGAATATTAGGAATCCGGTAAAACATCAAATCTCCGACATCGCTTCGGCCGGAAAAATATCCTGCAACAACGGGACGGACGACGGCTGAAGAGGATCGTTCAACGTGACAGAATTGCAGCCCTTCCGCAAGTTGCTGCACATTTCAATGCTGGACCATGATCAAGTGTCAATGTGTGAACCAGACATGAAACACTATCGATGTGGGCCTTCGGAGCCGAAGGCCCACTCGTGTACTCTAGATGACTGCACGACGCAAAGCTTTACGCCTCGCCTGGACGCGTCAACACCGACAGTGGACTGTTGATGACAAACATGTTGCATGGTCGGACGAGTCTCGTTTCAAATTGTATCGAGCGGATGAACGTGTATGGGTATGGAGACAACCTCATGAATCCATGGATCTGCATGTCAGCACGGGACTGTTGAAGCTTACTGAGGCTGTGTAATGGTGTGGGGCGTGTGTAGTTGGATTGATATGGGACCCTGATACATCTAGATACGACTCTGACAGGTGACCCGTACTCGTACGTAAGCATACTGTCTGATCACCTGCAGCCATTCATGCCCATTGTGCATTCCGACAGACATGGGCAATTCCAGCGGGACAATGTGACACCCCACACGTCCAGAATTGCTACAGAGTGGCTCTAGGAACACTGTTCTGAGTTTAAACACTTCCATTGGTCACCAAACTCCCCAGACATGAACATTATTGAGCATATCTGGGATGCCTTGCAACATGCTGTTCGGAAGAGATCTCCACCCCCTTGTACTCTTACGGATTTATGGACAGCCCTGCAGGACTCATTGTGTGAATTCCCTCCAGCACTACTTCAGACCAGTCGAGTCCATGCTATGTCGCGCTGTGGCACTTCTGCGTGCTCGCGGGGGCCCTACATGATATTAGGAAGATGTAGCAGTTTGTTTGGCTCCTCAAAATGTTCAGATGTGTGTGAATTCCTAAGGGGGCCAAACTGCTGAGGTCATCGGTCCCTAGTCTTACACACTACTTAAAGTAACCCATGCTAAGAACAACGCACACACCCATGCCCGAGGGAGAACTCGAAGCTCCGGACCGAGCGAGGTGGCGCAGTGGTTAGCACACTGGACTCGCATTCGGGAGGACGACGGTTCAATCCCGTCTCCGGCCATCTTGATCTAGGTTTTCCGTGATTTCCCTAAATCGTTTCAGGCACATGCCGGGATGGTTCCTTTGAAAGGGCACGGCCGATTTCCTTCCCAATCCTTCCTTAACCCGAGCTTACGCTCCGTCTCTAATGACCTCGTTGTCGACGGGACGTTAAACACTAACCACCACCACCATCGAAGCTCCGGCGGGAGGGGCCGCGCAATCCGTGACACGGCGCATCAAACAGCGCGGCCACTCCACGCGGCGTTTGGCTGTTCAGTGTAGATAGCTGTAGATATCCCGAGATGGGGAAGGTGAAGTTTGCACGTAACAGGCTAGCTTGGTGAACTGCATCAAACTTGTCTTCGGACTGTAGATAACAATAATAACAACATATAAAAAGGCATTCAGCTCGGCTAAAATCAGAGATGTCAAGTTGAAGGAAATTTCAGACTCTATCAGTTCTAAAAGTTAAGTAGCCTACTTGTTAACTGCGATGAAAGGGAACTTCCTTGAGGAAAGTGAAGAGAAGGAAATGTGTAGAAGACTGTGCTTAGCGATAGACAATGAAGGAGTTTACTTGTGCGGTAATCTGAGTGGCGATTGTAAGAATACGCCACTTTCAGTTTACCACTCAGAAAAATCAGCTTATTTAAACGCAGTAGAAAACAAAAGGGGTAATTTGCGGCACTGAGGAAAAATAGACCGGCATAGACAAGAATCTGGAGTGGTTGACTGAAGATTTTGCGTGAACTATCAAGAAGTACCTGATTAAATTACAGTAGAGTCTCGATTATCCGACCTTCTGTGTTATCCGACCCTTTCACCGCGCCATCCGACGACAGGTCAGTGACTAACGTGTTGTTTGTTGATACTCAGTTCATTGTCGCTGTCTTCCACTCCTCACTCCTCAGTACTAACTTAGATCTGTAATGGAGTGGACGTTTTGCACTTTGTTTATTGTAAAAATTTGTGGTGATGGCTTCAAAACGGAAAAAGGTGGTCGTTTCAATGGAAGAACAACTTAAAGTTTTAAAAAGAATAGACAATGGTGAAACTTTATTAAAAGTGGCGCAAGATTATAACGTCGGGAAAACAACAGTTGGAGACTGGGAAAGGAACCGCAATGAAATTGAGAAGTGCTGTTTTCAGCAAGCAACCTCGGCTGTTTTGGAAGATCGGAAAACCATGAAAAAATGTGATTATGAAAAAGTAAGTGAAGCTTCGTTCCTATGGTTGACTCAATATAGAGATAAAGGTGTACCTATGTCGGGACCTATTTTGCATTAAAAAGCCTTAAAGTTTCGTAACAAACTAAACGAAGGTGAACCTGATTTCATAGGTAGTGTAGGCTGGCTCGATAGATGGAAGAAAAGATACGGAATTCGGCAACTTAATGTCTGTGGTGAAAAGCTTTCAGAAAATTTTGAAGCTGTTCAGTTGTTTAGGAATAAACTTCACAAGGTATTGGACAAGGAAAACTTAACAGGCGATCAAATTTTTAACCGCGACGAGACTGGTCTCAATTACAAAATGTTACCGGTAAAAACATTAGCGTCAAAGGCCGAAAAAGCAGCGCCAGGCTACAAACGTAGCAAAGAAAGAGTGACAATTCTTGCATGCAGTAACGCCACAGAAAATTTGAAAATGAAACTGTCTATGATAGGTAAGCTAAAAAAACAGAGAGCATTTAAAAATGAATCTAAAAATGCTTTACCGGTGAAATATTACAACCAAAAAAATGCTTGGATGAGCTCAGGCTGTTTTAAAGAATGGTTTTTAACGAGTTCGTGCCTTAACTGAAAAGTTTTTGAAAGCCAACAACTTGCCCCGCAAAGCACTGTTGCTTCTAGGCAATGCCACTTGTCATCCTAATGAAGATGAACTTCAAGATCAAGATATAAAGGCCATGTTCTTGCCTCCAAATGTCACATTCTTATGTCAGCCTATGGACCAAGGGACCTTAGAGACACTGAAGAGAAGCTACTGCAGAAACTTGTTTTCCTCTTTAATTAATGCTATGGACAAGGGAGAAGACATGCTAGTGCAGTTGCGCCGTATTAATTTGAAAGCTGTAGCTTATGACGTGGCCCAATCTTGGGAGAGTGTTGGAACAAATACAATTGCAAAATCCTGGACTATTTTGCTACAGGAAAATCAAGAAAATTCTCCAGATGATGAAAATCTTCAGCAGCAGACCGAACCAGAAAATACTACCGTGCTTTCATTGTTACAAAAAGTTCCGGGATGTGCTGACGCCACAGAAGATGACATAAATGAATGGATTGTCCAAGATGAAGAAACTGAAGGGACAGATGAAGAAATAGTCAACATGGTAAACGAAAAAGAAGAAGACGAAGAAGCGAATGTAGTGGAGGAAAGTGCGCCCAAGATTTCTCACAACGAAGGACACAAGGTCTTAGAAACTGCTTTAAAATATGTAGAGCAACTGGAGGAAACATCGTCTACCGAGGTTTTACTTCTTAAGAGACTACATGATTCAGCGGCAAAAAAACGGCAAATATCAGGCAAACAAAAGACAATTACTAAGTTCTTCACACAGTAAATATCTATTCAGTCTAATTTGATTTGTATTGTATTAAATGTTTAACTAATTTGGCCTACTTTAGTTTAATTTTTGTGGTTTTTTTGTATTATTTTCCGTGTTATCCGACCTTTCCGCTTATCCGACCTTGCCGCGGCCGGTTTAGGTCGGCTAATCGAGACTCTACTGTACTTCATAAGTTTCTCCTGGTTATGGACAACGCTTCTGTTCGTCTTCGAATGAAGGAAGACGACTTCGATGTGAAATATGATGTCATAAAAGTCATATTTCCGCTTCATTACACCACTCCTCTCACCCAGCCTAACAGCACGAAATCCATTGACAATACGTTCCACGACATTTTAATAAAGAAGTCTCAAAGGCATAGCAAGGGGTCTAAGTATAGGCCTTCAACTAAGAACTAATCACAGTTAATTTTTCTTACAGAAAAAGTACTTGGTATTCATATCACCTAAAAGAAATAAAAACGTTCGCCTATTCAAAATCCGTACTTTAGTAAAATCTATTGTTCAGCTTTTTTTCATAAGTCTGTGTCTCGTCTCTCTGCACGTATCAGTAAATTCGGATGGTGCTCGAACGGACCCCAATGATAATCGAGTAGGCCACATTATCCGGAACGAGACTCAAAAGCAAAGAACTGCAACGGGAAGTAACTACTTTGTTTCATAGTAACATTTTCAACCTTGCAAAGATGGAGTATAAAGAGAGTAGCTACCAAGTCCAAAGAAAATTTTCAGTGAAAAAGTAAAGACTGTAAACGGTTTGGTCAAATGAAGGAGTTAGAAGACGCTTAAACTTAAGCAGTGTGCGAAGTCTGTTTCGTTTCGTAAAACGTTAACTTTATTTTATAAATGGAAGAAAGATGCACGTGAAATTCGAAACATGCACCAAAATAAAACTCGCAAACGGGTGAAAGAAAAAAATCTTCGAAAGATCTAGAACTGAGAATTAATGCACGGTTAGCGATGGAGATCTACGACATGGGGCGCTCTGAATTGCAAGTGAGACGAACATAACTTATTTCCAGGATCCTTCTATCTGTTTAAGCTATTCAGGAAATTATGCAGGAATTTCAATACAATTAAATTCAATTTACTGTCAGGAATTTTAGACCTTTGTCCGGAAACTGTAAACAGGTCATACATGTTCAACAATAATGGTGACATACAATGTTTTAAATTATGTATATAGCAATAAGTCATGTTAACGGTAACCGTTGGTAATGACAAATTAGAAATAAACACAACATTGAAAATAAGTATCAATTAGAAAATAACATAAAATATAATGAATTAATTCAAGTTCCTTGGGAATAACGTCCAGCTAATATTACTACATATGTTACTGGCAGCCTCCTAGTAACTCTGAATAACTGCTGCTCGAATTGCTGTTGTAGACGCAGTAGGATGCGCCACAGCCATAAACTGACCACGATGGTCTTCCGATTCGGTGGAGCCACGTAGCAGTCCAGAGCTAGGTCTTCTTGTGGCCGTACCTTCCCGCGATCACCGCTGCCAGCAAACGCGTACCGTGGCTACATTCCTGCCAAGTCTTTCTGCAGTTAGCGCGGGAGAAAAATCTAGCTTCTTATAGTGTTATTACAGGATGTCGTTCAAATTCAGTATTTATAGCAGCCTCTTCTTCCTCTTAAAGGCCATCTTAAATAACGACAACTCACTACGTCCAATCTCAAAGTTAAGTAAAGCTCACTGCCGTTACAACGCGTATTTAAAGCAAACTAAATTTCCACATTTTTAGGGCGCTACTACCGTCACTCCTAGGTGACTGATGCGAAATTTGAATAGACATCATCTTTCAGATACAGAAACACGCCTACCAACTTTCGTTTACCTCGTACAACTCCTTTTTGGTACTGGAACTTTTTCCGTCTTTATAGCTTGAGCAAATTAAATTATATCAAAACTTTCTGCCGCTTACTGACAATGATCCTCTCTATTCACACTCTATGGAAGAAGACAATGTAGAATACGACGTCATAAAAGTCGTATTTCTGCGTCCTTACGCCAGTGTTCTCACGCAGCCCAATAGGACGATCTCCTCTGACAAGGGATGGACCAAGGTATCTAACAATAGGTTCTGCGACCTTTCAATAAAGAAGTCTCAAAGACGTAGCAACGGGTCTAAGTACAGGCGGTCTAAGTATAGGCCTTCAACTACGAATTGATCATTCTTCATTTTTCTTGCAGAAAGACGACTTGCTGTTCATATCACGTAAAAGAGATAAAAAAGTTAAGCTATTCAGAATCCACACTTTAGTAAAATCTATTGTTCAGCTTTTTTTTAAGTCTGTGTGTCGTCTCTCTGCAGGTAGCAGTAAATTCGGATAGTGCTAGAATAGACCCCACTGATAATGGAGTGTGCCAAATTATCCAAAACAGGACTCAAAACCAAAGAACAGTAACGGCACGTAACTATTTTTGTGCGTTCACTAGACAAATGTTTGCGAGATTGGTCGCTCGATTAATTGTAATTAAGTGAAATCTGGCAGAAAAATGAAAGTAGCAACATCTGCATTTGTTGTGTTATGTTATAAAAATATTAGATACTCTTCCTGTGTGTAGCAATTGGTGTTGCAGTGTTCGGAGCGACGAGACGCGGCCACGTAATGCCGAAGTGCGCCTCGCGAGTCTGTGCATCGCGCGCTTGTCACGGAGTTGCCAGTGCTCTGGCACACCGAAGACTGGACTCCCCGAGGTGAAGCAGGCGCGGGACATTTTGAACCTTCGGCTGAACGCTTTTTGGTGGTAAGACTGTAGTGATTGGAGTGTATTGTGGGCTCTGAAGACACAGATCGAACATTATGTATGTCTTGATGCATACATACGGCATTTGTTAGTCGTAACTGTACTATCTACACGTTCCAGTGCACGTGAAGAAACATTGTGAAGAGCCGTTTAGCGTTTAATTGCACGAATAATTTCGGAAAGGAACCAGCAGTAGCTGCTATTTTTTCAGTCGCCCAACTGGTGAACGTAAAGTAAAAAACGTTTAGTTTTGCAGTGCTATGAATCAGCTCAGACGTTAGTGACAACACTACACATATATGAGAATTCAGCTTATACTGCAGTTGCCACGAGACAGCAATAATGTAACGTACCAGACAACGAAAAAAGCATGTAATGCTAAACACATCTCACTCAAAAAAATTGCTTTAAACTACGAAATGCTCCAATTCGTACTTATGCTAACGTATTAAGCTTCATTTAGTTGTGAAAAAACACTTATGGCAGATTTCTTGCAGTACGTTAAAAAGGAATCGGTAAACAGTGAATGATGGTCGTTTGTTCATAAAATAATTTGATATCTTGTAATCTTGTAGTTGCTTATGCGCGACATGATGTTAGTTACATAGCTGAAAAGAAGGTATGTTATGATCAGCACAGTGGCCGCAGAGGCACCTTTCAAATCGGCCGCTGTTCACACTGGGCCACTGACGCGATTGAGGGGCCTTGTGGCCAACCGTATCAGAGATCCAAAGACTTCGAAACAATTATTGCAATTTCCTAAAAGGATTCCTCTGTGTGAAAAGGATTTTTCGATTGATAATGTTTAGAACTTCGGACTCCGGTAAATTAAAATGTTTGAACAGAAACGTCACTGTTAATGCTATTATTTTTTGAATTC
This sequence comes from Schistocerca nitens, assembly GCF_023898315.1. Classification (NCBI taxonomy): domain Eukaryota; kingdom Metazoa; phylum Arthropoda; class Insecta; order Orthoptera; family Acrididae; genus Schistocerca; species Schistocerca nitens. The sequence continues at coordinate 395,310,494 of NC_064615.1, read as the reverse complement.
AAAAAAACGTCACTGTTAATGCTATTATTTTTTGAATTCAAAAAATAATAGCATTAACAGTGACGTTTCTGTCATTTTTTTCGCCTTCTAAATAACGAACTTCGTATTCAGACAATACAGAAGATTGGAACATTTTCCATATTCTTTAATGACAACCTAATCTCCACGGTTGGGAACAGTGCGAGGTGGTTCTTCATTTCCGTCAAATTTTTGGTCTTCTTCTGTAGAAACAATTACTATTACTAGTTCCATACACCTTGCAAATTCCGAAAACACAGCTCTACATTTTCAATTAGCCGAAACATAAGTCATATGAAACTATACTTTAAAACTGATCTTCTGGTAAATGAACCGAAATTGTAAATTTGTTTATGATGTACTTAAATTAAAACACTACTACTTAGTGACGAATTGAACATTATTTGGTTCTTACAAGTAATGTTCGAAATAAGTAAATTCGTCACCATATCCGAGCCGGCCGCGGTGGTCTCGCGGTTCTAGGCGCGCAGTCCGGAACCGTGGGACTGCTACGGTCGCAGGTTCGAATCCTGCCTCGGGCATGGATGTGTGTGATGTCCTTAGGTTAGTTAGGTTTAAGTAGTTCTAAGTTCTAGGGGACTGATAACCACAGCAGTTGAGTCCCATAGTGCTCAGAGCCATTTGAACCATTTGAACCATATCCGATGTTTGTCACAGAATGAACAAAACATTAACTGACAGTGTCGCCAACATTGAAATTTGTAATTTCCCCTTTAGATTTGTTCCCTACCAGGCTAGACAAACATAGCTTTGAATGATATTCCCATTTGCCTTCCAATACGACTGCACAGAACTTTTTTCGAAGTTTCGTTTCTCTTCAACCTACTGCTTCATTTCCCCCCAATTTACAGTGCTTGAGTTGTTCATTCTTACTTACTGTGACTCGTAATGCTAGCTTTATATCTGCAGCTGTGTGGAGTTTGTAAGCATTTAGAATTCAAAGTTAGATGTTTGCAAAATACGACCGGGTGACATCGGCGGTAGCAAGACAATATTCCAATCATGAAAAATTAAGGTTTAGAATTAATGATCTACAATCACGTTCCCCTGCGCCATCTCACATTTTTAAAGGATTAGATACCTGTCGTCTTCACTGAAATTACTGATCAGTAAAAGTCCTTGTTGGAGAGCGGAGAAGTATGGTGACACAAGAACGCGTTAATTTGTAGTTTCAATGCAACAAAATGATGCACATGATAATGACAGTGGTAAATGGACTTTTCAATGAACATTAGATATCAGGCTTGACTTGTAGAAATGAAAACGCATAGCCGATAGCGTGCTGACAGCACGCGATAGTTGTGTCAGCAAACCGAGCACTTCCAACGAATTTGACAGGCTGAAACGTTAATGCATGTTTTGTACAACATTAGTAAAAAGGATTAAGTATGTGGCTGAAAAACGAAAACATAATTAACGTTACATCAGTTTTTATTCAGGCAAGACTACAGAACATAACAGATACATCACCTTATAGCTTGGTGGTTGGAACAAGAGACAGTTAACAACAAAATGACTTTTCGTACCGTCCTTTTCTTTTCTTAACAAAAAACGGGACACGATCATAAGTCATTAAAAAGGTATTAATTAATGACAAGCAGATGTTTCAATCTCTGACACAGTTAAATATACTGATTTATGCAGACTGTAGTAAAAAGCTGTCAACAACCTGAAGGTTGGTTCGAACGCCTCAGTGCTTTACAGGGCATGATCGAAAGGGAAGTAGTATGCCGTTTCCATCCTCCGGCCTTGGAAGAGACTAACCTAGCTACTGGGGACGTCAAACCATGGTATTACTCGGCGTTTTTTACAAGAACAAACATTGACAAAGATGAAAAAAGTAATAACTGAGAGACTAAAATCCTAGAAGAGAGCGGGCATCAAACCCGAAAGACTGAAAGACTTCGAAGAACATTTATTTTAACGTTGATGTACGAGAGTATCTCAAAAATTATCTTCAATGTTTACATAATTTTCTTACGTTGTTCATACAGACACCTGCCCTCGTTCATATTATTGTAAGGCTGTTGTGGTCATGCTATGAACGTTTGATACTAATTCCTCAATTTGTCTTCTTTTTGTTGCAGATAGACCATGACTACTCCATTACTAGTTTGCAGTGATTCGGGTTTAGTAGTCGGAAGGGGTAACGCGACCGCAGTCTATTAAAGGCGTCCAACACAATACGGGAACAGTGTCTTGCTGCAACGGAGTTTGTCCGAATGGACTGCAAAATTCAGAAACGGTCGCACAATTGTTATTCATGAGGAAGGACCCGTACGACCATGCACGGCCACATATGATCACAACATTCCTGCGTGCATGTGACGTGGTTCTGGTAGGCATACGAGTGACTGCTGATGAATTGGCACATCGTCTGCAAATTAATCATCCAGCCGTCAAAGTGATACAGCCTTCCTTCGCAAGCATTTTACCTTGAATTCTCAAAATGGCTCTGAGCACTATGGGACTTAACATCTGAGGTCATCAGTCCCTAGAACTTAGAACTACTTAAACCTAACTAACCTAAGGACGTCATAGACATCCATGCCCGAGGCAGGATTCGAACCTGCGACCGTAGCAGTCGCGCGGTTCCGGACTGAAGCGCCTAGAACCGCTCGGCCACTCCGGCCGGTCCTTGAATGCTAATCTTTTATAAAATCCACGCGGGTGCGAATATAAAACTTGCACGACGAGTCGCAGTATGCAACATTCAAAAATTCAGGTACTGTAAAATAGGGTGAATAGAAACTGCGGGCTGAAGAGAAAGGAAACTTCGAAGTAAGTTCTGTGCTTTCGTGTCGGAAGACAAATGGGAATATCATTGAAAGATTTGTTCGTCTACGTTGGAAGGGAACCAGTCGAAAAGGGAAATTACAAATTCCCAAGTTGGGTTTTGTTCACTCTGTGACATACATCGGATATGGTGGCGAATTTACTTATTTCAAACATTATTTGTAAGTACCTATCTACATAGAATTGTTTTAATTTAAGTACATCGTAAACAAGTTTACAATTCGGTTTCTTTAGCCAGAAGTTCAGTTTTAAAGTATACAGGGTGTCCCATTCAAACCTACGTGATTTCAAACACCCAGGAATAAAACCCACAGCAGATTCGATAGTGAAAAATGCACCACACTGAAGAGCATCTCAAAGAATTTATTTATTTATGATCAGTACACCTCTACATGTGAACCATTTGTAGCACGAAGAATATCGAGTCTATATTCAGTTTCTTGCCAAGTTCTTTGTAACATTTCCTCTGTTGTTGTTGCAGTTGCATTAGTGATACGATGTCACAACGCAGGAATATCGTCCACTTTGGTCGCATACACGCACACATGAAGAAACCAAGCGGCGTAATGTCGGGTGAACGTGGTGTCCAGGCAATGGGTCCTCCGCGTCCGATCCAATGATTGGGAAATTTCCTATCCAGGAACTTGCCAAGAGCCGTTGACCAATGCAGTGGAGTTACACCTTGTTGAAAAATGGTGTTAGGTTGCAAGGCTTGCATCTGAGGGTACACAAACAGGTCCATCATGTCCAGATACACTGACCCATTCACTGTTTGCTCTGCAAAAAAAGAACGGTCCAACATTAGCCCGCACCAGAGGTTTAGTTTAGGGTATCACGAACATGTTCAATGACAAAGAGAGGTTTTTGCGAACCCCAAATCCTAAAATTATGCCTATTAACCCTCCCTGGTAGATGAAAGGTTGCCTCATCTGAGAATAAACATCCTTCCAGGAAGCTAGCATCCATATCAATACACTGCAGCATATCTGCAACAAATTGTTGTCGGCGTGGTCTGTCGTTCGTCGTCAGATGTTGCAGAATTTGCACTTTGTAAAATGGTTCAAATGGCTCTGAGCACTATGGGACTTAAACTTCTGAGGTCATCAGTCCCCTAGAACATAGAACTACTTAAACCTAACTAACCTAAGGACATCACACTCATCCATGCCCGAGGCAGGATTCGAACCTGCGACCGTAGCGGTCGCTCGGTTCCAGACTGTAGCGCCTGGAACAGCTCGGCCACCTCAGCTGGCTGCACTTTGTAACCACACATACGAATACGCTGGTGAACTACACAATGCAATATTGATCGAGGTACATCAAGTTGCCTAGATGCTTGACGAATTGACTACCGTGGGCTTCTGAGAAACGTTTGTCTGATGTCCTCCACTACCTTTTCTGAAACTTCGTAACGTGCACCTCCAGAATGTTTCAGAATACTTCTTGTCGCCAGAAACTTGCTATACCATTCGTTAATTGTTTTCACAGCAGGTAGATCACATTCATATAAACGATGATAATTTCTTTGCACAGTCATCGGCGACTTTGTGTCTGCAAACCACACTACTGCTTGCGCGCGCTGCTGTGGAGTCACCATTTTCACTTACATGCGACGATGCTGCACTCTGGCGACGATACTTGGCACTTATGAGGCTGGAATATAAATTCTTTGAGACGCTCCACAGATTGGTGAATTTTTCATTGTTGTATCTACAGTGGTTTTTCTCTGCTGGATCCTTGAAATCAGGGAGGTTTGAGTGGGACACCCTGTACTTTAATATGACTTGTGTTTCGGCTAATTCAAAATGGTTTGTGTTCTCGGAATCTGTGGGATGTATGAAAATAGTAACAGCAATAGTAAGTGTTTTTACAGAGGAAGGCCAAGACTTTGATGGAGATGTACCACCTCGCATTGCTCTCAATCAAGGAGCTTATATTCTGATTAAAGAATATGCAACATTTTGCGGTCATTTAGATTGTATGATTGTAAAATTTATTATTTGTAAGACGAAGATTACGTTGATACTCTTTTGATACTGCTCGTTACGTCTAGGGATACGGCATGTAGACAGAAATAAATCATTTTTAAATATTTTGTCAGTGACCTGACACATCAACATCCAAACCAAGATCATCAATTTAAGGTTACAGTATAGTAATTGAAGGTATAACAATAAATATTTTTTGTTTTAGCATTGATTAAGACTTCTTTGAATCGGATAAAATCTTTCTTATCCTCCTACACTCCTGGAAATGGAAAAAAGAACACATTGACACCGGTGTGTCAGACCCACCATACTTGCTCCGGACACTGCGAGAGCGCTGTACAAGCAATGATCACACGCACGGCACAGCGGACACACCAGGAACCGCGGTGTTGGCCGTCGAATGGCGCTAGCTGCGCAGCATTTGTGCACCGCCGCCGTCAGTGTCAGCCAGTTTGCCGTGGCATACGGAGCTCCATCGCAGTCTTTAACACTGGTAGCATGCCGCGACAGCGTGGACGTGAACCGTATGTGCAGTTGACGGACTTTGAGCGAGGGCGTATAGTGGGCATGCGGGAGGCCGGGTGGACGTACCGCCGAATTGCTCAACACGTGGGGCGTGAGGTCTCCACAGTACATCGATGTTGTCGCCAGTGGTCGGCGGAAGGTGCACGTGCCCGTCGACCTGCGACCGGACCGCAGCGACGCACGGATGCACGCCAAGACCGTAGGATCCTACGCGGTGCCGTAGGGGACCGCACCGCCACTTCCCAGCAAATTAGGGACACTGTTGCTCCTGGGGTATCGGCGAGGACCATTCGCAACCGTCTCCATGAAGCTGGGCTACGGTCCCGCACACCGTTAGGCCGTCTTCCGCTCACGCCCCAACATCGTGCAGCCCGCCTCCAGTGGTGTCGCGACAGGCGTGAATGGAGGGACGAATGGAGACGTGTCGTCTTCAGCGATGAGAGTCGCTTCTGCCTTGGTGCCAATGATGGTCGTATGCGTGTTTGGCGCCGTGCAGGTGAGCGCCACAATCAGGACTGCATACGACCGAGGAACACACGGCCAACACCCGGCATCATGGTGTGGGGAGCGATCTCCTACACTGGCCGTACACCACTGGTGATCGTCGAGGGGACACTGAATAGTGCACGGTACATCCAAACCGTCATCGAACCCATCGTTCTACCATTCCTAGACCGGCAAGGGAACTTGCTGTTCCAACAGGACAATGCACGTCCGCATGTATCCCGTGCCACCCAACGTGCTCTAGAAGGTGTAAGTCAACTACCCTGGCCAGCAAGATCTCCGGATCTGTCCCCCATTGAGCGTGTTTGAGACTGGATGAAGCGTCGTTTCACGCGGTCTGCACGTCCGGCACGAACGCTGGTCCAACTGAGGCGCCAGGTGGAAATGGCATGGCAAGCCGTTCCACAGGACTACATCCAGCATCTCTACGATCGTCTTCATGGGAGAATAGCAGCCTGCATTGCTGCGAAAGGTGGATATACACTGTACTAGTGCCGACATTGTGCATGCTCTGTTGCCTGTGTCTATGTGCCTGTGGTTCTGTCAGTGTGATCATGTGATGTATCTGACCCCAGGAATGTGTCAATAAAGTTTCCCCTTCCTGGGACAATGAATTCACGGTGTTCTTATTTCAATTTCCAGGAGTGTAGTTTCAAGACATGTCTATGTTCACCTCAGAGACCAATAAATTCAAAAAAATAATAGAATTAACACTAATGTTTTTGTTCAACTCACCCTTTAGTTATAGTTTTAAAGTTGAATACAAGACCTATAATCCCATAAAATTTTGATTTCCATATTCATTTTTTAAATTATCAGTTTTTTTAAGCTGAAAACTGGTTCTAGTCCCCCAATTTTACGGTACAAAGGCAGCTGATGACCAATTTTTCCTTTTTTTCTTTATCGAGGAAATATGTGGCTGCACTGGGAACTACTTGAGATACGACTTTCGTGAAAGCCAGACTAATGTATTCAGCTATTGGTAGTTTATACGGATCTTAATGTACCGGAGTTCTCAACATTATCAATCGAAAAATCCTTTTTACACAGAGGAATCCGTTTAGGAAATTGCAATAATTTTTGCGAAGTCTTTGGATCTCTGATATGGTTGGCCACAAGGCCCCTCAGTCGCGTAAGTGGCCCAGTGTGAACAGCGGCCGATTTGAAAGGTGCCTCTGCCGCCACTGTGCTGGTCAACTTATTCGCCTTTGATCGTAAAATACCTTCTTTTCAGATACGTGAATATCATCATGTTGCGCATAAGCAACTACAAGATTACAAGTTAGTAAATTATTTTATGAACAAAGGACTATCATTCATTGTTTAACGATTTATTTTTAACGTACTGCAAGAAATCTGCTATAAGTGTTTTTTCGCAGCTAAACGAAGCTTAACACGTTATCATGAGCACGAATTGGAGCATTTCGTAGTTTAAAGCTCCAAATTTTTTGAGTGAGATTTGGGTAGCATTACATGCTTTTTTCACTGTCTGGTACGTTACATTATTGCCGTCTCGTGGCAACTGCAGTATAAGCTGAATTCTCATATATGTGTAGTGTTGTCACCAACGTCTGAGCTGATTCATAGCACTGCAAAACAAAACGTTTATTACTTTACGTTCACCAGTAGGGCGACTGAAAAAATAGCAGCTACTGCTGGTTCCTTTCCGAAATTATTCGTGCAATTAAACGCTGCACTGCTCTTCACAATGTTTCTTCACGTGCACTGGAACGTGTAGATAGTACAGTTACGATTAACAAATACTGTATGTATGCACCAAGAAAGACATTATGTTCGATTTGTATCTTCAGAGGCCACAATACACTCCAATCAGCAGAGTATTACCTCCGAAAAGGCGTTCAGCCGAAGGTTTAAAATGTACCGCGCCTGCTTCGCCCTCGGGGAGTCCAGTCTTTGGTGTGCCAGAGCACTGGGAACTCAGTGACATGCGCGCGATGCACAGACTCGCGAGGCGCACTTCCGCATTACGTGGCCGCGTCTCGTCGCTCCGAAACTCTGCAACACCAATTGCTACAAACAGGAAGAGTATCTAATATTTTTTAATAATATAATACAACAAAGGCAGATTTTTCTTCTTTCATTTTTCTGCCAGACTTCACTTAATTATAATTAATCGAGCGACCAATCTCGCAAATATTTGCCTAGTGATGGCACATAAAATAGTTACGTGCCGTTACTGTTTTTTGGTTTTGATTCTTGTTCCGGATAATTTGGCACACTCCATTAACAGTGGGGTCCATTCTAGCACCACATCCGAATTTACTGCTACGTGCAGAGAGACGACAACAAACTTATGAAAAAAAAGCTGAACAACAGATTTTACTGAAGTATGAATTTTGAATCGCCGAACGTTTTTGTTTCTTTTACGTGATATGAACAGCAAGTCCTGTTTCTGCAGGAAAAATGAATAATGATCAGTTCTTAGTTCAGGGGCTATATTTAGGCCCCATTGCTATGCCTTTGAGACTTCTTTACTAAAATATCATAGAAACATGTTGTCAGATAAGAAACTTCCTGCCGGATTAAAACTGTGTGCCGGACCGAAACTCGAACTCCCGAGTTCGAGTCTCGGTCCGGCACACAGTTTTAATCTTCCCGGAAGTTTCATATCAGCGACCACTCCACTGCAAAGTGAAAATCTCATGTTGTCAGATACCTTCGTCCATTCCATGTCACTGGAGTTCGTGCTGTTGGGCTGGATGAGAGGAGTGGTGAAAAGATGCAGAAATACGACTTTTATGACATCATATTCCACATCAAAGTCAACTTCCATCATTCTAAGACGGACAGGAGCGTTGTCCGTAATCAGCAGAAACTTATGGTATTATTTAATTTATTGAAGCTAAAAGACGGAAAAAGTCCCTATTGCAAGAATGAGTTGTACGACCTACACGAAAGTTGGTAGATGTGTTTCTACGTCCCTGATACGAATTTGCCAATTGTTCCTCACGTAGGTCTCATACATCGTCGAATTGTTATGAAGTCAATCTATTACCAAATCTATGTAAAAGCATTTAGCCACCCCTGCTGATGTTTGTTGTCACCTGCGTTAGCAACTTACTTCCACACTGGGTAGCTTCAAAACTGTGCAATTTTGTTGGTTTGAATGTAACTGAATTTCTTAAATACTTCTTTCGATAAGCATTAAGCTCTCCATAAACACATAGATGGACCTCAAAATGTGCAGTGGGCATGTGTCGTTACAGGTTATGCAATGAAAGGTATTCACAACGTTTATAGCACGTATTTACCATAAGAAATTAAACAATTACAGTTAAATACATTACACCACAATTACTCTCCATGGCTTGACGAAAACATTTCTGACGACAAAACGACGTGAATAATCGCTTCTAAAAGGAAAATAAAAGCTAAACAAATCATTGATATTTAAATTAAACAAAGGAATGGAATATTGTAATTGAATCACTAACAATAAAATTAATTTTGAACCATACTCATGTCTTGCACATTAGTACAGTCATCACATTAAAGTGGATTGTCTGCCCTCGCTGCTGTCGTGTGCGAAATGCAAATCGTACACATATTTTGTGGAGCATTACTCAGCAACAGTAAATCATTTCATATACACTCTAATGCTACAGCTGGCGGCTATGGCCGAGCGGTTCTAGGCGCTTCAGTCCGTAACCGCGCTGCTGTTGCGGTCGCAGGTTGGAATGCTTCCTCGGGCATGGATGTGTGTGATGTCCTTAGGTTAGTTACGTTTAATTAGTTCTAAGTCTATGGGACTGATGACCTCAGATGTTAAGTCCCATAGTGCTCAGACCCATTTGGACCATCTAATGTGATGATCGGTAGCTGAGGGCATGACAGATGAATGGCGCCGCCGCAGCCGCTGCCGGTTGTCAGCAAATGAGCCCCGGAGACTTCTGGTCCATGCGAAGTTCAAAGTCAGACAGTCGGCCAAGAAATCTTTCGCAAAACATGTTAGTGGACAGAACTGTTATTCCTGGTGTGACAAAACGAAATGCATTGCAGCTGCGCTATCAATACACCCAGGATATCTGCATGCATACAAAAGGCATTATCAAAAACTAAGCAACGATTGGTTTCGATCGCGAGATATTGCATTCATACGAAGTGCGTATTACCGAGGCCACGGGCGTAGACTGGCATAACAGCTCTGACAGAAGACAAAGCTTCCATCAAAAACGGCTGTAGCCTACAGTGTTTCCAGTTTGTGCGGAGAGCTAGAAATAGAGAATTATCAGCGTGGTCATTGTACACTGAAGAGCCAAATAAATTGGTACACCTGTCTAATATCATGTAGGGCCCCGCAAGCAAGCAGAAGTGCCGCAACACGACGTGGCATGGACTCGACTGACATCTGAAGTAGTGCTTGAGGAAACTGACACCATGAATCCCGCAGAGCTGTCCATAAATCCGTAAGAGTACGACGGGGAGGAGCTCTCTTCTGAGCAGCACGTTGCAAGACATCCCAGATTTGCTCAATAATGTTCATGTCTGGGGAGTTTGGTGGCCAGCGGAAGTGTTTAAACTCAGAAGAGTGTTCCTAGAGCCACTCTGTACCAATTCTGGGCGTGTGGGTGTCGCATTGTCCTGCTGGAATTGCCCAAGTCTGTCGGAATGCACAATGGACGTGAATGGCTGCAGGTGATCTGGCAGTATGCTTACGCACGAGTACGTGTCACCTGTCAGAACCGTATCTAGATGTATCAGGGGTTCCATATCACTACAACTGCACACATCCCACACCACAGAGCTTCCACCAGCTTGAATAGTCCCCTGCTAGCATGCAGTTCCATGGATTCATGAGGTTTTCTCCATAACGTACACGTTCATCCGCTCGATACAATTTGAAACGAGACTCGTCCGACCAGGCAACATTTTTCCAGTCATCAACAGTCCAATGTCTCTGTTGACGGGCCTAGGCGAGGCGTAAAACTTTGTGTCGTGCAGTCATCAAGTGTACACGAGTGGGCCTCCGGCTTCGATTAAGTTTCGTTGAATGGTTCGCACACTGATATTTTTTGATGGCCCAGCATTGAAACGTGCAGCAATTTGGGGAAGGGTTGCACTTCTGTCACGTTGAAGGATTCTCTTCATTTGTCGTTGGTCCCGTTGTTGCAGGATATTTTTCCGGCCGCAGCGATGTCAGAAATATGATGTTTTACCGGATTCGTGATATTCACGGTACACTCGTGAATGGCCGTACGCGAAAATCCCTACTTCGTCGCTGCCTCGGAGATGCTGAGTCACGTCGCTCGTGCGCCGACTATAACAGTACGTTCAAACTCACTTAAATCTTGACAACGTGCCATTATGGCACCAGTAACCGATCTAAAAACTGCGCCAGGCACTTGTTGTCTTGTATAGTTCTCCTTTAAAGTCAGTACCGCCATTAGACTGTTGTTAATTTATAGTGCTACATTTACACTTACATAGTCGTGATATCGGCTTCAGAGCGTCATTATCAAGTGTTTTAAGTGTTATAAATTGCCTAAGATGTACTGTCGTATTAAAACACGCTATTAGACACACTGTCTAAAGAGTCGATATTTCTTGCAGAGCCTACTGCTTTGTTTCATTACTGAGTACACCATCTTGACTGCCGTTCGCAGCGCCGTATTCTGCCTGTTTACATATTTCTGTATTTGAATACGCACTCCTATACCAGTGTCTTTGGCACTTTATTGTACATGTCCCATGTCGCGATTTGCGCGGGCTCTGCGGTACCCAGATTTTATGTCAAAGAGTGTAAATGAATACAAAGAATGCGAGTTTAACGCCGTCTTAGCGATAATTGGTACTTAACTAATGTCACTGTTAGAAAAACATGAGACTTTTAAAGAGAGTGATTCCAGCTTGGCATTGAAAGAAACTGTGCAGCTCATTGTTGATCTTTATGAATAGAAGGTTCTCTATGAGCGACTATACAAAGCGATATCAGATACACATGCAGTAATACGCGTGCAGTCATAGGTCAATGCTTGTTTCTAACTGTCCGTTCTGGCGGGTTTATAACCTTAAATAAGGATCCACAATGCAAACAAATTTAACATTGCCATCAAACCATTCAAAGCTGAAACATGTTCATATGTTCGAAAAGCAGACTGAAGACGTCTCTGTAAATGTCTGCGGCAGCCAATATTTAGATTATGAATGAATGCTTGTAGACGATGAGAGAAATGACGCAGAATACCGAGTTGTACCTCTGCATATCTCGCAGCACCGTCATGAGAAACGTGTAAATCTGTTAATACTTCAGGTTGATTATACAGATATATGGTACTGCTACTCCATAAAAAGCTTGTGGAAGCTACGTGGTAGTTCTATTACAGCTCATTGTAAATTCATCGCAGAATGTGAACACTTTTCCCAGGAAAAGTTAGATGCGCATTTAGTTGACTGTGCACATCTTAAACCGGTCATGAGAGTATTTCTTAACATCAAAAACGAATTTGTAAATTTTATAATGTTCAGCAACTACATGTAACCTCTATTCGTAATTTTTTCTGACTCAGAATATATGTATTACAACCAATTGCTACTTGCAGTCATAGCACTGACTCTGTTTCCTATTTCGGTCAGATAGATTCGTATAAGCCATTCAGCTGTGCCTACTTCATAGAGTATGGCTCTGAGCAGGAATGCTCAAAGTTTAGATTGTATGGAGTCAGCGACTGCATGGAATGGTTCAACAGCTGTACGCAGTCACTCAGAGTGTTATCGCTTTTTACTGCAAAATAAAGATAGAAATAAGACCTGAAGGAGAATTATAATTTTGCTCAGCAGAAATTTCCCATATTTGTCAGAAACTATTTGAGTAATGTGATATTAAACACAGAGACCATTGTCATTTCACCGATGCATACCGAAGTGCAGCAAATTTCAGTTGCAACATGAATTACACACTACACTATACAGTCTCCGTCATATTAAACAATCTCAGAGATTAGTACGGGCATTATTTGATCACGTATGCTTGCGTAATAAGACAACAGATGACGAAAGCATTTTTCTTCTGCCATCTAATATCGAGAAACATAAATACGAAAAGTATTGCACTACAATATAAATTCCGATTTATCAATTCCTTAAATTTCTTGACGAGCTCACTCGAAAAGTATACGAATAACCTGAATAAGATGGACTAAAGATAATGACGACATGGAGGACATATTTTGCCGATGATTGAGAGTTTAATCTAGTCAACAAGAGAGGTAATTTTTTTATGAGTATGTGAGCAACGAATATCGCTTACCCGCAATGAAAAGTTTCAAAGTTCATTAACAGACGAAACGAAAAAAGATGCTGAATACCGAAGGTGCATGGAATATAGGCTATTTGGTATGGTAGCAACTATGAAGGAGTGGTAGGATTCCGTATGAACATTAAATCAGATATCCTTTAAAACAAATTTATTAACAAACCATTCTTACTCAACAGTTATTAAAAAAAGTATTGTCCAATCCTTATTTTTTCTTCTTTTAAAGGCTTACTCTTAATAATATTTACACTCAACCAACATCAAGTGTAAAATTCCGGTGATTCAGTACTGTAAATATGAGCCCAAAGCAATTACAGCATGAATTAAAAGTTTCATCTCAAACTTTCTAACTAGTTGTGATAAATTTAAGATCCCCAATGGAAACTTAAAAATGCATGTAGTAACCCTTTAAACAAACTTTTAACAACAAACTGACAGCAATCCACGCCTAAAAACAATATTCAAATAAACACAGTTTGGCAAAAACACTTGAAATACTCATCAACAAATTACAGCGGTATCCCCTTACCACAAGTTTTGTACACACAAGCTTTTCTCGTGCCACAATTTTAAATTTGCTAATTTACTGTACAGAAGTACCGAACAATTTTAGAACAAGTTTAGGTGCAAAACTTCTTCAAATGTACGCCAAACTAAGAGATGTGAACTGTTCAATAACAAAAGACAATTAATTAACTCAAGAATAAATATGAAGCATTAGAATTCGTCGCTGTCACCTCAGTGGGTTTACAGATCCGTTATCTTGCAATTTTAATTCATTTCACAGAGCAGTCTTGCGCACGTTTTCTAGCAGTACATTTGATACATCATTAAATTGGCATAATAAGACCTGAAACATAAATCAGTTACCACTGGTCCCACATATGCATACAAAATAATGGCTCCCACCAGGGAATACTCAATAACAAGCTTGTAACATGAACAGTTAAAACATACAAATTATCAGTCACAAAATAGTCGAACTAAACGCACCCTACGAGGACAGACTCAATTACAATTTTGCAAGACGAACAACTAAAATACATCGATAGATAAGCAGTCAATAGTAAAGTTACTCAGATTCACGTGAATTTATCCAGTAATGGTGAGTAAATGCAATCAGGGCCCAGTGACAGTACAGTTAAGGTTGTAACCGTTGCTGTAACAGCCGATCTGCTTCGGGCAACACCAATATTATGCAAGCGAAGCGCTATTGCATGCAAAAGGGGACCTCCTTTCCAAATTACAGTTTTCCGGACAACGGCTCTCAACCACAACTAGGCCGCGCTATCACTCCAGGTACGGCCAAGTCGTTTTCCGGCACACACGGGCTGCTCCCAGCACAGCGCCTCGCTCGCCACGCTTCTCGTGCCGCTGCTAACTGAAGACTCCCGTCGCCGCCTCGCGAACCACATTCACACCACAGGCCTCTCTGGCAGAGAGATTCTACACAACCAGCGGTTCCACCAGAGAGTCACAAAGTCGAAGAATACCAAAATTTGCGGAAGGTTTCGACGCGTGGCACAATATTAACGTGTACAACGCTTTGAGGCTACAGTAGAACCCCTCTAATCCGACCTTTGGATGGTCCGTCACTCCGGTTAGACCGACTATGCTGAGGCTCGCGAGCCTGTGCCAACTTGTCACTGACTGGACGCCTGTCGGGCCATTGTTGCGATGTCTATCGCTGTGCATATTGTTATACTGTACGTTATTGTGCAGTTTTATCCTTTGTTGGGATTAAAAAACTTCGTTGTTTGCTTTATTCCGTGTTCTCTACCGTACTTATTACTGTAGATTCGCTGTGTGTACAGTTGTCTGTTTTTGAACATGTCTGGATTCGAACGAAAACACGTACCTCTTTCACTAAATGAAAAATTAGCAGTGCTACAAAGACTGGACGAAGGAGATTCACTCCAAAAAACTGCAAAGAAACGAAATGTAGGTGTTACAATTAAGGATTGGAGGAAGAATCGGAAAGACATTGATACCTATACAGTTACGATTGATGGTGAAAACACACTGAAGAATCGCAAAACATTAAAAAAGCCTAAACTTGAACTGCTTGATAACGCATTGTGGATGTGGTTTTGTCAAGAAAGAAGGAAAGGAACTGCAATATCCGGGCCAATTCTCAAAGAAAAAGCGATAGTTTTGCACAAAAAACTGGAAGCCGAAAGTAAATTTGCTGCCAGTGAAGGCTGGATTGATCCTTGGAAAACTCGTCAAAAATGTATACCCGACTTTTTTGTTTTCGTTTGTACTGTAAAAACAATGCATACAGTATAATCATTTCTTAGTTTATACAAACAGTAGTTTATTTCTTTGTAAAAAATTACTTTTTTATATACAGTGCTATAAACATTTTTTAGTTTACAGTATATATCGTTTATACGTTATTATATACAGTACAGTACTGTAATTTGTTTGTCGTTTTTCCTTTTAAAACCAATACATATTATAGTGTGTAGACGTTTTTTAGTTAATGTACTGTTTAACACTGTAAAAAAACATCTTTTTATATTACTGTAGACATCTTTTGGTTCTTAAATCATTTAATTTTTTGTACTAAATGTCTTTTTATATTTTTGCGATAAATATTAGATTTTTCGGATAATCTGACCTTTTTCTCGTTCGGACCATAGTCCCGGTCCCGAAGATTACGGATTAGAGGGGTTCTACTGTATTCCGAATTATGCTTGAAAATTGACGTATTTCTCCTTGCAGATGAGTTCAAAAACTTTCGTAGTCTTTTCCTTAAGACATGCTAAATGGATCCTGCACATTACATTACGTCGCCTTGCGGGCTTTCAATAATAAATGAAATGATGAGTGTGGTTGCCCTCGACTACGTACCCTCAGACTCAAAGATGAAATATTAAAAGTTTTGGCTGCTTTCGTTGTCTAAGGGCCGGGATACGCAGTTGCCGCATTACAAGCCAAATACTGCTGAGTCTACAGTATACAATATGAATATACACATGAATCTAATGGTCGAAGGTTCCTATCACTAGGCAATCGCGAATGTAACGTAAAAATTTATAAATAAGAGATTGCAATAAATAAAATCTGCAGGTACTGTCTTAACGAATGTTCAAATGTGTGTGAAATCTTATGGGACTTAACTGCTAAGGTAATCAGTCCCTAAGTTTACACACTACTTAACCTAAATTAACCTAAGGACAAACACACAAACCCATGCCCGAGGGAGGACTCGAACCTCCGCCGGGACCAGCCGCACAGTCCATGACTGCAGCTCCTTAGACCGCTTGGCTAATCCCGCGCGGCTACTATCTTAACGGCTTTAAATGATGAGTACGATAGTGGAAGTACTTTTGAGAATGCGGTATATTTCTGCAAAAGACTTATTGGTGTAGATGGTCCAGCAAAAAAATGGTTCAAATGGCTCTGAGCACTATGGGACTTAACTGCTGAGGTCATCAGTCCCCTAGAACTTAGAACTACTTAAACCTAACTAACCTAAGGACATCACACACATCCATGCCCGAGGCAGGAATCGAACCTGCGACCGTAGCAGTCGCGCGGTTCCGGACTGAGCGCCTAGAACCGCTAGTCCACCGCGGCCGGCGATGGTCCAGCAAGTAAATAAAATGTAAGTTGAATAACAGGGAAACAATAGATTACTACTTCACGTAATTAGTTATGAACGACAACATCGCTCGCGAGATATTCACGTCTAAACACATACCACATCTTCACTGTAGAAACCTCGGAAATCTCACACCTTCACTAGTCGGCACTCCGAAGCATTTCTATCTCCCGCGATTACGCGCGAACCGCTCCACACTCTCCGAGTCTTTCCTGCGATCGTGTGTCCGTCGCGCCGTCGCGTCCCATCCCCTCCCGTGTCCTGTGCCGTACTGTCCCTCACGCCACACCTGTTCAGAACTCCCTTGTGTCCTCTCTCGAAACGATGCTCCTCTTTGGAACGATCGCTGTGATTGGCTGGAGTGCTCCCATCCTGTCTCCAAGCCAACGCACACACAAACATAATGAAACACATTCGAAATACTGGATTTACATTTAAATGATTTGAAATTAAATAAACATTCCTACGGCTGGACCATAACCACGCTCTAACACACATTATTAAATACATAAACAAATTAAATAAACATGTATCAAAGGAGTAGCAACAAAAGGTAGGCCAGTAGTCTGATGTCTCTGTGCTTTCTAACACACAGTAAATATTTAGCCAATTTGTTCATGAATAGTATATATCGGATATAAACAAAGACATAGACGAATAAATATATTTATAAGCATGCTGCTACCGGTTTTTCGTGTAATTGTGGAGTACTTATGGCCTGACGCGAACGATAGTAATCGGCCACTTTGACCTCCAATAACTCGTGTACTATTCGAGTTACATGCCTGTAATTTATACCAATTTAGGTTTACACTAACAGCTTTCTAAAGACACATCGATCGGCAACATCGGAAGAACCGTTTAGATTTTGGAAATCTGTTGCTGGGCGTTACTTGTGTAATTTATCATCCGGACCAAACTTTAAACTAATATAGATATTAAAAATCTGATTACACCATCACTTTCGTCGTGCAAATAATAGTAATGTACATGCTTCTTTTTGAGGTATCATGATACCTCTGGCTACTATTAATTTCTATATGAACTGTGAAATGTCTGCCATTAGGGTTTCACAGAGTCCGCCATCTTTGGCCCTCCCAGCGTGCAAGTCTCTTTCATCGATACAGCGTCACCAAGGAATTCCCAGCCACGTGCTCGATGGACCACGTGCTGGGGCTGGCACCACGTGGTTGCTGTCGGGCCGCGGCTTTGACGAGCGTCCTATGCGGCCGCCCCAACATGGAACATAGAATATTTCCAGGGCTCCACAACTCGTCCGTTACCTCACAACCTGGCTTACCTTGCGATAATCAACTGAATATTACTAAAACGGAATTGCTCATTATTACCGATACTGAACAAGTACAGTTTGTTGAAAGAGGCACTAGGGGCGGTATTTTGCATTTTTCTTGCAGACAGTAAGCTGACAGCAACTGATTCACGATCAATTACGATGACAAAACTGATGAATGTAATATAAAATAAAGTTAATAGCCTATACAGCTGGGTGATGTCGCAATATCTTGCGATGTTCAATTTTCTGTGGCTATCTCTGGAGAGTACTTAAACTTTTGTGATGGAAATTGTACAAGATGATTCCGAAATAACACAGAACCCTTAAGAAATGGTCCTCGAATAACCCTAGAGTATTCACGAATTTGATTCAGATTTGCCCTTATGCCCAGAAAAAATTTTGTCCCCATATGATAGTAAGATACAAAGAAATCATTTTCGACGACATATGACAAGAAAAAGTATTATTCATTACAGATATCTGAAGTAGTTTAGCAACATAAATTAAAAATATTCATAGGATTGTATCATTTAGGCAGCACCCCTGAATGAAGCCATACATTGAGGTTAACGCACGAAAATACATGAGTGCAAGCTCTCATTTCGAGAAGAACTTTATTAAAGTGATGAATTAGAATGCGTTTGAAAAAATCAATGCAAAATATGATAAAGATGTGGGACATAATACTAGCAAAATCCTGGGAAGGTAGATATGGAGCAGCTGCAATAATCGCTAAGCCAAATTTCGAAAGGAGTGTAATTTTGAACGAAAAGTTACTTGCTTGCCGTAGGAATGACCATTTTGGAT
The DNA here is from genome assembly GCF_023898315.1 of Schistocerca nitens. Taxonomy (NCBI): domain Eukaryota; kingdom Metazoa; phylum Arthropoda; class Insecta; order Orthoptera; family Acrididae; genus Schistocerca; species Schistocerca nitens. The sequence goes on along the minus strand of NC_064615.1, from coordinate 395,291,658 downwards.
ATTTCGAGAACTCTTCTTAACGACTTTCATTATGGGTATATATTAAACAAGTTCCTGGCAAATCATGTAAAACTGTGCTTCACAGGCACGGACAGCTTAATCTTTTACACAACACCATATATCTATGGGGATATCATGAATGTTGTCCATATAAGGTTTGATACTTTGGATACCCCTGCAGATCAGGTTCTTGACCTTGTCACCTATATAAGTGAAGGTAACGAAAACAATGCGTATCTTAGAAATCGGCAACAAAGCAAATGTATCTTGCCTAACTTCACAGTTACATTCTGATTAGCTAATTCATTTTGACACTACTGTGTAGCTGGCTGCCTCACTTAAATACTACGCTGAAATTTGCTGGAGGTATGGAGGGGAGAAGGGGGTGTGGCTTCTTAAAGGATGATGATGACGTCAGTAGGGCTGATCACCTTACTGAAACGAGTGATGACATCGCTGATATGAAGGATGGGCCTTGGGACGTTATGGGGTACGCCACTAATCTGACTCACATGATGTCACGAATGTAAACAAAGTGCACCACAACATACACTGATATACAATTGTCGTCTCCTATTTGTCCCTGTTAAAAGTCTGTTAAGACTGATATTACGGACTATAACAGTGGGAGATTCCAAGGAATCTCACTGAAGTTCCCTGAGAATTTGGTATCGACATGTTAAGATCCTAGCACTGCATCTGAATTTGATGTCTGCTGTCAGACCTTCTTGATGAGAGCTTCAAACACTGAAACAATACTAGCACCACGTATGGTTAGGGCACTAATCTGGTTCACACGATGTCACAAATGTGACGCATTTAACAATGAGCTCGTCTCCTCGGTGAACGCACCACCGACTTCTTGGATTTTCCATAGCGCAGACTCGTTGGCACCTGCCTGTGTCGGCTCCGACGACCTGGGCTGACCGCTTGCCGTGATCGGTACACACGGCCCGGCCACACCACAGTCACTTGACGGCCACTTGCCCCAAAAGTCAAATACTCAGCGCTACATATTTTAGTAACGTCCCAATTAACAACTTTAAATACTGAAGCAAGTGAAGAAGCCAGACTGCGGTTATAAGAGTTTAAAGAAAGGCAGTAACTGAGAAGCAAGTCTACCCTCACGTTATTCAGTCTGAAATGGACTTAAAGTGCAGCGAGGAGAAATAAAATTTTTGAGATTTGTCGAAGACACTTTAATTCTGCCAGAAATGGCAAAAGCAGTTGATCGGAATAGATAGTGTCTTGAAAGGACGTTACAAGAAGTACAGCGGAAGTAAAAAAAAGGCAATGGAAAATAGGCGTACTAAATCAGGCGATGCTCATGGAACTAGGAAATGAGACTAAAAATAGTAATAGATGGGTTTTCCTAATTGGGTGGCAAAATAACTAATGGTAGCCGAAATGGAGAGGGTATAAAATGCAGACATTCAATTGAAAAATAGATTTTCTGTAGAAGAGAAATATTTTTACATCTAATATAGATACCAATTTTAGGAAGTATTTTTTAAAGGTGACGTACGACGGACGTATCGATTAGGACAGTGTGGGGGAAATTTCGCTTTAATGGGCTATTGGCAGCAGACGACCGACGCGAGTGCCTTTGCTAACAGCACGACATCGCCTGCAGCGCCTCTCCTGGACTCGGGACCATATCGGTTGGATCATAGACGACTGGAAAACCGTAGTCTGGTTAGATGAGTCCCGATTTCAGTGGTAAGAGATGTTTGTAGGATTCAAGTGAGGCGCAGACCCCACGAAGCAATGCACCCAAGTTGACAACAAGGCATTGTGCAAGCTGGTGGTGCCTTCGTAATGGTGTGGGCTGTGTTTACGTGGAATGGACTGGGTCGGCCGCGCGGAGTGGCCGCGCGGTTTGAGGCGTCCTGTCATTGACTGCGCGGCCCCTCCCGCCGGAGGTTCGAGGCCTCCCTCGGGCATGAGTGTGTGTGTTGCTCTTAGCATAAGTTAGTTTAAGATAGTTTAAGTAATGTGTAACTCTAGGGACCGATAACCTTAGCAGTTTGGTCCCTTAGGAATTCACACACATTTGAACATTTGGACTGGGTCCTCTGGTCCAACTGAATCAATCATTGACTGGAAATGGTTACTTTAGGTTACTTGGAGACAATCGGCAGCCATTCATGGACTTCATGTTCGCAAACAACGATTTCATGTCACTGGGCCTAAATCGTTAGCGACTGCTTTGAGAACGTTCTGGAAAATTCGAGCGAATGATTTGGCCATCCAGATTGTCTCACATGAATCCCATCAAACATTTATGGGACATACTAGAGGGGTCAGTTCGTGCACAAACTCCTGCACCGGCAATACATCCGCAATTATGGACGCCTATAGAGGCAGCATGACTCAATATTTCTGCAACGGACTTGCAACGACTTGTTGAGTCCATGCCTCGTCTAGCTGCTACACGGTCTGGAGCCACACTAGACATACCGTTTCACAACGGTTCGCAGCACTTTTCGAACTGTAGACTCTAGTGACAAAGCTCGTGCACTGCTTGAAGAGCGCACGTTGCGTCCAACATTTTTTTTTTTTTTTTTGTGGTTTTAGGGCGCACAACGTCAACGGTCATTAGCGCCCAGACTACTTTAGGAATGCGCCGCGAGTCACAAGTTTAAAACAGCAACGAAACGGAAAACACGATGAAAGACATACTGACAGGCATAGGATTAAAAAAGAAAACAGCATAATCAAATGTCCTTTGAGAGGGTTGTCAAATTGATAAAATGAAGAACGCGAGCAGCTGCTCGTGGGTCATCCGCTAAAATGGCTTCTACAGTACATGGCAGGCCAAGATCGAGACGCAGGGTGTTAAAATCCGGACACGACGTTAAAATGTGTCGGACCGTCAGCAATTGCCCACATGGGCAGAACGGCGCCGGCGCAGCCGTCAGCAGATGGCGATGGCTGAACCGGCAGTGGCCAATTCGCAACCGGGCCAAAACTACCTCCTCCCGCCGAGAAGGGCGTGAGGAGGACGTCCAAGCCACGGGAAGAGCTTTCAAGGCCCGAAGCTTGTTGTCTGGAAGTGCAGCCCAATCGGCATGCCACAGCGTTACAATGCGCCGACAAATTACCCTGCTACAATCCGACGAAGGGACACAACAAGAAGCTGTCCGAGGCTGGAGGACCGCAGCCTTGGCCGCAGCATCTGCAGCTTCGTTCCCAGGGATACCGACATGGCCAGGAACCCACATAAAGCTAACCGGAGAACCGACGTCCACCAGCTGCTGAAGAGAGCGTTGGATCCGGTGCACGAAAGGGTGAACCGGGTACGGATCACCGAGGCTCTGGATAGCGCTCAGGGAATCGGAGCAGATGACATATGCAGAATGTCGGTGGCGGCAGATGTAAAGGACAGCCTGGTAGAGGGCAAAGAGCTCAGCTGTGAAGACCGAACAATGGCCATGGAGCCGATATTGGAAACTTTGTGCCCCGACAATAAAAGAACACCCGACCCCGTCATTGGTCTTAGAGCCATCTGTATAAATGAAGGTCATATTAACGAACTTCGAACGAAGTTCGACAAAACGAGAGTGGTAGACTGAACCGGGGGTAACCTCCTTCGGGAGCGAGCAGAGGTCAAGGTGGACGTGAACCTGAGCCTGGAGCCAAGGTGGCGTGTGGCTCTCGCCCACTCGAAAGGTGGCAGGGAGTGAAAAATTAAGGTGTTGAAGGAGGCGACGAAAGCGAACTCCAGGGGGTAGCAGGGCGGAGACATACAACCCGTATTGACTGTCGAGAGAGTCATCAAAAAAGGAACGATAAGACGGGTGGTCGGGCATTGCCAGTAGCCGACAGGCATACCGACAAAGCAGTATATCGCGCCGGTAGGTGAGTGGCAACTCACCAGCGTCAGCATGAAGACTCTCGACGGGACTAGTATAAAACGCTCCGATCGCAAGTCGTAAACCCCGATGTTGTATGGAGTTGAGGCGGCGTAAGATGGATGGCCGTGCAGAGGAGTATACGAAGCTCCCATAATCCAGCTTGGAGCGGACGATCGACCGATATAGGCGAAGTAGGACGGTTCGATCCGCTCCCCACGACATACCACTGAGAACACGGAGGACATTGAGAGAACGGGTACAACGGGCAGCCAAATAAGACACATGTGGAGACCAACTAAGTTTCCTGTCAAATGTAAGACCTAAAAATTTTGTTGTCTCCACGAATGGGAGAGCAACGGGACCGAGTCGTAAGGACGGTGGGAGAAACTCTTTGTAGCGCCAGAAGTTAATACAGACCGTCTTCTCGGCAGAAAAACGGAAGCCATTGGCGACACTCCAGTAGTAAAGACGGTCAAGAGAACGCTGAAGACAGCGCTCCAGGAAACACGTACGCTGCGCGCTGCAATAGATGGTAAAATCGTCCACGAAAAGGGAGCCTGATACAACAGCTGGGAGGCAATCCATTATTGGATTGATCGCTATGGCGAAGAGAGCGACGCTCAAAACTGAACCCTGTGGCACCCCATTCTCCTGGCGAAAGGTGTCTGACAGGACAGAACCCACACGTACCCTGAACTGTCGATCCATTAAAAAGGAACGAATAAAAAGAGGGAGGCGACCGCGAAGGCCCCATGTATGCATGGTGCGGAGAATGCCCGCCCTCCAACAGGTGTCGTAAGCCTTCTCCAAATCAAAGAACACAGCCGCGGTCGGGCGCTTCCGCAAGAAGTTATTCATAATGAAGGTCGACAAGGTAACTAGATGGTCAACAGCAGACCGGCGCCTACGACATCCACATTGTACATTGGTAAGGAGGCGTCGAGACTCGAGCAGCCAAACCAATCGAGAGTTAACCATTCGCTCCATCACTTTACAGACACAGCTGGTAAGCGAGATGGGTCGATAACTGGAAGGCAAGTGCTTGTCCTTCCCCGGCTTAGGAATCGGGACAACAATAGACTCGCGCCAGCATGCGGGAACATGTCCCTCAATCCAGATGCGATTGTAAGTACGAAGAAGAAAACCTTTACCCGCAGGAGAAAGGTTCTTCAGCATCTGAATATGAATAGAATCAGGCCCTGGAGCGGAGGACCGTGATCGGCCAAGTGCGTTTTCGAGTTCCCGCATGGTGAATGGGGCATTATAACTTTCACGATTCGAGGAGCGGAAGTTAGGTGGCCTAGCCTCCTCTGCCTGTTTGCGGGGGAGGAAGGCAGGGTGGTAATGAGCGGAGCTCGAAACCTCTGCGAAAAAGCGGCCGAAGGCATTGGAGACAGCCTCAGGGGCCACAAGGACGTCATTCGCGACCGTCAAGCCAGAAACTGGTGAGTGGACCTTAGTGCCAGATAGCCGGCGCAGGCTACCCCAGACAACAGAAGAAGGAGTAAAACTGTTGAAGGTGCTTGTGAAAGCAGCCCAACTGGCTTTCTTGCTTTCTTTAATAATACGACGACACTGTGCACGTAATCGTTTATAATTGATACAATTCGCCACTGTAGGGTGGCGTTTAAAGGTGCGTAAAGCACGTCGACGAGCACGTAAAGCGTCTCTACATGCTGCGGTCCGCCAGGGGACCGGTACGCGACGTGGAGAAGAAGTAGGGTGAGGGATGGAATATTCAACAGCAGTGAGAATGACTTCCGTGAGGTGTGCGACCTGACTATCGCAGCTTGGGAATGTTTGATCCTGAAAGGGCGCCCTGGAAGAGAAGAGCCCCCAGTCTGCTTTGGAGATGTTCCAACTAGATGAGCACGGAGAGGGGGTATGCTGCAGGAGATGGATAACACACGGGAAGTGGTCGCTCGAATATGTATCAGAAAGTGCATACCACTCGAACCGGCGTGCAAGTTGGGGAGTACATACAGAGAGATCTAAATGGGAATAGGTGTGAGATGTGTCCGAAAGAAAAGTAGGGGCGCCAGTATTGAGGCAGACAAGATTGAGCTGGTTGAAAAGGTCTGCTAACAGGGAGCCCCTCGGGCAGGATGCTGGAGAGCCCCAAAGGGGATGGTGGGCATTGAAGTCTCCAGTTAACAAAAATGGTGCAGGTAGCTGAGCAATAAGTTGCATCATGTCTGCCCTGGTTACGGCAGACGACGATGGAGTGTAAACGGTACAAATGGAAAATGTAAAAGTGGGGAGAGTAATGCGGATGGCAACTGCCTGCAGGCCGGTGTGCAACGTGATGGGATCGTAGTAAATATCATCCCGGACCAGCAACATAACCCCTCCATGAGCTGGGATACCTACCACAGGGGGTAGGTCAAAACGCACAGAGGTGTAGTGTGCCAAGGCAATTTGATCGCATGGGCGTAGCTTCGTTTCCTGGAGGGCTACGACGAGCGGACGGTGCAAGCGGAGCAGCAACTTCAAGTCCTCTCGGTTGGAGCGAATGCTGCGAATATTCCAGTAAATAAGTGCCATCGTAAGAAAAAAAAAAGGGAAGATGAAAGAAGGGGGTCACCTCGAAGGCCGCTGAGGGCCTGGCTTCGAGCGAGCACTGCCGCCGCTATCAGTAGGCGGACAGTCATCGTCCATCGGTTCTATAGGTTCATCGGCCATCTTGGGAAGATGGCCGGGAGGGGGAGCTTCCTCCGCCGGTGAACGGCCAGATGTTCGGCTACCAGCGGTGCGGCCAGGCGAAACGGATGACGGCCTGGGGCGGCAACCGCTGGGTGGCGCAGGAGAAGAAATGCGCCGTGGCGGAGAAGGAGAACTGTGCTTCCTATTAGCCTTCTTGGAAGGTCGTTTGGTGGAAGTACCGGCCGAAGGCTGGGAGGTCGAGGTACGTAGGAAGTCTGCACGGGACGGTTCCTTCTTGAAGGTCCGTGCATCTGACTTCTGCGTCTTAGCAGAAGCTGATGAAGGGGCTGGTGTCTGTGGGGTGATGGGAGGAAGAGGAGACGTCGACCGCGCGATCTTAGCACTGGCCGAACGGACGACCGTGGTGCTGAAGGTCAGATCGCAGGTCTGGGTTGCCACCTCCCTGGTAGTCCGAGGAGAGGCGAGGACAGTACTATATTTCCCCGCTAGGAGCAGCGTGGGCTTCCTACTAGCCAATAGCTTGCGAGCAGCCGAGGTGGACACTTTCTCTTTGACCCGAATTTCTTGGATACAGCGTTCTTCCTTATAGACAGGACAGTCGTGGGAGGATGCGGCATGGTCACCCTGACAGTTCACACAACGAGGAGACGGAGGTGGACAGTCACCCTCATGGGCATCCCTGCCACAAGTGACACATTTAGCTGCATTGGAACAAGACTGGCGAGTGTGATTGAAACGCTGACACTGGTAGCAGCGCGTAGGTGTCGGGACACAGGGGCGAACAGAAATAACCTCGTAGCCCGCTTTGATGCGCGATGGCAGCTGAACACTATCGAAGGTCAAGAAAAGTGTCCGGGTCGGTACAAGGTCATTGTTGACCTTTTTCATGACCCTATGGACAGCCGTCACGCCTTGCTCAGCGAGGAAAGATTGAATCTCCTCGTCAGTCAAGCCGGCGAGGGATCTAGTATAGACCACACCACGAGACGAATTCAAAGTTCGGTGAGCCTCCACCCGGACAGGGAATGTGTACAGGAGTGTGGCCCGAAGCAGTTTTTGTGCCTGAAAGGCGCTCTCAGTTTCGAGTAATAAGGTACCGTTACGCAACCTGGTACAAGATTTGACAGATCCGGCTATGGCATCGACGCCCTTCTGGATAACGAAAGGGTTGACAGAGGAAAAATCCTTTCTGTCCTCAGATCGAGAAACGACGAGGAACTGTGGGGCAGTCGGTAGTACTTTTGTCACTGGTAGCTGGTCACGTTTCCGTTTTTGGGCAGAAGTCGAGAGAGATGGAGTGAAATCCATTGCGGAGGAATCCCCCATGATTGCCAGCGTCTCCGATGGCGCGCTCCTTCCTTGTGGGGACCCTCTCAGGGGGCACCCCCGCCTTAGGTGAATGTTTACACCTCAGGTCACACCTCCCGAGAAACAGACGGAGGGACCAATCGGCATGGTCAGAAGGTATCAGCTCAGGCAATCACCCCTCCCCGGGCCTGGCCTTTACCAGGGGGTACGCGCGTGCCTTACATGTCTACCCAGGGCGGGGAATTACGCGTTACCCCGTCACCGGCTACGCGTGCGAACGCGTGGGTCGGCCTTCAGGCGCGCACAGGGAGGAAGGAAGAAGAGGAAAAAGGAGAGAGAGAGGGAGAGAGAGAGAGAGAGAGAGAGAGAGAGAGAGAGAGAGGACAGTGTCTCAAACGCCGAGGCGGAGACCAGAGAAGGCAAGGAGAAGAAGGCAATGAGAAGGCAAGGAGAAGAAGGCAATGAGAAGGCAAGGAGAAGAAGGCAATGAGAAGGCAAGGAGATTATGCAGGGGAAAGAGTAAGGAAGACAGTGAGGTGGAGAAGAGCAAAGAAAGGAACCAATCAAAGGAAGGAAGAAACGAGAAGTGAAAAAGCAAAATGACCGCAAATAGAGGTCGTGGAACCGTCCATCTAACGCAGGCGCTAACTACCCCCTTGAGGGGGAGGGACTCCTTTTAGACGCCTCTTACGACAGGCAGGAATACCTCGGGCCTATTCTTACCCCGGACCTGCAGGCAATGCAAACAGTAACTTCTTCAACAATTGTTCGTTGGCCTCTGCCAGGAGTAATTCCCAAAACATCAGTTAATTAGAACATCAGAATGATGGAGAGGACCTCTCTGCATTCCTTTAATGCGTAGATACTCGTGAAGAGCAACGCTGATAAAACAGATTTGCGAATAAAGCGCTGCTCACCTTGTCCAGACCTTTGTTGACTGCCTGCAGTTGTAATGCACACTGATGCTTGTGCTTCGACCCTACAGCGCCGTACCAGTACCGGTGCCTAACGGGAAGCTATGGCACTATCGCTACTAACAACGCAAATCCTGCAGGGCATCGTCTTAGCATCATTGCTATCTTGCTGAGTACCCATACGGTAAGTAGTTTTCCATCCACACAGACTCAAGTAGCGAAAGTATAATTATAACAACCCTGTATATGATAAACCACGGTACCGGCAACAAGCAGAAGGCAAACAGTGAATGGTGGTCCTTGAGCCTAGTACGGAATGTAAAAAGAGTTGTCTTTGCCATAATCAGATCATGTTAAATAGCTATAAATTTTACGTCGTCATCTTCATTCAGGGGTACGCTAAAGAGCCGCCACCGATGCCCATCGTTCTCTTGGTCGTACCTGGTCTCGCCTACTGTTAGTCCGAGATCTAAAAACAGTATTCGGACGCTGGAGGAGATGGCATCAATTCGCGAACAGCTGAAGACGCATTTGGCCACGGTCAGCCGAATTCAGACTGCTGCCAAGGGATGTAGCGGTGGCAGCGAATCTGGCGCTTCGCGTGGAATGGCTCAAGTGCCGCTTGTTTTGCCTTCGGGCATTGCGGTCGAGGCACCTTGCACTGCCCCCGACGTGATTGATCCGCCGTCACCGCAGGGTGAATGGCTGGTCTGCGTCGCTCGAGGTGGAGAGACAAAGTGGAGACCGGTCTTCTGGTCGCACATTCTTTCTGTGAATAGATAGGTAACCGATCCTTCACCCCATAAAGCAGGTCCAGAAAAGTACTGCCAATGCCGTTAAAAAACAGACGGAGACTTTGGTTCAGACCTTCCACTCAACCAAAGGAGCCTCAAACCAAAGGAGCCCCATCAATTCTGGGAAAGATGCTGCTAATTACCAGCTCCGCTTGCAATCCGTGCGCGAGGTTAACGGTCTTCACCCAACCGTTTGACCAGAGGATGGTCTGAGAGCTCAAGCGACGGATGTCATTCGTACCGACGTGAGCCACAAGTTACAGACGACTGTACCCTGCACGCTCGATAGCCGCAGGCACACAGAGAAGTGGTTTGCTAGTTACCGGGAGCACCAATGTTAGGCGCGTTGCCCAGCCCCTTGGGGAAAGGCGTCCAGTGGTGGAAAAAGATCTAATGTACTCTCGGTATGTCTGCTGGGGGACCTCTTCCCAGATACGGAGGAGGCCCTGCCTGCAGCCATCGAGTATGGAGTGTGTTTTCTTCAAATTGTGGCTCACGTCGGCACCAATGACATCTGTTGCTTGTGTTCTCAGGCCATCCTCTGTTCATGCACTCGGGTAAAAACTGCTGGCCTCGTATGCGGAGTACAAGTAGAGATAACTTACCAGCATCTTTCCCAGAATTGATGCGGGTCCTTCGCTTTGGAGCAGAGTGGAGGGTCTGAATCAATTCTCCGTCTATTTTGAAAAGGTCTTGGCAGCATTTTCTGGACCTGCGTTACGGGGTGAAGAATTGTAGGACACCTCTTGATAGGCCAGGGGTGGAGCACACAGAGTAAGCATCTGCTCGGGTAACAGTGTACTTGTTGAATGCACATGGATGTGCGCTGGGACGTTTATCGATTCTTTGCAGGGGATAAAAACAAGAAGTATTCTGAAATACTTTTGAACACGTTTTCCGAAAACTATCCTGAGCAGCTAGTTCGACATCCCAACATAATGGAATTATTTTAGACCATGTAGCTTCAAACAGTCTTGACGTTATCGACGTTGTCAGTAAAGAGACAGAGATTAGTCATCAAGACGTCATCACAGCGAAGATGGTTGTTAAAATTGATAAATCATGAAGAAGACTAGGAGAGTGTTTTTGTTAGGAAGAGGGAATAAGCAGTCGTTAGGATCCCACTTCATAAATGAATGAATATCATTTAGTTTCAGTATGATGTACGTAGAGGAATTATGGGCAAATTTTAAACAGATTGTAAACCGAACGCTGAAGAAGCATGTGCCGAGAAATAGATTAAGGAAGGAAAAGACGCTCCGTGGCTTCATAACGAAAATCGGAAACTGCTGAGGAAGAAAAGACTGTTGCACTGTCGTAGATGAATTATGAGCAACCTTTAAGCAGATTATAAATCGCACCCTGAAGAAATATGTACCGAGTAAACACAGATTCTGGATGGAAAAGACTCTCCATGGTTTAATAACAGAATTAGGAAACAAGAGTGAGGGAAAGAGAGATTATTACACTGTCGGTTCAAAACAGAACACGCAAATAACGACAGGCAACAGTTAGAAGAAATTCGTGCGTCTGTAAAACGATCGATGCGCGAAAAATACAACTACCATCGTCATAACTTAGTGTAAGATCTTGTCGGGAACCCGAAAAAGTTCTGGCCCTAAGTAAAATCGCTAAGCGGGTCGGGCGCTTCTATGAGCACCTTAGGAGGTGCTGCTTGTACCCAGTCACTCGTTGACCATTCTGGTGTGGCAGTAGAAGACAGCAAAAGGAAAGCCGAAGTTTTACATCTCGTATTTAAGAAATGATTCACGCAGGAGGATCATAAAAGTATATCGTCGTTTGACCGTTGTACAGACTGACATACTGAGGACACAGTGATAGGTATCCCTTGCGTAGATAAGCAACTGTTATATTTGAAAACAAATAAGGTGCCAGGTCCGAATGGAACCCCAATCCGGTTTCACAGAAAGTACCTTATGGTTTTGGCCCTTTAATTAACTTGTGCCGGCCGGAGCGGCCGAGCGGTTCTAGGCGCTACAGTCTGGAACCGTGCGACCACTACGGTCGCAGGTTCGAATCCTGCCTCGAGCATGGATGTATGTGATGTCGTTAGGTTAGTTAGGTTTAAGTAGTTCTAAGTTCTAGGTGACATAACCACAGCAGTTAAGTCCCATAGTGCTCAGAGCCATTTGAACCATTTTTGAATTAGCTTGTGTTTATCGTGAATCTCTCGTCCACTGTTAAACCACAAGCGAATGGAAAAAAGACAATATAACTCTTGTATATAAGAATGGTAAAATGACGGACTCAGAAAATTACATTGCTTTCCTGCAGAATTCTTAAACATATTCTCAATTCGAATATAATAAATTTCCTTGGGACGGAAGAGCTTCTGTCCACAAATCAGCACGGATTGAGAAATCATCGCTCCTGTGACACTCAGCTTGCCTTTTCCTCACATTATATCCTGATAACCATGGGCGAAGGGTAACAAGGAGATTCCATCCACGTTCCAAGATTTCCGGAAAGGGTTTGACACGGTGCCCCACTGCTGATTGTTAAATAAGCATATGGAATAGGTTCCCCATAGGTGAGTTGCTCAAACAGGTCTTTAGTAATAGAACCCAATTCGTTGTCTTCGACGGCGAATGTTTATCACAGACAAGGGTATCTTTAGTTATACCGCAGGGAAGTGTGACAGAACCGCTCTAATTAACTATATAAAGGAATGATCCGACTGAATGGGTGAGTGTCAATCTGCGTCTGTTTGCTGATGATGCTATGATGTACGGGAGGGTGTTGTCGTTGAGTGACTGTAGGAGGATACAAGATGAAGATAAAATTTCTGCTTGGTGTGACGGACGGCAGCTTGCTTTAAATGTAAAGAAAAGTGTAAATTGGTGCAGATGAGTACGAAAAACAAGCCTGTAATTTTCGAATACAGAATTAGTAATGAAATGCCCTGCTTAACCCGTAGGATGGGACAGATAGAATAAATTGTGGAAAGGGGCCAAAGTAAGGGGCTGTCAGTTACACTCTAACATACAAGTTTATTATTTGATCAAACATTACAAGAGGCCAATTTTTTTTTAAACGCACAGCTTTAATCTTTAGGGTTTAATTACCAGCTGAAAGATACTTTAATTTAAAAACGACTGAAGGTCAATAACTTAAAACGCAAGCATAATGAGAAATTTAAATGGCAAGCCTTATCTTAAAACAGTTCTTTAGTTATTCTGAAATGAACAGGTTAAATTCAAATCGGATGAAGGCCGAAAACTTAAAAATTCAAAATTTTTTAAAAATTCCAAAGGGCTTATATGAAACAGTACTTTAAACTAGGCTGAAGGCCTTAAGAGTAAAACAACTCTAATTTAAAATACAAAACCGATTAGAAGCCATGCAAGAACCAACAACAAGAAAAATTGAAGAAAATAAGGCAGTACACACAAGGGCGCCCAGATGGTCGAGGGTCGTCCTGTAATTCAAAGACTAACGCTCGCTTAGGTGAGACAGGCAGTCAAGCCAACCATTCACGATCCGACGAAAACCCAACCAACCGACTTTCAGTGGACCCACCGACAAGATAACTTCCACTGCACCCGACCAGGGCACAACAGGGAGTTCAACGGAACAACGTAGAAGATAATGGCGCCCAGAACCAATGATACACGGAGCTGTCAAACTGCACACCGTGCTGGATAGCAACGACACGATGAAGAAACTACACTGCCTTAAATTTACGTCAACGCCCAGGGCAGGTAACCGGAACGTTAACAGCCGCGAGGCAGAAGATTCCGCTGGTACACTTCAATTCAAATCATCAAATACATTGAAACTCCACCGGAGGGTGGCTAGAATTTTCCAACTTGAAAACCACGTTGTTGCTCGCGGGAATATCCCAACAGCCGACAACGAACTCCAAACGACACATTGTGTACAGTCTTGACTTGCTGGTAGGTTAAATCAAAATTGAACTTTCGTGTCCAGGGTCGGTGAGCCACGGGCCTCGTAGCAATGGGAACAGCGCCACACTCTCCGACACCGTGTAGAGACCTCCAGCGGGTCCCGGCCAAACTACGCCCCGCCGAGAATTCCTCACTGCTGCACGCCAACCGACCGACTCCACACATCAGCACGGAGACAGCACTAAAATAACTGAGCAGTCGACATCACAAGCTACACACAGTTTCACGAACACTTGCACGAAGGACTAGACAATACTAACGGGAGCGACTGTGCAATAACAAGGACGAATCACTAGTCGGCACACGCAGGCAACCGATAAGTGATCGCCGGCCAACATACACGTCGTCCGACAAGACGACCAACCAAGGTGGTCCGCACACAAGTGATATGCGTCGGCAACCGTCGGGCGAGTCATGGCTATCCGGACCTCACTGCAGCCGCGCCCCGACTGAACTTCTGGCGCGTCCTAAGTCAAAAACTGCCAAGTACGAACTGCACTGCTAGCGCCTCCCAACTCGCTAGCAGATCCGAACTAACTCCGAACACACGACAACCGGTAAATAATAGCAGTCAGCAAAGATAATACGCCAGGGATTATGTCGATAAGCATCGCTGCTGCCGCTCACGGGAGGCAAGGCGGCAACTCAGTGACACCAATATTTGAAATTGAGATAACGAGGTGGTAATACAGTAAAAACATGATGTCAAATGAGGTATGGCACGCACGGCTCAAGTAGTTACTACTTGACACAATCTCATCGATTAAATATCGAAGCGTAAGGTTGCAAAGCGATATGAAATGGAACGATTGCGTAAACACCGTATTAGGGAAGGAGAATGGTCGACATCTGCTTATTGGAAAATTTTAGGGATAGGTGGAAGGAGACCGCAAATAGACCACCTGTGCGACCCATCTTCGGGTACTGCTCGAGTGTTTGGGATGCTCAATGTGTTGGATCAAAGGAAGCCATCGAACAAATTTGGGGGAGGTCTTCTAGATTTGTTACCTATATGTTCGAGCACCACGCGAGTATTCCGAAGGTGCTTCGTAAACTCAAGTCGGAATCCCTGGAGGGAAGACGACGTTCTTTGCACTATTGAGAAAATATAGAGAACTGGCATTAAAAGTGACTTTAGAAACAACATACATTTCGCGTAAGGACGCCGAGGGTAAGATAAGAGAAATTACAGCTCGTACTGAGGCATGTAGACAAGCGATGTTCTCGCTCTACTTGTGACTCGTAGTAGTAGTAGTAGTAGTAGTAGCAGAGGGCTTTTTGGGCGCACGACAGCAAGGTCTTCAGCGCCTCTATTTGTGAGTAGAGCATAAAAGGAAATAACTAGTAGTGGTACAAGATACTCCCGACACTCACTGTACGGTGGCTTTCGAAGTACGTATGTAGATGTAAAAAAGCTTTTTGAGGGATCGACTCCAGTTAGAAACTTACTTCAACTTTGCTGTATGCACATACTTCATCCATTCACGAAGCTTAGTTGAATAGCAGCTCTTTTGCGGAACGGTATCATCGATTCCTTCCTTATTATATTGTTGTGCATGCCTGACTGAGTTACTGGTTTCTGACGTGGCGTCGATATCTCGATCGGTACTTAATTTCATTTGAAGTCTGACACCTGTACAAGGGTCTAATCTTCGAACAAATGTGCAAGAGACGAAATAGTAGACTATGAAACTCGTACAAAATTGTTGAGGCGTTAATGGCCTCTTGTCTTCGGATCTTCGGACGATGTTTGCTTAATGATCTTCCTGACGTTTGGCCAGCACGAGTGGCAGGCACAGACCAGCCATTCGTGCTGGCGAAACGCACGTACAATCTCTAAACAAACGTCGGCCGAAAATGCGAAACCCATACCCACAATGCTATAAAATTTTAAGGTCTGTTCCTGTTCCTCACCTTCCTTACCCAGTCACAAATACGTTTCGCCGAGTAGGTTTATTCGTTTGTGAAATGCGACCAGTGCGTATTGTTATATCTGTGCTGGAATTGATTGAGAAACTCGGAGATTATGAGATCATAAACGTGCAGAAAGCAGTCAACAACCAGCCATTTTACTATTTTTTCATAATGAGCAACGTCATCGGCTTCCGTCTAATCGCTCATCTACAAATTACACGGTTTATAGCCGGTTTGATCTACGAGTATAGCACAGGCTGTTTTGTGTCTATTTCTTTTTCTGTTTGACCGACAACAAAAACTGGTTAGTGACAAGTCATCATTTAAATAAAATCTCTGCAAGGCTTGATCTGAATGCAACCGACTTTATCGATCGACTTCTGTGTGCGTTTTCGGCAACCATTTTATTGTGAAAATATTTTATGTAAATGAGAGCGGGCTAGCTTATTTCTAGAGATCGTTTTTAAAACGAAGATTTAGTATTCGTAAAAAAAGAAAACTTCTTTTATTTTTAGCAGTTTCACTTGGCATAATGTTTCTTACTCGAACTGGAAGATAAGTATTCGATTAAAAATGTGATTAGTTTTGCATATTATATGTTAGTTTCACACGCAGTTGCTTACAGTTGTCATTGTGAAATTTTGTCATTTGTCAAAAACATGGTTCAAATGGCTCTGAGCACTATGGGATTTAACATCTATGGTCATCAGTCACCTAGAACTTAGAACTACTTAAACCTAACTAACCTAAGGATATCACACAACACCCAGTCATCACGAGGCTGTCAAAAACATGCAATTGATTGACTAACGTTGTATTGAAAAAGTCATCGCATTCAATTTTATGTTCGTCAGAAATTTAGGCCTCGTTGGAAGTAGATGATAATTGCCTGTATGGGTCCAAAAGTGTCTAAAATCAGCATTCTTGGAATTAATGACATCAGCATCAGCTCTTTTCTCTGATGCAAGCATCCGGCGCTTTAGCAATGCTATTATTCGCGGAATTCCCCACATCCCCTCACCCCTGTGGCCAATTGCCGAATAGCTCCAGTTCACCAATGGCGCCCTACTCTTCGAGCAATTTTAAAATTTAAAGTTTGATTGCGCAAGTGCTGTTGTTTACCATCTGTACGTCCATCCAGTATGAAGTGCCACCAGCAGCAGCAGCGATCACCTGAGAAGAAGAAGACTATCAGTAAATGTTTGTCAGTTCTTTTTGCTTTAACAGTATAGTTCCTACTAGCATAAATCCACCAATTTTGCATGCGTGCATCACAGCATTCCAACGCGGCGTTAGTGTTATGCTGTTTCTATGCACGGGTATTTTACTGATGCTATGACTTATTGTCATAAATTAAAAACATTTAGACGTGGGTTTTTGTTATTATTACAGATAGGAATCGCAGAAGTACCTGTCGGAACTGCAGCTGCAGTAGCAGCAGCATCAGCAGCAGAAACTTTCCATCAGATGTCTTCCCCACCTTTCAGACCTGATGTTGTTCGTGATGTGTTGGCAGATGAGACAACACCGTGTTGCTAGAGGAGGCCGAAATGCACGCATTTAAACTCACGCAGACTGGCGTGAGGTCTGGAACAAGGTAAAGTAATTATCCTATGAAGAAAAGAACGTAGTTGATTGAATACTTAACTTTAATCCATAATTGGAGAATATCGCTCTTGATGATACATTAATTACAATCTCAATATAAACTGGTAATGGCGCCTTGCTAGGTCGTAGCAAATGACGTAGCTGAAGGCTATGTTAACTATCGTCTCGGCAAATGAGAGCGTATTTGTCATTGATCCATCTGTGGCAAAGTCTGATGTACAACTGGGGCGAGTGCTAGGACGTCTCTCTAGACCTGCCGTGTGGCGGCGCTCGGTCTGCAATCACTGACAGTGGCGACACGCGGGTCCGACGTATACTAGCGGACCGCGGCCGATTTAAAGGCTACCACCTAGCAAGTGTGGTGTATGGCGGTGACACCACATTCCTCCCCCGCAAATCGGCGTACGGTTGTGTTATAAGGCTTCCGCCCGCTGTGGGGAGGACCCCATGTTGACGTATGCGACGAGGTGGGGAGCCTAACAACAGGCGAGGCTGTGCCACCCGCACCCTGCCATTCGGTCCGAGGGGAGCTAGGAAACGCCTGAAAACCTAGTCCAGGTTGCACGCCAACATGCGGTGTATGCGCCCGTAGAGAGACAGGAGGGGCCGAAGAGTCGACCTCCATCAGAACGGGGCACCCGACGGGCGTAGACGACATCTGGTCCGGAGCGGGCAAGAGTTCCATGTCGGAGGACAGCTGGTCACGGGAAGCGATCGGCGGCGCGTGACCAGGGAGGCACCCAGCGGTTGCAGCGAGGCGTCCACTTCGGGCGTCGCCGGCGGGAGTACAGGCGGCGGCGGCGGCGCGTCGCCATGGGGCAAAATGGAAGGCAGCGTCGGTAACACCTGGGGCTGAGGCGAGCCAGTAGATGGGTCCCCAGGGCGCTGACCGGACGGCACCGTCGCTGAAAGCAGATGGGGAGCGGCAGAACCCAGGCGACGACAGAGGCGCAGCTGATTGAGATGCCGACGCACCTCACCAGAGGCCCCCAAAACCAGATACATAGCGCGGCCGAGGCAGCAAAGAATGCGCCCTGTGAGCCAACGCCGTGAACCTCGATAGTTGCGATAGTATACAACGTCGCCTGGGGCAAAAGCAGGTGTCTGCTGCTGCACAGGAACCTGATGCGGCGGATGTAGCAAAGACATCAAGGTTCGATGAGGGCGACTGTGAAGCAACTCAGCCGGCGAACGACCATCTCGGGGCTGAGAGCCATACGAGGACAAAAAGAGCAATAACGCGTCCTCCCGAGAATGCGACTCTTTCAACTTCAACATCTGTGACTTGAAAGTCCTGACCAATCGTTCCGCGGCACCGTTTGACTGTGGCGAAAACGGCGCGGACGTCAGGTGTTGAATACCATTGGCCTGGCTGAATGACTAAAATTCTGCAGACATGAACTGTGGGCCATTGTCGGAAACAATAGTCTGTGGAAGACCTTCAATGCAAAAGATAGCGGACAACGCTTGGATGGTGGCAGATGACGTCGTGGAAGACATCCTGACAACAAAAGGAAAATGACTAAATGAATCTACCACAACCAACCATCGAGCATTCCAGTATGGACCAGCTAAATAGATGTGTATGCGTTGCCAAGGGGAAGTGGCTTTTGGCCATGCAAAGAATTTCCGCGGTGGCGCAGATTGTTGTTGGGCACACGCCATGCAAGAAGAACACAGATTCGTAATCACAGCATCGATTCCGAACCAAGTACAGTGCTGACGAGCAAGTTGTTTCGTTCTCACTATACCCCAATGTCCTTGGTGGAGAAGCCGTAAGACAGAGGACTGTAACGAACGTGGGACCACGACCCTGGACTGATCATTATCAGAACGCAACAGCAAATCACCACGTCGTACAAAAGTCTCTCCTTGTGAGCAAAAAATCGGCGAACCAACGGATCCTCGATCCGTGACTTTGACAAGGGCCATTGCGTGGCAACAAAACGCAAAACGGTAGCAAGGACAGGGTCGGCAGCTGTTGCTGTAGCTACACGACGAAAATCAATCGGAAACGATTCGACCACGTCATCGGTTTCCGCATCAATGAACATGCAAGCAAGTTCAGAAGAATCGATTGCTCTATCCTCAGCAACAGGCAAACAGGACAACGCATCGGCGTTTCCGTGCTTAGCAGTGGACCGATACAAGATATCGTAGCGGTACTGTGAGAGGAAAACAGACCAGCGAATGAATTTTTGCGCTGTACGTGGAGGTACAGGCTTGTTCGGATGAAAAAGCGATGTCAAAGGTTTGTGGTCTGTGATGATCGTAAAGTGACGACCATACAAGAAATCATGAAACTTAGTAACACCAAATACGAGAGCCAAAGCTTCTTTCTCTATCTGTGAATAATTTCTTTGCGCAGACGAGAGCAATTTGGACGCAAAGGCAATAGGGCGATCATGCGATCCATCTTTGTGCGCAAGCACAGCACCGATCCCGAAATCCGATGCATCTACCATCAACAAAAGGGGTTTCTGGGGATCGAATGGCGTAAGACAAGTATTGGAAAGCAACGCCGATTTCAACTGGCGAAAGGTGCGTTCGCATTCCGTCGTCCAGACGAACGGAACACCTTTACGGCGTAAGCGATGAAGCGGAGCTGAAATGGAAGAGGCGTGGCGCACATATTTATGGTAGTAATTTATTTTTCCCAGCACACTCTGTAGCTGCTTCAAATTCTGCGGCGAAAGCAAGTCGTGTATGGCACGGAGGTGCTCGGGACTGGGATGTATGCATTGGGCATTGATTACATGTCCCAGATAGGGTAAGTCACGAGCAAAAAACACACATTAGTCCTTCCGCACGCGAAGACCATTTTGTCGCAAGACCTGAAATAATGTTCGGAGATTGGCTAAATGTTCTTCTTCCGTCTTTCCGGAGATCACAGTATCGTCCAGATAGTTTGCTGCAGTAGGGACCGAGGCACAAACAGTTTGCAGATATTGCTGAAACAATGCAGGGGCGGATGCACACCCGAATGGCAGTCTTTTGAATCGGTACAAACCAAGATGCGTGTTAACCACCAAAACGCGCTGGGAGTCTTCGTCCACCGGTATTTGCAAGTACGCATCTGCTAGGTCCAACTTCGAAAAATATTTACCCGGGCACAGTTTGTCAAAAAGATCTTCCAGGTGGGGCAAAGGAAAAGTTGCAATCACTAGTTGTGGATTCACTGTTGCCTTGAAGTCCACACAAAGTCTCAGTTTTCCGGAAGTTTTTGGCAAAATTACTAAGGGTGATGCCCAGAGAGAAGCCTGCACACGTTCAATCACACCTTGTGATTCCAAATCTTGTAATGTTCTTGCGACCTCATCACACAATGCGTGGGGAACATTGCGTGCTCTGAAAAATTTCGGTTGCACGTTTACTTTCAGTGCCAAATGTGCTTTATAGTTCTTAGCGCAACTGAGGACCGGTGCAAAAATGTCTGCAAATTCTTCACATAGACGAGAAACACTGTCTGAAGGCACAGTCTGGTTCACTGATAGGACCTGATTTACGATAGACAAGTTAAACAACTGAAATAAATCTAAACCAAACAAGTTCACTGCAGAAGAAGAACAAAGAACGTAAAATGACAAGTTTTGTTTGTCCCTTGTATGTTGCAAGAAGGCTGCACTGTCCTAACACAGGGATATTCTGACCGGAATAGCTAGTTAACATTTGCGGCACACAACGGAGGTGTGCCCAGCTGTTTGTACGTGTCGTGATTGATCAGAGAAACTGCAGCTCCGGTATCGAGCTGGAATGGGATCACGTTGCCATTAATGACCAAATCTACAAAAAGTTTATTGTCCTGCTGACGACAAGAGCGACTGTCTCGTGCAACGTTAACTGACACTGGTACAGAAGCACTTGCGACTTGACGGGATTTCCGTCGATGTCGACACACACTATTTGCGGGACGAACACAGTCACTGTTAGAAAGAACGGCACTGGGCGGAGTGGAATGAACTGCATGAATATCCATGGGCGAAGGTTCATGTGCCGGAGTATTCTTGGTTCGATTCCGGCGCGAAGCAAAGGGCCTGGAATGGTTGTGAGTGTCCGATCTGAGCTTTTTCTGGCAAACACTTTGAACATGTCCTTTTATATTACAGAAAAAGCAAATAGCTTGGCGTGACGGGCAATTCTCACGCGAATGTCGAGTAGCGCACCGCGGGCATGATTTTTAGCACTGCATTTGCTTGCTTGCACGGCACACGTAGTGGAGAGCTTGGCAGCAGCTGCGCGGACGGGCGCGAGGGCTGTTTACTGTTCCGTGCAGCTCGCCCGGCAGGCCGGTTAATGTGACACACGGCTGGCGAAGTTGCAAATGATTCCTGAGCAAAGTCAAGTGTGTCTTGCCTATCCAATATGTCCATCACTTGTTGAAGGGAGGGATTGACTAGTTTCAAAATCTGTTCCCGTATAGGAATATCAGAAATGTTCTGTGCAATTGCAACACGTACCATAATATCTGAATAAGGGAGTCCACATTCACACTCAAAAGCACAATCCCTAGTAAGGCCTTGCAAAGTTGCAACCCACTCCCGATTAGTTTGACCAGCCGTACATTTTGTACGAAAGAACGTATACCTTTTTGCAACTACATTGACTGATTCTTTGAAATATGCATCTAATGCAGACAAAATTTCGTCGTAGGACAGAGTTGCTATGTCGCGTCGGGGAAACAATTTCACTATCACACGGTAGGTGGACACTCCTACACAAGAAAGCAAAAAAGGCTGCCGCTCAATACCTTGAATTCTGTAGGTGGCGAGATGGAATCCAAATTAGCATGACCACTCCGTCCAGCTTTCCAGTGCAGCATCAAAAGGACGAAAAGTTGATGCAACAGCGTGTTGTGGCGGCGGTAGCGGTGGAGCGGCGGCTGCCGCATCGTTTTGCATTGCATGTTGACCCTGGACGAGCTGTCCAAGGGCATCCAATAAGGCCTGCGTCTGCTGATTCTGCAAGCGATAAAATTCGGACAGTACATCTGGAGATTGTGGCGAAGCCATGACACAAGTAATTTAAGCAAGTATCAAGAAGAAGACCGTTTTTACACTCGTCGCCATATGATGTGTTGGCAGAAGAGCCAACACCGTGTTGCTAGAGGAGGCCGAAATGCATGCGTTTAAACTCACGCAGATTGGCGTGAGGTCTGGAACAAGGTAAAGTAATTATCCTATGAAGAAAAGAACGTAGTTGATTGAATACTTAACTTTAATCCATAATTGGAGAACATCGCTCTTGATGATACATTAATTACAATCTCAATATAGACTGGTAATGGCGCCTTGCTAGGTCATAGCAAATGACGTAGCTGAAGGCTATGCTAACTATCGTCTCGGCAAATGAGAGCGTATTTGTCATTGATCCATCTGTGGCAAAGTCTGCTGTACAACTGGGGCGAGTGCCAGGACGTCTCTCTAGACCTGCCATGTGGCGGCGCTCGGTCTGCAATCACTGACAGTGGGGACACGCGGGTCCGACGTATACTAGCGGACCGCGGCCGATTTAAAGGCTACCACCTAGCAAGTGTGGTGTCTGGCGGTGACACCACAGTTCGACTATGTTTTAGCATAGCCTCAGTGCCAGCAATCCATAGAATTTCTTCCCGAGCTTTGGAACTCGGTGTCGTTGAATGATTCAGCACAACAACCGCAGCTGGACCTTGTGCCACAGAAGAGTACTGCTTTTCGCCAACACTCATAACGTGACTGCAAGTGAATCTAAGGGTGTGAATGGGGGCCGATTACTGGTGACTTTGGTGTGATAATAGAAGTGGAAATCGCACAAGTCGTTAGGGCTAATGTCTATATTAATGGTTCGAGAGGGACTACATTTGTGGCATGATGGAATATATAAAGATGAAAATGACAGACGAGTATGACGCATTTCACACTCTGATTGACATTCACATGCTTGGTCGTAAGGTGTCTGTAGTATAAATGTATAATAAGGAATTAAATTCATGGTGAACGAACATATATCTAAAACATTCAAGTTTTGTTATACATAAAGCTACGATTGTGCATTATGAATTGCAACAGATTGTGTCATTTGAGCCCATCTGTAAGAGGAACATAATATGAATTTGTTGAGTATTTGCACAATAAGTACCAAGTGGGTGCATAAATGCCTGTATCCCTCCCCCCCCCCCCTGTACCAAAGTCTTTAAGTGTAGAACTTATCAAGTCCATAGAGACTATTCATGAAAGGTATTCCAGTGTATGGGCTCAATGCAATACAGGCCGAATTTAATGCATATGGAGGAAAACTTTTCTTGAAATACTGTGCTACAAAGTAATTATTGCAAATAGATGTATGTAAGTAACTGAACCAGAAAAATTACATTTCCTTCAAAAATATCGCTGTTATTTCCCTCCAGCCCTCTCCAGCTATTCTGACTCGTTAGCAGCAAGACACGCAGTTTATAAAAGGGTTTTCTTTAAACATGCATAATGTATAGTTTTAACGCTGCTACTATTATTGGTGCTGACGTGATCGCTGCCTGTTCTCCTATTTGTCTTTATTGGAGACTGCATTACAATTTACATCACAACGTGGACGAGGATATTGAAAATACTGTTTTTTGTTGGCGTTTAGACATGCAATAGTTAGAAATCGTCAATATAGTAAGATACACTGACAGTACAACAATAGTAATATCATAGCATGGTCTGTAAAATCATAGTCATTTATAAATAATGAGGATGAAGCAAGCAATATGCTCTCCATTTAGCTAGTGCATTAAAAGTATCCGAATGATCTGATGGCTTCGCACCGGCATCGCGTCGATGACAGTCCAGATTTCCATTGGTGTCACACTGGCGTTATGCCGGTAAGGTTCTTGCCCAACAAAGGCATTGCACTAGTGCATGTGGAAATACATAGCGTCGCGACAGCATCAAACCAGCCGCGCGTCACATCTGCGTAATATTTTACGCCAGCATATACACTACAATAACACCACTTGTACATCATACATACGTCGCACATATGTCGGGGTAAGATACTTTGACAATGAAAAATTATAATTCCATAGTTTTCAACTGTGAATGTGCTTACTGTGTAAACGTAGAAAAAAAAAAGTGTAATGTAAATAACTGCCTGGCTTACGTTAAGTGTAGCACTCGAGCAAGAGTTGATTGCAGTATCACAAAATAATCTACTTGGACGTATCTAAATTATTTATCAATAATTTGCTGTTGCTCCACTGTTGTTTGGCAGTTTGCTCTCCACTCTAGGTCCGTGTTCTATGATGAGAGGATTAGGATATAAGTATCGAGGAAAGATGTCTTGCTCTGTCCTCTGCGCCCATCTACATTAAAAACATTCGACTGAACTCGCATTTTCTACATTATCTACCGAGTCAGTGATTAAGTGATTACTAAGAAAGTATCGATTATAACAGTACATGTCGAGATGATGAACTCACATACATAGGAAAGGATGTACTGGCGGGATCTTTTCCTTCTGCGGGCCAGTGCTCTACTAACTAAGCAACCGAAGCACCACTTACGGCCCGTCCTCACAGTTTTACTTCCGTCAGTACCTCAATACCTCGCCTCCTATCCTCCAAAATATACAGAAAGTCTCTTGCCAAACTTTTCTATACTAGTGCTCCTGAGTGAAAGTATATTGCGCAGACATGGCTTAGACACAGCCTGGGGGATGTTTCCAGAATGAAATTTTCAATCTGCAGCAGAATGGGCACTCTCATGAAACATCCTGGCAGATTAAAACTATGTACCGGAACGAGCCTCGGACTTGGGACTTTCGCATTTTGAATGCACGTGAGCTACCAAATGAGCTATCCAAGCGCAACTCACGACCCTTCCTCGCAGATTTACTTCAGCCACTACTCCATACTTGGCAGAAGCTCTCCTGCGGAGTTTGCAAGACTAGCACTTCTGGACTAAAGTATACTGCGGACACCATGGCTTAGCGACAGTCTGGGGGATGTTTCAAAAATAAAATTTTCACTCTGCAGCGGAGTGTGCGTTGTATGAAACTTCCGGGGAGATTAAAATTATATACCAGACTAGGACTCGAACTCGGGATCTTGCGTTGCTCAGGCAAGTACTCTACTAACTTTTAAAAAAAATCAAGTTGGTTTAATTTGTCGCCACAGAGCACAAAATAATGCCGCGTATTACAAAACTTTCAGTAATGGAATATATATATATATATATATATATATATATATATATATATATATATATATATATACCCTATCCGAGCCTCAGGTACAGGGCGGGTCGCAGGTGGCGGATAGCGAACGATCCATCAGATATGGTGGACAGCTGCGAATAAGGGGAAACCCAAATAAGCAGTCCCGGACCGAGGCGGCAGCATCACGAGGGTGTGGGAGGGTGACTTTTGGCAAGGGTCACACTCATTCAAAAACCACAGAACCCGAAGACGTTGCTGTGTCATGGCGAGTAAGTGCCGCCATTACAATAAGCACTGTCAACACCCAAATCCAGGACGCGTCTGAAATGGGAACCATCGGCATCCTGGTCAGCGTCTGTTCACACAGTGTGCGGCTGGTCATAATGCTCCAGGAACTAACAATCCCTGGTTCTAAACACCCAGTGGAAACACTGGACCAACTTGATTACAAGCAAGTATGACTCGTGCAAGTAATAACAACATTACCCCAGGTGGTAACCAATCCACCCATCAACAGATGGCAGCCAGGAATTCGGATTCTGGGGAACCTGGACTTACACGATTACATCAGAGAAAGTCGGAGCTCTCTGGCAAACTTCCACTTAAAACACCTACATACATTGGAACCTTTAACATAAATACATTAATCCAACCAGGAAAACTTCTAAACCTTACAACAGAACTTGAAAAGCAAAAGATAGTAATACTAGCTTTACAGGAGACACGTTTTACAGATGAAGAAACATCAGATTATGGCAACTATCGCATCTTTAAGAGCAAGACGGATAAACGAATCGGAAGAGGAGCCCCCCCATCTCGGGATGGCGTTTATCATACACAAGAGCGTGCTCAGCTCCATCAAGGAAGTTACTCCCGTAAATAATAGGATAATGACGATGCGCTTACAATGTGCCAACAAAACATACACAATGGTTAATGTTCATGCTCCCACAAACGGAGACAACAAGAAAAACCCCATAGAAACAGAAAAGTTCTGGGAAAATTTGGAGAATATAATGGCCAAGATTCCAAAAGATGATACAAAAGTTCTACTCGGCGATTTTAATGCCCAAATTGGTAGAGAGAAAATCCACCAAAAAACCGTAGGCAAATATCCTGCACATAAATTTACCAATAAAAATGGTACAAGGCTCGTCGAACTATGTAAGCAGAATAACCTGAAGATAATGTCAACATCTCTAAGAAAATGTCCAAGAAAACAAAAGACATGGAGATCTCCTATACAACAAATTGGCGAGTTTCAAATAGATCATGTGGCGATTTCATACCCAGTACAAAAAGAAATTCACGACTTCCAAGTACGCAGAGGAGCAAACATTGATTCAGACCATTACCTAACTAGAATTAAAATCAAGTTTACAGCACGAAGAAGTCATCAGAAGAAAACAGAAATACAGAAATATGACACCAAGAAGATTAAAGAATCTAAAGTAAAAGAAGAATGGGAGAAGGAAAAGGCAAACACATGGGAAGAATTTCATTCTAAAATCACGCGAATAGCTAAGGAAACTATTCCCTTGAAAAAGATATTCAAACACCCTTGGTGGGATTCAGACTGTGAAAATGCATTGGAAAGGAGAAAAAAGGCATTTCAAGAATATAACAGTAAAAAATCACAAGAAAGTCTACATTTATTTAACGAGGTTAGAAAACAGGTTTCAAAATCTATTAGGCAAGCAAAAAGGAAGTACACAAAGGCACAACTGGATGCCATAGAAGAAAATTTCCAAAACTATAATACAAGAGACTTCTACAGAACTTTCGCAGATAAAATACGAGGATATATCCCTCAAAATTTATGTTTCAGAAAACCAGATGGTAAATTAGCCCTAACAAACCAGGAAAACTGTCAAGTATTGGCTCAATATTTTTCTAACCTACTAAATTGCCCAGAACCTACTTTAAGGTTTCCCAAAGAAATCTGTGCCAACGCTCAACCGGATTCATTACCACCAACACAGAAAGAAATCAAATGTCACATTAAAAACTTAAAAAATAATAGAACATCTGGCGAAGATGGCATTGTTGCAGAGCTATTAAAAAACCTAGGACCAAAGACGTTGCAAGAGCTCACAAAAATAATAACAAAAATATGGGAAACAGAAAAATTACCAGAGGATTGGAAATGTGCCCTTATTCACCCGTTACATAAAAAAGGAGACAGAACAAATGTCAATAACTACAGGGGAATCTCACTTTTACAAGTCACCTACAAAATTCTCTCAACATGCCTGCTGAAAAGAACACAAGAGCAGCTGGAACGCCAAATTGGTGATTATCAAGCAGGCTTCCGCCCCGGTCGCTCATGCATAGAACAAATATTTAATTTAAAGACAATATTAAAACACAAAGCAATTAGAAATGCCCCCATAATTTGTACATTTGTAGATTTTAAGAAAGCCTATGACTCAATTGACCGGCAATCTTTGTTTAACATTTTAGAGGAACTTGGACTTGACTCCTAAACACTAAGGCTTATCAAAGAATCACTGACAGACACTGTATCTAAAGTTAAATTCAGGGGAGAAATCTCTGAACCTTTTCTCATAAAAACTGGAGTACGTCAAGGTGACGGGCTATCTCCACTTCTGTTTAATATAGTCCTGGATAAAGTCATTAAGGAATGGTAAAAAGAATTAAAAAATCAATCCTACTGGAAACCAATCCATCTTGGTAGAACCAAAGACAACGTGGAGATATCTTGTTTAGCATTCGCGGACGACTTGGCCATACTTGCAGATGATGAAGAAATCGCCACCAAACAAATAGAGATCCTTAAGGAATGCGCGGATAAAGTAGGTTTACAAATTTCGTTTCAAAAGACAGAATTTTTCTGTACGAAATTCCATATACACAGTTTGAACACAAAATATGGAAAAATAAATAGAGTAAAACATTTTAAATACCTAGGTGAAATTTTGGAGCCAACCGGAGGAGAGAAAGTTGCACAGAAGATCAGACAACAGAAAATGAAGAGAGCATATGGTATGACACATGAAATATACAATAAAAAATGCATCTCCTCGAACACAAAAATCAGACACTACTGCGCAGTAATTAAGCCAGCAGCACTATATGCTAGTGAAACGCTCACACTTCACACAAAATGTGATTTAGAAAAAATACTAAAAGAAGAACGCAAAATTATGAGAAAGATTTTAGGTCCAAAATTACCAAAAGAAGGATACCGGATACAATCAAGAAGAACCACAGAAACTATATCAAACCTGGCAGCAGACATAAGAAGGCGAAGATTAAAATTTTATGGACACGTCACTAGACTTCCCCCCACACGACTCACCAACAGAATTCTCACTTACATAGAAAAAGTCAAATCAACAACACCATGGATTAGCCAAGTAAAATTAGATTTACAAAAAGCAAATATTGAACTTAAAGATGTCAAAGATAGAAAAACTTTTAGAAATAAGGTGGAAAAGTGGATTGTATTGTCGGAAAAGGAAGCACTAAAGAGACCAGGAACAAAATGGACAGAAGAAAGAAAAAGAAAACATGGAGAACGAATGAAAGAAGTATGGAAGAAACGACGTCAGAAAGCTTTGCGTGATCCTTCTGGGTCCATTCGCGATAAGTATATATATAAAAGCCGTATCACGGCCACAGTGTAATTGATTTAGTATTAATATTCAGTCATACATATATTACTCTTTTGCCTCTTGAATAATCATAATTGTATCATTCCACGTCAAGGCTTCGGGCTCCTCCTTGCGATAATGACCGTCGTGAAGATTAAGTCTGGTAAAGGAGAATTCCCGTGCCATGTGAAGAACAACCGTCACTTTGTGTTTCAATTTTCCTTCCGAGGTACAGCTATAAAAATGTTTCCTGCGCGCCGGATACGAACCGGCGACCTATGGTTTTCTGCTTACAGAACCTCTACCGTCTACCTAAATTTTTCGAGTCTTTAGTTATAGTTTTAATTCCTTTTTGAGTACTTTGTCATTTTCGTTCGTAATTATTTGCAGTGTCAACCAACCAGCGTGTGAAGGATGACATTTCAGGGTCCTGCTGAGACCTTCACGGCTACTGTAATGGCCTCGAAGCCCACGAAGTCGCCAACGTATTTCGCCCTCAGCAGCTATCCCCTACTTGTTGCCATCATCCCTACACGTATCACAATAATAAACTGAACAGTTACATGTTTCTTATCGTACACCCGACTTTTGGAAATGGATGTTTAACATATTTCCAAATTGTACTTTCTGATCTTTTAATGAGAGTGTGCGAAAATACTCTTTTTCGATGTACGTTTGAAACTCCAGTAGGCTGTCATCTCCTTTTCTGTTAATAATGTGATAGACATAATTCCCGAAAAGCCACATTATGGCGTCCTTTTTCATGTAGGCATAAGCTACCTGATCTGGAATCAACAAGTCGGAGATTTCTACATATTTGCTATCAAATCGTTTTAGCAAAGCTATTTTTCTTTTGATGTCCTTCAATATATCCAAATAACGACCACATGTAAATCTGTGTGAGAGCGTTTCAACAAGAAGGCATTTTTGACATAGATTTGTGTCACATCAACCAATAACATAATGTTTCTCTTTTGTAGTTATAACATTATTGGCGACTTCGTAGCAAGAGCCCTTCACTTTACTTGATATAATATCTTTGGCGAGATTTTTCCAGACTATCTTCCAATTCTTATCTGGATATTTCTGTAAAATTTTGTTCCGTTTCATATTTTGCATCATCACTTCTACGACAGAACGGTTGTTTGCGTCTGACTGGTTTCTTCGCTTGATTCTGATGAAACTAAGCTCGATGGGTTTACACGAAAGACGAGAGGGGGAGGTTATAGTGTACCGCTAATGACGACAAAGTGCGGGAGGTCGAGCCGCCAGGCCTTAGGAGTGGGCTTCCAAGCCTGACGTTAAAAGATAAAACGGGAAATCAGGTGAAGTAAAGAAAATATATTTCAGTGCACAGGATATAAAGGGTGCGCCTAGGGAAGACGTTACCAGTTGTAGGCCAGTCTTGGAGGTGGAACAACTAATTAAAGTGGGCAAAGGGAGGGGAGGCGGTTTATTTTAACTTCTGCTGGTGGCCGGTCATGGAGCGCAGAGCCAGAGGCTCTGCCTCCCAAGAAAGACGTCTGTTCTGCTAGAAGTCTGGATCACATGAGAGAGAATCAATTTTGTTCTGCCGTGCAGAACCCTCCAGTGTCCATACACGTGACTCGCGCCGGCTGCTGTGACCGAGCGGTTAAAGGCGCTTCAGTCTGGAACCGCGTGACTGCTACGGCCGCAGGTTCGAATCCTGCCTCGGGCATGGATGTGTGTGATGTCCATAGGTTGGTTACGTTTAAGTAGTTCTAAGTTCTAGGGGACTGATGACCTCAGATGTTAAGTCCCTTAGTGCTCAAAGCCATTTGAACCACGTGACACCCACCACGCACGCTACTAGCGTGGCGTGAATTCGCTAACAATTTAAGCAAAGGGCGGCAGGCGTTGCTTGACAGCAGCTTTAATCGGTCACAACTGTCTCCGTTCTGAGAAGCAGGCAGCTTATGTCACGTAGGCAAAGCTGAATTACACGGGGAGAAAACTTATAAAGACTTGACTGAGGCCTTTGTAATAAAATTTTTAAACCATTTCCCTACAATATTTCCGGAATGCCTGCCACCTTGTACATTCTTCCCTCTTCCAGAGGTGTGTGACTCACATTGTTTACAAAAAGGTGTGAGTCACTCTCCAGAATGGCAGCTTGCCATGGTAGGGGCCTTAAAGTTTATGGTAGGGGTCTGTTACAATCGTTTGGATTTTGTGTAAGTTGAAGGGGATTACACATAGTGAAGTTTATCATATTTCATCATATAAGGAAATAATAAAATATTAAATGTTCAAATTTTGTGCATAAATAAAATAACCTCTGTAATAACAAATCATTATTATTCTAATAATCAGATCTTAAAATAAACGGTACAAACGAATGTAACTCATGCCAGAGAGCTTCACAGAAGAGGAATGAGCTATTATGGTTTCTGTTAGATTCAGGGAAAAAATCTATTATTATTTTACACTTGCAGTACTAAACTCAGTGTCATACAAAGTAGATACTGGCGAATTGAATCAGTACTGATCATTTAATGGCTTACAGGCGCCTCCAAAAATTTGTAGTCGTTTGTATTGCCTGGCAAATATTAATCTCGTTGCTACATAGCGAACAAATATTAAATTATAAAATGTATCATCAGCTTTACAGAATACTTAATTTTCTAAAAGTCGTTTTCTTTGGGTCACAAACATAATAAATCATCTCAATGAAAAACATTGGACCTTATTTAAGAAATGAATTAAGTACATTTGAAAAATAGTAATAACATACGTGAAATCTTGCTACGTCCTCCGCCTATTTGTTATGGGTAATAATTGCACAAAGTTTCGCAGGCTATAAAATATTGACAATTTCACTAAAATGTCGAAAGCTATTAGGAAGTTAAGAAGATGGTGTACCGCAAACCACACGAAAAACTTATCTACATTAATCTATGTTAAATTATATAAGTAGAATACCTTTTCTGATACTGACAAGATGCTGGAATTATGGATAAAATCAGGGGATAACCAAGTCTACACAACAAGAGCCACGAATGTCTAATTTTAAAACTGCTTACTCACCTTAAGACATTTTATATTACCTTATAGAGTAACACTACTTCAAAACATGGCATATTGAAATAAGAGTATACAGAAAGAGTGACACAGTGAAATATTACACCTACAGCAAAGTGATGCAGTAGTTCCACGGGAAAAATAGTAGTACAAACTAGTTGGAAAATCTGATTAACTGTCACTGCCTCAATTTTCGATACGTCATTGGAAATGGCCAACAAAGCCCAGTAACAGTGAAAATCTGAGAGAAGCAAAAGAAAAAATATGGTCATTAACTTGAAAACCATTTTAAATTACCTAATGGGGGTAATAACATCACTTAGTTTTCCACGTAAAGTAATTAGTCATAACCGAGATCTGTGGTAAACCGTTCATGTCCACTACTCACTATCTCACCAAAAGCATGGTAGTACTCTGGGTCCCTTTGACAGGAAAACTCATGAAAAATTAACAATGTTCTTTAAACTAAGGAGGTAAAACGTGAACATACAAGGAAGTACAAGATCTAGTGGTGGTGTCACTCAACCACTATGATCTACAACAACAACTGAAGGGCAAGATCAAAGACAGCACTTACTACATTATCAATTGAAAATGAGTACCAATTACAACCTAGTTTTTGCTCTAAGACGACAAAGTTCAAGCCGGCCGGTGTGGCCATGCGGTTCTAGGCGCTTCAGTCTGGAACCGCGTGACCACTACGGTCGCAGGTTCGAATCCTGCCTCGGGCATGGATGTGCGTGATGTCCTTAGGTTAGTTAGGTTTAAGTAGTTCTAAGTTCTAGGGGACTGATGATCACAGATGTTAAGTCCCATAGTGCTCAGAGCCATTTGAACCATTTTTTTTTTTTGACAAAGTTCAAGAAAAATATCTTTCTTGTCAACTGTTCGTAGAGTTTACAATTTTCATATTATCAGGGGGCTTCATATGGTATAAAATGAGATTGTAAAACGAAGTTGTAGGCATGGAGAAATACACAGGTAAAGCTCCAGAAATGGTAATTTAAGTATGCGTCCACAACAACAAAACAATTAAAAATATTCTCGTCCTATTTGTAGAACTTCACATAAAAGAAAAGAAAGAATGAATTGAGTTTATAATCAGTTAATAAAATAACTAGAGTGTGGTTCAGCGCGACAAAAGCGTACAAAATGTTTGTAAACAAACTTTCGACTGACGGGAGAAGAGCACGAGGTTTGCACTGTGGAGAAGAAGAGATGTGCATATGTGCTTTAATGGCGCTTCTCTCTAGCAGGGTGATGGAGGGGGGGGGGATATTATCTGCGGCATAATGCACTTCCTGCATGAGAGGAGAGAGCGGAGAAGTACAGCGCCGTAAGGTGTAGGAGACGCTGTGTGTTCCGAGTGAGTAAGACTTGGACAGGGGGCAGGACGGGATACGAGGAGACAAACGGCTTACTGTTGCCGAAGGTGTGAAAGGGTACGCGGAGCGGTAAGCGCAAGAAAGGTCGAGTGACGGGAGGGCTGAATGGGATGTTGCGCTTCCAGCACTCGGCACAGCACAAGTGTGCTAGCAAGCGTCCTTGAAGGAAACACATGTTGAGGCGTGTACCGGCGGTATAATACTAAGTGTGTGTAAAACAGTGAGTGACTACGGCATCTGAGACCAGGTGAAATGGCTCTGAGCACTATGGGACTTAACTGCTGAGGTCATCAGTCCCCTAGAACTTAGAACTACTTAAACCTAACTAACCTAAGGACATCACGCACATCCATGCCCGAGGCAGGATTCGAACCTGCGGCCGTAGTGGTCTCGCGGATCCAAACTGTAGCGCCTATGACCGCACGGCCACTTCGGCCGGCAGACCAGGTGAAACATCGATAATAATCAGCACAGAGCGACGCCAAATTCATACATGAAATTTGTATGACAAAAATGAATTGCAAGGCAGGATGCGAAACAACGTTTAAGAAGGATCAGTTCAGTACTCGTTTCAGTTCTGAAACAGAAATAGCAGAAATGGAGTTGTAACGCCTCAGACAGTAAACAAGGAATACACAGTTTAAGATTTCAGTGGTGTCCCAGTTAGTCTCTGTGTGTAATCTCAGCAACGTCAAATTCAGGAAACGTTGGCCACCACATAGGGAATTTATTATTTGCATTGACACAACAACAGCCAACGGCCTTGCCGCAGTGGTAACACCGGTTCCCGTCAGATCACAGAAGTTCAGCGCTGTCGGGCTGGGCTAGCACTTGAATGGGTGACCATCCAGTCTGTTGGCAAGCGGGGTGCACTCAGCCCTTGTGAGGCAAAACTGAGGAGCTGCTTGATTGAGAAGTAGCGGTTCCGGTCTCGGAAACGGACATACGGCCGGGACAGCGGTGTGCTGACCACATGCCCCTCCATATCCGCATCCAGTGACGCCTGTGGGCTGGGGATGACACGGCGGCCGGTCGGTACCTTTGGGCCTTCATGGCCTGTGTGGGAGTTATTGACACAACAGAGAAGCTCCAGGATAAAACATAGTTTGAAACGAAAGGAACCGACTTTTCAAGGGATATTGCAACTTAAGTTACGCCAGGTAAGTAGTGTAAGATTGCTTATTATTTTGCTGGACGTAAGTCAAAATTTAGAAAGAAAGGCTGAAAGGAAAAGATCATTTCACTGGTCATATGAATGAAATACGCGCAATTATTTTTAACCCTTATGAGTGGCGCCTTGAAAGAAAATACTGAAATAAATGCTTCTAAGCCGACAATGGTATTAGCACGTTTGCAGAGCAGTGTATCATTAGTTATGAAAATTCGAAGTATAACTATCTATTGAACAATAAAAGACAGACAGAATACAGACTTCAAAAGAGAGGCTTCGCTGCCCATATTATATTTGACAAGAAAACGGAACACTCGACAAAGCAAATTTGTAAAAAGTATCGTTGTAGAAAGGCTTTGATAAGGTACACTTAATGCATTCTAAAAAGAGATCTACAGTACATCCAAATTCTACAACAAAGCTGAATAACGCAAGTTTCCTAATATCACCAAACAATAAAGACCTGTACAGTAGATGAGGGAGGGTACCTTTAAACACTTCAAAATCTTCAGAAATACATAAACTTTTCACAAGATTCAAATAGGTATACAGCTGGTACATTCTTCTCACAAAAATACTAACGTTAATAACCACTTGAAACTTATTCACTACATAACAATCAAATGAACAAGTATATTGTTCCAAATAAATTCTTAGAGGAAACCTACGACATAAAACACAGGCAGTAGACAAAACATCTTTCAAAAGCTTACGGAATACTTTCCCACAAAGTTCATTACAATTTATGTTCACTCAAAACCTGTGTCATCACGATAGCTAAGAGGAAGAAGAGGAAGTGTAGTGGTAGCGTGTTTATATGGCTGGCTTATACCAAGGAGACAGGTGTGCCGTTCCATGTGATGTGCTGTACCACGCGGTCTCTGGTTATAGTAAGCGTTCGCATGTAACAGAGCTGAAAAAAAAAAGAGTTGTGCCTCAACAGAAAACTCGCTGCGCGGTAAAATGAATCATTGTTAATGGTTCTGCACTGACCTTTGGGGGCGACGCCGTAAAATAGATCATTTAACGTCACTCAGTCATCTTCTCTCATACAATTAGCAGCTTCATTAGCACACATTGGAACCTCCTCGGCTTCCACCACAAAATACTATCTTCACAACAAAAAATCACTTAAAACAACTGACACAGGAACTCTTGCCTGCATATGATTACCTTCAGCCACGTTGACCACAGGACCTCTTTCCTGTTCGCAAATACCTCAATAGGACAACCTCATACATCTCGTCATATGAACGAAACTTCACTGCCCTCAGGGGACTAACAGCCGAAAGTCATCATATATCCTTACTTACCAGCAGATCATTTCTCCTTCACCATTCATCATAACACTTATTACGGTACATCACTTAATACATCTTAGCTTCGTGCGTTGATTTAACCACTTAACCAACTACCACTTACGGAAAAAAGGCATTGACAGAGAGAGAGAGTTTAAGATGGAGAGAGGAAATGCAGTAAACCGCAAAAGAAGAGAAAGAGAAGACGGACAAAATTCATCCCTGTCGTTCCGCAATCCAGCATGTCACACAGCGTCGTGTCGGTTTCGACAACACAAGTGCTAATCGTGTATTTACGACCGCGTATGCGGTAAGGGCCTCAAATCGCCTAGCACTAATGGTAAACTGATAGACAATACCAGGTTCGTCAGAATTTAACAGTTTGTCGCTTTTCTTACAAGCTGTAGGCGCTGATTTCGCATCTCTGAATGATCTTGCAATAAAAACACACTCTCATCAAAGTACAAGGATTTCGTCCGCCAACAATTTCAGAAACATTGCAGACGCGGTTTGGAAGCACAGGGGGATATAGAGGCCTTAAGGCGCTCACCTCTGTAGATCAAGGAGTAGGAACATACTTGAAACAAAGTAGAATGGATCGTAACACGAAAACGCAACTGAAGATGACGCCATGAACGGCTGGGAGACTCTGTGCTTGCCAGATACATTTTGCTATCTACATATTCCTGGAGGTTAACTGAAAACTCTAAAAAATATACCTACTGGAACTTCTCATCAAGGCAACTAACCGTAAATCACTTCAACGACAATAGAATTTAAAACAAGGATAACAAATCCACTGCAGTACATAAGTCCAACGGTAGTATGTGTTAGCCGCGCGAGGTAGCCGACCGGTCTATGGCGTCTTGTCACGGACTGCGTGACTTCCCTCATCGGAGGTTCGAGTCCTCCCTCGAGCAAGGGTGTGTGTGTGTGTGTGTGTGTGTGTGTGTGTGTGTGTGTGTGTGTGAGTGTGTGTGTGTGTGTGTGTCGTCCTTAGCGTAAGTTGGTTTAGATTAGAGTAAGTAGTGTGTAAGTTTAGGGACCGATGACCTCAGCAGTTTGATCCCATAAGACCTTACCACGAATTTCCAAATTTGTAGTATGTGTTTAAATCACACAGGCATTAACTATCCAACGAACATACATCTGAAGTGCTTACCTAGGAACAAATACACATTCAGCTTATCTCGCAATAACTATACTCACAAAAATTTAATGTTCAAATCGTACTTCTAAATAAAGACACCTCCAAACAACAGGCACAAAAAGCAAAATTTAGCTCTATACGATAATTTACTAATCTGAGAGTCCCTATTCGCACTCTACGCTGTTCTCTGAGCAAATGGTCTCAGTGACTCAGTACATAGCAACACTTTTTACAGTACACTTGTCGTGTCGCGACGCGCGAAATGCAGCGGTGACGGCAGCTGAGTGCCGCACATACGAGGTACTAGCGTAGCGGCAGCATGGGCGGTGGAAGTAAGTTCCCAGGCCAGTACCCTAACCTAGGCGGCAGAAGAAGAATGCGCGGCGGCGAACGTGGGCGGCGCAGTGGCAGGTGCGCCACGCAGCTGGACGAGAACAACAGATGTTTCAAAAGGTTCAGATGTCTCTGAGCACTATGGGACTTAAATTCTAAGGTCATCAGTCCCCTAGAACTTAGAACTACTTAAACCTAAGGACATCACACACATCCATGCCCGAGGCTGGATTCGAACCGGAGACCGTAGCGGTCGCGCGATTCCAGACTGAAGAGTCTAGATCCACTCGGCCACCACGGCCGGCGACAACAAGAGAGCCTGCGACAACATAAAACATGAAACAAAAGTAAGCAGTCTCCCTATGGACCGAACAGTGGGGACGTCTCGCGATTCTAACACCAAGTGCATGTGCGGTGAGAGGGAAGAAGTTTTGGCGTATCTGTTTACGATGATAATGTACGAGAGGTCGAGCGGGCGACCAAGACTGACGATAAATGATAGAACTGGAAATCAGGTAAAATATAGAGAATATATTTCAGTGTACGGGATACAAAGGGCGCGTCTAGGGAGGACGTTACCAGCAGTGAGTCAGTCTTGGAGGTGGATCAACTAATTGAAGTGGACCACGGGAGGAGAGGCGGTACATTTAAGTTCTGTTGGTGGCCGGTCAACGAGTGAACAGCCAGAGCCTTTGCCTCCCAAGAAAGGCGTCTGTTCTACCGAGGTGTGGATCAGAAGAGAGAGAAGCAACTGTGTACCGCCTTGCAGAACCCTCCAGAGTCCACACACGTGACCTACCTCCCACGTACGTTACTAGCTAAGTACGGTTGCGTGGACTCGCTAGCAATTTCAGCAGAAGGCTGCAGCTTTAGGCACAGCCGAAGTCACATTGGGAGAAAACTTGTCAAGATTTGACTGAGGCCTTTGTAATGAATTTTTTTAAGCAAGTCTCTAAAATATTCCTTGACTGACTGCCGCCCTGTACAGAGCACTTGTCCACGAAAGGCAAAGGTCCCGAGCTCGAGTCTCGGTCAGGCGCAGTTTTAATCTGCCAGCAAGTTTCATATCACCGTAAACCCCGCTCCAGAGTGAAAATTTCATTCTGGAATAACAAACGTCCACATCTACATGGATACTCTGCAAATCACACTTAAGTGCTTGGCAGACGGACATGTTTACTATTCTATATGACGTTGGAAGAGGAGCTTGTCAAGTGTAACCAGCTGTAAAAAAGTGGGGGATTGGACGAAAATCGTAGAACTAGCTTCACGACGTTAAGATAACGCAATCTAGCGTCAGTTAAATGATACCACGTACCTGCACATACAGTCTGAAAGCTAGTGCACCCATTCTTCTAGGTGAATGGTTCGCAGTATTTCTATAATTAATGCCTTTGCTATCTAGCAACGGAGTATTTGACATTTTTTGTTAAGCACATGGGAAATATTGAGACTATAGGGCAAATAAACTACTGCTATATTTCCCCAGATGTGTAAACCTCCTGAAACATACCTCCACTTGCCATGTTTTGAACAGCTACCGTTTGCAGCACCGCAATCCGCAAGCTTGGCTTGTTTGACCCAAGGTCAGTAGTCAGTCTTTTAACAATAAATTCATGTAAACAGCAAAATGACAGCGGTTGCGGTGAGTTTTCCGGTCCAGATCGTACATTACTTAGGTTTCTTTCAAAGTACACCGATGGAATACGTACATATTTAATAATCATATACAGCTCCTAGCTGAACGGATGTAGCTAAAGACTGGAGAGTTTAAGATTTAATAATCATATTCGGCCCCTAGCTGGAAGGAAGATCTGTAGCCAAAGACTTAAGAATTGTTCACTGCCGGCCGCGGTGGTCTAGCGGTTCTGGCGCTGCAGTCCGGAACCGCGGGACTGCTACGGTCGCAGGTTCGAATCCTGCCTCGGGCATGGGTGTGTGTGATGTCCTTAGGTTAGTTAGGTTTAAGTAGTTCTAAGTTCTAGGGGACTTATGACCTAAGATGTTGAGTCCCATAGTGCTCAGAGCCATTTGAACCATTTGAATTGTTCACTACCGACGAAAGTATCACAGAATCAAATCTGCAGTAAGATTCAGAGCATTTACGGTGTTCATTCTGAAACATCTCGAAGAACTTGTTTTGAAGGGCTGCTGCCGCAAGTACAGTGTTTTTTCTTTTCTTAAGACAAAAAGTTCGCATTACGCATTGAATGATGTAGTAGGCAGTGATTTAGTTTTGTCTGGTGAGTAAACTGCTCAGTAACCACGCTGGCTTATTTTAAAAATTTTGCATTCCTGTTCAACAGTTTATACGCCGTCTATCGGGCATTTCATGGTTGAACATAGGCGTCATGACATATGGAATGCACTCGTCTCTATAAAGAGCATTGTTGCAGACACGGATTTTGAAGCATAATCTTCCCGAAAGCGAGTCCAGTGCGCCAACCACTACACCACCTGCTTTGTCAGAAAAAGTCATCAGTCTGTGGAGCGAAATTTCCTTAGACTTTTATCTTAAAGAAGCACATGCTCATCATGTCTTGAGAGAGGATCGGTGCGCTACTGAATAAAATTATTGGCCGAGGTACAAAACCAAATGAAAACGGCGTGGTATTTTTAGTCCACACACCGTCGCGAAGGAATTCACTTGACCACTTTCCCTGCAGCTCAGATACAGCGACGAATCAGCAAATCACACTAAACGTACGCGATAAATATCAGCAGGTAAAAAAAAATTGTTTGGAGCTCTGCTAAAACTTCCTTGTAAGCTATCGATCTCGACAATGGTGTTGCAGAAACAGATTGTGAACGACATAGAACGTGTATTGTTGAACGCAGTGTATGATTGAAGTTATAATGCATAAGGGGCGGGCCCTATACTAAAATTACATCTTAGCTAGAAGAATTTATATCCGTTACGGAATCATCTTTTCATGCGATGTTGCTGTGACTTGGGACGTTTTGCAAACGCCATTAGCATTGCAGAGTACACCAATGAATGTGGTGTTATACTATGCAACGCGGATGAAGTCTGTAGCATGCTATTCACACGTAGCATTCCAACAAAGCAAACCACTTAGACAAAGCATGGTACATCCCAGCCTGTACCATTTCCCTGCAGGTGCTATCCAACATGGATATGTCTAAACCAGACGCATATCCAGTTGTTAACTCCTAGTTCAGTTACACTACACTCTGTATGTGTATGTGTATGTTTGTGTGCGCTGCGACGAGAATTACTGCAAATCCTCGTTTCCTGTTTTCCAAACGTCGTTAGAGCAGCAGGAGCTCTGACAACACCTCGTCTATGACAGTTGGTAGAGCACTTTCTCGTGAAGGCAAAGGGACGGCGAGTCTCGATCTGGCACACAGTTTTAGTCTGCCAGGAATCAAATCGATAACTGCCCGAGTCATATAGTTAAACAGTTGCTTTCGTAACATTATCGCAGGAGCAAGTACTCGCGAATGACTCGAATTGTGATATAGCAACTTCGGACTACGATGAAAATGATTTTTTACATGGAGCAGCAAAGGTGGAGCCAGTGCCAGTGCATCACTGTGAGTAAACTTGTTATTGCGTCGGTCGACTGCATATCAAGGACCCGGCCCCACTAAGTTCGCCGACCAAAAAGAAAAGGAAAAAAAAAAAAAACAGCGTAGTCCACGTGTCTCCAGCGTAAGTCTCCGTGTTTTTTAATCTGATACAGTACAACAGCAGCAGAAATTAGATAAGGTGCCTCAAAAAGGTCTTTACAAATTAAAGGACGTGTGTGCGTTCCTCCCCTACCAAACAGTTTAACCGACCTGAAAATTGTATCTACGCTGCCGCTGCTCGCATTACCCCCGAATTGTTCCAAAGTGTGTGGGAAGAAATTAATTACCAGCGGGATATTTACCACTTCGCAAATGGTAGTCACGTCGAACCAAAATCACACTTGGCACTTTTACATGAAACTTGAGGTTGTTCGCTACAAAATGACACATCTACAGATTTTTTAAGTTATCTCAAAAAATTTCTATATCACTCCAAAGTTATAAAGTCCTTTTGGACTCATCCTGTATGTGTGCTGCAGAAAATGTACAAATACTTTCAAGAAAATGTACAAATATTTTTAAGTTGGATTATCAATAAATAATTTTTTAGAGGTGCTCTGTGTTTATTTATTCATTTCATATTTTTTTCCCCACCACCGCATTTTCAAGCTTCAGCCTCTGCTGCTCTTGAGGAATTGGGGAAATAGGCTTAGAGAATTCGTAATTGAGGAAATAGGTTTAGAGAATTCGTTTACACGACGCTGAAATCGGAAGCAGTTCGCGGCAGCGTGCTGCCGTATTCCAGTGCGGGCCTCTCTATATACGGTAAAATTCCAGTTGTCCAGTACATGAATCGGTGTACACGCTGTATCTAGGAAACGAACCCTGCTCCATGCTCCTCGCCGGCAGATCTGAGCGTGCGCGCGCGAGACGTGAGCTTAGCACGACCGCCGATGGCCGACTGCAGCCATGGCCTCTTCAGTGTGCGAAATTGCTCGCATTACGGAAATGCACGTGCGGGCGCAGTGGCGCTATCCGGCTCGTGAAACCACACGTAAGCACACAGTTGGCAACAGTGCGAGAAAAAGGAATGCGGTGTTCCTGAAATCGCACACATGCGCGCATGCTTTCGTACATTTCTCTGTGCAGGACATGTTGAAATGATTAAATATTCGGTATCTGCCAGCAGACTGAAGAAGAACACTGGTGGGGTGCTCTGAGTTCTCGAATTGTTTCTTTGCAGGACGCATCGAGAAGGTTAAAATATGGAACTGGAAACTTTTACCAGCCCCTGCCTCTTGCTCCACGTCCCCAACCATACACACTCACACAAAAACATGGTGGTATGTATAAGCCATTATTCTACTGTCGCAAAGCCTGATGACACGCATCTGTAATGTGAGTTTATGTAATTGTTTTTAAGTAAACTGCATACTAAATTATAATGAGACAATATATTATATGTTTCAGGATAAGAATCCTTTCCAGCGGAAACTCAACAGTATCGGTAGTGGAGCAGGCTACGAGAAGACTCTCGTAAAGCTTTCGACGTTGCCTGTAAATGAAAAGTTTCCAGTAATCAAGGCTAAGAACGTAACTACGCCTTGTGGGCGTCGATATTGCTGGAATTCAGGGACTTCAGCGCAGAGAACGTATAGTCCCTAAACAGCAGTCATGTGAAAATGTTTTTCAGCAGTAAAGCGTGCAGGCTTCTAGAACTAGTTCATTCACATGTATAATACATACGGATCTTTGACGTCTGCAGTTGGACTACTTTCCCCGTTACTAACATACTGGAAAGGTATAAACGAATGTCATCGTTGACAAACTTTCTGAGCTTCGATACTTGCTACGTTACCGATTTAACACAGATTATGCAACAGGTTTATTTGAGGTGATACTCTAGCAACACCCATATCTTGGGTACAGCCGCTCATAGTTCATTTCCATTCAACGGGGTGGAAGGTACCTTTATCTGTACGTAATATTACGAAACATTTATCTGAGGGCCGCGCGGGGTAGCCGAGCGGTCTAGGGCGTCTTGTCACTGTCCGTGCGGCTTCCCCCATCGGAGGTTCGAGTCCTCCCTCTGGCATGGGTGTGTGTGTGTGTGTGTGTGTGTGTGTGTGTGTGTGTGTGTGTCGTCTTTAGCGTAAGTTATTTTAAGTTAGATTAAGTATTGTGTAAGCTTAGGGACCGATGACCTCAGCAGTTTGTTCCCATAAGACCTTACTACAAATTTCCAATTTCCAATTTAATTGAGGTAATACATCCCTATCTCTCGAATAGTAACTGATTTGTGCTCGTCTTAGTTGATACTATCGTAGACGGAACATCGTCGGTGCTCCTGCTGCTCTAACGACTCTTTTGGGAACAGGAAAGGAGGATTCGTAGCAATTCTTGACGCCGAATTACTTAGATCGTATTTATACTACGAATTCGCGAGGTGCTTTCAGTTTCATAAACACTTGGTTGCAATATATACAGTAATC
Source organism: Schistocerca nitens (assembly GCF_023898315.1). Classification (NCBI taxonomy): domain Eukaryota; kingdom Metazoa; phylum Arthropoda; class Insecta; order Orthoptera; family Acrididae; genus Schistocerca; species Schistocerca nitens. The sequence continues at coordinate 395,248,479 of NC_064615.1, read as the reverse complement.
TTCGATTGCCAGTGCTTTAAGACGGCCAGCAATATCTTTGTGGTCACAGAGATTGCTTATAATGCGTTGCATGACAGAAGTGAATTCGCCTCCAGGTGCTATATGATTAACTGCACAACATCGAATCATGAACTGGATATGGCGTCCTCAGCATGATGTCTTCTCAAATGCACCTAACTCAGCAATACCAGCACAGGCAACAGTACTGATTAAAGCTACCAAAAAAGAGTATGGATATTAAATCTCTTGTTACTTATGATGTTTTCAATGTAGAATAGACGTCAGAAAATATCGTCCGATGACAGCATAACTTTAAGTTGACTTACTGCGGAAATAGTGGATTGCCAACTACGTAATGGGATTCCTGAAAACAGATAGTCTGAGGGCATCCCGCCATCAATTCATCGCCGTCTGCTGCTCTTCAAAAAAACTGTTCAAATATGTGTGAAATCTTATGGGACTTAACTGCTAAGGTCATCAGTCCCTAAGCTTACACACTACTTAACCTAAATTATCCTAAGGACAAACACACACATTACCCACGCCCGAGGGAGGACTCGAACCTCCGCCGGGACCAGCTGCACAGTCCATGACTGCAGCGCCTTAACTGCTCTTCAACGTTTTGTACTGCGAACCTTATTCACGGACTTCTGCTGCTGTAGGATTTCCTTGTGGCTCCATAAGGTGTTTCTAGCATCGGATATGAGGGCAGAGGACTTGCAGTTCCTAAGCAACAGGAGTGTAAAGACGTTTTTTTTTAGCAAAAAGTGCGTGGAATGAACAGAGTCGACTGTACAACCTTGTAATAATTAAGTTCTCTGTATGCTGAAAAACGTGAGATATGTATATTTATTGCTGTACTCTTTTTTATCATATGATATTATATGTTCCATAGACATATTAGGTCTCAACTTAACTATGATATTGAATACAGGGCGAAGCAATGAATTAAAATTTGTACGGAGACTGTGACTCGAACACAGGTCTCCTGCTTATAAGGCAGAAGTGCTAACTACTGAGTTGAATTGTCTCCAGTGATGAGTCCTGCTTTGAACTGAACCGCAGTGACCAGCGAAGTCGTGTCTGGAGACGCCCTGGATAGCAGTGGGGTACCAACCCGACTGTCAGCCACCATACGACCTAAGAACCAGGCGTGATGGTCTGGGTTGCCTTTTCTATTCACAGCGGGACCCCTTCCGTTGCCATCCGCGACACCCTTGCAGCACAGTGGTACGTCCACGATATTCTACGCCCCGTTTTGTTGCCCTTCATGGCAAGCCATGCTGGGCTTACATTTCAGCAAGATAATGCCTGCCCAACACAGCAAGAGTTCCTACCACTTGTCTTCGTGCCTGCAAACCATATCTCGGCATAAAGGTCCCCGGATCTCTCCACAACTGAGAGCAGGAGCTTTATGGACAGGAGTACTCCAACCAGCTCGGGATTTTGACGATCTAATGCGCTACTTGGAAGGAATTTGGCACGATGCCCTCAGCAGAATATGCGGCAACTCTATCAATCAATGTACAGCCGAATCACTGCTCGCATAAGGGCCAGAGGTGAACCATCACATTACTAACTTGCTCAATTTGTTAAGCATTTCTCTTGAATAAATAATACAGTTTCTATGAAACTGTAATGTTATGTTATGTTATGTTAACCGGGGACCTAGAAACGATGGAGAGGCTCCGTCCCCGCCGCAGCCGCAGTGGTCCGCAACCCCACGACGACTATCGCAGTCCGCTTCACCCCTCCGCTGCCCCACACCGAACCCAGGGTTATTGTGCGGTTCGGCCCCTGGTGGACCCCCAGGGAACGTCTCATACCAGACGAGTGTTGTTCAAATGTGTGTGAAATCCTATGGGACTTAACTGCTAAGGTTATCAGTCCCTAAGCTTACACACTACTTAACCTAAATTATCCTAAGGACAAACACACACACACATGCCCATGCCCGAGGGAGGACTCGAACCTCCGCCGTGACCAGCCACACAGTCCATGACTGCAGCGCCTTAGACCGCTCGGCTAATCCCGCGCGGCTCTCGGAGGAGTGTAGCCCCTATGTTTGCGTGGTAGAGTAATGGTGGTGTACGCGTACATGGAGAACTTGTTTGCGCAGCTATAGCCGACATAGTGTAGCTGAGGCGGAATATGGGGAACCAGCCCGCATTCGCTGAGGCAGATTGAAAACCGCCTAAAAACCATCCACAGACGGGCCGGTTCACCGGACCTCGACACAAATCCACCTGGCGGATTCGTGCCGGGGACCGGCGCTCCTTCCCGCCCGGAAAGCCGTGCGTTAGACCGCAAGGCCAACCGGGCGGTCTGAAACTAATGATTTGTTTGTCTGTACTCTTGCATCTATCGATTGCGGTCCCATTCGGAGAATACCTTCGTGGTACGTCTTTTTTCTGTCGTACGAGTATGTGTCAGGTGTGTGTGTTTGTGTGTGTGTGTGTGTGTGTGTGTGTGTGTGTGTGTGTGGTTGTGTGTGTGTGAGAGAGAGAGAGAGAGAGTACAGGATTTGTGGTGGACATCATTAAAACAAAGGCGGTTTTCGTTGCGATGGAATCTTATCACGAAATTTCAATCACCAACTTTCTCCTCCGAATGCGAAAATATTTTGTTGACACGACCTACACAGGGAGAAGCGATCATCATAATAAAATAAGGGAAATCAGAGCTCGCACGGAAAAATATTGGTATTCGTTTTTTCCGCGCGCTGTTCGAGGCTGGAATAATAGATAATTACTGTGAAGGTGGTTTCATGAACCCTTTGCTAGTATTTAAGTGTGATTTGTAGAGTATCCATGTTGACATGTACATGTAGAAATACTTACCGATAGACATTTACAGCACAGATCACAACTGCTTCTTGTGTAGTGTGAGAGTGGATATACATTTAAAAAAGGATACTCACATTCTGTCAGAACTACTGAGAGCCTTGAGAGAGACAGCCATGACAGAAATCTTCCATCTGGTGTGCAAGATGTATGAGCCAGGCGAAATACCCTCAGACTTTCAGAAGAATGTAATAATTCCAATTCCAAAGGAAGCATGTGCTGAAAGGTTTGAAAATTACCGAACTCTATTAAGCCATGGTTGCAAAATACTAAAACGAATTCCTTAGGGAAGAATGGGAAAACTGGAAAAAGCCGAAGTAAGGGAAGTTCAGTAGGGATTTTGGAGAAATGCAGGAACACACGAGGCAATAGTTACCCTATGACCTAACTTATAATATACACTGCTGGCCACCGTAAATGCAACACCCTGCAGGAAGCATCCGAATCAAGTGAAATTTACACCATGGGTTTGCAGCGATGAGATATGCAACTGATTAGAATTTCAGCGCAGACGCACATCACGCGCGCCTGTGGCGCCACCTCATAGCGCCATTTAAGTCTTGGCGATTTCGACGAGTGTACGTTCGGCACGTGTGTTTACCTTGTGGTTGTTTCACAAGACGATCAGTTATGCCTCGTAGACAACAGCGAACATCTTTTGATTAAGTATCCGAGTTCGACAGAGGAAGGATAGTGGCTTACCGAGATTGTGGATTATCATACAGAGAAATCGCTAGTCGTGTTGGACGAAACCAAACAACTGTAATGCGGATATGTGACAGTTGGATGCAGGAGGGTACGACGGACCGACGTGGTCGATCGCATTCACCTCGGTGCACCACTGCACGTGCTGATAGGCAAATTGTGCGCATGGCAGTGACGGATCGCTCAGTGACATCCCGAACCATAGCACAGCACATTGCGTCTGTAACGCATCATCCAGTGTCTGCGCGTACCATTCGACGCTGTTTACAGCAGAGTGGTCTGTCCACAAGACGTCGACTGCGTCGTCTACCATTGACGCAGAACCACAGACGTCTCCGTCGCCAATGGTGTAATGACAGACGGATGTGGACGGCAGAATGGAATGACGTTGTCTTTACTGACGAGGCACGCTTCTGTCTGCAGCACCACGATGGTCGGATTCGAGTGTGGAGACACCGTGGAGAGAGAATGCTGGACAGCTGCATTATGCACCACCACACTGGTCTTGCACCGGGTATTATGGTATGGGGCGGTATTGGATATTACTCTCGCACGCCTCTAGTACGCATTGCCGGTACTTTAAATAGCCGGCGCTACATATCCGAGGTGCTGGAGCCAGTTGTCCTTCCTTACCTTCAGGGCTCGGCCACAGCCATATTTCAACAGGATAATGCGCGACCACACGTGGCACGCATTGTCCAAAGGTTCTTCGTCAATAACCAGATTGAATTGCTTCCCTGGCCGGCTCGCTCTCCAGATCTTTCGCCGATAGAAAACATGTGGTCCATGGTTGCTCAACGAGTGACCCAGATTACATCCCCAGCTGCCACACCAGATGATCTTTGGCAACGTGTGGAAGCTGCTTGGGCTGCTGTACCCCAGGAACACATCCAACGTCTCTTTGACTCAATGCCGAGACGTGTGGCAGCGGTGATCTCCAACAATGGCGGCTACTCTGGCTACTGATTCTGGCAGGAACCACATGTCACAGATGTCTGTAAACGTAATCATTTGATACTTGGTCAACATGTTATCTATGAAATAAATCTTGTTGTGCTACCTCTTGTCTTTCTTGGTGTTGCATTTACGGTGGGCAGCAGTGTAGATTACGAATAGGCAAACTTAACGTTTATAGCATTCGGAGACTTAGAGAAAGCTTTTGACAATGTTGACTGGACTGTTCTCTTTGAAATTCTGAAGGTAACAGGGATAAATACAGAGAGCGAAAGGGTATTTACAACTTTTACAAAAATCAGATGGCAGTTATAAGAGTCGAGGGCCACGAAAGGGAAGTAGTGGTTGTGAAGCGAGTGAGGCAGGCTTGTAGGGTTTCCCCAACGTTATTCTATCCGTACATTGATCAAGCAATAAGGGAAACCAAAGACACATTTAAGTAGGAGCTAAGGTTCAGGAAGAAGAAATAAAAACTTTGAGGTTTATCAACGAGATTAAAATTCTGTCAGAGACAGCAAAAGACTTGGAAGAACAGTTGAACGGAATGGACAGTGTCTTGAAAGGGGGATATACCATGAACATCAACAAAAGTAAAACTAGGATAATGGAGTGCAGTCGAATAAAATCAGGGGTAGCCATTTGCTACAGGGGAAGGGTGAAGGGGAATGTCATTGCCGAAGCGCCGGATGTTGGCGTCGCGTTTCCGTGAAAAGATCTGATACTGATGTCATCAATTCCAGGAATCCTGATGCTGATGTAAGAAACTCTTGGGCCCATACTGGCAGTGATCTTCTACTGCTGAATACAGCTAAAAGTTTTTGAATCTGAAATTACTATGATATCTGTCTATGCGTGATGTGACGAAAAGGCGTTAAAATAGCACTTATCTCTTGTCTGTAATAGATCATCTACTGTTTTGTTACCACCTATTAGTGAAATGACAAGTGCAATCACCCACTGAATACCTCTAGATTTCTCTCTGTGGTGCATATGAAGAGTTCTGCTGAATTCTGCAGTTACTACTAGAATATTTCCTGCTTTTGAAAAAATTCAGCACAAAACAAATGTTCCAAGGAAACTGATAATTACAGCTACTACCATTATTTTAATTAGAAATTTGATTTTCAAAAACGGGCATACTAGATTTGACAATAAGCTTGAGAGTGTCACTAATATAACAGGAAATAAAACGTCAAGTTTACAGATGCCAGTAATATACGATAATATTGGATGAATATAGGAGTATAATGTTTTCAGATTTTTAAGCGCTCATTTCCACTATACAGTTTCATATAGGCAGAAGTCATAATTATTCCTTGCACATTTCATGCTGTCTTGTTTTTAAAATTCTCGTGTGTACGTAGAAAAATGCCACCTTCAGAGGTGGTTTCAGTACGTAAGTGGTCGCGAGTGACGAAATATTCCTACGCAAATGTGCCACAAAATCAATACGTTTCTCATCATTTAAGGCCATTGTGAAGACTAGAGGATTTGTTGCATAATTTCAGCGTGATGTCTCCTGGGGTTGACTAATTTTTTGTCCGTTGTGATTATAAACGAGCTATCGGAGTAAATCTCTTGCCTTAGCTGCTTAAGATGTTATCAGCCGTAATACTAAAAGGAAATCAAGATTGGCTGAGTTAAAAAATCTTTGCTTCTATAGTCTACAAATGCAAAATAATTTATACAAGAAGAAATAAAATTTTAACAGCACCAGTCAACTACATTAGGTCTCTTCGGTAAAGCACAACAGGACAACTTTCCGAATAGAAAAGGCGCGTGAAATGAGTGTAGGAAAAGACACTGAAAACCTCATTTTAAATGATAAACAAAGTGCACGTGACAATTCTGAGAAATTATCGTACAGAATTCTACTCACTAGTTTCTGAGTACTGTCCGAAATTCTGTGATCCAAAACAATTTTTACTGTAGGAAAAAAATGAAAGAATATAACGAAGTTATGATAAAAAAATTATTCGACTGAGAAAAATCCTTAATAGCGTAAAAACTTTCATTGGTCTTGAACAGCAAGTTTTGAAGTCGTAGACGTTTATTTTGCCTAAGGTAGATGATAAATTTTAGAACATGAGTATGGACCTACCGATACACTCATTGTGGGTCTCTTCTTTCAGAAATGACGCATGGACCACTAATTCGGTACTAAATATCTTTCGGCCTTTGTTGGATAGTATTCTTCTGTTTCAGGAGTACGAATGTAGAAGTAGATCGACGGAATTCCTACGCTAAAGGGCTGTTACGATTGAAGAATGTGAGTTATCCTATCACCGTATCCCCAAGGTCATGCACAGTCGTGTCAATGGACAACCAGAGGCCACACACACACACACACACACACACACACACACACACACACACACACGACTACGCTGAACAGGATACACGCCACGTGTGTCACATGAGTACCAGCGAGAGTAGGTATCTGGAGATTATATGTGGTAATTCCGAGCCACACCTACAATGATTGCGCAGTTACTGCAACGATAAGAAAAGCCATTACCTAAGAAACAAATGTTCCATTGACTTGTGTTATTGCAAGGAAGTACGTTGGTCATTTTCATAAATCAGTGAGGCGCAAATTTAAAAAAAAATCTTAAGCTAATATTTCTTCGCAATTTCCCGCGTGTCACATTCGTAATCGATGAATTCGTCCTGACTCGCATGTATAAGTACGACTGTGGCATTGTTACAGTGACTCATTTAGTAGTTTCGTGTTTGGCGTAACGCTCGTGAATTCTTACGGAGCGTTCGTAAGAACACTTATGAACGAAAGAACTAAGGATCTGTTGCAAGCATTGGTAGAAAAGACAAATTACACTTCTTGATTCTGGACAACCGGAAATCGTAACGAGTTTTGATGAAACCCGATTTTGGTTGTATTTTATCCAGGAAGGGGGACGATAGCTGAGAACATTGAATAGAACTCTAAACTACACCTACTTAGACACAAGACACTACAGGAAGAGCGGAGTGTAAAATGCACTAATGGTAAAAGTCCTATTTTATTCATGGTAGGAGTGAGTGCAAACCTACTACATGCTGTCACCGGCGCCGTGAAAGCTTATTTCGTGCTTTAGGTATGGCATTTACTTGAAATATATGAAGACAGTAGCGGGATTGCTACACAGACTATCTACAGCACTTTTTTAAGTCAACTGCGCACAGTAAACAATAAAATTAATCAATCTGCGGTGGTTGCATCAACGGCAGAACTCTGTTTCGGTAGGGCTGTACCTCTATTTCTTTAGCTGTGTAACTGAATATATCGGACACCACAGCCCGATGCAATCGATGTCGGAATTGGTAGTTAGTAACTGTTGGATATGGCTTATCTGAACAGTATGAAATACACAACAATCTTTTTCTTCTTCTAAACTTTCCGCATTAGGCCGTTTGTGATCTGTCATGGTTCCCATCCACCTTCTCGTATGCCAGGATCTCTTTTCCCTTTTGGTTTAAAATTCGTTATCTGTCGTAGCAGTCTCTCTGCATCCATTCTTTTTATATATTCATTCCACTTCTTTTGTTTAGATCCAGTTTTTTTTCCACAATCCAAATTTTCAACTCCTTTTGAATATCTTTATTTCGTATTTTATCCATTGTAAGACATCCCTTTACTGCCCTAAGAAATCTCGTTTCTGTTCATTGTGCTTGTTATTCTTGTTTCTTATTCAATACTCACGAGTCACTTCATATAATAGATTAGTCAATACAACTGTTTTAGAAAATTTCAGTCATGTTTCTTTCCGTGTTTTATACTTCAAAGTTCTTCGACTGTTCCACAGTTACTTCTGCTTAAGTTAATCTGCATCTCTTCTTCGTATTCATTCGATATCTTTCATCCAAAATAGTTAAAATATTTTACCTGTTCAACTGCTTCTTCATTAATTATTATCTCAGTTGCCATTGATTATTTTTCATGAAATGCCATTGACTTAGATTTACTAGAAGATATTTTCACATTATATTCTGTGGAGATTTACCGAATAGGTTAGTTCATCCCAGAGTTCCATTTGTGAACTGCATCGTCAGTGTAAATATTGAACGCCATAGGAGATAAACTGTTAGATTAAATATTTAAAACAAATAACACAGCTTCCAGTAGGCAGCCATTATTAAATATCAGCTAATAAACAAATATTCTTTAACCATGGACACCCGTAACTGACCTGTAAAAGAAACAATTAGATTAAATATTTAAAAGTAAGTGGCCATTACTGCCCAGAAACTAACTTACTTACGCAATACCAGACGTGATGGTACTGAGAGAACGTCCAAGAACAACTGGCTGTATGAGTCTATGAATAAGCAAATATTTCTTAGACATAGACGAGCGTAACTTACCAGTGCAAGAAATAATTAAACATAATCTTTACGAGAAATGTAATATAGTATTAACGACGCGGTACTCATTCATGGCACGCCAAACTTTTAGTCAGCTTGCACACAGTGAAAGGCGCTGTTCTAAGTCGACTTTTCCAATTACCAATGCCTCCCCACACCATACAAAGTAATTTCAGGAGGTGTGAAAATCACAGGGAGAACTATAACAGACAGAAAAATGCAGTCAGATTCATCGTAATTTACATTGTTCGTTTGCCAAGGCGAAGACACTTGTACACAACTGAGTTTAACATAGAAACCCCGAGTCCCAGCAGTGCCTTTCAAAATTTCAGTACTACCTTAAGCGTGGGAAAACAGCGAGCACACTCGACTTCGCGTTTCCCTCCCTTTTACAGCTCAAAGCAGACCTTGAACTCTTAGCAATGTCAAGGCGAGCTGAGCGAAAGTTAAGGAACCTCTTAAAGTTTAGGAATGTTCAGCACAATCCTCTGCTGGGCTTGTAAAGCGACCATTCTGTGCAGCGCCTCCTCTGAATGTGCTAAAGTACTGCATCGTCTGAACGACACAAAGATGGCTGCCTTGCTGGAAAGGGCACACGACCCACGTGTGAAAATCGGCCATCCCAGCATCTATTCGTAAGAATGAAAAAATATTATTTCAAGAAGATCTGACTTGACCTGTACCGAGGAGCGTCAAATTCACTATCTAAACTCAATTAAAAGAAACTGACTACGAGAGTGGCTGTAAATGTTTCTGTACTATTCAAACTGGAATTACTGGTGGGAACCCATGTTAACTACGAATAACAACAGGCAGTTGTTCCATTCAGACTACAAGTAGTGGGACACACTTCAGCAGCTTCACACGTTCCTTTTATTAGTTTACCTCTTTGTCATCTGTTGTCAGATTGTATTTTCACATTAGTTCGATTAGGAAGGAAGTCAGAAGTGTGGACCTAGAGTGTCATTTAATAAACTTGTAAACCTAAAGAAAACAATGACATCTCTTTCTGGAAGGTGGTTTATATCAGCAAACATTTAGCAAGTGGTAGAAGACAAAGGAGAGTTTAGAAAACCAAAAAGACATGCTAGGGACCTGACAGATCTCTCTCATTCTTTCTACAGGATGTCCGACCAATCTTTCGAAAAACTTCGATGGTTTGTAGAGGGAGTCTTGAGAAACAAATCGAGAATACGAATCCGCGTCCTGAAACGTTACCCTACAGAGCGTCAACTTATAGGCTACCACTTCGGTAGCAACCGTGACTTTCTTTTACGACACTGACAGAGGGTAGTTGGAAAGTCTCACAATGCTGTTTGTTATTCAGTGATCACAACTGATTGCCACGATCGCCAGTGGAGCAAATGGAGCTAGCCGCTGCGTAGACACCCTTGTCTCCACGAATGTGACGCATTGCTGCCTTAGTGGATGACTGTTTCGGACACAGGTCTGCATAAAAAAAATGGTTCAAATGGCTCTAAGCACTATGGGACTTAACACCTGAGGTCATCAGTCCCCTAGATTTAGAACTACTTAAACCTAACTAAGCTAAGGACATCACACACATCCATGCCCGAGGCAGGATTCGAACCCGCGACCGTGGCAGCCGCGTGGTTCGGGACTGAAGCGCCTAGAACCGCTCGACCACAGCGGCCGGCCAGGTTTGCACCCGTAGGTTATTTTTCTCCTGCATACCGGAAAAGACTGGAGATTTTAGAGGGTTCCAGGAGAAAAATAAACTGCAGATAGCAACGTGTGTCTGAAATAGCCATCCATCGGGGCAATAGAGTATCGCATACGTAGGAGACAAGGCTTTTCGACGCACCAGCTAGCTCCATTTTCTCCATTGGCGATCGTTGCAGTCCATCGCGATCACAGAATAACAAACAACGTTGCGAGACGTTCCGTCTATGTTCCGTCAGCGTACAAAGTCACGTTTACGGCTGACAGGTGGCATAGTCGCAGGGTCCGGTGACTAACTTCCACGTTCTGTAGCGTCGTTCGCTGACGTTTCCATACACGGGTTCCTATTGTAGATTTATTCCTCGACACCCTCAACAACCCCTCGAACTTTGTCGCAACTTTTGTGGATTTCTGGGACACCCTATACAGTTGAGTACGCTCCATTTGGACCGAGAGAAGACTCACTTTGCCACATTACTGTTGCATTGAGTGATGTATCACAAGCAGCACAGCTAACAGTACTCTGCTCATGTTTGTCCCTGCATTCGTATTCACTTCCACCTTTCTTAGCTTCATAAAACTTCACTTCTTTTCATACCACTTTTGTAGACGCCTGGCAGGAGGAATGTTCTGTATTACCGCGCTGCTACTATGGTCGCAGGTTAGAATCCTGCCTCGGGCATGGATGTGTGTGATGTCCTTAGGTTAGTTAGGTTTAAGTAGTTCTGAGTCTAGGGGACTGATGACCACAGATGTTAAGTCCCATAGTGCTTAGAGCCATTTGAACCATTTTTTTCTGTGTTACACTGAAGCGCCAGAGAAATTGGTATAGGCATGCGTATTTAAATACAGAGATATGTAAACCGGCAGAATACAGCGCTGCGGTCGCCAACACCTATATAAGACAAGTGTCTGGCGCAGTTGTTAGGTCGGTTACTGCTGCTACGATGGCAGTTTGTCAAGATTTCAGTAAGTTTGAACGTGATGTTACAGTCGGCACACGACCGATGGGAATCAGCATCTTCGAGGTAGCGATGAAGTGGGGATTTTCCCATACGACCATTTCACCAGTATACCGTGAATATCAGGAATCCGGTAAAACATCAAATCTCCGACACCGCTGCCACCGGAAAAAGATCCTGCAAGAACGGGACCAACGACGACTTAAGAGATCGTTCAACGTGACAGAAACGCAACCCTTCCATAAATTTCTGCAGTTTTCAATGCTGGGTCATCAACAAATGTCAGCGAGCGAACCATTCAACGCAACATCATCGATATGGGCTTTCGGAGGCGAAGACCCACGCGTATACCCTTGATGACTGCACGACACATAGCTTTACGCCTCCCCTGGGTCTTCAACACCCACATTGAACTGTTGATGTGTGGAAACATATTGCCTGGTCGGACGAGCCTAGTTTCGAATTGTATCGACAGGATGGACGTGTACGGAAATGGAGATAACCTCGGGAATCCATGGACCCTGCGGTGTCAGCAGGGGACTGTTCAAGCTGATGGAGGCTCTGTAGTGGTGTGGGGAGTGTGCACTTGGAGTGATATGGGACTCCTGATGTGTCTATATACGACTCTGACATGTGACACGTACGTAAGTATACTGTCTGATCACCTGCATCCATTCCTGTCCATCGTGCATTACGACGGATTTGGGCAATTGCAGCAGGACAACGCGACACCCCACACGTCTAGACTTGCTCCAGGAAAACTCTTCTGATTATAAACACTTCCGCTGGCCATCAAACTACTCAGAGATGAACATTATTGAACAAATCTGGGATGCCTTGCAACGTGCTGTTCAGGAAAGATCTCCACCCTCATGTACTCTTACGGATTTACGGACGGCTCTGCAGGATTCATGGGGTCAGTTCCCTCCACCACTACTTCAGACACTAGTAGAATCCATGCCACATCGTGTCGCGGCACTTCTGCGTGCTCGAGGGGCCCTATACGATATGAGGCAGGCGTACTAGTTTCTTTGGCTCTTCAGTTTATATATATTGTGTGTGCTTCCCGTTTGACGTATTGGATTGGTTTAATATGACTAGTCATCGTGGAGGAATCATAGTAATTCTCTGCTTATTCATCTTGGTAAGTCTAAGCTAACAATTCAGGATTGTTATAATTTTTTTGCCATTTAACTCAGAGAACATAGTTTCTCAGAGCTGTTGTGCTCACCGCTTAATAGCCCAACGAAAATTTTTTCTTGTCAGACCTCTTCCAAAGTCTCTTTCAATTAGGTTATCGCTTACCTTACTATAATCTAGTTGACTTAGCTGTTGGAAGAGAACTGGAAAGAAAATTTTACTTTGGCTTATTCTGCAATGACAATTAACATCAAGAACAGAGTGACTTGAAACACAGTTTATGCTAATTTGCCATTAGCGCAACACCTCCGACGAAATAGGTTCTCAAGCGGTACACGGTAAAGTCACATTAATGTGACTGCAAACTTTGTTCAATGTCAACGTTCAATAATCACTCATAGATGGCAGAAGCAGCACTGGTACTGGAGAGTATATGAAGCGTATCGGGGGACGTGGAAAACACTGCAGGCACTGTCATTACGATTCATCTGACGTCCAAAGGGGCATAATCATTGACTTTCAGACCGAGGTTGGAAGCATTTCCGAAACGGCTAAATTTGTAAACTATCTGCTAGCCGCTGCTGTTAAAGTATACTGTGCATGGCAAAATGACGCTATCCAAAACTTGTGGGTGAACGACGTCTGCGGGGATGTGTATGGTCGAATAGACATGTAACTGTTGAGCAACTGACTGTCCAGATGGACCAAGGGGCAAGCAACTGTGTCTCTTCACGACCGCTCAGTGAATGTTGCTGCATATGGGCCTATTCAGCAGGCGCCTGGTTCATGCACCCATGTTGACTGACGTTTATCAGTGATGAAGGTGGAATTTGCACGCCATTACTGCAACTGGACATCCACTGAGTGTGGTCTCTTCAGGTGAATCACGTTTTATGCTCCATCAGACTGATGCTCATTGGGGTGTATGGGCCTGCAACAATCGTCGTAAGGTTTCAGGCTGGAGGAGGAACAGTTTTGGTATGGAAAATGTATTTGTGGCATTCCCTCAGTGATCTCGCCATTTCGCCATTCTGAAAGGCACAGCGCATCAACAGAAGTATTCATCTATCATTGGGGTCCATATTCACCCATTCACGCAGTTTCTTTTTTCTCCGCACTATGCCACCTACTTGCAGGACGACAATGCAACGAGTCACACAGCTCGCAGTATAAACACGCGTAGTTCTAAGAGCAGCAGGTTGAGTTTACCGTACTCCCCTAGCCACAAAACTGCTCGGATTTAAAGTAAATCGAGAATCTGTAGGACCCCATCGATCGGGCTGTTCGTGCCATGGATCCTCAACCGAGAAACTTAGCGCAACTGGCCCCGACATTGGAGTTGGCATGTCTCCACATCCCTGTCGGTACCTTCCAGACTCTCTTCCAGGACGCCCGCTCTGCAAAAGGTGTTTATTCAGGCTTTTGTCAGGCGGTCACGTTAATGAGACTGAACTGTGTAAATGGCAACAGAAACCACAGCAGTCATAAATCATTAAATCGTATTTATCCAAGATCCACCGCAGGGAATTACTATGATGCCTCTGGGATGACTAGTCATATTAAAGCATATGGACAGTGCGACAGTGTCCGGAGTACCACCGACTGGCAGCACAGCGACTATTGTTGTGGCTTCCCTTGACGCGCCATTATTGAGAAGTGCACCGTCGCTGCTGTGCCCAGAGACAACACTGGACCTCGGAGAGGCGTCACGTCATCTTTTCAGATGAGTCCCTGTTCTGCGTACGGGAGCACAATGGACGTATCAGTATGTGGAGGCTCCGAGCAGAACCAATGTCGGCAGATTGCATTCGTCAATGACGTACGTCCCCTGGCACGATGATATGGAACACCATTGGGTCCACTCGATCACGCCTGGTTCCGTAGCCGGTAATTCGGACACCAGCTGTTACATTTCCATCGAGTTAGGACAGATAGTTGTACCCTTTCACAGAGACATCTATGATAGGGTACAGCCACCGGTCCTAACGCGACGGAAATATTACAGCTTGTGTCTCCGTGACATACACTTTCAAGAATATAACACAAGACCACACGTCGACCGTGCCGTCCTGACCTACCTCAGTACAGAGACTATTCGAACATTGGCCTGTCCAGCATCCACTGAAAACGTTTGGTCATGGGTTGTTGAGAGACTGGCACGCCATCTCTCGAAAGCCACTATGACTGACGATCTCTCGCACAAATTTGTAGTGCTCGTTCCTGGCATCCAAGCTCAAACTGATGCATCTGTGTATGACGGTATACTAAATTTCTCGTCCAATATGTCCCAAAGTATTATATATTTAATCATGTATTCTTCTTGCTATTCCATATACGGCCAGTAAGTAAATTTTTAATATTTGCTGCCCTACTCGGTGTTGTAATTTTAACTGCCAACAGTGTAGTTTCGCACGTTCACCTGATGCTATACGAGTCATTTAGCCACTTTCTGGGCAGCTGGGAAATTCTAGATCTCTGATGGACTCTGTCTCCCCGAGATAGCCGCTCTTGCCAGCTCATACCTCATCGCTCACTACATCCGGACTGTGTCGTCCACACCTCTACATATACAATTATCAGCATCTGTCGGCCAAGAAATGGGCATTGTCTTACAATGCCATCTTTAGTGATGTCTTCTCCACTGGATATACTACTATTTAATACAACGACTGCCCATCCCACATGGCTAGAATCGTGCTCCAGTAGTTCGAAAAGCATTGAGAGGAATTCTAATCCTTATTTTAGTCCAAAAATTCACTGTATATCAGACCTGCTGAATGTATTTGTAATGTCACCAATCTCACTAGTAACGAAATAGGTCCATAATTTTCAATCGCATTTATATTTCATGCTTAGCATAGAGAGAATGAGAAGATTCCACAGGTAACAAATCACATATTGGTGCAATTTGTATCGATGGCTTAAGGTACAGCCATTCACAATACCAAATTGTCCGCAAGTGAATCAGGAGAGGTTGCAGCTCATTATAATCAGAACAATCTTACACAGTCACGGAACGTTCTCTATCCTAAACAACATCTCCATTGTGCAGATGGAAACCATCGTTACCGGTTGGTTCAGGCCGTACGGAAATACACTGTCTTCTTAAAACTAAGTAAATTTAAAGAGAGTCAGAGCCTGGTATGATACCAACGTTAGACGTGAAAACTGGAGATGTTAGGACTACAATTCCCCTTGAAGCTACAACATGCATCGCAGAGGCGATGCAATTTGTTTTCGTCGGATGCTCAGAACACACAACGTAGGATCGAAGTTCGTTCTGCGAAAATGTCGGAAGATAGTTGGGATGGCTGACCTCGTCTCACTCACACAGTAATGGTATATGGTGAAATGAAATGTTCGTCCTTCTGTTTTCCGTGTCCTCCTTCATCTCGTGTTTTAGGCAATTTACTATTCGTCAGAACTCTTCTCTTTCTCGGTCTTTTTGCTGGAAATGTTTGAGGATCCATTCTTTGCAGATATTCATTCCACCTCTTCTTAATTTCTCCAAAATTTTCATTTATGCTCCTTATATTTATGTTGTGTCTGGTAACAACCGTTCTGATACATTGCGTTCTTTTCTATCCACTGACACTTCTTAGAAACCTATTCTCCGTACTCTGTGTATGAGTTCTTGCTTCTTCTTCACCGCCCGTGGTTCGCTCACTTATAATAAGATCTGTAGGGTGATAACATTAAAACTTTAATTTCATGAGTTACAAAGTTTAATTTTTCAGTTATCTGCTGGTCCTTCCGCAAATATTACTGCTCTTGTTTCATTTATATCTACATGAACGCTCTACAGTTCACATTCAGATGTCCGGCAGAGGCTTTATCGAACAGCCTTCAGACTACTTCTCTATCATGCCAGTCCAGAACAGCGCATGGGAAAAATGAACACTTAAACGTTTCTGTGCGAGCACTTCTCTAATTTTATACGATGATCATTCTTCCCTATGTAGGTCGGCACCAATAAAATAATTTCGCATTCAGAGGAGAAAGTTGGTGACTGAAATTCGTGAAAATTCTCGTTGCGGCGAGAAACACTTTTGTTTTGATGATTGCCACCTCACTCACATATCATATCTGGGACACTCCCCCCCCCCCCCCCTATTTCTTAAAAAATGAACTGCTCTTCTTTGAACTTTTTCAGTGTCCTCCGTCAGTGTTATCTGATGCAAATCCCATACCGCACAGCAATACTGCAGAAGAGACTCCAGACAGGCCTTGTGTAGGCGGACTCTTTTGTACAACTGCTGCATCTTCTAGGTGTTCTGGTGTGATCTGTACAACTTTCCAGTCTTGGGTTCGCTTTCCTCACAACAATACCTATGCAACTGTTTCAATTTAAGTTATTCGTAATTGTAGTCCCTAAGTATTTAGGTGAACTTTCTGCCCTTAGATTTGTGTGATTTATCTTGTAGTCAAAATTTAGCGGATTCCTTTTATTACTCAGGTGTATGACCTCATACTTTAAATTATTTAGAGTCAACTGCCACTTTTCGCACCATAGAGATGTCTAGTCTAAATAATTTTGCGACTGGTTTTAATCTTCTGATGACTTTACAACACGTCAAATTACAGCATTATTTACAAACAATGTAAGAGGGTTGCTCAGATAGTGTCCTGAATCGCTTATATAGATTATGAACAGCGAGTTCAGTCAGTTATTACAAACGTAACCTTTCTGACAGAAAATTCACGAACCCAGTCGCACAACTGACACGATACTCTACTGGCACGCTTGTGAACTACGTTGTCAAAAGCCTTCTGAAAATCTAAAAAGATGGAATCAGTTCGAGATACCCCGTCGATGTCACTCATTACCTCGTGTGAATAAAGAGCTATTTGTGTTTCACAAGAATGATATTTTCTGAAACCGCGCTGATTCTATGTAACATATTGTTTTGTTCTACGTAACTCACAATTTTCGAACCCATTATATGTTCCAAAACCCTACTGCAAATAAGTGTCAGTGACTTGGATCTGTAATTCAGCGGGTTACTACCATTTCTTTTCTTGAGTACTGGTGTGACCTGTACAACTTTCCAGTCTTTAGGTATCGATCTTTCGTGAAATTTTTACTTTATTTTATATATCTTTACGATAATCATACGTTTTATTACAAAGTAAGATATTTGTTTGTTGTTGTGGTCTTCAGTCCTGAGACTGGTTTGATGCAGCTCTCCATGCTACTCTATCATATGCAAGCTTCTTCATCTCCCAGTACCTACTGCAACCTACATCCTTCTGAATCTGCTTAGTGTATTCATCTCTTGGTCTCCCTCTACGATTTTTACCCTCCACGCTGCCCTCCAATGCTAAATTTGTGATCCCTTGATGCCTCAGGACATGTCCTACCAACCGATCCCTTCTTCTAGTCAAGTTGTGCCACAAACTTCTCTTCTCCCCAAACCTATTCAGTACCTCCTCATTAGTTACGTGATCTACCCACCTTATCTTCAGCATTCTTCTGCAACACCACATTTCGAAAGCTTCTATTCTCTTCTTCTCCAAACTAGTTATCGTCCATGTTTCACTTCCATACATGGCTACACTCCATACAAATACTTTCAGAAACGACTTTCTGACACTTAAATCTATACTCGATGTTAACAAATTTCTCTTCTTCAGAAACGATTTCCTTGCCATTGCCAGTCTACATTTTATATCCTCTCTACTTTGACCATCATCAGTTATTTTACTCCCTAAATAGCAAAACTCCTTTACTACTTTAAGTGTCTCATTTCCTAATCTAATTCCCTCAGAATCACCAGATTTAATTTGACTACATTCCATTATCCTCGTTTTGCTTTTGTTGATGCTCATCTTATATCCACCTTTCAAGACACTGTCCATTCCGTTCAACTGCTCTTCCAAGTCCATTGCTGTCTCTGATAGAATTACAATGTCATCGGCGAACCTCAAAGTTTTTACTTCTTCTCCATGAATTTTAATACCTACTCCGAATTTTTCTTTTGTTTCCTTTACTGCTTGCTCAATATACAAATTGAATAACATCGGGGAGAGGCTACAACCCTGTCTCACTCCTTTCCCAACCACTGCTTCCCTTTCATGCCCCTCGACTCTTATAACTGCCATCTGGTTTCTGTACAAATTGTAAATAGCCTTCCGCTCCCTGTATTTTATCCCTGCCACCTTCAGAATTTGAAAGAGAGTATTCCAGTTAACATTGTCAAAAGCTTTCTCTAAGTCTACAAATGCTAGAAACGTAGGTTTGCCTTTTCTTAATCTAGCTTCTAAGATAAGTCGTAAGGTTAGTATTGCTTCACGTGTTCCAACATTTCTATGGAATCCAAACTGATCTTCCCCGAGGTCCGGTTCTACCAGTTTTTCCATTCGTCTGTAAAGAATTCGCGTTAGTATTTTGCAACTGTGACTTATTAAACTGATAGTTCGGTAATTTTCACATCTGTCAACACCTGCTTTCTTTGGGATTGGAATAATTATATTCTTCTTGAAGTCTGAGGGTATTTCGCCTGTCTCATACATCTTGCTCACCAGATGGTAGAGTTTTGTCATGACTGGCTCTCCCAAGGCCATCAGTAGTTCTAATGGAATTTTGTCTACTCCCGGGGCCTCGTTTCGACTTAGGTCTTTCAGTGCTCTGTCAAACTCTTCACGCAGTATCTTATCTCCCATTTCGTCTTCATCTACATCCTCTTCCATTTCCATAATATTGTCCTCAAGTACATCGCCCTTGTATAAACCCTCTATATACTCCTTCCACCTTTCTGCCTTCCCTTCTTTGCTTAGAACTTGGTTGCCATCTGAGCTCTTGATATTCATACAAGTGGTTCTCTTCTCTCAAAAGGTCTCTTTAATTTTCCTGTAGGCAGTATCTATCTTGCCCCTAGTGAGACCGGCCTCTACATCCTTACATTTGTCGTCTAGCCATCCCTGCTTAGCCATTTTGCACTTTCTGTCGATCTCATTTTTGAGACGTTTGTATTCCTTTTTGCCTGCTTCATTTACTGCATTTTTATATTTTCTCCTTTCATCAATTAAATTCAATATTTCTTCTGTTACCCAAGGATTTCTATTAGCCCTCTTCTTTTTACCTACTTGATCGTCTGCTGCCTTCACTACTTCATCCCTCAGAGCTACCCATTCTTCTTCTACTGTATTTCTTTCCCCCATTCCTGTCAATTGTTCCCTTATGCTCTCCCTGAAACTCTCTACAACTTCTGGTTCTTTCAGTTTATCCAGGTCCCATCTTAAATTCTCACCTTTTTGCAGTTTCTTCAGTTTCAATCTGCAGTTCATAACCAATAGATTGTGGTCAGAATCCACATCTGCCCCTGGAAATGTCTTACAATTTAAAACCTGGTTCCTAAATCTCTGTCTTACCATTATATAATCTATCTGATACCTTTTAGTATCTCCAGGATTCTTCCAGGTATACAACCTTCTTTTATGATTCTTTAACCAAGTGTTAGCTATGATCAAGTTATGCTCTGTGCAAAATTCTACAAGGCGGCTTCCTCTTTCATTTCTTCCCCCCAATCCATATTCACCTACTATGTTTCCTTCTCTCCCTTTTCCTACTGACGAATTCCAGTCACCCATGACTATTAAAGTTTCGTCTCCCTTCACTACCTGAATAATTTCTTTTATCTCGTCATACATTTTATCAATTTCTTCATCATCTGCAGAGCTAGTTGGCATATAAACTTGTACTACTGTAGTAGGCATGGGCTTTGTGTCTATCTTGGCCACAATAATGCGTTCACTATGCTGTTTGTAGTAGCTAACCCGCACTCCTATTTTTTTATTCATTATTAAACCTACTCCTGCAGTACCCCTATTTGATTTATCAGGAGAAAGAAATCTGGCGTTCTACGGATCGGAGCGTGGAATGTCAGATCCCTTAATCGGGCTGATAGATTAGAAAATCTAAAAAGGGAAATGGTAAGAAATTTGACGTCCTTAATTTTTCTGTGAATTTGTCATCGATATCTGTTTTAGTTCGGTATAACTGCTAATTCGGGGTTACTTAATGCTATGAGGTTTTTGAATCAATGTTTAGTTAACTCTTTCACTGGTCAGTCATGACCCTTTGGGATACAGAATTCTAACAATATAACTTCCAATGTTACGAGAAGTTACAATCGAGACGACTGTTTTGAATTAGTAGACTTGAATTCTTTGAGAAAAGAGCAATTGTCTAGAACTTGCTGGGGCAAGGAACTTAAAACAAGCCATTTAAATGAAACTATTTTTTCCCAACGCAAGATCTCTCATCGTACTGTTCATTGGAATTAACTATTTTGATGCTTTATACACTCCTGGAAATGGAAAAAAGAACACATTGACACCGGTGTGTCAGACCCACCATACTTGCTCCGGACAATGCGAGAGGACTGTACAAGCAATGATCACACGCACGGCACAGCGGACACACCAGGAACCGCGGTGTTGGCCGTCGAATGGCGCTAGCTGCGCAGCATTTGTGCACCGCCGCCGTCAGTGTCAGCCAGTTTGCCGTGGCATACGGAGCTCCATCGCAGTCTTTAACACTGGTAGCATGCCGCGACAGCGTGGGCGTGAACCGTATGTGCTGTTGACGGACTTTGAACGAGGGCGTATAGTGGGCATGCGGGAGGCCGGGTGGACGTACCGCCGAATGGCTCAACACGTGGGGCGTGAGGTCTCCACAGTACATCGATGTTGTCGCCAGTGGTCGGCGGAAGGTGCACGTGCCCGTCGACCTGGGACCGGACCGCAGCGACACACGGATGCACGCCAAGACCGTAGGATCCTACGCAGTGCCGTAGGGGACCGCACCGCCACTTCCCAGCAAATTAGGGACACTGTTGCTCCTGGGGTATCGGCGAGGACCATTCGCAACCGTCTCCATGAAGCTGGGCTACGGTCCCGCACACCGTTAGGCCGTCTTCCGCTCACGCCCCAACATCGTGCAGCCCGCCTCCAGTGGTGTCGCGACAGGCGTGAATGGAGGGACGAATGGAGACGTGTCGTCTTCAGCGATGAGAGTCGCTTCTGCCTTGGTGCCAATGATGGTCGTATGCGTGTTTGGCGCCGTGCAGGTGAGCGCCACAATCAGGACTGCATACGACCGAGGCACACAGGGCCAACACCCGGCATCATGGTGTGGGGAGCGATCTCCTACACTGGCCGTACACCACTGGTGATCGTTGAGGGGACACTGAATAGTGCACGGTACATCCAAACCGTCATCGAACCCATCGTTCTACCATTCCTAGACCGGCAAGGGAACTTGCTGTTCCAACAGGACAATGCACGTCCGCATGTATCCCGTGCCACCCAACGTGCTCTAGAAGGTGTAAGTCAACTACCCTGGCCAGCAAGATCTCCGGATCTGTCCCCCATTGAGCATGTTTGGGACTGGATGAAGCGTCGTCTCACGCGGTCTGCACGTCCAGCACGAACGCTGGTCCAACTGAGGCGCCAGGTGGAAATGGCATGGCAAGCCGTTCCACAGGACTACATCCAGCATCTCTACGATCGTCTCCATGGGAGAATAGCAGCCTGCATTGCTGCGAAAGGTGGATATACACTGTACTAGTGCCGACATTGTGCATGCTCTGTTGCCTGTGTCTATGTGCCTGTGGTTCTGTCAGTGTGATCATGTGATGTATCTGACACCCAGGAATGTGTCAATAAAGTTTCCCCTTCCTGGGACAATGAATTCACGGTGTTCTTATTTCAATTTCCAGGATTGTATTACTGGAAAGAAATGTTTTTAATAATGTACGTCTTTTCCTGCATTGCTCAAGTACCGATGTATATACTTTGTGCTCTGATGTTAAATTGTGTAAGAGCTGATTGGCTTTCCACTCTGAGGCCACTGCATCCAAACAAACCAGCTCCAAGGTTAAGTGTCACCCTGCTCCTCGCCCCTTTTTAGCCTTGTTTTTTTGGGTCCGTATCAGACTCAGTGGCTCCAGGCCAGGAACATCTTAGAAACTTATGTCTGTTTACGCCCCAAGGCGACTTACTGGCGCCGGTCCAAGGTTGACAACCGGCTGATTAGGTAGGAAGCTATGTACCGGACAGACATACCGGTGCCAAAGGTATTTATCAAAACTGCGACAAAAACTGAGAGCTTTAGAAAGATAAGCAGGATGGTAAGGGAAGAACCAAGTATTTGCTCATGCGTCATAGGCTAAGGCCAAGACTAGACCCTTCGTTGGCCGCTAATATCTTGCGTGAATCTTTCTGAGACCCGTAAGACGAGACGAGGGGAGTCACGTGAAAAATTTCCCTCTTCCGATAGGTGAAACAAATAAGCACGAGCCATGGTTGGCGGAATTATCTGAGGCGGCGGCCAGAATGGTGAGTATTCACGCTGCAGCGTTACGATTCAACTGAGAGCGGCGTTGTGTGAAGTTAGAGTCGTTGCACAACCGAAGTCATGATTCTTAAGTTTTCATTTTAATTCTTTCGCTATTCGGGATACAACGTTTGTTACAGTGAATCCTTAGTTACAACTGACTTGCTCGTCAACTCGCCTGGTGCACGTATTAATTCTGCTGCAGGACGAACCACTCCTTAAATCCATGGATAACGAGTCAGTCGCGATCTCTGTAAGTAACGACTCTTTTACACTGTGTATCCCGCGACATTGCGGATCACCATATGGGCATTACTTATAACTGAGACAGTTAAATGTTTCATGTATTCCTTTTATTTTTTAATTAAGAGCTTTGCTTTGTTCACTTTCTTTTATGTGTGTAGATCCTGGAAAACTAAACGTGCAATAACCGAATTCCATTCAATACCATTTCGGTAATTGGTTAACCACCACTTCACTTGAATAAATATTAACCAAGGCCTTCAGTCATACATATATGTGAGGGACATTGTTGCTAATGACAATTCCGTGGCGTAAGTTTTCAGTCAGATAGCTTCCGATCAGCCTACACACCATACGATATAATCATTTACTTTTGGTATTAATAACTGATTCTTAGGCATCTGGCGGCCCTTATATTACATCTTGAGTAGAATCAGTACTATCAGCTCACTTTCATTTGGTTTCTACCCCTTTCATAATAGTAGATTCTTTCATTTGACTGTCCCTGTCCAGGATACTCAGTTTTCCCACATTTTCCCTCTTTTAGAACAGATAACTTTAAAGCAATGTTATACTAGACACTTGAGGATTCAAAACCTCTAGAAACTGCTCTACGTTTTGTCACTCGTGTGGCACGTCGTAACGGAAATTGGATAGCTTTTCCAGTTGCAGAAGAGTTAGATAGAATTTTTCTGATGTGCAATAATAAACCGACAGCTGTAGAGGAAGTTCCTATTTTACTGCTGCGTACATGCACACAAAGACAAGAAACTTTCGATATGGAACGGGTTTATTTTGCAAAACCCGTGATCGCATATATGTCGATCCTAAGTTGCCATCTCCTATGTGATTTGTACACATACGAGATCCATGATTGTGAGAATCGTGCAGCTAAATGAGAGAAGAAATGCATTAGTCTTGGCTGAGGCATGTAAGGGGTGGGAAGAGCTCGGGAATGACAGGAGCCGTACTGTAAAGGTAGTAAGTGGGGCATTTTCCAACGGCTGCACTGATAACAAGATATGAAAATGCTAAATCAGTCGTTGTAGCGTTAAACAATCGTATTCTACTTCTTAATATTATCAAGTTGTGTGATGCACAGTGCACTGTTATTGAAGCTACTGTCAGCAAATGTAAGTGAATTATTCTAAACATCTATAAGCAATTTTCTTTCGACATAGGTCCATATGTCGATAAGGTAAAGGCCGCAGCACTCTGTGGACACAGAATCAATTCTGTGATTACCACCGACAGTGATAAGAAGGCAGGTGTAGTGAAAAACTCCCCATTAGAGGAGATTAGTGGCAGCATAGATCGGCACTTCCATGTATTAACAAATTTATTGCAAAAAGCATTGCTGTAGTCTAGTCCAATTAGATCGCACAGGTGTGTGTCACCAAGGTCTTGGACATCTGAGCTGGAAAACCATCGGAGAAATATGAGAGCAACCAGAAGGAATTACCAGCGATCAATTGGACAAGAGGAGCGTCAGAAAAGACTAACTTTGTATAGGAATACCAAGAGTGTATACAAAAACACATTTTCTGTAACCAAACGAAAATTATGGAACTGGTACATGCGAACAGACGTCGAATACAATGTATGGGAGCAGCCCTAAAAGCTGTTTACGGAAAATGTTTGGTTGCCGCTAGACTTATTAATGGCGCTGAAGGAAAATTGGATCATGACTCATGGTGGAGAGACTCGGCGACATATCAAAAATGGTTCAAATGGCTCTGAGCACTATGGGACTCAACTGCTGAGGTCATTAGTCCCCTAGAACTTAGAACTAGTTAAACCTAACTAACCAAAGGACATCACAAACATCCATGCCCGAGGCAGGATTCGAACCTGCGACCGTAGCGGTCCTGCGGTTCCAGACTGCAGCGCCTTTAACCGCACGGCCACTTCGGCCGGCGGCGACATATCTGCTGACAGCTCTTATACCCGCTGACACGCCAGTTGCTGAATGCTGAACATCTTAGTGACTTTGTGTCAGAAGAGTTTCAGAACAATACCCCAGGAAAGCCCTTAGGACAAAAAGTGGTAAATAAAGCGATATGTATGCATATATATATATATATATATATATATATATATATATATATATATATATATATATATGCGGCTTTATTGTATGATTAAAAAATGATGGCGTCCTCTTGCGTAAAATATTTCGGAGGTAAAATACTCCCCATTTGAATCTCCGGGCGGGAAATATTCAGGAGGACGTTCTACGGATCGGAGCGTTGAATGTCAGGTCCCTTAATCGGGCAGGTAGGTTAGAAAACTTAAAAAGGGAAATGGATTGGTTAAAGTTAGATATAGTGGGAATTAGTGGCGCTCGGAGGCAGGAGGAACAGCACTTCTGGTCAGGCGAATACCAGCAAATAGGGCTAATGCAGGGTTAGGTTTAATAACGAGTAAAAAAATAGGAGCGTGGGTAATCTACTATGAACAGCATAGTGAACGCATTATTGTAGTAAAGATAGACACGAAGCTCACTCCTACCACGATAGTACAAGTTTATATGCCAGCTAGGTACACAGATGAGGAGGAGATCGAGGAAATGTATACTGAGATAAAAGAAATTATTCAGATACTTAAGGGACCGAAATTTTAGTTGTCGTGGGGGACTGGAATGCGATAGTAGTGCATGGGGGCTTAATTAAAATAAAATGAAAATAATTTTAATTTTTGGTAGCTGTATGTCCGATTACGCTATGTCTCGTAAACGGTTGGCCCTGACTAGTATTATTACGCAATCTGACTGCATGAAACAACAACAAAGACTGAAATGGAAATTTTCATTAACACAATTAATTAATTAAGTCCCCAGCAACTATAAAACCTACGAAACCAAAGCACAAGTATAACTGTTCTGTGTGTGGAAGTATGACTCAACGTACGCATCTGGCACGGTTCTTCTTCAACAACACAAGAAATTTTAAATATCGTTTATACTGAATTAATTAAAGGAAATAGAAATACCATAATTACTCAAGAGAACCAGAATTACACTCTAATCCCAGAACACAAGCCAGATGCTTTGTTGACTGAACCTGTAATGAAGCATTATTTACGACATTAAATAATGAAAAATAAATCAAGTTTCGTTATCTTCATATATTGACCAAAATCACTCTAATCATTACAATATATCTCCACACCGACTCGCTATTACCACATCTCAACAAGAACTTTTCAGTATCACATCTCAGCAAGCACTCCCTACTAGCACATCTCAACAAACACTCTCTGCTACGAGTTCTTAACAAGCACTGACTACTACGAGTTCTCAACAACCACTGCCCACTACGACATCTCAATAATCACTGCCAGTGGAGGCGGCGGAACGATACTCTCTAGCGCGATCTCTGGCGCTGTGGCTCAGTGTAGCCACCTTTCAGTAGGAAAAGGAAGGCAAGGAAAAATAGCAAGTGTGATGTGTCGGCAGAAGTGCCAACACCGTGTTGTTTGAGGAAGCTGAAATGCACGCTATAAACTCACGCAGGCTGGCGTGAGGTATGCTTCATTAGATACATAGCAAAGGAGAAATGGCGCCTTGCTAGGTCGTAGCGATTGACTTAGCTGAAGGCTATGCTAACTATCGTCTCGGCAAATGAGAGCGTAATTCTCAGTGAACCTTTCCTAGCAACGTCGGCTGTACAACTGGGCGAGTGCTAGTAAGTCTCTCTAGACCTACCGTGTGGCGGCGCTCGGTCTGCAATTACTGACAGTGGCGACACGCGGGTCTGACGTATACTAATGAACCGCGGCCGATTTAAAAGCTACCACCTAGCAAGTGTGGTGTCTGGCGGTGACACCACATTCCTCCCCCGCAAATCGGCGAACGGTTGTATTATAAGGCTTCCGCCTGCCGTGGGGAGGACCGCATGTTGACGTATGCGACGAGGTGGGGAGCCTAACAACAGGCGAGGCTGTGCCACCCACACCCGGCCATTCGGTCCGAGGGGAGCTAGGAAACGCCTGAAAACCTAGTGCAGGGTGCACGCCAACATGCGGGTTATGCGCCCTAAGAAAGTCAGGAGGGGCCGAAGGGTCGACCTCCATCGAGTCGGAGCACCCGACTGGCGAAGACGACAGATGGTCCGGAGCGGGCAAGAGTTCCATGTCGGAGGACAGCTGGTCACGGGAAGCGATCGGCGGCGCGTGACCCAGGGAGGCGCTTGGCGGCTGCAGCGAAGCGTCCACTGCGGGCGGCGCCGGCGGGAGAACAGGTGGCGGCGGCGGCGCGTCGCCATGGGGCAAAATGGAAGGCAGCGTCGGTAACACCTGGGGATGAGGCGAGCCAGTAGATGGGTCCCCAGGGCGTTGACCGGACGGCACCGTCGCTGAAAGCAGACGGGGAGAGACAGAACCCGTGCGACGACAGAGGCGCAGCTGATTGAGATGCCGACGCACCTCACCAGAGGCCCCCAAAACCAAATACATAGCGCGGCCGAGGCAGCGAAGAATGCGCCCCGCGAGCCAACGCTGTGAACCGCGATAGTTGCGATAATAGACAACGTCGCCTGGAGCAAAAGCAGGTGTCTGCCGCTGCACAAGAACCTGATGCGGTGGATGCAGCAAAGACATCAAGGTTCGATGAGGACGACCGTGCAACAACTCAGCCGGCGAGCGACCATCTCTGGGCTGAGAGCGATACTAAGACAAAAAGAGCAATAACGCGTCCTCCCGCGAATGCGACTCTTTCAACTTCAACATCTGTGACTTGAAAGTCCGGACCAATCGTTCAGCGGCACCGTTGGATTGAGGCGAAAACGACGCGGATGTCAGATGTTGAATACCATTGGCCTTGCAGAATGACTGAAATTCCGCGGACATGAATTGTGGGCCATTGTCGGAAACAATAGTCTGTGGAAGACCTTCAATGCAAAAGATAGCCGATAACGCCTGGATGGTGGCAGATGACGTCGTGGAAGACACCCGTACAACAAAAGAAAAATGACTGAAGGAATCGACCACAACCAACCATCGAGCATTCCAGAATGGACCAGCAAAATCGATGTGCAAGCGTTGCCAAGGGGAAGTGGCTTTTGGCCATGCAAAGAATTTCCGTTGCGGTGCGGAGTGTTGTTCGGCACACGCCATGCAAGAAGAGCACATATTCGTAATCGCAGCATCGATTCCGAACCAAGTACAGTGCTGACGAGCAAGTTGTTTCGTTCACACTATACCCCAATGTCCTTGGTGGAGAAGCCGTAAGACGGAGGACTGTAACGAACGGGGGACCACGACCCGGGACTGATCATTATCAGAACGCAACAGCAAAACACCACGTCATACAAAAAGTCTCTCCTTGTGAGCACAAAATCGGCGAACCAACGGATCCTCGATCCGTGACTTTGACAAGGGCCATTGTGTGGCAACAAAACGCAAAACGGTAGCAAGGACAGGGTCGGCAGCTGTTGCTGTAGCTACACGACGAAAATCAATCGGAAACGATTCGACCACGTCATCGGTTTCCGCATCAATGAAGATGCAAGCAAGTTCGGAAGAATCGAATGCTCTATCCTCAGCAACAGGTAAACGGGACAACGCATCGGCGTTTCCGTGCTTAGCAGTGGACCGATACAAGATATCGTAGCGGTACTGCGAGAGGAAAATAGACCAGCGAATGAATTTCTGCGCTGTACGTCGAGGTACAGGCTTGTTTGGATGAAAAAGCCATGTCAAAGGTTTGTGGTCGGTGATGATGGTAAAGTGACGACCATACAAGAAATCGTGAAACTTAGTAACACCAAATACGAGAGCCAAGGCTTCTTTCCCTAGCTGTGAAGAATTTCTTTGCGCAGACGAGAGCAATTTGGACGCAAAGGCAATAGGGCGATCATACGATCCATCTTTGTGCGCAAGCACAGCACCGATCCCGAAATCCGATGCATCTACCATTAACAAAAGGGGTTTCTGGGGATCAAATGGCGTAAGGCAAGTACTAGAAAGCAACGCCGATTTCAACTGGCGAAAGGCGCGTTCGCATTCCGTCGTTCAGACGAACGGAACACCTTTACGGCGTAAGCGATGAAGCGGAGCTGAAATGGAAGAGGCATGGGGAACATAACGATGGTAATAATTAATTATTCCCAACACACTCTGTAGCTGCTTCAAGTTCTGCGGCGAAGGCAAGTCCTGTATGGCACGAAGGTGCTCTGGACTCCGATGTATGCCTTGGGCATTGATTACATGTCCCAAATATGGTAAGTCACGAGCAAAAAACACACATTTGTCCTTCCGCAAGCGAAGACCATTTTGTCGCAAGACCTGAAATAATGTCCTGAGATTGGCTAAATGTTCTTCTTCCGTCTTTCCGGAGATCACAATATCGTCCAGATAGTTTGCTGCAGTAGGGACCGACGCACAAACAGTTTGCAGATATTGCTGAAACAATGCAGGGGCAGACGCACACCCGAATGGCAGTCTTCTGAATCGATACAAACCAAGATGCGTGTTAACCACCAATACGTGCTGGGATTCTTCGTCCACCGGTATTTGCAAGTACGCATCTGCTAGGTCCAACTTAGAAAAATATTTA
The DNA here is from genome assembly GCF_023898315.1 of Schistocerca nitens. Classification (NCBI taxonomy): domain Eukaryota; kingdom Metazoa; phylum Arthropoda; class Insecta; order Orthoptera; family Acrididae; genus Schistocerca; species Schistocerca nitens. Next base: position 395,218,692 of record NC_064615.1, on the reverse strand, counting down.
CCCGGGCACAGGTTGTCAAAAAGATCGTCCGGGCGGGGTAATGGATAAGTTGCAATCACTAGTTGTGGATTCACTGTTGCCTTGAAGTCCACGCAAAGTCTCAATTTACCGGAAGGTGTAGGCAAAATTACTAAGGGTGAAGCCCAGAGAGAAGCCTGCACACGTTCAATTACACCTTGTGATTCCAAATCGTGTAACGTTCTTGCGACCTCATCACACAATGCGTGGGGAACATTGCGCGCTCTGAAAAATTTCGTTTGCGCGTTGACTTTCAATTCCAAATGTGCTTTATAGTTCTTAGCGCAACCAAGGCCCGGTGCAAAAATTTATGCATACTCGTCACATAGACGAGAAACACTGGCTGAAGGCACAGTCTGGTTCACTGATAGGACCTGATTTACGATAGACAAGTTAAACGACTGAAATAAATCTAAACCAAACAAGTTCACTGCAGAAGAAGAATGAAGAACGTAAAATGACACAAGTTTTGTTTGTCCCTTGTATGTTGCAAGAAGGCTGCACTGTCCTAACACAGGGAGATGCTGTCCTGAATAACTAGTGAGCTTAACATTTGCGGCACGCAACGGAGGGTTGCCCAGTTGTTTGTATGTGTCTTTATTGATTAGGGAAACTGCAGCTCCGGTATCGAGCTGGAATGGGATCACGTTGCCATTAATTTTCAAGTCTACAAAAAGTTTATTGTTCTGCTGACGACAAGAGCGACTGTCTCGTGCAACGTGAACAGACACTGGTACAGAATCACTCGCGACTTTACGTGATTTCCGTCGATGTCGACGCACACGTTTTGTGGGACGAACACAGTCACTGTTAGAGAGAGTGGCACTGGGCGGAGTGGAATTATCTACATGAATGTCCATGGGCGAAGGTTCACGAGCCTGAGTATTCTTGGTTCGATTCCGGCGTGAAACAAAGGGCCTGGAATGGTTGTGAGTGTCCTTTCGGAGCTTTTTCTGGCAAACACTTTGAACATGTCCTTTCTTATTACAGAAAAAGCAAATAGCTTGGCGTGACGGGCAATTGTCACGCGAATGTCTAGTTCCACACCGCGGGCATGATTTCACTGCATTTGCATGCTTGCGTGGGACACGTGGCTGTGCGGACGTGCGCGAGGGCTGTTTACCATTCCGTGCAGCTCGCCCGGCGGGCCGGTTAATGTGACACACAGCTGGTGAAGTTGCAAATGATTCCTGAGCAAAGTCAAGTGTGTCTTGCCTATCCAATATGTCTATCACTTGTGGAAGGGAGGGATTGACTAGTTTCAAAATTTGTTCCTGTATACGAACATCAGAAACGTTCTGTGCAATTGCATCATGTACCATTCTATCTGAATAAAGGAGTCCACATTCACACTCAAAAGCACAATCCCTTGTAAGGCCTTCCAAAGTTGCAACCCACTCCCGATTAGTCTGACCGGCCGTACGTTTTGTACGAAAGAACGTATACCGTTTTGCAACTACATTAACTGATTCCTTGAAATAGGCATCTAAAGCAGACAAAATTTCGTCGTAGGACAGAGTTGCTACGTCGCGTCGGGGAAATAATTTCACTATCACACGGTACGTGTGCACCCCTACACACGCCAATAAATGAGGCTGCCGCTCGTTACCTTGAATTCTGTAGGCGGCGAGATGAATTCAAAACTGGCGTGACTACTCCGTCCAGCTTTCCATCGCCGCATCGAACGGCCGAAAAGGTGGTGCAACTGCGTGTTGTGGCTGCGGTAGCGGTGGAGCGACGGCTGCCGCATCGGTTTGCATTGCACGTTGACCCTGGACGAGCTGTCCAAGGGCATCCAATAACGCCTGCGTCTGCTGATTCTGCAAGCGATAAAATTCGGACAGTACATCTGGAGATTGTGGCGAAGCCATGACACAAGTAAACTAAGCAAGGATAAAGAACAAGACCCAGTTTTTACTCGTCGCCAATATGATGTGTCGGCAGAAGTGCCAACACCGTGTTGTTTGAGGAAGCTGAAATGCACGCTATAAACTCACGCAGGCTGGCGTGAGGTATGCTTCATTAGATACATAGCAAAGGAGAAATGGCGCCTTGCTAGGTCGTAGCGATTGACTTAGCTGAAGGCTATGCTAACTATCGTCTCGGCAAATGAGAGCGTAATTCTCAGCGAACCTTTCCTAGCAACGTCGGCTGTACAACTGGGCGAGTGCTAGTAAGTCTCTCTATACCTGCCGTGTGGCGGCGCTCGGTCTGCAATTACTGACAGTGGCGACACGCGGGTCCGACGTATACTAATGGACTGCGGCCGATTTAAAAGCTACCACCTAGCAAGTGTGGTGTCTGGCGGTGACACCACAAAGTGAGTATGGACTGGGGGAAAGGGATGAAAGAGGAATCCGCCTGGTGAATTTTTCACAGAGAATAATTTAACATTTAGTTTAAGAACCATGAGAGAAGGCTGTACACGTGGAAGAGACCTGGAGACAACGGAAGGTTTCAGATTGATTATATAATGGTTAGACAAAGACTTAGGAAATAGATTTTAAATTCTATGACTTCGCAAGGGCAGATGTGGACTCTGACCACAATGCATTGGTTATGAACCGCAGATTAAAACTGAAGAAACCTAAAGAAGACAGAAATTTAAGGTGGGGCGTGGACAAACTGAAGGAACTGGAGGTTGTAGAGTGTTTCAGAGGGAGCATTAAGGAACGATTGACAAGAACGGGGAAAGGAATGCAGTAGATGGAGAAGTCGTAATTTTGAAAGATGAATAATTGAAGGCAATGGAGGAACAAGTAGGTACAAAAAGAAGGGCAAGTAGAAATCCTTGGTTAATACAAGATATAGTGAATTTAATTGATGAAAGAAGAAAATATAAAAATGCAATAAAAAAAGCTGTCGAAAGGCAATACAAACGTCTCAAAAAGAGGGAAAGCAGGAAGGTGGAAGGAGTATACAGATGGTCTATACAAGGGAGATGTTGTAAGTGGGCTGTTTAGGTTTTTATATTGGTAACGCCATGTACTGCTTTTATGAAAATCACTGACTGTGCTGTGTGCAATCTGTGGCTGGTTTGCAGTGTTGGAATATTTGCTTTTGTAGTGTTGGGCAGTTGCACGTGAACAGCGCGTTGCGTTGTGCAGTTGGAGGTGAGCCACCAGCAGTGGTGGATGTTGGGAGAGGGATGACAGAATTTTGAGAGCGGACGATCTGGACGTGTGTACGTCCTAAAAAGGAAATTTGTAAGACTCGATGTCATGAACTGATATATATATATATATATATATATATATATATATATATATATATATATATATATATATATATATATATATAATGTTTTTTGAACACTATTAAGGTAAATACATTGTTTGTTCTCTATCAAAATCTTTCGTTTGCTAGCTGTGCCTATCAGTAGTTAGTGCCATAAGTAGTTAGAATCTTTTATTTAGCTGGCAGTATTGGCGCTCCCTGTATTGCAGTAGTTTGAGTAACGAAGATTTTTGCGAGGTAAGTTATTCATGAAAGGTATAGGTTATTGTTAGTCAGGGCCATTCTTTTGTAGGGATTATTGAAAGTCAGATTGCGTCGCGCTAAAAAAAAAAATATTGTGTGCCAGTTTACTGTTAATCAGAATAAGTAAAGAGAGAAATGTCTGAATACGTTCAGTTTTGCTCAGCTGATTGAAAAACAAATAACGTAAGAGGTTTACCAGCACAGTCATTCATAATTTTTCTAAGGGGACGTTTCATATGGCGACCCTTAGCCGAGGATACCTCACTGGAATCTTCTGATTTTTTCTTGTAGTTTCTGAAATTAGTGTAGCTATTGTTTATTGCTAGCGCGTAATTGTAGAGAGAATTTCCTTTGTAGTTGTAGTTTTTCATTGTTGTTGTACAGTAAAACAGTTGTGGCATGCATGTAGATTTGCACCAAGTATTTCGCTGCTGTGCTTCCAATTAATTAGATATTATTTTCAGTGCTATTTTAATGTGTTTTCTTATTTTACTCTTCAAATTGTGCTTTTCTGTGTTATCGTGTAAAATAGTTACAATTATCGCGTGTGAAGAACGTAATACTAGGCTCCAAAGTAAACAGAAATGACAGTGAAGACGAAAGCAGTGTGCTAGCGCCACCGTGTAATGAATTAACTAATGTTCAACATAGTAATTTGGTAATTGTGCAGAGGGAAATGGAACAGGCGGCAAATAATGGTGTAGACAGTGAAACAATTAGTGAACAGGGAAGCATTATCGATCGATCGGTCGGCAACAGCTCACCTCAGGAACCCGAAATGACAGGACACAATCTTGCAAATACCGTAGATTCAGTTTTTGAGTATTCAGCTTTTTCTCAGTTACGTCAAGACACATTTTCTGATTTTCAAAATGCGAATGTTTCTGGTGCAAATAAACTACCGAAAAGCATAGAGGAACAGATTCAAGAAACTAATACATTATTATTGCAATTAATGCAACAACTGGAACAAAATCAAAAACAAATTGAACAAAATTGGAAACAAATTAAAGAAACACTTCAACAAACACGTGAAGATTTAACTACTGAGTTACATAACATCGAATCGAAATTTTAAAAGTCTGTAATGACCTATAAACACAAATTTGTGAGCATTTTCAACCTACTTTTTCGCGGCATGGAAATGTATTACAGAATCACGAAGCAGCTATAAAAGAACTGCAAACCATTGTTCATGAAAATCACGACACCTTGAGGGCTAAAATTGACTCAGCGGCATCTACCGATTCGGCTACACAACTTGGAAAAACTCAGGAAAATGTAAAGGACACAGTAGGTACTCTAAAAATACAAGAATTACATATTTCAGAGGAGACTCACGCTCCAACACGGGAAGAGAGACTTAGAAATACGGAAAAGCCACAAAATAATAACACAGGGAATTTCGGAAATTATGAAAGAAACTGGCAAGGTGCACCGAATTTTGAGACGCAACCGCCGACACGACGTAACAATGACCGATTTGTGACTCGCCGACATGATGATTTTGACTATAAGCTGTTTATTACTACACGTAAATTCAAAACATTTAAGAATTTCGGCAACGACATTCAGCCACAAGCATGGCTTCATCAATTCTCTCATTGTTTTCCTCCCAGCTGGTGATTGGAGTACAGATTAGAATTTATGTGTGGCTACTTAGAGAATGAACCAGCTGTAAGGATGCGATCTGTCATTCACGATTGTCACAGTGAAGGAGAATTTTATCATGCCTTCCTCTGAGCATATTGGTCTCAAGCTACTCAAGATCGCGTAAAACATAGCATCATAATGATGAAACATTTCGAACAATCTGAGTGTTCCAATCTCGTCAAATATTTTGAAGACATGTTGCACAAGAATCAGTATCTGTCAAACCCATACAGCCCCTCAGAACTTATTCGCATTTGCTTAATCAAATTGCCTGAACATTTAGGACATATTATTTTGGCAGGACGTTGCAAAGACGACATTGAAGCTTTTCAGGGACTGTTACAAGAATTGGAAATTGACACTGACAATCGCGGAACGCGAAAACAGGAGCACAACAATTACAGGTCACATCCGTCACAATTCCGCGATGACAGAAATAATAACTGGACACGACAAGGCAATTCTTACAACTCAAATTGTGACCAAAACAGACACCACCCATATGACAACCATTGGCGGAGTAGTAATAATTACAGAGAAAGATCGCATTTCCATAGTGATGAATATGACAGAGACAATCAGAGAAACAGACAATATGGGAACCAAAATAATTATTATCAAGGGAGACAGAATAACTTCAGACGCAACGCTCCACCGTGCAGTTACGACTCATGGAGAAATTCTCCACCACGTGACCGACAAGAAAGAAATCACATAATCTACCGACATGACGACAGACAATATAATCTTAACAACAGACCAGAATTTAATCAGAATTGGCGGGATTCAAACAGGGCAGGGCCCTCTCAGCAAGGTGAATTTATAGAAGTTAGATCACCAAATCCCAGTAACGACGCGCGACAATAAAAGTAACAGACAATGACTCGCACCGCAGGCAGACACGTGCACCGGATGGCTCAGAGAGAGAGAGAGAAAAAAAAAGAAAAAAAAACATAGACGCTAACCTTGAGAAAAATTTGAGCATTCTTTACCGATGTATACCAAATGATAATTGCATTGAAGTTGAAACTCGGCATACTAGGAAGAGTAAAGGATTGCACCATACGAGGTGTGGCTAGAAAAAAACCGGACTAGTACTGGTGAAACAATAAAACGGATGCAATAAGGCTGAAAGTCGCGTGGCCTGTCACGTGACTCTCGCTCCGCCTACTGCTCGAGTTTCATCTGCCTCCTGCACTCAGTCTGTCCGTGGCGTCTGTTTTAAGTAGTTGACGTTTTGTCTGTGCGTCGGAAAATGTTGAGTGTACAGAAAGAACAGCGTGTTAACATCAAATTTTGTTTCAAACTAGGAAAATCTGCAAGTGAAACGTTTGTAATGTTACAACAAGTGTACGGCGATGATTGTTTATCGCGAACACAAGTGTTTGAGTGGTTTAAACGATTTAAAGATGGCCGCGAAGACACCAGTGATGACACTCGCACTGGCAGACCATTGTCAGCAAAAACTGACATCAAAGGGATTGTGCACATTGATTGGGTACCAGAGGGACAAACAGTGAATCAGCATTACTACATTAGCGTCCTGGCTACCCTACGTGAGCGAGTACGGAGAAAACGGAACGATTTGTGGAGAAAAAAGTCATGGATCCTTCACCAAGACAATGCCCCAGTTCACAGTGCGTTGTCAGTGAAGACGTTTTTGGCAAAACACAACATTCCCATCTTAGATCATCCACCCTACTCACCTGATTTGGCCCCCTGTGACTTTTTTCTTTTCCCTAAAGTCAAGTCAGCTTTGAAAGGAACTAGATTTGAGACTGTTGAAGCAGTAAAAGAAAAAGCGACGGAAGTAATGTATGGACTTACCGAAAATGATCTGCAGCAGTGCTATGAACAGTGGAAAATTCGTATGGAGCGGTGTAGAGACCGAGGAGGAGAGTACATTGAAGGAGATAACATGAAATTGTAAATAATTGTAAATAAATGTTTTTTCCAGCATCAGTCCGGTTTTTTCTAGCCGCACCTCGTATTTCATATGTAAAGCCGTTTATTGAGAGATAATTTGCTTTTTAACTTAGTCTTTGCCATAAAATCTTTCACTTCACATTACCAGTACGATTTGTCACACTTAGAAACTGTTAACATGCAACTATGTTTTAAGGTTAAATATCCAGTCAAGAACCTAGGGAACTTATTTAGACAGTAATTACGAATGCATTGTTGTAGTGAACAGACGATGCAGTGTTACTGTGTGCATATTATTGATTGAAAGTTGCACGATTATGTAACGACTGTAAGGCTTACATACTTAGAACATATACTGCTAATGAGTCTTTAATGCAACATTTTGGTTTACTTGAAAAGACATTCTTTATTTAAAGTAATTCCTGTGAGATTACAGATGACTTAGTATTTGGTTTGTTTGGCAGCCACACTATTATATCATGACGCTACTAATGAGTGGCAGAATTTATATCATTGATTTTGCGCTGTATCTGTTTTATATCTACACAGATTTTCTGAATTCTTCTGGAAAGTAAAACATGTTTTACTAGCAACGTTTGTGGTATAGCTTCCATGAGAAAGCCTTTTTCGTAGCACAACAATACGTTACAGTATAGTACTTTCTTGATCACGGTAATTTACGTAATAACTACTATATCTATAGGCATAGCATTTCACTTTTGTTTATTACGAGGTAAGTACATTGACTTCTATAGAACTTTGCTTAAGGACGACGATAATTATGACACTTGGCACATTTTTACCGTTAAGTAATGACAGAGATTATCTTACAACAAGACGCACAGTTTAGCGCTACAGTACACGTATTTGAGTGATTAATTTTGTACTTAAAACATTTATTTTTATAGATTTTTGAATTACAAAGATACAAAGGTTTTCCGTGATTCATTTCGTTCCATTGCTGTAATCTGTCACACCTGAGGGTATAATTACATTAATCCTCAGGGGGTACACGCCTACTTTGTGTACTAAGCGTGTGGCAAGCCCTAGGAGCCCTAGCTAATATGATATTTCCTTATACAACTTTAAACATTGGCGCCATATTTCTCTACCACAGAATTGCACAGCTATCCGATCATTTAACTGAGAGAGGCAAACATTTTTTTACTACATCAGTGACACATGTTTACACAATTATACAGTTGGATAACTTCACACTTAAGAAATTGTATTTTGTCTGTACTTTGTGAACTCTTCATATTTTTTCAGAACCATTGTGATACTATGAGAGCTTTGAACGATGTATTTGGTATGGGACCATGATTCTTGAAGTACATTTGAGGTAGATGACACTACTGAAATGAGCAGAGAATTTTTTTAGGTTTTGAAATTATTGAAAGAAGCTGCTATGATGGTGTTATTACGACGACAATGTGTATTATGCTGTTGAGGTATGTTTATGATCAATATGCTGATGCTATGTGAGAAATTTGATTATGCTATGTATTTATTGTGATGAAATATTGAAGAAGTGTCGAGGAATATGTATATGTGTAATAAGGTAAGGAATAATGAGTAGTGGTTAGGGACTGTGATTTGTGAAAAAGGATGTTGGAAACCAAGAATCGTACTTTAAGTGTTATGAAATGTGTGTACATGCCTGAATGTGTCACAACACTGCTATTCAAGAGATTTCGTTTCTACACATTTCTACTGTAATTTCTCGAATTGTGAAATTTTATTTGTATTAACTCTCACTGTAGCAGAAACTGCTGTTGTAAATATGTCGGTAAGGAAGGTAAATGACCTTGACGTAATGCGCTGTGGGCGCCGAGCTGGGCAACAGTCGCCTGAAAAAAAAATCCATAAGTGCGTACCTTTGAGATGGAGAGGTGGAGAAAAACGAGGCCATTTACCTTGCTATTGACATTTCTTTGTAGAAAGCATCACAAATACGACAGGCTCATACTTGAAGACCGGGAATCGAACCTGGGCCCCTTAGCATGACATTCCGTCACGCTGACCACATGTTTTTAAAATCTGATTTTGTTCGTTTCCGTTCGTCGCTACTGCTTGGGGCGGACGTCGTAAGACACCCGTTTAAGTTCGTCGTTGATCCATTAACTCAGTTTTTTTTTATTACAGAGGGCAGCTAACCCTCTGACCGAACACGCTGAGCTACCATGCCGGCATTTTTAGACTTACACACTACTTAACCCAACTTATGCTATGAACAACACACACACACCTATGCCCGAGAGAGGACTCGAACCTAAGGCGGGAGGCCACTCAGCTACTGGGGCGGACTTCCCTTTCGTTGTGCTGTGAAGTTTTCCTTTCTACCAAATTTCATTACTCTAGTCCAACGATAAGTATCCTATAGGTTTTGACGAGTGAGTCGTATCTTTTTATTACACGGACTAACAACTTCAATGATTTACACGCCAAGAGACAACAGACCTCCATATGTGACATAAATTTCAACTTCATGCATCTACCCATTCCTGAGAAAAACGGCTCTTAGCTTTCGGACAGACAGACGGACAACAAAATGATGCTTTAAGGTTTCCGTTTTTACTGACTGAGATACGGAATCCTAAAAATTAATGCCAGGAAAATAAAGACCATCACAAATCAGGTGTCAAGCGATAGCTGAAGGTGTCGATCGTCATCACTGATCACCTAGTATAATTATTTCAAGTACAATAAATATTTCCGCATATTTTAATTATGTTTGATTCTGCATTATGCCAAGGGCGGGTAACTAGCGGCTCGTGGGCGGCATCCGACGTGCAGTTACTTTCAATTCGAACCGCGATCCAAATTCGTTGGACAGAAAGCGAGGCGCTCGCATTGTTCTCTACGCGTAGACTGCAGTTGGTGAAATTGAAGATAATTTATAATGAATTACTGCAAGCAGTTGCTTTTGCAGGCATTAATTTTTCCTTGATGACATATCAAGATTACGGTATATTAATAATTTTTACTTATGGACCGTCTGACAGCAACTGAATAAAACACAATTTTAGTGCCATACGCGTTTCGCCTTTATTTTCTGCAAGGCATCATCAGTTGCCTGGAATATGTACATATGTTAGCTATTTTATTTACATTTTTGTCATTGTGCCTATAGGTTATAAACAGTTCTGGTGGTTGGTATTTCCTATTAAGTAGTAATGTTTTGAACTGTACTTACAGGTTGCGTGGACAATTTCCTACATATTACGCTCCTGTTGCATGTCTGGTTTTGTTCTTCTTCATATGAACGCCAATTTGCGGTTTTTTTCCCCCATTCCACAACACTATGCACTGAACGCTTGTTTTAAAGCAATGTTTTGGTTTCTGTTGCCGATTGTCAAATGTTTTTGCCAAAGATCGAATGTTATTGCCAAACTTATGAGTGTAACTATTGAAGTATCTGTGGTCTGTTCGTGTATGCATATTTGTGTGTGTGTGTGTTTGTGTGTGTGTGTGTGTGTCTCCAGATGATGTGGGGAAGAGTTTTTTTTTTTATTTTTTTTATTTTTTTATGTTATCATTTCCTTTACTAAGTGTAGTAGGGAGCCTGTGCTGATGTGTGTTTGTTCATTTATCACATGTTTGTCTTCTGCTATGGCTTTCTGGATGTGGAAGTTTTCTTGCATTTGTATAAGATGTTTGTCATGGTTGCTTATTCTCATTATTTTCATTTGTTGTTCCATGTTTGTAGGATGATGGCTGTAGTGTTTTAAATGCTCTGCAAATGTGGAATGGTTTGTTTCATACTTCCAACATCTGATATGTTCTTTGTATCTTATTCGAAAATTACTGCATGTCATGCCTATGTATACTGTATCACAACTTTGACATTCAAGTTTATATATTCCTGATTGTTGGAATTTGTCTCTCTTGGTAGCTGGCTGGCTTAGGTGTGATTGAAGGGTTTGCCCAGGCTTATATGCTATTTTGAAGCCCTGTCTCTTTAGGATGTTTGCAACTCTGTGTGTTAGTTTGTGTGTGTAGGTCATGGTGTACCATCTGGTTCTTTTCTGTGTGGTGTTGTCATTGTGTGTGTTTGTTGAGTGTGTTTGTGAGTTTTCAGCTTGTGAGTTCTTTTGTATTGTGGAACTGTTATGTTTGTTTTTTATTTGTGTTTTTATTTTTTGATTGAGCTTGTGTACCACATGTGTGTCATACCCGTTGTTCCTAGCTATTTGTATGATTGTACTCATTTCTTGTTCATAGTTTCTCTTGCTGAGTGGGATTCTGTTTAATCTATGTAACATGTGTCTTAGTGCAGCAAGTTTCTGGCTGTGGGGGTGGTTGGATGTGGAATGTATTATTGTGTCTGTGGCGGTTGGTTTTCTAAAGATGTTAAATGTATGTTTACCATTTTCTTTTTTAATTGTAATGTCAAGAAAATTTATTTGATTTTCTTTTTCTTTTTCAAGTGTGAATTTTATGTTCTGATGAGCTTTGTTTATTTCTGAATGGAGTTCATCTATTTTTTCACTTGGCTCATCTACCAGACAAATAATGTCATCCACAAATCTGTACCAATATATGATTTTGAAACTTTCATTTGTGGTTATCTTATCAAATATCTGATTTTCTAGGTGACTGATGAAAATGTTTGCTAGTGTTCCCGATATTGGCTGAGCAGCTACCGCGTCTCGACGAATATCTATGTTGCTTTTGCTGCTAGACTTAGCTATTAGACTTCAAGTTGTATTTTAGAGTATTAAAATTTGAACCTTTGTGAAGCACAGGCTCTTTTAATCAGAACACTACTTCTTCAATAAATTGCACAATCTTTTCATCCATATTGCTGTAATTGATACTCTTGCCTTCATTCTGTTTCCAATTTTTTGCTCATTGGCTACATTAACTACGAGTGCTGTTCCAGCGTGAACATCTTAATATACTGACTGTCTCCACCCACTCAAATGACACACTGACTGTATATGAAAATACACACGAACTCGAATGAAAAACCATGCATTGTTAGCTCTACAATATCCAATGTCTGTCTGTCAGTTTACATAAGAACGAACCTCGATACGTCTGGTACAGTTACAACCGAAATGCTGTCTGCGCTCCCAGCTATCAATGTGAGACGGGATGTAATACATTGTATGTTTAAATCTCAGATCTATGTGCGTTTAAGTCCTTGGATAGTGTTGGATTTCCATTGTACAATTAATTTTCATTATTTTCAAAATTGTTGGTAGCAGTTAGTCAGTGGGAAGTCTCAAAGGCAGTGAAGTATAGTTTTAAAGTATACACATCCACGCAGTACTTAATGTAAAAAACAAAACAGCATCAGAAAATATGTGGTGTATCGTTGAGTGAGTAAGTCGCAAATCTTACAGAGATGATAAACGAATATAAAAGTGAGCAATGAGTTTACTTGTGGACTATTAAAACCGTCTGTTAGTATCTACGAGTAATACCGCGATATCGGGAGGGAGACAACGTCCAACGCAGTTACCAGCACAGAATGTGTTGATTCATTCCTTATTGGAAAAAAAATTAAATTATGCTGTTGTTTAGTGAGGCATGAAAGGACTGACAAGATGCCTTTGGATCTCACGTTTCCAGCAGTCTATTGCTCTACCGTGCATGGAATGGTTACGTAAATGTGACTCATTTTGAGGCAAAAGGGGTCTTACGTAACGGATATCCTGGCCACGGTGAACTGTGCTGGATTCTCAGGCGGTGTGGAAAGTTTGCCGTCCACTACTTGAGAGATTAGCGACGTGAATGATGACTGAAGCAGAAGTCCTAGAAAAGCGAATACAGAAACCTATACAATACAGTAACTACACCGCCATCGAAAGCAAACTGCCTTGAAGATACAGAGCATGAAGTAATGTAATATTTTGTGCAATTCCCTTTATCAACCAAACTCTTAAAGTGTTGAATATAAAACGACGAGGAACTGAACTTTTCTGATATCCAAGCGAACTGTTAGTAAAACAATCAAATAAAAATAGATTCATTCTATGGCAAAGTGATATGCTGTACCCCTTTTGCTGTACTATCTGGAAATCCGCCAGGAACGTTTCGTATGGTGACGTCCAATGAAGGTTTCAGCTACGACTTACCTATTACAGCCTGCACTCATTCAGACTTTTGAGGCTGACTGCAGAATGACCCTAGTGCTACCAGCTTACATTTTGCATATGGGCCACGAACATAAGACAAGAAAAATTAGGGCTCGTACAGAGGCATATAGATAGTCGTTTTTCCCTCGGGAAGGGAAATGACTAGTACTGGTACAGCGTACTCTAGGCCATGCATCGGACGGCAGCCTGCGGAGTATGTCTGTAGATGTAGATGCTATCGTGTTAACACACTATGTATTTGACGCTAAGGATTGCCTTGAGTGAAATATGGCGTCAAAGAGAGAAGAAACGGAATAATGGTTATAGGAAGATTACAGTTTAACGTTACATGTATCCAGAGCCGGACAAGAGAGGGTGGACGTCGTGTCGTGAGGGGTGCTCCGTTCCTGTACAACTTTATATGGAGAACATTTTCTTACTATAGTAATTCACTTTCATCGTCCCTCTTAGTTAAATTATTCTCAGTGCTGATTTATAACCCATAGATCACATTAGCTGTGAAGTCAACTGAGAATTGATAAATGGCCCAGACGATCAACGGAATAAAAAAAGAACAACGAACATGAGGAACGTGCGGTCGATCATATGCCGAGCTACTGTACGATGTCACTTTAGGAATATGGTGTAAGATAAATAATGTCGGACGATTCTTATCTCCCTTCTTAGTTCTTCGTCGCACTGATGCTGCATTCTTTAACAATGCCACCAAACTTGACTCCTATCTGAAACCTATGAGCCGGCCGGAGTGACCATGCGGTTCTAGGCGGTACAGTCTAGAACCACGCGACCGCTACGGTCGCAGGTTCGAATCCTGCCTCGGGCATGGATGTGTGTGCTGTCTTTAGGTTAGTTAGGTTCAAGTAGTTCTAAGTTTTAGGGGACTGATGACCACAGCAGTTAAGTCCCATAGTGCGCAGAGCCATTTGAACCATTTGGAACCTATGATGTAAGACATGCATTCTTCAAGGATACAACAACAATGTCGAACATCGCCTTTTGACTGGACCCTTTGCTGTGATATTATTACTTTAAAAGCAGGCCTATTTATTATTTTCTGTTATCATCCTGCCTTTCGTTTGTGCGTCTCATTGTTAACAGCTTTAATCGCTAGTTACGGCACGGGTATTGGGACTCAGTTTTCTTCTCAGTGACGTTATAGGTATTGTAGCCAACATTTCTGTTGACCTCTACGGCTTTACCTATTACTTTGCTGTTTTAAAAACTGAAATAATATATTTTAAGTGATAATGATTGAAAGAGTAATTTTTCAGAATGAAAGTCAGTATAGCAGGTTATTTCAGAAATCAAGTTCCGGCGTTTCAACTACAGAATATGGTTCAAGTGGTTCAACAGAACCTGAAACTGATAGCGGCCTATCTACGTCTTATACGAATAGTAGCACCGAACCGGGTATTGTGGGAGATAAAAGCCTATCATGTAAAGCAATTCCTCGTTAAACATCTAATTATTGTATATTCCTGACACTGTCAGTATGGGGACGATGTCCAATGTGTAACTAAAGAAAACTTCACAAGCCGAGATCGCTAAAAAGCATTTCATTGGATGTCCGATCTCGACAGAGCAATGCTGTAATATTTTGAAGCACAAGATATGATGATGACAGAATATCTCTGTCGAAAGGGGTCATCCAACAATATGCTTTTTTAGCGATCTTGGCTTGTGAAGCTTTCTTCGGTTACCATGTATCCAAGTATCCTGTTCGTTGGAAGACTGTAAATGGTAAGAATGTAAGACAAAATATTGGTGTGTAAGACAAAATATTGGTGTGTAAAAAACAAACATAACAGTTCCACAATACAAAAGAACTCACAAGCTGAAAACTCACAAACACACTCAACAAACACACACAATGACAACACCACACAGAAAAGAACCAGATGGTACACCATGACCTACACACATAAACTAACACACAGAGTTGCAAACATCCTAAAGGAGGGGGGGGGGGGGCCTCAGTGTGTAAAGATTTCCATAATATAATAGTGAGTAAATCACGGCGAGTGTACATTCATAAAGAATGGACTAATATTCCGGCGAATCCAGTTTGGTTAAGTAAACAAGCTCAGTTAACATCAATGCGATGTATGATTAATAAACATAAGAATTCCAAAACCCATTTACCTGCATGCAGACATGGGAAAAAATACAAGACAATGTTATAGAAAACCTCGCAGTTGAACAGCATAAATACATTTTTTAAGGAACAAGGAAGTGTTTCGCACAACATTATTTACAACAAAAATTAACATATTGTATACAGACATTCGAAAGCTTGTGAATTTGAAAATTCAAACTGGTCTCTACCCGGGCAAAACAGTGTACAGTAAAGTCAGTTGTTCCGACATCATAGACTGCATTGCGAACACTATGAGGATGAAGCTCTTTCCATCCGTAATATCGATGAATTCCAGGATCTCTATATTCATTGATGGGTCTACATTCTTGGCCTCACAATCAACTTTAATAGTATATTTAAGTGAAGAAATTAGTGATGGTAATGTACGATGGAGTACTAAAAGTAATGCCACCGAAGTTATTATGAGAAAACTCTCAAAGCTTTTTAAATAAAATAAACGTTATTAACATTCTACATATTTATTCTCCTCCGCTATGTCTCAGAATTGTAGCGTGTAACATGGCAGTGTGTAACGTAATTGTCTGTACGTGGGAAACAGGCTGCTATAATAGTTTCGAATTCGTATGGTTCATCCACTCAGAGAGGCACACTGTGTTGAGCGTTTGGATGGGAACGCAAATCGAATGAAGAGGAAATCCAGCAGCTAAAACCGCGTACCCAAAGTCGACAGTCAAGCGTTTCCATGATCAGTTGGAAGTTGTACTGGGGAAAACAGTTTCGAAAAACCAATTTTGAGAGTTCCATGTAAACTCAATAGCTGTTGCAGTTGTTTCGATCGAGACAGAACTTGACATAGCGCATGTTATTTGTCAAATATTTGTGTGCTGCATGGTCGTTGCAAACCAGGTTATGGTCCGCGCAAAAAAGGGCTAGCAATACATACTGATGACGTGGCGTTCCTTCATTGTGGTGTCGATAGAGGTACCAACAGTGAACGGTCTTTGGAGATACGAATGTCCGTCGGACTAGTCACTTTTTACGTAGTAAACTTTGATCTATTATGATGTCTTGTTGCAACTTTGAACGCAATTCGTAAATTTCGTGCAGCTGGATAACTCTTTATACAGCCCTTATTGGACGCTGTCCCAGTTTTTCTGATCGTACAGAGCACTAATAATTAAGAACATGAAAACTTGCATATAGTGCAGCTAACATGATATGTGAAGTAGCAGATTTATAACACGAATCTGAAATTCATCATGATCCACAAAACGAGATACGGGTCAAAAGCAGCGATTTAGTTACAATACATGATTAAACTTTCATTGTAATACTTAAAGACAGCACACAGAGTAATTAGAAATCATTGATTCCTAAAACAAGTGAAAATAAATCAAATTTTCATCAGACCCTTCAGAGGTAATTTTAAGAAGAGAAAGTAAAGATCACGTTCTCATTCCCCAACTATTTCATTGTTTGCAGTAATTAATGTAGTGCTGCCACTATTGTTTGGGCGTCAGTGTGGAGATTAGCACATAATCCGCAGCAATTGAAGGTGTCATAAGCAGTCGCCAGGTGGTAAGGTGTTGGCATGCCACTTGCAGCTACAGCGCTGTTCATGTATGCGAGGTAGGACAGATCAGGCAGCGCAATCCTGCCAGTTCAGGGGTTGAGGGGGGCCTCTTGCAGGAGGGCCAACGAGTATCTGCAGCGCCCAACCTCTGAACATGACTGGAAGCAGTGCGTTGGCTCAGCAAGTGAACGCCTTGCCCATATAAATACAAACACAAAGTACAATAAAAAACGTGTAGAGGAGTGTCCTAGGCCGAGAGACCGTTTGCAGCCGAAGCAGTCAGCAGTTGCGAGGAATAAATCGTTGGTAGTTTTCCACGGTGTCTATTAATGAGTTGTATTCGAACATACGTAACAGATGGGTTTGTTACCTTCCGTTCAAGTGGGTTCAGTCCGCAGGAGCTAGTCATTATATCCTGCTTGATGTTTAACCACAGTCGATTAAAACACAATCATATTTCGCTTTGCGATTGTAGTTACAACATAGAGCAAAATCACGTTTTCTTTGGTTGAATATACAAGATCATGTCAACAGGATCAGTATGGAATATCAACCGACTGAAACATCAGTTTACGAGCTCAGTTGTACACTTAGCATCAAAAGACGTATTAAGATATCTAACCTCATATACAGTCGACTCTTCCTCATTTGAACTTAGATAAATCGAATATCTTGATAAATTGAACAAGTTCTGTCGGTTTTGTTACAGTCGATAAATCGAAGCGATTACCATGACAGGCAACCAGGAAACATTATAATTCGAAGTTACCGGGTTTGCAAAACTCCGTAATTCGAAGTGTTTCGTAAATTGTTTCCGTATTTAATTTGTCATTCAACTCTTGCAACATACCTTTGTTTTACTCAACAACGCATAATGAACTAGAGCGAGTAAGTCAGTTGCAAAAGTGACTTAAAATTAGTACTAAAGTTTAACTCTTGGGGAAAAGGAGCAGTTTATTGAGCCCTTGGATGTGGAATGTAAAAAGACAGAATGTAGCTAAACTTTCGTGATTCCGCCGTCCATGATGTTGACAAAGCTGACGCAGGTAAGATGCGAACGTGGCAGCGTGAGTTCCTGTATGTTACTGAAATTGCTTAGCCACTGTAGAGGACGAAACGTACCCGTCGGAGGTTATACACTGGCGGGGAAAAAAATCACAACACCAAGAAGGAGTCGTGCGACGTAAACGAAAGTTGGGAGGAGTGTTTCTACATCTGAAAGATGATGTGTATTCAAATTTCACGCCAGTCGCACGGGGGTAGTGATTGTAGCGCCACTATGAGGATACAAATCAGGTTTGCTTTAAATACACGCTGGAACGGTCGTGAGCGTTAGTTGCCTTTGTCACTGGACGTGGTGATCTGATATTAGTCGATAATGCCTTTAAGGCGACAAAGGACATTATCAGCACCTCACCGAGTTTGAACAAGGTCACGTAACAGGGATACGAGAAGATGCATGTTCCTGCTGCAGTACTGAAGAAAGACTTGGCAGGAATGTAGTTACTGTACATGATTGCTGGTAGCGGCGGTCACGAGATGACCGGGCGCCGGACGGCAACGAAACACTACCGAGAGTGTGGCTCTGGCGCAACGTACTGCATCTGCAGCAGCAATTTGAGCAGCAGTTGGCATCACAGTGACAAATCGGTGACTTCAAGGACAGCTGTGAGCCAGACACCCTGTTGCGTGCATTTCCACTGCCCTCAAACCACCGCCATTAGCGGCTTCAGTGATGTCAAGCGAGAGTTCACTGGAGGGCCGTGCGGAAGTCGTGTTTTATGATGAAAGCTGGTTCTGCCAGTGATGGCCAGTCGAGGGTCTGCAACCAGCCTGTCTGTGTGCTAGACGCACTCGATCTACACCTGGAGATACGGTCTGGGGTGTGGTTTCGTATGACAGCAGGATCACTTTGGTGGTTATTCCACACACCCGGACTGCAAATCTGTGCGTTAGTCTGGTGATTCGACTTGTTGTGCTGACTTTCATGTACAGCACTGCAGCATTGTTTTCCGACAGGATAACGCTCGCCCACATACCGCTGTTGTAACGCAACACGTTCTACAGAGGCCTTGGCCCGCTCGATCGCCAGATCCTTCTGCAATCGAGCACGTACGGCACATCATCCGACGACAACTTCAGTGTCAACCACAGTCAATATTAACACTTTGCTGACCGGCGACACCACAGTGGTATCGTGCGCGAAATAGCGGTCAACGGCCGGCGACACCACAGTGGTGTCGTGAGCACAGTATCGCGCAGTGGCCGGTGACAGCACTTTAGTATCTTTTTCATTCTGTTGGTGTTCTGTTTAGGAAACAATAAGTTACACACGTCAACAAGTTTTTTGTTTTTATAAGTACATGCGTACTTTCATCATGGCAGACGAAAGAGACGATACGATTATTTACGATGAATGCGCGGACGTCTTGTCTGACGTTCCGGACGACTTGGCCGATTGGGAAGAAGAAATTGGATATCAAAAAAATGAAAGTGAAGCAGAATCGTCGGAAGATAGTGAAATACGTCCAAGAAGGATTCGGAGAACGCTAGGGTTGCCAACTGATTCGGATGAATGAGACGAAGAAAGACTATGATTTACTGACGACCAATAATAAATTTGAAGGATCTCCGGGTCCACACATATTTCCCAAAGAGACACAGAGCGTCGTGGTTATAGCAGAATTATATATTGGGAACGATCTATCTGAATATATTAGCAACGAAACCAACAAGTATTACAGTCAGAATTGCAATAGAAGGAAACTGGGTTAAAAAAAAAAAAGTCAAATTTCTCGACGTTACTGAACCCGAACTTAGAAAATGGTTTGGGCTTGCTATTCTTATGGGAACTGTAAAAAGCAAGGATCGATGATTACTGGTCAACGAATCCGTTAATAGACACACCGATATTTCGCAGAACGATGTTCCGCAACCGATTCAGACAAATATTATCATTTTTACATTTCTCCGACAACAACAATTAGCCGGATAATGCTGACCGGCTTTTCAAAGTGCAATTCGTAATTGATTACACAGCTCTACAAAATAAATTTTTTTTTTCGTTGCCAGGGAAGTTTGAACGAAAATGGGATATTGTTATGATACTCATTCCGAGTATATTTGTACTTTTTCCAAATTGGCTCTGGTTTTTGAGATATAGGTTATTTGTGGAAATGAGAGTTTCATGTGGATAATATCGACTGCAGGGTCCATATATGGTGTAATGTATTTGCTACCTGTTTTTTAATTAGTGATATTGTACTATCTTTATTAAACAATTGTGCTCAGGGAGTGCATCTGTGTGGTTGAGGATTACATCATGCAAACATCACACTGTCAGCATGTGTTCAGTCCTGTTGTACGGTGCGTGTGTTGAAGATATTGAGGGTTGTGCAGATTTGAATTCGGCGGTACTCGACATTCATTTGTTGGCCGAGGTAATCCCCGCAACAGCCGATAGGTAGCGTTCAGTGTAAACATGAAAAATGGCGATGGTCGAAAGTCACACACATGTGCAGTGCAGCTTCAAGGAGATAGAACCTTTTCATCGTGACGTAGCAAATAAGAGGTGAGTATTCATTTCACACAAAACAATTAATGATGTTTGTTGGATGTGATTGACATGCAAATACAAGAAAGTTATGCATAATATGTAGTATTTGTGCAATTTTGTTTTAGGAAAACATGAGTTCTTCACGCCGTCTTTGCGTGAACCATCCAGATGAGTTCTGCTACATTTGTGGTGAATACGTTCTTCAAAAGAACAGGAAGAATATCACTCCTTTTGTGAAGGAAGCGTATCTGGCATATTTCGGAATTAAACTTGGAGATCAAGACAAGGCGTGGGCACCCCATAAAGTTTGTAAATGCTGTGTGGAGTGCTTACGGCAGTGGACAAAACGAAAAAGGAAAAGCTTAAACTTCGGAGTGCCTATGGTATGGCGAGAGCAGAAGAACCATACAGATGATTGCTATTTTTGCATTGTTAATGTGAAAGGTTTTAATAGGTTCAAAAAACGAAAGTGGGAATATCCCGATTTGGAGTCAGCAAGAAGACCGGTGGTGCACAGCAACGATGTTCCTGTACCAACCTTCACAACATTACCCACGCTAACATCATCAGATGACGATGTGCACGGCGAGGAATGTACAAGTAGTGGTTCGGAATACGAAGGACGTGAGACACAACCCCAGCAGTTCGACCAGAAGGAGCTCAGTGACTTGATGCGAGAACTCAATCTTTCAAAGCAAGTATCAGAACTCTTAGCATCCAGGCTTAAGGAAAAGAACTGTCTTCATCCAAGTGTTAAAATAACAAAAAAATGGTTCAAATGGCTCTGAGCACTATGGGACTCAACTGCTGTGGTTATCAGTCCCCTAGAACTTAGAACTACTTAAACCTAACTAACCTAAGGACATCACATACATCCATGCCCGAGGCAGGATTCGAACCTGCGACCGTAGCAGTCGCACGGTTCCGGACTGCGCGCCTAGAACCGCGAGACCACCGCGGCCGGCGTTAAAATAACAGCTTACCGGACGAGAGAAGAAAACCTTCTTCCATACTTCAACCAAGAAGAGGTTATAGTGTATTGCAGCAATATACCTGGACTTTTACTTGAATTGGGGCTGCCGGAATATAGACCAGAGGACTGGCGTCTCTTCATAAACAGTTCCACTAGAAGTTTAAAATGTGTTCTCCTACACAATGGCAATCGTTACGCATCTATTCCAATTACCCACTCAACAAAACTTTGTGAAGCATATGCTAACATCAAGATGGTTCTGCAGAAAATTCAGTATATGCAGCACCAGTGGTTGATTTGTGTTGATTTGAAAATGGTGAACTTCTTGCTTGGACAACAAAGTGGATACACAAAGCACCCATGTTTTATCTGCATGTGGGATAGTAGGGCAAAGCACGAACATTGGAAGCAGAAAACATGGCCTCCAAGGGAACATATGGCTGTTGGTGAAGCAAACATCATTAACGAACCTCTGGTTAGTAGGGACAAGATTGTTCTTCCACCATTACATATTAAGTTAGGACTAATGAAGCAATTCATCAAATCTTTAGACAGAAATGGTAATTGCTTCACATACATCTGCAATACGTTCCCTGGACTCAGTAGTGAAAAACTTAAGGCAGGAATATTTGATGGTCCTCAAATTCGCAGGCTCATCAACGATACCAATTTTACAAGTGTCATGACTGTCACTGAAGCATCGGCCTGGAACAGTTTTGTCGCTGTTGTAAAATGTTTTTTGGGCAATCATAAAGCTCCCAATTACGAGGAACTGGTCAAAAACATGCTCACTAACTTTCAAAACTTAGGAGCTAACATGAGCATAAAATTGCACTTCCTTCACAGCCACTTGGATCGATTTCCTCGTAATCTAGGTGATTTCAGTGAGGAACAAGGAGAGCGGTTCCATCAAGATATGAAAGGAATAGAGGAAAGATATAAAGGAAGATGGGACAGGCATATGATGGCAGATTATTGCTGGAATCTGCAACGTGACTGTTCTGAAGAGACCTATAAAAGGAAAGCGTGCAGGAAGCGGTTCGTCATGGACGGAAAATGATATACTTATAGAGAAACTTTTCAATTATGTTTTATACGTGGACAAATGCCTATCAGGTTTTCATAGAAGCTATTTATAAAGATTATTTTCTTTTTTCATTGTAGTTTGTAGCGCTCGAGTTCAGTATTAGCAATTTTTTCTAATTTTTTGAATAAATCATGCATTATCTCAAAAACTAGAGCCAAACTGCATAAATGGTTGCTATATTCGTCCTCAGACCACTAACCCATCCTAAAGCCACTCAAATATCCTTGGCAAGAAAATGAGTGTTGACCAGTGTTATTTTTCCAAAAAGTTTAAAGAAACGTTTAATCTAAGTCAAAACATCTCAACTGAAGAAGGGATGATACCGTGGCGTGCACAGTTAAATTTTAAAGTTTACAATCCTTCGAAAATTACGAAATATGGAACACTCATTCGGATGCTGTGTGATTACAGGATACATTTCCTCATTCAAGACGTATTCCGGCGCTGGACAACCTTTAGCAAAAACGGTGATGGAACTATTGACACCTTCTTATGGAAAGTGCCATCACCTCTACATGGACAATTATTATATCAGTGTAGAACTTGCAGAGAAGTTACTTGAAAAGGAAATTAGAGTTTGTGGAACTATACGGCAAAATAGAGGATTTCTGGAAAAATTAAAGCGCGCAAAAGTCAATGTGTTTGAAGCTTGTCATCAACGGAAAGGTGACAAGCGGCCGGCGACAAGCCAAGTAATCCGAATTAGCGCTGCCGGCGCCAAGCGAATAAATTTGCACAAGAAGTGCAGACGGCAAAGTGTTAACAGTCCCTGTAACATCCGACAAAGTGCAACAGGCATCGAACTCCGTCCCATAAACTGACACTTGCATTCATCATCATTCAACGTCCTGGCGGTTACTCCCGTTATTAATGTACCAGTATTACACATTTGCAATGGCTTATCTCGTACTGATATTAATCTGTGATCTTAACAATGTTCATCACTTAAATGTTAACTGGACAAATTTATACCTGCAGTTTCATTACTGTACACTAGTTTTTTGATGTAGTAATTTTTCTTTTCGTCGGAATGCTTCAAGAAAATAATAAGCCGTACGCTGTTAGTATCGGCACTGAGAGATCCTCCTTAGTGAGGATGGCTCTAACTTAGAAAAAAAAAAGACATTGCATGGTATTCAAGAAAATATGTAGAGAAAGTGCGACCGTTGATGACACAGTCAGTTTGGTCCGGAATCATGAACCAGCTAGCCTGGTGGCAATTTACGATCTATCCGTCGGGTTCGATACTGACAACACGGGACTGTTCCTAGCGCATTTTTCCGACCGCACATTGATTCTTAAGGGCGGAGAATACCATAACGGAAAACACAGCAAAGACAAACGCTATTAATATCCTGGTTGCGGGACGTCCACAGCTGTTGCTAAAAGTGTTCATGATGAATAAATCCGCTACAGTTTTACTTAACAAATCCTTGATTTTGCTAAAATTGCAGACAGGAGCGGGGTTTCAGGGCGTAAATCCCATCTTCAGGCGCTACAAATGAAGGGAAATTAAGAAGGATTCCTCATCAAATTAACTTTTAATAATTTTTGATGCGCTTATGTAGGTATTCATGGATTTTAATATGCGCAAGTGTCTGGCACATACCACAAATGCCCTCTCTCGGCGACACCATCTGCCCTAGTGCTTTCACAATCTTGTCTCGATAGTTCATAGGCGAAGTACTGGTGCTAAACTGTTCGCATTGACCCTGCGCCCATAGTCATGTTGTACAAATGGAGAAGATGTCTTAATTATTGACGACGCCTTTGGCACAATTGATTTATTAATCTCCATTGCATGATGTAATTTTAGTAAGTAACTAAAAGATTTTGTGCCTGTATTACTCTGGTAATTTCACTGTTACTTAAGCTTTTGTGTTTCTCACTTCCGATGCTAAGGCTTTTCTAATGAAAGTGTCTTCCTGTTCAGGATTTTTTACTTCTGTTGAAGGTATATTTATATGTACCGAAACCTTGGTCAAGAATTTTAATAAAATTTTTATCCTGTAACTGTTTTGGCTGTCATCCTTTATCGTGAAAAATTAATTAACATTAAAAGAGCCCATACAAATGTGAACATCAGGTTATAACTTGATTGAATACGAAAAAGTCGTTCCAGTCACGTACAAAATCCATCCAATTCATCAAGTAGCCGGTGAGGCATGAAAAGGTCCCCTTAGTCAACCAGTACCACACCGGGTAAACGGGGCCTATAAACGTTAATATAACAGCAAATAAGCACACATGGCCAACCTAATTAACCTATGAACCAACTGCCAACGACTATACATGCGGCATGGGCTTAAAATTAGAATGAAGGCATGAAAGTCGTAGAATGCCGATTTGTGAGACCCAAAGTAGCTTACTATATGAGTACCTAGCCCGCAGCATATAGCGGAAAGTCATCAAGACCGATCAACACACTGCGACGCGAACAGCAGTGGCACTCCTGTGTACACAGATACGTCAGAGACTGGACGCCACTGGAACTAACACTAAGGGCAGGAGAGACCACCTAAGAAATCACAGCTAATAACATGGCTGCACATCAACTTTTCCTCCCAAACACTGCCCGCTACTAATAGCGCTAATACCGCCTTACTCATGTGTGTAGTAGTTAAATTGATATAGTACGGAGCAAACAAAAAAAAGGGAGACATGCAATGTACACTGAAGCACCAAAGAAACTGGTATAGGCATGTGTATTCAAATAAAGAGATGTAGACAGGTTAAATACGGCGCTGCGGTCGGCGACACCTATATAAGACAAGTTTCTGGCGCAGTTGTTAAATCGGTTACTGCTGCTATATGGCAGATCATCACGATTTAAGTGTGTTTAAACGTGGTGTTATAGTCGGCTCACGAGCGATGGGAATCAGCATTTCTGAGGTAGAGATGAAGTGGAGATTTTCCCGTAGGACCATTTTACAAGTGTACTGTAAATATCAGCAATCCAGTAAAACGTCAAATCTCCGACGTCGCTGCGGTCGGAAAAAGACCAACGACGACTGAAGGGAATCATTCAACAACCCTTCCGCAGATTGCTGCAGATTTAAATGCTGGGTCATCACCTAGTGTCAGCCTGCAAACCATTCAACGAAACATCATCGATATAGGCTTTCGGAGCCGAAGACCCACTCGTGTACCCTTGACGACTGCACAACATAAAGCTTTACGCCACGCCTGGGCCCCTCAACATCAACATTTGACTGTTGATGACTGGAAACATGTTGCCTAGTCGGACGAGTCTCATTTCAAATTGTATCGAGTGGGTGGATGTCTGCGGGTATGGAGACAACCTCATGAATCCATGGACACTGCAGATCAGCACGGGACTGTTCAAGCTGTTGGAGGCTCTGTAACGGTGTGAGGCATGTATAGTTGGAGTGATGTGGGACCTCTGATACATCTACATACGACTCTTGACAGGTGAGACGTACGTAAGCATCCTGTCTGATCACTTGCATTCAGTAATGTCGATTATGCATTCTGACGGAGTTGGGTGGTTCCAGCAGGACAATGCGACATCCCAAACGTCCAGAATTGCTACAGAGTGGCTCCAGGAACATACTTCTGAGTTTAAATACTTCCGCTGGTCACCAAACTCCCCAGATGTGAAAATTATTGAGTTTATTATGATGTATTGCAACGTGCTGTTCTGAGAGATCCCCACCCACTCGTACTCTTACGGATTTATGGTCAGCCCTGCAGGATTCATGGTGTCAATTCACTGCAGCACTACTTCAGACATTAGTCGAGTGCATGCCACATCGTGTTGCGGCAATTCTGCGTGTTCGCGGGGGCCCTATGCGATATTAGCTAGGTGTACCAGTTTCTTTGGCTCTTTAGTGTAGTTCTGATGGCGACCACTCCCGTGTATGCAGGAGTCTCATTGCGGTTCCACCTAATGTCTGTTACCCAGTCATGATGAGCTTCCACGATATGAGGTGGACTGGGCACCTATATGGTAAACTACTTTTGAGTTTCACAAATAGGCACTCTACGGGTTTTATGCCTTCATTTTTATTTCTTAAGCCAATGTGACGAATCGCTGTTGGTTCATTGGTCACATTATGCTGACAACTTGTGTTTATTTGCTGTTACAGTCATGATTTTTTCGCTTAGGTTCCGTTTACCCGATGTGGTAGTGGTTGACTCAGAGGACCTTTTCATGCCTCACCAGCACGAGATCTCGCATGTTACTTGATAAATTTGCTGGATTTTGTACATGACTGGTACGACTTTCTCGTACGCAGCCAAAGTATGTTAATGTTAATATGAAGAAAAATCCTCCTTAGTTTTCCTTGCTTTTTGTAGCACCAGAATATGGGATTTGCATACTGCACCCGGTTCGTGTGTATAATTTTACTCAAATAAAGGATTTGTCAAGTACAACTGTAGCAGATGTATTCATCATGAGAGACGCTTTTGTTTGTAGTGAACGTGGCTTGGTCTCAGAAATTAAAACCGTTTTTCGTAAGGAAGCTGCTAACCCTAGACGTTTCAAGGGTATCGGATCATTTACTGTTTTACCTCTCGAACAAAAAGACGTGAATGACACCTATATTGTGCTTCAGTGGCTGTTGAAATTGGATAAGATCATGGAAAAGTAGAAGCGAAAATGCTTGCATTTTCTGGATAACTGCACAATTCACAATACCACACCACTTCTGGGTAATGCAAAACTTCGTTTTTCCCATGTGGGCACCACTTCGAAATGACAACAGATTGTTCAGGGAATAAAAAGTTTAAAGCTTTGTAGTGCAGAGAAGTTGTGTCGATGATACTGGATAGCGCTTGACGATGGTTAGAGGCTGTAATGTGTGACTCTGAAATGTTAGATTCATAACGGTTTTATTTCGCTTCAACTCATTATAGTGCGACAGAGCAGCATCTATAATATTTTATAACTTAGTGGAATGGAAATTCTTAGTGTGAGGATGTGATATGTTTCTGGTATTTGTGATGTAGAATGAATATGTTGTGACAGACTACGTCGCGACGGTGGGCGAGACCATAGATGATCACACGCCGCCCTGCCGCAGGGGAAAGATGTCGAAGGGTAGTCAACGGGAGGGTCGCTATTCGACGACGAGAAGATTACAGAAAAAATACATTAATTGTTAAAAGTGTGACAACGATGCTCTTACACGTGTTACACAGTAGTCTGGGCAACTGGCTGACCGAAATCCGTGTCCGGCCCACGGGAGGTCAAAAACGGCCAGCCAAAAATTATTATAAAAGTTGATATTACGCACTCAAATTATTTAAAAAAATCTCTCTGAAAATAACAGTTCGTTTCAGCGCCACACTTATTACTTTTTCTAGTAATGTACAATTAACTGCTGAATAGTTAGTATTATTAATACACTACTGGCCATTAAAACTGCTACACCACGAAGATAACGTGCTACAGACGAGAAATTTAACAGACAGGTAAAAGATGCAGTGATATGCAAATGATTAGCTTTTCAGAGCATTCACACAAGACTGGCGCCGGTGGCGACACCTACAACGTGCTGACATGAGGAAAGTTTCCAACTGATTTCTCATACACAAACAGCAGTTGACCGGCGTTGCCTGGTGAAACGTTGTTGTGATGTTTCGTGTAAGGAGGAGAAATGCGTACCATCACGTTTCCGACTTTGATAAAGGTCGGATTGTAGCCTATCGCGATTGCGGTTTATCGTATCGCGATATTGCTGCTCGCGTTGGTAGAGATCCAATGACTGTTAGCAGAATATGGAATCGGTGGGTTCAGGAGGGGTAATACTTCCGTGCTGGATCCCAACGGCCTGGTATCACTAGCAGTCGAGATGACAGGCATCTTATCCGCATGGCTGTAACGGATCGTGCAGCCACGTCTCGATGCCTGAGTCAACAGATGTGGACGTTTGCAAGACAATAACCATCTGCACGAACAGTTCGACGACGTTTGCAGTAGCATGGACTATCAGCTCGGAGACCATGGCTGCGGTTACCCTTGACGCTGCATCACAGACAGGAGCGCCTGCGATGGTGTACCCAAAGACGAACCTGGGTGCAGGAAAGGCAAAACGTCATTTTTTCGCATGAATCCAGGTTCTGTTTACAGCATCATGATGGTCGCATGCGTGTTTGGCGACATCCCGGTGAACGCACATTGGTAGCGTGTATTCGTCATCGCCATACTGGCGTGTCACCTGGCGTGATGGTATGGGGTGCCATTGGTTACACGTCTCAGTCCCCTCTTGTTCACATTGACGGCACTTTGAACAGTGGGCGTTACATTTTAGATGTGTTACGACCCGTGGCTCTACCCTCCATTCGATCCTTGCGAAACCCTACATTTCAGCAAGATAAATGCACGGCCGCATGTTGCAAGTCCTGTACGGGCCTTTCTGGATACAGAAAATATTCGACTGCTGCCATGGCCAGCACGTTCTCCAGATCTCTCACCAATTGAAAACGTCTGGTCAATGGTGGCCGAGCAACTGGCTCGTCACAATACGCCAGTCACTACTCTTGGTGAGCTGTGGTGTCATGTTGAATCTGTATGGGCAGCTGTACCTGTACACGCCATCCAAGCTCTGTTGACTCAATGCCCAGGCGTATCAAGGTCGTTATTACGGCCAGAGGTGGTTGTTCTGGGTACCGATTTCTCAGGATCTATGCACCCAAATTGCGTGAAAGTGTAATCACATGTCAGTTCTAGTATAATATATTTGTCCAATGAATACCCGTTTATCATCTGCATTTCTTCTTGGTGTAGCAATTTTAATGGCCAATAGTGTAGTTAGTTATAGGTAGATTAAATACATATCTATTATGCTGTATAGCGCTGGAGGGTGCGCTGAAGAACGCGGGCGGAAGGGAGCAAGCTGGCCGGCCTGCGTAGCATTCATGTCCATCCACTTAACAGCTCTGTACATATGAATGCAACACAAGAATTTTATTCATCTTTAGCTTCAGTTTTGTCACACTCTGTCCCAGGGGCGGTCTGACAGACCGCTATGTTTAAAGAGCCTTAAAAACTGGATTCGGCAGTGTCACTGAAACAATTCATTTTTATATGTAAAAAGTTACATTAATAACATTCAACAGTATTTTAAAAAAATTTGAAGTTTATTCTTACGAAAAAACGCATTTAAATAGAAAACTGAAGAAAATGAACGTAATATTACATGATAATGTTAATGATATGAAAACTCAAATATCCTTCACTCTAAATTTTACTTTTTGCTATATTTTTAATATTTATTATACATGCAGTAATAAAAAACATAACAAACTTCCACAAAACATTCAAAAAAATGAAGGTTACACTAGTAATTTTCAGGTTTTTACTTTTCTTCTCAGAGGCTTTCTTAGCAGCCACTGAAACTTTTTGTAGAGAAATCAAGCTAGATTGGTTTCTTGCAACTATTACAAATATAAGACGTCTTTTTACTGTTGTTTGGAACACAGGTGGAAAATGCTTTGTGTTTTTCCAATCATTCTATAACGACTTCTATTCTTGTTCTGTTACACCCAAAACACGGTGAATAGATACACTAAGTTCACGGGCTATGTGATACTTGTTGACTCGCTTTTTATCTGGAAAGCCACTTTGAGTTTCCAAGCTTTTTCAAAAAATTAAAGCGGCTTACTGAGTATCGTTTTTACAGAAATTGTAAAGGATAAACGCATTCATCCCACTTATGTCCAACATGTAGAAAAATAATGCCATAGGCCGTTAGAAGAGGCTTCGATGACCAGCGGTATTTGTTTCAACGAAATATTTTTCTAGCAGAACCATTTGCTAAAGATTGAGCCTCTACAATTCTCTTTTCATCACTTTGATAATTTGTTTCGTTCAAAGAGTTTATAGGTGTCAAAACACATTTGTCTTCACTTTCACATTGTTCCTATTCTGTATTATGTCCACTTTCAATTTATCTGTCACTATCTAATCTAACATCACTTCATGTACTGTCCTCACATCATTTTAAAACAGTATCCTCGAAGTCAGGGTCCGTAACATGAACCGTGGATGAAGACTTGGTTACAGAATTCATAACGCAATGTCCCAGGTGCGTCTCAGAGGCCACTAGCACGAAAGAACAGTGATAAGTAAATTTTCACATCACATTAAAGTGGCTTGTGAGAAAGGAAATCACTGCAGCTTCGGGAAAAAACAACTAGGTAGAATCCTCGCAAGATAAGATGGCCGATGTACAGTGACCAGTTTTTATCCAAAGCGCTGGGCGAGTTCGTTCGTTTGTTCAGAAGGCAAATGGTCACAGTTATTGTGATATTTACATGTAACTAAGACACTGTGAATAATTTGAAAAAGTTTGCTATAAAAAATAGGATTCGCCATGGTTTTGCGTTCGGTGCATATTACATTATATGTTGCTGCGTATGAAATTTAGGTAAAATACCGTATTTTTCTTTAGACTTGGGTGGAGGTCTCAATCTATCACCATTCTCGAGAAAATCGATGTGATGTAGCACACTCATTTGCGATTGTGCCGCGCCAGCGATAAAACCAGAGTGAAGTACCCACAACATTTCTCATATTTCATAAGCGATTTGAGATATACAAAATAGATTTTGCAAATGATAGCGCGCAAAGAGGAGAGGAGTTTGCCATACATTTATTATGCAAAACTTCATTATCTGCTGTGTTAGTCCACTGACTAGAGACCTTTTTAATGAAAGAATTTAATTTTTAACGGGCTTAGACAGCTGGTGAAATGTAAAATGCTATGGGTTTGGGAACAACATAACTAAAACATTAGACTTTTATTTTGTACCGAGGATATGCTTTTGCATATGATATTGACGTTTCTTTTCCTCATTTCCTCACTTAATGAACCACTGTCTCATAGTTCTGTCGCAGTTGTGTCTGCACTACATGTTAGTGAGGTGGCACTTGTGAATTTCGTTGTCTTTTGGGAAAAGAAGAGAATTTTAACAAGGCAACAAGAGAAATGTATAGGTTTTACTCAAAATTCGTCAATCATGGCGCTTCTCTGAAAGTTACAAACAGTTAACAAGCCAATCGAAAAAAATCGCTGCATTTTCAGTGGAATTCTTTTCCGATACTAACCAAAGCAGGGTGACAGATTTTTTTAAAATGGTCACCATGCAAGTGTGGGTGTGGAGGGGTTCCACTTAATATCTTCAAAAACTGTGAGCTTCAGTTTAGAACGGCCCTTCTCGTCCAGCGCTCGGCATTTCCCCTAAAGCACCTGTCCGTAACCCCAAGCATTACCACTCTCCCCATGCGTGCCCTGCTGACTGAAGCTGTATCGGCCAATAGAGTAACAATAAATGCTAGCGGTCAGTGAGACCGCACCTGGGACGATAAGGCTTAACGAAGAAGGAAATTTTATAAATCGATTTGCACACTTCGACGCGCAAGTTTCTCTTTTGCGGTGCCTTGGCATGTGCTGTGTGCCGGGCACCGGTGCTTTTATGAAGAACAAATCTAAATAAAGTATACAAATTTTAACGCCACTTTGTCAGTAGCTGTTGCGACCTCCAAAGGAGCGTTTTGTTATTATCGAGGCTTATGACGTTTCTTTTGCATCGACATGGATTCTAAATAGCACAAAGTTGATAGTAAAAACAGAAAGAAAGTTTTTGACTGAGTGGCCTGACAAGGGAACCTCCTCATCGCACCCCCCTCAGATTTAATTATAAGTTGGCACAGTGGATAGGCCTTGAAAAACTGAACACAGATCAATCGAGAAAACAGGAAGAAGTTGTGTGGAACTATGAAAAAACAAGCAAAATATACAAACTGAGTGGTCCATGGGCAACATAGGCCACATCAAGGATATTGTGAGCTCAAGAGCGCCGTGGTCCCGTGGTTAGCATGAGCAGTTGCGGAACGAGAGGTCTTTGGTTCAAGTCTTCCCTCTAGTGAAAAGTTTAAATCTTTATTTTCAGACAATTATCAGAGTTCAGGCACTGACACATAATCAACTTCGCTCTCCAAAATTCGAGGACATGTTCGGATTTGCTTGGACATATGTAGGATTTGACGGTCTAAACACGGAAAAATTTGAAAACGTTAAAAACATATGTTTTGACAGAGCAAAGAGAAAACTGCGACTGTGAAACTGTTGCATTCATTTGTTGCAGTTTATGTGACACACTCTTATGTTTTCATCACTTTTTTGTCAGTGATTATCACATCCACAAGAAAACCTAAGTCGGGCAAGGTAGAAGAATCTTTTTACCCATTCGCCAAGTGTGCAAGTTAGGTGGGTCGACAACATATTCCTGTCATGTGACGCACATGCCGTCACCAGTGTCGTATAGAATATATCAGACGTGTTTCCCTGGATCAAATGTTTTCGGTTCCCATTGGAGAGGCACGTCCTTTCGTCTACAAATGCACGGTTTTGCGGTGCGGTCGCTAAACACAGACACTAAACTTATTACAGTGAACAGAGACGTCAATGAACGAACGGACAGATCATAACGTTGCAAAAATAAAGTAAGTAAACTTTGCGCTCGAGGGAAGACTTGAACCAAGGACCTCTCGCTCCGCAGCTGCTCACGGTAATCACGAGACCATGGCGCTCCTGTGCTCAAATTCGCCTTGATATTGCCTACCTTGCCCATGGACTACTCACTGTATATTTTGCTTATTTTTTCATAGTTCCACACAACTTCTTCCTGTTTTCTCGATTGATCTGTGTTCAGTTTTTCAAAGCCTATCCACTGTGCCAAATTATAACTAAATCTGAGGGGGGTGCGATGGGGAGGTTCCCTTGTGAGCATCATTGTTTTACTCTGGGTAGTGAAGCTCGTCAAGGAAAACTTACAAAATAGGCACGGCCTTCGTAGTTCGTTCTATGAGGGAGAAAGAAAAATCAGCAGTAGCAGCGATTCGTGTATGTGGGACGATCGGTAAACTCCAGACTCCATTTCGAGACTCTGAAATAGTAAAAAGTGTATGTTGATAGTGACCGTGGCATTTTTTGATGATAAAAAGGCTGTTGTCGCAGTTCAAGGTATTCAATTGTCGGTAAGAAGTAACACAAGAAGAACCGAAATTTTGGCTGCTGACATAAAAAGTAGTTTGCTCGTATTTCTGCAGAAGGCGCCTTGCTACGCCATAGCACTAGATGAATCATGCGACGTTGTTGATGAAGAACAAATGGTCATTTTAGTGAGATTTTTTCGATATTGAGAGCAAAGAATTTAGGGAAGAATTGCTAAAAATATTGCCGTTTGAAAGGCGAGACTGGCGGAGAAAATTTATTCAAGGCTTTTGTTGACTTCATGACAAAATCAAACATTAATATGATGGAATGGTGTCTCTTTCAACTAACTGGCCCCAGCGATGATCGGCAAAGAAAAAGGACTACTAAAGAGAGTCAAAGATAAGAATACTGGGCTACTGTGACCAGTGCACAATTCACCAGGCAGCCCTTTGTAGAAAGTGTGACTCTGAAAGACATAATGGACAGGTTGACCAAGTTAATTAATATTATGAGGTCTCGTTCTGCTCTTCAGCACAGACATTTCAAAGAGTTTCTTCTGAGCGTGATTCGGCACATTTCTGACTTACAGCAGTACAACGGCGTTTGTTGGCTAAGTAAAGGTCAAGTGATGAAATGTTTCTGACGAATAAAAGAAGTAACATCCTTCTCAGAAAACTTGGATTCACAGGAGGCAAGAAACTATTTGGAGATACTAGCAAACGAAAGCAACATGCTAGCTGTGGCTTTCGTAAAAGACATTCTGAAACATTTAAATGCTCTCAATGCCGATCTACGAGAAAATGGCAAATTAATATATGATTTGATAAAAAATGTCTCATCTTTCCGCCGCAGCTGGATATCTTTGAAAAAGACATTCCAAGTCACGACTTTTTTCACTTTCCAACGATTTTTTAATATAAAAATAATTCTGAAATAGACGTTTTAGGATTCTCAAATTCTGTGTCATATCTTAAGCAGTAATTTGCTGCAAGATTCCAAGACTTTTTGGAGATAGAGAAGTTGTTGCGGTTCTTAAAATCGCCATTTGAAGTTTCCCAGCGGCAGAGTGGACAGATATGGCTGTGAAGATGTTCTACCTTTCAAAACCTTAACTCCAAACGGAGATAATTACTAATGGTAGACATTTCCTTGCAAACATATAAAACTGCATCCGCTGAAGAATTTTGTAATAAACATGTCCCAGAAAAACATGAAAATTGCAAACGATTAGCAATATACATGAGTGCTATGTTTGGGTCCACATATATTTGTGAAATTTAATTTTCAAAAATGAATTTTTTGCAGAATATGTGTCGGCCTTCAACCTCGAAGACACTATTCGCATAAGCTGCTCTCCACGTGAACCTAATTTTAAGTAACTGGCCTGAAGACCGCAAATGTAATTTCTCCCTTTATTTTTTATACAAATATGCCTATTTATCGTATTTGTGAGCGAGAATTTAAAAAAAATAGTAAGGAATATGAGGGTTTTCTTCTGGACATCGATAAAAATTTGCCGGCCCGTGTGGCCGAGCGGTTCTAAGCGCTTCAACCTGGAATCGCGCGATCGCTACGGTCGCAAGTTCGAATCCTGCCTCAGGCATGGATGTGTGTGATCTCCTTTGGCTAGTTAGGTTTAAGTGGTTCTAAATTCTAGGGGACTGACGACCTAAGATGTTAAGTCCCATATTGCTCAGAGCCATTTTCTGATAAAAATTTTCAAACCTCAAGTTGCTTCGCTGTAACATGTTGCCCGTCATAGCTATTAAAAGACGTTCACTTCTCATTTCAATGGAACATGGTGTTCGTGAGTTTCCACTTCACAGTGATACAATTGGTCCACTTAAAATACAATTCCGTCAAGTGGCTTACGGGTATTGTATTATATGTGCAGATGCAGTAAAACTGTTGTGCTTAGCCGAATAATTACCTACTGCGTTGTATTTCACTTAGGAAAATATTTGTAAAGACACGCCAAGTCAGGAACAATGACGTATGTCGTGAGTTATATGTCGCCGACGTCAGGAATAAGACAAGGCCGAAGTGGAAAGTTTTCCCTTACTCGGCATTCTGCATTCTGTTTAAAAGGCAGATCAAATGGAAAAAAAAACTTTCGTAGTGTATCGTGTGAACATGGCTTGGACAAGGTAACAGCCAGGGGCTAACTGTCCTTGATCGATCGGAAAGACGCTTCAGTGAGCGCGGCTTACTTTTTAGATGTGACCACCTTCTTTGGAGGGAAGGCAGTCTCTCAAAGGAGATAATACAATTGCAGGTCAGGGTGAGCCGGCCGCGCAACAAGGCGTGACGCGAAGGCATGTTGTAGAAGGTGCCTGCTGCCCACCGCTGAAGGGCAGACAGGTTACTGAATATGCTCGCCCAGTGCACGTGCATTGGTAGCTACATACTTATCATGGTGGACCAGCCACCATAGGCGTTACAGACTCCCCAACTTCTTTGTGCGATTCTACTTCAGAAGACCATTTAGACATACATTGTTTTAGTGTGAGTATTCTTGCGATCAGCAAATGATTTCGTGTGAGGGAGAAAAAAACGAACTGAAACATCGGTTTCAAATAATATCACCTCTACGTTAGCTGCAGAAAATACAGATACTTCGATAATAATCACAGACATTTTAAATAAAAAAAATGTTCAAATGTGTGCGAAATCTTATGGGACTTAACTGCTAAGGTCATCAGTCCCTAAGCTTACACACTACTTAACCTAAATTATTCTAAGGACAAACACACACACACACACACACACACACACACACACACACACACACACACACACACATGCCCGCGGGAGGACTCGAACCTCCGCCGGGACCAGCCGCACAGTTCATGACTGTAGCGCCCTAGACCGCTCGTCTAATCCCGCGCGGCACAGACTTTTTAAGAGACTATAACTTTCCCTTTTAGGTGAGCGCAATCCCACGGCAAACATTTGAACTGTCTATCTGGCAATAGTGCCATACGCATATATTGCTTAATTTTTTGGTTCAGATGGTTCAAATGGCTCTAAGCACAATGGGACTTAATATCTGAGGACATCAGTCTCCTAGACTTAGAACTGCGTAAAGCTAACCAACCTCAGGACATCACATACATCATGCCCGAGGCAGGATTCGAACCTGCGACCGTAGCAGCAGCGTGGTTCCGGACTGAAGCGCCTACAACCGCTCGGTCACAGCGGCCGGCAAATTTTTTGGAATCCGTGGTATAACCAGAATATAATGCCCCGATAGCACTCCAGAAGAAATTAATGTATTTGTACTTTCCAAAAAACGGAATATGTTGCCCGTTACCATGACGTGCTGCTTTGATCATGTATTTGTATATAGCGGCAAAATTTTAATTTTGTTGTAGTCATTAGATGTACTGCTGCAGGAAAATTGTTCTAGATGCTTTGTATACTCCCAAAATTCCAGGAAAATAAAGACATATAAAAAAAGCAGCACGTCGTATGCTGGAGATAAATGCACCGCTTTTCCTTGTTGTAGTTCAGAGGAAGGCAGATGGAACAAATCATGAACTGAGAGGAAAATGGAACTGGAAACATGAGTGAAACATTTTACGAATCCCCTAATTTTCTACGTCTACATGATTAGTCTACATTTCACATTTAAGTGAGTGGCAGAGAGTTTATTCGACGACCTTCAAGCTAGTTCTCTATCGTCCCACTCTCGAGCAGCGCTCGGGAAAAATGAGCACTTAAATCTGTGCGAACTCCGATTTCTTTTATTTTATTGCGATGATCATCTCCCCCTACGGAACTTTGCAACAATAAAACATTTTCACACTCAGATGAGAAAGTTAGTGATCGAAATTTCGTGAAAGAATCTCGGGGCAACGAAAAACACTTTTATTTCAATGACTGCCACCGGAATTCGCGTAACATATATATGGTACTGTCTCCCTTATTTCGCGATAATACAAAACGAGTTGACCTTCTTTGAACTTTTTCGATGTCCTCCGTCAGTTCAGTCTGTTGTGGATCCCATACCGCGCAGCAACATTCCAGAAGAGGACGGTCAAGCGTAGTGCAGAAATGTTGAATCTTGTAAGTGTTCTGCCACTAAATCGCAGTCTTCGGTTCACTTTCCCCGCAATGTTATCTATGCGATCGTTCCAAATTAATTTTTCGTAATTGTAATCTGTAAGTATTTAGTTCTTGTGAATTATCTTGTAATAGAAATTTAGCGGATGCCTATTAGTAATCGTGGCTGACTTCATACTGTCCAATATTTAGAGTCAACTGCCACTTTTTGCGCCATACAGATATCGTGTCTATATTATTTTGCAATTTATTTTGATCGTTTGATGCGTTTACAAGATGGCTGATGACAGCATCATCTGCAAAGAATCTAAGACGGCTGTTCGGAATGTATTCTAAAGCGTTTATGTATATCAGGAACAGCAATGGGCCTATAACACTTCTTTAGGGAACAGCAGATATTGACTTTCTGTCATTTGCTCTGTCTGTTATAGAAAGGTAAATGGCAGCATCATCTGCAAACAATCTAAGAGTGCTACTCCGATTGTTTCCTATATCCTTTATGTAGATCAGGCACAGCGGAGCGCCTGTAACGCTTCCTTGCGGAACGCCTGATATTACTTCTGTTTCACTCAATGGCTTTTCGTCAATTACTACGAACTGTGACCTTTCTGACAGGAAATCACGAATCCAGTCGTACAACTTAGACGATACCCCGTAGGCACGCAATTTGATTAGAAGTTGCTTGTGAGAAACGGCGTCATACTCCTTCTGGAAATCTAAAAATATAGAATATCTGCGTCGACGTACTTTAAAGGAATAAAGAGAACTGTCGTCTGCGACGTCATCATCAGTCATTTGATATTCATTGTTACATTATTACATCTCCCGACATTCCCTCGTATTATGGTCCTCTGAATAGATAACCGCATTGTCCCCGCGCGTTTTACACGAAGGATAGTCAGTGTTTTGTCACTCCATCATATCATCATCATCATCATCACTGACACGCAAGTCGGCGAAGTGGTGTCAAATAGAAAGACTTGCACCAGACTGCCGAATTATCCCACATACTATATCCCGGCCAAAAATACCGTACAGCTATTTTATTTCTGACTGGAGCCATGTGGCCCACCACGACTTCCTCTCTTATGCCAGCGTCTCCCTCTCGTAGTAGTACAGTAGTTACTCTCAACGTACCCAATTATTTGTTGTATATATTCCAGTTTCTGTCTTCCCCTATAGTTTCTAAGCTCGACATCTCCTCCCAACCTGATATTACTCGTTGAAGGGTAAAATGTAATTTTCAGAGGGCTAAAAATAAAAGGGTTCAATTGTATTTATATCACAAAATTGAATTATTTTTGAAAGATCATTAGTATTATCACTATTTCTTAAGACTGTAATACTGATTACATAAGTTACCAGAAACTACTTTTTTTTTTTTTTTTTTTCAAATGCTTGCAGTAGCCCGCAACTCAATGTGGTGGAGGTTACATACAGCTTGTGAAAGAATATATGAAAAATATCTTCCTCACATAGTCTATCCACTACATATGCATTTTGTACCATGCATCTATGACCTGAGATACATGTATCACATCGAGTATGCTTAATTATCTCGTGGAAACGCCTTCCCCACGTTTTAGGTAGTTCCCAAAATAGATCAGAATATGTTTCATTAATCGCTTCACAAAAATAAACTAACTGACAGCACAACACAACAAAGACCACCGTACTACACTACTGTGGGGTCTACAATTATTATTGTTATTAGTGGCAGTGGTCAGACACAAAGCACTGCCAGTCAAGTGATTTACAAACAGTAGGTCAGTGTACAGTTGACATTCACTGGGGTACTGGGAGTAGGCGAAGCAAGAGTTGGTGAGGAGAGGACTTGTGTTGTAACAAGTCTCTACCTTCAGTGTGAATGGCTAGCTTCCTTTTCTGAGACTAGTTTCATCAGTCTATAAAAAGGTTGTTAGAAATAAACAGTACCAATTGCCTCATTAATTTATCAGTTCCAAGTTTCATAAAACATCTACAAAAACTAAATATGTACCTTTGGCAATTTTAAAAATGAATATGCTCAAAGACAATTCTTTTTGATTCTTAAAGTTAAGTTACAGCTTCTTCTTCTTGTTCTTCTTCTTCTTCTTCTTCTTCTTCTTCCCAACAAGGAGTAGGCCTACGTGACCTGTTTAGACTTCATAATAGTAGTCGTCCCACACTACTTCATGGGACTAGCTTGTAGCTATTTTCTGCTTTTCGTGGCCTTCTTTCAGTAGTACGTTCTAAATCAGTGGTTGTCAAACTGCGGCCCACATGCGGCATGTTGCCCGAATCAAGTATTCGTGCAGCCCGCAGTTCTCAGTCGTATTTTATAATAGTATACGTTAAACAACTGACAGCCGAATGCAGAATCGTCAGATAATGTTAAGAGCTTCTTAAGATTGTATTATTCTTGGTCAGTAACAAACAATAATTGTTAGAGAGACAGTAATACTTTAAAATGTGCTAAATTTCAATTAACATTGGTGAATTCAGCAGTGAGATAAGTAATGTTTGCCGCTTACGTCAGGGAAGAGTGGTACTAGCGCGCCCACTGCAGGGTTAATAGAAGTGAGCGGAGAGGGAGAACCATTTATTGTTTCCTTGCAATGATGGCAGCTCACGAGCGTGTGCAACTAGCACCGATCAGAATAGATGGTATAAATGTCAACCGGAAGAAACATGGATTCGTGAATGTAGATTACAGAGGGTATGATCTCCCGATGTGGTACATGTCTTTAGCAAGTAATATGGAATCAAATTAAGGCTGCTGTAATACAATGTAATGAGTAAAAGAAAGGTTACACTTAAAACATTTAGTAAACATTTGTGATCATGTCTCATAATGCAATTATTGTTATTAATTAATATTATATACTAATTTATGAAGCTTACGAATTAATATCAAGATCAGCAGGGTAAGGTGTGATAAAGTGGCCAGGACGGGAAAATTGGTCAATGCACGTTTTCTGCCCTAGGCAGCGCTGCTGCCTGCCGAGATGTGGTCAGACTAGTTCTGATATACGTAGCCGTTGTTGTCAGTGACAGAGGAAGCTTGTTGCGTTATTTTCGAGTAAAAACTTTTTTGTTTTTAGTCGTCTGATGTAACAGAAGTCCTTGATATTACTCTTGTTACCTCACTTGTATGGTGGGTAATAGTTTTTTTAATACCAATGTGTAAACAACGTATTTTGGCCTATAAATGTAGTTTCAGCCTATTTATTTCAGTTTGAAAGTTTCTTCCATGGATCTCTAACGCGGACATGGCGTCCGATCGGCAAAAACAGCCACAGCATCCGTCGGATACGGCGACCAAGGTGTTCACCCCAATAATTAGCTACTTTCAAGAAACACATATAAAACAACAGATAAAATTCGCTTCTAAAACCTTGCATATACGAAACTATCACCCGCCATTCTTTTCTTTTGTGACAATCTTGAATTAATAGAGACATAATATTTAAAACTCTCTATGTTGTGTTATATTTGGCATAACACAGATGTTCGACTGAAAACGGTCTGCTTCTTGCTCTTGGCATCCTTTGAGACAGTAGGGCTTGATAACGCCTATAAAATATCCCCAGAAATCAGAAAAACGAACATGGTATCCTGTTGAAATGGCACTGGCCACTATACCCGCCTTGGTACGAAAAACTGGTCACTAAGTAAGCTTTCAGAAAAATTCTTGTAGTTGCAATATTCACTGAAGAGCCAAAGAAACTGGTACACCTACCTATCGTGTAGGGCCCCCACGAGCACGCAGACGTGCCGCAACACGACGTGGCTTGGATTCGACTAATGTCTGAAGTAGTGCTCGAGGTAATTCACACCATGATTCCTACAGGACTGTCCATAAATCCGTAAGAGTACAAGGCGTTGGAGATCTCTCCTGAAAAGCACGTTGCAAGACATCCCGGATTTGCTCAATAATGTACATGTCTGGGGAGTTTGATGGCCAGTGGAAATGTTTAAACTCCGAAGAGTGTTCCTGGAGCCACTCTGTAGCAATTCTGGATATGTTGGATGTCGCATTGTTCTGCTGGAACTGCCCAAGGCCGTCAGAATGCAAAATGGACACGAATGGATGCAGGTGATCACAGGCAGGATGCTTACGTACATGTCACCTGTCAGGGTCGTATCTAGACGTATCAAGAGTCCCATAGCACATCAACTGCGTGCGCCCCACACCATTACAGAGCCTCCACCAGCTTGAACATTCCCCTGCTGACATGCAGGGGCCATGGATTCATGAGGGTGTCTCCATATCCGTATACGTCCATCCGCTCGATGCAATTTCAAACGATACTCGTAGGACCAGGCAACATGTTTCCAGTCATCAACAGTCCAATGTGGGTGGGTGTTGATGCGTCCAGGCGAGGCGTAAAGCTTTGTGCCGCGCAGTCATCAGGTTACACCAATAGGCCTTCGGCTCCGAGAGCCCATATCGATGATGTTTCGTTGAATGGTATGCACGCTGACACTTGTTGATGGCCCAGCATTAAAGTCTGCAGTAAGTTGCGGAATGGTTGCACTTCTGTCACGTTGAGCAATTCTCTTCAGTCGTCGCTGGTCCCGTTCTTTCAGGATCTTTTTCCGGCCGCGCTGTCGTCGGAGATTTGATTCCTGATATTCACGGTATACTCGTGCAATGGTCGCACGGGAAAATCCCCACTTCATCGCTGCCTCAGCGATGCTGTTTCCCATCGCTCGTGCGCCGACTATGACACCACGTTCAAACTCACTTAAATGTTGATAACCTGTCACTGAAACGGCAGTAACCGATCTAACAACTGCGCCAGACATTTGTTGTCTTATATAGGCGTTGCCGACCCCAGCGCCGTATTCTGGCTGTTTACATAGCTCTGTATTTGAATACGCATGCCTGTACGTTTCTTTGTCGCTTCAGTGTATTATTTTCTTTTTCACATAAAAATATTTGACGTGATACCTAATAATAAGTAAATTCAAAATGAGTGGTAAGCTTCTATCAATAATCATGGTTTGCTGAAAACAATTTATCTTTGAGTAGCCATTCGTCCCTCCCTCCCTTCAGTCCTTTCTTATGCCACCTGAGGCGTTGCCTACAATGTCAATATTGGCTCTTAAGCAAAGAAGTTTGACGGCCACTGTTGTAGACGTTGTTTCCACCTTTTTTAAGTAGTTTTTTATCGTTTAGGTTTTACTTTTGCAAACCTTCTCTGCTCTTCATTTCTAAATCGATCATTCTCAGACATTAGAAATTTCATCTCCGCTCTTTGTACGTGCTTTCTCTCTCTCTCTCTCTCTCTCTTTCATTATCCATGACTCACTTCCATAAAGTAGCCCAAGGACAGCCATTACATTAGAGAACTTGAGCTGAGCGTCTTTCCGGGTTTTGCTCTTAATGTTCTTTTTATAGTGCCGCATATCCAAACTACGGCCCGCGGGCCGAAACCGGCCCGCAAGGGCCGGCAAACCGGCCGCGTTTGCTGGCCAGACATCCCCGGTATCCGGCCCGTCAAATATTTGAGGTGGTAACTATACTGCCAACAATTGAGTTTCTAGGCCTATCGCTACCAATTCACAGCGACATTGACGGAGCTCTATCTTTACAAAGCGGAAGGTCATGGTTAAACTTGTGACTATGCACAATAAACAGGTAGACCATTCTCCGTGCGATAGTGAAAAAAAAAAGAACGGTTAACAGACTAGTTTGGCGAAAACATTTTAAGTAAAAAAAATTCTTTGCATTTTATTCTACTCACGAGTCTGGTGCAAGTCTTTCAAATGGACGCCACTTCGGCGACTAGCCTTAGTAATCAATCATTATGGAAGATGATTCTTAAGCGAGGTTTAACTTTCTTTTGATTACGTTGTAAATTACACATAGCAAGTAAATCGTATAAAATATTTTTTTAGCTGTTTCCACAACCTTAGATTTTTGCGATTTCATCTTTCCTTTAGCCTTACATTACGGCGACCATGGAGTGCTAGGGTGCTTTAATCCCACTAGGTAGATCTTGGCCCTTATGACTTCGTGGAGGAGTCGATGTGGCCCGCGGACTAAAAAGTTTGGAGACCCCTGATCTATGCCTCATACTGTCGTTAAAAAATCTATTATATCAAGGCAGCTAAACTTAGAGACTTGTTCAATTAATTGACTATTTATGATTATTTCGGCTCTTAGGGCGTTCCTTCCAATAAAAACCATCACCTTTGTTTTTGTTTACAGAAATACTCAGACTATATTTGAACTGAGCACAGATGCCACATATATGATGTTTTTTGCAATACGTCTTCTGTTTCATCTATACGCAGCAGTTCGTCAGCAAATAACAGTGAATTAATAAATTAGCTTTGCCCTACGTTAACACTAC
This sequence comes from Schistocerca nitens, assembly GCF_023898315.1. Classification (NCBI taxonomy): domain Eukaryota; kingdom Metazoa; phylum Arthropoda; class Insecta; order Orthoptera; family Acrididae; genus Schistocerca; species Schistocerca nitens. Next base: position 395,174,845 of record NC_064615.1, on the reverse strand, counting down.
CCAAAGTGCCTTCCTATCTACCTTTCGAACGTCAATTCAAAATCGAGGAACGCGATGTGTATCGGAAGACTATTTTCTCTGCTTCTCCAATGTTCTGTTTGTTGTGTGCATATTATCTTATCAAGATCTTCCTTTACTAAACCTATTTTGAACTCCATATAACTTGGCTTCTGCTATTGACTATAAACAAGCATTAAGTACCTTATTATATATTTTGCATCCTGTGCTCAAGACACTTATTCCACTGTAATTTTTTGTGCTGGATCTGTCTACTTTATCGGAAATTGGTACTTCGTTTGCTACTCTCCATTGTTCCGGTATCTTACTTCCAAACCAGTGCCTATTTATCAAATGCAGTAGTCTAAATTTCAGTAGCATATCGCCGTATTTCAGTAGTTCTGCAGGTGCGCAGACCTAGAAACCGTCGGTGTTGTAAATTTTCGTAGCTGTTTTGGAAAGCTCCAAGCGCTAATAGAAAACACTGATGCTCAAATCGTTATAGGTGTGGAAAGCTCGCTGAAGCCGGAAGTAAGTTCAGCCGAAATTTTTACAAAGGACTTAACCGTGTTCAGAAAGGATAGATTAAGTACAGTTGGTGGTGAAGTGTTTATTGGTGTCAGAAGTAGTTTATCTTGTAGTGAAACTGAAGTAGATAGTTCCTGTGAGTTGGTATGGGTAGAGGTCATACTTGGTCTAATAATTGTAATTAACTAGTGCATAACCTATAAATTACGACTTCCTTTGAATAAAATTGGACTATCTGTAGGAAAATACGATGGATTATTAATGATATAACATTTCCCACTCCCCTTCCCCTTTAGTACTCTGGGCTTTAGAGAAAAGAATAGAGTCAAGTGGACCGTGGCACCCGCATGTAACATGGCTGTTGTGCGGCAACAAACAGAAAAAACTAATAATTGGTTCGTTTTACCGACCCCCGACTCAGTCGATACATTTGCTGGACTATTCAAAGAAACCTTGAGTCGCATTTCAAATAAGTACCCCACCAATACTTGGTGGTGACTTCAATCTACCAACGATATACTAGCGAAAATACGTGTTCAACGTCGGAGGTAGGCGTAAAACATTGTCTGAAATCGTTCTGAATGCGTTCTCAGGGAATTATTTTCAACAATTAGTTCAGAAGCCCACTCGAAGTGTAAATGGTTGCGAAAACATAATTGACTTCTTAGCAACAAATAATCCCGAGAAAATAGGGAGCATCATGACAGATACAGGGGTTAGTGACCACAAGGTTGTTGCAGCGACACTGAGTACCGTAACACCCAAACAGAAACGCAAAGAACATCGGTTTGAAAAGCAGATAAAATTTCACTTGAGGCCTTCCTAAGAGACATCTCCACACCCTCCAATCTGAATATGTAAGCATTCACCAGACGTCGTTTAAGTTCAAAGAAATGGTACCGACGGCTGTTGGGGGACATATACCAAATAAATTAATAAGAGATGGTACTGATCCCCCGTGGTACATTAAACGTTTAAAATACCGTTGCAGAAGCAACGAAAAAAGCATGCCAAATTGAAGAGAACGCAAAACCCTCAAATTTGACGAAACTTTACAGAAGCTCGAAATATAGCGCGAACTTCGATGCGAGATGATTTTAATACTTTCCTCACCGAAAACTCTGTCTCGAAATCTAGCAAAAAATCCAAAGAGATTCTGGTCCTATGTCAAGTACACCAGCGGGAAGACTCATCAATATCTTCACTGCGCGATAACAGTGGTGATGTTACTGATGACAGAGCCACTAATGTAGAGCTATTAAACACGGTTTTCCGAAACTCCTTAAGATGAAGTAAATATTCCAGAATTCAAACCAAGAACAACTGCCAACATGAGTAACTTAGGAGTAGATATCCTCTGAGTTGAAGAGCAGCGTAAATCACTTAATAAAGGCGAGGCTGCCAGTCCTCATTGCATACGCTCACAGTATGCTGATACAGTAGCTCTATATTTAGCAATCATGTACAACCGATCACCCATTGGCAGATCCGTACGTGACGACTGGAAAGTTGCACAAGTCACACAAATACCAAAGAAAGAAAATGGGAGTAATCCGCTGAATTACAAACCCGTACCGCTAACGTCGATTTGCAGCAAGTGTTCGAGCATTACGAGCTATCTCGAAGCAAACGATTTATTGACTAATAACCAACACGGATTCAGAAAATATCATTCTTGTGAAACACAACTAGGTCTTTATTCTTACGAAGTAATGAGTGCTATTGACAGGGGATGTCAAATTGGTTCCATCTTTTTAGATTTTCCGAAGACTTTTGACAACGCACATCACTAGCGACTTATAATTAAATTGCATGCCTGTGGACTATAGTGTCAGTTATGTGAGTAGATTCGTGATTAGCTGTCCGAAAAGTCACAGTACGTAGTAACTGACGGAAAGTTATATTATTCGTGAATTGGTGTGCCAATCGTTAAAACAGAGGCGTTTTTCGCTGCGTCAGGATCTTCTCAGCCGCCCGAAGTGGCCGAGCGGTTTTAGGCGCTTCCGTCCGGAACCGCGCTGATGCTACGGTCGCAGGTTCGAGTCCTGCCTCGGGCATGGATGTGTGTGATGTCCTTATGTTAGTTAGGTTTAAGTAGTTCTAAGTTCTAGGGGACTGATGACCTCAGAATTTAAGTCCTATAGTGCTTAGAGCCATTTGAACCATTTGGATCTTCTCATGAAAATTCAACCGCCAGCTTTCTCCTCAGAGTGTGAAAATATTTTGTTGATACCCACCTACATATGGAGGAACGATTATCATGATGAAATAAAGGAAATCAGAGCTCGCACAGAAAGACTTAAGTATTCGTTTTTCCCGCACGGTGTTTGAGAGCGGAACGGTAGGCAATAGTTTGAAGGTGGTTCAATGAACCCTCTGCCAGGCACTTGACTGTGAGATGCAAAGTGATCACGTAGATGTATATATACAGTTAATTCTGGACCGAGAGTCTTTCTGTTTTTTGTTCCCCGTACTGTGTATTCCAGCTGTGCTATAGTTATGGTGTATAAGCCTTTGGTTTCCATCTTTACCTCGTCTTCTATCAACTGATTATCATTATACCAAAGATTTTTATAGTGTCTCATCCAACCCTGAATTTGTATTACATCCATCCTCACGGTACGTCTCTCCATCTTAATCAGATTTCTCACTAATTTATAAAATAAGTCCATGCGTCCATACACATTGTTTTCAGTTTCTATGAGAAACCTAATCCAGCTTTCCCCATGTGCATCCCTTATTATTGCTTTTGCTTTATCTCGTTGTTGCCTTATTTTTCTTTCGAATCTTCGAGTCAGTTTGTATTAAATTCAAACAAGATTTCTGTTTTTCTCTTTATGTCTTTTTTATTTCTATATTACATATCTTTAAACCTTTGTTATTTTTATTTATTCTATTTTTCCCCTCTAGAACTACTGAAGTTACCCCCCGACGTCTTAATTCGTTGAATCATCATCCTGTCCCTTCTTCCCGTTAGTGTTTTCATGACATTTCTTGATCGTCGATTCTGCGGAGAGCCTCATCTATAGACCAACAACCCAGACACTCCGAATCTCTCGTTTCCCACAGTCCATGGTTTCCTTCCACCCAAGCTACGCTCCAGGTATACGTTCCAAGAAATGTCTTCATCAAATTAAGGCGAATGTTCGATACTAGTAGACCTCTTATCAAGGAGTGTCTTATTTGGTTGCGATAATCTACTTTTTATATCTTCTTTGCATCGTTCTTCACTTGCTATTTTATTTTTAAGGTAGCAGAGTTCCTTCACTTCAGGTACATCATGATCCCAAATTTTGTTGTCAAGTTTATCACTGTCCTTGTTTACGCTGTTCCTCATTACTTCCACCTTTCTCCAGCTTACTTTAATCAGCATTTTGTTCTCAGTACTTTGTTCCGTATGTCCTGTAATTCTTCGCTTTCGCTGAGTATAGCGATGCCATCAGCCAATATTATCTTCGATATTGTTTCACCCTGAATTTTAGTCGCACTCATGAATATATATTTTATTTCTACCATCGCTTCTTCAAAGTGCAGATTCAAAAGTAGGGGAGAAAGAACGTTTTTCCTAGGTCGATAAATCTTAACGAAAGTGACTCTCTTTTCTTATGTACTGCTTCCATTATGAAGCGTAACGTGAAATCTGCTCCTCTGGTGCGTTTCCCATTCGCAAAGCCAAATTCATCGTCACCTATAGGACCGTCAATTTCATTTTCCACTACTCTGTATCTTATGCTTGTCACTAACGTGGATTAAAAACTGTTAAGCTGATTGTGTCACAGTTCTCGCTTATGGCTGTGCCGCCTTCGGAAAGTGTGATAGTATGTCTCCAATCACAGACACTTTACAGCAAGTTGAATAGTCGGTTAGTTGTCGTTCCCCTGTGATTTTAGAAATTCCAGGGAGATGTTGTTTATCCCTTCTGCCTATTTGATTGTTAGACTTAAAAACTCCGTCAAACTCAGAGTGTCACACTGGATCCCACTCGCCATCAAAAATCGACTTCACTGTCTTGCTGTATCATGTTAGGTTGTACACTACTGGCCATTAAAACTGCTACATCAAGAAGAAATGCAGATTATAAACGTTTATTCATTGGACAAATATATTATACTAGAACTGACATGTGATTACATTTTCACGCAATTTGGGTGCATAGATCCTGAGAAGTCAGTACCCAGAACAGCCACCTCTGGCCGTTATTACGGCCTTGATACGCCTGGGCATTAAGTCAAACAGACCTTGGATGGCGTGTACAGGTACAGCTGCCCATGCAGCTTCAACACGATACCACAGTTCATCAAGAGTAGTGACTGGCGTATTGTGACGAGCCAGTTGCTCGGCCACCACTGACCAGACGTTTTCAATAGGTGAGAGATCTGGAGAATGTGCTGGCCAGGGCAGTAGTCGAACATTTTCTGTATCCAGAAAGGCCCGTACAGGACCTGCAACACGCGGTCGCGCATTATCCTACTGAAATGTAGGGTTTCGCAGGGTTCGAATGAAGGGTAGAGCCACGGATCGTAACACATCTGAAATGTAACGTCCACTGTTCAAAGTGCCGTCAATGTGAGCAAGAGGTGACCGAGACGTGTAACCAATGGCACCCCATACCATCGCGCCGGGTGATACGCCAGTATGGCGATGACGAATACACGCTACCAATGTGCGTTCACCGCGATGTCGCCAAACACGGATGCGACCATCATGATGCTGTAAACAGAAACTGGATTCATCCGAAAAAAATGACGTTTTGCCATTCGTGCACCCAGGTTCGTCGTTGAGTACACCATCGCGGGCGCTCCTGTCTGTGATGCAGCGTCAAGGGTAACCGCAACCATGGTCTCCGAGCTGATAGTCCATGCTACTGCAAACGTCGTCAAAGTGTTCGTGCAGATGGTTATTGCAAACGTCCCCATCTGTTGATTCAGGTATCTAGACGTGGCTGCACGATCCGTCACAGCCATGCGGATAAGATGCCTGTCATCTTGACTGGTAGTGATACCAGGCCGTTGGGATCCAGCACGGCGTTCCGTATTACCCTCCTGAATCGACGGATACCATATTCTGCTAACAGTCATTGGATCTCGACCAACGCGAGCAGCAATGTCGCGATACGATAAACCGCAATCGCGATAGTCTACAATCCGACCATTATCAAAGTCGGAAACGTGATGGTGTGCATTTCTCCTCCTTACACGAGGCATCACAACAACGTTTCATCAGGCAACGCTGGTCAACTGCTGTTCGTGTATGAGTAATCGGTTGGAAACTTTCCTCATGTCAGCACCTTGTACGTGTCGCCACCGGCGCCAGCCTTGTGTGAATGCTCTGAAAAGCTAATCATTTGCATTTCACAGCATCTTCTTCCTGTCGGTTAAATTTAGCGTCTGTAGCACGTCATCTTCGTGATGTAGCAATTTTAATGGCCAGTAGTGTAGTTGTACCCCTCTTAGGGGTCTTCATTGTAGTCTTTAACCTGTCTCCTTCCTCCTCTGCTTTTAATATTGAAGGGGGAATTGCGAGCAGACTCGGAACGCCGAAATCGGAGTTTAGACACTTTTATTGTTCCAAGATTATCGGTTTCAACAGACTTACGCTGCCGTCGTCTGATCTTATGGGACTTCTTATAAAGTTCCCATGTTACATTACTTGAAATCAAAGCAGAAAAAACACTCTGTACGTAAACATACCTTGATGAAAACCCAACTGATAAAATCCTCCTAGCGTCCATGCATATTTGCGGCGAACATGACTCTCCCGAGCTCTGCGCACAGCATTCCGCCGGCAGTGTAGCCGTGAAAGCACTACTTAACACTGGACAACGCGCCTTAAGAATAACTTAGTACTAGGCAGCTCTAGGTGTTTGCCACGAGCCTTATTAATAATGAGTTAAGCAGGTAGTAACTTGTCTAGCCAAAGACGGAAAAGAAGCAAATTGTAATCCCTTAACCCTTGTTTGGTGCCTGCGTTCTTTTTAAGCCACAAGGCTCTTTTAACTAAAAAGAAACAGTAGGCTTCTCGTCCTCCATATATGATTTTATGGACTTTTTAATTATCACTGGGAAAAATGTTTATGGTTATATCACTGTTCGTAGTCAAGTAATTTGAAATTTTTGCAGTGGAGTCGGAAAATACGCTAGGCAATCAGTACGTGAGTTTCAGAGCTATATTTTTAGGAAAATAAAAACTTGGCAACAATACACCTTCTCAATCTACTTTTATATGGCCATTGTTGTAACTAAATCGTAGAAAATACATGCAAGTGCATTGTTGGAACAAATTCACAGATAGTGCGTTTTGTTGAACATAGTCGTGGTTTTATATTTTATTCATAATGGATGATGATACACGCTACAAAAGGGACTACAGGCTCCAGCAGGGTTTAACACATACAGGCCACTAAGAGTTACAGAGTTAACTGAATCAATTTTTGAAAATGTGAATGAGTGTGATGCTGTTGTAGATGTGATAAAGGAATGTACACATGTCGTAGACGAGGTAGATGTAAATGAATGTGAAGACGATGAATAATGGTATTCAGGAAACTAGGGAACATAATCTTGTATCTAGAATGGATAGATTTATACATTGAGGCGCCAAAAAAACTGGTATAGGCATGCGTATTCAAATACAGAGATATGTAAACAGGCAGAACACAGCGCTGCGTTCAGCAACGTCTATACAAGCCAAGTGTCTGGCGCATTGTTAGGTCGGTTACTGCTGCCAGGATGGCAGGTTACCAAGTTTTAAGTGAATCTGAACGTTGTGTTATACTCGGCGCACGAGCGATGGGACGCAGCATCTCCGAGGCAGCGATGACGTGGGGATTTTCCCGTACGATCATTTCACGAGTGTACCATGAACGTCAGGAATCAGGTAAAACATCAAATCTCTGACATCACTGCGGCAGGAAAAAAATCCTGCATGAACGGGACCATCGACAACTGAACAGATTCGTTCAACTTGGTAGAAGTTCAACCCTTCGCAAAATGCTGCAGATTTCAATGCTGGGCCATCAACAAGTGTCAGTGTGCAAACCATTCAACAAAACATCATCGGTAAGGGCTTTCGGAGCCGAAGGCCCAATCGTGTACCCTTGATGACTACACCACACAAAGCTTTAAGCCTCCCGGCCTCATCAACAGCGACATTGGACTGTTGATGACTAGAAACATGTTGCGTGGTTGGACGAGTCTCGTTTCAAATTGCTTCAAGCAGATGGACATGCACGAGTGTGGGGACAAGCTCATAAATCCATGGACCCCGCGTGTCAGCAGGGGAATGTTCAAGCTGGTGGAGGCTCTGTAATGTTATGGGGCGTATGCAGTTGGAGTGATATGGCATCCCTGATACGTCTAGATACGACTCTGACAGATGACACGTACGTAAGTATCCTGTCTGATCACATGCATCCATTCATGTCCATTTTGCATTCCGACGGAGTTGGGGAATTCCATCGGCAAAATGCGATACCCCACACGTCCAGAATTGCTACAGAGTGGCTCCAGGAATATGAGTTTAAACACTTCCGCTGGCCATCGAATTCCCCAGACATGAACATTATTGAGCATATCTGGGATGCCTTGCAACGTAGTGTTCAGAAGAGATCTCCACCCTCTCGTACTCTTACGGATTTATGGACAGTCCAGTAGGATTCGTGGTGTCAGTTTCCTCCAGCACTAATTCAGACATTAGACGAGTCCATGCCACGTCGTGTTGCGACACTTCTGCGGGCTCGGGAGGGCCCTACACGATAACAGGCAGGTTTATCAGCTTCTTCAGTATATATATGACGCAATACTAATCGATGCGCGCAAGCGGGCGTCGTGGAATATAATACATGAAACTGTGCATATTCTGTATCACCTTCGACGGCAATTAAAAATAATGGTATATTGTCTCAGATTTCTTATCACCAATCACAGGCAGAGTGTAATACTCATGCATACCAGGAATTCTGCAGAAGACAGCAGAATTCTACACCCATATCTTCAACGCCGGATTGAACTTGACTCTACATAACTGAAGGCATTCTTTGGGCTACTAATAATAGCTGCTTTACACAAGACCCATTACAAACCTTTGAGTGAATTTTGGCCAGAACAGTCAATATGAGCTTTTCAAGATTTCATGATATTCTCATGTGCCTCCAATCCGATGATAAACTTACAAGAGAAGAAACAAAAGTCATTTCTGGAACAAAATCTGAAAATGTACGGGCTTTGTTTGAAATTTTCGTCCTTCTTATATCCCTGGGCCTTATGTTATAGTTGATTAGCACTTGCGTACGTTTATGGGACAGTGTCCATTCAAGGTGTGCATTCCTTCAAAATATGAAAGGTACAGAATGAAAGTGTGTGCTGTTGTAGATTGTGAGACCAATTATATCATAAATGCACAACTGTATACAGGGAAATCTGCTGGAGCGAGGGAAATAAATAAACGGAAACGAGTGGTACATAATTTAGTAGAGAAAGTGGTAGATACATTACCACTGACAATTTTTTTTGCCACTTTTCAAACATAATTATAGCATAGAACAACAATGTGGATGGGTCTCATAATATGTCATTATTATTTTTGTGGAAATATTTTATATTTATCGGCATATAGTTGCTAGAATGATTTTGGGGTCGAAAATGATCCCATACATGTCATATGTTTTTCCAGAGCTGGTACTATGCGAGGATTACTTTACGCATACTGAGGGGCTAGTTCCGTTCACCATTCAGGTCTTATACTAATAGCCTAGAATTACAGAACCCACGCAACGTATTTGCGTGTGGCCACGCTACTTGTAGCTTCCTTAAGGAACCAGAAACTCCTCCCGAACAGGTCATGAAGGCCCAAAGGTTACCGACCGGCCGCCTAGTCATCCTCAGCCCACAGGCGTCACTGGATGCGGGTATGGAGGGGCATGTGGTCAGCACACCGCTCTCCCGGCCGTATGTCAGTTTACGAGACCGGAACCTCTACTTCTCAATCAAATAGCTCCTCAGTTTGCATCACTAGGGCTGAGTGCACCCCGCTTGCCAACAGCGCTCGGCAGACCGTATGGTCACCCATCCAAGTGCTAGCCCAGCCCAACAGCGCTTAACGTCGGTGATCTGACGGGAACCGGTGTTACCACTGCGACAAGGCCGTTCGCAAGGACCCAGAAAGCTGGTTCTTTAATACGGGTAACCAAATCAACAACCGTAAGAACTGCTGCAACTGCTATTCGCACTAGCCATCACTGAGGACTTTAACTTTTGGTACACCCATAGGGTAGCCCCTTCACAATAAAAGCCAGCACAATGATATGCTTACATATGTCTTGACAAATTTCAGCCACATACAAGCAAAGCTGAGTTCAATGTTCAGACATGAACAAAATAGGTTAAATCACTCATCGTTCACCAAATGGAATAGCGCCGGCAAGTCGCATCGGTAGCCCACTTGGGCGAATTGAACCAAGGCCGCTAGCACAGGAGCAACATGGAATCGACTGTTTCGTAGCAAGGTTAGCGAAACAATTCCAGAGCACGGGGATGCTCAGGCAACGATGTCGTGTGATAGTAAGTAATACATAACCTAAGTAATACATAACGTTATCTGTGACGCCTGTGCTCGATGAGAATCACACCTTTAACCACAGCCATTTTAGTCTGTAGCTATGCCGTTGTCTGAGTAGGGCAAAGATTTATGTACATCATCAATTCTCATAGTTGTAACGTCATTAGCAACCCCATGGTTCACAACAAGACCATACCACTTTGTAGCAGGAGGATACAGCCACACAAAGCAAACAGCAAATAAGCAGATGCCCAAAGGAACTGCCCAATGTAGAAACCTCCTCAATACAAATTTAGGAGAAAAGATAATGCTGCATGAACCTGAGCCAGTATAAACCCTGCAACCAAAGCATCGACTCTTGTCGTGTTCCCTAAACGCAGGAATACTACAGCCTATGAAACATCCGAACTGGAAATGCTTACTGGTCCAACGAAGCCGCCTCTGGCATTCTCTACCACCAGACTGTGGCTGTTCTGCAGAAGCTTCACACCCTTTCACACCACGAGACGGAGAGAGAGACTACGTCGGCCGAGCGCGGCATCGCACTCCATAAACATGGCGATTCAGAAGTGCCGGACGGATGAACACCTTGCACACTCTCTTGCCAGACCTGTAGAAAACAGAATTGTGATGTTCCTGCATGAAGAAAATTTTATTAAGATTGGTTAAACGTAATGTTTTTGAAGAATACATGTTCAGTGTCTTTGAAGAAACCCTTCACATTCATTCGAAAGACATTAACCGATAGTGCAATATCTAGAAGAGAAAAGTCCTAAAAATTAATCATCAACAAATGGAACATCGCCTGATCTCTGTCAGATCCTCACCCCCCGCCTCCCCCTCCTGCTTTGACAAGGCTGTTGGCAGAACGAGTGTGATGTCGTATGCAGGAAGTCTTCGGCCACCACTGCTGGTATTGATGATAATGACGATTTATGGCAGAGGGCGCTAAACAGCAAGGTCATCAGCGCCTTTGCATTAATGATATACCGACGAAGATTGTGAAAATCTATGGAAAAAGAACAATAGACTGGGAAACTACGTTTCATCCCACTACAGGAATCGTAAAGCGTCCCCAAGCATGTGAACTTCAGAAAAGTCCGTAATAAAAACCCAGTGAGACATAGTGGTTCAAATGGCTCTGAGCACTGTGGGACTTAACTTCTAAGGTCATCAGTCCCCTAGAACTTAGAACAACTTAAACCTAACTAACCTAAGGACATCACACACATCCATGCCCGAGGCAGGATTCGAACCTGCGGCCGTAGTGGTCGCGCGGTTCCAGACTGTAGCGCCTAGAACCGCTCGGCCGCCCCGGCCGGCGAGACATAGTGGAATAACTAAATAAAATCATGGATAAAATACCTGTAAAGATGCTGTTAAAATGGATACATAACCTTGGCTGGATGGCGACTTAGAAATAATACGTGACCCAGCCACTCTGTGATACGTTAAGATCTCACACCCAGTATGTTGGGAAGAATTCCGGATACCACAAAAAATCTTAAGACAAGAACAACACGCACCTCGTTATCAGTTAAAATGGAGGAATGGTCCTGTGGGAAACCCAAGTCGTCATATAAAACCCACTCAGTTAAAATATGTTGTACCGACAGCTCTGTCCCGCGTCTATGACATAGTGGGGGCTCCTCCCGACGTAAGAGGAAGCCATGTGTCAATAGGCAATGTCCCACTCTAAGTCGTGTAAGGGCTACTTTTTCAGCTCGTCGCGAGCGGAAGGAGGTAATCCAGGTTCGCACTGAAGTCTGTATGGAACGTAGTTTATTCTTCCTCGCTTCCAGCCACTGATACTCCCACAAACATGTGGCCTTCCTGGTTACAAATGAAGAGAAAGCCCGCAGAGACTGAACAGTGAGCACGAGGAGGAAGGGAGCAAGCCTCCTTGGCAGCCGCATCAGCGAGTTGGTTTCCCTGAATCCCTATGTGCCCTGGAAACCAGCAAAAATGATTTCCTTGCTTTGCCTTTGCAAGAGAGGTAGAGCGTCCTGCACCTGTTGCACCAGTCGATATGCTGCGTACATCTGTCCAATAGCGAGAAGGGCATTTTGAGAATCGAAGCAGATGACACATTTTTTAATCACGACCCAGTTTATTTGCTCCATTGTCCTCAGGACAGCAAACAGTTTCTCAAAATAATCTGAAAACTGCTCTGGGAGCCCTATCCTGAAGACAATGTCGGGGAACACAGCAGAAGAACCTAAAAAAAAATCTTCCTGCTTAGAACCATCCGCGTAGACAGTAATAAAGTCTGTGTGGCTATGTAAAATCTAATTAAATTTAACTTTGAAAACATAGTCTGGGGAACAACGCTTCTTGTAAGCAGTCAGTTCTAAAAGCTAAGTGGACCTTGGTAGTAGCCAGGGGGATGCCCTCCTCCACCCCTGGCTTTGGACTTGAATGCCCCTCATCTGTAATAACTCAAGGCTCTCCCTTGCACGGATCCCAAATGGCCGTGTTGTTTGTGGCCGATGAACGAACAGTCGTTCCAGTGGCTTCTGGACAATGTAGCTGGATGCTGGCGATGCAGGAATGGACAATCCCCTATATGCTTGGCGTACCTCGAAAAGAAGACATAGAATACACAGCGGAGGCTCACCAGCCTCAGCAGACAAACTAACAACGGGGCTCGTGCGATAGGCCCCTGTTGACAGCCTAATACCCTTGTGGTGAACTGCATCCAGCAGTTTAAGGTACGAAAGCCTTGCTGGCCCATAAATCTCACATCTCTATTCAAGCCGGGATCGCACAAAGGCCTTATAAAGTTGGCGCACACGTGCAAAGTAGAAGCAGTGACTGGTTTAGACTACTAGTCAAAGTTGCTACCCTCAGACCAACATATGCGAACATCTAACAAAGGCTCAAATTTTTAAGTACATCACCTTTTAAGACGAATTTTATTGAAGCTGACTGTCTATAAATGCTTATAGAGAAACTATTGGTGTTTCATTACTGCTAATGTATGCATCCATAATTGTTAAACTGTGTCTACAGGTCATTTAGCGTCATATGTTTTCAGCTAGAAAAGTGGTCGGTTACCATTATGTCACACAATGTGACGTAGGAATGCTTGGAGACTGATCGGTGTGTTTTAAGACCGATAAAGCGACTGCTGAAAACAAATTATATTTTGTGAAAATACGTACAAAAGCATCAGCGGTTTTATGTTTTTCCCATGTCTTCTTTTATCCGGGTTATTCACGCCTCTTGTAAGCAATTACCTCCTTACTAATATCTAGGTACGACTGTCAGATTATAAGCAATTAAATCTGTCACAGTACGATCTGATCGTTTCATCAGAGGGGATTCCTTTTCACCTACAACACTCAATACAGTATTTGCAAGATATCGAAATACGTATTCATCCGATACAAAGTACTGCACACAATTAACAGTAAGCCATCGGCGAGGTAGTGCTGAAAAGTTTCTGGCTTTGACCCCTTCCTACTGAAACGGAGAAATGCATTTGGCATCCAATGAAACTTGCTATACGGTTATGTAAGTTTGCAAAAATCTGGTGTTTCTTATTCTTATAACAATTTTTAATCGGGTAGAAGGTGAAATGAGCAAGGCTCAAATAAGTTTCAGCGGTGTCATGAAGCATTTCCCTGTCCGGGGAAAGTCTGTAAAGGACATCCAGAATGAGATGTTTAAACCACTATGGGAGCAGTGTCCTTCCTAGGACACATTCAAAACCTACTAGCCTCGTTTCAAAACTATAGAGCCCTCCGTTGACCATAAACCCCACAGTGGACAGCCCAAAACACCAAGAGATCCGACGACGGGTGATCCTGTCCATCAATTGATTCTGAATGATCGGCGAATATTCGACGAAAAGATATCAGAGGTACTGCGCAGGTCCTCGTAGCCTCAATTATTAACAATATCCTACACTGGAGGAAGATTTCAACGAAATGGGTGCCGAAATGGTTGAACACTGCGTAGATGAGAAGGCATGTCCTGAACAATTTAGAGCTGTTTTGACACATTTCGATGCTATTAAGGACTTTTTGTCTAGGTTATTGGTTGCGAATGAAACAAGGGTCAAAGTTTATGTTCTGCACACCGACGAACGGTCAAAGAAAAGATACCACAGAGGATCCTCATGAACATTAAGTCTCGCATCCAGAAAAAGACATGACACCCGTTTTCTGGGATACAGCAGGTATTGTGATGGCACACTACCTACGTCAGTGCTTTAGTATAATGTGAGACTATTACACTAACTTCCTCGAGCAGCTGAACGAGGAATTTAAAACAAAGTGCCTTGGATAATTAACCAAAGGGATCCTTTTGTTGCAGCACAGTGCAACAACTTCTTACACGTCCCACATTATGGCCACCAAACTGAAGGCCAACGTTTCCAATTGGTCTATTATTCCTCTGTTTACCTGACCTGGTCGCTCCGGACTACCATCTGTTTCCTGACTTCAAGAAACACCTGAACCACCGTCATTTTGACGACAATGAAAACGGCAAACATGCTATTGAAAGCTAGGTTGGTCGCCTACCACACGATTTCTTTTTAAATTGATTAGATAATAATCTGCAAAAACGAAATAAGAGTTGTGTCAGTTTGGGGGTGGTGAGAGGCAAGACGAGGAGGGTGGGGAGATATGTTGAAAACGTGTGATGCAAAACTGTCCTATTTCTGCACAGGCCAGGAAGTTTTCAGAATTCCCCCATGCATAAGGACTAGCGAGTCAGTCTTACCACTTTCCTTCTTCTTCCTCCTCCTTTTCTTCTTCTTCTTCTTCTTCTTCTTCTTTTTCTTCTTCTTGCTATTTTTTTTAACAAGTTTGTTTGTGTGGCCATTATTCGAAGCAAGCACAGAACTATTCGCTTTGTAAATAAAAACCGCCTTTCCTTGCTGCAACGTATTTCATTTCTTCCAAAAACGTTTCGCCTTTTACTTTAAGTAAGGCTGAATCGCGTCTGTAAGAAATAAAATATGTTGCAGCAAGAAAATGTGAAAACAGTTACGAAACAGTTCTGTTTTTCATTTGAAGCTCAGCTGTGGAAGGAAGATGACATCAGATTTCGAAATCGTTAGCAGTCATGAGAGTAATTATCAGGAAGCAAACTGTGAGAAAACACAAGAGTGTATACTTTGTGGAAGAAAAGGCATCAGAAGCTGCTGAACATTACTTGTAGAGCACACAACATGCGGTCTGTGGGCGACATTTCGTAACAACCAGAAAATAGCCTTGGCACAACACTTGCCTTGCGTGTTTCCTGCAAGTGAACGGACTTCAAAATGTATGCAAGAAGCAGCTAGAAGCGCGACAAGCAGTATTCTAATAGAGCCGCCAAACTTGTACCACAGACGTTGTCTGCCAGCGAAACAGATAATTATAGAACTGAGTGAAAAAGCTCGCATCGTCACGCAAGCATTCCCATTATAGTGGTCTACAGCGTGCAGCTCAAATAGCTTCTCCCGAATTGGAAATCGGAGCCATACCACTTCATCGCCCCCGCTTGCTAAGATAATAATAGTGCATTGTAATAGTAGGCCAGATATTTTCGTTAGTACGATTTATGGAAGGAAGCAGCAATGTAAGTACTTTTTTTAAAGAGCTGCGGCATCATGAATGAAATATAGGGTGTGTGGTATCAGTCAATAGACTTTAAACCAGAAAATATGAAGCTTCCGATTCGATGGGCACAAATGATCAGTGCCTCGAACGTAGCAAGAATTTACAGGTACGTTACTCGTACTAAGCGACTATCCCACGTCCCCAAGGGATAAGAAAAATCTGATTTTCAATACTTCGCGTAATTATTGACCGAATTTAAAAATTTAAAATGCTGTCATAATCTACTCATTTAAAGGTATAATCTTCTGTTAAAAGTTTAACACAGTAATACTAGGATTACGGTTAGAAGCCGTGTGTTGCCCTTGAGGAGGTGTGTCCCACATCTTAGCTTACCTGAGTCACTTTGGAAGAAGACGAGTATTTTTGAGTCGCACAAAACATGACTAAACACTATCAATAACCGCTGAACAGAAAGGGAGAGAGCATCGTGTGGCCGGAGTTTCAAATCTGAAGTATTCACTTTATCATAACTTTACATAAACACACTTTTAACGGATTTTTTTCCGATCGCGTGCCCCACTGAAACTTGCTTTGGATCGCATACGGACTAGGCTACGGGTTGGATACCCCTGGTATTGAGACAGTGTTAACTGACGGCGAGCAAATACCCGGACTTTATTGACCCAGTATTTGAAAATGAGAGCACTTCGCGACTTCCAGCTAACGCTACACATAGTTTCAAACCTGCACGAATGTTTTTCTCGTCCCCCCCCCCCCCCGCTCTCTAGCCCCCCCCCCCTCCCGGTCACCCTCTCTCCCCGCAAAAAGATGAGATAAAAAATTATCGCTTACTACGTACTCGTTATTCATGTAGTAAAACTTCAGCATAGCGCATGACATTTCAATTAATTACTGCTTTACTCCCGACTTTATTCACAATCAGTTACAGCCAGTACCCACATAGACCACTGAATGTAGCTGCATAATTATATCATTGCACCGAACGTAGTTCAGGATATGTGACGTTTTAGATATCGAGATGCGTTTTTGCTTAAAATGGAATGAAAATTACCGAGACTATATTCATCCAGTGTATCATAATGAGAGCACTTAACCGCCTTCCAACAAATTTTAAGCACAGTTTCAAACCTTTTTAAAACTTTTTCTCGGTTATGCTTAGCGTCAAATATTTAACTCACTAACTCATTTGTAAAGTAATCAGACGTTTGAAGCTGTTTTATATATGGGCATTCGATTCTTTAAAGAACTGGGGATTTAGTGGTTATATCTATTCTCTTACTACGTTCTAAAGTGCCGGGACTCGAGGTGAATAATATCTTATCCCAAGTTCAGCTTTCTCCATCGGTTCCTGCAACGAATTATAGCTGCATGGGGCATACTTCACGTGAGATTTTCACATCTTCAACTAGCTTTGCCAAATTTAGTATAATGAAATTCATCATTCTATTTTAATTGTATTTCTTAAGCTAAATTTGTCATAAATATCTGTACTGCACCGTTGGCGATCGTATGATGAGATTTTTCATTTTCCTATTCCGTACAAGTAGATCAGCTTACCTTGACGTCCTTCAGTATACTGTACCAATCCCAACGGAAAATGAGCCCGTTAATATGCCAAGGAAATCGAGGTTCGAGCATAATGCTGCCCTTGCACCATGTGGCGCACTGAGTAAGACACTTGATGTTTACTTGGGAGAACGAGGATTCATATCCCTGTCCCGCTAATTAGATTTAGGTTTACTGGGCTTTTCTTAAAGAGCTTTAGGCAAATATTCCGGGATAGTTCTTGTGAAAAGAATTAGGATGACCACTTAACATCCCGTCGACGACAAGTTCATTCGATACGCACCAATATCTCGGACTGGACAATTATGGAATCCGATATTAGCCGGGACATTTTAAAGGAACCATCCGAGAATTTGCTCTAACTGATTTAAATACGCCCGGAATTAATAGGATCCCAGTTCCTCCAATTCTAGTGTAATGTACTAACCATTACACAAATTCTCTTAGTAAACAAATACGGCAAAAGCTGAGTGTAGAACCATGTGAACAGTAGCATAATGTGACAATGCGAACACGCCACTTAGTAAGCAAGAAATGTCTTACTAATTCGCAACTGGAAAGAGAGAAAATAAACTGTTGGTTAACGGTTGTCCTAACACGTTCATTTAACGAAAGTTCAACAACCACTGTCGCTTTTTTGACATACCCGTAGAGGCAGCCGAAATTTCTTTACGCAACGGAAAACCGGTTGTAACTTGATTCACTCGCAGGGCAGTGAAAGAATTGTCTCGGGCGCATTAGTTGCTCGATTATATTTCCTCTCTTCATTTCTGGGCGTACAAGTACTCTGTGAAGACAACATGAGTCTTGTTTACGCTATGTGATCAAAAATATCCGGACAGGCTATGTAATGCGGAACTGACGACCAGATGCCACGAGAAGCGGACCTGCCAGTATAAAAGTAGGCAGAAGGTATTGTGTTATCAGTAGAGAAGCGGTGACAGCAGAGTGGCTCGGCCAGGAGAGCTCAGTGACTTAGAAAGCAGATTAGTCATTGGATGTCACCTGAGTAACAAATCCATCAAGGATACTACACCTCTTCTATAACTGCCCAGGTCAACTTTTCGTGGTGTGATTGTTAAATAGAAATGCGAAAGAGCAACCACAGCTAAATCGAGACCAGGCAGACCTCATCTACTGACAGACGTGGATCGTTGAGCATTTAGGAGTGTGGTTGCAAAAAGGCGCTTGAAATCGGCGAAAGCAATCACTCTTAAGTTCCAAAGTGCTACCAGCAGTCCGGCCAGCACAGTGATGTGGGTAGGAAGTTAAAAATAATGGGGTACTATGGGCTACTAGCCCCTGATAATCTACTCGTTTCTGTAGTTAATGTTAAGCGACGCATGAGGTTGTGTAATGAACAACACTACTGGACAGGGGATGACTGGAAACGACAGATTTGGACTAATCACAGCAACCCAATGTTAGGGTCTGGATTTGGAGAATGCCTGGTAGACTTTACTTGCCATCAGGTGTAGTGCCAATGGTAAAGAACGGAGAAGGTGGTGTTATCGTGAGGTGAGGGGGGGGGGGGGGGGAGGGGAGGTTCGCGGTTATAGTGTGTTTCCCTTATTGTGCTTAATGTACAAGGATTTTACAGCGTTGTGTACTGCGTAGAGTACAGAAACAGTTCGGAGACGATGATTGTTTGTATCAACATTAAAAATCACCCTGTTACAAAGCAGTATCTGTGAGACAATGGTCTGTGGACAATACATTCCTGAAATGGACTGGCTTCACAGAGTCCCAACATTAACCCAATGGAATACTTTTGAGATGTGTTCCACGTCGACTTCGAGCCAGACTCCCACTGCGGGGCGGCGGGTAAAAGTTAATCATTTGTTTGTTCGCCTTCTTATTCACGCCTAGCAATTAATTTTGTGGTCAGCCAGAAAGTGAAGGGAAACATATTGACCTTAGTTTCCATCTACATCTACATCTACATTTATACTCTGCAAGCCACCCAACGGTGTGTGGCGGAGGGCACTTTACGTGCCACTGTCATTACCTCCCTTTCCTGTTCCAGTCGCGTATGGTTCGCGGGAAGAACGACTGTCTGAAAGCCTCCGTGCGCGCTCCAATCTCTCTAATTTTACATTCGTGATCTCCTCGGGAGGTATAAGTAGGGGGAAGCAATATATTCGATACCTCATCCAGAAACGCACCCTCTCGAAACCTGGCGAGCAAGCTACACCGCGATGCAGAGCGCCTCTCTTGCAGAGTCTGCCACTTGAGTTTAATAAACATCTCCGTAACGCTATCACGGTTACCAAATAACCCTGTGACGAAACGCGCCGCTCTTCTTTGGATCTTCTCTATCTCCTCCGTCAACCCGATCTGGTACGGATCCCACACTGATGAGCAATGCTCATGTATAGGTCGAACGAGTGTTTTGTAAGCCACCTCCTTTGTTGATGGACTACATTTTCTAAGCACTCTCCCAATGAATCTCAACCTGGTACCCGCCTTACCAACAATTAATTTTATATGATCATTCCACTTCACATCGTTCCGCATGCATACTCCCAGATATTTTACAGAAGTAACTGCTACCAGTGTTTTTTCCGCTATCATATAATCATACAATAAAGGATCCTTCTTTCTATGTATTCGCAATACATTACATTTGTCTATGTTAAGGGACAGTTGCCACTCCCTGCACCAAGTGCCTATCCGCTGCAGATCTTCCTGCATTTCGCTACAATTTGCTAATGCTGCAACTTCTCTGTATACTACAGCATCATCCGCGAAAAGCCGCATGGAACTTCCGACACTACCTACTAGGTCATTATTTATATATATTGTGAAAAGCAATGGTCCCATAACACTCCACTGTGGCACGCCAGAGGTTACTTTAACGTCTGTAGACGTCTCTCCATTGATAACAACACGCTGTGTTCTGTTTGCTAAAAACTCTTCAATCCAGCCACACAGCTGGTCTGATATTCCGTAGGCTCTTACTTTGTTTATCAGGCGATAGTGCGGAACTGTATCGAACGCCTTCCGGAAGTCAAGAAAAATAGCATCTACCTGGGAGCCTGTATCTAATATTTTCTGGGTCTCATGAACAAATAAAGCGAGTTGAGTCTCACACGATCGCTGTTTCCGGAATCCATGTTGATTCCTACATAGTAGATTCTGGGTTTCCAAAAACGACATGATACTCGAGCAAAAAACATGTTCTAAAATTCTACAACAGATCGACGTCAGAGATATAGGTCTATAGTTTTGCGCATCTGCTCGACGACCCTTCTTGAAGACTGGGACTCCCTGTGCTCTTTTCAAATCATTTGGAACCCTCCGTTCCTCTAGAGACTTGCGGTACACGGCTGTTAGAAGGGGGGCAAGTTCTATTCCAGTTGCTTTTCTATTCCTTGGACACTTATTTCGATGTCAGCCATTTTTTCGTTTGTGCGAGGATTTAGAGAAGGAACTGCAGTGCGGTCTTCCTCTGTGAAACAGCTTTGGAAAAAGGTGTTTAGTATTTCAGCTTTAAGCGTGTCATCCTCTGTTTCAATGCCATCATCATCCCGGAGTGTCTGGATATGCTGTTTCGAGCTACTTACTGATTTAACGTAAGACCAGAACTTCCTAGGATTTTCTGTCAAGTCGGTACATAGAATTTTACTTTCGAATTCACTGAACGCTTCACGCATAGCCCTCCTTACGCTAACTTTGACATCGTTTAGCTTCTGTTTGTCTGAGAGGTTTTGGGTGCGTTTAAACTTGGAGTGAAGCTCTCTTTGCTTTCGCAGTAGTTTCCTAACTTTGTTGTTGTACCACGGTGGGTTTTTCCCGTCCCTCACAGTTTTACTCGGCACGTACCTGTCTAAAACGCATTTTACGATTGCCTTGAACTTTTTCCATAAACACTCAACATTGTCAGTGTCGGAACAGAAATTTCAGTTTTGATCTGTTAGGTAGTCTGAAATCTGCCTTCTATTACTCTTGCTAAACAGATAAACCTTCCTCCCTTTCTTTGTATTCCTATTAACTTCCATATTCAGGGATGCTGCAACGGCCTTATGATCACTGATTCCCTGTTCTGCACATACAGAATCGAAAAGTTCGGGTCTGTTTGTTATCAGTAGGTCCAAGATGTTATTTCCACGAGTCGGTTCTCTGTTTAATTGCTCGGGGTAATTTTCGGATAGTGCACTCAGTATAATGTCACTCGATGCTCTGTCCCTACCACCCGTCCTAAACATCTGAGTGTCCCAGTCTATATCTGGTAAATTGAAATCTCCACCTAAGACTATAACATGCTGAGAAAATTTATTTGAAATGTATTCCAAATTTTCTCTCAGTTGTTCTGCCACTAATGCTGCTGAGTCGGGAGGTCGGTAAAAGGAGCCAATTATTGACCTAGCTCGGTTGTTGAGTGTAACCTCCACCCATAATAATTCACAGGAACTATCCACTTCTACTTCACTACAGGATAAACTAATACTAACAGCGACGAACACTCCACCACCGGTTGCATGCAATCTATCCTTTCTAAACACCGTCTGTACCTTTGTAAAAATTTCGGCAGAATTTATCTCTGGCTTCAGCCAGCTTTCTGTACCTATAACGATTTCAGCTTCGGTGCTTTCTATCAGCGCTTGAAGTTCCGGTACTTTACCAACGCAGCTTCGACAGTTGACAATTACAATACCGATTGCTGCTTGGTCCCCGCATGTCCTGAGTTTGCCCCGCACCCGTTGGGGCTGTTGCCCTTTCTGTACGTGCCCAAGGCCATCTAACCTAAAAAACCGCCCAGCCCACGCCACACAACCCCTGCTACCCGTGTAGCCGCTTGTTGCGTGTAGTGGACTCCTGACCTATCCAGCGGAACCCGAAACCCCACCACCCTATGGCGCAAGTCGAGGAATCTGCAGCCCACATGGTCGCAGAACCGTCTCAGCCTCTGATTCAGACCCTCCACTCGGCTCTGTACCAGAGGTCCGCAGTCAGTCCTGTCGACGATGCTGCAGATGGTGAGCTCTGCTTTCATCCCGCTAGCGAGACTGGCAGTCTTCACCAAATCAGATAGCCGCCGGAAGCCAGAGAGGATTTCCTCCGATCCATAGCGACACACATCATTGGTGCCGACATGAGCGACCACCTGCAGATGGGTGCACCCTGTACCTCTCATGGCATCCGGAAGGACCCTTTCCACATCTGGAATGACTCCCCCCGGTATGCACACGGAGTGCACATTGGTTTTCTTCCCCTCTCTTGCTGCCATTTCCAGTCTGCACGGCCACATTCAGGTCCAGTCCACTGAAATAAAAGTTTCTACTCTCCTATTTCTTTGCGGGATCAGGACTATGATTTTAAATAAAAGTTTAAAGTTCCAATCATAATTATATTGCGTAAGGTTTCTCACATACAACACTTGGAAATTCACTAATTTCAAATGAAAGCAAGTCTTAAATTCTAACAGCACATTTAGCAGTGCAGAGGCGACCTCTACGGTATGTTCCTACTAGATTGTCTTTCGCCCTGACTAAGATTACTCAATGAAAGTTTGCCATAAATGTTCAAAATTAATGGTCGCCATAAAAGTGGAAATAAAGTCAAACACTTGCCACGCGGAATTGTAATTCACACGGACGGTCCACTAACAGTTTCTTTGGCGAATTCTCAGCGATCCAGGACGGTGTACAGTCCTCGAGAGTTCACTATCCGTTTTTACCGCAAAATACGCGCTTTGACATAGTTCGGCTCTGATGTCATCCGAGGTAGAGCGCGTTTAACAAACGTGGATATTCCCGTGGCTGATAGTGAAGTGAACGTTCCTACTGCCTCTCAGGCTGTATTTATTAAGGTGCCGGAGCGGACGACTGAGGAAACATCTGTTGTCTACGGCTATCTGCATACTGCAGCAGCCTCCGAACGAGTGCTTTCTCGGGCACATAATCTTTAATAACATAGTCACAAATTACTTCAGAAAGCTCTTAATTTTCACTTGTATACACTTAAGCTGTTTGAAATCACAGAAAAATTTTCAGCTCGCTAGAGTGAAAACTTTGCCTTCTAGAATTTTTATAATGAAACTAACAGCAGATCGTTACCTCTGAACCATACCTTTACTAGAACTTATATCAGATGTTATTAATACTAAAACTCTTAAATTTGGTGTTATTCTATCATTTGGTATATTTTATCATTCACTTTAACCAAAATTCTCTATCGTTACAATTACAGGTACTTAATCTACTACGATTAGGTATACTTTAGTTACAAAATTGGTTTTTACTTAATTACTCAAAAACTATAAGAGGTAGGTTAACGTGGTCTCTCAGTTATTATTTTTGGGGTGAACTGAAGCATAAAACAAATTTTAATGTTTCTAAGTCCATTATTTAGCGTTTCTGATTTTTCCTAAAAACGTGGAATCCGGTGTTAATTTTTGTTTTATGGTTTTGGAAACCTGCACCACTTTCTTATGAGTTCTAGAGCACCTTCTGACCAAATTCTGCCTTTATAGCTTTATTATTTAGCGTCATTTATTCTTCTCTTAAAACGGCATTTTTACGTAAACTGTTAAGTCTAGAACATAAAGACTTGATGTTTGGACATTATTACAATGAACTAAACAAAGTTTTGAACATAAATTTTGATTTTTAATTTCATACTTAATTGTGGCGCAATACCTGCGCGCTACGTGCAGACGTTTTAAGGTGACGTGGCGCTACTAGCAGTGAACTGGTGTAAGTTCTCGTGTCTGTATCTCACATACGATACAGCGCTTGCTTTGCTTCACCACGTCCAACATCACGACATTCTCTGATTTCACCTCTTGAGAAAAAATGTGGTGCCATTTCCTTATTGAAAGCCAAACACGTGACTGAAAGTGTTCCAGCAGAGCCGTTGTAAACGTGAAACGCACCGTGTTAATGTCTACTAATAGGTGTTAGCATACTCTTCATCAGATAGTCTATATTGCTTTGAAACAGCAGGAAAGACACTCGGTAGCGACAGTGTGACAATGGTCACATCGTTCGCTACTTAATGGAACTGGTAATAAGTTACTGAGAGATGTGGGATAAACGAAAGAACGAAAGTTACTACATAACCTCTCGGACGTAGTTAGGTCATCAGAGATGAAGAGATAGGTCGTAAGGGGACAAGGATGATTGTTCACTAAGGCTGTGGGGAAGTAAACAGACAAATTATAAAAATAAAGAAGAGAGGAATCTTACAAAAAGTGGTTCTGAGCACTATGGGACTTAACATCTGTGGTCATCAGTCCCCTAGAACTTAGAACTACCTAAACCTAACTAACCTAAGGACATCACACACATCCATGCCCGAGGCAGGATTAGAACCTGCGACCGTAGCAATCGCGCGGTTCCGGACTGCGCGCCTAGAACCGCTAGACCACCGCGGCCGGCGGAATCTTACAGATTAACTTTTCATTCACTTGGAGGTCATTGGAGAACACCGCTACTCAAAGCATGCTGAGTGCCCTAACCACTGAGCCACCTGGATCTGTAATAGCTATAGCACTCTGCGTCTCTCTTTTATTTATTTACTTATATATTGAGGATATCCTTCCACAAGCGATGTCGTTGGTCCCATAGGATGAAATCGTCGCGTACTGCATCTAGAAGAGACGTGGAGTCTTGTTGACTTTCCTACGCAACTATACGACTGTTTCAGGCCTGTCCCATTTAGTATTTATAATGTCGTATTAATTACAAGTCAGGCGTGACATCGCATGGTGCTACAGCAAGAGCTGAAGCTTACTGTCACCGGGGTGTTTTTTGTTTCCTACAGCTCACCACGAAAGTGACAAGGCTCTCCTTTCTAAGCCCCTAGAGAGTGACTTAACCATTCAGAGCTACGGTTTTGTGTGCGGCCAGTCGCCCCCACCCCCCTGCTTAGCTCAAAACTAAATTTAACAAAACTTGTTTGCTCTGAACGTCTATTCCGTGAAACAACTCCCAATGCCATAATAACTATCGAACCTCAGCTTTGACAGTATAAAGCTCACCCCAGTCCTCCTGAGTATGCGTTTTAACTTTCGGAGATTTCGTGAAAGGAGCGTTGAAATCCAACCTAGTGCCATGGAAGAAGCTGGAGCCAGCTGCGGAACATGTTTTAGTAGTGTTAGTAACAAAGAAAGAGTTTCAGGAACACGGGTTTCCAATGTTTGTATTTTACAGTGTATGCATAATACTATGCAAACAACGTAAGAAACAGTCATTACGAACTTGTAATCCAGGCCACACCAGGGCAAAAACGACGACAGTAATATTGTCATTCCATATGCAGGAATCACAAGAGTAAGTGTACGAGAATGGGAGCGTGAACACCGTAACATACGGAGGTTTCGGTATGTCCATGAAGCGTGCACGGATAGTTAAACTCGTTAAGGAGATCGCTCGCATTAAGCGAGAACAACGGGTTCGAGTCTAGGTCCGGAACAGATTTTCATATGTTAATAATCATTTGTACTGCTGATGTTTATTACAGATGATGTAAAATCGCATTCTTCACTTTCAGGAGTGTTTGTGAGTGCGCAAGATTTTGTTATTGTTTGTATTACTGTAAAATGACTTTATGCAAAGGGCTTTACTTAATGAACATTGTTGACGATACGCCCATTGCATAGCTTGAACAATTTGAACAAAACCTTTATGTATTACCTTTATAAAAAAACTTTTACATTAACTAGACGTCGGCGTGGAATAGATACTACTACAATTATTTTACGAATGTCTGAGTTTCTACAATTTTCATCATTTGCCTTTAGCACTATGCAGAGCGCAATACCGGTGCAGCTAACCTTGAGCTACACACTGAACAATTTTGTTGTACTAGTTAACTTGTAATGTTAGCGTATTTGGGAGACAACATACAATCACAGACGAATAATCAAGCTAAAGTCATATGGCATGAGTAGCTGGGACAGAAAGCTTCAGCCACCTATGGGAAAGGTTGTTCCAATCCACCGCGCCCACAGGCACCTTTCCTTACGTGACAATTGTGTGTTTAACTGTAGCTAGTAAGTGATCGTTGAATGTGTGTGCGTGTGTGTGTGTGTGTGTGCGTGTGTGTGTAGTGTGGTTTTATGTTTGTGCCGGATGACGAAGAGACGAGAGAGGGCGAAACCCGTTGTCGCCACATAGCCCACTCCTCTAGAATAGCATCAAGGGAGCCGCCGAGCTTCAAGTTCCCATCCGACGGACGGATCACCGTCAACAGTGTGACATTCCCTCACATCAAGAGTCTCTGTTGAAAGGTTCGGAATTTAATCCAGGACATCGCCACAAATATGCAGTCACAGACTTTACGCCACATCCCCTGCCGTGACGGCAAAGGGAAAGTGCCAACAGAACGCGGCGTACCCAGGCGGTTACCCATCCAAGTACTGGCTGGGCCCTACGTAGATTAATTTCGGTGACCTGACGAGAATCGGTCTACTGGACGAAGCAAAGCGGTTGGCAGAAGAATGATAAAATAACTGTTTCAACAACAGTAACATTATCAAAATATGCTCTCATATTTATAGTCCGACTATCGTCACAAAAGCTTATGATATGGAAAAAAAATACCACTGAACAAAAATTTTACAAAACATAATACTGTCAGCTGCAGGTGACACAGCAATTTGTGTTACTAACTAAAAATTTTAGTGGTTTTATTCGCAATAGAATACAGTACCAACTAGGCAAACACTGTAGTTTATTTTGCATCGCTGGCTGGCGTGTTGCTAGTTCAAATGCGACCACCAACAATTATTTGTTATTTAGTATTTATTATTTTTGGAAGTTCTTGAAATATCTTACGTTTGTTTATTCTTTAATATTCGATATTTGTATAAAACCATCAATCTGAAATATTCGATATTTGTATAAATAGCTGCATTCTCTGTCTAGCAGGTCAGTTTTGTTCTGACTGTATGACTGTACGTTTGTAAGATTGCGATTACTTTATGTAATAATATATAAATGTCTCCCCTCTATCTTCCTTCTTACTTGCATCAGAAACAATAAATAATTTTTAGTAATAATAATAATAATTTTAATAATAATAATAATAAGGCTTCAGGTTAAGAACTATTTACTTTGATAGTAATCTACGGAACGTAATAGAGGACATTACCTAATGAATTAGATCCCTCTGTTTTGATATTAATCTACGGAACGTAATAGAGGACAGTATCTAATGAATTAGATTCCTCTGTTACAGTTCGTTGGCTTTCATTCAGTTTCACAAGCGAGCACATCGAAAATGACTCATGCGTGCGTAAGCGTGTGTGCAGTGGAGGGGATGCCAGCTAAGGTGTTGGCGCGCACGAAACAATAAGTTGCTAGTGGGCTGCCTTAGAGGCAGGGCACATAAATGAAGCATCACATAAATTTTCATTTTCGATTTAAAGTAGTACTTTCGGAGTACCAACGCGTTTCGGACACTTCTCCGAGAGTGAAACAGCATTTGAGTAGCGCCAGTTTATTCCGCAATTGTGGCGCGCAAGTGTTGTGTACGAGCAGGAAGTGACTTTGAGTGTGTGTGTGTGTGTGTGTGTGTGTGTGTGTGTGTGCAAGAATCTTCCAACTGTGACGACGGTAGGATCGCGTTCTCGTGTCGTTATGCCGTCTTACAATTATGGGTAAGTGATTCCGGTGCATAGCTTTGCACTTGTGAGAATTTCTGATGTTGTGTCTTCAAAGTTTAATCACGGAAATGGCTGACTAATAGCATATTTGAAGTGTTGGATCCTGATTATTTGTTCAGTGTTATTACGAGCAGACGAGCAATAGTTTACTTTAGTATCATTATGAAAGGATCCACGTGTCAGAGTAATTTTAATTACTGGCAGTGCAAGTCAAATTACATATTGTTCTCCGTGTTATTCCTATTTCAAATTTCAAAGTGCATGAGGTAGATTCTTAGTGTTCTAGAAACAGCTTTGTAGTGAGCACTTAATTCGTGGTAAAGATTATATATAACATCACTGACGAAGTATCATTAAAGGCGCGTGAGGCCGTACAGTCACCTGATACCACTGTCTTTCGTGTAATCTAGTTTTAAATAATAGTTACCAAACACAACTGTAACAGTTAATCCCTTCTAGTACTTTTATTTGGACGTCGGAGTCGAGCAGTGGTTCCAGACCAACGAAGGAAAGCTCAATAACTGGGACAAATTTTAGGCCAAACTTACAAAACGCTTGGCGACAACCAGTAGCAAGTCCTCTCAGCAGAAGAACGATTAAAGAACACGGCCCAACGTCATGGCAAAACGACACAGTCATAAATACAGAATGTTTTCGCCGTTTGCAAAATTGAGAAACTAAAATTGACAGAAGCCAACAAAATCCCACATTTCACGAAAAGAGTCCCAAAACGAGTTACCAAGCTCTTCTCGTAAAGACTGTTACAAGAACAGAAACATTCATTAGGTTGTGTGAGCTCATCGAGGAAATGCAACAGAAAAAAAGAAGAGCCTGACGAAAGAGGTGTGATCGATTCCCGTACGTGGTCCCAAGGTCAGTTATGGAAGACCATTTGACCTCGCTTCTATCATACGCCACGTTGTAAGAGAAGATATACAACACTTTATGGACGATGTACATAAGAGGAGGTAAGAGAGTTGGTTGAAGAACGGGTACATCGATCTTTGGCACCAATCTCCACCACCAGACGGATGCGCCGTGAAGAATTGATTCTATCAACGAGGACTTACGCCACCATTGTCAAACAACAAACCAGCGTCCGGCCAACCAATGTAGAACCAATCCGTCCGTAAAGTAAAGCGCTTTGCAGAAGAACAATCATTTAGAGGATGGAGAACAATACACCAGTCGCTTTTCACGGTGGACGTCCTGGACACGACGTGCACTACAGCCGCGATGGAAGACGAGTGTTCGACAACTATTACGCCATAATACGTCAACCATCACAACGGTGAATTCACGCCAGTCAACTGCAGACAATTATAGTCGACCTGTGGCCGAAGCTCATCGCTGAACCCTGAACAAAGTCAGTCCCCTTCGCTGTGCAGAAGTACCAACCGCTTTCTTAGCCGCCGAAATCACAAAAACTAAGCAAGGTGATCATCTACGGCGGTGAAGCTTCCAAAGATGAAAATAATCCATGGACGATAGTTATTAACGTTACAGTAAATCTCATCAGTGTCATAATCGACGGCCGAAAAGTCCAAACTTTAGTCGGCATAGGATCTTTTTTTCTGTAATGTCGAAAGTTTATCGTCGCCAGCTAAGGCATACTACGTTCCGTGATACGAAAGCGACTGTGCTGAAGATCGCAAATCGGAAATCAGCAGACAGGAGCATGTATTGCAAGCGTAACTATGAAAAACACTCCTTCAAATTTGACGTTTTAGGACTTGCATCAAAAGCAAACAGATTTCCAAATTGACGAAGCTATTCCAACAAGGACACATAAAAAACGTTGACGATAGAGACGAGTTCCAGTCGTCAGTCGAGATGCATAGTTAAAACGTGAAGCTCTTGTCGATTGCAATAACCTACTCAGGCTCACAAAAGTCATCTGCATACCAGTGACGAACATAAGCATTGTGAGTGTACTGTGCTATGCCAATTTGATCTATGCCGAGTGGCGTGTCGAGACGTGACTCGCATCTGTATACTGACAATAGCTCTGCCTTCAAGAATAGACACATCTCGTCCCAGTACTAATATAAATCGTTAAATTTCAGTCCAAAATGTTTAACTGAGTGAATGTAATAGTACTTGCGCACAAACTAAGCATTGGACTAAACACAAGTACGCAGGTTACATACCTCTACTATATTGTTCACACTCTGTCAATACTAAACTCGTCAATAGTGTTACAGTGCGCTAAAGTGGTGATGGATCAACACACTTTAGTATCAGTACTTACCGTTATAGTAATTAGGATTTAATTAAATATTATGCACATTGCGCACTATCTGAACCTAAATACGCTCGTTCAATGAGCTGTAACGTGGGTTGCTAATGAGAACGACAGTTAAACAATCAATAAGATTGCATACGTTATAATTCATAACTTGCGCCGTTTATGGCTATTATTAATTGTTTAATTGATTAAAACCCCTTACTGAAATAAAAAAAAACTTTATAACCCGAAATAACTATAGCTATCACTGGTTATTTACGTTATTCACGCTAACGATCGGTATACTTTGCTACGCGAAGATCTTTCACTCACTACTACAACACAAAATCACCTAAAAACGCGTAATAAACATTTACCGTGACCGACGTTTCACTTACCTACGATAAATCTCAATTTCGTACTTCCTTTTCAGTAAAATTTAATAAACGGCTTCTTCTTACGATAATTCCGAACGCAGCGATCAACGTTATAATCTCATTGCAAATCAGCGATATAGCGAGAGCCAACTCTGCGATGCTATTAATTCTCTTACGATTACAAACATTATTTCATGTCGTCTCTTTCCCTTATTTCTTTCTCCTTGATTCTTGAAATACCCGTTAAGTGAATAAAGAAGTTAACACTCTTCCGTTTTCTTTAATGTAATCTAATTTAGTTTCTTTTCTCTAATTACTAATTTTTAAATCGTAATAAAATCTCAGTATGATATCGGTTCTTCGAGTCTAGTTCTTTGACCTGGAGTAACTGATTTATCTTTGCAAGACTGACTTGTAACTACTTTGCATCAATGTAGCTCTTTGTTATTTACGACATTTGTGTATTTTCAGTGGGGATTCAATCCTTTTCACTATATAATAAGACTCCGAACTCAGAATTCAGTTTAATTTTTCTTTATCTGAATGAAATTAATATCTCACACAAAATTTCCATGTGAAAGAGTGACATTAAAAAATCCAAACCCCACACAAATCGGTACAGAAAAGACACAACAAAAATTTAAAAATCCTATATGCCACCACGACTTTTATACCAATTTTAATACAACAATCTAGGGTCATCCAGGTGTTGGCAATCGCACTCCCTCTAACAGTGCCTAAGTCAAATCTACCATTCGTCACCCTACCAAGCAATGAAACTCAAAATCGACGGATAATATTAATTGGTTCCGCTAGGATACGAAGTCTATTTTCATAGATTAGTGCCTCAAATTTCCCACTCGTCACCCTACGAAGCAATGAAATTGGACATCGGCGAATAATATTAATTGGTTCCGCTATGATACGGAGTCTATTTTCAGAGATTAGTATCACAAATTTTACGGACTACAATAACTGTGTCATCTTTTACATAAATCGTGCCGATCCTGGTTCCTGGCTTTATGAAACACCAATTGAGATTTAAACTTAATGGTACACAAAACTACAATTTTAAATGAACACAACGCTATTTGATTGTCTTGTTGTTTATTTAATTACGACCCAGGTTTCCTCCTTTTATGCCATTTTCAAGTGACGTTCATTTAAAAATTATTGTATGGCTGCTGCTCAGGAACATAAAAAATCACGAGTATTGCGCCACTAACCCTGTAGTGCATACTCAAATAAACACACCACCGTGAGCCGCTCAACACCAACTGCCTTAAAGTGGTCCCCCAAAATCACAAAACTACCGCAATGCTCAATTACTTTAGGGCGTGCGTGAATACAACATCCACCAACTTAAACCACAACGATTTGTTAAGTACTGCGTGCACCACAATCACACTCTAAGTCCAGTCCAATTTATTTAATTTAATCGTATGGCTGGGGCCCCCCGTCGGGCAGGCCGTTCGCCGGGTGCCGGTCATTCAATTTGACGCCACTTCGGCTCGGCGACCTGCAGTCGATGAGGATGATAGGATGATGATGAGGACAGCACAACACCTAGTCTCTGGGCGGAGAAAATTCCCCGACCCAGCCGGGAATCGAACCCGGGCCCAGAGGATTGACAATCTGTCACGCTTACCGTTCAGCTACCGGGGGCGGACAGTCCAGTCCAGTGACTGATTGACACTTTCAAACCTCAGGTTCTCCAAATATGGAACACAGTTACATCAAAATTAGAGCGCAACTTTAAAACAACACACTATCCCGTCCTACACAACGTGATCACTATAAACTTTATACACGCTATTGCGGCGTCAATTAACAAATTCCTTCCTGCATACGATCATAGCAAAAATCTCTCCAGCGCTACGACCCAAAATACACTCAAATCAGTTTCTTTAACGTCCCTACTTTCTCTCGCGGAACAATATAAACTGAAGTAGGTACACTGTTAAACACATCTAACAACTCGGTCACACTGAGTTCTGATCTACAACGTCGACCGAATACTAGTTCAATAATTCAATACAACATTTTGACGAATTCTCACAAAATTCATTAGTCGCGATCCCATCTATATCCACAATCTATTCTCTTTCCCTGTGACTGTTAGACACGATAATTATTTAGAGCTTGCGCCTACCACCTCTAGCGTTGGCTTCCCTAGCAAGACTCAAATCAGAACTGAACTTCTAAATCCCAGAAACCAGAGGAGAAACAATTTAGACAATCACTTCATAATTCCATTGCTTTTAACAATTAAATGTAAGTTCTCCGACGGCCATCACCCTGCTGAATAGCGGCCAACTCGATGTGATGATATCTCTGGCTCGGACTGCTGACGTCTGCAGCTGCCGGCGTGAGGAGACCCCTTGCCGCAACTTGCTCGTTCTGTCAAGCGCGGTCGAAAGCTCGCTTTTCTACAACATTTGCACACATAGAGATTTTAATCGCAGAACATACGTACATTTGTAATCTTTCATCGTGTATTTAATACTGCACTTGCCACCCTCTAAGTTAATATGTTGAAGCGAATTGAAGTCTGTGACGGCAGCCGAAAACTTTTGTCCCGTCGCACGAGTGGTCAAGGAAAACTTTCGATCACTAATTGTTACGAGCAGCTAGAATGTAGCCCTAAATATATGTGCATAGGGGCAGGCGAAACTGTCCAGTTAGGGTAACTTTAACCTCACTGATGAAGAACAGTGGTCCGCTACCACACAGACAACACAGGGGAGGAAGCTACTATCTAACTACTAACTGGACCTGGCCTGAGAGTGAAATAACGTCGGCGAGTGACAGCCATTTTTCGGATGCTTTCATGTCCGGAGAGGAGGTAAGACACCAAGCAGCCCCTAACAAATTTGGTCACTGGGGATCATCCACCAATCAGCTAGCGCTCATACAGAGTATCGCCGGCTGGGTATCTACCTTTGCATCTACATCGGTAGTCAGCAAGCCACCGTGCGGTGTGTGGCGGAGGGTACTTTGTTTACCACTGTCACTCCCCCCCCTTTTCCTGCTGCAGTAGCGAACAGTGCGCGGGAAGAATGATTCCCAGTAAGCCTCCATGTGGTCTCGGATCTACAAAATTTTATTTTCAGGGTCTTTTCTAAAGTCACTATACTTTTGTACGTAAACAAATTTTATTAACCAATAAGTAATGGCACTGCAACTTATGTTACAATAGGACATAATTTCAGTACATTTGAAAGTGACCACGTTACATGTCTAGGCACCCCCCCCCCCCCCCCCCCCCCAGCGTCCACTGTAGACCGAAAAACCTCCCAAAGCATATCTGGTGTAATCTCAGCAGCTGCGGCTCGAATCCGCTGTGTTAAGTGTTCAGTGCTGCGGATTTTCACCTGGTATACCTTACTCTTGATAAACCCCCATGCAAAAAAGTCTAAGGATGTCGAGTCAGGAGAGCGGGGTGCCCACATCCATGGACAGGCACGACCAATCCATCTGCTGGGAAATTCTTGATTCAGATAATCCCGAACAACGAGGGCAAAATGGGGTGGTGCACCATCCTGTTGAAAAACAACAGTATCCATAATCTCATCAGATATCAACTGGGGCTTCAAAAACTGTTCCAACATATCTAGGTATGTGGTTCTAGTAACCGTTCTTCTGCGAAGAAGGGCCCGTACACTGTTGACCTCGTTATCCCTAACCACACATTCATTCACTTTTGCTGCGTCCCGTTGACACTCTTGCAGCAACTTGGTTGTTCGTCTGCCCAGATCCTGCAGTTGTGCCTGTTCACATGTCCAAAGGTATAAAATGTAGCTTCATCACTGAACAAGACGTTTTGCATCAAATTATCATTTTCCACAGCTTGTAGCAAGTCATGACACACAGCTTGTCTGGCTGCGTAGTCCTCCGCTTCAAGCTTATGTACGACCTGGATATGGTACGCATGTTTGTGCAGCTTGTAACGAAGAACTCTCCATATAGTGGTCTGAGGAATACCAAGCTCCCTACTAAATCTACTGGTAGATGCGGAAGGGCTACGTGTGATGGCATCCTGCACACTTTGCACGGTGTCTGGCGTTATGCCGGCCTCCATGGACGTTCTTCATCTGGAACACTACCAGTACGCTGGAATTTATTGACTAGGATCTTGATAGCAAGCCTGGTGGGGCCCGTTTTCCGGAATCGACGGGCGAAGCCTGCCCGCACCTGTTCATACGTCATTCCACGAAGACGAGCAGAAACAACAGCGCTTCGTTCTTCTTTGGTTAGCGTTCTGTCGTAGTACCAGCAAGAAACAAATATTCCATTACTGTATCACTGAAATGTACAGTGACTTACTATATCACTGAAACGTATAATGACACTATATCACTGAAATGTATAGTGACTTTAGAATCACCCTGTACGTAGAAGGAAATAATATACACTGCTGCAAAAGAAACTAATACAGTCTTTTAGAAGTTTCCAAATCACTTAAAATTTATTGTTGCAACAGTACGTATAGAGTACATGAAATGATACATTTGTAGATCACCGTTTTTGTACTTAATGTAGCCTCCACGGGGGGGCAATGCAGGCGCTGACTCTGGTATCTAGTCGATTGTGCAGATGGCGAATATTGTCCTCAGACACGTTATGCCACGCCTCCTATATCTGTTAACTTAGTTCTGTAAGAGTTGTTGGTTTGCGAGTTACAAGAGTCATTTCTCGTCCCATCACGTCCCACACGTGCTCGACTGGGGAAAAGTCTGGAAATTGTGCTGGCCAGAGAATTTGCTGCACGTCTTGCACAGCAAGTTGAGTTTCAATGGCAGTTTCTGGACATGCGTTATTCTGTTAGGACAACACATCACATTCCTGTTGCAAGAACGGCACCGGCCGCAGTGGCCGAGCGGTTCTAGGCGCTTCAGTCTGGAACCGCGCGACCGCTACGGTCGCAGATTCGAATACTGCCTCGGGCATGGATGTGTGTGATGTCCTTAAGTTAGTTAGGTTTAAGTAGTTCTAAGTCGAGGGGACTGATGACCTCAGATGTTAAGTCGCATAGTGCTCAGAGCCATTTGAACCATTTGAACCAAGAACGGCAAGAGAAGGGGTCTAACAACGTTCTGTACGTACCAAGCGCTGTTTAGTGACCCTTCAAGTGATCTAGAGTCGTAGCTCAACGCACCTTAGACCATAAGGCCAGGGTTGGGGCCAGTGTGTCTTGGACAAATACACTCTATGAGACAGCGCTCACCAGGTCCACGTCGTACACGCAAACGACCATCACTTGCACGCAGGCGGAATTTGCTTTCATCGCTGATAACCACGGAACGTCATCCCAAGTGACCCTCTGACGGCAACAGTCGAGCCATGTACGCCGATGCTGTGGCGTGAGCGGACGACGGGCTAGAGGTGTACATACCTTAAATCCCACTGATAACAACTGGTTCGCAACATACGTGTTGACACGTCTGGGCTCACAAGCCCTCTTATCTGTGCTGTGGTAGCTGACCAATTGCCCTTACTGCCCTTACAATACCACAATCCTGGCGGTCATTTGAGCTGATTGGACGTCCAGAACCTCGTCTATGGGTATGGGAATGTTTGCGTGAACACTGATACAATCATCGCTGCACAACTGACGATGAGCGTCAAACTCGTATGACAATTCTCTGAAAGGGCCAGCCTACCAATCGGTAGGCTAGTAATTGATCCCTTTCAAATTCGCTCAGTTCGCTGAAAGTAGCAGGAGTGTGCCTCCGTGGCATGGTTGCCTGCTTGCTTCATAAGTTTGGACCACACTGAGCCTTCTGGCTGAGAGCATTCGCTATATAAATGTAAATGTCGTGTGGCTAGGGCTGCCGTCGGGTAGACCGTTCACCGGGTGCAAGTCTTTCGATTTAACGCCACTTCTGCGACTTGCGCGTCGGGGACATTAAATGATGATGATTAGGACAACACAACACCCAGTCCCTGAGCGGAGAAAAGCTCCGACCCAGCCGGGAATCGAACTCGGGCCCTGTCGCGCTGACCATTCTTTTTTTTTCCCCCGTTCCGCCCTCCCAGCGCCAAGGAAAGGAAAGGGGTTCGATAGGATCTAGAGAACTTTATTGGATCAAATTCACCTATTTATAAGTATATATTTACATATATATTTCCCATGTATTTATTTAGTTTTATACAGGGTGTTACAAAAAGGTACGGCCAAACTTTCAGGAAACATTCCTCACACACAAATAAAGAAAAGATGTTATGTGGACATGTGTCCGGAAACGCTTAATTTCCATGTTAGAGCTCATTTTAGTTTCGTCAGTATTTACTGTACTTCCTCGATTCACAGCCAGCTGGCCCAATTGAAGGAAGGTAATGTTGACTTTGGTGCTTGTGTTGACATGAGACTCATTGCTCTACAGTACTAGCATCTAGCACATCAGTACGTAGCATCAACAGGTTAGTGTTCATCACAAACGTGGTTTTGCAGTCAGTGCAATGTTTACAAATGCGGAGTTGGCAGATGCCCGTTTGATGTATGGATTATCACGGGGCAGTAGCCGTAGCGCGGTACATTTGTATCGATACAGATTTCCAGAACGAAGGTGTCCCGACAGGAAGACGTTCGAAGCAATTGATCGGCATCTTAGGGAGCACGGAACATTACAGCCTATGACTCGCGTCTGGAGAAGAC
The DNA here is from genome assembly GCF_023898315.1 of Schistocerca nitens. Lineage (NCBI taxonomy): Eukaryota > Metazoa > Arthropoda > Insecta > Orthoptera > Acrididae > Schistocerca > Schistocerca nitens. The sequence continues at coordinate 395,137,749 of NC_064615.1, read as the reverse complement.
CGACAACGACGAGGACATCTGCAATGGACGAGGCAATTCTTCGTGCAGTTGACGATAACCATGTCAGCGTCAGAGAAGTTGCTGCTGTACAAGGTAACGTTGACCACGTCACTGTATGGAGAGTGCTTCGGGAGAACCAGTTGTTTCCGTACCATGTACAGCGTGTGCAGGCACTATCAGCAGCTGATTGGCCTCCACGGGTACACTTCTGCAAATGGTTCATCCAACAATGTGTCAATCCTCATTTCAGTGCAAATGTTCTCTTTACGGATGAGGCTTCATTCCAACGTGATCAAATTGTAAATTTTCACAATCAACATGTGTGGGATGACGAGAATCCACACGCAGTTGTGCAATCACGTCATCAACACAGATTTTCTGTGAACGTTTGGGCAGGCATTGTTGGTGATGTCTTGATTGGGCCCCATGTTCTTCCACCTACGCTCAGTGGAGCACGTTATCATGATTTCATACGGGATACTCTACCTGTGCTGCTAGAACATGTGCCTTTACAAGTACGACACAACATGTGGTTCATGCACGATGGAGCTCCTGCACATTTCAGTCGAAGTGTTCGTACGCTTCTCAACAATAGATTCGGTGACCAATGGATTGGTAGAGGCGGACCAATTCCATGACCTCCACGCTCTCCTGACCTCAACCCTCTTGACTTTCATTTATGGGGGCATTTGAAAGCTCTTGTCAACGCAACCCCGGTACCAAATGTAGAGACTCTTCGTGCTCGTATTGTGGACGGCTGTGATACAATACGCCATTCTCCAGGGCTGCATCAGCGCATCAGGGATTCCATGCGACGGAGGGTGGATGCATGTATCCTCGCTAACGGAGGACATTTTGAACATTCCCTGTAACAAAGTATTTGAAGTCACGCTGGTACGTTCTGTTGCTGTGTGTTTCTATTCCATGATTAATGTGATCTGAAGAGAAGTAATAAAATGAGCTCTAACATGGAAAGTAAGCGTTTCCGGACACATGTCCATATAACATATTTTCTTTCTTTGTGTGTGAGGAATGTTTCCTGGAAGTTTCACCAGAAGCTTCCGAGTCGTCTTCGCGTAATGAATTAAGGGTGCCTCCCTCTAAACCGTTTGCTCTGAGGATCAATCGTGTGCCATGAATCATTTTTAAGTGTGCCTTCTAGACCACTCAGCTACGGGGGCGGACAGCATTTGCTATTAAATGGTTAGACACAAATGGCGCACTGGTAGCTATGCCACTCCGCTGTCTTTTGGGGGACGACAGTGAAACTTATCAGTACATCTACTATCCCCGAGATCGCATATGCCGTCATCAGAAAAAAATCGACGTCATCTTTCCAGCTGCACTATTTTGTTCTGTCAGTGTTTTTGTTGACTCTTCTAGGAGCTTTAAAGTACCTGAGAACAAGGAACTTGTTCATCTGGATCCCAAAACTTTGATGGGTTAGGTACAGCTTTTGGACGGATATGGCTTCCGATGCTGGAAGAACTTTGTGAGAATATTTTCAGATCTAGCTCTGCTGAATGATTATGATATCAATCTCCACTTGAGAAATTATATGCTCAATTTGCAGTCACTAGTTCATAATAAATTACCTTAGCCAAGATTTTACAATGTACTTGAGCCATGGCGGCTTTAATTTTGGCGATATGGTACTCCGCTGGCGCCGCTAACTACTTGGGTTGCCGATATGGATCTGATCATATGTCGCGAGCAAGGGTCTTTGGTCGAGGCGTGTGTTGTTGGTTTGGCGGGTCCTAGTATTGTCAGTTGGCTAGAGGGCACGTGGCAAGTTGTTGCTTTTGGGGAGCTCCACCTGTCCGGTTGGCCTCGAGAAACCGCGAGTGGTTAAATCGTTTGGAGGCAAACTTTGAAGGCTTACGTAAGTATTGGTAGCAGTGACGTGCGGGAAGACAGCTGACGTCCCGTAGAACCTGGTCGCCAAGTCCCTGGCCTACTCTATAAGCTTAAATTTTATGGCACCTCGAAGAACGCCTGTTCGAATTGGAGCCAATAACACCCCTGCCTGGAATCCTGGAAATCACAGCTCCTTCACATCTGAGTGGAGCCAAGTGTTGCTTCCTTGTTTTTTGGGTACTTGATATTGCAAGGCCACGTCTGCGTTAATGTGCAATTGGACCTGTTATATTAAAGCGCCTCCAAGCGATTGTGTGTATCATCATCAGTCAGTATAACTGATCGAAATTTGTTGTTCCAGGCCATATCCCATGCAAGTGTACGAGTATTCTCTGCTATAAATTGAATCAATGGAATTGAATTTGTAACATAATTCGTGTCAGAGGCAAAGCACCCTTTGTAGATGACTATGTCTTAATCATTGCATCAGCGGATGCTAATATTCCGTGTTCTAACTTCCAAGTAATTTTAAAGAGTGTTACGCTTGTAACTTGTATGTATAGTCGCTTACGCGATAAATTGAGATTTCCTACATCTTTGGCATTCTCGTCTGTAGCTTATTTGTCCAGATTACTGTTCCCTTCTGGTGTGTATTGGCAGGGTAGCTTGTCAGTGGAGGACGCATTCCTATTTTCTGGGCCCCGCAGCAGGGACGTGTTTACTTTCTCCTACAGCGGCACTTCTGTCTTTGCATGGCATCTGGGTTGGCCAACAATCTGGTGCCTCTAACAGCCGCGTTGTGGGGGCTCAAGTTTAGTTAAGTTGATTGTTTGATGTTTGCCGTGGCGGAGTGTCGCCGATTAATTGGGAACATTAGTCTGTCCTATTTGGTGAATTCAGTAAGCTCATGGTGTTGAAAGCATGTTCTGCAAGCCCGAAGTTCGCTCTCGCTATACGTGCTCTTTAACTACTTGTTTCAGCTTTGTAACCTTATTGCTACTTATGCAGTTAAGTTTTGAGGCCTTTTACTTTTCAGTATAAACTGTTGAACCTTTCCTTTGATCCAGTCATTAGCTAACTACTCTCATTGTGAAACTTGCTTGCTTGTTCCTTGTTGGCTGTGACATCCATCTGCTGTAGTTCTCAGCTTAACTTATATTTTGGGCAATTGTACATTTACTAAAGGTCATTGTCAACGTTTCTGCTGGGATGTACCAGTTGGGTGTCACGTTTAAATTGCACGTCCTCCCAATTTGTCTTGTATTTTGGTGATTGCATTTTTATTAAGGGTCATTATCAATGTTTCTGCTGGTGTGAGCCAGTTGGGAGTCACATTTAAATTATATACCTTCCCAGCTTCGCCTGTATTTTTTTTGGGGGGGGGGGGGGGAGGGGGTTGTGTATTTATTGCTTAACGGATTTTTATTACGGCTTATATATTGTTAAGGGCTTCCCAACAGTCACAGTCAATGGCGCGGCGCGAATGGAAGCTGTAAGGAACACAGTTAACTAATTATTATGTGCCAGGTAATAATCAATTCATTTGAAAATTCAGAAGAGAAGAATCTAACAATTATGCCCAGTAAGACAGAAACTAAAGTGCAGATGCGGGCACTGTGCAGATCTGCGCTTTTTCATCTTCATATATATCCAAATAATGTATACTAACCAGCGTATTCATTACTTCCGTAATGTTTCCCTCTTGTTTAGTCTTCTAATGATGAACTGGATCCACACCCATGAGTCTGATTGTTTCTTTGTATCCTTCCATCTACTATCTTTGTGTGTTATTGCTTGGTGTTCAAAAAGCAAAATATTATGCCTGTTACCACGAGGTATTAGAACGAGGCCGCAATAAGGCTAACGAATTATAATAAAAATACACTGAGATGTCAGTTTGTCTGTCGTCATGGTGTTAAGTCGACAGAAATAGTTGGGTATTATTGCCTGCATCACCGGCATCCCGTTGTCGTCTTCTCACACAGATTTTCATATTACCCTGAACACAAGACGCCGAGATAAATGTGTATATTCTCCGTGACGGAACATCCCACATTCCATTCCTCCTGATCCATTCGTTACGTGCATCGGCAGCAATGAGTGATAGGAAAGCCGTTGTGAGGTGACGAATAACAATAACAATGGTAGTAATAACAAATCAGTGCTCAAAGATGTTTACTGCATTACAGACAATTGTTAACGATTAACAAAATAACCAAGAAAGGCTGAGTGTTTAATTGGCGCACTGCATAGGTGTTCTTACCACTTTGTTACTGAATTCTGTTCTGGTTGTTTGCAGAGAAAAAAGTAAGAACCCTGTAGCCATACATATCGCTAGTACAACGAGGTATTACCTATTAACTATCCTCGCTTTACATCACAAGACGAACGTGGCGTCGCCGAGCTGACATTTGAAATACATTTCTGTTTTCTCTCTCTCTCTCTCTCTCTCTCTCTCTCTCTCTCTCTACTTTAATTTTTTTTTTTTTTTGAGGAAAGCATCGAGAAGCGCGATAATAAGCAAGTAGGCACATAACCTGTTTACAGTTATTTTCATCGGGATACATAATGCAAAAATACAACTTTCAAGTGTGTTATTGCGTAATTCCAGTTACTGACAGTCCATTCGTGAGCTTTTTCGCATTCAGTGGGGTAAAACCTATCACAGAAGCAAGCAAAACACAAATATTTCTTGCACCATGCACAACACACAAACGAAATCTCGCTGCACTGACGTGTTGTCCGACATATTGCTCGAAAAAACGTATCTGATACATGTTGATAAAAACAGCTCCATCAGATATCAATTTGGATGCATACCAAGTGTATAAAAGTATATCCTGAAATACACAGAATGGCACATAGAGGTATTCGACTGAAACATAGCCATGACCAAGATTGTAATTGGGGTCGACAGCATCGTCGTCTACCACCTTGACAACTCGAACGGTGACAATGCTCGGCCGGTTACTGACGTATACTGGTATCAAAGCCACAGCATGAAAACACAAAAACGTTAATAACCCGAAGATCATTAACTTAGGAACCCATGGTAAAGTAAAGCAGTCATCCGTCGGAAGACTGGTTCGAACACCACAGTGCTTTAATAGGCACGGTCTTGTTGGAGGTGGTATACCGTTGCTTTCCTCCGACCTTTGAGTTGACTTACCTAGCCAGTTAATAGGGCAAGCTACAGTTTAACGTGGCTTTCGGACCACGTAAACCGGAAGGCACTAAGATCCCTTGGCTTTTAGTTTGGCAGTATTCGAGAGCCATTTCTAGGCGCAAGTAAATGAAGAAAAGCAGCGCGTTTTTGTTATCAGGTAACGTCTTCATCAATTACTTTAGTTTTAATTTAATCTACGAGTAATTGCTGATGTTTGATATTAACATGAAAAGGATTCCGTAGACAGGGAAAGAACCTGTTCTTGGGCAACTACTTCTATAATGACCAAAAGGAATTAAATGATCGTCAAGCACATGTATTCCAGCAGCGGTTTGAAGAAAATGATAGTAATAATGACGGTAATAATTGAATTATCCGGTAACTTCACACTTCACAGTGGATTTTCTCGAACTAAAGAATCTGCTGAATTAGTGAAAATTTCAAAATGGCTCCACGTCGAGGCTATGATGCCTAGAAGAGTCTTTACATCCTACTGACATGAGAATAGCATAATGTCCGTGTCAGAAGCTTGCTTCCACTTAACCATTTAATAGACTCGCATTCTTTCCACCGTGACTAATTTTGTAAGCTAAGCATATGATCCGTTACAGCACACTCGTGGGGCTGGGAAATGTGACCACAATGGTCTGGTGGAACGAACTATCACAGTTGCAATGCGTGGGTTCAAGCATTTACATTTAAGAGGCACAAACAAATTTACTTTACCTCTGGTAACCTCAAGAGAAACACGTTATAATCTAGAATCCGTATTAAACATCACGTTCCTTCATTTCCAACAGGGCAGAGCCGGTTTACGTTGGGAAATGACATAGGCGGAAGTCATGGTAAACAGAAATACCGTCGCCAATAAGTTTAACTGCATTAGAAAATTTTATTTTATTTGATGAACCGATAGCCATTTAAAAGTACAGTGCTCTTATTTTACTTTTACTTGATTGAACTAGTGACGTTGAAACATTTGGTGCTAGACTGTGATTCGAATTCGTATCTCCTCTTTCGAGGATCAGAATCTCTCGGAACATTATAGTTCAATCATTTCGTTCCTTTTCCTAAGACTGCAATCTTCTCTAGGTCTCTTCCAAAGGTAAGTATGTGGGTCCGAATCCTGATCCAGTACAAAAACATTCATAATTTCAACCCCTATCATGTGCAATCCGGCCTGCTAGTGAAAATTAACGTGCATTTTTAATGTTTGTTCATGTGTTGCCAACAATCACAATAGGTGTCGTTATTTCAGGTCAAACAGCACACTTCTTACTGTAGACGAGTAAGCAATTGATACGTAAGCTATATTCATGGATGATGAAGAGCGGTAGGTGTGAGGTTCGATTGTCGCTCATCCACAAAATTTTGTATCCTTATTTCAGATTCAAACACCTAGCAGCTGGTAAGAAAAACCGATACGTAACATTTGACTGTACTTAGTTAACAATCCGATTACGTGTTGGGTTTGTATCTCCATCACAGAACTTCACATCATGCGTTCATCTTTAAATGCATGCACACTTTGTTATATTCTGAATGGAGGAATATCAGACATCTTTCGTGGTTAGTTAACAGGTACGAAAGGGTCTTGATAGGAGTCCCGGTTCATTACAAAAACTGTCGTCTTTAATTTCAAGTTTAGATTTGGTTACTTACATTGGCGAAAATTTCAGTAATTCTTGACTCTTCATGGCTAGTCAGCAATAACATATGATTAGATTAGATTTGATTAGATTAATACTTGTGCCATTGATCATGAATACGACATTTCGTAATGATGTGGAATATGTCATTTTAATGAAAGATTTCTTTACATACCATGATTCAATTTCTTTACAACAATTTTTTACTCTCTCATTCTTGTTTGTTATATATATATATATATATATATATATATATATATATATATATATATATATATATATATATATCACACACACATGCCTTTTTTATTTTTATTTGTTGGTTGAGCTCAAGGCTGTAGCATCCGTGTGTTTGAGACACACAGCTATGGTTACTTCCCAGCCCACTGTAGGATCACATCGGTTCGTCTTCTTCCTGCTGGTACTGTAACTGCGATTTGGCTACAAGGCAGGGTATGTTTGGCAACTCTGTGATCGACGAGTTACTTTCTGGTGTGCACAGAATTAAGCCTCAAAGTTCACTTGAGTTTTCCTGTCATTTCCATTAAATAATCTGAGTTATTATCGCTTTATGCGTAACGAAAGATTGTAAATTTACGTTTTTCAACCCAGGAAAGTCGTTGCACGTTGAAATCGCTACTAATTTTCTTTCTTTCTTTCACTACTGCCTTTATCCTGCATTGTGCGCCGGGTCGGCAGGGTTAAGTACGGATTTGGCATGGTTAAGTTAAGGGGTGGCCGGATGCCGTCCCTACCGCCACCCCGTATCCCACGGGACGGAATTAGTGTACCCCAGCTGTCTGCGTCTATTGTAAGACTCATACGTCTTCGCTAGCTCTGTGGTAACGTGGTGACCTGTGAAAAAGCGTCTGTTATGGTTTGCGGTTCCAGTCTAGCTGACTTAACGTTTTATCCCTTCTGGGAAAGAGCTACAAGCAGTCAGATGAAACATAGATAAGGAAATCGCAAGAAAATACGTTCAGATCATAGTGCAATGGTGAAAAACTTACAATGCTGCACAACAGGTAATGCCTCTTTCCGCTGCTGACAAGCAAATTTTGGGTTTCTAGCAATACATAACTTTATTTATGAAAAGCCACATTTACATAACTCTTGAGTATGACACAGCATACCAATTAAACACAGACCCATAGAAATCTAAGTGAACGGTATTTTACTAATTCGTGCCGATAGAGGCTCGCTTGTGTACAGATACTCAGTTTTATATTAAAACAGACTTCTGTCGTAAGGTTATTGAGGGTAGTTTTATTTCATTTCTTATCCTCTGATGTTATCTATAACAGTCTGACAACGCTTGCAGTTTATTGATTACATGCATGTAGAAAACATGTTCTGAGTTAAAGCTGTCAAACAAGGTTTGAAGAAGAATAAAATGCCACTACCACACGACAGGTAATGTATAAAAAACTTTTCTGACGTATTTTGGCACGATGCCCTCTCCCCATACATAATACAAAAGTTTCGCGACGCATCTGCTGCCCGGCCGTCCATTAAACCTGAAAAGAACAAAATGTCGCAGAAGTTAGCCCTTGTTTCGCATGTGACTATTTTGGCTTGAGAAGTGAAGGGAATTATGTTCAAAGTTCCATTAGACTGATAACTTTAGTAGAGAGCAAAATTGCGTTTTAGGAAATGTAGCAGTGAACGTACCCGAACTCGCAACGTCTCATCTACGGTGCACGACGCTTACCGTTCCGTTACGCTACTAGCTGACGTGTAGCTACAGTAAATTAATTCTTCGTCTCGTCATTTCAGTTAAAACATCTAGCTACTGTCGAGAAAATCCGATATGTCACAGTTGATTGTGCTTCGATATCAATCCGATTAGGTTCTGGGTTCGAATCCCTGTCCAACACGAAGCTTTACCTTAAGGCATTTCAATTAAGTTACTTGTGAAGAAGCAATATTTAACATTTCTCGTAGTTCGTTAACAGTGACAATAGATGCTGTGTAAGAATTCGCGTCAGTCAAAAATGTTTACGTTATGTAATTTAAAGTCGATATTTGCTAACTGATACTGTCTAAAATCGATGTATATCACTCTCTGTATGCCTAGTCAGGAATGACTGTTAGTTTCTGTCAGTCACGAAATCTTTGCTTAGTCTCCATGACCTGGGTTTGAATCCATATGAAGAACGAGACGGTTCGTCGTGTCATTTGAAGTTCATACATATTCTCAACTAGCTGCTCGTGAATAATTTAAATTCTTAACGTCATTTTGTGTTAAATAATAAGTACAGTATGTTACTTTGAAGAGGAAATCATGAATACGACGAACTTACTACGTGCATTACGTATCTGACGTGATAATGAGAGTGGTAACATTACAGGTATGTCATTTATTGTAATAAATGTGAGCTTACAAGCCTTAAGGATAGTCTTAACTGTGATAAGGTGTTCCCAGATATTTGTAGAATCGTGGTATTACTTCACATCTTGAGTAATTGCGATACAGAACGGTGTTTTCTAGTGGTGATGTGTTGGAACCATTTTCAATAATCAAACGACTGTACTGAGGAGCGATTGGAGGACCTGCTAGACAGCTGGGTTATGCGGGTTGCATGCGAATAAGGCGAAATGCAATTCAGGTCGTTCGGATACTTTTGAGCATGACTGTATATCCAGTGTTATATGTGAATACTGAAGGGAAAACATGCTTCGAATAGAGTTTGTCGTAAACAAGAAGTAAATGAAACGTCGTGCATGGTGCGGCAGTTTTTCACGCATCTCAGTGTTTATGACAACATATTTCATAAACATAGTGTCGTACAGTGACATATTTTTGAAATTACATTCAGTGGTGTGTGTGAATTCTGCCTGCAAAGTGTATTAGAAATGGAGTTATTCGTAAAGAAGTAATAAATTAAAGGGTCATGTCTGAAGCGGCAGTTTTACTACATGAATACCGAAAATGTATTAGGTGATCTTCCTTCCATCATTTTTTTGGGAGTGTCAGCGAGAAAAATTGTTGTAAGTCTTTAAAGTTACGTCTGAAGTCCGTTGCAGGTCACTGAGTGCTCTTATTCACAAATACTGGTCGTCTGCGCGTTGTGAGCTACGTTTCTTTTCCACCCCCACCCCCATCCCTTTGAGAGGTTGGTGGTTCTTAGCCCCACAGTCGTTGTTTGCATATAGGAGATGTTATGTGTACCAAATTTAGTTGAAATCGATCCAGTGGTGTAGAGGGATATGTGTAACAGGTATACAAACATGCACTTCTATAATATTTAGTATATGGATACCAGGCCTAATAGTGTGATTTTACACATCAGCCTAAAGACTACAAACACCAGCAAGACGAAGGAAACACCAAAACACGCTAGTTTTCGCCTTGCGAGGAATTTAGATCCGGCATTATAAAGGCTACGCGAGCGCGTGGATTTATAGCATGAGCTGCATCGCTGTGTCGGAGGAATCCGCCGCTACAGCGTAACCTCTGGTGAAAGGGTGTAACGTTCCCTGGCATTTTCACAATTTATTTGTAACATATACGCCGATCTGGGCAAGTTATATATATATATCTTAATATTACTGAATGTGGTATGAAATATGTTTGTTATTTTTATTATATTTTTTTGTAACATTTCTCTGTATTAGGATAGGAAATTTCTATATTTATTATGTGAATGTAAAAGTGTCAGTATTTGCGGTATCAGCGATATTTGCTAGAAATCGATTTACAAAGAAATGTTAATAATCGTAATAGTCGTGCCGTTGTTTATCTTTGGCATGTGGAGACTCTCTGTCGTCGTATGGACAGAGCAGCCAGTGTATGGACAGAGCAGCCAGTGTGTGGAAGAGCAGCTAAGTGTATGGACAGAGCAGCCAGTGTGTGGAAGAGCAGCTAGTTGTGTGGACAGAGCCGCTAGAGTGAGGAAGGGTCAGTTGTGGACAGAGCAGCTGAAGTGAGGAAGAAGTGAGGAAGTGTTAATCCTTGATCGCTCTAGCAGACGCGATGTGCAGCTACGCTCGCGCCCATTAGACGCGCCTGATTCATTAACCCGCATTGTGGGCACTAAAGGTTGTGTATGCATCGTGGTTATCCAGCAGAGTTAAGATGTACTTCTTTTGTATCTGTCGGGACTTTGCCGCCTTTAATCAAAGCGTACGAATTAATGTGAGTTGACTTGTTGTTTGGGCTAAATATATTAGTATTCATTAAAAGTGTGAATTATTTATGTAAATGAGCATGCCCACGTCATCTATAAATCACATGCGTAATGTAGTAGGTTTGATCAGTGATAAATGTCGGCTTGGCAATAATTAAGACATTTTCTGTTAATTAAAATATTCTTGTGTTCTATGGCTAGTGCCGGGATAAAAGTCAGTAAAAATATTTCACAAAAAGAAAAACCCACTGCATTCTGGAAAGTGTATGCCAAGGCCGAATGATTTAAGAGACTCAGTTCTTATCCAGATAGTACTATCCAATTAATATGAGTGCACGTAATAATTTCCTTTAAATGTACGTAATCCTTAAGAAAGTAAAATTTGTTTTTTTATTACCACACGTAATGAAGAGAGTGGTTCTACAACAAAGTTCGGACTAAGGCAAATTAACTTTTAAGCAAGAAATAAAATTATTATTTCCTTTTTTTATTTCTACGAAATTTCAAATCATTCATTCCAGGAATTTCATTAAAATGGCACCCAGCGTGAAGCTCGATTCAATTTTAAGAGAATATCATTAAAATGGCGCCCAGCGTGGGGCTCGAATATGCAGTGGCCACGAAATACCCTTGAGATACCTAGGGAATTAATATAGTCGAACTTTGTTGCAGGACATTTAATAATTTTGTCATGTACTGTATGTATTGCTTAACCAATATTGTGTGGTAATACCTGTGTATGATTTTTTGCATGAGAACACTATGTATCCGGAGCTGAAGCAGAGAGCTCATTATTTTGAAAAATTAATAACCTTCCACAATATCAGGGGGCAGCAGCACCCAAGATAGATCACCAAAAGGTAAAGCTACAGTGTAGTTGTCCTGTAGGTAGTAAAGTAGCCTCCGTGCAGTGTCCTCGGATCATTAGTGGTGTGCTTGTTGTTAGTACTTTGTTTTAAAATAACAGGACATTTAAGTAGTTAGTCATTGTAGTATATAGTACGTATGTATTGGGTAATGTCCATTTCTTGTGTGCTTATGTGAGTGAAACCTGAAGTGTTAGGATACTTAGTTCAGATTTTATTTCTTTTGTTTACTATGGTTAGATTGCGTAGTCAGAAAGATATCAACATGGATAATGAGCAACAGTTAGTTAATAGTGATACCGAGTTAGAAAATGGGACACAAAGTAATGTTAGTGACGTAGCTCAGGAAGTACAATGTGAGAATCTGGGGGCAGAAGGGCAAGAAATGTTGCCACTGCCACCCAGTGATTCAGTTGATAGCGTAAATAGTGAGCCATCCGCAAGCACTGGGCACGGACCAGAGAGTGGTGTGATGTCAGAAGTGCAATCATTAAAAGATATGTTTGAGCGCATGATCACTTTCCAAGCTGAATTTGTACAAATGCAAGCAGAGCGTGATAAAGAACGTGATGCCAAACAAGCAGAGCGTGATAAAGAACGTGATGCCGAACAAGCAAAGCGTGACCAGAGATTGGTAGCTGAATTTGCATGTAAACAAGCAGAGCGTGATAAAGAACGTGATGCCAAACAAGCAGAGCGTGACCGACGCATGTATGAGAGGGACTTGCAGTTGATGCAAGCTTTAGAAGTTATGCAAAGTGACATTGTTAACTTGAAACAAAAATATGAAACCATGCCCAAAACGGTGCAAGCATTAAGCGAAGGACTAAATAGCATTCAAATGGCTAATGCCAATATCGTAGAGGAAGTCAGTGTCCTGACTAATAGGGTCGAACAACTAGAACTTAACACAACCCACGTAATTGAGAACAAAGTGATCGAACATGTGCACAAAGTAGAACGTAACTTCATAAAGGAATTAGATGAGAAAGTGCACGCCGCAATTGAGGCCAGAGAGATGGATTCTACTGCGGATGTGCAAGATCTTAAAAAGATAGTGCAAAAGGACATTCCGCTGTGGCAGCGGAGTGTGGACCGCCGTCTTGCCGAAATGGAGCTAAGTTTGCGGCAAGACGATGCGCTGGCGTATGTCACGCCAGCCAAGTCCAACAATGATAGGCATATAAATACAGCAGTACACAATTGTGACTGCAAGACAGGACAGGCAACCGATGTAAGCGGAACAAATAAATGTCATTCCAAAGTAGTGATTGAAGAAAGTCTGATTAGGAACCGACAGTTTCAGATCTTTACAACGGAGAAGAAATCTGTTCACCCTGTAGTGTTTATCAAGGGATTTAGAAACATTTTGCCTAGCGTTTGGAGTCATACCCAGAAAATACAGTTTGTTATGTCTTACATACAGGGAGATGCTGCGTTATGGGCAACCGAAGCAGCTGACAGTTGCGATACATATGAGCAATTCGAAAAGGCATTCTTGGCCAAATATTGGTCAACATGTATTCAGGAGAAATTACGGAAGGAAGTATATAATCCAGAGCCGTATTCTCCACGATTAGGCAATTTGCGAAAATATTTTGAGAAGTACATTAATAAGACCCGTTACTGGGACGAACAGATTTCATCTCGGGATTTGATCAGACTTTTGAAATCACACTTGCCGATAGATGTAAAGGAAAAGCTTATACACGTGCCCGAAAATGATATGGAACATTTCTTGTCTATTCTGGACGCAATTGACCTGATTCAGGAGGACGTTAAGGCGGCCTCTGAACAGATTAGAAGTAACGGAAATAGTTATAGAAATGGTAGAAATAACACGCCTCTAACCAATAATAGAAACGGCGGAGGTAATAATAGGAGACAAGGGTATACACAAAACGGAAATAGAGATAGAGACCGGAACGGAAATAGACCACCGGGGAATAATGATAGGAAAAGGAGGTTCGATGACCGGTATGAAACAGGCCCACCAAGCAGTCATAGATGGAAAAATGCCAGGGGGCCGTACAACACTAATACTTATAATGATGCAAACCGAACTTGGCCACAGAACCAGAGGCCCAGTCCGGACCGGCAAAACAGTGATAGATATGACAATAACCGACCGCCACCACAAAATGCGCCAATTGCGCAGCCGTGGCGGCCGACGCAACACAACGTGCACATAGTGGAGGTCAATGACACAGAGCAGCCACGCCCATCCACTAGCAATAATTCAACAAACTAGATGCGGCCGAGATACGCTCTCCATCGTCGGCTACGGTTTGGAGTGAGAGCAGCCCGACACAAAACAAAACACCGAAAACAATCTGTATCCTTAGGTATAATAACGGGGTACAGATGGGAGATGAATTAATAACCGAACCATCCACGTGCATAAAGGAACACAAGGACAATGTACAAATGATAATAGAAGTTAAAATTAACAATATTGATGTGCAAGTGGTCATAGATACAGGTGCTACTGTTAGTGTTATGAGTATGGACTTATTCAAGGTACTGGGGAAGGAAAGGCGTATGCTGACTTTTCCCGTGAATAATTGTAGAGTCACTGGAGCCATAAGTGCACAGCGACAAATAATTAAGCTCCAAGTGCGGGTAGAGATGTATATAGGGGAAGAAGCCATAACGAGCTCATTCCTGGTAGTAAAGGGTTTAAAGGTAGCCTGCATTTTGGGGGTAGATTTTTTGAGAGAGGGGGACGCAATAATAGACCTTTCTCGGGGAAAATTAAGTTTGATGAATGCTGGTAGGAGAATAGAATTTTCCATGCTTAGATCTGAAGAGGTACCTGTACCTAATTGTAACGCCATAAATATAAAATGTAGGAATCAATCGATACTACAATTAGACAATTATTGTCCAGGGCAGAATCTCTATTATCCTGACGTACAAGGTGATCAATCAAAGGCGAATATGGATATATTAGTGAACAAAGTATCACAGTCCGAAAATTTAAATTCAATTCAACAGAAGGAAATAGTACAGTTATTATCTAATTATGCAGATGTATTTTCTGAACGACCAGGAGTTGTTAAGGGATATCAATACAAGATCGAGGTAAAGCCTCACAAAACTTACTGTCGAGCCTCATACTCCATTCCTTGGTCCAAGAAGGAAATAGTAGCTAAGGAAATAAGAAAACTGATCGAGTGGGGAATAATAGAACCGTCTTTGTCCCCTTATAGTAGTCCATTGGTGGCGGTAGCAAAAGCTGACGGACAGGTACGGTTAGTACTGGATGCAAGAGACATAAATGAAATCATTGTACCTGTCAGGACTCATCCGGAAAACCTTGATGAGCAACTTCGAAAATTCCATGGAGTGCAATATTTGACATCTATTGATATGAGAAGTTCTTTCTGGCAAATTCTACTTACACCCGAGTCGAGACAATATACTGCATTTATATTTGGGGGAAGAAGCTACCAATTTAGGGTACTACCTTTCGGCCTAAATGTAAGTGCAGGAGTTTTCATAACAGCCCTTGACGCGGTTTTGGGTCCGGAGTTGCTGCAAAGGGTGACAGTATATGTAGACGATCTAGTGATTGCCACTGCCACCTGGGAGGAGCACGTAGAACTACTGAGTAAAGTCTTAGAAAGGTTTAAGCAAGCAGGGGTAACAGCGAATCTTGATAAATCCAGGTTTGGACGTAATCAGATTCAATTCCTAGGTCACATAATAACACCACAAGGCATCAAACCTGATAACAAAAAACTTGATGCAATTCGTGGGTTTCCTAGTCCTAGAACTAAGAAACAGCTCAAGGCATTTATAGGTCTAGCATCCTTTTTTAGACGATTTGTCCCGAACCAATTAATGAATAACGAGTCGTTATTGAGCCTGTTGCGTAAAAATGCGCACTGGGTGTGGACAGACGAATGTCAACGCGCATTTGACGCTATCAAAAACGCCTTGGTGAATGCAAACATATTGCGACACCCAGACATGACAAAAGATTTTTGTATAGCGACAGATTCGTGTTCATACGGTCTGGGTGCTTGTTTATTTCAGTGGGAAAGGAGCAACGACCCCACAACAGTAAAAATAATCGAGTTTGCCAGCCGCACACTAAGCAGCTGCGAGAGAGCATATTCTGCTACCGAATTAGAGGCTCTTGCAGTGGTCTGGGCGGTAAAGAAATTTAACTACTATATCTATGGTAAGGAAGTCAAAGTATTCAGTGACCACCAGGCTCTGAGCTATTTAATGACTTGCAAATTATACCATACCCGCTTGCTAAGATGGAGGTTAGCATTACAGGAATATAAAATTAAAATCATGTACCTAAAGGGACAAGATAATGTTGTGGCAGACGCTTTGTCGAGGCTTCCACTAGGGCAATCCTCAATGTCAAATATTTTAGAACAATCGGAGGAATATCGAATACTCTTGGTACAAGATAAAGTACATAGGAGGGACTTTTTACACATGTGTAAGAATATGTCTATATTGCAGGAAACTGATCCGATCTGGGGAGATATAATTAGCAAAATTAAAGAAGGAACCAATCTTAAAGGTGTTCAGAATTTCAAAATAGTAGATAATATTCTGTATTATAAAACAAGTGTGTCAAATGACCACGGAGTCGTGTGTATACCACAACAGGCTATCCCAGCTGTAGTGTGGCACACGCATTTAGCATGGGGTCACGCTGGGATAGGCAAAACAATAAGGATTTTATCCAAATTCTGTTATTTTAAAGGGATAAGCCAGCAGACTCGCACCATTATCAGGACTTGTCCTCTGTGCCAAAAGGCTAAGTTTCAAAATAAGTCCACAAGGTTTGAACTGCATCCTATTGTGCCTCATCGACCACTTCAATTAGTATCTATAGACATAGCAGGACCCTACCCACGAGCCAGGGGTGGATTGAAGTACATTTTAGCGGTGTATGACCTCTTTTCAAAATATTTAAAAATATACTGCCTTAAATCAGCCACTGCTCGTGGAATAGTGAAATGGTTAGGCAAAGAATATTTTATACAAGTAGGTAAGCCTGAAGCGATAATATCGGATAATGCTTCATATTTTACAGGCCATACCTGGAAAAACTATTTATATGAACAAGATATAAAGCGTATACTAATTTCCCGCTTTCACCCACAAGCAAGTTTAGTAGAGAGAGTATTTGGAGAGTTAAATAAATTTTGCAGGTTATACATTGCATATAAGCACACAAGGTGGCCAGATATGATACATAAGTTTGTCGAAATTCACAACGCAACCCCGCATGCTTCTACGGGGTATCCACCAAATGAGATATTAATGAATAATAATCGAGCTCTGAACGAGTGGCTGGCACCCTTGCCTAAGGTCCCAGTCATTCCTGAGCCTAAGGAAGAGAAGATAAGAAAAGCGGGATGCAACCTTACTAGGTGCGCCCAGAAAAGAACGGAAAAATATAATCGACATGTAACGAATAACCAAACATTTAATGTTGGGGACTTGGTGCTCTTACGCAATCATCCTAAGTCCTCGGCATCTTTGAAACAGAATAGCAAGTGGCAATTGGTGTATAATGGACCTTTTAGAGTAGTAAGTGTGCCACATGAGTGTAGCTATCTCTTAGCAGATCCCCACTCAGGGAGAGTACGGGGACTGTATCCGCGTAAGGATGTAAAAGCATTCCTACAGTAAAAGACTAATAGTCCTATGCGGACACCGTTCCTTTGTAAACAATGAACATTAATAAGGTGTACTAGTGTAGGAGTGTATAGTTATAAGAATATGATTGACTTTTTTCATGTGTGTGGATATTTGTGTTATGTACTCTTTTAATTTGTGTTTAATTTGAGATATTTCTTGGCACAATCCTTTATATTATGTGTATCTATGTGTAGCTGTCAGATTGACAGATCTGAACCCGGAACAATATTAGTAATATAAGGCCCTGAGAACTTTATTATCTCACTAGTGTTATCACAAAATAATGCACCCAATAGTGACCCGAGAGCACCACGGGAGGCAACCTTGTTGTAAATTTATGTAGCGTAAAGAAACTCACAAGGAAGCTTCAATTGAAGCATGTGCAGATTCAATCAATAAGAAAGAGCTAGCCAGATACGGTCCAAGTAAATTTTCGCCTACAGAGACTTCACTGTGGTTACGTAGGACGTTGATTGTATGTACGTAAATCTTACACTCTGGTAAAAGGTTACGAATGTGCTGTTGCAAACAAATTCAGCAGCGGACATTGTAAATAGAAATAAATAAACTTTAACAAAAGTGTAGTATTGTGCGGCAGAAACAGACAGTGACAGTCACGGATAAAGAACTAGCACAACACGAACAGTGAACCGATAACGGACGGTGGATAAACCTAGTGTCAAATTTTAACTTTTTATATGTAAAGGGACGCTAGGAAAGAGCGTGTGACTAATGACAAGTCATGACGGTGGAAAATATTGTGTGCCCATAAAAGTGTACTGTGACAATGAAACCTTGTGCGAACCAGACTAGTGAAGGCCTACTGAGTAATAACTACCACTAATTGTGTGCGTTCTTTCCCACAGCAGGAAATACGGATAGTATACTGTTTGTGAACTTGTTGCATGTTTCCTGGAGCACCGCAAGAAGACGTCGCACGGGCGAGCTGGTATCCAACGCGTTCGGCTATAGCAGCGGCCACAGCAGCCCATAGCAGACCAGACAGCCACGCCCGTACGCGCCGTAGCTGTCAACGATGGGGCGGTGACCTACACGAAGTCAGCGCGCCGCGCCGAGCGCCGCACCCCACCGCTCATCAAATACATTATTGGCTTTTGAAATGTTTACATAAACTGAATAACATATTAATGACTTCATTTTGATAAACATTGAACATGTACTATGTACGTCCGTAATTGATATATCCTAGGACAAGTGACCTTGTAGTGTATCACAAGAAAAATAGTGATATTGTGTAATTGTGTAAACCCGTTTGTGACAAACTGCAAAAATACTTCAAATGAAAAACTGTTAATATGGACTATAAACCAACTGGGATGGCTGGGCTCCGGCACAGTTTTGCCCAGGTTTCCTGATTGCCTACGCCCAAATGGGGGAGCCATGTACTTATATAATCCTGGGGCTAATTACAAGAGCCATTCCATAAAACATACAGAGGTGTAAAGAACGTTACTGGCACCATTGTGTCAAAGTGTAAAACCTCTTTGCCAAATGCTGCCAGGGGGCAATGTAACGTTCCCTGGCATTTTCACAATTTATTTGTAACATATACGCCGATCTGGGCAAGTTATATATATATATCTTAATATTACTGAATGTGGTATGAAATATGTTTGTTATTTTTATTATATTTTTTTGTAACATTTCTCTGTATTAGGATAGGAAATTTCTATATTTATTATGTGAATGTAAAAGTGTCAGTATTTGCGGTATCAGCGATATTTGCTAGAAATCGATTTACAAAGAAATGTTAATAATCGTAATAGTCGTGCCGTTGTTTATCTTTGGCATGTGGAGACTCTCTGTCGTCGTATGGACAGAGCAGCCAGTGTATGGACAGAGCAGCCAGTGTGTGGAAGAGCAGCTAAGTGTATGGACAGAGCAGCCAGTGTGTGGAAGAGCAGCTAGTTGTGTGGACAGAGCCGCTAGAGTGAGGAAGGGTCAGTTGTGGACAGAGCAGCTGAAGTGAGGAAGAAGTGAGGAAGTGTTAATCCTTGATCGCTCTAGCAGACGCGATGTGCAGCTACGCTCGCGCCCATTAGACGCGCCTGATTCATTAACCCGCATTGTGGGCACTAAAGGTTGTGTATGCATCGTGGTTATCCAGCAGAGTTAAGATGTACTTCTTTTGTATCTGTCGGGACTTTGCCGCCTTTAATCAAAGCGTACGAATTAATGTGAGTTGACTTGTTGTTTGGGCTAAATATATTAGTATTCATTAAAAGTGTGAATTATTTATGTAAATGAGCATGCCCACGTCATCTATAAATCACATGCGTAATGTAGTAGGTTTGATCAGTGATAAATGTCGGCTTGGCAATAATTAAGACATTTTCTGTTAATTAAAATATTCTTGTGTTCTATGGCTAGTGCCGGGATAAAAGTCAGTAAAAATATTTCACAAAAAGAAAAACCCACTGCATTCTGGAAAGTGTATGCCAAGGCCGAATGATTTAAGAGACTCAGTTCTTATCCAGATAGTACTATCCAATTAATATGAGTGCACGTAATAATTTCCTTTAAATGTACGTAATCCTTAAGAAAGTAAAATTTGTTTTTTTATTACCACACGTAATGAAGAGAGTGGTTCTACAACAAAGTTCGGACTAAGGCAAATTAACTTTTAAGCAAGAAATAAAATTATTATTTCCTTTTTTTATTTCTACGAAATTTCAAATCATTCATTCCAGGAATTTCATTAAAATGGCACCCAGCGTGAAGCTCGATTCAATTTTAAGAGAATATCATTAAAAGGGGGACTGGATGACCATCTCACGACACCGGTGCCTTCGCAACTCGCTCTTTGCCGCCGTGAGCAATTTAAAGCTATGATTACGGTACCGCAGAAGCCAGAGACTTGAAGTTTACCAGCAGACAGATATTCTGAACATTAGCGTCCTATGTCTCGCTACACATAGGACTGCAGTACAGCAGCGTTTCTCAAAGTGAACCCCTGGGGGTCCGCGGGGCCTAGCCAGGGGGTCTGCGACGCTTAAAAATTGAAATGTGTTGTAATAAAATGGAACTCTCCGCTGTTATGCAAGAAGTATTTCTTCAGTTACTGAAAAGAAAGCAATCAGAAACTATACCCACGTTTGTAATTTTAAATGTTTTCCTTGTTTACTAAATTTCTGCCCTGAAGCCAGTCAACCTTCATAATTGACTACTTTAAGTGAGAGAAATTCCTTCCTTGTTAGGGCACTTTTTCAAAAGCAGTTGTACATTAACTGCACAAGGCCTTGGAATTTCGTGGATATCATCTTCAAGTGGTGGAAAGCTCCCACCACTAGCATTAATTCCAGTTTTATTTATTTTTTAAAGAAAAATAGCTAAATGTTACACATTCTTATGCTTATAAACATCAACTCCCCTCCCCCAACTCCGGATTTTCTAAAAAAAAGATGAGAAACCACTCCCAAAATATGTTCCCAGATCTGCCGCTGCTAGTAGCTCTCAACACAAGTTTGGTTCGGTTAATGTGAAATTGTCTTGGAAGATAGATCGCAACAGAGAAGTAAGAACGTTGCTTTCATTAATACTATTTGTGAAAACATTAAAAATATTACAATGACGTACACACACAGCATTAGTTTGTAACCGCTTCCTTTTTAGTAAAAGTAAGAACAACTCTGAAACAATAGTACTGCACAGCGGTCTTATTATTGTGGAAGCAAAAATGCTCTGCTTCTTTAATTTTTCATGAGTGATCAAATAAAAATAAAAAACAATGAAGTATGGGACTTGCTGTATTGTTAAACAGCAAAGAGAAACTACACCCGATGTTATTTTTCCTTCAGTAGCAAGATCATGTGGTTAGATAAGAAAAACACGGTTGAACTGGCCCCTCACCTTTTCAAGTTTTTATCGCCACTTTACAGTTTTAACCCCTTAACGGTTTAACTGTTTTCGAAGCGTCATCACGCTCATTTTCTTTATCAATATAACTATAGTGGGATTTAAGTACGCCGTCACCACACACACGTCCAGCCTCAACGATTGGCGTTAGTCATGTTTTCTCCCTTCAACATTTCATTAAACGAGAGAAAAAGTCTTACTGGAGAAAATAGGTATTAGAAACAGTTATAGATGACAAGCGTTCATGACATGACACATGCCACCTGTGTGGAGAAGTATAAACGGCAGATTTTTTTTTTTTTTTTTTTTTTGTGGGGTTTAAGGGCGCTCAACTACTGAGGTCATTAGCGCCCAGTCACTGTTGTTAGAGCACAGGGAATCTAGTAAAACTCAAGGGGAGGGGGGGACACCAGAAAGACCTAACAAAGATGTAGATAAAATAAGTAAAAAGGTTATATGTCTTTGGACAAGCCAGTCAAAGTTATAAAACGCAGAACACGAGCAGCTGCTCGAGCGTCATCAGCTAAAATATCCGGTAAAGTAGATGGCAGGGACAGGACAACACGAGATTGACTAAAGCGGGGACACGACAATAAAACATGGCGCACTGTTAATGCCTGACCACAAGGGCACTGCGGGGCTGGGTCACCGGAGAGCAGGTAGCGGTGGCTAAACCGGCGATGCCCAATCCGCAACCTGGTCAGAAGGACCTCCTCTCGCCGAGATGGTCGGGAAGAGGTTGTCCAAGCAGTTGGGAGCGGTTTTACTGCCCGGAGCTTGTTTCCTTGGAGGGATGACAAAGCATCCCACCACAACGACACAAGCCTCTTACAAGCATCCCCACGAACGTCAGATGACGGGACACAATGGGAGGCTGGCCGAGGCAGGAGGACTGCAGCCTTGGCTGCAGCATCCGCAGCCTCATTCCCAGGCACTCCTACATGTTCGGGAACCCACAGAAAGCTGACAGGAGAACCATTATCAGAGAAAGAATGGAGGGACTGCTGTATCCTTTGAGCCAAGGGATGGACCGGATAGGGAACTCCAAGGCTCTGAAGAGCACTTAGTGAGTCAGAGCAGAGTACATACGATGAATGGCGGTGGCGGCGGGCATACTGAACGGCCTGATGGAGAGCAAAAAGCTCGGCCGTAAAGCTGGAACATTGGTCGAGGAGCCGGTATTTAAAGTTAGCGGCCCCGACGACAAAGGCACAGCCGACACCATCGACAGTTTTGGAGCCATCGGTATAAATAAAGGTGTGACCGGCAAGTCGAGCACGAAGTTCGACAAACCGTGAGCAATACACTGCAGCCGGAGTACTCTCCTTCGGGAGTGAGCTGAGGTCGAGATAAATATGAACCTGAGCCTGGAGCCAAGGTGGTGTCGGGCTCTCACCCTCTCTGAAGGTGGTAGGGAGGGCAAAATCCAATTGTCGAAGCAACGACGGAAGCGGACTCCGGGGGGCAGCAGGGCAGACACATACAACCCGTACTGACAGTCAAGAGAATCGGCAAAGAAGGACTCGTAAGAGGGGTGGTCGGGCATAGACAACAGCCGGCAGGCATACCGACACAGCAGTACGTCGCGCCGGTAGTTCAATGGTAATTCGGCAGCTGCAGCATAAAGACTCTCGACAGGACTAGTGTAGAAGGCTCCGGTCGCAAGACGTAACACCCGATGGTGGATGGAGTTGAGACGGCGTAAGAGGGAAGGCCGAGCAGACGAGTAGACGAAGCTCCCATAATCCAGCTTCGATCGGACTATGGACCGATACAAGCGAAGCAGGACAGTGCGATCCGCTCCCCAAGATGAACCACTAAGAACTCTGAGGACATTAAGGGAACGTGTACAACGGGCTGCCAAATAAGAGACATGCAGAGACCAACAGTTTCCTGTCCAACGTGATCCCTAGAAACTTAGTTGTTTCCACGAATGGGAGAACAACGGGACCGAGATGTAAGGATGGCGGAAGGAACGCTTTATATCGCCAAAAGTTGATACAAACCGTCTTCTCTTCAGAGAACCAGAAGCCATTTGCCACGCTCCATGAGTATAGGCTGTCTAGACAACGCTGAAGGCAGCGCTCCAGGAGGCATGTTCTCTGGGCACTGCAGTAGATCGCGAAGTCAACGACAAAGAGAGAGCCTGAGACATTAGGTGGAATGCAATCCATAACTGGATTGATCGCGATGGCAAAAAGGGCTACGCTCAAGACGGAGCCCTGAGGCACTCCGTTCTCCTGGAGGAAGACGTCGAACAATACGGAACCCACACGTACCCTAAACTTTCGATCCGTTAAAAAGGAATCAATAAAATGGGGCAGGCGACCGCGTAGGCCCCACCTGTGCATAGTGCGGAGGATACCTCCTCTCCAACAGGTATCATAAGCCTTCTCCAAATTGAAGTACACGGCTACCGTTTGGCGCCTTCGCAAAAAGTTGTTCATGATTAATGTCGACAAGGTCACAAGGTGGTCAACAGCGGAGTGGCGGCGACGAAAACCGCATTGGAAATTGGTAAGTAGCCGTCGAGATTCAAGAATCCAAACTAACCGAGCATTAACCATGCGCTCCATCACCTTACAGACACAGCTTGTAAGAGAAATGGGGCGGTAACTAGAAGGAAGGTGTCTATCCTTCCCGGGTTTGGGTATAGGAACAACGACGGCGTCACGCCAACGCATGGGGACCTGACCTTTGGTCCAGACGCGATTGTAGGTACGAAGAAGGAAGCTTTTGCCCGCCGGAGAAAGGTGTGCCAGCATCTGAACGTGAATGGCATCTGGCCCCGGAGCAGAGGACCGGGACAGTGCAAGCGCACGTTCGAGTTCCCGCATAGTAAAGGGGGCATTATAAGTTTCCAGATTCAGCGAGTGGAAGGAAGGTCGCCGAGCCTCTTCTGCCTCTTTCCTGGCAAGGAAGGCAGGGTGGTAATGGGCGGAGTTTGAAACCTCCGCGAAAAACCGGCCGAAGGCGTTGGAGACAGCCACAGGATCAATGGGGACCTCATTACCTGAGGTCAGGCCAGGTACCGAGGAGTGGGCCTTAATGCCCGACAGCCGGCGCAGGCCACCCCATACGACAGAAGAAGGAGTAAAACTGTTAAAGGAGCTGGTGAAAGAGGCCCAACAAGCTTTTTTGCTGTCTTTGATGACTCTACGGCATTGCGCTCAGAGTCGTTTGTATCCAATACAATTCGCCAACGTAGGATGGCGGCGAAAGGTACGTAAAGCACGTCGTCGAGCACGGATAGCGTCTCTACAAGCCTCGTTCCACCAGGGGACGGAAATGCGACGTGAAGAAGAGGTAGTACGAGGAATGGAACGTTCGGCAGCATTGATGATAACAGCCATGAGGTATTCGACCTGACTGTCACAAATGAGAAAATCGTGGTCCGGAAAGGTCGCCAGGGAGGAGTAAAGTCCCCAGTCAGCTTTCGGTATGTTCCAGCTCGAAGGACGTGGGGATGGGGTGTGGTGCAGGAGACGAACGACACAGGGGAAGTGGTCGCTCGAATAGGTGTCAGAAAGGACATACCACTCGAACCAATGGGCAAGAGTGGTAGAACAGATCGAGAGGTCCAAGTGAGAGTAGGTATGAGTAGAGTCCGAGAGGAAAGTCGGGGCGCCAGTATTGAGGCAGACAAGATTGAGATGGTTGAAGACATCCGACAAGAGTGAGCCTCTTTGACAGGATGCAGGAGAGCCCCAAAGGGGATGATGGGCATTGAAGTCGCCAAACAATAAAAACGGCGGGGGAAGCTGAACGATCAGGTGCATCATGTCAGCCCGACTAACAGCAGATGACGATGGAGTGTAGATGGTACAAACTGAAAAAGTAAAATCAGAAAGAGTAATACGGACAGCTATTGCTTGGAGTGGGGTGGTCAATGGGATGGGATGGTAATAGACATCGTCCCGAACGAGCAACATGACCCCACCATGAGCTGGGATACCGTCCACAGTGGTGAGGTCATACCGCTCCGAGGTATAGTGGGTAAAGGCAATATGGTCAGTCGGGCGCAACTTGGTTTCCTGGAGACCAAGGACGAGCAGACAGTGCAGGCGGAGGAGCAGTTGTAATTCCTCCCGATTAGATCGAATACCTCTTATGTTCCAATGTAACAAGGCCATCGCTAGTCAAAAAAGAGGGGGAACGAGATGGGGGAAGAGCTGGTCACCTCGACGGCCGCGGAGGGCCAGGTTTCGAGGGAACAACGCTACAACCGGCGGGAGGCGGATCCTGTTCCATCGAGTCGTCGCAAGCTGCGGCCGCTGTCCCTCGTTGTGTAGGAGGGCAGCATCATTTGCCGACGAGAGGCCAGCTGAACGCCTGGCAGCAGAGCGTCCCGGCGAAACTGAGGACGGCCGGGAGCAGCGACTCACGGATGGAGCGTCAGACGAAACGCGCCGGGGTGGAGAGGGGAATAGAGACTTCTTCTTGGAGGCCTTCTTGGAAGTCCGAGAAGGCACAGGGATGGTGGGCTGGACCCGAAGAAGGTCCTCACGCGCGGGGTCCGTTTTGGAACGCCGGACCTAGGAAGCTGGGGTCCGGAACGTTTCCCCGATGGACGCCTGAGAAGAGGATCGCTTCTCAGGCGGCGGGGGGGGGGAGGAGGAGGAGGAACGGTGGCCCCTGGGGCAGAGTGGGCGGGGGCCACGGGGAAGAGGGTTTGGAAGGGAGGGATTTGGGAGGCAGAGGCAGAGACCCCAGATGGGGTAGGAGGCGGAGGGGGACAGGATAGGGGTGAGGATACTGCGGAAGGAGGGCACACAACTGAGGCAAACGAAGTGGTCAATGGCACGGGATGGAGGGGGTCATACTTCTTCCTGGCCTCAGAATAAGAGAGACGATCCAAAGTTTTGAGTTCTTGTATCTTCTTCTCCTTCTGATATGCGGGGCAGTCTGAGGATCTAGGCGAGTGGATGCCAGGACAATTAACGCACCGAGGTGGTGGGGTGCATGTATGTTCCTCACGAAGAGGACGTCCACAATCGCCACAAAGGGGCTCAGCCTCACACCGTGACGACATGTGCCCAAAGCGCAAACACCGAAAACAGCACATAGGAGGCGGAACGTAAGGTCGCACGTCGCACCAGTAGCACATCACCTTTACCTTCTCCAGGAGAACGTCCCCCTCGAAGGCGAGGATAAAGGCCCCGGTGTCGATGCGACGGTCTTTGGGGCCGCGCTGGACTCGCCGGACGAAATGCACGCCTTGGCGCTCCAGGTTGGCCCTGAGCTCCTCATCAGATTGCAGCAGGAGGTCCCGATGAAAAATAACCCCCTGCATCCTATTTAGTGCCAGATGCGGGACAATGGACACTGGGATGTCCCCTAGGCGGTCGCGCGCCTGGAGCGCCGCCGACTGTGTGGCGGAGGTGGTCTTTATAAGAACGGACCCCGAACGCATCTTACTGAGAGCCTCGATTTCCCCGAAGATGTCCTCAATGTGCTGAACAAAGAACATGGGCTTGGAGGTGGCGAACGTTCCCCCATCGGTTCGAGAACAGACCAAATAGCGGGGGAAGTACTTCGCCCCAAGCCGGCGGGCCTGTCCCTCCTCCCAGGGAGTGGCCAAGAGGGAAAGGGCAGGAGAACCAGAACTATAAACAGTACCTTTCCTTTTGAAAGACTCGGCCGCAGAGCGACCTGATACATGTTGACGTTTCATCTGCGAAACGTCCGCCCCAATACCACCCACTCCGACCAGGGGCTCTCCCCACGGGCGCCACCCAGCCTCAGCAAGGGCCACCTGGCAGGATGACCATTGCCGGGAGTCCTGATGCCACAAAGAGACGGGCATCTACTCCTTGGCTGACGTGGGGAGGGTGCAGCTCAGGTATCGGCAGTACGATCCCTGTGTTGTCAGGGGGCTACAACCTAACAACCTAGAGGGTACATGACGACCCCACCACAACGGGCTGGCTACTGTGCTGGATTTCTGGTGCCATGGAAAGTCCATCAGGATCGTAGGTGCAGATGGGGACGCACTATGGGCGTAACTTGTACAACCCATCAGGCGTTTAGGCCCAATTTGAGGAATAATGGGTATGGTTACAACGCCGGTACAATGCTGAGGACCAGTGGTACAGCACGTAAGGCGTCCTTCCCCAAAAGGCTCGTACTTCTGTAGAATTTTGAAAAATGGAGGTCAAACCCCAAGGGGGACCATCACATGGAAGGCCGAAACGGTTGAAACTCCTTTTAGTCGCCTCTTACGACAGGCAGGAATACCGCGGGCCTATTCTAACCCCCGAACCCGCAGGGGGCAAACGGCAGATGTACACACTAATTTGTCACCAGCCAATAGTTTCCTGATCTGCTCAACATTCTTTTGTGTGGCGGTATTTATTAAGTTCACAATGAATCGTTGGTTGCAGTTTTCTGCAGTGAAACAAAAGACTGTTGGTAATACTAAATCTGACAATGCTTTTGAAAGTGAACCTTCATGTTCGCAAGCTACTACAAGTTAACGCGAAGGAAATAAGAAAAAACTACGCAGGTATTGCGCTGACCATCTTGGTAATAATCGCGTGTGAAGAGGGCGGAGGAGGAGGAGGAGGAGATTAGTGTTTAACGTCCCGTCGGCAACGAGGTCATTAGAGACGGAGCGCAAGCTCGGTTGAAGGAAGGATGGGGAAGGAAATCGGCCGTGCCCTTTTTCAAAGGAACCATCCTGGCATTTGCCTGAAGCGATTTAGGGAAATCACGGAAAACCTAAATCAGGATGGCCGGAGACGGGATTGAACCGTCGCCCTCCCGAATGCGAGTCCAGTGTGCTAACCACTGCGCCACCTCGCTCGGTTTGACGAGGGCCTCCCGTCGGGTAGACCGCTCGTCTGGTGCGAGTCTTTCGATTTGACGCCACTTCGGCGACTTACGCGTCGATGGGGATGAAATGATGATGATTAGGACAACACAACACCCAGTCCCCGAGCAGAGAAAATCTCCGACCCAGCCGGGAATCGAACCCGGACCCGTAAGATTGACACTCTGTCGCGCTGACCATTCAGCTACCGCGGGCGGACACCATCTTGGTTATGTGATTACATACATAGTCAATAACGACAGCCAGCAGCCTCTTCTTCAACGAATTTTGGAGAAGAAACGTGAGGGACATGTTGGTAGGTCGATAGATTTTTTTATAACTAACTCAGGGAGATGAAACGCAGTAAAAGTGTAAAGTCAAAGACTCCAATGATTGGTAATACTAAGGCGAAAAAAAGAGATGGGGCCCCTCCACGCCTGCACCAACGTGGTGACCAAACCAAAAGTTCTACTGTCACCTCCGTAAAACATGTTAGTTATCTAGTAAGTGGATCACAGGATGCTGGGCTGTGATGTTGTCCGTGCGTCTGGGTAAGACTACGCATTAACACGGTCCATCAGGTGATAGATAGTGGACGAAACGCGAGTGAGGGTAGCGATTTGAAGAGCAGAGGGAAAAAAAGTGCCATGGCTCGTGCCGTGGGAAAAAAAACCTCTGCGACAGTGGGATGGGTAGTAAGAGCAGTAGTGGCTTACTAGCTGCGATAGCTCATGCAAGGTTGGATTTGTTAGTATGGGTATCATGCATCATTACCGTGACAAGCGATGGCGATGTATCCCAGTGGCTGCAGCTGCTACATTCCTGGAACAATCAAGATCGTTATACAGTAGTGGGAGATCGGCCATAGATCGTCTCACTGTGTGGGGGATGTGTGGAGCTTGTTTGCATGCAGTGTACGGTACGGCTTCCCTGTGTGGTGCCAGTTATTCGGCAGTGTATTTCAGCTGGATATCCAGTAATAGCGTCTGATTAACAGGGGCTCGCCTGTGCCGTTATGTTTGCGTATGCTTGGCCATAGATGTTATGCCCTTACAAGTATATCTTTTGGTCTTTTATGTTTCCATCTATGGTTGTGGTCGTAGTTCCCCAGATTCAGAATAAACGGGTTCTGCGAATGTCTGGAGTTTCTGTATAGTCTTGTGGTGAGTTTGTGGATTACCTCCGTGAGAGTCTCAAGTCGGTATTCCCGGTGAAGGTCCGCGATGCGTGTGTATCGTGGAGCATTGCTTATGATTTTGAGTACTTTGTTTTGTATGAGCTGCAGACGGCGCAGGCGTGTAGGCGCAGCGTATCCCCAGACAGGAGCTGCGTACGTCATCAGGGGTCGGATAAGTGTCATGTACATGGACCTCGACACCCTTCTGTTCAGTGTGCTACGCCTGTTGAGCATAGGATAGAGCTGTTTGAGCCTCGCGCTGGCTCGGTTGGTCATGTGTTTTATGTGGTCCCCCCAGAGTAATTTCCGGTCCAGCCAGACACCGAGGTATTTGACTTTCTCGCGGAAACGTATTGGACGTGCATGTAGGGTTATTGGTCTGCAGTAACGGTGTTGCTTCGGTCTTCTAGTGAACAGAACGGCTTCGCACTTGTCGACGTTTACTCTAACACGCCATTTCTCCAACCAAGGCTCGGCCACTCTGAGTGCAGTCTGTAGGCGTGACGTAATGTTTGATGGTTTCCAATCTTGCGCAAGGATGGCAGTGTCATCCGCGTAGATTGCCATCATTGTATTGTGTGTAGTTGGGAGATCGTTTATGTAGAGGTTAAACAGTAGGGGCCCTAGGATGCTTCCCTGGGGTACTCCCGCGTGTATACCGTGTCGTGTTGATTGTTTTCCCTGCACATCAGTGTTGAAACTCCTGTCTGTGAGGTATGAGTGTATTAGACGCAGCAGCCCGTCGGGGAATCCCGCGTCGCTGAGTTTGCGGATGAGGCCGTTGTGCCATAGACGGTCGAAAGCCTTTTCGATGTCCAGGAACACTGCCCCTGTAGCTTTGTTTATGTTGAAACCATGTGTTATATGTTCAACGACCCGTAGGAGTTGTTGTGTTGTGGAGTGGTGATTCCTGAAGCCGAATTGCTCCGGTCTCAGGATGTCATTTGTTATGCAGTGCCTAGTGATGCGTTTGAGAATTACCTTCTCAACAATCTTACTGAGCGAGCTCAGAAGGCTGATGGGTCGGTAATTTTGTGGGAGGCTGTGGTCTTTCCCCGGCTTCCTGAACATCAGGACCTTGGCCGTCTTCCAAAAGGCGGGGAAGTGTTGGTGTTTTAGTATGGCATTCGTTATGTGTGTTAGGTACTCGGTTGCTTTATCCGTGAACTCCTGGAGGACACGGTTTTGAATGCCATCATGACCAGGGGCTTTCCTAGCGGCGGAATGCATTATAGCCCAGGAGACTTCGGCTGTGCTAGCATGTCGAATGTCGTCGCGCGATGGTTGGGCTAGAATGCGTGTAACCTCTTGGTCAGAAGCAAGTGTGAACACTGGATCTGATGGTACCAGGTTCGGTGTGAATGTCGCTGCGAGTGTTCGGGCCATTAGTTCTGCTTTCTCTTCCGCTGAGTATGCAGGTCCATCGGGCCCTTGAAGCGTTGGGGTGTATATTTTCTCCCTGGTGAAGTGTCGGGCTAGTTGCCACACGCCAGGTCGTGTGGTGTCCAGCCCTTCGAGTTTATGGTCCCACTGTTGTGTTCTATGTGTTTGTATTTTATCGTGTATGATGCCCTGTAGTCTGTTAATGTGCCGTTTGAGGTACGGACGCCTGGTGCGCTGCCATTGTCTCCTGAGGCGATTCCTCATTGAGATTAGGCCCAGGATTTCCTGGGGCAGGGCCGCACTGCGTTGTTGTGAGGTGCGATCAGGTATGGTGCCTGCCATTGCGTCCTGGACGGCGTTAGTGAGGGTTTCTACTGCCTCGTCAATTTGTGCTGTTTCATTAATTTCGTGTATAGGTGGGATGTGGCTATCGAGCGTTTGCTTGAACCTTGTCCAATTCGCACGCCCGTAGTCCAACATCTTGCGTTGTTCCATGTGCTGCAATGTTTCCTCAATGTATAGTATTACAGGTTGGTGGTTTGAGGGCAGATCGTTTTCAACGGTAACGTTGAGTGTCGTTGTAATGCCCTTGACGAGGGCCATGTCTATCACGTCTGGCCTGAGTCCCCTCTGATAGGGAATGTGCGTCGGTTCAGTCGGCGCTAGTATAATGTAGTTTCTGCCAAGTGAATGTTCGTACAGTTTTTTGCCGTTGGGATTTCGTATGCGTGAATTCCATTCTGGGTGTTTTGCGTTCAGATCTCCAGCGACGATTACTCGCGGTGAAATGTTGAGTAATGTGCTGATATCGCGTGTTGAAATGCCTACAGGGCTGTTGTATACCGATATCAGTGTGGTGTAGGCTCTGTTGAACTTGACTCTGACGGCCGTAGCCTCGATTTTTTCCAGTTCAGGGAGCTCTATGTTTGTGTGCTCAATGTCTTTGTGTATGACGATTGCAGTTCCACCTGCCACGGCGTCGCCCGGTCGGTCGGTACGATAGACACAGTAGCCAGGAAAGTTTAATTGTTTGTGCGGTTTAAGTTTAGTCTCGCTCAGTAGCGCGACAAGGATTCCCTTGCGCTCCATGAACGCGGCAAATTCTGCCCTTTTGTTGTGGATCGAGTCTGCATTCCAGAACAGGATCCGTGATAGTGTGTGCGGGTCTGCGTTATGGGCCAGGTGTGGTGTATTATTCATGTAAGAGTGTGAAAGAGTGTTGTGATGGCAGTGTGTATGACAGCCCAGTATTGCCCGGGTTCGGCGCTCATGAGCTGGGTGATGAGTGTAGTGACGGCCATCAGCACCTTGGTAAGGATTTCAATGGTCGTGTGACGGGGGAATAGTGTTTCCAGTATTCCCCCAGGTGATGTGTTGGTGTTGGGTGTGGCAGCCTGAGGTGCTGTTGTGGGGTTAGCGGCCGCTTGTGCGGGTATTGGTGTGTTGTTTGGGGCGGCATTTGTGTTTTGTGACAGAGGTTGTGGCGCCTGCGTTACTTCTGTGGTGAGGGGGATGGTAGTGTGAGTTACAGTCTCGGTGTCTTGTTGACTGTTTTCCTGTGTGTTTCTGTTCTGTTGTTGCTGCGTGGCCTGTTGTGGTGATTTCGCGTTCCCCGCCCTGTGTTTGCGTGTACGTCTATTCCTCCTCTGGGCTTGGGGTTCGGGGGGTTCTTGTGTGGATGTGTTTTCCTGTATGTGGTGCGTTTCTTCGCAGCTCGTGATTTCCGGTAGTGGGGTCGTGTTGTTTGGGGGCATAGGTGTTGGTACCGATGCTAGTTGGGTTTCAGGTGTTGTCTGTGGCTGTTGTGTGGCTGTTGCAGCGGTTGTTTCACGTATGTGTGTAGGGCGCTGAGGTTCCGCAGCCTGTGCCGTTCCGCCAGGGCGTGCAACCGTGGCAAACGTTACGCCGTTCCTTACTGGGTTCGGCGCTGGCCTTGGGCGTGGTATGTCGTACAGTACCCTGCTTTTTTCTTGTTTTCTCTTCAGCGCCTGTTTGTATGCATTGCACTGTCTGAAGTTTGCCGCATGGGGCCCACCGCAGTTGGCGCAGCGTCGCTGGTTTGGTTGTATTTGTGTGCAAGTGTTGGATCTGTGGTTGCCAGCGCATCCGCGGCAGCGAGTTGCCAGGCCGCAGCGGAGGGCCGAGTGGCCGAACCGCTGGCAGTTGTTGCACTGTTGGGGGACGTTGGGTGGTTCGTAAAGTTCTACACGTACGTCCATCCGCAGAAAGCTCTTTATCTGCAGGATGGCGCGGGAATCAGCCGTGTCGGCTAACTCAACCATGTAGTGTGGTAGCGGTGTGTGTGTACGGAACCCTGTCATCCGGGAGGTACTTTTACAGTCGAATCCCAGATAACAAAGGGCCGCATGTACTGTCTCGTTGGGGGTGCTGGGGTCCACTCCCTTGATCACGTACTGCTGGGTTCTCTCGTCCAGCGTTCTGTACGTGTAATGTTCGATCTTCCGATCTTTGAGGAAGGTCAGAAGATCTTTGTATTCGTTGTCTGTGGCAACGTACAGTGAGGCCCTATCCCCCGAGTACTTTGCATGTAATGTGCTGTTTACGTGCCTCTCCGCGAATGCAGTGTTAAGGGCACTAAGGTTCCCGTAGTTTTGTATAACAACTGGGGGGAAACCAGTCTTGTGTTGTGTGGGCACTGTTGTGGCTTTGTGTGCTTTGTTGTTGTTCGCCACAACTGTGTTTGCGTTTTGTTGTGTGTTTATGTTGCTAGCCTGAGGTGAGCTAGTGGGTGTAGGCAACAGCGCCTTTCGGTTGCCTAGCGAGTTTGGTTGCTCGCTTGTTTGTGTTGGTGTTTTTTTGGGTCTGCGTTTTGGGCCCTCCACCTGCCAGGGCTCTGTGTAATGGTTTTCTGTGTCCACATCCGCCGTCGCTGCCTCGATCTCTTGAGGCTGCGGCGTCGGTGGGAGAATGGTGCATGACTGTCCAGTGACAAGTGAGTGTATCGTGATGTTCAGTGTACTTGTTTTTGTGGGAGAGACGTCCGCCCCGAAAAGTTCGGTGATTAGCCGGCGCGTCTCAAGCTGCTTTTGCGCTTTCGCGCCAAGCTGTCGAGCGTCGCCAGTCGCTCCCTCGCCTTCGGTAGCGGGCGGGGCGCAAGTTCCGGCGGGTGCAGTCGATCCTCGCGCCTCTTGTGTTGCAGTCTTGCTGCGGGTGACAGCGGGGGAAGTGCTAGTAGCGTCCGCCATCTCGCACTTAGGATTATTTATTGGGTGGGAAGGGGGAAACGACAATTTTACTTTTCTCGAAAGGCGAGAGAAGTGTTGCTTGTTCCCTATGGAAGTGGGTGGTCCCTACTTTACGCTAACATGCGCTGTTCGTGCAAGCGCGGCACCTAAAGGAGGTGCGGAAGAAGAATGGCCTGCAGCACGCGGGCTTGGTCCCGTGAAGAAGCCCTGGTACTGCCTCAGAGTCCCTAAAAGAACGTGAGAATCACGTTGGGGGCGTTGGGTAACCGGAGGCTACCGGGAGCTGCGAGCCGAAGCTCGCTACTTTTGTGTCGTACCACGTGTCGCTGCTAATTTCTAAATCTGGAAAAACCACTATTGTTGCAGAGTATTTAGTCCTACCAGCTGCGAAAGTTATGTGTGAAATTATAAGTGATGCTGCTGATAATGAAATAAACTCAGTTCCCATATCCAAAGATACGGTTAAAAGAAGAATTGACAATACGCCTTTCAGAGTGAAAGAACAATTAATGTCAAAAATTCAAGGTAGATCTTTTTATTCCTTACAACTTGATGAAAGTACAGACATCGACGGAAAAGCAAATCTGTTGGTTTTCATCCGTTTTGAGTGTAAAGAGACAGTTTTGAGGAGCTTCTGTTTTGTAAGCAGATTCTTCGAACTTAATGAGTTCATGAGAGACAACGATATTAGTTAGGACAAATGTTTAGCTATCAATACGGACGGAGCACGTGCTTTTACAGGTCTGAAGACGGGCCTAATGGCTCAAGCGAAACGTTTAGCGCCAGAAGTAAATTCTGCTCACTGCGTCATACACAGAGAAGCCTCAGCAGCGAAAAAAAATGCCTGAGGATTTGAAATGAGTTCTGGATGAGTTCATAAAACTTTTTAATTTCGTTAAATCAAGTTCTCTAACTTTCCTTCTTTTCACAGTTTTATGTGAAGAATTTGGCAGTGAACACACTACTTACACATTGAAGTGCGTTGACTGTCAAGAGGTAAACACTCCTGTGTTCTTTGAGCTGTGCGTGTGGGTGAGCTTATTTCTTTTCGCAAGTAACATTCATTTTCAAGCGAGAAATCGTTTGATTTTGATCGGCTGTGTAAAGTGGTCCTTTGGTGGATACTTTCTCCTTTCTCAACGGACTTAACTTAGGCCTGCAAGAAAGAAATGTTAGTATCTTCAGGTTGGAAGTAAAGTTGAAGCTACAATTAAGAAACTGCAGCTGTGGGAAATCTAGTACAAAACAATAACTAACTATTAATGATTTCCGTTGCTCAAGGGTCTCATTGATTCTTCATGTGCAAAACTCTCCACTGAACTGCACAAAACAGTTGTAGGGCACTTGCGAGTACTGGCTGCAAGTTTTCAAGAATATTTTCCTGTCCCACAACCTGGTAATTGTTAGACTGAAAATTCTTCACTATGTAGAAATCCAAGACATACAAGATACGAACCACTCTGATACGGAACAAGAACAACTATTGGAACTATCCTGCGATATTTCATGGAAAAATATTCTCAAAGAAAACGAACTTTGTAACTTTTGTCTGCGCGTGCGCTGTGAGCATGAAGAGTTGTCTAAAAAGGTAATGCAACATTTACCACTTACTCATGTGAGTAGATCTTTTCTGCCCTTTGGAGTATTAAAGCCTTGGAGCATATTAATGTGGAATCGGAGCTAAGACTGATGGTGAAAGAGCTTATTCCATATTCCAAAACGAATTATGGAAAAAACACAAAGAATTTCGGTCTTCATATTAGTGACCTCACATTTAAGAACATTGTTCATCAAGCGGATTTCCTTAAAAAAAAGGAGTGAGAGATTTATTTTCAGTTATTGTACTATATTAATGTATTTTCTGCATTACTGTTATACTGTAGAGTTCCTGTATTTCTGTAAGTTACTGTATTTTCAACTAAAATTTCGTTCACTATTCAATAATCACGTGTCTTTAGAAAAAATTACTTATTACATTATTTTTATTGATCTTCTTCTTGTCAGTGGTAATTCCAAGCATACATTTTTAATGGAATGTGAAATATCAGATAGCATTGCAAGAGGATCCGCAGATCATTTTGCTGATAAACAGGGGGCCCGCGTTATCAGAAAGTTTGAGAACCACTGCCCTAGGTGAACAAACCTTTTTGCTTGAACGAATAATCCGTAACTACAGTATACTGATTTGGAATAGGACAGCGAGATGTGTCACAAATGAGATTTTTGGATAAATGCGTTGTAAGAGGTCCGAGCAGATGTAATTTCGATGTATTGCTCACGCGCTGCCTGCGATATGTAAGCTATAAGAGAATCTGAGACCAAAGAGCAGTGTTGACAGCAGTAGGAACTGTGTAGCTGTAGCAGTAAGTTGTTGCTAGCGAGCAGTCTGGTGTATCGTGTTGGCTGGGCCGGTCGTGGTGCAGCGATGGCGGAGCCTGAGCATTATTGTATAAGGTAAAAAGCAGCCTCGCGCATATGTAGTACTGTTATCTCAAGTCCCATGTAAATGTTTTAAAAATGTCCTAATAATAATCTTTCTCATAAAAAATAACTTTTAACAACCATTCATTTCAATTTAAAGAATTTACTAATTTCTCCAATCCATGATCATCCCGATTAATGCAAAAGAAAAATCAGTTGTTTCCTTTCATAAATGACAAATCTATCGGCCAGCATTGCACAGGGCTGTGCCAGAAAAATTTATTGTAAGAGCAGATATATATGCGTTATCCGACGACTTTATTGAAGTAAGAATTTTTCTTTTTTTATTCAGAATGATCTTTCTGGGCCATGACGCAGCACTGCTGACGTCCAAAATTTACCAGGTTAAATTCACAGCCAATTATTGAAAAGTTATAAGTGAGCGACAATTTAATTGAGAGGTTAGTTACATTGTATTATTACCAGGTTACTGAATTTATTTTTTGTTGGGACGTTACACTGAATGTGAACGACATAATTATAATTTTTACTGTTGAGAAGTTTAGGAATTTTTCTGTTTTGAGGTTACACTAAATGAGAACGAATTTTGTGGGGAGGTTACACTTGGCGACAACCGGCCAGGATCGTATTTCTTTGTGAATATCTGAGAAGTAGTCAGTTATGTATCTGCTCTTATTTACTTAAATGTAGTTTGCACCTGGCGCAACGCATTTACTAATTTGTCACTCTTTCTTTCACAGATCATCGGCAATTTATTAGTCTTTGTTGTAATTGTGTTTGTTCCATTTTTGCTTCGTCTTTGTTTTATTTTGTGCTTAATTTTGATTTGTGAAAAATGCCGCGAAAAACTGTTAACAGTACATCGCGATGTGCAATGCGTGAAATAGCCGACTTGAATAATTTGACCGATAATACTTGCGACACTCAGTGTAATAGTGATAATCCTCTAATTACAGATAATCAGTGCCTGCCGATCACTAGTATTGAGTTATATCCTAATGATGGGCAAACAAATTCAATTATGTCCACAGTAAATTTAACAATTGATGACGCGGCACGTTCCGATACAATGAACGCTGCCCAGTTTGACACGCCTGATTTGCAAAATTTGCATAGTGAACAGATAAATTTTTCTCACGAAGATGAACAATGTAGTCAAAATACGAGGTAGTGACCCACAGTGCACATCCAATTGGCGAACCTTTTCAAGAATCAGAGAATGACCAAATGGTTACACAAAACGTGACAATTGCAGGTACGCCATTAAACAGCACAGAGAATAGAGTAGGTAATATTGGAATGGATCAAGTTATGGCATTATTGCTACAACTTCATGAATCAAACAAACAACTTAGTGAAAATCTCAAACAACAAATTAATGAAAATCTCAAACAACAACTTCATGAAAAACTAGACATCAATTCCAAACAGTCGAATGATAAACAAGACAACGATTTCAAACAACTTAGTGAACAGATTACAGCCGTTGCCGCGCAATGTCATGATACTAAAGAACAATTACGTGAGGAAATTAAGGCTTGTGCTAGGAACAGTAGTGAAGAAATTAGATCTGTGGCACAAGAATTAAGTAATACACATGAAGCCCCAACTAAATTACTTAGAGATGAAATTAGTGCAGTCGCTAAACAATGTTCCGAAAACGCAACACAGTTACGCAACGAGTTTAAATTAATGTCAGCAGAACTTTCACGCACACTGGATGAGAAAGTAGATGCGAAATTTGACCAACAGAACAGCCAAATTGACGAACGCTTTAAGCATCACCTACAAAACAGTGAAACGCGTTACCGTAAATTCATACAGGAACAGAATAAAGTAAAGCGACAAGCCATGGAAACAATTACTGCACAGAGACAGGAAGATAAGCGTAAATTGTTTACGGAAGCAAAAACATACGTAGACAACAACATTGCTACAGTATCAGACGAAATCAAACAGTTGAACACCGAACTGCATGATGAAATCTCCGATCTTAAAACAAAAACAGACACACACACATTAGACTTTCAGACAATGACCAACAGACTTGAAAAGTTGGAACTAATACAGGATCCCGATGCCATCAAAGCAGACGTTAAAAAATCGAACAAAACCACACGTAAAATACAAAAACAAATTAATGCTTGTGATACTAAAAACGATAATCAGGTAAAAGCACTGACTGAAAAATATGATGAATTGGCCAGTCGTATTGATGTTATCGAAAATAATAATGACACCAAATCAGACGATACGTCACCAGTTTCGCTTAATCAAACACCCGAATTCCAAAATTAACAGCAGACGATCAGTGAGATAGGTTCGTCCAATAATACATTACGTAGAAAATTGTCATCTTTACAGCACGAATTGACGGAGATGAAAAATATTTCAGCCTTTAACACATCACAGCATACGCCACTTTCCGAACATTTGTCAGACTCACACAGCCAGTATAATTTAGGTAATTTACAGAGACTACGTGACTTAGAATCCGAAGAGACACAGATCAATAGATTCTCATGCAATCCTGAACCTGTTCAGACATACAGAGACGATGATTTTGATTACAAACACTTTCTATCTATTAGGAAATTTAAGGTATTTAAGAATGACAGAACACAGAATCACTCATTCTACTGGTTCCGACAATTTGCTTTTGAATTTTCACCGGCATTTCCTGTAATGCAGAAACTAGCATTGGACTGGACACAACAATTTGTTTTTGAATTTTCACCGGCATTTCCTGTAACGCAGAAACTAAAATTTATTTGCAGCACTTAAGTGACCTGAGGGGATTCATTACGCTTCGATGAATATGTGCCGTAGCGTGCACAGGGCCCCGAGCCGTAGTAGTGCTATTTCATTTTTAGTTTTCTGCACTGCTGCCTTCTGTTTTACTATCCTTTATATCTATCAAAACAGCTCTTCAACTATCGATCTATCTAGGATTAGGTATGAGTAAAGAAAACC
The DNA here is from genome assembly GCF_023898315.1 of Schistocerca nitens. Classification (NCBI taxonomy): domain Eukaryota; kingdom Metazoa; phylum Arthropoda; class Insecta; order Orthoptera; family Acrididae; genus Schistocerca; species Schistocerca nitens. The sequence goes on along the minus strand of NC_064615.1, from coordinate 395,098,537 downwards.
TGATATGACCAAGTTTTACCGAAGGTGACAGTTTTCATTAGACACTCCTGAAATGACGAGAATTACCAGCATAATTTTAATGACAGTTAAGATTTTAATCAGCAGTATTCTCATAATTATCAACAACGGCAAACACAGTTTAGCAACAATAGAGGGTTTTCCCCGCAACAGCATCAAAGCCAGCCGGTTAGCATACCTAACCAACAGTGTAATGTGCAAGGTCAGCCAAGCTTTGAAGTTTCGCCGCCTACACGTATAGCGTCGGCTCCACCAAATAGTAACGCACAGCAACAAGAAAATCACTACATACAGAAGACACATCATTTCAATTCCTATCGCAACGCGCCGTATAGCAATGACTATCATGACAGACGTAAAAGTAATGAGCACAATTTTCAGCGTACGTTTAATAACAGTCGGTCTTTCCAGCAGCATAATCAACCACAACAACAGATTATTATGAATGAACCAGACAGTCGGTATCATCCCGAACGTAATACGTCAGGAAGAAATAACAGAACAGTACAAATAGTCGAAATGCCACAGCATCCTACCGCAAATAACAGCACGTCAGATAGAATTTGTCTAGATACAGTACAGAATGAATCTTCCAGCAACGTAAGCAATACTTCAGATAGACAGAATCTTGTTCACGAAAATGTTATTACTTTTGACGACATCCGATACACACTTTTGCATGAAAAACAGAATCACAACGTATGTAGGCGACATTCTTATTGCAGAAGCTAACTGGTCTGAACATAATCTGATTCTGGAACAACTGTCGCAAACTTTTCGTGCACAAGGACTCACAGTTAATCTTAGCAAATTGCACTTTGGTAAAACTTCCATAAAATTTCTTGGACATGTAATTTCAGCAGAAGGCATTGCGCCTGACCCGGAAAAACTTCAGGCTTTACGTGACATTACTGTACTTACGACGAAGAAACAATTACGCAGCTTTCTGGGATTAATTAGCTTTTTCCGTAAATTTATTAATTACTCTGCTTTAGACACCCTTAGATTGTGCCAGTTGACTGGTAAAAACAGTATTTGGTCATGGGATAGCCAAGCACAGTCTGAATTTCTTTGTTGAACGCACCACTTTTGTCACACCCAGATCTTACTAGAAATTTTTCCATTGCCACCGACAGTTCTAACACAGCTTTAGGCGTACACATTTTTCAGGAAATTGAAGAAGACGGTACTACAGTAATTAAAAACATCGCCTTTGCAAGTCGCATTCTGTCACCTTCTGAACGCAATTATTCTGTTACAGAACTTGAAACGTTATGTGCTGTATGGGCATTTACCAGATTTAGGCATTTTCTTTATGGAAGACATACGACCGTTTACACAGATCATAGAGCTATCCAGTTTTTACTTTCAGCAAAATCTACACATGACAGATTAAGCAGATGGAAACTTTATTACAGGAATATAATTTTACAATTGTTCATATTCCCGGTACGCAAAATATTGTAGCAGACGCACTATCCCGTTCTCTCAGCAACAATCAGGAAGACATCGCAACCAACTTCTGCCAAGAAAATTTTAGCGTCATGTATATTCAACAAGTCGCATTTGAAAACTTCATTTCGTCGTCATTACGAGACATAGCACAGGAGCAGAGCAAAGACAACGTATGGAAAGAAATTAAACACCTTTGGCAAGATAGGAATAATGTTACCATCAGAAACCATTACACTGTACGCAATAATATTCTGTTTCGCCGCTCTCACCCTGACAGCAACAATTGGTTACTATGCATTCCTGACGAGCTTGTCAACAAATTAATTTGGTATACTCATTTAAGTTACGCACATTATGGAGCCAGAAAATGTTTTCTTATACTGAGATAGAACTGTTATTTTGCCAACATGGAGAAACGTATACGACGAGTTTTAGCGTCATGTAAAATCTGCCAGAAAGCTAAATCAGACACGACTTCAGATATTCCTCCGTTACATCCCATTGTACCTGTTAAATTAAGACACATGGCCGCTGTAGACATTTTTGGACCGATTCCCAGAACTAATAGAGGTTTTTGCTACATCTTTGTCGCTGTTGAACTCACTTCGAAATTTGTTACCTTCACTCCGTTACGCAAAGCTACTGCTAAAACTATTTCGAATGCATTTTTAAAACATTTTTTATTTCATTTAGGGCATGTATTGAAAGTAATTTCCGACAATGGATCACAGTTTCGATCTGCTATATGGACACGTATGTTACGAGCAAGAAACATTTCTCCGATCTATATATCCAAGTATCACGCTTCTTCGAACCCTTGTGAACGTCTAATGAAAGAAATTGGTAAACTATGTAGAATATACTGCCATAAAAAACATATTGATTGGGACACACACATACTCTCATTACAGGATGTAATTAACTCGATACCAAATGAATCTACTATGCTATCTCCGACTGTTATATTGAAAAATGTTGAACCACCTAACAAAATTAAAGAATTAGTGTCTTCCAAGTAGCATTCATCGAGCAGAATTGGTACTCTATACAGACGATACTAGTATTATAATAAATCCCATTACAGATAGAGAAACAAAAGAATTTGCTAAGTGATTCGTGCCATCAGTAGTATTCCTCTCTGGCCAGGGGACGTGACTGGCAGCCTGACAGGTGGCGCCGGCAGCGGCCCCGCCCTCTCGAAGCTCGGTGGTGAAGCTGTGAGGCTGGACGAGGAGGAGTATATAAAAACTGCAGTGAAATTTGTACCCAGTATTCCTGAAAGCTACCTGCTCGACAGCAGGGCCTATCTTCACCCCGGGAGTTCTGTATCACAGGAAACGCACCCTGTGAGAGACAGTGTGAGTCTACATGCATTCCTGAAGTCATCGTCCTTTCCAGTGGCTGACCGCTTGGACTGTCACTGACAGCACGACAAATTTCGTAGTCTTTAGTTTGTGCGTGCTGTGTGTTAGTGTGCTTATAGGTTCGTTATGCAAGTGTCAACGACCATTCGCAGTAAACCATATGGCCCCTATGGAGGTTACTCGTATATGATAAAGAGAACCAAAGCAGGCGGGACTGTGATTTGGTACTCTTCAAAATGAAGAACAAAGCATTGGCGGGCAAAGACTGTAAAGTGCTTAGTTCAGACGGGCGTCAGTGTGGAGCACCGGATGGCACTCGCTTACAAGTATGGAAGAATGGGAATCAGTCGAAGAGATCACGAGAGGAGGAGATTTAGATTTTTAAAATACAATGACTGGAAAAAATCGCTGCACCAAGAAAGAGTCGTGCGGACATAAGCGTGTTTCTACATCTGAAAGATAATGTCTACTCAAATTTCACGCCAGTCGCATAAGAGCTAGTGGCGCCAATAGGAAGATGCAAATCAGATTTGCTTTAAATACACGTTGTATCTTTGAGCTGAGTTGATGCTAGTCAAGAATGCGTGTGAGGAGACAACGACGTCGTTAGCAACTCCTCACTGAGGTCGATCGAGTTCACATAATAGGCCTTCGGAAAAGCTGTGTGTTCCTTCTGCGATATTGCAGGAAGACTCAGCAGCAATGTAGCTACCGTACACGATTGCTGGCGGCGGTGGTTACGAGAATGGACGGTCGCACGAATACCAGGTTTCCGAGGGTCACGTAGCACTATCACGAGGCAGTCCGCACCGATAGCTGAATGATACGGTAGCTCAGCGTGGTCGGTCAGAGAGTTAGCTGCCCTCTGTAATAAAAAAAACTGAGTTAATAGATCAACAACGAACTTAAACGGATGTCTTACGACGTCCGCCCCGAGCAGATGGAACGAACAAAAGCGAACAAAATGAGAATAATAAAAAAAAAAATGGTCAACGTGACGGAATGCCGTCCTAAAGGACCCGGGTTAGATTCCCGGCTGGGTCGGGCATTTTCTCCGCTCAGGGATTGGGTGTTGTCTTCATCATCATTTCAGTCCCATCCGGCGCGCAGGTCACTCAATGTGGCGTCGAATAGTTTAGACCTGCACCAAGGCGGCCGGACCTGACCCCGGTAAAAGACGCCAAACGCTCATTTCCATTTCCATCGCGATGGAAAAACATCGTGTTCGGCCTCTGGCGCTGGCGCTGGCGCCTCTTACTATGTCTGCAGTGATCTTGGTATGTTAATCACTTAAATATTGTACCTAGACAAACGTATTCCCGAAATGTAATTAATCTAAATTAATTACTTTACGGTATTACAATTTTTTCCCGTCAGCGTATACAGTATACTGAAGATATAGGTGACCTGCATAAGCGAAGGTATGATTTTGCTACTGAAATGCCAGATCAGTAAGAAATGAAGATGACATTATACAACCACCAAACCAAATCAGAAAAAAAAACAAACACGACAAGAAGTGGATCATCAAGCAGGGGTACCAACCGTGAATGGTGGTAGCAGTTTTCTTTTAAGTGACAAACTTTGGAAACAGAATCATCATTTTTAAGTGGAAAAGCAGGAAGAGAGGCTCTGAAGAATAATCAAGACGATTTATGGATGAGACCTTCAAATGCTATAGAAAGCATTTTTCTCAAATGTGCACTATTCAAGCAGACTTTGGAAGTTCTAGGTATGAAATAAAACATCTATCCGGTGGCCTTTGCATTCATAACAAACCCCAAGGTAGAGGCATATATCCATCTGTTTCGCAATGTTATCGATAATGTAGCAGAATGGAATCCTAAAGATGTCATCGTTGATTTCGAATCAGCTACCATTTCTGCGCTAAAAGTCGCGCTCCCATCGGCTGAAGTGCTTTGCAGACATTTTTACATGAAGAAATCTCACTGGAGATAAGCGCAAAGATTCGTGACTTGCGGATACACAAAAAGTGAAGTAGTAGGTCTACAAATTTCGCATGTGTGCTTGTCTGGACTTCCTTCGACGGGAAGATCTTTGTAATGGGTGGCTCGAGATACATTCACACGCGACGGATATCGCCAAGCTTTCTCACTTTTTCGACTATTTTGTAGGTAGATGGTTGGAAAATGACGAAATTACGATCGGTCTTTGGAGCTGCGCGAGACAGCGCCATCGTGCCACCAACGCTGCACAACGCTGGCACAACAGAATTAATAATTTGCTCGAAAACCGAATCCTGAAATTAAAGTCTTGATCGAGTGTGTGAAGGCAGAAGCAGAGAACTCAGCGTGTGCATTAATAAAGTTAGAGTTAACTACTGGAGGCAGACGAAAGAAAACAACTTACATGAGACTTGATTAAACGCTGGAAAAAATAGTAAAAATGTATGAAGAGGATGGTGACATCAGGGCTTGTCTGAACGCAGTCTCCTACCTCCAGAAATGTGAATAAATTCATCGGTCTCGTGTAGACGACATATGAAAAAGTGTACAAAATATGAATGGTAAATTATAAAGTTGAAAAATAAAATGTTGATTTGTATATAAGCTGATTTTAAATTCACGTTAACAACAATTCACTCTTGCCATTTAGCCAGTCCAAAGCCCGGATACAGTGTGATGGGAATCGGTTTATTACGAAATATATATGATCACTTCCCAGAAAATTTGACGTTTCATGTACAGATCACCATGCTTGACTGTTTAATAATTTATTTTATTTTTCTCCCTGACGCAATCACGAATCTCCAGAAACAACGGAAAACATAAAAACCATATCAGAAGAATGTAATTTAAAAATATATCTCTTCTACTTGACAAAGGCATACTTTAAAATAAACAAAAAATAAAATACTGCTGTACCTCTAGGTACTAGATATACTGTGCAGTACATAATATGCACATACATGGGTGACGTAAGTTGTACGTAATTCTTTCCCCACTGGTATTGTTGTGTGTGCACGTCCTCTACATGTGAGTTCAAAAGAGGATAACTGTTAGCAAGCCGTCAGAAATATGAGAACAAATGTATTTTGGAAGCACAAGGTTAAAATAATGTTTAGAACGACACATAACCTTACGGTGCGAATGCGTCACAATCTGTCGCAAAAGGACGACAAATATGAAAATCATGGAGTTTATAAAATATTGTGGCCGGCCGTTGTGGCCGCGCGGTTCCAGGCGCTTCGGTCCGGAATCGCGCTGCTGCTGCTAAGGCCGCAGGTTCGAATCCTGCCTCGGGCATGGAAGTGTGTGATGTCCTTAGGTTAGTTAGGTTTAAGTAGTTCCAAGTGTAGGGGACTGATGACCTCAGATGTTAAGTCCCATAGTGCTCAGAGCCATTTTTTAAAAAATATGCTGTCGTGTTTGCGACGAGACCTACAGTGGACAGACAGGAAGGTTCTTGACCACACGATTTAAAGAAATTACTTACGGTAACAACGAAACTGTTCTAGGTTTGCATTTGGACAAGGTGAAACATTGGAGAGCAAATGGAAATAATGCAAAAAACTGAAAAGTGCAGGCGACTTCACGATGGAGATCTATGCCGCAAAAAGAAAAGAGCAAAATTAATTTGCTACTAATGGCTACTTTAAAATATTTACGACGATCTGCTCGGCAGAGTCAGGTGCTACGGTTAATGTCTGCTAGAGCTGTCTGGGACCCGCAGTAAGGTGCTGGCCACTCTGTCCGAGTCACTTTGAAGTCGTCAAGCAAATGACTAACAACGCGAATATTCTGCTGCCGGAAGAAGAACGCTAACAGTAGTCGACATAGGGTTCTACGACATGCCCCCTTTAAAATATATATTGCACTGGTTCTAGCCTTTTTAACGGTTAAATCCCGCGTCTCCTTCTTCTAGGATTATGGAAAACTATGTCACTCATTGTAACCTTAAAAAACAAGTTTTAATTATTATTATTATGTAAGTTACCTTAGGATGTGGACTCTGCCATTTTGATGTATACCTTACGTAATACCCCATTTTATAATGCTCATATAGCTTCCATTTGACAATTCTGTAAATGATATGCAAAACTGTAATTACAAATAAACTTTTCCTACTTGGAAGTCATATATAGGGGGTGCGCGCATGTAGCTATAGGAGTGAGAGGAGAAGCTGTGTACAGCTTATTTCACCTACATTCATGCACACTCCTGGTCTTTTAGTTAGTATAACAACCCGTCTGAGGTGTAGTATACATATACCATACGCTGAGCCACGTGTGTGGACCTTACTTTATTTTACGTTTATATTAAAGTATGCTTCAAGTAGAAGTGATTAGATTTTTAAATTCAGTGTCTGTAATTTGGCTTTTATGTTTACATTGTAGTTTCTGAAGGCACTGTCGTAAGTAAAAATCGTCAAACAGAAAAAAATGTGATCACTTCCGATTGCAACAGTTATGGCATTACAGTTTTTGCTCGAGCACCTTTTCGTCAGCAGACCACGTGAAGGTGCGCTTACACGGGCCTTAAAGATGGCGTATTCCCGACAGTATAGTTCGGCAAAGCTGTCCGGGGGCATTTCGGCCACACGAATTTGAGAGAGATGAACGGCAATGTTTGCCGTAAAACATTACGGGGCCAGGTATGTTTACACGATCCACGCTATGGCTGCTAAATGAACGGAGGCGAGATGGTGGAAGTGAGAGCAACTCTCAAGCATTTGGATTCCACAAGAAGCAAAGCTTAATGTAAGCGAACTGCTTTTGAATCTTTAATAACTTGTGAACTGACGCTGAATACATACGTTTTCCAGAAATCTGAAACACGATTTTGAATATATCGTTTAAAAGTAAGTCGTCCGAGAATTGGAAAGAACAATATTACTTTCAATTAGTGTATACCAGTTAAAAGTTTTCAGTTTAGGCTAGTAGCGATTCATAACGATATTTTACATACCTCTTTAAAGGGCACTTCCCATCGATATACTTCTAGGTAAAAGACATTTGCATCAGTTCGGTGCAAGAACGCAAGAAATTTATTATAATAGTTTAAAATAACAATCAAAAGTTTATTTTAATATTTTATTAAGATTCACTAGCATAGTGAGACAGAATTATTAATTTCACAAATACGATACGTTTACGACTAGAGCTATGAGATGTCGAAATTAATGTAAACAAACAAAATAACAAAAAAATCTTGTCAAATTGCTGCCCACTTAGACGCATGAAAAGCTTCAAAAATTTCCAGACGTCTTAATAACCAATGTAGAATAAAGTTATAGTTCACTATTGCAGGTGTTCTACGAACATGGTAACAGTGAGAATGTCCTTTTTCAGACTTCGCTCTTTGTATAGTATTTTCTGTTTCCATATCTATGGTCGTAGACGTACGTGTCACGTTCATGGATTTCATGACTGTCTGGTTTTTCTATTTTTATGTACCATGTTTATGTCGAAGGTTAAGAGATTTTAAAAAATTAAAAAATCTTGTTTTATTCAATGATTACTTCAATTTTAAATAATAATCAATAAGACAGAAATCATAATAAAACTTTTAAAAAATAATTAGTATCGTCAAAATGTCAAAAAATAAGCACCATGTTATTAATAGTTTTTCGCGGAGCACTTATTCACTTCCCGCGGAATGCTATGGTTTGGAAAACCGCAGTGTAATTCATTAGACGAACCAAATCTGCAAGAACGAAATTATATTATTTCACCTGCAGTACTGTCGGGGTGAAAAAGAGGAAGCAAGGCTCAGAGTGAAAGGCATGCATATCTAGGCAAGGACAGAGAGGGAGATCTGGTCCGGTCATTGCCACATTGCAGCAATGTTACCTGCAACACTATCGCGGCCACATATTGCCGTAAAATAAGGCCTGTGTCAACGCGTCTTGAGAGCCCTCGGCTCTTATACCTGATTGGCAGTTCCAGCAGGACAATGCGACACCCCACACGTCCAGAATTGCTACAGAGTGGCTCCAGGAACACTCTTCTGAGTTTAAACACTTCCACCGGCCCTCAAACTACCCAGTCATTAATATTATTGAGCATATCTGGGATGCCCTGCAACGTGCTGTTCAGAAGAGATCTCCACCTCATCGAACTGTTACGGATTTATGGACTCTTTAGGAGTTGTAAATGAGCCATCTTTAAGATTGTCTGACCCCTCCGCCATTTCTTGGAGCAGCGTCTGTCCTTTTAAGTAAATGAACATCGTCAAACTTCCCTGTACTGCAATTAACTAACATCCGGCTGCGCTGCTCATCTTTATACCTGGCTCGCCTTGCCGGACCGGCTGCAACACGCCTTCGGCCCTGGGCCCGAACAGCTACTCCTCACTCACGCAAACAAATTCATCTCCAGGTGGCCAAGTCGCTCACCTACATACGCATAACGTAACAAAACAAAATGCTGTACGGATGATTGGTGAGAAGTGGTCTCAGACAGATCGTAACTGCAATTTCTCTTTCGCCCGTAATATTGTTAACGCTGAGTTGTAATGAGATGCAATTCATACATCTAGCAAGACAATACATATTTTGTATTTAGAGGAATACAGATTCAGAAAAATCTAGCTATCGATTTCCACTCTTGGAAATATTCTCTGGAATTGTGACTGTCTTGAAAGCAGTCTGTTAAAAAGAGTCGGAGATGTGCTTCGTTTGGCACGTTCTTCCGTGTTACATAAACCTGTGGTATACCTGTCAGTAAATAAATGCCTCAGGATCATAAGCAAAAAATAATACGCTCGAAAATCGTAACCTCGTGGTGGTAAAACAATAAGGGATAATTGCGTAACTCTGTACTGGTAAGTGTCTAAGAAGTTTTGGAATGATAAGAGTGCTGATAATGAAAAGAATTCTGTGAAGGGAGTAATGATATTCAGTTAAGAGTCTGATCAGTGAAAGAGGCCCGTTCGGGAAAATTGGTAGCGTAGTTTCTCTTGAGTTGTGACGGAGCCCCAGGTAATCACCATTGCTGCAGGGCAGGTTGAAAGTGTTCATATAACTTCCAACATTAGTAAGCACAAGAAAACATTAGCGCTTTTCACGTAAACTTTGACAAGTAATTTTCGGGCTCAAGTATTCTGCACTGCCTTTTAGGAACATGAAATTTTGGTGCACTACTTTCCTTCACTGTCCGCACAGTCATAGACTGTCCGAACAAAGGTATCCGAAAACCCCGCGTAATGCATAATAAACTCCTGCATATCATGATAGGCGAGGAGTGTTGTATTGCCAGTAGAGAAACAGGAACAGCAGATATGGTTAGTCGGGAGAGCCCAGTGACTTCGAACGCCGACTCGTCACTCATTGGTACCTGAGTAACAAATCCATAAGGCTCAGTTCTAAACCTGCTCAGGTCGACTTTTGGTGATTCAGTCGTTAAGTGGCAACGTGAAGGAACAACCACAACTAAACCAAGATTAGCCAGACCTCACATACTGATGGACAGGGACCGTTGAGCATTGTGGAGGGTAGTTGCGAAACACCTCATGAAATCAGCGGAAGAAATCTCTCGTGAGTTCCATAGTGATAACAGTATTCCAACTAGCACAATGACTCTGCGCTCGAAGTTAAAAAGTACGGTATACAATGGTCGAGGAAGACAGCCGGGGTGGCCGAGCGGTTCTAGGCGGTACAGTCTGGAACCGCTCGACCGCTGCGGTCGCAGGTTCGAATCCTGTCTGAGGCATGGATGTGTGTGATGTCCTTAGGTTAGTTAGGTTTAAGTAGTTCTAAGTTGTAGGGACTGATGACCTCAGAAGTTAAGTCCCATACTGCTCAGAGCCATTTGAACCATTTTGAATGGTCGAGGAGCTCACACGCCACACGTTTTTGTAGTCAGTGCTAAGCGACGTTTTGAAGTGGTGTAAAGACCGACGTCACTGTACAGTGGAAGCGTATAAACTTGTGATTTGGCGTGATGAATTACGCTATACCCTGTGGAAATCAGCTGGAAGTGTTTGGATTTGTTGACCTAGTGTACCTTGTACCACTGTTAGTCATTTCCTTTTTCTGTACCACTCGCAAATAGAACGCTGGAAAAACGACTGTCTGTATCACTCTATATGACCCCTAATTTCTCATAAGTTACCTTCGTCATCCGTACTCGAAATGTAAATATGTGTTACTACAATCGTTCTTAAGTCAGCCTCAGTTGCTGGTTCTCCAAATTTTCTCAGTAGTGCTCCTCGAAAACAACGTCACCTTCCCTCCAGAGATTAGTATTTGAGTTCGCGAAGCATCTCCGTAATACTTGCGTGTTGTTCGAACCTACCGGTAACAAACTGGTTCGAAGTCTTCCTTTAATCTAACCTGCTGTGTATTTCAAACACTCGAGCAGTATTCAATGACAGGTCGCTCTAGTTTCCTGTATGCGGTCTCCTATACTTTCCTAAAATTCTCCAAATAAACCTATGTCGACCATTCGCCATCCCTATTATAGTCCTCACATGCTCATTGCATTTCATACCTGTTTGCAACGTTACCCCCAGATATTTAAAAGACGTGACTCTGTCAAGCATCCCACTATTCATCTACATTAACTTGCTTTTTTTTCTCTGACGTTTAGAGTTAACCGCCATTTGTCACATTAGCTACAAATTTTGTCTAAATCATCTTGTATCCTTCTACAATCACTGAATGACGACATATTACCGACACCACCCCATCATTAACGAACAGCCACAGACCGCTTGCTGCCACCCTGTCCGCCAGATCATTTATGCGTATAGAAAATAACAGCTGCCCTATCACACTTCGCTGTGGCCCTTCTCTCGGTAGCCTTGCCTCTGATGAACACTGTCCATCGAAGACAACGTATTCGGGTCTCTTGCTGAAGAAGTTTTCTAGCCGCTCACATATGCTCGTACCTTCGTTAACAGTCTCCAATGCGGCACCGTGTCAAATGCTTTCCGGAAATATAGAAATATGAAATCTGGTCGTTACCCTTCATCCTTAGTTCGCAGGATAACTTGTGAGAAAAGGGCAAGCTGAGTTTCGGACGAGCGATGCTTTCTAAAACAGTGCTGATTCGTGGACGTAAGCTTATTGGTCTCAAGAAAATGTGTTATAATCGAGCTCAGAATGTCTTCAAGAAATCTTCTAATGGTTGTTTAATAAAGGAATTTTATCAGCAGCTCTTAGCGATAAATCATGGCTGTCTTCAAATATTTACGTGGTGTTGAACTCCTGAAAATATGATTTCAGCTTCATGCTGTGCACGATCATCAGTAAACTACTACCGTGTGACATTCTACGCAATTGCATCACTGTAATACGAAAATAACTTGCGAAATGTAATGTATTTTTCGAACTCAGAGGAGTGACTACGTGATAGAACAGTTTTACGATTCATTTTCCATTATTTTACTATTTGCTGGTTTCTCGTCATCAGGAAATATCGTCACAGACAAGTCATACATTTGCAGACCTACAAATGGTGCTAAATGGAGCTAGTTATTATAGAAGATAATGACACAGGCAAACCCATGCAAAGTAAGGGTCAAAACCTGCGGCACACGTAATCTGTGTTTCCTCAGTTGTAAACAACTCCGCTGCATACCCCGTATTTCCGATGTACGTGTTTCACAAAACTGTGACTCATTGGGATGGCCGTCGGTGCGAGAATGATCGCCCTTTGCTGTTCGGGTTTCTCCTCGCGGCTCCTCCGCGCCCACAGCAAAGGTATAATCAGTGCTTGATATGTAAGAAAACAAAGTGGTTCCGGTACTGTGACATTGCGGGGGGTGTTTTTGAAATGTAGACGTGTAAAAACGTCATTTTAACGCTTTTCTGAGAATTTGAAACGTGTGAGTACAACATGAAGTTAAACATTATTTCTCATTTCACGATTAGTTACAAAAAAGAAACTACAGTAAGGTGAACACACGTAAGTTAAGAGCTACTAGATACTGACTAAAGGAAAAAAATTAATATTTTAATTAACATTTTATATAACTGTCCAAAGCTTTGAAAGGATTTTGTTGTAGGTCCCTCCCCTCTCTCTTACCTTGCTGACCACTCCACTTCAGAAAAAGTAGTGAAGGAACAGTTTTTGTCAACAGAGAGGCTCTGCCGTCAGTAACGAGCAGAACCACATTCACTAGATGGCACTGGAACTGTCTTGATGGTAGTTGTCAACGGAAGCTAATTTGTGGGATACTTTTCTTCTTTTTTCAAAATTTCCGTCAAAGTTCTCACAATTCTCAAAAACGTACTCACGGAACGGTTTAATCCTATCTCGTTTGTTCAGCTGCAAGTGTCTCAACATCTTTTTCCCTAAAATTTCTCTCGTGCCACATCTCAAAATCTACTGCGCTGATTTCTTCACGCCAGAGGTACCGGTACGGAGTACTGGTGCGTACAGTCACAAATCAAGCAATGCTTATATCTATGACTGCGTTTGTGTTTCTGCTATCTAGGACGTAATGTCTCTATGACGCTAATGTGTTCACTTGTACACAATAAATACGTAAGATATGTTTTATACGTGGCATTGAAATATATCTGAATTAAACTACCGTGTATTCTAAATCTTAGTAAGTAATAACCCACTGTCTAGTTTGAAAAAAATTGTTGCTGCTCTTTATTTCTGCTTCTCCTTTTATGACGGGAACTCTCAATTCATTTACAGCTAGTTCGATTTTGTGATCAGATCCAAAGCCTACTTAATTCCAAACTAAAAACTGTTGCACCTGAAACCGAGAATTCCTGACCTACTCTCACAAATATAAGTAAAGGAATTTACAAAGTCAGTGACTTCGTACTACGGATAGTAACAAAACTTCAGAAACAGTCTGAAATTAACCCTTTCAGACCAGATTTTTTTTCTTTTTTTTTTGTTGAGGAAGGAAAATATTTCTTTATGCTGTAATGCTCTTGCGAGATTTTTTAATGATTTATACAAATATATATACCGTTTTCAATACAGATTTTCAACGTTTGGCTTATTTTTATGGAATAAAATAAATAAATAATTTTGAAATATTTACTGTTGTAATAAATCAACAGATAATTCAATAATTAAGATGAAAAATAACAATAGCAATACTCTGTTATACACTGGAATATTGCTAACCGACAACTTTAGTGAATTCTGGAGGTTACGAGTTTCTGAGCACTGCTACATTCGCTTGTTGATATTTTTACAGTGAGCCAACAGGTGGGAGAACTTGTGCATGATGAAGAGACTGAACATTCGCAGACGTGTTCATGAGGCATCCATTGAGAAAAAATATTTCTCTTGCAGCTAATATACACACTGAATATTAAAGTACACAATTGTAGCCAGAGGATCTGAAAGGGTTAACAGAAGAAATCGACTCATCCGACATAGCACTAATGCTGAAACAGTCAGAGAATATGCGAGGTGGCTAAGATACAAGAGGCCCCTGTTATACAGCACGTGATATTTGAAGCTACCTGAGTGTTGATATTTCTCAACGCCTGGGTGGCGCTCGACCGCGGTCATGTGATATTACGTGATGTGCAGTGGCGATTTAGTGATCAGGCCTACGTTGTCAGTAGTCGGTTTGAAGCTTTTCGTGAATACAATTGTGCCTTTTTTATTCGAACAAAGAGTGTTTATTGCTGAATTTTTGTGGGTGTAAATAATTTAAAACTTTAAATGAAAGGTTGAAGTTAAAATATCCAGAGACAGATGATCCTGTAAAAAGTGTTGTGCAGAAATTTATCACAAAATTTAGAGAAACAGGTTTAGTTGTTAACGTCAAACGTAATCGTGCGAAGAAAGTCTATTCGCCGGAAAATATTGAAGGTGTTCGCGAGATTACGGCAAGAAGTCCACCGAAAACAACTGGACGTCTATCCTCTTGACTAAACATCAAACGAGCGTCATGCCAGCGCAAGTGGAAGCTGCTACATATATGAGAGCAGAGTGATGCATGCGTTAAAATCTACGGGTTACGTACAACGATAACACTATTGCTGGATCAACCAACATCAGACGAAGCATGGTTTCACTTTAGCGCTTACTTGAAGTCTGAAAACACATGCTATTGGTCAACAAACAATCCCAGGGAACGCTCCCCCCCGTCGAAGGTTCGAGTCCTCCCTCGGGCATGGGTGTGTGTGTTGTCCTTAGAGTAAGTTAGTTTAAGTTAGATTAAGTGGTGTGTAAGCTTAGGGACCGATGGCCTCAGCAGTTGGTCCCATAATACCTTACCACAAATTTCCTTTTTCCAACCAATCACAGCGAAGTATTAAAATGAGGCATCCAAACCGAACAACATAAATTTTAAAAAATCCAACTACCCCAGTAGCGATTTGTACCCCTCCACTAATCCTCTTCCCTGTAGCCACTCAGTGTAATATTAAAAACTGGCTGCGCCCACAAACTGTTGTTTGTAAAGAAAAGTCAATGGTGAAACTCACAATCCATGTGTATTCGCCATTACCCGGAAAAAAGAAAAAAACATTTTGCAACGATAGGAAAAGCTGACAGAATGTACGACGCCCACAAATCACTCGCTTACTTATGGAAAAAAATTTTATGCGACCGAGTAGTGAATGACAGAATGCCCCAGGAAAAGGAGTGAATAGTTTCACGAATTTTGTGACATGCCTGGCACGGAAAAGCCAGAAATCTACTGTAATACCAAATGTAGAGGTTACTCGCTCTCGATACATGCCAGTAACAAACGTGCTGCGATAAATACCTGCCACTTTTAACGTTTCTCATTGACTCTTATTTATAGTGATCGAGAAAGTCACTTTCAAACTGAATTCTAAGCATTTAAACTGGGAAGGCAAGTTTTGTGGTATCAATATATTCGTTTGGCAAAAGGAGATAAAAACTAATCGCTACGCTAAAACGTCGTGGATTTGATAGCTAACTTTCGTGAATGACTTTTTAGTCACGTTATCCATCGGGCATGGGAACATTAGTCACGTTGAGCATCCCACGGGAACAGTGATTTTTTTCCGGAAGAAAAGGTAGCTTAAACGTTAATTCAGGGTACTGATTATTTCCATTCCAAAGTTCACCCAAATCCGTCCTATCGCTTCAGCAAGTAGAAAAAAACACACTAACTCGACGAAGAAAGAAACTAAGTAATTTCTAGTTCGGTCGCTCAGCAACTAAAATGCAACGGATTTGTATGGAAGTATGGATTAAACACTTTGAAAATTGTATAAGCGTTGTATTCATTACATTGAATCTTATTATGTAGAACGTCTCAAACAAAAATTTTTCACACATATGATACAGTTCAAAAGTCAAAGAGCAAATAGCTTTTTTCTGAGAGTATTTATTGTTCCACATTTCGCGTGATGTCCTTCAAATCAATAAATATCTGGTACTACACAGTTTTAGAAGTAGCCTATGTGTTAATACAGGACACAGGCTAATTCCATTCCAAATTTCTTCCAAACCCGCCCAGTCGTTTCAGCTTGAAGGAGTAACAAACATACACACAAAATTCCACATTTATAACACACTAATCAGCCAGAACATTATGACCAGCTACCTAACAGTCGGTATGCCCCCCTTCGGTACGGATAACAGTGGCCACGCAACGTGGGATGGAAGCAATGATTCATGGGTAGGTTGTTGGCGGGATTGGCACCACGTCTGCACATACAAGTCACCTAATCCCCGTAAATTCCAGAGAGGGGGGGTGGGCGATGAGCTCTGACGCATGTTCAGTAACATCCCTGAAGATGTGTCTGATCAGGTTCAGATCTGGCGAGTTTGGGGTGGGCGGGGGGGGGGGGGGGGGGAGCGGGGGGCAGCGCATCAGTTGGATCCTCCCACTGTGTTCCTCTAACCACTTCAGCACGCTGATGACCTTGTGACATGGCGCATTATCTTGTTGAAAAATGGCACTGCTATCGAGAAACATGATCGTCATGAAGGGCTGTACGTGGTCTGCAACCAGTGTACGATACTCCTCGGCCGTCATGGTGCCTTGCACGAGAATCACTAGACCCATGGACGCGCACGTGGATTTTCTCCACAGGATAAATGGCGCTGCCGCCATCTTGTCTCTGTCCCACAGTACAGGTGTCAAGGAGCTGTTTCCCTGAAAGACGACGGATTCGCGACCTCCCATCGGCATGATGAAGAGGGTACCGGGATTCATCAGACTATGCAACGCCATCGTCCAGTGTCGATGGTCATGTGCCCACTTCAGTCATAGTTGCCGATGCCGTGGTATTAACATTGGCACATGTGTGGTTCGTCTGTGGTTCGTCTGTGGAGGACCATCGTTAGGAGTGTTCAGTGCACTGTGTGGTCACACACACTTGTACTCTGATCAGTAAAGTCTGATATTAGTTCCACCACAATTTGCTGCCTGTCCTGTTTTACCAATCTGCCCAGCCTACGACGTCCGACATCCGTAATGATGGTTGGCCGTCCAACGTCACGACGCCTGGACGTGGCTTTACCTTGGTTTCGCCATATGTTGAAGACACTCACCACAGCATTTCTTGAAAACCCGACATATCGTGCATTTTCCGAAACGCTCGTGTCGAACCCTCAGGCCATCGTAATCTGCCCTCGGTGAAATTCAGATAGAACGCGAGCCTTCGTAATTCTATACACAGACAGCGCGCTCATTGATACAACATCCAACGTATGTGGGTCTGACTAACAGTCATTCCTCATCAGGTGACGTGGCTATCGGCTGGACGGGTTTCTATAGGTAGTAGGTCGTTGGTCACAATGTTCTACCTCAGTGTACATATGTGATAAAAGAGTTAATCAAAAACTCGTGGATGGTACAAACAGCTGCTGGTAAACCTTTCAGGATGTGAGGTCGTGGTCCAAGAAGCTCTTCTGTTCCTGACGTTTCGTCCAGGATTGTGCTGGACATCCTCAGAGGCGGTCTTCTGCTGAATCTTGCCGACCGACCGGTCGGACGTCCGAGAGCGACATAAATACTGTAGGAAAGGGTGTGTTACTTTGAGCACGGTCAGTCTGCAAGACTCAGTAGAAGAGCGCTTCTGAAGATGTCCCACGCAGTCCTCGATGAAACGTTAGGAACAGAAGAGTTTTTTGGACCACGACGTCACATCCCGAAAGGTTCACCAGCAGCTATGTCATCCGTTCGTGAAAGCCTTCATTCTATGATCATGGTAGAAATAGTCCAGATGTGCTTGTGGGAAATTAAATACCCTTCCTCTCCTCCTCTATCCTAGCAAATCTCTTTGAAGTAGTCAACTGATACATTAAAAATGATGTCAAACTACATCATTTCCGAAAGACACGTCAAGCCACATCCTTCTTGTTGTCCTCCTCTCTATCTCGAACAAGTCAAAAACTTTCAACTACCTCAGTTGTGCTTTATACCCCTTTGCGTTCCTCTCTCCAACCAATCGGGGCATATTGCAAAAATGACGTTATATATGTACTAAAATACTTAATCCTCACTTTGAAGCCAAAGATATGTATTGTATCTTTGAAAGTCATATATCTCTCACATAATATTAAAATAGCGCCATACACATACATACCTCTGGCACAATATTAAATGTTTGCAACATGCTCCCACGGAAGAGGATCTCTCTCCTAGACATATTTCCACAATCTAGTTAAGGTGGTACATCTGTTGGATCTCTTGGAGACATGAGAAAACAGATCAGCTTGACATCGCTTCTCTGCTCTGCATTAAAATATTTTTGCATTCTTTTAACATATGCAGTGTTAATTCAAAGTAATAGCGTGCATGTCTTCTGAGTGACGTTATGCGAGTGCTTGTCACTGCCTTATAAGAGATAAGGCTGCAGTATTCTCTCTCTCAGAATGTCACATGGAACGCTTTGCTTTCCTCACTTTATGTTCTCCGAGTATCATAGACTCTGTTATTTGGTCAATGTTTTGCGTTCTTCTGCAGAAGCGAATAGCGCCAAAAATCGCACATGAACTGATTCCGAACGAAGTTCTTGTTTAACGTAAAACTCCTCCCCTGCTTCTAGAGGCTTGCATTCAAGAAGCTGACTGCAAAAAGTTTGCAAACTTGTAGGAGAAACTGTGCCCAGCTAATTGCAATAAGTTCGCAAACTTGTAGGAGAAACTCTCAATTAGTTTTTTCTTGATTGAAAACAAGTCTTCACTTGCTTATGTATAACTCTTTCCCCATGCTTGGTGTCTGTTAGAAACTGATGATTCCAGGAATGTGATTGTACACTTGTAGGGTGGCAGAATAAATGAAAGATTCACATCTTACATGAGAGCTTTATACATCGCAACACGAAGGTGATATCGTACCTAACTTAATTCGGCAGTAATGAGGAAATTTGCCTAGCAGTATTTAATGCAAAAAGGGATGACACTCAATCGACAGTAATTAACACACCGTGCCTATAATGCATGTTTGAGCAGAAGGTGAAACAAGCAGCGAGAGGCGTTTTAAGTTGGAATTCAGAGGGATGACACAGAGGGGTGCCATGGAAACCACTTAAAGGGGTGTTCCAGGTGGAAAGTCAATGATCGACCAGGTGACTCAGATGGGGAGAGCTTGTATAATGGCCCATCTGAGGGAGGACAGGAAAGAACGCTTTTAAAAACTGCGTTTCGGAATTCCAAATGGATACGAAACAAGACCAGTGACACACTTTCGATCATGTGTTCAGTGAGTGGTATACACGTGAGAGAGTCAATGTACACACTTAGGCGTCTGGAACGGGCACAAAACGACCGACTGGCGGAAACGCGCCAGCAAGGAGAAGAGAGCCAAAGTTTCGACGCAATTTTGTGGTATGAACCCTGAAATTGGTAGAGTTTCCACAAAATAAGAGGAACGTTCCTATAGGTCGAAAAAAGCCGTGACGAAAAAAGCTCCACCCAGGTGGGGAGACAGTTCGACTATGAGTAAGAAAAGATGAAATTTTCGTGGACTCTTCTCTTAACTGGCGTCAAGTGCAGAATGGGTTGCATAATGCTCTGCACAACGCAGACAAGTAATTTGTGTGAGCACAGCGTTCACAGTGGCTGATACCCAGCTAGAAATTAGCTGTAGCATCGTTTAGCTCCAACTGTGGAGAAACGAACCAGTCAATATCTTGATCAGCTGTGTATATGTGTGTGTGTGTGTGTGTGTGTGTGTGAGAAAGAGAGAGAGAGAGAGAGAGAGAGCAGAGTCGAAAATTCGACAAAAATGGTAAGTCTTCCTTTCTTATGCTGTATATCATACATATTTTAATGTAGCTATGAATACATATTTTTCTCATCTAATGTTACAGAATGTGTGGCCCTGCTGATAAAGCAGCGAAGATTTGCGGCCTGATCGAGCTGATGGAGAAAAAAACCTGCATTAAGAAGAAGTAGAAGTAGCAGCAGTGGAGACTGTAGAAGAAGAACATCAACAGGCTGAACTTTCATCAGTTAATAATAATATTGTAACGAGTGAATTGCAGCAAAACGCATTGGCGTTCGATTTAACGACTATAGATATCTTATATGCTTGTTTTCACATTTTTGTGACAAAAATTCTTCAAATTAATCCATCTATTAATGTAAGTTTTTAACTAGTATGCAACTTTCTCTTGCCAAAGACATGTGAGGAAAAGCAGACGTACTTCGGTATAAAAAACACGCCTCTGCCACTGCCTGCAGACATCGGTGAATGGTGCTGAACCACCGTCGTAGAGTGACTTTTGGAAAAATGGGAAACCTTACAACATCACCATGCTGATTGGGCATTGAAGCAAGTAAATCAGTTGTGTGTTAATGAAACTAATGATTTTTACGCTGGAGTACATATGACATTTCGTAAGGTAATATCAAATAAATGCACAGTAGGTAATAAACATCCAATCATATGACAACGCCTGTTATAAGTGTCAATTCTAGCAGGATTTTATCCTACGAGGGTTGTTTTTTAAGTAAGGGCCGTTCGCGCGTATAGTCCCGTAGTTTGCGCGGACGCCGCAACAAGCCACCGCGCCACTTGCCGGCATCCTTCCCGTTCACACTGATGCAAGTTGCAGCTCTGTAGCTGACGTGTACGCATCGCTGTGCTACTTTATAATGTTTACGATTATTGAATCGCCCGCCGCGTGTGAGATACGGTCAGTGATACGTATTTTGACCGCCAGAAGCCTATCAGCTGCAGAAATGCAATGAGTGAAGGTAAAGTGCGTCAATGGGTTAGAGAGTTTAAAAATGGCCGTCAAAACGTCCATGACGAAGAACGCTCAGGCCTGCCCTCTGTGATCACTGATGATTTGGTGGCTGCAGTCGAAACAAAGATTCGTGAGGACAGAAGATTCACAATTTCCACTCTTTCTTTGGAATTTCCACAAGTTTCGAGATCGGTTTTGTACAAAATTGTGTCTGAAAACCTAAACTTTAAGAAACTGTGTTCTCGGTGGGTACCCAGACTCCTCACAGAGGACCACAAAGGGAAGAGATTTGCCACTTCATTGGACTTTTTGATTCGTTACGAGGAAGAAGGGGATGACATGTTGAGTCAAATTGTCACTGGAGATAAACATGGGTATCCCATATCACTCCCGAAAGCAAGCGACAATCGATGGAATGGCGACACACAACCTCACCCGTCAAGGTCAAAGCCAAACAGACGCTGTCAAAGCGCAAGATTATGGCAACTGTGTTCTGGGACCGGTGCGGTATTTTGCTAGTGGACTTAATGCCACGAGGAACGACAATCAACTCAGATGCCTACTGTGCAACTCTAAAGAAGCTGCGCAGAGCAATTCAAAACAAAAGGCGCGGCATGCTGACAAAAGGAGTTTTGCTCCTGCACGATAACGCTAGGCCTCACACCTCTGAAAAGACTCGGGATTTGATTGATTCTTTTGGCTGGGAAGTTTTGGACCATGCACCATACAGCCCCGACCTTGCTCCTAGCGATTTTCACCTTTTCCGGTACCTGAAACACCATCTTGGCGGGCAGCGCTTCAATGACGACGATGAAGTGAAAGCGGCCGTGAACTCTTGGCTGTCGGAGCAGGCGGCCGAATTCTTTGAAGAGAGAATTAAAAACTTAGTTGTACAGTATGACAAGTGCTTAAATAAACAAGGCAACTATGTAGAAAAATAGGTAAAAGTGTGTAGAATCAGAAAATAAAAGTTTTTCTACAAAAGTATTTTTATCTTTTTTAAAAAATAAAAACGGCCGTTACTTAAAAAACAACCCTCGTATAAAGCAGAATGCAGATCGTGTAGCTACATGTTTTCCATGAGCAAATAAATTAATGTTGCCAACATACCATTGCTTGCAGAATTAATAACGTTAATTTTTTCGAAAACAGAATGAATACTTGTCTACAAATGTCTATGGCATCCAGCATTCGGATTATACATGGATGACTATGGAAGACAAGAATTCCGAGTTGCACCACAGCGTATTACAAGATACCATCGCGACAGACATGTATAAGAGGCGTTCGGAAAGAAATGAACCGGAGGCATAATTACAGAAAAGAGTACCTGTATGTTCGAAGTATTAACCCTGGCTGTTGAGACACTTGTCCCACTATGACACAAGGCGGTGAATGGCGGTATCTTAAAATTCCCGGGGCTGCGATGTTAACTAGTTCCGCACTTACATCTGGACGTCGCCGTCCACACGAGTGCAGGTTATGCTGATGCTCTTCTTTGACCAAGATGCCGCCTTCTGGTTCACTTCCTGCAACACGGGACAACACTGAATGCCCAGCGTTTCTCGCAAACTTTGATCACCTTCTCCAAGCGATCAAATCAAAAGGACCAGGCAATTTCACCCGTGGGGTCATTCTGTTCCACGACAATGCAAAGCCTCATACTGCCAACACAGTCGCGGCACTACTGCAAAAATTGAAAAGGGAGGTTCTCGGCCACCCTCCACACAGTCCCGACCGCTCTCCCTGTGATTATGCCATTTTTTGTCCCCTTAAATAGGCTCTGAGGGTCAAACGATTCACCTCGGACGACGACGTCCAGCTGTACATGCGGGACTGGTTAACATCGCAGCCCCGGGAATTTTATGAGACAGCCATTCATCACCTTGTGTTACAGTGGGACAAGTGTCTCAACAGACAGGGTCAATACTTCTTACAAACAGGTACTGGTTTCTGTAATTATGCCTCCCGCTCGTTTCTTTTTCAATGCCTCTTATAAACCTGTTGTGTTGCGGGTTGCTACTAATAAGACATATGTCATTTCTATTAGACAAGAAAAACTTGTTGATTTTAGCATGTACTAGTATTTCTCTTTCTCATAAGTATATTGTAACACATGAACGTTGCCTGTGTTATTATTATTATTATTATTATTATTCCAAGGAAAGATTGGATGCACATTTGTTTAAGCTAAAAATAGGTTTATATAATTTACAAAATTTAGTAATGAATTGAAACCAGCTTTGTGATTTATGCTGATACAGAATGCATACTGGAACCTGTCACTGGGTGAGTCATAGTTCTGTCTCCGGCTGGTATTCCATTCAGGTACATTTGCATAAACCGCTCAGTACCGCCTACTGTACACACACTAGTTACTACCAGGAATAACCACAATTTTAAATGTACCGAGGCAGAGATTGCATGGGATGGTTCATTCAACAGTTTTATGCAATCACTAAGACCGTGAATATCTTTTTATAACAAATTAAAGTGAAGATATTAAGCACCAAAGAAAAGCCATCGTTTCGTTCAGCAAATGTCTGTCACATTTAAGAGAAACGCTTCGAGGAACACGATGTAAAGCACCAAGACTGTCGTCATTTCACAGGAATGTACTGAGGTGCGGCATATCCGGTTGGAACGTGAATTATACGATTCACTACAGTCTGCCTGTCTTATTCCACAATTTCAGCAATTATGACGGGTATTTCTTGATCACTAACCAAAGTGAACGGAAGGCAACAGAGGGCAACAAAGATATCACATTAAATCCATATCATGTTTATGCTCCTCCACCGAACATGGAAACTTCTAAGTTCAAGTTACATAGCTTTTACTCCGTATGTGATGCCATTTTTACACGTTGTTTTAATATTACTCTCTGATTGGACGGGAATAGGAGAGGTAGGGGCGTAAAGCACGACGGAAATAGTTGGATTTTTTTTCGTTGGAGGCAGAGAGGAAAGATGTACGTAGAAGTCCTGTCAGGAGCAATGTAATTTGACACTTTTTTTGAAGGCATCATTTGAATACTTAGCTGTCATTAGCTGGAGATAGGGAGCGGGGGAAAGGATCTTTAATTTCTCACAAACACAATTTTCACCAATTTGGATTTTTGATTGGCTCTTTCATTTTTAATACTATGCTATGTTTGTCTGGAGATAAAGAGGGAAAGGTGATATGGGAATAGTGCCTCGATTGGGGTACCAATCCCAGGTAGTGAATGGAACTATGCACCAGATAACATCTTGATATAGTATTAATGTACCATAGTATGAGACTGTGGTTAGATGGCTCAGTCACTTCCAGTGTAATTAAGTAATTCTGAATGACAAAGGACGAAGTGGCTGACGTTGTCTCTCTGATGATCCGTGAATCACAGGCCCTGATGCTCGAATACCGTCGTATCACAATCGAGACGCTAGTGGAATAGGTAAAAATCAGTTTCCAACTTATTTCACAACACATTTAATATGACAAATATCGCTGCCGGCTAGGTTCAGCGACTGTTCACTCCCATTTAAAAAGCCCACTGAACCGAAGCAGCAGTGGAAATGTTGAGCTTTGTGAGTCCAATGCAAATGATCTCTTGTCTAATCGCAATGGACAAGTGATGCTTGACTCCCAGTACAAAGGAGTGAAGCAAACAGTGGAAACATCTGAACCTTGTTCGCCGAAAGAGGAGAATACCCAACCATCATTGGGCAAGGTAATGCAGTGTTTTTAGTATTTCCCTAGTGCAGTATAAACAGATCATGCTCAAAAGTGGCAAACGTCGCCGATACATGTCCAAGAGAGCGTTTTCGCTCCATGTCGCCCATAGGAAGGGACTTGCCCTGGTGTAGTGACATCAACCCGCCAGCTATGGTCATTACGACGGCGTCGTGCACTTTTCTGCTGTACGTTCGTAGCCTCGTCTTGCAACCACTTTACGTCTATGTTATTCTGACCCACATGTCGCCACACTTGCAGCTACCAGCCCGCGGCTGTTAATACAACGCTTCACGCCAGCCTTCTCGATATTTCTCATTATTTTAGCTAAAAAGTGGGCAGCGACGTCACAACGTCATCAGACAAATCCCCTCCACATACAGGCATCCTATCTGCCCTCTTCTGTGCTTAAGAGTGGAATTCCCATTGCACTCTTAATGTTACCACTCTCTTCTAATTTCACCGAAGGTTTTTTTTTTCACTTTTCTATATTCTGAATAAGTCCTCCCGACGAGCATTTCATTTTTTGTTTCTACCGAGTGTTAGCTATGATTAAATAATAATCAATCCAAATTTCTACCAAGGGGTTCCTCTTTCTTTTCTTTCCCCATTCCACATTTTCTTACTATTTTCTCTTCTCTTCCTGGTTCCTGCTATCGAACTGCAGTCACCCATCACAAATAAATTTTCGCCTCCTCAACTAGCTGAACAATTTCTTTTACCTCATAATACATTACTCAATCTCTTTATCGTCTGCGGAGCTAGCTGGCATACAAGCTTGTACTACTGTGGTACGTGTTGCCTTCGTGTCTATCTTGGGTATCATAATGTGTTCACGATGCCTTTTATACCAGCTTACCCACATTCCTATTTTCTTATCATTATTAGGTCTACTTCTGCATTACTCCTATCTGGTTTTGCGTTGATAATTCCGTAGTGAGCAGACAATAAGTGTTGTTCTTCCTGCAACCATACTTATTTTTCACTGTAACAAGTTTGTCTGCGTGGTCATCATCCACGGCAAGTACGGAGATATTTGTTTTGTAAATAAAAACTGCCTTTTCTTGTTGCAAAGTATTTTATTTCTCCGAGACGCGTTTCGCGTTTTACTTTAAGGCACCTAAGTGGGATCAAGAATGATACAGTTTTATTTTGGCTTTGATATTTGTAGATTATAAAACAGCTCATGTCTCGTTTTTCTTTTTTTTTAAAAAAAATAAGGGATTGCTTACAGTTCGTCCCGATTTTGGTTGGTATTTGCATTTCCTCTCATCTGGTCACATGCTGGAGGTCACGCTATAACTTTGCTTGTGCTTAAGTATCGTAAGTAAAGTTATAATGCGACCTTCAGTATATGACCAGACGAAAGAAAATGCAAATTCCAACCAAGCACTGTAAGTAATCACTTATTCACGTAAAAAACGAGACATGGACAGTTTTATGATCTATAAATATAACATATCAAAACAAAACTATCATTCTAGACCCCACTGAAGATGGCTCAAAATAAAAGCAAAACACGTCTGAGAGAAATAAAATACATTGCAGCAAGAAAAGGCGGTTTTTATTTACAAAACAAATATTTTCCGCTATATTTAACTTCCATCGATCGATCCCTGTTTTCAGTTCTCTAACCTAACTATCCGATTAATGGACCTAACATTCCACGTTCCGATCGGCAGAATGCGTTTTGTTTTTCCTGACGAGAACATCCTACTGACTAGCCCCTGACCAGAGATCCGAATAGGGTATTCTGCCTCTAGAATATTCTACCCAAGACGGTACTATCATCTATAGGCCGCACAGAAGAGCTGTATGTCCGCAGGAAATATAACGGCTGTAGTTTCTCCTAGCTTTTAGCCATTCATAATACCAACACAGTAAGCAAACAGTCCTAAGCAACAAACTTCGCACTCTTGTCATCCGCGCACGATACCGGTTTATAGTGTTTAGTGTTCTGCTGTTACCTGGTCTCGCATGTTTATCGTGGAGGCCAATGGCGGGTGCACACGCGAGACTTTTTGTCGCGCAACTGTCTCGCCTTTTCCACAGTGTCTGTACAATCATACAATCATATGTAAGAGCGCACACGGAGCGAAGCGACAGCAACACAACTTTTCAGTTGCTCAGTAGAGCGACGCAACCGTCTCCCCTCCCGCAGGTTATATGTGCGCGCGCACACACACACAGGCGACAATGTAGTTGCCGTCTCTGTTCTCTGTAGTTGGAAACTTTGAAGTTCGTAAAATGGCTGTTGTGCGGGATGAAGACATCGATAGTGAATTGCTCATAAATTAAGTAGGAAAGAGGCCTGCATTATTCAACAAAACCTGCTGATGCTAACTTGAAAAGCAAACTATGGGCAGAAGTGTGTGTAAACGTGTGGAGTACGATCTGGGGACAGCTGTCTACAGAACAAAGAAAAACAAGCAGGTAAATTTTTATTTTACAAAGTTGCTTTTATTGACATATTTTTAACATTGATATTGTGTTTCACTTCTCAACAATGTTTTGCGGATAGAACAAGTACGTTTTTCAATGTTGTTGAGTCGTAGGGAAATCAAGAGTCCAGCGTATTGCCACAGAACAGATCTTCCAGGGGACGTAAAATAGTCTGCAAAATAGTTGCGTATATTGACAGCAGAAATAGTTCTAGCCTGGTGTTCAATGTCTATACTCTGCCGTGGGCATTCATAAGCCATATCTGTAAAGTTGATTCCATCTCTTCTGCGCACAAAATTGTGGAGCACACAACATGCTTTGATTACTGTATCGCAGAAATCGATGGTAACATCAAGAGGTCTATGGTAAATACGCCATTTGTTCTCCAGTATGCCAAATGGGCATTCAACCATACGACGAATAGTTGTATGCCTACCGTTGAAAATGTTCATTAATGGGGTTAGCGATTTTTTAGAAAATGGGCGCAAAATGTGCCTCGATAAACCAATAGCTTGATCAGAAATCAAACAAAAAGGCATTGGTTTGGCTTCAGAATCGTTAGGCAATGTTCGGTCGTTCGATGTGTTCAGAAGGTTACGTTGCAGCTTTTTGCCCATATTCGAATTATAAAAAACTGAGGACTCACCTGCTGCTCCATTTGCACCAACATCTATGAAGACAAATTGATATTCAGCATCGACCCATGCCATCAACACCACAGAAAATAATTTTTTATAATTAAAAAATTCTGAGTCAGAACTTTGAGTGTGTATTATTCGAATATGTTTTCCGTCCATAGCACTATGACTTGGGGAAATGGTATTTTTACGGAACTGTTCAGCAACGTGCAACCACACTTCTTCACATTTCTCTTGCATAACCATTGGTTGCAAAACATTCCATACTTCGGTGCATGCTCCTTTCACTATTTTGCGGATTGTGCAGCACCAATAAAGTAGTTGTATGAAAGATCGTTGAAACTTTATCCAGTTGCTGGACACCTGAAAAGAAGTTATAATAATTTATGCAGTTTCGTAAATGATTTAAAGTAATTAAATTGCAATAGTTTTCATTTTTATTTCATGAAATGAAATTAAAATGTACAACAATCTCAAGCGTTTCAACTTATAGTCTTTGTTTCCTAGGAACGCTGGTAGAACGAATATGGAAAAATCTAAGGACATGCTTTGTAAGAGAATTGCGTGAGCAAAAATCGGCCAAGTCAGAACAACCAGCCGGAAAGCGCTGAAGTACAAATTTTACGATCAGCTTTTATTTCTTCTACCAACCGCAGAAGTACGTGAAAAAAGTGGAAATGCTGAACCAGTCGTAAGCGATAAGGAACCTGAGGAAACACAAAACGTTCAAAGGTCACCCGTTGTTCGTTCTCCACATACCTCCTGCAATCCAAATAAGAAGAAGAACAGTTATGAAGAAACTTTACTCGACATATTTCGAGAGAAGAAAGAAACTGCTTCATCAATGGATGACCCTGCAACACATTTTGCATTGTGTTTTGTGCTTATGCTGAAAGCAATACCCACACACTGAATGATCGATGCAGCAATTGAGATTCTTCAGGCAATAAGACGTTTCCAGAACACGTGTCTACCAAATGACACAAGTGATAGTTTCAGTGGTAGCGTTCGGTATTCTAACTTGTCCACCCCTGTGCAAGTGTTTACTGCAACATCTGTCTGACGATCAACCTGCCGCTGGAAACAGCTCGTACACCGTCCTTTCTTCTCCTCATGATTGCTGTAGTGGTTAATAAAAAAAGATAAATGTGAGAAGAGAGACCGTGAAAAAGGGAAAGAATGAAAAGCTAATCGGACTTCGTATTACAGAAAATCTATCGTTGGGGTGGTCCTTGTGGCGTTTTTGAGCAAAAGTTAAACCAATTTCCACTACAAAATTTTTTGAAAAGGAACAGAGAACAACAAAATGTAACTGACAGGGGGAAATGGCGTAGCTTTGAGTTCATTCTTTACCAGGTTAACTTGTCTTCTTTCGGGCGGCGTCCAGGTCTTCAAAAATCTCCATTTTGCGTGAAAAGTCTGCTCCGAAATCTTGCAATCGTCCAGGAATTTCTAATGTATACAAAACCGTCTTGATCTTAAATACAATTTATTTTAGTTGCTTCTCTCCATCCTCCGAATTTCATAATAACTTCCACAATGTCTACACATTACAATGACTAGCTATTAAGTTTTTTACGTCAGCATCAGATCACGTCTGCCTTCAGCTTCGGCTAACAAGAAGCAATTGAAAAACGGATAGAAAAACAAAAAAGGTTACAATTTTGGTATTTTCTCTGCCGTCGAGCGCTCATACCGCTGCGACGGGATATTTTTTATCCGAGGGAACGAGCGTAGCGCGGCGAAATTCAAAGTCCCGCTACATCGCCCCCTCGACTGTCACGCTAAAACATTTAGCGTGGCAGGCTAGCAAACTTAAAAGTCAATATATGCATATTTTCATTGGAAAGGCCACGTGCATCCACTTACTTTCTAAACCTATATACAATTATTACAGTTTGGATCCTTTGTACACAACTAATAAATATATTTACATACAGTTTGTTAAAAAAGCTGCTCGCCAACGCAGTTAATGTTGTGTGCTCCCAGCGTTGGTTTCCCAATGCATCTCTGGCAGCACGTAGTCTTTGCGCACGCGCAGTAGCATCACTGAATTTCGCGTGCGGTAGTTTCAAAATCGCTGTGTTATGACAGTCTTGAACAGTATTCACTTTCACATAGTGTTCATTACAAGTTGTTATTCCAGCATAAATGGCGTGTTAAGTCCGGTGACACCATAAGATTGAGCGTGTGCGTGGTCCGAAGCAATGTCTATGTCTTCTGTTACGACACAACACTCCAGGTCCTTGTGCGTTTTCATGACTATTGTTCCCGGGGCATATATGGTCGATGTAGTTTTTAGCCTCCACATCGCCTACGACAGGTGCTGAGTTTATTGCCTCCAAAGCATCTGAAGGCCGGCCAGGAACAACGGCGTCAATGTTCGCAAAGGTAGGTGTTTCACCACATTGTTTACACTTGTCAACAAACGTTCATTAGCAGTGTGAAAATCCTCATTATCGTCGAAGTAAATTGCAGTTTATATCGATTTACAAACAGTTATTTGGTTTATGCGCCAAAAGTTTCACAAACACCACAAAATTCGTCGTTTATAACGTTCGCTGTTTAACACAGTTTGCAACACTTTTTTGCCATATTTACATTTTAACAGTTCACTTTGTCCAAGCATGTTTACGTCGTTAATTATAAAAGCTTACATTTCGTGGTCACATTTCAAAATATGTTGACAATATGCAAAGTTTTTATACATATACAAATACATATAAATTTACAAGAATATGCATGTGAAATATCTATACTAAAAAAATTATACTAAGTCCCATTGGCTTTCTTTTATTGGGGTATTAATTTTTTATTCAGGTTTGGGTGTGCCAAAGGATATAAGACTTAATATTTAAAAGCACGGGCTTTCCTTCATTTATTATTTGTCTCTTTCTTTTGATTCCATATCTTGGCTAGTGGTTGACCAGGCTTGTAATGCCATTAATATTCATGTCTTTTTATTCATACCTGAAAGTTTACTGTCACACATTATATTCTTACATTCCATAAACAAACAATACCCAGCTGCAGGAGGTGGTAGGATAATGGAGAAAGAAAGAAAGATAGACTGGAAGAAACTATTCACTACCTATAAACTACCAAATCCTACAGCTAATACATAAAAAGAGAACACAATACATTATAACGTTTGCATCGCCTTCAAGGGGTGTGTGAAAGGAGGTGCTTACAATTTACCAAATCATGGGTAAATGTAAGTGTCCTTACGTCAAGTCTGTGTAGTGTAACGTCATGACAGATTCTCTGTTTGTGTTCTGACTGTTCATATGACTAAGTGTATTATACCTTAACAAATCCTTGCATGAGTAAATCACATATCTGCTCAGTACTTCCTCGATATCTCCATTTCTTGTGGATACCGTCTATACAAATGGAAAATATATCTCACAGAGATTGTCTCTCTCATAATGTGTATTATATAATAACATACCAAATTTCCTCTCAAGAGTTCAACCATGAACTTTCTTCTACTTTAGTGAAGGTTAAACATCATGTATGTGGTATATATATATCATATCTTTGTATAAAACATAAATAAAGAACATAGTATTATAATTGACAGTAAAATGTCTCTTTCTCAGTGTCCGTTGCTCGATGTCGGCTGCACGGGTGGCCACTGCTCCTTTTTACTTACCTTGCATTGCCTGAAAAGGTGGAGGTGTTGTACGAATCGCAAAACGGCCTTAATAACTCTATCTTTTGCTTCCTCAGGGTTTTCTGTCTTGTGTAAAAAAAATTTTTTTTCTATACAAATGTATTCACATGAGGGCTGTGTAAAAGCTATATTTCAACTTAAGTTCCTTAAAATATCACTCTCCTGTCTGAACACGAACTATAAATGTTTTCTTCCACACTATGGCTTAACAAAACTTAACGGAAGCTTACTGAGTTACACTTCTGAAATAAATTAAGGCTAACGTGTTTCCAAGTTACATTCTTATTACACTTCTTTCCACAGCTGTAATCATCATTATGTTCACTCTGCTTTTCTTGCATTCGTTCATTTTCGAGGGCACTGTAAAGAGATTCACCTTTAATGCCTTGTACTCACATGTTCTAACTCATTACAAATGTTTTCTTTCAAATTCTTATGTAATCTTAAAGATGTAGACTGTTTACTCACTTCTCCATGTAGCACAATATTACCAAAACATTCTCACTCATTCCTTACTCACATATTCATCATAATATATATATTCTTATACATTAAACATATTCCTCATCAAACATTAATATATCACATACGTGGGGCCATTTGGCACTTCCATTCTCTTAAAACTCCAATATCATCTTCCTCAAATAATCTCTTGTCTCCAACAAATTCACAGTAACTTACCTTCTTATATTAACCTAAATATTAACTCATTCATACTGATCATTCATTCTTACGTCCTCATTCATTCTGCTACATACCTATGTCATTACTGATCTCAATAGCTATTATTTCCTCTCATTGTAGTGCCTTGAAATAACTAACTAGTTGTTGATTCACGTTATAATTTACAATTAACAACCAATGTAACCTGCGTAGGTCTCATTCCTATATGAATATCTTTTCTCATTTAGTAAGTGTACTCACCTGGGTTTACCTTCTCTTCATAATTATGTGTACAAGTGTAACTGCAGTATATAATTTCCATAAATGAATGTTTGTGTTCTTAGGCTGTATAACTTAATGTTCATGTGTTCAATACAAATATTTATGATCTCGTTTTCACAGCAACTTGCTCATGTTCAACTTAGTTATCATTATATTATGTTGTTTTAGTGCACAAAGGGTTTCAAATGTCTGTGGGGATGCAGCCCCCTCGGCTTGTGAGATAACGGGTATTCTAGGGAGTAACAACCTGGGTGAGGTATGCTTGCTATTCTGAAAGGACCTGAATATAATAGCTGCCATTTTCTGTTCAGTTGTTTTAACTTTGTAGACTTGGGATGTGAACGCAAAAGAACAAGGTCATCAACCTGATAGGTTTGTGTATTTGTAACATGTTTGTCATACTTCTCTTTCCTGATCTTGGCTTTATTGCACAACGTAGTGTATGCCTGTCTTACTTTCTCTTCCAAAGGTGTATGTGTTGTGGATGCGGTTAGCTTTGGAATGGGCATAGCCCACTTGTTCTGTTCAGGTTTGTTTAATAATAATTCCTGTGGTGGGTATCCTGTCGAGGCATGAGGCAAATTATTTACTATCTGCTCAAAGGGTGCTAAAAATTCGATCCACTTTGTGTGTTTGTGAGGTGAATGTATTCTCATGAATTGACCAAACTCTCTAAAAATCCTTTCTACAGGGTTCCCTTCTGGGTGAAATGCTGATGTAAGAATATGTTTGATGTTATGTGTGGCAACAAAAGATTTCCATTTTCTTCCCGTAAAATAGGGTGCGTTATCCGTGATAATGCTGTGGGGTTTGCCAAACCTTGTAAAGTAACTGTTAGTCAAACGTCTAGTAATAGCAGAGGCGTTGACAGTGCGGATAGCAAACAATTTTAAGTATTTTGAGAAGACATCAAATACAGCAACGATGTATTTCACACCTCCACGAGCTCTGGAATAAGGTCCGGCGATATCCAACGATACTATCTCCAAAGGTCGGGTTGGTACAATAGGATGTAATTCATTCAAAGATGATCGGTTGGAAAATTTTGCTTTTTGGCAGATGATACATTTACGAACAATTTGCAACACTCTCCGACGCAGATTGGGAAAGTAACAGTACTGTACTATTTTATCAGTGCATTTGGTGACTCCGTAGTGTCCCCAAGTTTTGTGTGTGAACAGAATAAAATCGTCAACATGCGCGTCGGGTAGACAAACACACCAATGGTGCGAGTCCGGGGTACGCCTATGAAAAAGTACATTTTTGTGTATTGTGTAATATTTTTGTAAATGTGAAGAAGGATCTGTACGTAATTTCTTTTTGATATTTGACCACCTGGGGTCGCTGTCCTGAAGTGAAGCAAAGTTCTTGCACATATTGCGGTAGTATGGGGCGTATGTACCATCATACATAAGTAAGATGTTAAAGTCTGATGTTTGCTCGGAAAGTTCCGAAAAATCCTGTATGCCTTGGGGCAAACGGGACAGGGCATCGGCTACTACGTTTGATCCACCTTTAATGTAAATAATTTCGAAGCTGTATTCTTGGAGTGAAAGGCACCACCGGGTGAGCCGTGAATGAAGCAATTTGCATGATAGTAAGAAAGAAAGGGCTTGGTGGTCTGTGTATATGCGAGTATGTTTACCCCAAAGAAAGTAGCGAAACTTACGGAATGCCCAAATAATGGCAAGAGCCTCCCGTTCCGTCACCGAGTACGACCTCTCGCACTCAGTGAGCGTGCGGCTCGCAAAACTTATCGGTTTGATGACAGATTGTCTTGATTCGGATTGAATTTGAAATAGAAAAGCTCCAAGGCCGTATGATGACGAATCCGTGGCTAGGCAAAAATCTGACGTCATGTCAGGGTGGCAGAGGAGGGGTGCGTTCACCAATGCATCTTTAATAGCCTGCAAATCAGCTTGGCAAAACTCTGTCCAAATTGCGTTCTTTTTCAGTAAAGTTAGCAGATGAGAGCTGTTCAGAAGCTGTTTTTAAACAAACTTCCGAAAGAAAGGAGATAAACCTAAGAATGCTTTCAACTGTTTGCGGTTTTGTGGAGGAGGGAAATTACGAATAGCATCAATCTTCTTAGAATCGGGACGAATACCTTCCGGCGAGACAATATGGCCTAAAAACTTGATTTCACGCCTTCCTACTTTGGACTTAGAAAGATTTACTGTGACTCCAGCTTGTGAAAATTTAAATAAAATTTGCTGTAACAGATCAATATGTTCCTCCCACGTATTTGTTGCCACGACAATATCATCGACGAACGCCGTGACGCGTGACAACAAACACGGGCCGAGAACGGCGTCAAGCGCCTCGATGAACACGCCCGCGCTTACGCGCAAACCAAAAGGCAACACACAAAACTGATAACTGCGTCCTTCACAAAGGAAAGCAGTGTATTTACGACTGTCATTGTGAAGGGACACCTGCCAGTACGATGAGCGGAGGTCAATATTAGTTAGGTATTGTACATTATAAAATTTTAGCAACTGTTCATCCAAGTTGACGGGTCTTGTGTTAACGGGTATAATAATTTTGTTGATTTCACGTGCGTCTAGCACCAATCTGACATTTCCATCTTGCTTGCCTACCGCCAGGATAGGACTGCAATAAGGGGAATGTGATTTTTCTATGACACCCCAGGTCAACATACGCTCGATTTCACGTAAAACTGCAGGTTTCTTCGCCCATGGAATATTATAATGTGTCCTACAATAAGTCTTATGTGGCTTAACATCCATTTTGTAGCTATAACCTTTGATTACACCAGGCCTCTCACTGAAAACTTGTGCATAATCACATAATAATTTGTACAATTCTTCTTGCTGTTGTTTCGTTAAATAGTCAGATTCGACACATTTCTGATACAATAAATCCTGCTCAGTCTCCTG
Organism: Schistocerca nitens; assembly: GCF_023898315.1. Lineage (NCBI taxonomy): Eukaryota > Metazoa > Arthropoda > Insecta > Orthoptera > Acrididae > Schistocerca > Schistocerca nitens. The sequence goes on along the minus strand of NC_064615.1, from coordinate 395,063,316 downwards.
ATAGTCTGAATCTTCAGGTGTTAAATTACATACACTAACTATGGTAGGATATATCAATTGAAATTGACTTACTTCGTAATGTTTTTGTCGTGGTTCAATCGTCTTGTTAAGTTCAACATTAATTAGTTGTTCTCCTACGGATAATTGACATATGCCATTACTTAAATCTACGATTGCTTTGTGTTCATTCAAGAAATCCATCCCTAGGATGCAGTGTACGATAAGCTTGTCTACAATCAGAAAATTACACTTGAACTGTGTATTGGAAAATGTGAAGTTAACAAGGGCTTGCATGCGTATGTTCTTAGATTTAGTACCTGTGGCACTAACCACGTGGCAATTCTGTACAGGTAATGTAGGTATGTTTATAATTTGTTTCAATTCATTATAGAATGCGGTTGACATCACACTTGCAGCAGCACCAGTATCGAATAAAATTTGTACATCATATTCGTTAAACTTAACCCATGCCGTAGCTTGTATGAATTCTTTTACACAACTGCCTGATTTAATGTTTATCTCGTTGGTTAATTCCTGTTCTGCTGTCATTTTGTCATCGTACCTGAGGAAACAAACCGTCTCAGCCGTTGCGCTCTTACAACACCTCACGACCGAAGCACGAGCGCTTAGCTCGGTCGTCGACTGTTTTCCGTCGTCTGCTGTGTTTGGCCGGGTTCATTGACCAGCTCTATTATGTTTACATTCCGGCCGGTTGGCGCCCACGCGTCAGCTGATGGCGCGCCGCAATTGTTATTGCTACTTCGTGGCGGGGAGTGCATAACTGTACTAGGGAACAGGGGCGGATTCCGTGGAGGGTTATGATTTGTCATGCGTGAATTTTGTGTGTTCCACATATTCTGTCGGTGATTGTTGGGATTGCTATTGTTTTGGTGGTAATTATGTCTGTTATATGTCATGTTCCTGTCAAAGTAGCCCGGGTTGTACCGGTTATTCTCACGTCTCCTATTGTTGTTGTTGTTGTACTGTCTGTAATTTTCATTTTGCTTGTAGTTACCATTTTGATATGGGTGATAATTATTGTTATTATTATTATTCCACGAATATCTGCGGTTGTTCCTACTGTCATACACGTTTCCATTTGAATATGTTTCGCGCGCAGGCATCGTATTGTGTCGCGGCGCGGACGTATGGTTCCACCAACCACCGTCACTACGGTTCCTTTGGGGTGGGTGCTGATTTTGTTTACTAATATGAATAAAATTTGAATGGCGTGAATCGCCTCTGTAAACTACGTCCATTTGATCTAAGAAGTTTAAAAAAGGCTTAACGTCATTCTCCGGTACTCCTATTAATCTGTCTCTGTATGGAAAGGGTAAGTGGCTCTTTAAAGTGTCAATTATAGCTGGCAAGTCGGCTGGTTTGGACCAGTACAGTGTCTTGTCTTGTCTAGGTACCTCTCAAAGTATTGTCTTAATGTCTCTTTTTTAGGGTCATAGGTCTCCGGGTTGCACACTTCTCTCCTTAGACTCTGTTGCTCATTTTCGGACCAGAATTCGTCCAAGAAGGCTTGTTCGAACTGATCAAACGTAAGGCACCGCCGTTTCATAGCGGCACCCCACTTAGCTGCTCGTCCTCTCATGAGATTGGTGACGTATCTGATTTTATCGACTTCTGACCAACTACGTGGAAAAACACCGTCAAATGATCTAATAAACACAATAGGGTGGACTTTGTGCTTGTCCTCACTGGAAAATGTCTGGAAATGCCCATGTCTTACAAACGTGTCATCGGCCATGCCGGTTGGCATAACTGTATTGACGTAGTTTGTGTCACTTGCTACTCTAGGTGTCGTGTCGTAATATTGCTCGTTTGGTGGAAAAGAAGGCGGCACATTGTAATTTTGATTGGAAATAGGTGATTCCACAATAGGTGTTCTGTCTGTGTCATTAGCCATGGTTTTAGCTGTTTTGTCGTTTCCTAGCGATGCGTTTGCACCAATCGCCAAACACGGCACAACATTGTCTCGTAATTTTGTCACTTCGTCTTCTGTGGTTTTTGGCCCGTCTTTAACATGTGTCTTTGTTTTTGAAAGTATGTCCTGTGTAATTGTTTCAAGTTTTTTGTCCAGATAGTCGTCACACAATTTACATTCATGTACAATTCTTTCGGCCATGTTGGTGACGTTTAGTGACGCGAGGTCCGCTCGGTCTTCTAATTTTTCTATCTTTTCTTTGAGGTGGGTTTGTTCGAGAACTACCATTGTGAGTTGTTGGGTAATATTTCCCACTTCTTCAGTCAGCTTTTCTTGGGTGGAGCTAGCTGAAGTGTGGGCCTGAGCTAACTCTTCCACACGAGTGTTCACTTCCTGCTGCACATTAACTATTTGAGTTAACTGATTCTTACATCGGGTGATATTGTTTTTTGTTTCGTGTGTGAATGTAACCAAGGTTTCTTCCTGTTTAGTGACTCGATCGGACAATGTCTCAAATCGCTGGCTGAGCTGTTGAGTGGTGTTATTTAATTCTGTCATCTGTTTTGTCGTCCTTTCAAAATTTTCGGTCATAGTATGGTTTAATATGTCAATTTTCTGACTAACGTCTCGTTTCATGTCTGTAAATAACTCTAATAGTCGGTCCAGTTTGTCAGTTTCCTGTGTCCGGTTTGTGTCACATTGCTGAATTTGTCTCATATTCGGTTCTGACATTGATGTTAACAATGGCGCTGACGGTCTAGTCTCGCGTCCATTCCACATTTCGTCATTTAAAGTCGCCATCTGTGTATTATCACAAATGTTGCGAGTTTGAGGCAAAATCATTGCATTGATCTGTGAACTCGTCCATGGAGGGAAACGCGGACTTTCTTGTTGGTTGAAAGATGAATCTACTTCACTTAACTCATCTGCCGAAACTATCTCTACCTTACCACGTTCCATTGTAATAGGATGTATAATAGTAAGTCAAAGAGGGAATAATATAAGTCTGATTAATAAAGATTTGACTCAAATTTAGGTTGAATATTTTCTCGTCAATGTAAATGATTGCTCTATTGCAAACAATGGTTGAGAAAGATGCAGCAGGGCGGACAAAATTTTTCGTAACAAATGACTGTTTGGCCGTCAAATTTACGATCTTCATATGCAGTTACAACAATACTATAATTACCACAAACTACAATAGAGATAGATAATTTTGGAAAAATCTAGAAGAAAACTACAGGATGCGTGGAAAGGGAAAAATGGATTCTGCAGTTGGCTATTGAATGTTTGAATGAAACATAATTGTGTGACTCACCATTAAATTTTCTGTCCTGCAGCGGCTGGTCAATCACTTCTGCGTAAATCGTATTCGTCAAAATATGGATTTTCTTAATACATCTCCATCGGATAATCACCAAAAGGTCTCAGAATAACAGTTTTGCATCAATATATGCCATGAAAAGAAAAACAGATTGAATTAGTTACAAAAATTCTTTACAATATTGTTGTATAATCATTTGCTTAGGTACAATAAAGTTGGTGTTTTCGTTACCATTTAAACTTCAGGATTTTTTGTTATTCTCTGTTGGGAAAAAATACAAAGTAAAGTTTCAAATTTGCTCAAAAACGACACATCCGAAAATTGCGTCCTGTCGCGGGAGCCAGTTGTAGTGGTTAATAAAAAAAGATAAATGTGAGAAGAGAGACCGTGAAAAAGGGAAAGAATGAAAAGCTAATCGGACTTCGTATTACAGAAAATCTATCGTTGGGGTGGTCCTTGTGGCGTTTTTGAGCAAAAGTTAAACCAATTTCCACTACAAAATTTTTTGAAAAGGAACAGAGAACAACAAAATGTAACTGACAGGGGGAAATGGCGTAGCTTTGAGTTCATTCTTTACCAGGTTAACTTGTCTTCTTTCGGGCGGCGTCAAGGGCTTCAAAAATCTCCATTTTGCGTGAAAAGTCTGCTCCGAAATCTTGCAATCGTCCAGGAATTTCTAATGTATACAAAACCGTCTTGATCTTAAATACAATTTATTTTAGTTGCTTCTCTCCATCCTCCGAATTTCATAATAACTTCCACAATGTCTACACATTACAATCAGACTAGCTATTAAGTTTTTTACGTCAGCATCAGATCACGTCTGCCTTCAGCTTCGGCTAACAAGAAGCAATTGAAAAACGGATAGAAAAACAAAAAAGGTTACAATTTTGGTATTTTCTCTGCCGTCGAGCGCTCATACCGCTGCGACGGGATATTTTTTATCCGAGGGAACGAGCGTAGCGCGGCGAAATTCAAAGTCCCGCTACATTGCGACAGTGTAATCATATACGTGACTAATTTTTCTGTGCCTTCAGATGGATCAGAAACTATGTACGATGTCACTACACACAACAGTGTTGAAACTTTATACCTGCACTCATTTTCTGCCGTTTCCATCAGTTGCTTTGGACGTATTTTATACAAAATGTAACGATTACTGTTATTAACTGGTTTTTCTCGAATAATAAATAATATCAAACTGAATAAAAATGTGTAATTTCATGCAACCTACCTTAATATAACACCGAGCCTCTCTTCTGGTGGAACTGACAGTCTCATTTTGGTAGGTGATGATAGGTCCCAGAATTGCGACTAGCTCGTCAAATAACATTACACTCATGAGGAAATAACTGAAGAATTTCTCTGTGTAACATCTTAGCTCTTGAAATATTAAAGTGAATTTCCCTGTATTTAGTCTTTCAGACATAAGCCGGTGAATCCAATACTTTCTCTTCCACTGTTTTGTCCTTTGTCGAATGATAAGAGGACAAACCACTGCAGTCTCAAAACAATCCATCTCTGTGCACTGGTCGATAGCACTACAAAAACCCTTAAAAATGGGTCCGCTATCAGGAAACAGTTCCTCATCATGTGCGAGCTCTCAAGAACCGAAGCAACAGGAAAGCAACAAAGATTAAATGGTTGCGCGACAATAAGTCGTCCTTTAACCCAGGAAGCCAGTCCTGACTGACTTATTAGTATGGAGAATGAATGTCCATTCTGCACACGCATAAATAGCATCAGTTTTTGAGACACATCTACCATTTCTGAGGACATCTATGTGTTCAAAATTCAGATGTTCAACAGTCTAGACGGTTTCACGTTACTACATGGACGTCTGGCGCTCTCCGAACGTAAATTGTTATTGACAAAGGGGGTTATTAAATATGAGTACCTTTGGTGGTTGCGTCACAGCACCTTGCAACAACCATACGCCATTTAGAGAATATGGAACATTGGATTTTAAATACGCCTGAGGATGCATGGTACGAAACCGGTTGTACCAGTCTCTGCGGCAAATTAGGTTCTTAATCAATTTTAGCAGCATTGCTACACCTCAACATATTTTAATTTGTCTGAATAATCATTTCAGTATACAGGGTGAACATTAATAAAACAGACAAACTGCAAGGATGGGTTCCTGACTGGAAATGGAGGAGGAAAGATCGTATGAAACGCATCGTTGCCACGGTAGATGACGCTGACGAATGAATGTTCCACTGACCACGTGCTGTGTGTTTCTTGTGTGTTATAGGTTGTGTATTGACGCTGCTTACTATAAGCTGCAGAATGCTCCGGTATTTGTGTCGGGAACAAGCCGAGATGGTGTTTGAGTAGGGCCAAGCAGACGGAAACGGTCGAGGGACAGGACCCGGTCCTCCAAATTTGGTGTACGAGGTACGCACAGACCGCCACTTCCCTGACGTTCCCTGATTGATTTTTGGAACACAACCTACGACCAGCCTAGAGACAGAAGTGGTGACACTTTCTGCAGGACCTGACCATCATTTTGCAGGACAATGCTCAAGCACGTACAGTGCAAGCTGTTACTGACTTGTTTGACTGATGGGGCTGCTAAGTGCTATACCACCTACTGCACTCCCCTGACTTTAGCCCTCGTGAGTTCAAGGAAACACTTCATGTCATTCGCTTCAGAACTGCTACAAATTCGTCGGGCAATAGACCGAGCCGCTCGAACTGTCAACACAACTGGCACTGATAAGAGTATCCTACGACTTGCACATCGCTGGCAACGGGTTATACACAATGCTGGTGTCTACTTTGAAGGTCAGTAAAACTTTGAAACCCATATCTATTTTGTACGAGCCGTAAATAAACAGTTGCCACTATTGAAGTTCCAACCCTCGTATTTGCACAAGCAAGAATATAAATGCCATTGCTAGTCCTTTCATTAGCAGAATTTTAAGCCGTGTTCTTAGGTCTCTGCTTACCCACACCCTCGTAAATCGTCATATATTCGAATAAAACCATGGTGATGATAGGTAGAAGTGGTAGTACTGAGTTCAGAGGTCTGGAAAACTCATATTTGACATCTTTATTACTCGTACAATAAAGGAATGTCCCACAACGCAAACTCGAAAGGTGTACCCCGAATGCCACTCACAATCAAGTAATATCATTTACAATGAGCCCAACGCACAGCCTTAAAATAATAAATGTCAGCAACAGAAGTTTACTAATTTTAGCTTTCACAGCTTCCAGCCAAAGAAAAACCCTGGGAGTCTCAGGCCTATAACCCTTTTAGATTCATTTTCACGGTCTAAGAATCCTTAGACTTCTAAAAACGTTCCTGTGTAACAATTACATACATTTATTCCATTACGTTAATGTCTTCAAAACGAAAAATGGTTCAAAGTAATAGCCCCCACAATAATAATGAGGAATGCTATCACGAACGGAACGCGAAGTACATAATAGCTAACATGGATCTTAAACCAAAATATTGACAGTTAAAAAAAAAAAAACATGACTGCATTTAACTTGATTCAAAGGAATGAACCCCAAGATAATAATTATAGTTTTGGGGAAAGCCTGTAAAACCACGAGGTGAACCAAAAATACATAAATTAGAACTTAAAAACCTCACCTCTGGATTTATCTTGGTAACAATAATCTCGTGAGAACTCCCGGCAGGTCCCTAAGGCCCCGAAACGTACAAGAGCTCTTTTAATATGTAGCTGCTCCCTTCACACAAATCGAGCACCATCGGTACCGACGCAAAGCACCGTCTCAGCGGCCATTCAGATTCAAGAGCCCAGTTAGGCGACCGATGGTGGCAGGTAGCAGCAGCCTTGCCTACCACCAGTTTCAGAGCAGTCGATGTTCCCTCGTTGCTAGATCGAGAGGGAAGGAAGTCTTCGCCGGCCGCGCTGGCCGAAGTGAGGAAGCCAGAGTCTCTCTCCCCCCCCCTCCCCCCCCCCCCCACCCAGTCGTTGCGGCCAGCAGATACACTTCCTTGGCAGCGTGCAACTCACGTCAGAGCCATTCGGCGAAATTCAAACGATTCCGTGACGGAACTGAACCACCACAGTAAGTAAGCAGGTATCTGTGACAAGCAAGGATATAAATGTCACTGATGCTCGAAATACTCACAGCAATTCGGTTTTTAATCAGACTAAAGTAACAAAATAGAACAAACTCACTCATTAGAGGGTGCACTCTTTGTTTGTAAATAACATCGAATATTGCAGAACATACTTGTATCAAAAGTTCAAATAAAACAATTATTTGCGTCAGTCGCTCGTTTCATTTCATCCCACGACGCGTTTCGAGAGTTTAGGCTCTCATCTTCGGGTGGAACAATGATGTTATGTCACATTTTTGCTAGCTGGATGCAGCCAGTTGATTTTGTGGTTTCATTTTGCTACAAAAACGTATAACAGGCACTTGTTAGCATAATACGGCACTAAGATTATACATTTTAAACGGTGATGGAATTACTTACCATCTGTTCTAGTGCACAGAGCCGTGCGGTTCGCCATAAATAAACGTTTTTAGGTTAATTTATCTCACAGAATACGATCCAATAACACAAACAAACCAAGATTATAAGGATGTAAAGATGTAGTGCCTTACGTCAGAGGTCATTCATTACCATCTTCCGCTGTGAACCATAGACACCAATAACAACTATACAATTATTTCATTTTTTAAAAAATGGTTCAAATGGCTCTGAGCACTATGGGACTCAACTGCTGAGGTTATTAGTCCCCTAGAACTTAGAACTAGTTAAACCTAACTAACCTAAGGACATCACACACATCCATGCCCGAGGCAGGATTCGAACCTGCGACCGTAGCGGTCTCGCGGTTCCAGACTGCAGCGCCAGAACCGCGCGGCCACTTCGGCCG